>NC_044982.1:118957147-120433170 GCF_008728515.1 Papio anubis | reverse complement strand
AGGACGGGCTTTTTTTTTTTTTTTTTTTTTGAGACGGAGTCTCACTCTATCGCCCAGGCTGGAGCGCAGTGGCCGGATCTCAGCTCACTGCAAGCTCCGCCTCCCGGGTTTACGCTATTCTCCTGCCTCAGCCCCCCGAGTAGCTGGGACTACAGGCGCCTGCCACCTCGCCTGGCTAGTTTTTTGTATTTTTTTTTTTTAGTAGAGACAGGGTTTCACCGTGTTAGCCAGGATGGTCTCAATCTCCTGACCTCGTGATCTGCCCGCCTCGGCCTCCCAAAGTGCTGGGATTACAGGCTTGAGCCACCGCGCCCGGCCCCCATAGGACGGCTTTTTAACGTCTAGGGGAGGTCTTAATATAAAGTAGTTGCCGTCCTAAGCGGCCTTGCTGGGATTTGGGGAGGGGCATGCCATCCTGCCTGTAGAGAGGCTGAGACCAGCTCCTCTCCCTCAGGAGGACCTGTCCATGCCCCTGATCGAAGAGGAAATCGATGGGCTCTCTGGTCTCCTGTTCCCCTTCTATGATGCTGACACCCACATGCTCTACCTGGCTGGAAAGGTAGTAGGAGGCGGGGGAGGGCCCGGGGCAGCCTGTGGGAAAGCCCTGACTTCATTGCACCCCCGCAACTGCCCCACCCCCTTGAGAATAGCCAGCCTAACCTCTCTGGTGTTCCCTGACCCAACCCAAGTTCCTTGGCCTCACCTCTCCCATTCACACCTGCCCTCAAGTCTGACACCCATTCTTACTCAAGTGTCTGCTACCAAGAATTCCTTCAAAGGTGGGCTGGAGTGGGTTTTACATTGGAGTAAAGATCAGAGCCTGCAGTGTAGTCAGTGATGAATGATGGAATTTGAGATACCCACCAGGAGATCCTTTGGTGAATATAACCTTGTTTGTCAGAAAGGCTGTCTACACACACACACTCACATCAGCCCACCCACCTTCACCTCTCCACCCGCAGTGAGTCCACTGTGGTGCACCCACTAGGAGCCTAGAAGCAAGGTTTCCTTAGTTTTTATAACCACCCATGAAGCACAGGGGAGAGCTGTCTTCATGTGGCTCCTGGGACCAGGCCCTGCTCTGCCCTCCCTACCTGCCACCTTCCTCACCTCCATCTCTCCTGACCCCAGGGTGATGGAAACATCCGGTACTACGAGATCAGCACTGAGAAGCCCTACCTGAGTTACCTCATGGAGTTCCGCTCCCCAGCCCCGCAGAAAGGCCTAGGTAAGGGGCCCCCAGGCTGCCACGGCTGGTGTGCTCATGCACGGGAGGACATCTGGCCCATGGGTCACCCCCTCCCTTAAATGGAAAATCAGACTCAGAAGGCCACAGCACATGTGCAAGTTGGAACAGAACCTGCATGAGCTGGCCCTGCTGCAGCTGTCACTGCCCACTGGACCAGCGCTGTCACCCCACCGTGCTCACATCCACCATCAGTAGCCGCTTGCCAGCACGTGCTCTGCGTCTGCACTCCTGATCGCAGATGGGGAGCCTGAAGCCCACAGTGGCTATGACGATGGTGGGAAGTGGTCCATGGTGGGAAGTAGTCCAGTAACTAAAGGTCAGAGCGGGGTCTAGGCACAAGTCCCTTCCTGAGCCTCTAGGAAGCTGGGACTCCCAGACCCCAGCAGCAGCTCTGTCTGCCTGATAGGGCAGGAAGAAGTTCCAGATGTTCCCATGACTGCAGCCCCAAGCTCCCTAGGCTCTCAGGCAGAAACACAGAGAGGGCTCCGGGCTTGACAGGGTGTAGTGAGTGAGAACCCACATTCTCCCACCACTAAAAGTCTTACAACCAATTTTCCCTCCTTTCAACTAACCTGGTAATGCATATGATTCAGCAATTCTACATTTGGGGTCCAAATCACCCAGTGAAACACCTATTTTCAAGGACCTCCCGTTCCCACCTCTGCGGTGATCCTCCTTGGAGCTTGAGTCTAGTTTGCTTTCCTGTGGGTCTGGTATTATGGACAGGGCCTGAGGGCCAGCTTCCATCAGGGCTGAAAGGACCTGACAGCCCACTCCAGTGACCAACAGCAAAATGGAAGCCAAGAGATGTCCAAAGTCCCAATCACCATTCCATCAACTTTACCCTTCCCCAACTCTGTCATCCCCACCTCCTTCACTGTCACTCCTGCATCAAATAGTATAAAAATCAGCCTGAACTTTGGAGTCAGACCTGGGTTTACATTCTGGCTCAGCTGTGCACTTAATCCCTCTAAGTCTCAGTTTCCTCAACTGTAAAATGGAGATAATCAAACCTTCCTTGAATGGCTAATGTAAGGCTTAGAGACCATATGTGCAAGGCACCTGACAGAGCACTTGACTCCTTCTGCTCCTTCACATAGCTGTTCAACAAACAGTTATTGAGTTCCAACTGTATACCAGACCTTGCACAAAGTCCAGTGGCAAATAGAACATGGCCTTACTCTCATGGGGATCACATTCCACTGAGCAGGAGACAGGCAGTAAACAAATAAGAAAAATGTTGTGTAGGGATGAGTTCTAGGCAGAGAGTCAAAGGGTGTGCTAGAACAGAGAGTGACTGGGGGCTACTTTACATAGGTGATCAGGGAAGGCCTCTCTGTGATGATATTTTAGGTTGAGCTCTGAAAGATGGGAAGGAGAAAGAGCAGTCCCAGCAGGGGGAATGGTTAGTGCAAAGGCTCTGTGGCTAGAATGAGCCTGACATGTTCTAGGAACAGAAAGGAGGTCAGTGTGGCTGAACATGGTGTAGACTCTGTGATGTAGCAGGAGATGGGGGTAGGGTGTTAGGAGACCGTTGGAGAGGTGGGCAGGGGCTGAATCCATGGGATGCATTAGCCTGGGAAAGCAGTTTGCATTTGATTAGGAAATCATTGTGGGGACGGTTCTTTTTCTTGAGTGGGAGATGAGACAACATGATGTGATCTGAAATGTTAGTTACGATTGCTCTGGCAGCCAGGTGTGGTGACTTACACCTGTAATCCTGGCAGTTTGGGAGGCCGAGGCAGGTGGATCACCTGAGGTCAGGAGTTCGAGACCAGCCTGGCCAACATGGTGAAACCCTGTCTCTAAACCCTGTCACTAAAAATACAAAAATTACCTGGGTGTGGTGATACACCCCTGTAATCCCAGCTACTTGGGAGGCTGAGGCAGGAGAATTGCTTGAACCTGGGAGGCAGAGGTTGCAGTGAACTGAGATCACACCACTGCACTCCAACCTGGGCAACAGAGCCAGACTCTGTCAAAAAAAAAAAATAATAATAATTCTCTGACTTCAGTAGAGAGAATGGATTTGGGAGGGGCAGGAGGAAGGCAGGGCAACCAGTTAGGAAGAAGTTGTAGACTTTTAGGCAAGAGAGGATAATAGGTGGACAGGAGGAAGACAGGGAGAACAGGATGAATCCAGATGTTTAGAAAGTAATGTCAGCAGGACTTGCTAAGGTATCAGATATGGAGGGCTGGAGAGGAAAGAAGGAGGAAGGACTCAGAATGACTCACCTCATCCTCATCCTCATCCTCCTCACCTGTGACCACTATTGAGCATTTGCTGTGACCTAGGCACTTATTATAGACACAGACAAATTAAGCAGCTCACCAGAGGCAGGTCTTACCTGCTGAGTAGCAGAGGCAGAACTCAGACCGAATCTGCTGACTCTTAATCCCATTTGGGAAACCATTTCACCCCTTCCCTCCAGCTCCTGGAATTTCTTTATCTGGAAGAGCAGGCTTCCAGCCCAGTGGAGGAGAGGCAGAGCCTTAACTCATATTCACAATACAGGGAAAGAAACTAATGTTGTCTGTGCTTGTCACGGTGCCAGGCAGTTAATGAGTATCTTGGCACATATTCTCCTGATCACCTCATATGGGGCCACTGTTGTCCTCCTCGAACCAGCCAAGGAACTAGAAGCTCAGAGAGTTGTGACTTGCCAAAGGACTCCCAGATGGAAAGGGGACAGAGTCAGGATTCAAACCCCGTTGGTCCACCCCTAGATAGAACTGTGCTCCTCGCACCGCACTTCCCCTCGTTCCCATGATAGATGTTCAGCAGAGGCAGCTGTTAGGGACACGTGGCAAGTGAACCCACACAGGCAACATGTGCACACATTGTTGGTTCTAGGAGGCATAGAACAGAACAGCAATCTCGGGCTGCATCCAGACCTCTTCCAATTCTGAGGGGTCCAATTATAAAGCGTGCACTGTGGTGAGGCAGGTCTGGCCCAAAGAGCTTGAGAGGTGACTATCCAGAGACAGAGACTGATTGAAGAAGCCCGGGTCCACCCTCTGCCCTCTGCATGGGCCGTTGCCTCCAAACCTAAGTACATTCCTCAGCCTTTCCCCGGCCCAGAACATCATGGGGTGATGTCACTGAGAGGCAGTTTCTGGTACCCCATGGAGCCACATGTGTGCCTGTTACAGGGGTCATGCCCAAGCACGGGCTGGATGTGTCAGCCTGCGAGGTGTTCCGCTTCTACAAGCTGGTGACTCTCAAGGGCCTCATTGAGCCCATCTCCATGATCGTGCCCCGGAGGGTAAGTGGGGCTGGGCTGGGCTCCGGGAGGGGGGCCTGCATCGCATCCTAGCCTGCTCACCACTGACCATGACCCTGGAGAAACCCAGGTGAGAGATGTGCTGTGGACTGGGGTCTTCAAACCCAATTTGGGGTGAGGGGCATCCTCAGACGGGACAGTTGGATTTGCTCATGAGTGCAGGCGGGTAGTTCCAGGAGGAAAACGCAGTGCAAAGGCATAGAGGCAGGAGAGCAGGTAGCGTGATTGGAGATCAGTGAGAAGAGTCTGACTGAAGAGTAGGGGCTTTTCTAGCAGCCCCCCATCTGTCCTCTCTTCTGCTCCTCCCACTGCAGTCAGATTCCTACCAGGAAGACATTTACCCAATGACACCAGGCACGGAGCCAGCACTGACCCCGGATGAATGGCTGGGAGGCATCAACCGAGGTACCACAGCCGGGGACTCCACAGAGCACAGGAGGGCTGCAGCCTTTGCCTTCAGCGCAGCTTGCCCCAGTTCCCCTTGCCTATCCCCGTGCTTGAACTTCCCTCCCACCCAGCCTGCTGGACCATCACCTGACAGCCCATGGGATCATCAGTGAGAGCATTTCCCTTGCCTTCTTTAGATCCCGTGCTGATGTCTTTGAAAGAAGGCTATAAGAAGTCCTCAAAAATGGTATTTAAGGCTCCCATCAAAGAAAAGAAGAGTGTTGTGGTCAACGGAATAGATTTATTAGAAAATGTCCCACCCAGGACAGAGAATGAGGTAAGGAATGTAAGTTATTACCTCCACAGGCCCTAGAAGAACAAGAACTTTACATTTCAATTACGGGCTTCAGGCCTTTAAGCCAGTTCCATTCTGAGACATTTTTCTTTCTGTGACAAATACCATAAGTAGCCTGATATTGGTTTCTGATGCCTCTGACCCCGATAAATAGAAGCTGGGATGTCTGGAGATATCAGTTCCCCACACCACCCCCACACCTCAAATTCACTAACCTACAGAGTTATGCATCTCCTCATGAATTCATTCCAGAACGTTGCTGTCATTTGGTGTTCCAGAAGTTATAAATTCCTGACTAACAGGGCAAGCCTGGCCTCATGTATCACAGCCCTGCCTCCCTCACTGGCGTTGCAGCAGTGCTGGGGTCTGACACTTCCAGTCTTTGTGGAAGAGACTGGGTGTTTATGAAGGTGCTCTTTTTTTTTTTTTTTTTTTTGAGATGGAGTCTCGCTCTGTTGCCCAGGCTGGAGTGCAGTGGCGCGATCTCGGCTCACTGCAAGCTCCGCCTCCTGGGTTCATGCCATTCTCCTGCCTCAGCCTCCCGAGTAGCTGGGACTACAGGTGCCCACCACCACACCGCTAGTTTTTTTGTCTTTTTTAATAGAGACGGGGTTTCACCATGTTAGCCAGGATGGTCTCAATCTCCTGACCTCGTGATCCGCTCGCCTCGGCCTCCCAAAGTGCTGGGATTACAGGCGTGAGCCACCGCGCCCGGCCATGAAGGTGCTCTTTGTACCACTTGAGACGGGAGCAAGCTCTTTCGGGGCAGCTCGACTGGGCCTTGTCCATGTCCCCCAGTGGTATCTCCTTCCAGCCCACACCCCCATTCCCTGATGCCAACATGGTTTATCTCAGCTGGGGTTCACAGGATGCCTACTGTGTGCCAGACATAAGGCATGATACAACTGAAATGGAGATGGCTGCATGACCCCACCTGCATTTGAATCCTGGCTTTGCCATTTCCTGGCTGTGACTGAGCAAGTTTACTGATCTTTATAAGTCCATTTCCTTGTGGTAAAATAGGGATATGGAATGCTATGAGCATTAAAGAGATAATTCATAAGTGTCTAGCATTCTTCCTGGCTCATGTTAAGTGCTCAAAGGAAAAGGTCAACTGTATCAGCTATCTATTGCTGTGTAACAAATTACCCTAGAACTTAATGGCCTAAACCCACAAACACGTATTAGCCCACAGTTTCTTTGCATGCCCATGGCTGAAGGTCTCTCATGAGGGTACAGTTACATTGTCCACTGGGGCTGGAATCACTTCTGAAGGCTCAACTGTGGAAGGATCTACTTCCAAGTTCATTCATGTGGTTGCTGCTGGGACTCATGTCCTCAGGGGCTATTGGACTGAGGGCCTCAGTTCCTCCTTGGGCTGTTGGCCAGAACTTCCCTCAGGTCCCTGCCATGTGGACTCCTCCATAAGGCAGCTCACAACAGGGTGTGTGAGCAGAAGAGCAAGAGAGGGCACCCAAGATGGAAGCCAGTCTTTCTGTCACCTAATCTTGGAAATGGTATCCCACCACTTCTGCCCTATTCTGTTCATTTGAAGCAATCTATTAGGGCCAGCCCATGCTTGAGGAGAGGGAATAACATGGGAGCTATCTTAAATTAGACACCACCTATACCACCAACTTATGTTATCACTATTTTTTTTTTTTTTTTTTTTTTTTGAGAAGGAGTCTCACTCTGTAGCCCAGGCTGGAGCTCAGTGGCACAATCTCAGCTCACTGCAACCTCCACCTCCCAGGTTCAAATGATTCTCCTTCCCCAACCTCCCAAGTAGCTGGGATTACAAGCGTGCACCACCATGCCCAGCTAATTTTTATATTTTTGGTAGAGATAGGGTTTCACCATGTTTGAGAGGTTGGTCTTGAACTCCTGACCTTAGGTGATCCACCCGCCTTGGCCTCCCAAAGTGCTGGGATTACAGATGTGAGCCACCACGCCTGGCCCATTATCACTATTATTAATAAAAATAAGACGCTTCTTGACCTCTGGGACCTCACAGTCTTAAGGGGGAGATTGGCAGGTAACTTGATAATTGCCATAAAATATGCTTGTATGCCAATGTAGAGGGATATTCAGGGCTGGATGAAATGATGTGATAAATGGGATTTGCTTTAAAATAACCCCTGAGGAAAGTGGTGCAGGGGAGGTGGGTGGTAGTAGAGATGAAGTAAGAATGGTCCCACAGGCTGGGCGCGGTAGCTCATGCTTGTAATCCCAGCACTTTAGGAGGCCAAGGTGGGTGGATCGCCTGAGGTCAGGAGTTCGAGACCAGCCTGGTCAACATGGTGAAACCCTGTCTCTACTAAAAATACAAAAATGAGCCAGGCATGGTGGTGCATGCCTGCAATCCCAGCTACTCAGGAGGCTGGGGCAGAAGAATCACTTGAACCCAGGAGGTGGAGACTAAAGCTGAGTGATGGGTACTTGGGGGTTCATGGTGCTATACTTTCTATTAATATATATATAACATTTTTCATTTAAAAAATGTTTTAAGTTTTTTCTTGCATTTATTTATTTATGTTTTAGAGTCAGGGTCCTGCCCTATCTCCCAGACTGGAGTGCTGTGGCACGATCATAGCTCACTACAGCCTCAATCTCCTAGGCTCAAGCAATAATCCCACCTTAGACTTCCGAGTAGCTGGGACTAGAGGCGTGTACCACCATGCCCAACTAATTTGATTTTAAACATTTTTGTAGAGACAGGGTCTTACTATATTGCACAGGCTGGTCTTAAACTCCTGGGCTCAAGCAATCCTTCCACTTTCGCCTCCCAAAGTGCTGGGATTACAGTCATGAGACACTGAGCCAAGCTATTTTCTTGTTTTTAAAAGAACCCTACTTTTTGAAGATAGAGACACAGGGGTCACTGTGATAGCCCAGGAGGGCAATAACAAGGGCCTGAACTCAGTTCTGGCACTGGGTCTGGAGAAGGCAGGGTTCAATAGTAGTTAAACAATATTTCGCTGTAGATTTGCCTATGTGACTCAGAACTGAGAACCTGGAGGAAAACCTTAAAGGGTCTCGAGCAGACAAAACAGATGCCACAATCTACACCAAAGTTGTGCATCTTCCTCGTTGGGAAGAAGCTTTCTCAAAACCTGCTGACTCTGGCTTTATCCATAGTTTTAATCATCACAGCAGTTTGGAAGCAGCCAATTAGAAAGTGCGGCTGTCAAAGGTGGACACATTGATCTAAGTGTGAGGAAACAACTCATAGCTTGATGCAAGGGAAAAGACCTACAGTTGTACAACTCAGTAACTTTACTAAAAATCGCTGAATCGTATGCTTAAAATGCGTGAATTTTATAGTGTGTGAATTACACCTCACTAACGTGGTTTTTTTTTGACAAAAGTGGACCAAAAAACAATGCAAAGAAATTTTGAGAACTTGGAAGACACAAGAGTGTGTAGAGTCATTTAGTGCAAAGGCAAATAGTATGTCATACCTCTGAACAGATATAACTGGGACTGGTGGTTTGTTAGTTAACAAAAAATATTTTTTTTAAGTTAGTTAAAGGAGGGAATTGTGGCTGGGCGCAGTGGCTCACGCCTGTAATCCCAGCACTTTGGGAGGCTGAGGCTTGCAGATCGCCTGAGGTTAAGAGTTTGAGACCAGCCTAACCAACACGGTGAAACCCTGTCTCTATTAAAAATACAAAATTAGCCAGGCGTGGTGACGCACACCTGTAATCACAGCTACTTGGGAGGCTGAGGCAGGAGAATCACTTGAACCCAGGAGGCGGAGGTTGTGGTGAGCGGATATTGCACCATTGCACTCCAGCCTGGGCAACAAGAGTGAAACTCTGTCTCAAAAAAAAAAAAAAAAGGAGAGAATCTTAAAAACATACATTCTTTTTTTTTTTTCTTTTTTTTTTTTTTTTTTTTTTTTTTGAGACAGAGTCTTGCTCTGTCACCCAGGCTGTGGTATAATGGTGCAATCTTGACTCACTGCAACCTCCACCTCCCGGGTTCAAGCAATTCTTCTGCCTCAGCCTCCCAAGTAGCTGAGACTACAGGCGCCCACCACCATGCCTGGCTAATTTTTGTATTTTCAGTAGAGACAGGGTTTCACCATGTTGACCAGGCTGGTCTCGAACTCCTGACCTCAGGTGGTCCACCTCCCTTGGCCTCTCAAAGTGCTGGGATTACAGGTGTGAGCCACGGCACCCAGCCAATAGATACATTCGTTTTTGTTGTTGTTGTTTTGTTTTGTTTTGGGATGGAGTCACTTTGTTGCCCAGGCTGGAGTGCAGTGCATGATCTCAGCTCACTGCAACCTCCATCTCCCGGGTTCAAGCAATTCTTTGCTTCAGCCTCCCGAGTAGCTGGGGTTACAGGCGCCTGCCACCACACCCGGCTAATTTCATATTTTTGGGTAGAGACGGGGTTTCACCATCTTGGCCAGGCTGGTCTTGAACTCTTGACCTCGTGATCCACCCACCTCGGCCTTCTAAAATGCTGAGATTACAGGCATGAGCCACCATGCCTGGTCAATACATTCTTTAAACCATTTATTTTTGTTTTAAACATAAAACATGCCAGGTGCAGTGGCACCCCTCTAGTCCCAGCTACTCAGGAGGCTCAGGTGGGAGGATCGCTTGAGCCCAGGAGTTTGAGTCCAGCCTGGGCAACATGGCAAGATTCTATCCCTAAAAAATAAAAGTAGGCTGGGATGATGGCTTACACCTGTAATCCCAGCACCTTGGGAGGCTGAGGAGGGTGGATCACTTGAGGCCAGGAATTCAAGACCAGCCTGGCCAACATGGTGAAACCCCATCTCTACTAAAAATACAAAAATTAGCCAGGCGTGGTGGCACACACCTGTAGTCCCAGCTACTCCGGAGGCTGAAGCAGAAGAATCCCTTGAACCTGGAGGCAGAGGTTGCAGTGAGCCGAGATCGTGCCACTGCACTCTAGCCTGGGTGACAGAGCAAGACTCTGTCTCAAAAACAAACAAACAAACAAATA
The DNA here is from genome assembly GCF_008728515.1 of Papio anubis. Classification (NCBI taxonomy): domain Eukaryota; kingdom Metazoa; phylum Chordata; class Mammalia; order Primates; family Cercopithecidae; genus Papio; species Papio anubis. Next base: position 120,422,912 of record NC_044982.1, on the reverse strand, counting down.
AGTAAATAAACAATAAAAATAAAACATATACATTCATTTAGCATATTTCGATGAAGACCTTTTCTTCAAGGAGGCCCTCCCTGGTTGGAATCTGTCATGTATATCAAACAAATCACACCTTAACTCCCATTTCCGGTTTCCATTTCTTTTAGGTAGAAAAATAATTTAAAGTCCATCTGAAAGCAAAGTCCTAGTTTTTACAGTGTTTTCCCTCATCTTTTTTTGAGACATTGAGGTATAATTTGCGTATGGTAAAATTCATCCTCTGTAGTGGGTTGGTTTCAGAGTTTTGACAAACACACGCAGTCATGCAGCCACCATCAGCCAAGATATAGAATATTCTCCAGTCTTTTAGGGCTACATCTTCCACACCTAATTCAGCTGCAATTTTTTTTAGCATCACCTTTATCAAGATTTTCTAAGCATTTAATTAAGTTTTTATAGAAACAACAACTCTCTTTTTGTGCTCATTTCATCAATTTATATCATATTTCATTAAATTATGCAATTACAATAACAATGTAATTCACACCAGAAAGTTTGAGGCCAAACACAATTGACTGTGGGTAACATTCAACTCAGGTGTGCAGGAGCTGCAAGGAGCCTGCTGCTTTCCAGGGCTCAGCGTTTTGTGGACATCTGTCAATATGTTTTACAGGAGAAATGGAGGCGGGTTAAGCTAGAGAGTCGTTGGGGTGAAGATCTGCCAAGATAGCTGTACATGAATCCCTGACCAGTGCAAACTTTGGTATTCTTGTCATAGTTCCTCATCAGTAGGAAAAAAGCTAGATTCCATTCTGTATCCTGAGCCTCCTTAAGAAGAGAATGATACAAAGCATTTTAGAAAGTTCTAAATTATCAACACAAGCCAGGCGTGGTAGCTTACACCTGTAATCCCAGCACTTTGGGAGACTGAGGTGGGCGGATCACCTGAGGTCAGGAGTTTGAGACCAGCCTGGCCAACATGGTGAAACCCTGTCTGTACTAAAAATACAAAAATTAGCCAGGCATGGTGGTGCATGCCTGTAATCCCAGCTACTCGGGAGGCTGAGGCAGGAGAATTGTTTGAACCCAGGAGATGGAGGTTGCAGTGAGCCAAAATCACGCCACCGCACTATAGCCTGGACGACAAAGCGAGACTTTGTCTCAAAAGTAAATAAATATGTAAATTATCAATAATAATGTAATACATATAATACATCTATTATTATGTATTATTATACATCTATTATTATGTATCATTATACATCTATTATTATGTGTTATTATACATCTATGATTATGTATTATTGTACATCTATTATTATATATTATTATAGATGTAATAATCAATACATCTATTAATACAATGGTAAAGAAAAGCATTAGGTTAGGACCCAGAAAGGGACAAGCTTGGGATATTTGGAAAACGACTGTTTGGTCACTCCTTTTTCAGTGATCCTGAATCAGTTAATGACGCAGGTTTTGTTTGTTTCCTGCCTCACACGGGAAAGTAAGAGCTGTGGACTGAGCTAGAGATGGGAGAGGTGCAGTGGTGATGAGTGGCTGGGGAGAATAAGTGGATCAAGCAGTGGGAGGCCTGGGGGAATGTGAGGGCACGGGCGGCAGGCAACTGGAAGACTCACCTGGGAAATCCTTGTCTCACCTGCTCTCTCCTGGGCCCTCCTTGGCCCCCTTTCTTCCTCCACCCCAGCTCCTTCGAATGTTCTTCCGGCAGCAGGATGAGATTCGACGGTTGAAAGAAGAGCTGTCCCAGAAGGACATCCGCATTCGGCAGCTCCAGCTGGAACTGAAAAACTTGCGCAACAGCCCCAAGAACTGTTAGCTCCGCAGCTGGGCGGTTTTCTAAGCCGATCTCTCCGTCGTTTCTACTCGTCCCTTAACTTCTCCCTTACCAGTGACCCCAGAGACAGAGCCAGGACAGGAGAGGGGGCCAGCCTGAGGACCCCCGCCTACCACCTTGAGAACTGGAAGCCAACCTCTGACCTCCTGACCTCATGCTAATAAAAGTCCCCAGCTTCTCCTGGAGACCCCCGCCGGCAGCCCCTTTCCCTGCCACCCCAGGACCCAGGCTTCCCCTCAGTTGGGTGAAGACCACAGACTCTCTGGGGTTGACGTGGACTCTATCTCAGTGGACCAAGAAGCAAAGGGGGAAGCGGGATCTCAGCTAGACTTAGAACTTGGACTTCTCCCCTGTGAAGGGGGCTGCCAGGACATCTCAGCACTCCCACCTGGAGCTCTCAGCATCACTGAAGGTACCACAGCGTAAGTGCTGGACTGCAGGCTGCAGTGATCCCTCTTTCGTCCCACCCCCTCTTCCCCCAGCAGCCCCAGAAGCCTGCCTCACCCGACGAGGGCAGCGAGCGGCCCGGCTTCTTTCTGTCTCTTCCCTTCCCACCCTCTTGTCTTCAGGGAATTCAGAGGATTGCTCTCCAAGGCCATAATGACCCTTTGCCTTCCCCATGATTCTCTTCAAAGCTCTTGCACACCCTTTTCCCATTCAATTTGTGAGCCAGGCAGGGTAGGGATTAGTGTCCCCATTTGACAAATGACAGAACTGAGGGTTGCAATGGGGAAGTGACTTATGAAGTCACCCAGCAGGTCAACAATGGACCCACAACCAGGACCCTGGGTGTTCAGACCCCAAGGCCAGGGCCTTTCCCACTGCATCAAGATGCCAATCCCATTGTGGGCTTCACCAGTGCCCAAGTCTCTGCAGAGAATGAGAACTGGAAGCCACTGCTACCGTCTACCCAGCACCAGTAGTGCCGATGTGCCACACTGCCCAGTTGAGGCCCCTCACGCTGTGCCCCTAGATCCTTCAGGTCCCCACCCTCGGTTGTCACCACCACCCTCCCCAGGGGACTCCATCTGAGATGAGGCCTCATCCTCCTGGAAGCTGAGGCTGAGAAGGGTGGAGCTTGGCCCTGGGGAAGGCAGACCAGGGTCTGATGGCTTCTAGGGATGCTCTGCGTGTGTCTCAGCACCACTATCTCAGCCACTTTCAGCCTTATGCACGTAGAATGACCACAGCCACTCGCATCCGTATAGCACTTTAAAGTTTCTGCAGTCCTTTGACACATAGGATCTCATTGAGCCTCACATCTACTCCCTTCTGCAGATGAGGAAACCGAGAGAAGTGGCCCAAGGTCACGCAGCTCTGAGATGTCACATTTCATTTGATCTTGTACACATGTTCTTTTATTCCTTCTTTTTTCGTCCTTTCATTTCCCACTACCCACAAAGAGTTTATAAACACTGTTCTCAGAAGAGTCACAGTTTGGGGTGAGATCTGGAAATCGAGAAATGGGTGTCCACTCTTTTCTTTCATTAGCTAGGATCTACTAGATGCATTATACTCCATACCTGCTTTTCCCGTGGCCGCCCTACGGAAAATCCCATCCACAGAGGCCAGGGCTACCCAAGCCCCTCCAGGTGAGCTGGGCCTTTCCTCTAAGAACCTCCATCCTCCCAGCCAGCTATGGTAGGGCCTCCTCACCCCGTACCCCACAGCTAGACAGTGTCAGCACTCATCTCCTCCTCCCTACATTTCTGGAGCTTTTTTTTTCTTCCCCAATGACCTTTGTGGTCTTCTGTGATTATTTATGCTGCCTCCCAAGGATAGAATTGAAATAAAATGTTTTCAACTTATCAAACCTGGGCATAGCCATCTCATTTAACCCCGGTGGTTCCTGTTCTTGGTCACCATGGTACCTTGATGGTCAGCTCCCCACCCACAGCTCCTTTGCCTTTCTGGAATGACAACCCACGTCTGTACCTACAGATATAATTTCACACTTTCATTTGTCTCAGCAATATTGACATTTGGGGCGAATAATTCTTTGCTGTGGGCGCTGCCCTATACATTGTAAGATATTTAGCAGTATCCCTGGCCTTCACCAATCAGATGCCATAGCAACTCCCATCCAATTGAGACAACCAAAAATGTCCCCAGATGTTGCCCAAGATCCCCTGGAGTGTCAGAATCACCTCCCGATTAAGAACCACTGTTCTACCACTATTCAATAGATGCTGCCCCGTGTTGGGGTCTGGGTGAGACCAACACTCTACACTGGAATGGTGTCTTGCAGTTTATCAGGCAGGATTCCACGCACTTGACTCATTTGATCTTCATAGAAGTTCTAAATGGTAGGTCCGATTATTCCTGTTTTCAAGAAAAGCAGTCAGGCCCAAAGTGGTGACATGTTCAAGGTCACTCAGCCAGTGTAGTGGGGGAAATACACAGGGACTGGATCTTCTGAGCCAGAGCCAGAGAAGGTCTGTGTTCCCAGTCCCCAGCCAGACTCAGAGCTGGGCAGAGTCTGTTCTGGGAGGGTGGCCAGGGCGCATTCTGAGACCAAGGATGCTAGACATCCTCACTCTCTCAGTAGTCCAACTTTGTCTTAAATAAGAGTTGTCAGGCTGCAAAGTGAACAGACACCCGGCAGTGTGGACACCACAGGAAACTCAGAAGAGCCAGAGGAAAGCAGTGAGGGCCTTAGAAAAGGGGTGAGGAGGAAAGGATAAAGGGCTGCAGAGCAACAGTGGGCAGGATCACAGGGAAGGGGTGGTCCAGGCCTGGCCCTGCCCTCAACTAGTTGTGCAACATTGAATAAGGCTTTTTTTTCTCCCTGGGCCCCATTTTCTCCATCTATAAAATGAGGCAATGGGACAATTTCTAGGGTCCCTTCCTGGTATGTCATCCTAGGTTTCCATTACACCAGCAGTTGAGAGGATGGGACAAATCCCCAAGACCACCCATTGTCTAGCACGAGTGATAAAAAATAAATAAATAAAATAAAAAAGAAATTTATTGGGAAAAGAGAAGCAAAGAATGGCTTCCTACAGGACTTGGGTGCAGAAAATCACTTTTGCTGGGGCTCAGGGAACAGGTAAATAGATAAGGTGATCTGTCTCATATGTACCTCTGTCCCACCTAATCTCCAATTCTGAGCCCAACGGGGCAGCTGTTTGTCATTATTTATTATGGTACACTGTCTAAGGTCGGGCTCGAACTTGCTTTCTGTCTCCCTACTAGCCCATTTTCCCAACTGCATTTGTTGATTAACTCATCAATTCCCCATTGGCTGGCTGTGTATCCTTAATTTCTTCATATGTTATATATTCCATGCCTAGTCTGTTACACTGGCCCCTCTGCCAGTTACACATTGCCAATTACACTGCCTAGTCCAACACATTGCTTTAATTATCATAGTCATGTAGGAGAGTGCCGTTCATGGCTCTTTGAACCTATCCTCACTGCCATGCTCCCTACCAGGTGTCTGCTCCCTTCTGTTCTCCAAGTAAGGATATCTTAGGCTAAACTTCAAACCCTTCTCTTCTATGGAGATGTCCCTAATGCCTTTACCATCAGCAAGAGTATCCTCCTGCGCGTGCCTACAACTGTTTATCCCACCCCTGACACCTAATCGAATTTTCAACTCAGTTTAACACATACCAAGTAGCTGCATCTATTTAGGACCAGGTGCTGGGAACCATGACATGAGAAAGAACAAGCCCTGCTCTTGAGGGGCTCCAGTCAGTGATCTATGTATAGACATCATATCATCCAGCAGGACCTGGAGCCCTTGGAGGCTGGGAAGAGCTTCACCCTAGGCTGGGTTCAGTGTGGAGTGGGCAGTTTGTTCTGGGATTGGACGACTCCTGGGTTGTCTTCCAGCCAGCCTCCTGAGATCCCAAGATGGGCTTGGGCATTTTTAGACTCTCTCCTGGTGCTGGGCAAACATCCCAGACTGCCAGTGGACCGTGCAGAACGTGGCTGCTTCTTCACTGTGGGAAATGACTTCATGTTGAAAACACTCCCACCTCCAGGCCCCCGCCCCCCAGCCTTCCTGCTTGGAAGCCGTGATGGGGGCTGCCTGGAGCAGAGGCACTTACCTTGGCCACAGGAAACATTACCAGATCCTTCTCCTCACCCTGGTCAGCCTGCACAGGGACTGTAGGGCTATGGTGCAGGGAGGGGAAGAGGCCTGCCTGGGATGTTGGCAGAGGCTCCTCATTCTCTGTGTATGTGTGTTTCCTATTTGGGAACAACCTGCAGCCTGTCTTTCCTTGGAATTTTAATTCAGTAACAAGCACAAATGGGTCAGTCTTACTCAGAGAAAGAAGGTGAGTGTCTAGAGATCGGGTGAGAGGAGTTCTAGCAAGCTCCTGTCCCAGAGCCCCTCCCTTGCATCTGGCTTGTCATGCTGCCCAGAATCCCCCCATTAGCACACAGTTTCTTTGGGTTAAGCATTGCCCTTGCCAGAACCATCTCCATGTGCAAATCCCCCTGGGATTGGGATGCAGGTGTGAATCGGGAGAATGGATCCAGCGAAGGGGACATGGGAACAACGAAAGACGGTGGGTCTTGAGTGAGAGGAGGGAGGTAGGGACACTGAGCAGAGATCTTGGATTTCAAGGTCACAGTGATGACAGCAAGATTCAAAGACCAGGAGTTTGTAGAAACTTGAATCCAACCAGCAGGTGGCAGATTATGGCCTTTCTATCAAGCCCATTTTTTCTAAACTGGGTCCCTTTTGCACCTCCCACTCACTCCAGAATTAATGATCCAACCATAGGCACTGAGGCCTCATGGCAAAGCAGGCGCACAGAACAGCCAGGAATCAAAGCACCCCAAGTGGAGAAGGGAGGCTTGAAGGAGGGCAGCCCAGAGACCAACTGTTTCCAAGGCGCAGCCAGAGGAGGGCACGCACCTCACCTTCCTCCCTCTGGGACTGTGGAGACCCTGCCTGGTCTTCCCTGAAGCACAGGAAAGAGGCTTGGTCTGGGTGTTCTCACCCCACCCAGGCAGCCTCTGACCTGCTCTGTGACCTTGAGCAGTTTCCCTACAGGAACAGTGACAGGGAGGGTCCCTTTCTGCCTGGAGAGTCTGCGTTTGATGAGGCTTGGGCTGAGGGGGTGGTAGAAGGAAGAGCTGGAAAGTGAATGGGGGGCAAAAAACCAGGGGTGGGGGCAGCAGGTGTCCAGGCCAGACCTCTGCAGCTCAGCCAAGCACAGCCCAGCCCAACCTGGGGCTTACTGCTCCAGCCCACACAGCCTCCAGGAAGCTCCTGATGAGACAAACAGGACCAGTCGTCCAGGGTCTCTGCTTCCCAGGCATGGGAGCAGCCCAGGACACAGAGGAAGAGGCCAGGGCCAGACCTGGGAAGCCCTGAATTTTTGCCCTGGAAGGCTGGACTCCACCCCAGACCATGCGGAGCTAAGGAAGGGCTTGAATCAGGAGTGGACACCTCCCTCTGGCTGCTTCAGTGGAAGGGATTGGAGGGCAACACAAGCCGGGAAACGGTGGGGGCTGGTGGGTTGTCCAGATAGGAGATAGGAGTGGCCCAGCCTGGGACAGTAGTTATGGCAGACTTAAGAGAGCTTGCTGAGATAAGAAACTGACCTTGATCCAAGGGGTGGGTGGGAGGAGGGGACAGGGAGGCAACAGGGAAGAGGGAGGAAGAAGAGGACAGGTTAGGAGAACTCTCAGAAATGGAATCAGAACTGGGACAGAGATGACCCACCCCCTGCTGTCTAATGGGGCACTCCCCAAAGATAGGGACCGTGTTCTATAATCCCCTTGTAAACCAACAACAGCAATGCTGGCCACAGCTTGCTTAACAAATGTTCCTTTGGCTACCTGAGAAAGGAAGGGCTGGTCTTAGAAAGCATGTTGGGTGCAGGGCGAAGTGGCTCATGCCTACAATCCCAGTAATCCCAGCACTTTGGGAAGCCAAGGTGGGAGGATTGCTTGAGGCCAGGAGTTCCAGACCAGCCTGGTCAACATCGTGAGACCTTATCTTTATTGGAAGGAAGGAAGAAAGGAAGGAGAGAGGAAGAAAGAAAAGAGATATAGCTTGTTGGGATTTTTTAATCACTGAAAGACCTGGCAGGCCCTAGAGCTTCTTAGCAGTGTGATCCAAGTGATTCTAAATCCCCCACCCACCAGCCGTCTCCGATTCTAGCGTATCCCCCACCGGCCTGAAATTCACAGGGCTGTCTGAAAGTCATTCATAATAATGAAATAATGAAAACAGCTTATTTTTCTTTGCCTACTGGAATTTTGAGACAGTTTTCATTCAAAATTATTTTATCAAATATTTATCAAATGCCTTTTCTGCATCGAGTATTGTCCTGGGTGCTAGAATAAGATGTTAGTTCTTGGTCGCAGAGAGGTTCCAGTCTGATTTATAATTAAAATTCATATTCGATGCAGAGAGAAATGTCTGGAGGGACTGAGATAATTAGCAGCGATTATCTCAGGGTAACAGGATAAGACAGGAAGGTATTCTTTAATTTTAAAGACATTTTAAAAGTATGTAAAGGTTAAGGATTTGCCACGACTGTGTCCCTCGGGATGAAGTCTCAGGCTTATTCTGTTCAGTTCACCAGGAATGCCAGGGCTTTTCCTCCCACATCACCACTGTCCCTGTGGAGGGTAGCTGGATGGGGTGAGCAGACAGGGCTGGCCAGGTGTCACTTCCGTTGGACACTTGACAGGTAGGGTCCTGACCAGAAGGCCCAGCCACCACCAAACAGCCCCACAATGCGAGGCATGCCTCATAGGGATCCCAGCACAGGCCACTGTGGCAGCAGATGCTCAGCCTTTCCCTGATCCTCTTGTTGCTGACTCTGCCCTGCCTACCTGATCCCTCCTGATCTGGTTCCACCCACTGATCTCCTCCCACTCCACCCCAGGTGGCCCCAATCCCTAAACTTGCATAAGGTGAGGTACACTGTCTCTTCACCCATTTTCTTCCGAATCTACCACTTGTGGCATAAACCTTATGACCTGCTTTCTCTGGCATTGTGCCCTTTCTTCTCTTCAAATCAAAAGCCTTGGCCAGGCATGGTGGCTCACACCTGTAATCCCAACAGTGGGAGGCCGAGTCAGGAGGATTGCTTAAGCCCAGGAGATTGAAACTAGCCTGGGCAACATAGCAAGACCCCCATATTTACAAAAATGTAAAAAATTTGCCAAGTGTGCTGGTACATGCCTGTTGTCCCAACGACTCAGAAGGCTGAGGCAGGAGGATCCCTTGAGCCCAGGAGGTGGAGGCTGCAGTGAACCGTGATTGCACTCCAGCCTAAGTGACACAGCAGGACCAAGACACTGTCTCAAAAAAAATTAGATAAAAATAAACAAAAGCCTTGGCTTTTAAGACTTCACTGTCGCAGCCATGAATTTTTGCAAATCTATTTAAAAACTCAAAAGCTGGGCACTGACTGTTTATTTATTTGTGTATTCCAGCTATCAGAATCCTGATCCTCCCTTTAGCAATGAAAACTACTGGCTGAGTGGGAGGAGGTACACCAGGAACTGTAGAATCAACTGTGACTACTTCCAAAATCAACCTCTCCCACTCCCTGCACCACACACGTATATATAAAGGGCCAGAGCTATTAAGACCATATGGAATGGAAGAATTTTAATCAATGATAATATGGAACTGGAGAAAAAGTGTCCTTTTGCTAATTTTCAATGAACATCTGCTGGACAATGACACTACAGTAGGTGCCAGTGATATAAAACCAACTGAGATATACAAATCACTGGACCTGAGGACTTGGTTTACAGAAGGATGCAGACCTGTAAATGAGTAATTACAATTCAGTGTGATGAGTACTAGATCAGAGCAATCAAAATGCAGAAGACAGAGGACAGACCTTGTGGTGACAGGTCATCTGAGTCCCTAAAGTGAAAGCAGTTTTCTAACCACTTCGAAGAGGGATAACGGCACCGCAGTCAGAGGAACAGCATGTGCGAAGTGAGAGAAAGGAGGCAGCTGGCATGTGGGGAGAATCCCAAAGGGCTTTGAGTTTCTGAAGCCAACGAGAAGGCTGGCGAGTAGAACAGTCAGCAAAGGGCCTTATACTCAGGCTATTTACTTGGAATGTACTTTTTATACAATGGAAAACCTCAGGAGGTTTTAAAGCATCAGAATGACTGGATGAAATTTGAAACATTTTTTAATAGTGCACACACAATATTTCTCTCTCTCTCTGTGTGTGTGTGTGTGTGTGTGTGTGTGTGTGTATGTAAGAGAAAGAGAAAGTGGTGTATTATACATACAGAGATGCAAAATAAAATATGTTTCTCACTATGGGTTACAATCAACAAACTTTGAAAGCCACTGGTCTAGAACTTGCTAATGGTGCAAAGTAGAGACAAATTGCCTACAGGATTTCCAGGACAGAGGATTTAACCCAGGTGTGGCTGCCAGGGATGGCTTCCCAGAGGCCGTGGGAACTAGGCCTTAAAGGAGGAAAGGGTGTAGGGAAGGGGACAGGGAAAGGCATGAGGGAAAGGCATGACAGAGGAGCCTTAAGAAGTGGCTCCCAAAGCAGTCCTGCTGGATTCCTCCTTAGCCAGAGCCCTGCCTAACAGCCTCAAGATGGTTATCTTGCGGAGACAACATTTCTGTCTCAACACAGAAAAGCTTCTACTGACAGCTTATCTTTTCCTCCCAGCACTTAGTACAACTTATCTGCCACATTGCTCATGTCTCTTTTGACCTTCTGCACCAGGGCACCAAGTTCATTGTCAAAACAGCTGACTTGACTAACAAGCAAGGGCCATTTTCCATTTTCATAAAGACTCCCAAGAAAGAGAAAATTGAATGAGCTCAGATTTGGGTTCAAGTTCTTGCTCAGAAGCTCATTTATTCAGTTGTTGCTAAACTATTTCTAAACCCCACTTTTGCCCATCATAAAATGGGTTAATCATAACTTCCCAGCCTTCCTCCCAAACTTGCAAGCATTAAATTCAATGAGATCTTGGGTGCATCCTAAGTCACAAGGATTGCTGACTGGTTACTTTTCCCATTGTCCAGAAGGCCCAGTTAATGCTGGAGTTCCCAAAGAACAGGCACAGTTTGGCAACCTTGTCATTGCAGTAGAAAAGAAGAGAAGTTATTATTTTATCAGCTGGTCTCAGAGTTCCTTTTAGGGAAGGAAGTGTCTTTGTTTGGGGAAATACCTTGATAGGCCCCTTGGGGGTAAAAGGTGAGGCCCTGAAGACATGAGCTGGGAAGAAAAAAAACAAAGGTCGCCAAATAGCTCTGCGTAAGAAATGAACAGGAATCTGGGGATAAGGAAGAACAAAGGAGGGAGGGAAAAAGAAAGCTAAGCAATGTGGTTAGAAACTAAAGCCCTAATAGGTGGGAAACTGGGGAAGCTCTTAGAGAGATATAAGTTTATATTTTAAATTTTCTGGAATGCAGTTTTGCAATCCAACTCTCCTCTCCAATGTAATCCATTCCCCAAATCTCCAATAAATGTCTATGACACAAGCTGCCCTGTAGAAGCAGGGTAGGTAGGCATCAATAAAGAAAGGGCTATGTTCAACTTTTGGGGCAATTCTGGGACAGAGGTTTGGCCACAAGACAGCAAATAAGGAAATTTAGAGCCAGAGATGACGCTGAGGAACCTAAGCCCAGGGAATTCACAGAAATCTTGCAGAAGGCATGGGGTTTCCCCTAGATTGTGGGATGGGGTTCAAACCAATCTCATGTAGAGTTGAGGTGCTAGAATTACACCAGTAGATACCTGAAACCACTGGCTTTCAATTTTTGTCTATTATGAGGGTGAACATTTCTCCAGGTTTCTCTCTGGCTAAAGTCAATATTATTTGGCTATTATTGATTGAACTTCAGTCATAACTTAATAATCAACCAGACGAGAGGGTACCTCAACTTCTTACTTCTCTTTTCTGACTGCATTCTGATCAGACTACACTCTGGGTAGTGCTTACCTAATGCAAACAGGTAATTTCTTGATGATAATAATCAATTGCATCTGCATGCTATTTAAAGCTTCTTTCCCACCTTATCTGATCAGATGCTGGATCTTCAAAATAACCCTACAAAGCAGGAAAGGCATGGATTCCCCAAGTTAGCAATGAGGAAGCTGAGGTCCAAATAATCAAACAATTAAATGTGGATTGGGCGTGAGAGTCAATCTCTGATCTCAAGGAATGCTGGAGAGACAAGATAGAATTGCATGAAAAGACAACAGCATTGAAGAAGTAGAAACAAATATAAAAACAAACGTCTTAAGGTACAGCACAATTCATTGCTGGAAGAATGATAGAGATCACAGGGCATCCAAAATCAAAGGTAGACCAGTTCTACCTTCTCACAGCCCCACCCACTTCTTTCCATCTTCATGATCATCTCCAAGGCCCTCATTGTCTCCACCCAGATTACCACAACAGCTTCCAGCTTTGTCCCTTTAATTAGTTCTTTTTTTTTTTTTTTTTTTTTTTTTGAGACCTCACTTTGTTGCCCAGGCTAGAGTGCAATGGCGCGATCCTGGCTCACTGCAACCTCTGTCTCCCCAGTTCAAGCAATTCTCCTGCCTCAGTCTCCCATGTAGCTGGGATTACAGACGCCTACCACCACACCTGGCTAAATTTTGTATTTTTAGTAGAGACAGGGTTTCACCGTGTTGGCCAGGCTGGTCTCAAACTCCTGACCTCAAATGATCCATCTGCTTCGGCCTCCCAGAATGTTGGGATTACAGACATGAGCCACCGCACCTAGCCCCTTTCATCACAAGGACACAAAAGTAATTGTTATGATATGCAAATCAAATCACAGTCACTCCCCTACTTAAACCCTTGGTGGTTCCCCATTGCCCTAATGGAAAGTAGAAATTCTTTTTTTTTTTTTTTGAGATTTTTTTAACTTCTTTCTTTTTTGGCCTGGTCCTCTAATCTCTGAGACCTCATCTCTTGCCATTTGCTGCCTGAAACTCTCTGTTCCTTATAGACTGTGGTAATAATAAAATAAATACTTGGCCTTTGTTTTGGGTTCTTGGCACAGAGCTCTTAAAAAGCTGGGAATTTCCTGAAAGATAGGAATATCTTTTGTAATTTATTAGGAGCCCCTTTCCATCATACCTGAGTTTATGCTAATGAGGTGAGTTAGGGTAGAGACTCAAGATGGGACTGGCACCAGAAAGACCAAGTAATTAGAGGATGGAAACTTGGCTGGGCGCAGTGGCTCACACCTGTAATCCTAACACTTTGGGAGGCTGAGGTGGACATATCACTTGAGCCCAGGGGTTCGAGATCAATCTGTGCAACATGGTAAAAACCCATTTCTGCAAAAGAATACAAAAATTAGGCCGGGTGCAGTGGCTCATGCCTGTAATCCCGGCACTTTGGGAGGCTGAAGCGGGCAGATCACAAGGTCAGGAGATCAAGACCATACTGGCTAACATGGTGAAACTCTGTCTCTACTAAAAACACAAAAAATTAGCCAGGTATGGTGGTAGGCGCCTGTAGTCCCAGCTACTCGGGAGGCTGAGGCAGGAGAATGTCATGAACCCAGGAGGCAGAGCTTGCAGTGAGCCAAGATCGCACCACTGCACTCCAGCCTGGGCGGCAGATCGAGACTCTGTCTCAAAAAAAAAAAAATTATTCGGGTGTGCTGGTGCACACCCTGTAGTCCTAGCTACTCGGGAGGCTGAGAGATGGGAAGATCGCTTGAGCCCAGGAGGTCAAGGCTGCAGTGAGCTGTGATCATCCAGCCTGGCAACAGAGTGCCACCCTATAAAAGAGGATAGAAACTTTTCATTGGAATAACATACAAGAAAAAAAAAGAGAATGGAAACTTTCAGCGCCATCCACTGACCTCAAAGTGGAGAAGGGGGGCCTGGAGATAGAGCTCTATAAAACTTTTGATACTATTTTTATTTTATTTATTTATTTATTTTGAGACAGAGTATCACTCTGTCGCCCAGGCTGGAGTGCAGTGGCATGATCTTGGCTCACTGCAACCCCCGCCTCCTGGGTTCAAGCAATTCTCCTGCATCAGCTTCTGTAGTAGCTGGGACTACAGGCACGTGCCACCACACCCAGCTAATTTTTGAATTTTTACTAGAGATGGGGTTTCACTATGTTGGCCAGGCTGGTCTTGAACTCTTGACCTTAAGTGAACTGTGTGCCTGGGCCTCCCAAAGTGCTGGGATTACAGATGTGAGCCACCACGCCCAGCCTTAATTTTATTTTAAAGACAGGGTCTCACTCTGTCACCCAGGCTGCAGTGCAGTGGCATGATCATAGCTCACTCAGCCTCGTTAAACCCTGGGACTCAAGAGATCCTCCCACCTCAGCCTCCTGAGTACCTGGAACTACAAGTATGTGCCACTACACTAGGTTAATATTTTTACATTTATTTATTTATTTATTTATTTATTTATTTATTTATTTTTGTGATGGAGTTTCGCTCTTGGTGCCCAGGCTGGAGTGCAATGGCATGATCTCAGCTCACCACAACCTTCACCTCAAGTGAATCTCCTGCCTCCGCCTCCCAAGTAGCTGGGATTACAGACATGCGCCACCACACCCAGCTAATTTTTTGTATTTTTAGTAGAGATGGGTTTTCTCCATGTTGGTCAGGCTGGTCTCGAACTCCCAGTCTTAGGTAATCTGCCCATCTCGGCCTCCCAAAGTTTTGGGATTATAGGCGTGAGCCACTGCGCCCGGCCTACTTTTATTTTTGTATGGAGACAGGGTCTCACTGTGTTGCCCAGGTTGGTCTTGAACTCCTTGCCTCAAGTGAACCTCCCATCTTGACCTCATAAAGTGCTGGGATTACAAGCATGAGCCACTGCTCTATACACCTTTTTATTTTTTTGAGATGAAGTCTAGCTCTGTCATCCAGGCTGGAGTACAGTGGCACAATCTCAGCTCACTGCTACCTCCACCTCCCAGGCTCAAGAGTTTCTAACGCCTCAGCCTTCCGAGTAGCTGGGATTATGGGCGCCCGCCATCATGCCCAGCTAATTTTTGTATTTTTAGTAGAGACAACATTTTGCCATGTTGGCCAGGCTGGTCTTGAACTCCCAACCTCAAGTGATCTGCCTGCCTCGGCCTCGCAAAGTGCTGGGATTACAGGTGTGAACCACCTCGCCTGGCCTCTATACAACTTTTGAACGGGAAGCTTCTGAGAGCTTCTGAGTTGGTGAATGCACCCCAACTACCCAGGGCCAGAAGCTCCTGCACTCAGGACCCTCGCAGACCTGGCCTATGTACCTTTTCATCTGGCTGTTCATTTGTATACTTTAGGATATCCTTTATAATAAAAACTTAACTGTAAGTAAAGTGCCTATCTGAGTTCTGCAAGCCATTCTAGCAAATTAACAAACCTGAGGAGGGGTTCATGAGAACCCCTGATTTACAGCCAGTTGGTCAGAAGTACAGGTGGTCTGAGATTTGGGACTGGAGTCTGAAGTGGGCGCAGTCTTGTGCAACTGAGCCCTGAAGCTGTGGGGTCCACACTAATTCTGGGTAGGTAGCGTCAGAATTGAATTGAATTGCTGGGTACCCAGCTGGTGTCGGGGAATTGGTTGGTGTCAAAAAACATCCCAGACAGACCTTTTTGTTTTGGTTTGTTTTTCTGATTTCCTGAGCTGTGTCCAGGGACTGTCTTGCCTCCTAGTCTTCGTATAGCGCATTCCTTCTGCATGGATCACCTGCCTGCTCTCTTGGTCTGGTAAATTTCGACTCATCTTTCAGGGCTCAGGTTCAATGCCACCTCTGAAGAAACATCCTTTACATCACTAGAACAGTCAGAACCTACACCCTGGTAATCCCATAGCATCCTCAATTTCCCCATCCCAACACTCATCGCACTTCACCATTGTTACTGATATAATTGTCTGTCTTCCCCAAGCGTGAAGGCAGTTCTGTAAGCCATTGAGAGATGGACCATGTCTGTCTTGTTCACCATTGTATCCAGCATCTGGCACAGTGCCTAGTAGGTCATAGGCACTCACTAAGTATGTATTGAGTTCAGAATGAATGAATAAATGAATGTTGTAGGAATTCAGAAGAAACAAGAGATTAGTATAGACTGAGGAAAGAGGTAGGCTAGGACTTGAATAACAAGTAGAGGAGCTTCCACCATCACCTAATACATCAGGGACAAACCATGGCTTCCTACCTCCAACCCAGGAGGCAACTACAAAAACAGAAAGAGCATTGAACTACGAGACAGAAGAGCAGGCTCCAGTCCTGCCTCTGTGCCTCAGTGTGTAACTTTGAACATATAATTCAATTTCTGAGCCTGAGTTTCCTCATCTGTAAAATGAAGCCTCTATAACCCACCTAGAAGGGTTTCTCTGAGGTTTGGTGAGGTCCTGAATGTGATAGACCCCCACACAAAATAGACCTGACCAGATGTGCGTGGATTTATTTTCAGCCACACTGCCTCTGTCTCTAAGATTTCCCAAAGCACTGGCTGAGAGCCCACCTGAGAAAAGCCTGCATCTGTCAACCCAGCTTCCTGGACCTAAGCACACTCATCCTGCCCAGGCTTATGTGTCATCTTGTCCCTCTTCCCCAGCACCAGCACGCAGCACCCAAAGCCTTCCTCACACCGAAGAGAACCACGCTCTGAAGACTACCACCTACTACCACCTGCAAGAGCGGAAGACTTGAAGGCATTTACCTCCCACAAGGGAGATACTTTCCTCTATCAATTTCTGAGTAAAGTATATTTTCAGGGTTGGGCGCAGTGGTTCACATTTGTAATCCCAGCACTTTGGGAGTCCAAAGTGGGCAGATCACCTGAGGTCAGGAGTTCGAGACCAGCCTGGCCAACATGGTAAAACCCCACCTCTACTAAAAATTCAAAAATTAGCCAGGTGTGGTGGTGCATGCCTGTAATCTCAGCTACTTGGGAGGCTGAGGCAGGAGAATCGCTTGAACCTGGGAGGTACAGGTTGCAGTGAGTTGAGATCGCGCCACTGCACTCCAGCCTGGCTGACAGAGTGAGACTCTGTCTCAAAAAAAAAAAAAAAAAATTTCAAAATTAAATTCTCCGGAATTTTAACTCTCCACTTTAATTCCTGGTGTCAGACAGCAGGACCCCCCAAGTTCCCCATGGGAGGCCAAGGTAGGTGGATCACTTGAGGCCAGGAGTTCAAGACCAGCCTGCCCAACATGGCAAAACTCTGTCTCTACCAAAAATACAAAAATTAGCCAGGCCTGGTGGCTCATGCCTGTAGTTTCAGCTACTCAGGAGGCTGAGGATTGAGGCAGGAGAATCGCCTGAACCCAGGAGGTGGAGGTTGCAGTGAGCTAAGATAGTGCCACTGCACTCCAGCCTGGGTAACAGAGTGAGACTCCATCTCAACAAGAGAAAAAAAAAAAAAGAAGAAGAAGAAAGGGAGGAGGAGGAGGAGAAGGAGGAGGAAGAAGAAGAAGAAGAAGAAGAAGAAGAAGAAGAAGAAGAAGAAGAAGAAGGAGGAGGAGGAGGAGGGAGGAGGGAGGAGGAGGAGGAGGAGGGAGGGAGGGGAGGAGGAGGAGGAGGAGGAGGGAGGAGGAAGAGGAGGAAACCAGAGATTCAGAGCATGAGGGGTACTCAACTCACTGTTGCTGGGATGGGTGGGGACATGAAAAGCGTGAGAAAGAATGAAGACAGCCTCTAGGAGTAAAGATACCCCCAAGTAACCACCAGGGAGGAAACAGGATCCTCAGTCCTACAATTGCAAGAAACTGAGTTCTACCAACCCGAATGAGCTTGGAAGTAGATTCTCCCCTAGAACCTGCAGATAAGAGCCTAGTCTTGCTGACACCTTGGTTTCAGCCTTATGAGAACCCTAAACAGAAAACCCAGCCTAGCTTCCCTAGACTGCTGACCCACAGAGCTGTTAGATAATAACTAGGTGTTGTTTTACGAAACTACATTTGTGGTGACTTGTTACTATAGCAATAGAAAACTAATACAGTGGCTGGGCATGGTGGCTCACGCCTGGGATACCAACACTTTGGGAAGCTGAGGCAGGAGGATTGCTTGAGCCCAGGAGTTTGAGACCAGCCTGGGCAACGTGGTGAGATCCCTATCTCTAATTTTTTTTTTTTTTAAATAACAAAATAAAACTAATACAGGGAGACAAGGTCTGTCTTTGGGGGGTCCCTTGACCAAGAGCTTAGTCCTAAGCTACCTCAGCTATAAATTGCTGTATATCTAAGCATGTCTGGAGGGTTTGGAGTGGGGGTGGGGGGCTAGGCCAGAGACAGAAAGACTAAAGGAGGGAGAATCATTTTTCATAAAGGTCAGAAAAGCTTCTCTCAGAAGAGAAATACACCCTACAAGGCTGTTCCAAGGACCCAGCCCTGAGGGTGAGGAGCAGCAGGAGAGCCCCTCATGTGTGGAGACGGTTTCGATCCTGTGAGGGCACAGGATGAAAGCCCTCCCCAGGGAATATGTGACCGCTGGCTTTAGGCCCACAGGACAAGCGAGGGACAGAAACTGACTGAGGAAGGGTCAGGTGGACTAATTGGGAATCACATGTGAGATCCCTTGGGGATTCCCTAAGCTGGTTGAGAGGGAGTTGAGAGGCTCTAAGATTCCTGCAATTCCATGGAAGAGACTGAGTCAGAGAAACACTGTTTTATTCATGCTCTTTACGATGTAATTATATTCTGTTACCCAAGCTGGTATGGCTTGGAGAAACGGAGTGCCCAAGGCCTACTAATCCCCAAGGGCAAAATAAAAAGTTTTAAAGAGTCAGAAATGGCTAGTTGCGGTGACTCACGCCTGTAATCCCAGCACTTTGGGAGGCCGAGGCAGGAGGATCATCTGAGGTCAGGAGTTCAAGATCAGCCTGGCCAACATGGTGAAACCCCGTCTGTATTAAAACTACAAAAATTAGTTGGGCATGGTAGTGGGTGCCTGTAATCCTAGTACTCAGGAGGCTGAGGTGAGAAAATCGCTTGAACCCAGGAAGCGGAGGCTGCAGTGAGCCGAGATTGCGCCATTGCACATTGCACTCCAGCTTGGGCAACAAGAGTGAAACTCCATCTCAAAAAAAAAAAAAAAAGTCCGAATGGAGGCTTAGGAAGGGAAATATAAAGGGGATGGCTTTGAGTCAGACACAGCTGGGTACTAACCCTTCCTCCAGCGGCTTGCACAGGTTTCTTTAGCTTTCTGAGATTTAGTTTCAAACCCCAAAAATAAAGAGATGATAAAAGGACCTATATCACAAAGGACTATGAAGAAACAGAAGGCAGGTTATTTATTGATCATCACATCACATGAGGAAAAATACACTCCATACTATATTTTCCAATTCAAAAACCCTGATTTTTCCCACTTTAACATCTTCAAATCATTCAACCATGCAGCAGTTCTGAGACACTTTTATTGCTTGCACTTGCAAAATCAGTGTTACTCGTTAGGGAGAAAATTCCAAAGGCAAAATATGAAGTGTCCTATTAAGAAATGCTGGCCAGGCACAGTGGCTCATGTATGCAATCCCAGCACTTTGGGAGGTTGAGGTGAGCAGATCACTTGAGGTCAGGAGTTCGAGAACAGCCTGGCCAACATGGTAAAACCCCATCTCCACCAAAAATAAAAATAAAATAAAATAAAATAAAAATTTAGCTAGACATGGTGGCACACGCCTGTAATCCCAGCTACTCGGTAGGCTGAGGTGGGAGAATTGCTTGAACCTGGGAGGCAGAGGTTGCAGGAAGCCAAATCATGCCACTGCACTCCAGCCTGGGTAACAGAGCAAGCCTCAGTCTCAAAAAAAAAAAAAAAAAGAAATGCTGCCTCTTCAACCTCTTGCTAACACTGAGTATACAATCTTGTGTCAAAAAAACACAGACATCAACGATGCTGAGCCATCGTGATTCAGAAGAACCAGACTCTAATTGTGGAGAAGTCTTAGGAGAGCCATAACCAATTTATTTTGCTTATATTTGTTTTTTATGTGCACACAAGAGAGACACAGGATCAAAGAAAATCTGTCTAAATAAGTCTAAAAGAGCCCTTCAATAAGTACAAAAACTTCTTAAAAATTTCAAGTGATGAAAAGATGCCGAGAAAATACAAGCATTATTTATTATGCCCAGCTAACTTCTAGGAAAATCAAGGTCTAGGGAATATTCACAGTGTAGCCAAGGCCTTATAGCAGCAAACAGCAGAACAGAGAAATGAAGCAAATGGTCTCAGGCCTACCACAGAGGCCAGTTTGGTGTGGCTGGCATCTATCAGCTATGTCCTAAATTCTTCACAAGGAGCCTGAGAAATGTGACCTTAGCCCACCAGAGGTATTACACTTCAGTTTCGTCCGCTGAGAGTATGTGTTTACACATACACACAACTTTCAAACAGAGGAACTGGTTGAGAAATGTAAAAACACTGTGAAGAACAACATTCCGAGGAAAATAATAAAGCCACTTGCATTTGTCCCTCAAGGGCAAAGCTTCAGAAGATATGTTTGCAGACCCTTATAAAACACTGGGGTTTCCTAAGCCCAGGGTTCATTGACTGGAATGCAAATTCACTGTATGTATAGCATCCACTGACTACTGACTGTGGTATGAGTTATAAGGTTCTTTGTCTTTGACCCAGGATGCGCAAGTTCAGAGTCTTTTTTTTTTTTCTTTACTTTTTATACCATCAGTAGAGGCAGACAAAAACATCTTGAATCTTCTACTAGCATAAAATTGTGGCAGGCTAATTTGTATGCTTGCAAGTAGAATATTACCTCAGAACCTTCATGGTTCTTGTTAACTATGTGAAGTTGTTTCTTTGTGTGTTTTTTTTGTTTGTTTGTTTTGTTGTTTTGTTTTGTTTTGTTTTTTCTGAGACAGAGTCTCACTCTGTTGCCTAGGCTGGAGTGCAGTGGCACAATCTCGGCTCACTGCAACTTCCACCTTCCAGGTTCAAGTGATTCTCATGTCTCAGCCTCCCAAGTAGCTGGGATTACAGGCATGCACCACCACACCCAGCTAGTTTTTGTATTTTTAGTAGAGATGGGGTTTCCCCATGTTGACCAGGCTGTTCTCAAAATCCTAACCTCAAGTGATTCGCCTGCCTCGGCCTCCCAAAGTGTGGAATTACAGGTGTGAGCCACTACACCTGGCCTATGTGAAGTTTTATACCATTATTTGGAGTTAGACTGTGATAATTTAAAGATGTACATGGTAGACTTTAGAGCAATCATTCAAAAGTAAAATACAGATAGAGCTAATAAGCCAAAAGTAGGGATAAAATAAAATCATTAAAGTATTTTATGAATTAAAAAAGAAGTAAAAAAGAAAAAACAAGGAAAAATGGACAAAGAACAGTAGGGACAAATAGAAAACAAATAACAAGCTGGTGTATTTAAATACAACCATATTTATAGTTACATTAAATAAAAATGGCCCAAACTCTCCAATTAAAAGGCAGAGATGTCTGACTATATAAAAAGTCTACCTAAATAAGCCCTAAATATAATGCATAGGTAGGTTAAGAGTAAAAGAATAGAAAAAATATAATATATATGAAGCAAACACTAATCATGAAAAAAGTTGAAATGGATGTATCGATTTGTGCAAAGTGAACTTCAGGAGAAAGGATTATAAGTAGAAATAAAGACTGACATTTTATGATGAGAAGTTTATGTCAAGAAGACATAACTAAATATGCATACACCAAGTAATAGAGCTTCAAAGTACATGAAAAAAGAACTGACAGACTGAAAGACAAAATAGACAAATCTACAATTTCAGTTGTAGATTTCAACACTTATCTCTTACTAATTGACAGAACAAGGAGATAGAAAACCAATAAGTATATAAAATATTTAAATAATACTATTAAATAACTTAACCTGATATACAGTTACAAAACATGATACCCAGCACTGGCAGAATACATATCTTGTTCAAGGGTACATAGAACATTTACAAATATAGACCATATTCTAAGCCATATACAATCTCAATAAACTTGTAAGGAATGAAATTATACAAAATATATTCTCTGAGCATGACAGAATTAAATTAAAGAGGAGGGCCAGGTACAGTGGCTCACACCTGTAATGTAATCCCAGCACTTAGGGAGGCCGAGCGGGACAGATAACAAGGTAAAAAGTTTGAGACCAGCCTGGCCAACATGGTGAAACCCCATCACTACTAAGAATACAAAAATTATCCGGGTGTGGTGGCACATGCCTGTAATCTCAGCTACTCGGGAGGCGGAGGTAGGAGAATTACTTAAACCTGGGAGGCGGAGGTTGCAGTGAGCTGAGATCGTACCACTGCACTCAGCCTGGGCGACAGAGTAAGACCCTGTCTTGGAAAAATAATTAATTAATTAAAGAGGAAAAAGAAAAATATCTAGATAATCCCTAAATATTGAGAAATGAAACAGTATAATTCCATGTAACCCAAGAGTTAAAGAAGAAATTGCACTGATGGCTGAGCATGGTGGCTCACGCCTGTAATCCCACCACTTTGCAAGGCCAAGGTAGGTGGATCACCTGAGGTCAAGAGTTCGAGGCCAGCCTGATCAACATAGGGAAACTCCATCTCTACTAAAAATACAAAATTTAGCTGGTGTGGTGGTACATGGCTATAATCCCAGCTACTCAGGAGACTGAGGCAGGAGAATCGCTTGAATCTGGGAGGAGGAGGTTGCAGTAAGCCAGCATGGCATCACTACTCCAGGCTTGGTGACAGAGTGAGACTCTGTCTCAAAAAGAAAAAAGAAAGAAAAGAAAGAAAGAAAGAAAAGAAAAGAAAGAAAGAAATTGCACTGAAAAATAGAAAATATTTATTACTGAATGAAAATAAAAACACAATAAGCAAAAATTTATAAGACACATCTAAAACGGTGCTAATAAATTAGAGAGTAATATATAGCTTTAATTGGTTACTTTGGATAAGAAGTGCCTAAAAGCAGTGTTCTAAGCCTCTATATGAAGAAACTAGAAAAAAAGAGCAAAATACACCCAAAGTAAATGGGAAGGAAATCATAAAGAGTAGAATTAATGAAATAGAAAATGGACAAAGAGGGCAAGTGCAGTGGCTCTCGCCTGTAATCCTAGCACTTCGAGAGGCCAAGGCGGGCAGATTGCTTGAGCCCAGGAGTTTGAGACCAGCCTGGGCAACACGGCAAATTCCCTGCCTCTACAAAGAATACAAAAATTAGCCAGTCATGCCGTGCGTACCTGTAGTCCCAGCTACTTGGGAGGCTAAGGTGGGAGGATGGCTTGAGCCCAGAAGAGACTGGTGCCACTGCACTTCTGGCCTGGGTAATAGAGACAAACTCTGTGGGCTTAGAACAAGAAGAAGAAGAATAACAGACAAACACAAATAATTGAACAAATAAATAATAAAATAAATAAATGAAATAAAATATAAAAATGAAGAAATAGAATGAATAAATGAATAATGATTAAATGAATGATGAATGAATGAGAATGACGATAATGAATGAATGAATATATCGAATGATAATGAATGAGAATGAATGATAATGAATGAAGAATGCATCGATAATGGAATGATAATGGAATGATGAATGAATTTATTAAATTAATGATGAATGAATGATAAATGGTACGACACGAATGACAATGTAATGAGAATGAATGATAATAGCCGATAGCCGAATGAGAATGGAATGATGAATAGGCCGAGGAATGAATGAGATGAATGATAATGAAATGATAGTCGAATGAGAATAGCCGATAATGAATGACAATGCAATGATAAATGCAATGACAATGGAATGACAATGAAATGACAATGAAATTTATTAAATAAATAAATAAAATAACAACAACAAAGATGACAGGAGAACGTCAATCAACTCATCGTCTGATCTTCGAGACGGATGACCGACTCTTCGCCTGCTGAGTGCAGGCAGTGGCACAATCTCTGCTCACTGCCAGCTCCACCTCCGGGTTTATGCCATTCTCCTGCCTCAGCTCCTCCCTCAGGTAGCTGGGACTACAGGTGCCCACCACCAAGCCCAGAATAACTTTTTTTTTTTTTTTTTTTTGTATTTTTAGTAGAGAGATCGAGTTTCACCGTGTTAGCCAGGATGGTCTCAATCTCTCTCCTGACCTCGTGATCCACCCACTGGCCTCCCCAGAGTGCTGGGATTACAGGCGTGAGCCACCGCAGCCTGGCCTTCCTTTTTTTTTTTTTTTTTTTGAGACAGGGTCTTGCTTTGTTGCCCAGGCTGGAGTGCAGTGGCCTGACCATGGCTCCCTGCAGCCTCAAACTCCCTGGCTCAAGTGATTCTCCCACCGCATCCCCCCATCCCCTCAGTAGCTGGGAATTCAAGCACATGCCATCCACCTGGCTAAGTATTTTTTGTTGTTATGGAAACAGGGTCTCACTTATGTTGCCCAGGCTGGTCTTGAACTCCTGGCCTCAAGTGATCCTTCCATCTCAGCCTCCCAAAGTGCTGGGATTACAGGTATGAGCCATCGTGCCCAGCTAAATTTTTTTTTTTTTTTTTTTTTTGAGAAAGAGTCTTGCTCTGTCACCCAGGCTGGAGTGCAGTGACACGATCTTGGTTCACTGCAACCTCTACCTCCTAGGTTCAAGTGATTCTCTTGCCTCAGTCTCCCAAGTAACTGGGGTTACAGGCATGTCCCACCACACCCAGCTAATTTTTGTATTTTTAGTAGAGACGGAGTTCCCCCGTGTTGGCCAGGCTGGTCTGAAACTCCTGACCTCAGGTGATCTGTCTGCCTCAGCCTCCCAAAGTGCTGGGATTACAGGCATGAGCCACCGCACCTGGCCTTAAAACTGGATCTTTGAAAAGATGAACAAAGTTGATAAACTAGCTCAACTGGTCAAGAAAAAAAGAAGACTCAAATTAACAATGAAAGGGAAATTAAAAAGGGGACATTACCACTGATACTTCAGCTGTGAGAAGGATAATAAGGGACTACTATAAACAACTTATGCCCACATATTCTAAAACTTAGATGAAATGGACAAATTCCTTGAAAGACACAGAGTACAATTCTTACTGTAGAAGAAATTAAAACAGTCCCATATTTACTTGAAACATTAAATTTGTAATTTAAAAATCTTTCCTCAAAGAACACACCAGAACATTTGGCTTCACTGGTGAATTCTAGAAAACATTTAAGAAAAAAAAAATCTATAAACTTTCTTTAAATTGAAGAAAAAGTAACACTTCTCAAGACATTTTCTAAGTCTAGTAGTACCCTGATACTTAAACTAAACAAAGGCATTACAAGAAAATAAAATTACATACTAATATACTTCATGGACATAGATGGAAAAAAATTCTAGACAAAATTTTAAAAAATTGAATTCAGTAATATATAAAAAGGATAATACGTCATGATCAAGTGGGCTTTATTCCAGGAATTCAAGGGTAATTTGATAAAACAGATGATAAAACCCATATAAGTATCTCAACAGATATAGAAAAAGCATGTGAGGCTGGCCTCGTGGCTCACGCCTGTAATCCCAGCACTTTGGAAGGCCAAGGCAGGTGGATCACTTGAGGTCAGGAGTTTGAGACCAGCCTGGCCAACATGGCGAAACCCCATCTCTACTAAAAGTACAAAAAAAAAAAAAAAAATAGCTGGGTGTGGTGGTGTACCTGTAATCTTAGCTACTCAGGAGGCTGATGCAGGAGAATCACACGAACCTGGGAGGCAGAAGCTTCACTGAACCGAGACTATGCCACTGTGCTTCAGCCTGGGCAGGCAACAGAATGAAGATCTGTCTAAAAAAAAAAAAAAAAAAGGAAAAACAACAACAACAGGCTGGGTGCAGTGGCTCACGCCTGTAACACCAGCACTTTGGGAGGCCGAGGTGGGCAATTTACCAGGTCAGGAGTTCAAGACCAGCCTGGCCAACATGGTGAAACCCCGTCTTTACTAAAAATACAAAAAATTAGCTGGGCGTGGTGGCATGTGCCTGTAATCCCAGCTACTCAGAAAGCTGAGGCAGAAGAATTGCTTGAACCTGGGAGGTATAGGTTGCAGTGAGCTGAGATCATACCACTGCACTCCAGCCTGGGCGATAGAGCAAGACTCTGTCTAAAAAAACAAAAAACAAAAACCAAAAAGAACAAAAAAAAAAACCCAGAAAAGTATGTGACACAACTCAACACTCAACCAGGCGAGGTGGCTCATAACTGTAATCCCAGCACTTCAGGCAGGAGGATTGCTTGAACTCAGGAGTTTGTGACCAGCCTGGGCAATAAAGGGAGGCCTCATCTCTACTGAAAAAAATAAATCAGCCAGGTGTAGTTGTGTGTGCTGTGGTCCCAACTATTCAAGAGGCTGAGGTGGGAGGATTGCATAAGCCCCAGGGATCAAAGCTGCAGTGAACTGTGAAGGCACCATTGCACTGCAACCTGAGTGACAGAGCAAGACCCTGTCTCAAACAAGCAAACAAAATATCTCCCCATAATATATATTAACAATTCAACCTCATTCACATTTAAAACTCTTATCACACTAGGAATAGAAGGGAACTCCCTCACCCCGATAAAAGGCATCTAAAAAAAATTTAAAAAATTAAAAAAATAAAAAAATAAAAACACAGCTACTCAGGAGGCTGAGGCAGGAGAATGGCCTGAGCCTGGGAGGCGGAGCTTGCAGTGAGCCGAGATCGCGCCACTGCACTCCAGCCTGGGTGACACAGCGCGAGACTCCGTCTCAAAAATAAATAAATAAATAAATAAATAAAAGGCATCTAAAAACAACTACAGCTCTCATCATACCTAATGGTGAAAGATGAATGCTTTCTTCTAAGATTGGGAACAAGGGTAAAGATAGCCATTCTCACAACTTCTATTCAGAATTGTACTGGAGGTCCTAGCCTGTGTAATAAATCAAGAAAAAGAAATAAAAGGTAAGCAGATTGAAAAAGAAGAAAAAGGGGAAGTATCTGTTGCTGTGGCTGTGGGCCTGGGATTCCCAGCCATGGCAGGTTCCTCCGGGGAGCAGGATAAAGGCCAGACAGTACGGCCTCCATGGTCCCTTTCTACTGGGCCCAGCCAAGCCACGTAAGCTTCACCTTTGCAACAGCCTCACTGGGAGCAAGGACACATTTGTACCTCAAGATGGGAGAAAGGTGACATGGTCCAGGCCAACCATCTAAGATGTATGTCCCACAGGGCACGCCAGGTCCTACATCTCTTTCGTTATCTTGAGAAGAGTGTTGAAGGATTACTTCAAATGTGATGTCCTTTATTGCAAGAACATTAGGGACATTGGTGATAAGAACTACTTGTTGAGGAGTATAGGGAGAAGAAGTCCCAGGTGGCACAGCTCCTGGGGCATGTTCACACTGCCCTGAAGCCATTTTTAGTAAAATTCAATGAGACCACAGATCCTGATAAAAAGCAGATGCTATAATGAATTCAGCACATCATGAAGCTTGACACAGAACCGCTTGAGAAAGCTGTGTAGTGCAGACTTGCAGGAGAGAAAGTCAACAGCTGTGTGCAAGGATTGTTGGAAGAGGCCAAGGATTTGCTTTCTGAGTTGCTGGATTCCACATTCTGGAGTCAGGTGACTGACAATTTCATTTTCTCCAAACTGCCCAAGTTCTGGGATGGGGAGTTCCACAAATATGTGGAAACTCTGAACGTCCTCTCTCTGGATGTTTTAACCAGTTAGTGTGTATGTGCCAGAAATTGTGAATTTTGGCCAGGTGTGGTGGCTCACTCCTATAATCCCAGCACTTTGGGAGGCTGAGGCGGGCGGATCACGAGGTCAGGAGATCGAGACCATCCTGGCTAACACGGTGAAACTCCGTCTCTATTAAAAATACAAAAAATTAGCCAGGCGTGGTGGCAGGCACCTGTAGTCCCAGCTACTTGGGAGGCTGAGGCAGGAGAATGGCTTGAACCCGGGAGGCGGAGCTTGCAGTGAGCCAAGAGCGTGCCACTGCACTTCCGCCTGGGCAACAGAGTGAGACTCCGTCTCAAAAAAAAAAAAAAAAAAAGAAAGAAATTGTGAATTTTGTCCATAAGATTGTGAACAATGGTTGGGGCTATGCTTCCAGTGGGTCCACTTTGATATAGCAAAGTTTGCTTCTAGTGAGAAACACTGCTGTGGTAAGCTGGTGCCCAAAAATGTTGGGGATCAGAAAGCTCTTCAGGAAGAGGAAGGTTAAAAAAAGAAATGAATGAATATAATAACAAAAAAGATAAGCTGTGGACTCTCCTAGTTGTACACAATATGGATTGTGTTTACCCTTCATGGTTATGGTGGAATGTGCTGAATCTAACACTCAGTCACAGGAAAGTGCTTTTTCACCTAAATAAATTTTAGGGGTTGGGCATGGTGGTTCACGCTTGTAATCCCAGCACCTTGGGAGGCCAAGGCAGGCAGACCACCTGAGGCCAGGAGTTTGAGACCAGCCTGGCCAACGTGGCAAAACTCCATCTCTACTAAAAATACAAAAGTTAGCTGGGCGTGGTGCCGCATGCCTGTAATCCCAGCTACTCAGGAGGCTGAGGCATGAGAATCACTCAAACCCAGGAAGCAGAGGTTGCAGTGAGCTGAGATTGCACCACTGCACTCTAGACTGGGCAACAGAGTGAGACCCTGTCTTAAAAAAAAAAAAAGAAAAGAAAAGAAATTCTAGGAGTTTTCTATACTAAGACCATGAAACGCAAAGATTTTTTAAAAAATTGATGCATGGTAATTGTACTTATTTTGGGGTGTATACAATATGTAGTAATCAAGTTACAGTGGTTGGATATCCATCACTTCAAATATTTGTCATTTCTTTGTGTTTTGAGTTTTTAGTTTTTTTAGAGGCAAGGTCTCATTCAGTCACCCTGGCTGGAGTGCAGTAGTGGGATCTTAGCTGGCTACAGACTCAAACTCCTGGGCACAAGCAATCCTCCCACCTCAACCTTCTGAGTAGCTGGGACTACAGGCTCATGCCACCATGCCTGGCTAATTTTTGAATTTTTTTCTAGAGACAGCACTCACTATGTTGCCCAGGCTGGTCTCAAAGTCCTGGCCTCAACGCATCCCCTTGCCTCAGCCTCCCAAAGTGCTGGGATTATAGGTGTGAGATACCACACCCAGCCCCTTTAGGCAATTCTGAAGTATAAAACAATTTGTTTATGGCTGTGGTTACCTTCTCTGTGTTAGAAAAAAAAGAAAGGAAAAAGGAAAGAAAAAGAAGCAAAGCTGTCTTATTTGCAGATGATATAATAATAAATATAGGAAGAAAATTTAAATGCATGTATTAAAAAGCTACTAGAATTATTGAGTTTAGCAAAATTAACAGAATACAAAGTCAATATGCAGATATCATTTGTTCTTCCTCCCCTCCCTTCCCCTCTTCTCCTCTTCCCTCTCCTCCCCTCCCCTCTCCTCCACCTTTTTCTTTGTCTTTTTCTTTTTCTTTGAGACACCTGTACCCTCTTTGTCTTTTTCTTTTTCTTTGAGATGTCCCTCCCCTCTTTTTCTTTTTCTTTTTCTTTTTCTTTGAGACAGAGTCTCACTGTCACCCAGGCTGGAGTGCAATGGCAAGATCTCAGCTCACTGCAACTTCCGCCTTTTGGGTTCAAGCAATTCTCCTGCCTCAGCCTCCCGAGTAGCTGGGATTACAGGCACACACCACTATGCCCAGCTAATTTTTGTATTTTTAGTTAAGATAGGGTTTCACCATGTTGGCCAGGCTGGTCTGGAACCACTGGGCTCAAGTGATCCACCCACCTCAGCCTCCCAAAGTGCTGAGATTATAGGCGTGAACCACCACACCCAACCAGTACTTTTTAAAATGCCACAAATAATTAGAAAAAGAAATTAAGAATCAATACTGGCTGGGTGTGGTGGCTCACACCTGTAATCCCAGGACTTTGGGAGGCCAAGGCGGGCGGATCACCTGAGGTCAGGAGTTCGAGACCAGCCATGGTCAACGTGGTGAAACCCCGTCTCTACTAAAAATACAAAAAATTAACCATACGTGGTGGCGGGTGCCTATAATCCCAGCTACTCGGGAGGCTGAGGCAGGAGAACCGCTTGAGCCGGAGAAGCAGAGGTTGCAGTGAGCCAAGATCATGCCATTGCACTCCAGCCTGGGCAACAAGAGTGAGTTCCGTCTCTAAAAAAAAAAATCAATACTATTTATAGTAGCATTTGAAAAATGAACTACTAGGGATAAATTTAATAAAAACTGTGCAAGATGACCTATGTACTGAGAAACTAAAGACCTGGTGCGTTGAGCTATTCTTGCATTGCTATCAAGAAATACCTGAGGGTAATTTATAAAGAAAAGAGGTTTAATTGGCTCACAGCTCTGCAGGCTGTGCAGGAAGCATGGTACTGAGCATCTGCTACGGTTTCTGGGGAGGCCTTAGGAAGCTTAAAATCACAGAGAAGGCAAAGAGGGAGCCAGCGTATCATATGGCAAGAGCAGGAGCAAAAAAGATTAGGGAAGGAGGTGCTAGACACTTTTAAACAACCAGATCTCTTGTGAACTCATTCACCAAGGAAATGGTGCTAAACCATTCATGAGGGATCCGCCTCACACCAGGCCCCACCTCCAACAATGGAGATTACAATTCAACCTGAGAGGTCAGCATGGTGGCTCATGCCTGTAATCCCAGCACTTTGGGAAGCTGAGGCAGGCAGATCACCTGAGGTCAGGAGTTCAAGGCCAGCCTGGCCAACATGGTGAAACCCCATGTCTACAAAAAAACAAAAATTAGCCGGGCATGATGGCGGTCGCTTGTAATCCCAGCTACTCGAGAGGCTGAGGCAGGAGAATTTGCTTGAACCTGGGAGGTGGAGGTTGCAGTGAGCCGAGATCACATCATGCACTCCATCCTGGGTGGCAGAGCGAGACTCCGTCTGAAAAGAAAAAAAAAAAAGAAAATTCATCATGAGATTTAGAGGGCCGATATCCAAACCATATCACCTAAGTAAATGGAGAACATATCGTGTTCATGGATTAGAAGACTCCATATTTTTAAGATGCCAATTTTTCCCATATTGATTTATAAACTCAATTAAATCCCAGCAGACTCCTTTGAAGAAATTTATATGCAAAGGATTTAAAATAACCAAAACAACTTTGAGAAAGAACAAAGTGCAAGGATTTATACTTCCTGATTTCGACTATCTCACTATAAATTTACAGTAAACACAATTGGTATTGACGTAGTGATAGATATTTAAATCAATGGAACTTAATAGAGAATTCAGAAATAGGCTAGGCAGGGTGGCTCAGGCCCATAATTCCAGCACTTTGGGAGGCCAAGGCGGGCAGATCACCTGAGGCCAGGAGTTCCAAACCAGCCTGGCCAACACGGTGAAACGCTGTCTCTACTAAAAATACAAAAATCAGCTGGGCGTGGTAGCAGATGCTTGTAATCCTAGCTAGTCAGGAGGATGAGGTAGGATGGATGAGGCAGGATGGATGAGGATGAGCTAGTCGGGAGGATGAGGCAGGAGAATAACTTGAACCACGTTGGTGGACGTTGCAGTGAGCCAAAATCGTGCCACTACACTCAGCCTGGGTGACAGAGTGAGACTCTGTCTCAAGAAAAAAAAAAAAAAAAAGAGAGAGAGACTTTAGAAATGTAATTCCCTATATGGGCAACTGACTTTTTTACAAAGGTGCTAGGGTAATTAATTTAATGGCAAAAGGGATAGTCTTTTCAACAAATGACACTGGAATAACTGGAATCCATATGAGAGAAGTAAATGCTGTGCGCACCCTCAGCTCCAGGGCAGTGTACAGAGGTTCTCCTCAGGGGAAAGGTGGACCAGAGTAACAGAGTTCAGCAGCTCTCCCTGACTTTATTTGCAATGGAGCTTGGGGAAGTTCATGCCTAAAGGCATTGTGGGAAACAATACAGATTTTGGTGGTGGAAAATTAAGAGGGAGCTAAACTATAGAACAGCTAGAAATGTTACAGAGAGAATCAGAGTAAGACACAGCTAAGAAGAACTCTTCTAGGGTAGGAGCAAGCCTTAATGCCTTGCAACACCCTGCCACTGCAAAGGGGCCCACCTTTAACTGGATCAGACTATAGAGCAATTATACCCTAGGGTCTCATCAAAAACAACAGAGCAATTAGTGAAGACTAACAGCTCAGAGTGATACCAAGAGTGCACACCACCTTTCCCCATATTTTGTATTCCCTTCTAACTTACTACATGATGTACTTGTTTATCATGTGTCTATTGTATGTCGCCTTCTGTTAGACTGTAAACTTTGCATGGACAAGGATCTTTGTTTTATTCACTATTGTCTGACCAAATGAAAAAAAAATCTTTCAATTAATACAATAGTTAGTGAATGAATTAGTGAATATGAAAATACTCCCTACAGATAAATAAGAAATAACGCCTCACTAGAAAAGTGACATGCAATAAGAAATGAACATACTACAGGAGATAAATGGTTAAAAATATATGAAAGGATGCTAAATGTCGTTATTAACAGTGAGATGTAAATTTAGACCTCAATGAGATATCATTTTACACTCATCAGATTGGTAAAACTAAAGAAGTTTCACAATAAGAACTATGGTAGAGAATGTGACTGGGCCGGGCACAGTGGCTCACGCCTGTAATCCCAGCGCTTTGGGAGGCCGAGGCGGGTGGATTGCCTGAGGTCAGGAGTTCGAGACCAGCCTGGCCAACACAGTGAAACCCTGTCTCTACCAAAAATACAAAAATTATCTGGGCATGTGGTGGGCTCCTGTCATTCCAGCTACTTGGGAGGCTAAGGCAGGAAAATGGCTTGAACCCGGGAGGCGGAGCTTGCAGTGAGTGAAGCTTGTGCCATTGCACTCCAGCCTGGGGCAGAGGTTGCAGTGAGCTGAGATTGTGCCACTGCACTCCAGCTTGGGCAACAGAGCGAGACTCCGTCTCAAAAAAATAAAAATAATAAATAAATATGAGTTGTCTGTAACATACACTATTAAAATTAAATAAGAAAAAAATGTATGAACTATAAGAATAGTGTTATCTGGGAGGAAAGTGTGAGTGATTGTGATTGTGAATTATAAAGAGGCTTCAATTGTATTGGTCAGGCTTTATTTCTCAAGCTGGGTGGTAGATGCACAAGTATTCTCTAACCTGTGTTTTGGGCATTTTCTAAATATAGGCTTAGGGAAGCAGGAGAGAGAAACAGAGATATAATATCACACTAAAGAACAAGATGGAAGGCTGATTGCCCTTCAACAGGACTAAGCTGAAAACATTTTATTGGGATAAAAAGCTGCTTTGCAGTAGTTTTTGTTTGTTTGTTTGTTTGTTTGTTTTGAGATGGAGTTTTGCTCTTGTCGCCCAGGCTGGAGTGCAGTGGTGCAATCTTGGCTCACTGCAACCTCCACCTCCCGGGTTCAAGCGATTCTCCTGCCTCAGCCTCCTGAGTAGCTGGGATTACAAGCGCCCACCACCACGCCTGGCTAATTTTTGTATTTTCAGTAGAGACGGGGTTTCACCCTGTTGGCCAAGCTGGTCTCAAACTCTTGATCTCAAATGATCCACCCACCTCAGCCTCCCAAAGTGCTGGGATTACAGGAGTGAGCCACCGCACCCGGCCACAGTAGTCTTAATGATCCATTCTCATGGCCCCATCAAGAGGCTACCAGAGGTGAAACAACAGAGGAAGCCATAATCAGGGACTAAAGCCACAAGATGACTTCCAAATAACCTGTAGGTGACAAGGACAAAATCAAGTAGGGAAAGTGTTGGTTCCCAAGACCAGTGAAAAACTGGACTCCAGGAAGTGACGTTACTGGGAAATTACATATTTATGTATAGACGCAATCCAGGAGACATCCCTGATGAGAGCCTGCATGGGGAACTTCCTGAGCAAAGGCGCTGCGGAGCTTTGCAGCAGTATGCCAGGGCTGTGGAGAAAGGAGAAGGAAGACAGGGCAGGATGTCCCACCTGCTGAGGAGGTGGCAAGCCCAGAGGAGTGCCTGATGAGACACCAACTACAAGTATCTTCTTGAGATGACACAAAACCAGAATACAGGCTTCCTCGAAGATACACGTTTGCCCCTCTTTCATTGTGAGAGAAGAGCAGCTGAAAAGAATAGATATTTTCAGCCACGTGGGTGGTTCACACCTGTAATCCCAGCACACTGGGAGGCCAAGGCCAGCAGATCGCTTGAGCTCAGGAGTTCAAGACCAGCCTGGGCAATATGGTGAGATCCCATCTCAAAAAAGAAAAAATATATATATTAAAATAAAGCAGAAAAAAAATTTTTTTTAAAAGAATAGGCGTTTAGAATAGTTCTATAAAGCAGAAGATAATCAAGACAATGTTGGCCAAGTGCAATGGCTCACACCTGTAATCTCAGCATTTTGGGAGGCCAAGGCAGGAGGATCGCTTGAGGCCAGGAGTTTGAGACTACCCTGGGTACCATAGCGAGACCCTGTCTCTACAAAAATAAAAAGATAGTGTTTTGGTTTAGGAAAATAAAGAAAAGGAGAGGAAAAAGGAAAAGAAGCACAACCATAAAGCACCAGTAGCAAATATCTACCAGTGAGGATGAGCACTGCCAGAAAAGGGCTAAAAGAAGATGACAAATTCAATCACTTTTTGCTGTAATGCCCTGGATATGGCTTAAAACTTAGGAACTCCAGTGATGGCCAAAGATGCAGATTCCTTTGACCTCTGGACAAATTGAGTGAGGGCTCAGGAACCATATTAGCTCAAGAAATCCCTCCCAGCACCAGTAAGACATCTGGGAAAAGTAATAAATGGGAAGGTGAGTAATAGGACAGTAAAACAGGGTCCCCCAAGACACAGCGAACATCACATTTTAAGATAAACGGGAAAGAAGGCAGAACCAAGAATCTTTTTCCTAAGAAAGATTTCCAGATGGCCCATACTCCAGAAAACTCAGCAAAACAATGGGAGCAAGAATATGCTGAGGTGAAGGAGGAAAGCAGGCTGAATATCTCAGAAAGTAGGGAAAGGATGATAAAAAGGAAAAGAAGCTTGGAAAATTAGGATTCCTCAGATAGAAACTTTATCCAGAGCCTGAAACTAGAAGGTGCAACAACTTTGTCCTTAGAGGGTCAGGTGTACTGAAATAGACACTTCCTGCTGTCAACTTCAGCAGCACAAAAATTCTTTATTGGAAGATGAAGCTTTATCCTCTCTCTTCTCTGTTTTCCTGGTAGGAAACTGATTCCCTAAAAATTCCCTTTATATGATTTCAAACGACTTTCTCCAAAGATCAATTCTTCATTTTTCAGTGATTCTCCTCCTTTCTTGAGAACAGTCTTTGTTCCCCAGAAGCAATGGAGTTCATTGCACACCACCCCCAGCGGTGACAAGTGGGCAGGGCAGGGTTCATTCGTGAGTGGGAGATGGGCTATCTTGGTGGGAGGCTGCTATCCTCTGTAGGCAGCTGCACCCTGTATTCCTGAAATACTATTGACTTTCCTCTCACCAGCATGCCCAGGCCTACTCACTCCACCCTCTCAGCTTAGCTTACACCTTTCAAAAATGGTATTCCCTTTAGGATCATTTATACACATGTCCTGTTATAAAATATCTTAATTTTACTCTAATTGGTAGATGCTATGGTTTGAGGGATGTGATTCAAGAGGGTTCACCCTCATGAATGGGATTAGCACCCTTATAAAAGGGTTCAAAGGCAGGGCGAGGCGGCTCACGGCTGTAATCCCAGCACTTTGGGAGGCCGAGGAGGGAGGTTCACCTGAGGTCGGGAGTTCCAGACCAGCCTGACCAACATGGAGAAACCCCATCTCTACTAAAAATACAAAATTAGCTACAAGTGGTGGCGCTCTCTTGCCCATTCCCTTTCCACCATGTAAGGGTGAGGCAACAAGGTGCCATCTTGGAAGCAAAGAGCAGCCCTTGCTAGACACCAGTGCTGGCACCTTGATCTTGGAATTCTAGCCTACAGAACTGTGAGAAATACGTTTTCTCTTCTTTGTAAATTACCGATTCTGGGGTATTTTATTATCACAGCATAAACGAACTAGAGACAGTAGGTGTTTCCAGAGAGAGATTCAAGTCAGGTTAGGAAGATTCTAGGGAGTAAAAACTACTTAGAAATGGAGGAAATCATACTTTAAAAAGCTAAAGAAAACTAAACTACTTTTTAAAAATTTTTTCAATTTTTATTTTTATTTTTTTGAGATGGAGTTCTGCTCTCGTTGCCCAGGCTGGAGTACAATGGCGCGATCTTGGCTCACTGCAACCCCCACCCTCCCAGATTCAAGCGATTCTCCTGCCTCAGCATCTAGAATAGATGGGATTACAGGCATGCGCCACCACACCTGGCTAGTTTTGCATTTTTAGTAGAGATGGGGTTTCTCTGTGTTGGTCAGGCTGGTCTCAAACTCCCAAACTCAGGTGATCCGCCCGCCTCGGCCTCCCAAAGTGCTGGGATTACAGGATGAGCCATCGCGCCTGGCTGAAGACTAAACTACTTTTAATCATTTAAAGAATATTTGTATTTGAAAAGTGCCGAGCAGGTAGGGCCTACTTCTGTAGGTGATAATGCTGAATCATTTTCTAGGTAATACATTAGCACAAGTCAGTGTGCAACCCTCACGAATCGGGGTTGGTTGTTTTTTGTCTTTCCTTCAACTCGCAGGGTCCATAGTGCCCTTTTATACCCAACCATTTCTTGGTGTTTCTGATAACACTGGTGCAGGAGTAAAGTAAAAGTTTAGGAGTCAAGAATTCAATGTCCACGACTGCTGCCTCTTAACAACAATAAACTCATTATAAGAACAAGTCTATCATAGATATTCAAATAATTTGGAAGTATACAATGTGAAGTCCCCCTTCCCTACCCTTCTCTCATGCAGAGATAATTGTAGTGAATATCCTTAATTGTTTAATTATCCTTCCAGACCTTCTAATATTATGTTATCTATTTATGTACCTATTCATCCATGCATCCATCTATGTGATTGATACATTACATACATGTATACATTGAAATGTACTCATGCTGTTCAAGCTGCCCTGCAGCCCCCTTTTGTATTTTTTTCTTTCTTTTTTTTTGAGACAAAGTCTTGTTCTTGTCCCCCAGGCTGGAGTGCAATAGCGAGATCTCGGCTCACTGCAATCTCCGCCTCCCCAGTTCAAGTGATTCTCCTGCCTCAGCCTCCCGAATAGCTGGGATTACAGGCGTCCACCACCACGCCAGGCTAATTTTTGTATTTTTATTAGAGATAGGGTTTCACCATGTTGGCCAGGCTGGTCTTGAACTCCTGGCCTCAGGTGATCCGCCTGCCTCAGCCTCCCATAGTGCTGGGATTACATGTATTTTTTTTTTTTTTTAAACAAAGCAATACGTTATGGACATAGGTTGATATTGGTATGTAAAAATTTGCCTTATTCTTTATCATGGTTGCATTGTTTTCCACAGTGTGGGAGAGGGTCCATAGTGCACTAGCTCACCTTGGGACATTCAGGCTTCTCTGTTTTTTTTTTGGTTTTTTTCACTACTTATTTCAAAATAGTGTATTTGTATGGTTAAGGGCACAGACTTGTACCAGGCTAGTTTGGTCCAAGCCTAGTTCTGCAGATTTTTAGCTTTACCCTGTCTGTGTTTCAAGTTTCCATATCTATAAAACTGGGATAGTAGCCCCTACCTCAGAGTGTTACTAGAAGTAGATGCGTTCATTCCTATAAATTACTTAGCCTTGTGCCTGCTCCACAGTAAGCGCTTGCTATCACTATTGCATATGTCTTTGTAACTTGTGCTTGTATTTTTCTAAGATTGCTTTCTTTTTTTGAGACGGAGTTTCGCTCTTGTTGCCCAGACTGGAGTACAATGTCGTGGTCTCAGCTCACTGCAACTTCTGCCTCCTGGGTTCAAGCGATTCTGCTGCCTCAGCTTCCCAAGCATCTGGGATTACACGTGCCTGCCACGACGCCCGGCTAATTTTTGTATTTTTAGTAGAGACAGGATTTCACCATGTTGGCCAGGGCTGGTCTCAAACTCCTGACCTCAGGTGATCCACCCACCTCGGCCTCCCAAAGTGCTGGGATTACAGGTGTGAGCCACC
Source organism: Papio anubis (assembly GCF_008728515.1). Classification (NCBI taxonomy): domain Eukaryota; kingdom Metazoa; phylum Chordata; class Mammalia; order Primates; family Cercopithecidae; genus Papio; species Papio anubis. The sequence goes on along the minus strand of NC_044982.1, from coordinate 120,385,115 downwards.
GCACCTGGCCTTGTAAGATTGCTTTCTAGAAGTACAATTGAAAAAAGGAAAAGAAAAAATTTTCCAAAAATCTGACCTATTTACATGAACCCCAGAAATGAATGAGAAAGTTCTTTCTCCCATACCTTTGGGTGGGATTCTTCTCATCAGGCCCATCCTTTTCAAACATTCTTTTTTTTTGAGATGGAGTCTCTCTCTGTAACCTGGGCTGGAGTGCAGAAGTGCGATCTCTGTTCACTGCAACCTCTGCCTCCCAGGTTCAAGCGATTCTCCAACCTCAGCCTCCCAAGTAGCTGGGACTACAGGTGGTGCACCACCATGCCTGGCTGATTTCGTATTTTTAGTAGAGATGGGATTTCATCATGTTGGTCAGGCTGGTCTTGAACTCCTGACCTCGGGTGATCCGTCCGCCTCGGCCTCCCAAAGTGCTGGGATTACAGGCTTGAGCCACCATGCCTGGTCCAAACATTTTTGATCCATGATTTCCTTAGTTTGAAGTGGCCTGGCAAGTTAAAACTTGAGCTTAGTGTACCTGCCAAAATTTCAAATATGTTTACTCTTTGACCCAACAGTGACAATTCTGGGAATTTATCTTGCAGATACACCAGCAGACTTGCAAAATGACATGTCTACAAAGTTATTCATTGTGGTATTGTTTGTAACAGCAACAGACTGGAAGCTAATAGGACACTGGTTAAATAATTTATGGCTCATCCACACAATGGATTACTATATAGCCATTTTTTTAAAAAAGGAGAAGCTCTATTTGTACCAATACAGAGCAATATCCAAGATGTATTTTTAAGTAAATATAAGAATGGAGTGGCTAACACTTATATCCCATATTTCATCAATTCTAAGATGTGCATTTTTTTTTTTACTTCGTAACATATTTGAAATGTGGATGTGTTATAGTCAAAGGCAGGTCATAATTTAATTGTAATGGTTTTTCTTTCTTAGTACATAAAATAATGATGTGTCTTATAATCCATGGCATCTTGGATCTGATGAAATACAATAGTGCTTGCCCTGTGCAAGGCACTGTCCTAAGTTTTATATACAGATAAATACATATTTTATATATATATATATATATGATCATTCAATCCCACAACAACCCTATGAAGGTAAGTACTATTGTTATTATTATCACTATTTGAGACAGAGTTTCGCTGTTGTTGCCCAGGCTGGAGTGCAATGGCATGATCCTGGCTCACTGCAACCTCCGCCTCCCAGGTTCAAGCGATTCTCCTGTCTCCGCCTCCTGAGTGAGTAGTGGAGATTACAGGCATGTGCCACCATGCCCAGCAAATTTTTGTGTTTTTAGTAGAGACAGGGATTCACCATGTTTGCCCGGCTGATCCTGAACTCCTGACCTCAGATGACTCACCCACCTCAGTGCTGGGATTACAGGTGTGAGCCACCGCGCCCAGCCAGGTAAGTACTATTATAATCTACATTTTACAGGTAAGAAAATGAATTTGGCTTTGGGCAGTCTTCCTCCAGAGTCCTTAGACTCATGAAACCACACCTTCCTATGATAACAGTACCACAGATAGAAGGATCCCCATGTGCCAGGCCCTGTCATAAATGTTTCGTACATATATTAGCTTAGTTAATCCTCAGATAGCCATATGAGACAGATGCTATTATTATCCTCACCATATGGATGAAGAAATTGCGACACTGAGCGGTTACAAAACTTGCGTAAAGACACACAGCTAGCGAGTGGAAGAACTGCAGTTTTGACATTGTCAGTCTGGCTTCAGAGTTCATGTTTAAATGTTCTTTATGCTACTTTTTGTGTGAAAAAAAGTGGGGGGGTGGAAGAGAAGTTATAATAATATATTCATATTTGTAAAACAGGATCTTGGAATAAAAAGAGAGTGATGCAAGTGTGTCACTTGTAGGGAAGGGTGGGGTGGGAACAGAGGAATTGGGGGATGGGGTGGGAGTGAAATGTTTTGTTATACACCTTTTTAATAGTATCTGGGTTTTGAGCCATGTGAATGTATTACCTATTTAAAACAAAAGGGAACAAGAATTTTAACTTTGCTTCAAATTAATATACCAATGATATGAGAAAAGTGGTCCTAGATATTCAGCTGATGAGGTTTCTGTATCCATTTGTTCTTTCAATATTTTGGTATTTACCTTTTAAGCCTTAGAAGTATTTTATTTTATTATTTTAAAGTAGCAAGGGATAAGAGATAAAATTTTTCATTAATCCTGATCACAAATGCCATGATTTCAAGCCTTAAATCCCATTATAGTGCCTCATATATAAATCTGCCAGATGAGGCTGATAGAAAGATGACAACAAATTTAAGAGTGAAAGCCATACAAAGTTTATTCTTTGAACACAATGGAACCCAACTAGATATTGATTTTAAAAAAGAGAGTAAAAATTTCAAACAATTATAAACACAACAACACATTATTAAATAATCCATGAGTAAAAAATGTCTCAACAGAAATTTTTTTAAAAATACAAAGAGCTGAATGAATATGAAAATAAAGCATAGGAAAAATTGTGGCCCAGCGAGTGGTGGTTCACACCTATAATCTCAGCACTTTGGGAGGTTGAGGCAGGCATATTGCTTGAGTCCAGGAGTTCAAGACCAGCCTGGGCAACATGGTGAAACCCTGTCTCAACTAAAAATACAAAAATTAGCCAGGCGTGGTGATGTGCCTATAGTCCTAGCTACCTGGGAGGCTAAGGTGGGAGGGATGGTTTAGATCGGAAGATCGAGGATCGATCGGGACAGGCAGGCGGGCGGGCGAAACGACGGGCAGGCAGGCGGGCAGGCAAAAAAAAACGCTGCCACCGCCGCCACCCGCCGCCGCCGCCTGCCACCGCAGGCAGGCAGGCAGGCAGGCGGGCGGGCAGCCAGCGGAAGCAGGCGACACCCGCCTGCCCGCCGCCTTGCTGCAGATCGGGGAAAATTTGCTTTTAAATACATACATTAGAAAAGAGGGTTAGATCCCATCTCTATAAGAAAGAAAAATAAATAAATATTCCCAAAAAAAAAAGTCTAATATGGTGACTCACACCTGTGATCTCAGCACTTTGAGGCCAAGGCAGGAGGATTGCCTGAGCCTAGGAGTTTGAGACCAGCCTGGGCAACATGGTGAGATACGCCTCCACCCACCCCCACTCCCACCATCTCTAAGAAAAAGAAAATAAATAAATATTAAAGAAAAGAGGGAAAGCCCCAAACTAACAATCTAAGCTCTCACCTCAAGAACCCAGAAAAAGAGCAAAATATGCTCAAAGCAAGAAGGAAGGAAATAATAAAGACGAGGAGAAATAAACGAAATTAAAAATAGAAAATATAGATAAATTGATGAAACAAAGAATTGGTTCTTTGAAAAGATCAATAAAGTTGACAAAACTCTAGCAAGATGTACAGAAAAAAATGAGAGAAAACATCAATTCTAAATAACCTATTTCAGGAATGGAATTGCGGATATTGCCACAAACCCTGCAGAGATCAAAAGGAAAATAAAGGAATACTGTGAACAACTCTACATACATAAGTTTGACAACTTAGATGAAAAAGATCAATCCTCAAAAAACACGAATTGCCACAACTCGCCTAATATGAAATAACTTGATTAGACCTTTATCCATTAAGAAAATTGGATTCATAACTTAACTCCCAAAATCAGGCCCAGATGGTTTTACTGGAGAATTCTACCAAATATTTAAAGAACTAACACCAATTCTAAACAAAGTCTTTCATAAAACAAAAGTGGGAATAGTTCCCAATTTATTTTATGAATCTAATATTACCCTGATACCAAAATCAGATTTAAAATAGCACAACAAAGAGAATGACAAACCAATATTCACTATGAATATAGATGCAAAAATCCTTAACAAAATATTAGCAAATAGATTCAGCACTATATAAAAAGAATCAGGCCGGGCCCAGTGACTCAAGCCTGTAATCACAGCACTTTGGGAGCCCCAGGTGGGCGCATCACCTAAGGGGTTAGAGACCAGCCTGGTCAATATGGTGAAACCTCATCTCTACTAAAAATACAAAAATTGGCCGGGCAAGGTGGCGGATGTCTGTAATCCCAGCTACCTGGGAAGCTGAGGCAGGAGAATTGCTTGAACCTGGGAAGTGGAGGTAGCAGTGAGCAGAGATCATGCCACTGCATTCTAGCCTGGGCGACAGAGCAAGACTCTGTCTCAAAAAAAAAAAAAAAAAAAATCCTAAAAAATAAAATAAAAAGAATCATACATCATAAAAAATCCAGATTTATTTCCAGGATGCAAGACCAGTTCAACACTTAAAAATCAATTCAATACCCATTCCTGATAAAGACTCTTAGAAAAATAGGAAAACAGGAGTACAAAAAACGTACAGCTAACATTATACTCACTGAAGAAAGACTGAGTGCTTGTCCCCAAATTTTAGGAACAAAGCAAGGATGTTTGCTTTCGCCACTCATATTCAAGATAGTACAGGAAATTCCAGACAGAGTGTTAAGGCAAGGAAAGGAAATTAAAGACATAAAGATTAGAAGAAAGAAATAAAACAGCCCTTACTTGCTGATGATATGATTGTGTATATGGAAAACTCCAAGGAATCTACCAAAAACTTTTAGAATAAGTGAGTTTAGCAAAGTCGCATGATACCAGATCAAGATAGAATAGTCAATTGTAATTTTGTATACTGGTAATAAACATGTGAACATCAAGATTAAAAATAAAATACCATCATCGCTCAAAAAATGAAATACTTAGGTATAAATCTAATAAAACATGTACAGAACGGGTGTGTCGAAAGCCGCAAAGCACTAATCAAAGAAATCAAAGATATAAATAAATGGGGAGATGTACTGTGTTAATGGATTAGGAGACAGCATAGCAAGGATGTCTCTAAATTGACATATAAGCTTAATGCAATTTCTGCCAAAATCCCGGGAAGATTTTTTGCAGACATAGATAAGATTTCTGTAACATTTATATGGAAAGGCAGAGGAAGTAGAATAACTAAAAACAGTTATGAAAAATAAGAATGAAGTAAGAACAATCAGTCTATCCAATTTCAAGACATTATATAGCTACAGTAATCAAGAGTGTCTGGTATTGGTGCAGTGATAGACATAGAGATCAATAGAATAGAGTTGAAAACCCAGAGTAGACTCACACATACATGCTCACTTGATTTTTGACAGAGATGCAAAAGCAAATCAATGGAGAAAAAAGAGGCTTTTCAAAATATTGTGCTGGAGAAACCAGACATCCATAGCTAAAAAAAAAAAAAAAAAAAAAAAAAAGAACCTCAACTGAAACCTCACACTTTATACAAAAATTAATTCAAAATGCATTGTGAACTTAAATATAAAATGTAAAACCATAAAACCTTTGGAAATGAAAACATAGGATAAAATATTCTGGATGTACAGCTAAGCAGAGTTGTTGGACTTGGTGCCAAAAGAATTGTTCATAAAAGGAAAAATTGAAAAATTAGATTTCATCAAAATTAAAAACTTTTGCTCTGCAAAAGACCATGTCAAGAGGATGAAAAGACAGGCTGCACACTGAGAGAAAATATTTGCAAATCCCAACTTCAATAAAGGACAAACTAGTATACATAAAGAACTCTTAAAACTCAATGGTTAAAAGAAAAAGAATCCAATTAAAAAATCAATAAATGGGGCCAAGCATGGTGACTCATGTCTATAATCCCAGCACTTTGGGAGGCCGAGTTGGGTGGATCACTTGAGCTCAGGAGTTCAAGACTGGCCTGGGCCACATGATGAAACCCTATCTCTACAAAAAATCCAAAAATGAGTAGGGTGTGGTGGCGTGAGACTGTAGTCCCAGCTACTGGCGACGCTCAGGTGGGAAGATTGCTTGAGCCTGGGAAGCAAAGGTTGCAGTGAGCCAAGATCGTGCCATGGTACTCCAGCCTGGGTGACAGAGCAAGACTGTCTCAAAAAATGAAAGAAAGAAAGAAAATGGACAAATGACATAAAGATATATTTCATTAAAGATGATATACTGATGGTAAATATGTACATGAAAAGGTGTTCAAAATTAATCATTAGGGAAATACAAATTATATCTACCATGAGCTATTACACACATCTATCAGATGTGTGTTCTAAAATCAGTTCTAAAATAAATTAGCTGGGTGTGGTGGTGAGGTAATCCCAGCTACTCCGGAGGCTGAGGCAGGAGAATCGCTTGAACCCGGGAGGCGGAGGTTGCAGTGAGCTGAAATCATGCCATTGCACTCCAGCCTAGGCAACAGAGTGACGTATCATCTCAAAAAAAAAAAAAAAAAAGAAAGAAAGAAAGAAAGAAAGAAAGAAAAGAAAAGAAAAAGAAGTTCTAAAATAAAAATAGTGTCTGAGCACAGTGGCCCATACCTGTAATCCCAACACTTTGGGAGGCTGAGGCAGGAGAATTGCTGAGGCTAGGAGTTCAAGACCAGCCTGAGCAACATAGTGAGACCCTGTCTCTAGAAAAAGAAAAAAAGTCTTTTGCCTGGCATGGTGGCATGTACCTGTAGTTCTAGCTACTTGGGAGGCTGAGGTGGGAGGATCACTTGAGCCCAGGAGTTTGAGGCTCAGGTGAACTATGATTGTGTCACTGCACTTCAGCCTAGGTGACAAAGCAAGGCCTTATCTCTTTAATTAATTAATTAATTAAACAATTAAAATAGTGACAACATCATATATTGGCAAGGATATACAGAAACTGGATGACTCATATATTCTGGTGGAAATGTAAAATGGCATTGGCACTCTGGAAAAGAGTTTGGCCGCTTTTTTGAAAACTAAACATGCAACTGTCATACAGTCCAGCAACTGCACTCCTGTGTGTTTATCCCACAGAAATGAAAACATGTTTACGTGGAAACTTGTACATGAATGTTTATAGCAACTTTATTCATAATACCCCCAAACCGGAAACAACCCAGATGTCCTTCAGTGGGTGAGTGGTTAAACTATAGTACATTCAGATCATGGAATACTACTCAGAAATAAAAAGGAACAAGCTACTGATCCATGCAGTGGCTGGGATGAACCTCCAGAGAATTCTGCTGAGTGAAAACAGACAATCCCAGAAGTTTATGTAATGTTGACTTCATTTATAAAAAATTCCTGAAATGACAAAATGATGCAAGTGGAGGATAGATTAGTGGTTGCCAGGAATTAAGAAGGGATTAGGGGCTGGAAGGAAGTGGGTGTGGCTATGAAAAAGACAATATGGGGAATCCTTGTGGTGATGGAAATGTTCTATATCTTGACTCTATTATCAATGTCAATATTCTGGTTGTGATATTGTACTATAATCTTTTTTTTTTTTTTTTTTTTTTTGAGACAGAGTTTCACCTTTGTCATCCAGGTTGGCGTGCAATGGCATGATCTTGGCTCACTGCAGCCTCCACCTTCTGGATTCAAGTGATTCTCCTGCCTCGACCTCCCATGCAGCTGGGATGACAGGCACCAACCACCATGCCTGGCTAATTTTTTGTATTTTTAATAGAAACGGGTTTTCACCATGTTGGCCAGGCTGGTCTTGAACTCCTGACCTCAGGTGATCTGCCCACCTCGGCCTCCCAAAGTGCTGGGATTACAGGTATGAGCCACCTCACCCAGGCTGTACTATAATTTTGCAAGATCTTACCATTGGGGAAAGTGGGTAAAGGGTATGCATAATCTCTGTATTATTTCTCACAACTACATGTGAATCTATAACTATTTCAAAATCAAAAGTTTAATGGAAAAGATAAGCAATAAGCTGAGAAATAGCTGTAGCAAACACACAAGGCATGAGATTAATACACTTATTTTACAAAAAGCTTCAACAAATCAATATAAAAGTAGTAACAGCCTCCCCCACATGATAGAGAAAGGATATAAACAGATAATTCAGAGAAGAAATACAAATCGCTAGTAAGAATTTGGAAAAAAGAAATGTTTAAATTTAATAGTATTCAAAGAAATACAAACTACAATGATAACACAATACAATTTTTCCCCTAGATTGGCCAAAAAAAACCCTAAATTTAAAAAAATACCCAAAGATACCAAAGTTGCAGGAAACAAACACTCTAGTATACTACATAGGGTATGTAACTGGGTATAACCTTTCTGGAAAACAATTTATTCGTACTAAACATTAAAAATGTTCCTAACCTCTGACCCAGTAAGCCAAATTTAAGGAATCTAACCTAAAGAAAAATCAAAATGTGGTCAAAAATGTATGCACAGTAATGTTCACCCTAGCTTTGTTTGGAATAGAAAAACTTGGAAACAAGCCAACATCTAACAATAGGGAGTGATTAAACAATTTATATATAGTACATACATGCAATGGAATATATTACCATCCAAGAATCATTTTTTTGAAGAACATTTAATGACAGTGGAAAATTTTCAAGATATGCTAAGTAAAAAAAAGAAATATACTAATATGTTGTAAGTGATTTTCCATGGGTCATGAGAGTACAGATTTTTAAGATGTTATTTCTACTTCGCATATTTTAAAATTTATTTTTCTATTTTCTTTCTTTCTTTTTTTTTCCAGACAGAATCTCACTCTGTCACCCAGGATGCAGTGTAGTGGTGCGATCTCGGCTCATTGCAACCTCCGCCTCCCTAACTCAAGTGATTCTTGTGTCTCAGCCTCCCTAGTAGCTGGGACATGCATGCCTGCGTGACCACGTCCGGCTAATTTTTGTATTTTTAGAAGGGACAGGGTTTCACCATGTTGGCCAGGCTGGTCTCAAACTTCTGACCTCAAGTGAGGTCGCCTGCCTCGAACTCCCAAAGTGCTGGGATTACAGGCGTAAGCCACTGCGCCTGGCCTCAGAATTTCTATAATGAGTTTTGGGTTTTTTTGTTTGTTTTACTCATAATACAAGTATTATGTTAACGTTTTAATTAAATATAAAAACACAAAATTAATGTTTTCTGTGGTTTTTAAAAATTGGCCGTAATCTTAATTCTGTATCTTTGTTTTGCATATTACCTTCACACCATTATTTCGCCATGAAATTTTTAATATATACTGAAAGCCTGAAAATATATTTACTACCTAGATTCTATAATGAACATTCTGCTATATTTACTTTACCATATATACATCAATTCATCTTTTTTTTTTTTGAGACTGAGTCTGGCTCTGTCGCCCAGGCTGGAGTGCAGTGGCCGGATCTCAGCTCACTGCAAGCTCCGCCTCCCGGGTTTACGCCATTCTCCTGCCTCAGCCTCCGGAGTAGCTGGGACCACAGGCGCACGCCACCTCGCCCGGCTAGTTTTTTGTATTTTTTAGTAGAGACGGGGTTTCACCGTGTTAGCCAGGATGGTCTCGATCTCCTGACCTTGTGATCCGCCCGTCTCAGCCTCCCAAAGTGCTGGGATTACAGGCTTGAGCCACCGCGCCCGGCTAATTCATCTTTTTTATGCATGTCAAAATAAAGTGCAGAAATCAGTGCACTTCATCTCTAAATGCCTCAGCATGTATATCATTAATAACAGTTCTATATATTTTTTATTTTTGTAGTGTACACACAGTGAAATACACAAATCTTATGTGTGTGGTAAATGCACCTGATAGCAATAACTTAGGGGTACCCTGAAAATGACCCTGTATGGCAGACACACCTGAATGTGTGTTCTGAGCTAGGGAATCTGGGGGTGGCCAACCTGGAGATTTGTTCCTTATGTATGAGGAATATCTGAGCCCCAGTCCCACCCTGTGGAAGACAGCCCATACGGCAGATTGAGTCTCTGAGTTCTGGGCTGAATGAAGGTTGCCAGGTGGAGGTTGTGACGGTGCTAAGTGGAAATGCTGTATCAACTGCATGCCATTTGCAAGCAGTTGCAGTTCTTTTGCCTGCCCCACCACCACTGCACTCTCTCCCCTGCATGTAAGCCCCCAGTAAAACTCTGTGTCACATTTGGTGGCTCTGGGTCTCTTCTTTGGCCTCTTGAACCTGGTGCCATCGTCACTGGAGTTGATAGGGGTTAGCACAACAACATGTAAATTTTTTTTTTTTTTTTTTGAGACGGAGTCTCATTCAGTTGCCCAGGCTGGAGTGCAGTGGTGCAATCTCAGCTCACTGCAGCCTCTGTCTCCCGGGTTCAAGCAATTCTCCTGCCTCTGCCTCCCAAGTAACTGGGACTACAGGCACGGGCCATCATGCCAGGCTAATTTTTTGTATTTTTAATAGAGGCGAGGTTTCACCATGTTGACCAGGCTAGTCTCGAACTCCTGACCTCAGGTGATCTGCCTGCCTCGGCCTCCCAAAGTTTTGGGATTACAGGCATAAGCCACTGCACCTGGCCAAATTTTGACAAATGCATACACACGTGTAATCCACACTCAAATTAAGAGATAGAATAATTCCATCTTCAGGCAGTTCCCTCATGCCTCTTTTCAATCAGTCCCCATTCCCATGCTTGCAGAGGCTTGTTGTTAAATTTCATATAAATGGATGTGGGATGTACACTTTTGTGTCTGGCTTGGTTTTGCTCAGCATGATGTTTCTGAGGTTCTTCTGGGTGGTGCTTATCAGTAATTCACTGATTTTTATCGTTGGGTAGTATTCTGTTGTATGGATATGCTGCCATTTTTTTTTCATACATCTGTTTTTGGACATTTGAGACAACTCAGTTGTCTCGGTTTTGGGCTATTACAAACAAAGTTGCTATAAACTTTCTTGTACAAGTCTTTTTGTGAATGTATTTTACTTTTGTTGGGTCAACATCATGGCATAGAATGGCTGGGTCTGGCTGGGCGCAGTGGCTCACACCTATGATCACAGCACTTTGGGAGGTCAAGGCAGGTGGATCACTTGAGCCCAGGAGTTTAAGACCAGCCTAGGCAATATAGCAAGACCCTGTCTCTACTAAAAATACAAAGAAATAATAGCTGGGTGTGGTGGTGCACAGCTGTGGTGGTCCCAGCTGCTTGGGAGGCTGAGGTGAGAGGATCGCTTGAGCCCCTGGGGGTCAGAGGGGAGTTGGGGTGGGGACATGCAAAGATTGCAGTGAGCTGAGATCGTGCCACTGCACTCCAGCCTGGGTGACCTAATGAGACCCTGTCTCAAAATAAAAGAAAAAAAAAGAAAGAAAAAAGAAAAGAAAAAAATTTTGCTAGGTTGTAAGGTATGTATACAATTCTAAAATTAAAAATTGCCAGAATGTTTCCCTAGGAGGTTGTACCATTTTCCATGCCCACCAGCTAATACATAGCACTCTGATTGCTCCACATCCTCACCAACTTTTGGTGTTGTCCGTCTCCTTAACTTTCACCACTTTAGTGAGTGAGTGATAACCCATTGTGGGTTTCATTTGCATTTCCCTGATAATTCATGATGTTGGGTACTTTTTCACATGCTTATGAATTTTGACAAATGTATACACATGTGTAATCCACACTCCAGTAAAGAGATAGAATAATTCCATCCCCCCAGGCAGTTCTCTTGTGCCTCTTTCCAATTAGTCCCCATTCCTGTGCCTATAGGAGCTCTTCTTTTGTCGTCTGTTCAAATATTTTGCCGATTTTGAAATTGTTTTTTTTTTCTTATTGAATTTAGAGCATTTAACTTTTCATATGACAATAAACTTTACATACTATCCCCATTTGTATGCACAGTAATTGTTTTCTCTTCTTTTCAATAAATATTATAACATCCCTTCCTGTACCTTTTTCCTCCTAGAAAGCTAGAAACTGCATTTTAAAGTGTCAGAAGCCTCTTTCCATTCTGAGACAGTTTTAAGAATTCTCATTTTTGGTGGCTGCTGATCAAATTTGGCAAAATTTTGTCTGTCACTATAAAATCTCAAGGGACACCTCAAGTCCAAATCGTGCTTCAGTCTGCTGTCTTGAAACAGCGGAAAATAAACCTCCTTAAACTTTGTAGCCCCACCCAATACCTACTCCAGTGGTTGGTATGGTGGTCAGTGTCTGCTCTTGACCAGGTGGGAAGTGGCTCATGCCTGTAATCTAGCACTTTGGGAGGCCGAGGTGGGTGAATCACCTGAGAGCAGGAGTTTGAGACCAGCTTGGTCAATGTGGTGAAACCCCATCTCTACTGAAAAAAAAAAAAAAAATACCGAGGCATGGTGGCAAACACCTACAATCCCAGCTACTTGGGAGGCTGAGGCAGAAGAATCACTTGAACCTGGGAGGTGGAGGTTGCAGTGAGCCGAGATCGTGCCACGGCACGCCAGCCTGGCGACAGAGTGAGATTCCGTCTCATAAAAAAAAAAAAAAAAAAATCTCTCTCTATATATCTTTATATATCTGCTCTCGTTTACCATTTTCTGGAGTGTGGTCCATTTCCTAAAAACCAATCTGTCGAGAAGTTTGACTCCACAATGTCAACAGAACCATGGGTTTATCCTCTTGTTTAAGACTCCTCACTGCAGAAACTCCATATTTCTGCCCCGCTTTGCCTGCTAAGGAATTGAATGGCAACAGCTTGGAGCTGCTAAGGAGCAGTAAGGACTGTGCCAGGAACCAAAATGACGGAGGTCAGAGAGACTTTCAGAGGCCAGTCAAGTCAGGTAAGCATCTGCAGAATATGAATAGGGTTCAAGGAAGCCAGCAAAGACAGGGGGATCTAGAGTGCTGAAGTGTGGGCAGCCAGACTCAGGCACTCTGCTGCCTTAGACAATCCGTGGAGCTCCAAGTGGTGAGCACGCCCACAGCCTCTTCTGGGAAAGTGGGCCCAGGCAGTTCTTTCTGCACAGTTGAGGGGGCCTATAAATTAAAGCAGGAGCCCCCTCACCAGATGATTGAAGCATAGGTTGGTGTCCAAGCCAGAACCTGACCAATCAGGGAGCTTCCCAGTGTTGGTGACCAACCAGCTTAGGCAGCTAATTTTTGCCTGGGTCATGCAGAGAACAGCAGAGTGAACTGAATGCCTGTGGCCCTGGAGCTGCCATCATGTTTAGGTGACAGAGGAACCTTGGTTGCAGTTGTGCAAAACACCTGTTGTATGGTCTGGATGGGGCTTGGATGGTACTGTGGTGTTCCTGATTTCCCCCTGCCATTTGAATTCTAACGATGAAGTTTGGAACACTGGCCAGAGGTGACAGGGGGCACCTGACTTATGTATCTGGAAAGTGAATGCTCAGTCAGTGAACTTCTTGCCAGAACTGGTCTGAGAGGGTGGGTGGATCGGAGGCAACAGGCGGTGACTGCCATCTGTTCCTGGTTAGAACAGAGAAGTGAGGGTGTGGGGCGGCAGGAAGTTGGGCAGCCCTCAAAAGGAGAGGCCAGCAATCTCCAGAGACTCAGAGAAGACAAGCAAAACCCAAGACAGCCAGCATCTCTGTGGACATCCATAAGCACTGGAACAGAAAAATCTGGCTCTGTAGCCTGCCCTAGCCCTGCCCCATCAGCAGCTTAAAAATACTTCCTTCCATATATATGCTCAGGACCCTGAAGCGCAAAGCCTAGAGCTGTGTTGTCCAATATGATATCCACCTGTGTCTCTTTACACTTAAATTAATTAAATATAATTACAAACTTCATTCCTAGGCCAGGTGCAGTGGCTCACGCTGGTAATCCCAGCACTTTAGGAGACCAAGGCGGGTGGATCACTTGAGGTCAGGAGTTTGAGACCAGCCTGGCCAATGTGGTGAAACCCCTTCTCTACTAAAAATACAAAAATTAGCTGAGTGTGGTGGTATGCACCTGTAATCCCAGCTACTTGGGAGGCTAAAGCAGGAGAATCACTTGAACCAAGAGGTAGAGGTTGCAGTGAGCCAAGATCGCGCCATTGCACTCCAGCCTGGGTGACAGAATGAGACTCCATCTAAAAAAAAAAAAAAAAAAAAAGAGCTCCATTCCTTAGTCTCACTAGCTGCACTGCAAGTGCTCTGTGGCCAGATGCAGTGGCTCATGCCTGTAATCCCAGCACTTTCCCAGCACTCTGGGAAGCTATGGTGGGAGTATTGCTTGAGCTCAGCCTGAATAACCTAGTAAGACCCTGTTTCTACAAAAAATAAATTAATTAAAAAAAATCAGCCAGGCAGTTACTCGAGAGGCTGAGGTGAGAGAATCATATTTGCCCAGAAGATAGAGGCTGCAGTGAGCTAAGATCACTTCACTGCTCTACGGCCTGGGCAAAAGAGCAAGACCCTGTCTCTAAAAATTAATTAAGAAAATACATGAACATTATAGCGGGAAAAACAAGGGCTATTTTCTACTTTTTTCACGTCCTCAACCTGCTGGGACCATGTGTGGTCCATTGATAAGCAGTTGATGAACCTCCTCTTTTGCTCCCTGCCTGATAACTCCACTCCCCCTGCAGACTTCTCATGAGGAAGCCAGAGGGACGGCTACCCCTCCTTCCTGGGCCCCAGAGCCTGGAACTGGGGCATTGTTCTTTGTTCCACATTATTGCTTCCATGGCTCCTCCCTCCTCCTTCAAAGAGGCATGAGTGCCTCTTCGTTGCTGCAACTGGCCTCTGCATGAATGAGGACTAGCTTTGATTAATTTTTTTTTTCTAATATTATTCCTATTATCATTCTCAGCAATGTCAACAATCTCAAGAATGAACTGTCCAATACCTCAACTTCTCAGTTCTGCAACCTCCTCATGTCCAGTGAAGGTCAGCTCCTCTATCCTATGAGATACCGGCTCCCATGGTCACATCCTTGACCTTCTCACCATCTTCTCACCTTGACCTTCTTGATGTTCCCACCCCAGCAACCCTTCAGCCCTAGCACATGTCCATCTGTTGACCTTCCCCACCTTCTCACTATCAATGCGGACTCACTTCCTTCCCTAGCCAGCTTAGAACTCATGGTCCATCCTTACAGTCTTCTAAATGCCCTATTCTCCACGGCCTGCACTTTACTCATTAGAATCATCTGGCTAGTTAACGCAATTGTCTGCCTCCTTGGTGCCTGCACTCAAGCTGCTGAGCCATGATGATGGGCCTCCCCTTAACATCATGCTCACTGGTCTCAAATAAGTGGGCATTTAGCTCTCCCATGCCTCCCTGGTGTAGTAGTTTCCCGCCCCCAAAACAACTCTCATGCCTCCTATCTCTCAAACTTCCCACTCCCATTCTGCCCTTCTGTGCCCCCATCTCCCACTGATGACCTTGCTTCACATTTCCTTTAAAAGCCAACATGAACTCTCCCATCTTCCCTCCACCGAATCTGCCCACCTACCTGTACCTACAGTCTTTCTCCTACTCTCCTGT
Organism: Papio anubis; assembly: GCF_008728515.1. NCBI lineage: Eukaryota > Metazoa > Chordata > Mammalia > Primates > Cercopithecidae > Papio > Papio anubis. The sequence goes on along the minus strand of NC_044982.1, from coordinate 120,369,911 downwards.
TATGAAGGATGAAGCGTCCTGTCCTTTTCCAAAGGTCAAACTTCTATTTATGTGCTAGAACCCATGCCTCTGAATTTCTCCAAGATTCTCCCCCTCTCGGCCGGGCACAGGGGCTCATGCCTGTAATCCCAGCACTTTGGAGGCCGAGGTGGGCGGATCATGAGGTCAGGAGTTTGAGACCAGCCTGACCAATATGGTGAAACCCCATCTCTACTAAAAATACAAAAATCAGCCAGGTGTGGTGGCATGTGCCTGTAATCCCAGCTACTCAGGAGGCTGAGGCAGGAGAATCGCTTGAACCCAGGAGGTGGAGGTTGCAGTGAGCCGAGATTGGGCCACTGCACTCTAGCCTCGGTGACAGAGTGAGACTCTGTCTCAAAAAAAAAAAAAAAAAAAGATTCTCCCCCTCTCTCCTCTATCGTCGATGCATCCCTCTCTACTGGATCATTCCTATCAGCATGCACGGATGTCCTGTATCTCCTGACACTCTGGGAGGTGGAGAGTAGAGAGAGGTAGTTAGTCCAAGGTGACACAGGCTTCCTAGCTCTAGCCTAGGATGGTACCACCAACTGTGTTGCCTCTTCCTATTTTTCAGGCATTGAAAGGAGCTGCTGTTGATCTTTCACAACATCTAGTGTCCCTCTCTCCAGAAGCAGAGATCCATTATCCTTGTTCCTGAGGTTCAAAACATTTTTGTTGCAAGACATCTGTTCCCAGGGACTATGGAGAGACTGGTTTTGTCAGAGGCTTGGAAGTCTGGAGAACTGCAGAGATGAGTGGGAGGACCGTGCTGGGCCTGAGAGCTGGATTCTTGAGAAAAGGTGTGAAATTAATCAAGCCAAGATTTGGGTGAGATGAATCTTGCTGCAGTTCGTTGTAGGCTGCATAAGACCTAAAAATTGAGGAAACAGCTTCATACTTTAGACCAGGAAGCTACGGGTTCTAATACCAGCTGGTGCCTTCCTGGCTGTGTGACTTTGAGCAACTTAACATAATGTCTCTGAACATCAGTTTCTTCATCTGGAAAGTGGAAATCATAATAGCTACTTCAAGTAGAATTCTGCTGTGAGAATTACATGAGATCATGTGTGTCAAGTTCTGGGCACATAAGGGGCACTCAAGACAGATTAGTTTTATCTACACATCCTTATTGAGCCAGTTGGATTACCCAGGCAATTGTAGGTGTGTATAGACCAGGTTATCGGTCTACACTTTGAGACCTCAGAAAGTCGTTTTGCAAATTCTCCATCAAAACACTCCTGCCTCGCTAGAGAGGCTACTATTTCTCCCACGTTGACCCTTCCTACTGCCACTGCAGAGTTTTGGCAGGGCAATGCTTTATTTTGTGTTCAAAATAGATGTAAATACAGGCCCCAGGGCAATGAGGGAAATAATACAACAAACTATCGACTAAGACTGTCAAAGTCATTTAGTCCGCATCACTGTTTTTGTAGGACACAGAGGTGACTTGGCGACTACCCAGCTAGTTAGTTTCAGAGTTAGGATGAGAATCCAGGTCTCCTGACTCCTGAGCGCCTCACCAAAATGTGTAACACCTGCAGAAGGCCATCAGCAAGATTTAGGATACTCCCAGAGGGCAAATCCATTGCTTTTTATAACCAAGATAGTCCATGGAATGTATCATGACTGTGGTGGTTGATACAAATAAATTATTTAATGGATACAATGTATATTATTCAGGTGATGGTTACACTTAAAGGCCCAGACTTTACCACTATGTAATATATCCATGTAACAAAACTGCACTTGTATCCCTTACATTTATAAACAAACAAACAAAAAACAACAGAGTGGATTTTGCTGATGTAAATTTTTAAGGGGAAGGGAGGAAAACTTCTAAGAAGCTTGTCTTAATTACCAAGGGCCATTGAAAATTTTGTTTTCTCCTTGTTACAAAAAATATTTGGGTTGCCTGGGCTTCTTTACCATACTTTTTAAAAAAATAGAAATTTTCACTTTCCACTGCTCTTTCCCACCTGGTATGGTTTGGATATGTGTACCCTCCAAATCTCATGTTGAAACGTGATCCCCATTGTTAGAGGTGGAGCCTGATGGGAGGTGTTTGGGTGGGGCAGATCCCTCATGAGTGGCTTGGTGCCATCCCCATGGTAGTGAGTGAGTTCTTGCTCTGAGTTCACTCAGAGATCTGGTTGTTTAGAAGAGCAAGGCATCCCCCCCTCTCTCTCTTGCTCCCTTACTTACAATGTGACGGACCTGTTCCTGTTTCACCTCCACCATGAGTAAAAGTTCCCTGAGGAGGCCGGGCGTGGTGGCTCAAGTCTGTAATCCCAGCACTTTGGGAGGCCGAGACAGGCGGATCACGAGGTCAGGAGATCGAGGCCATCCTGGCTAACACGGTGAAACCCCGTCTTTACCAAAAAAATACAAAAAATTAGCCGGGCGTGGTGGCGGGCGCCTGTAGTCCCAGCTACTCAGGAGGCTGAGGCAGGAGAATGGCCTAAACCCTGGAGGCGGAGCTTGCGATGAGCTGAGATCTGGCCACTGCACTCTAGCCTGGGCGACAGAGCGAGACTCTGTCTCAGAAAAAAAAAAAAAAAAAAAAAAAACTTCCCTGAGGACTCACCAGATGCCGAGCAGATATCGGGACTACACTTAATGTACAGCCTGCAGAACCATGAGCCAATTAAAACTCTTTTCTTTTTTTGAGATGGAGTCTTGCTTGCACTGTTGCTGAGGCTGGAGTGCAGTGGTGCAATCACAGCTCACTGCAGTCGTGACCTCCTAGGCTCAAGCGATTCTCCCACCTCAGCCTCCCAAGTAGCCAGGACTGCAGGTGCACATCACCACACCTAGCTAATTTTTGTATTTTTTGTAGAGACAGGGTCTCACCATGTTGCTTAGGCTGGTCTCTAACTCCTAGGCTCAAGAGATCTGCCTGCCTCAGCCTCCCAAAGTATTGGGATTACAGGCATGAGCCACCATACCCAGCCAGGCATTTCTTTAGAGTGAGGTAAGAACTGACTGACACACCATCTTTCCATCATCTCACAGCCTGTGAGATACACAGGTAGCTATTATCATCCCGTTTCTACAAGAGGTGTAAAAGACATGTTGACCCAGATATGAATTCCGCTTGCCACTTGTGTGATATTGGGCAGGTCAGTTAACCTCTTTGAGCCTCACTTTTTTGTTTAAGTGAGTATGGCCATATTAGCTGTGGCTATTGAGTTTAATGCAGCATTTCCCAAACTTCCCTCATGATGAGAATCCTCTGGGTATTGTTAAAATCACAAATTCCTGGGCCCTAGTCCAGGGCTACTGAACTAGAATTCCCAGGGATGAGGCCTGGCAGTCTGACAGGCCCCAGGGATTATCAGGGAAATTTGGGAAACACTAGGTTGATTTTTATAAAGCATTTATTGTTGTGTCTGGCACTAAGCAGCCAATATTGAGCGCTTAGATGGGTTCAGTCTTTGAAATGTGGATAATAATGATTACCAGATAGGGTTATGATGAAACACAAGAATAATAACGTATAGTGCCTGGCAAACAGTAAGTTGTAAGTATCTGTTGGAGTCCTCACTTCATTGCACTCATCAGGACTCCCAGGATGGGATGGGATCACCTGGAGGTTCGCTGGTTCTCTGTCCTGGCTCTATCCAAGTGCTGTGCCTCCTCAACTCCAGGCCTCCATCCTCTAGCCCAGCACCTCCCATGGGAAGATTCTTGTTTTCTAGATTTCAGGCAGCAAGCCTCATTTGACCAATTTGGGTTTCAGGTCCTTCCTTGTACCAGTCACTGTGGTTAGGATTTGGACTAGGCTGATTGGCCAGGACAAAATAACTTGCTTACCTAAGACCCAGAGGGATGGGGGCCAGCCCATCTGAACTTCAGGAGTGGAGAATGGTCCATATCCATGTGAGTCTTTCCAATGGTCCATTGGAGTTGTTGCTAGGCCAAGAAAAACGGATGGTTGGCAGGCAGCCCCACGGACGTTCCCTGCATCAGCTCCCCAGTTCACAGTCAGCCAGCAGCCTCCAGATGCCTCAGTGACTCCGGAGCTTCTGGCAATCTCTCCTCTGCTAGTGCGACCACCGCCAGACTTGAGGGTCTCAGTCGGATGACCCAGCCTTTGACCTACCCTCATCGGTGCAACCATCTCCAGCCCCCTCCTTGGCCTGTTCACCCTTGGGCCGGCCTGTCCCAGGGGCCTGTCCAAGGGCTGGACCAGGGACTTAGAGCTGCTGTTGTCCAAAGCTGCTTATTAGAGACCCACTGTGGGAATTCTTCCAACCATGAACAATGAGTTTCTAAACCAGGATAAAAACAGCCTTTGCAAGTCAGCAAATGAGACAAACTGAATTGCTCAACCCCCCTTCCCTCATCTGCCTGGTACTTTGAACACAGTGGCTAAGAACAAGGTCTCTGGAGTCAGAAGGATGTCGTTTTGAGGCCCTTCACTTACTAGCTGGGCTAGTTGTCTCACTTCTGAGCCTCGGTTTCCTCTGTGAAATCCGCAAAGATTAGAGGAGGCAATGGATGGAAAGCACGTGACACACAGTAGCTCATAATCAAGAAGCATCGTCATTACTGTCCTCTCCAGGCACTGGTCTGCACCAGGAAACACGCAGCCCTTCAGTGGTGATCAGTGTCAGATAGGACAATGTCAGGGAGCCAAATTTTCCACTGTGAATAGCAAGAACCTATGATGCATTCCAAAGCCACCTAAAACACATACCTGGCCATGGCACTCACTATATCCTGTTCACTCAAGGCTCAGCTGTTTCCTTCCTGGAAGACACACTGCATGGTGTGTCTTCTCACTGCAGCTGGCCTCCCCCCACCCAAACAGTACAGCTGTGTGTGAGACGGTGCAGAAGCCCACGGATGGGAGTCCTGGTTTCCAGGCTTGGCTGTCACTCCCCTGCAGTGAAACCTTGGGCACGTCACTTGCCTTCTCTGGGCTTCGATTTCCTCTTTGGTCAAATAAGAGGGTTGCACGGGGTGACTTAGAAACCTAAGTCCTTCTATCTCAGGGGTCTGTCCTATGGCATTTACTAGCACACTGAGTGGTGAAACTTCCCTCGCTGAAGCCGTGATGGTCAGGGTGAGGAACCACTCCAACACACCTCACTCACACAAGTGGTCTGATCTGGGAAGCAGGAGTCAGGATGTGGGAGGCACTTATGGTACAGGCAAGAGGGCCGGCTCTGGAATTGCACACCTGGTTAGTTCCTGATGGTGCTCTTCTTCCTGGCTGTATGGCCTTGGGCATTACCCTCTAAGCCACTGTGTAGCAAGGGTAACAGCATCTACCTAAGGTGGCTGTGATGACTCGGTAAGATTAATGAGATGCTGCATTTGAAGCAAAGGGCCTAGAACATAGCAAGAGCTCAGGAAAAGCCAGCCCGGCCCCACTCTCCTCTTTGTCTGAGCTTTCTGTGCCACTCGTAAGTTCCATGAAATGCAAATAGCCCCAGATGGGCCTGGGTTGCATGCTGATTCCACTTTTTCCAAGTGACTTGACCTGTTTTCCTTATCTGTTAAATGGGCATAATACGATCTTCCTCAAGGGTTAACACGAATGCTTGGCATGATCAATACAGAAAGGGTTCTCCTCCCCGAGGCCCATTAACATCAACCTGTTCACCACCTTCCCTTTTTCCTTACATTTTTTAGTTCTTTCTTTGTGAGACAGGTCCTCAGCCTGTCGTCCAGGCTGGAGTGCAGTGGGGTGATCATGACCCACTGCAGCCTCAACTTCCCTTGCTCAAGTGGACTACAGGCATGCACCACCACGCCTGGCTAATTTCTGTATTTTTTGTAGAGACGGGATCTCTTTCTGTTGCCCACGTGGGTCTCAAGCAGTGCATCCGCCTTGGCCTCCCAAGGTGCTGGGATTATAGGCATGAGCCACCGTGCCTGGCCTATGGTATTTATTGCTGTATCTGTTAGTCACCTGATCCTTAAAGGCCCCATGGAGGGAAGTCAGGGCCAGAAAACCTGAGGCCAGACCAGAGTATCTCTCAATTTCACCCCACTTCCATGTTCTTTCACTCTGAGAGGCACAAGAACATGCTTGCCTAGTTCATTCTCACAGCCCAGGTGCTTATTAGCACAGCACTTGGCCCAGAGGAGGTCACTTCTCCATCCCATCCATCCCATGCTTGGAACCACAGGCAGCTTGCTCCAAAGGGCAGTAGGTGCCAGGGTACCACCCAGAGGGTCAGGTGGGTCACAGACTCTTCTGGAAACACTTTACACTGCTGGAATCACACGATAACTATAAGACATTGTAAGGAATTAGGGCTTGTTGTGGGTTCAAGGCTGTAAAGAATGAATACATAAGAATGAGTATATGTGAACATGTATAAACAACCACAGTAAATTGGCTTAACTCTTCTGGAAAACATGGAACCTTGTACATGAGCCTCATAAATGTTTTCAGCTTTTGGTCCAATGACTGTACTACTTCTAAGAGTTTGTACTAAGAAATCCACAAAAAGTATGAATAAGTAGTAATATAACAATATCCACTCTAGGGGTAAGTTGGACATAACGAAAACATCTAACCATTTGGTTAGAATTAAGTGAATCAGAATATAGTTGATGGACTACTATGTAGCCATTTAAGATACATGCTTTTGAAAATTAAAGGTACAAGGAAATGATTCTAATACTGTTAAGTAAAGTAACAAAATAAAACACCATATGTAAACCTCTGGGTTTGTGAAATAATTTGTTTTATAAACATTCCTGAGTTTTCAACCATACATTCTTTTTACAATACGACAAACAAAACAATGAAAGATATTCAAAACAAGGTTCCAAGGTTAGCCCAACTTGATTGTTTGGGTACTTGTTTTTTTAGTAACTCTGTAACTTTTTTAAAGGAAGCTTTTAATGAAGATACACCACTGAGTCTTGCTTTAAGACCAAAAATATCCAAACTTAGTATCACATTATATATATATCTCATAAGAAAAGCTATTCTGTCAGGTAACAAAAATGAAGCTTCCCCCTCACCTAGCAGTTCATCTGGAATGCATCTTGACAAGATCAATGGCCTGTTGGACTCAAAGAAGCCATCCCCAAAAAAATTGTATAAAAAGATTTATTGAAATTTATCAATGACAAACAGACATAAAACTCAAAGTTTGGCTCTTCTGAGGGGCAGGAGAAAAACTGGTGCAGATGTTCTTTTATACAGATGAAACATGGGTTCAGAAATTACACGTCACTTCTAAAGCAACCAGAAGAGGGACACGAAAGCAAACCTGTACATTCACTAGGAATTTGCAGTCATTTCAGATTTCCACTAGGTAAGAAAATACAATTTTGCGTTAGTTTTTCCGTGCTCGGGTGTATGAAAAAAAAACCCAGCCGACATGCAGCAACGTCTCCAGCGCTTAGGACTGTAAAAACGTTCTAAGCACAGAAGTACATGTGGAAGAATTCTCTCATCATTTTTGTAAAACAAAGCGTTCTAATATTTTACAGAACAAGATAGGACAGTATTTTTTTTTTTTCTTTTAAAGAAGTTGAAGTTTGAGGGTGTGTTTCTTCTCTTTTAATTTTAATTACCAAATCCATTTTCCTTATAACTTACAAGCCTGCCGTTTTCAGCTCTCTGGCTCATAAGCTCTCAAGAGTAACATCAGAGTCCTCTTTGTAGAGCGAAGCCCACCACCATCTGTGAAGGGGGAAAAGGGATGAGAGATGGGGAATGTCCCCAGACCAGTGCCAAAATACGCCTTTAGGTTGCTATTTACAAACCAGGGCGTTGGATGCCTCTAGCAGGCCCGAGAAAAGCAGGTATCACGTGAACCAAAGCAAAAAAACATGGCTGGTGCTCAGCCCCTCCTGGGCATTGAGAAACCAAACTGAGACCAGCCACAGCCTTCCACCCAACCCAAGAGACTTGGGAAATACCAGGAAACGTAAGAGAACTCCAAACCATCCTCTTTGAGAGTCAGGAACAAATGCTCACTTAGTGTGTACTTAGCTATCGCATTTACAGGGACAAAAACCGGACACAAAGAAAAAGTAGGGGGAAAAAATAAAGAGTGGCAGTAAAAATAGTATTTTATTCCACCCCCACCCGCCCTCCCTCCCCCCGCAACCCCCAGTACACTTTTCCCCTCTCGTTCCCACAGCAACGTTACAATCAGAAAAAAATATGTTTCAGGGGGCAGGATTGGAGGAGGGGGAGGGGATATGGGTAAAAACAGTCAAATCACAATAGGAATTTTTCAAAATAGGTTATTCCACTTAGTCATCATCTTCTCCCTCATCTTCAGGTTCTCGTTTTCGCTTCTGACCCCTTTCTTCTTCTGGAAGAGCAAGAAAGTGGCATTTAGATTAGTTATGAATCCCACCTCTTTAACTCAACCCACCCAATGAGAAGCCACGGGGCCCACGACTACCAAGCTGTGCCATCCTTGGAAACCAAGGCAAGACATCTGCACAGCTGGAGGGGGAACCTGAGGCCTCTGACAGGAGTGTCCTGCCCACTGCCAGGGGACTCAGAGCCTCAGCGATCTAAGGCCAAAGTAAAAGGGCCAGGCTGCTACCAGTTGAGAGTAAAAAGGCTGCCATACCACCAAGCTCTTCTTCATCTTCCTCGTCATCTACCTCTCCATCATTATAACCTTCTTCATCCTCCTAGGAGAAAAGACGGACACCAGAACATTAGAAACGCCCCGCCTTGAGACACGCTGAGGAAGCCACACAGAGCACAAAAAGGCCGGGGTCACCCCCAGCCTCTCAGAGCCCCCACCAAGACTTGGCATCTCGGGAGGAATGTAAAGCAAAGGTTCTTAATTTATTTTGGATCAAGGACCCATTGGGGAATCTGCAGAAAGCTTTGAACTCCTTCTCCAGAAAATGTCCGCATCATTTATAATATTTGCAAGCAGTTTCAGGGGGTGATAGATTCCAGCACCCAGGTTAAGAACTCCCATCTGAAGTCCCTGTAAGGCAGGCAGCTTTCCAGTCTGCGCGTTCTCTGAGGAGAGCAAGTTCCCGAGCAGACTCCCTGCCGTGCAAAGTAGGCCATCCTTTCTTGCATCTGTCCTCAATCTAGTTTTGGCTTCAAGGGAAGACCCCAGTTTCAGCAAATCCAGATTCTGTGGGCAAGTCCAATGTCACCCGATCCAGTCCCTTCCCTAGCTTGCAAACTTGGACCACCTGGAAGGGATGGGGAAGATAAATTCAAGACCCCCCTGAGGACATCATTGCCAACCAGCTTGAGGTTCAGCAAGGTATACGACTTTCCTTCTCAACACAGGACCGTGGCTTTCCTCTGCTCCTGAAAGTATATGCAAGCTGAACCTCTGCTTGTTAAACCCAGTTCCTGAAGTTTAAGAACTTGGTGACAGACTTCTTTTTTGTCAAGGGAAATAGTCTTTTAAAATGTCACCAAAGAGTTCCCTCATCAGTCTGTTTGCTAAGGTTCTGGGTTTTTCTGCATGTATAAGCTCTCCTTTACTGGAAGTTGGAAATATGCAGATGGTCAGTGAGATTATTAAAAAAAAAAAAAAAAAAAAAAAAAAACCCCACAATCTTCCCCGCCCTGCACCGCCGCCAAACCCCACATGCAGCACTTCTGTGACAGGAAGGGGAAGACGAAACAGCTATTAGCCAATACAACTTACTGCCCTGTTCTAGGGAAACCTGTTTTACTAAGACTTTATTTTTAAAATACAATATTCTTTAGAGATGAGCCTAGGAGTCTAGACCTAGGGAGAAGACAAAGCCAGCAGCACAACTAAACAGAAACCAAGTTCATCTCACCAGCTTTTTTTTTTTGGACTGAGTCTCGTTCTATTGCCCAGGCTGGAGTGCAGTGGTGCCATCTCGGCTCACTGCAACCTCTGCCTCCCGGGTTCAAGCGATTCTCGTGCCCCAGCCTCCTGCGTAGCTGGAATTACAGGTGTCCGTCAACATGCCTGGCTAATTTTTATATTTTTAGTAGAGAAGGAGTCTCGCCATGTTGCCTAGACTGGTCTCGAACTCCTGACCTCAAACGATCTGCTCACCTCGGCCTCCCAAAGTGTTAGGATTACAGGCATAAGCCACCGTGCCTGGCCTCCGCTTTTCTATTGTCATTGGCCTGTGTCTCTCAAGCCTGGGCCGGCTGGCTGAAACTGGAAGACACTATCTGAGTGAGTCCGTGTGGCAAGCGGATGTGTCTGCATCCTCCATTGAGGGAGACAGGAAACTGCGGGGGGAGTTGGGAGGGGACACAGGTACCTTGTCCATGCTATTGTCACTTTAAAACTCTCTAGGTCTAACTTCTGCAATTAGCAAGAGTTGATTTAGAATTCTGAGCAAGTTATAGAAAATGACTCTGCTACAGAGAGGCTCAGAACACACAAACACAAAACCCAACACAGTGCCAGGAACCTGGAGGAGGGTGTGAACGCCTACAATAAGCAGTCAGACACTTACCCCTTGTCAGACATTGTCCTTAAGCATTTTACTTACACTTCACTTTATCCTCTTAACAACCCTGTGAGAAAGCTATCATGATCCCTGTTTTACAGATGAAGAAATAGGCTCAGAAAGGTCAGGTAAATTGTCCGGGGACACACAGCTAGTGAGTGGTAGAGCTGGGACTCACCCCCTCACAGATCTTGTTAAAAAACTGGGAACCAGCCAATCTGTTTAGGAAAATGGCCAACTCCTGACGCTCTATTTCCATAGTGTCACTCTCTGATTTGGGATCCAGCAGTGTTATCCTGCTACCTATCAGTTCAAGGCTTTCCCCAGCACAGTTTAAGTGCTCAATGAATATCTTAATTAGCATATGAAAGCAAAAAGCAGAAAATGGGGTCATGCATTTTGTACTTCTTCACAAACAATGGCCAGGCTTACCCCAGCAGGTTCAGTCCCTGCCTCTAAAATCCTCTTCCCCTCTTCTAATCCAGCCTCCCCAGAGCTTGCTGCAAGTCTTGTCTCCCCAGAAACAGTCCAGTGAAAGGCTCTGAAATGGACTCACTTCACTACCCACGGGGGAGCAACTTTCCTAACCAGGGCTCCAGGGTTGCCAAGACTGATCACAGAGGCAGTCAGTGGGACTGCCTCAAAGGGGCAGACGGTGGCCCTGCCCAGCCCAGCCCAGCCTCCTTACCTCCTCCTCTCCACTCACGTCCTCCTCTTCACCTTCCTCCTCCTCATCCTCGTCCTCCTCGTCTTCCACTACCTGAGCATCTTCATCATACTCCTCCTCTGTGCAATGGAAATGGGGAATGGAAACAGAACTAGTGGTGAGCTGGCTCCGCCCCCACACAGCACAGGCCCCTGTAGCGTCTTCAGTGTGGGGCTCACGACTCTGCCGCACCCACCTAATCCCAAAGATTGAACACACTAACTCTCATGAAAACAATGCCGACATAATTAAACACATCCTGAAGTTGTGCCAAAGATAAGCCCCCCCTCAAAAGTGTTATGAATGTGAAAGACCCCTTCTGGAGGTCTCTCACACTGAGACCACCAGGAAATTGTCAGAGCAGAACAATAAGTTCCAGGGCCCGGAAGAGTGGCAAGGTCAATCCAAACTCCTCACATTAAAGGTGAGAGATCCGAGGCACAGAGAGAACTGACTTGTTCAAGGTCACACATTGAGTCACTGGTTGAGCTGGGCCTAGGGGACCTGGTCCTGGGACTGCCAGTTTTGGCTCCTTTCTGCCATATCACAAGATCCCCGCCAAGGCAAACACAGTCTCTGAGTATCTTGCAAAACACTCCCAATTGAACAAGGAAAACCAAAATCCCGTATCTGAATCAATCAGGCAAGTGTCTCCATTCTCAACTTTATCTGGCCACAAAGACCCATGGGAAAGCTGCACTGTGCTGGTGGCAAGGGAGAAGGGGAGGTAACAGGACGAAGAACCCCATTCTTTTCCCTCTTTCCTTCCTGTAGGCCGCGACTGCACACCACACTGCCAGGGAACCCTACAGGCGGCCTGCAGCCCTCAACTTCCCAGTACTTGTGGCTCCTGGGCACCTGAGCCAGTGCCCCTAAGTGTGGGGCTGTGGGCTGCAACCACCAGGGGGCCCCACAACCCCTCTAGCTCTGGACCTCCTCTCCACTACTGAATACCTAGACAGGAAAGGGGGGTCTACACCCTCTTCTCTCTATATCCTCTCCCTCCCTCCCTGAGAGAGTGTCTAAGTGCAGGTCACACTATAGGATGACAGTAGAATACCACTCCCTGAAGGGCTTTGGAAAGGGACAAAAATTGAAGTGGGGATTCAGCTGGATGATTTTAAAGGAGTTATTACGCAGTTGGAGAATCTCAGGGTATTTCCATGAGCATGGGACTCATACTTTGTTCTTTTAGGGAAGACAACCAATGAGACAGGTTAGGGACTATGGAAAATAAAGCAGACAGCCCCACTCCCCTCCCTAGCTTTGGAAGGAGGTAGCTGCCAGCCAGCCAGCCAGCCAGCCAGCCTTCAGTAGCTGGGTGGGGGCCTCCCAACACCCAGCCCACCCACCTCTGCAAAGCCAAGGAGGAGCCCCAAGGCCTCAGCTGGGCCCCTGCAGCCCTGGGCCGCCCCCTGTCACCCACCATCCTCATCCTCCTCCTCGTCATCCAGGCCCTCCACGTAGCCCTCAGCATCCGAGTCAGGGGCCTCCTTGTCGTCTCGGTCGTAGCCGTCGAGATATGTGAGCTGCGGGAGGAGCTTGAACACATTTTCTCGGTAGTCGTTCAGGTTGGTTACCTCGCAATTGAAAAGGTCTAAGCTCTTGAGGTTTTCTAACTTTTTCTGCAAGTGGAAAAATGAAACCAACAGTAAGTGATTTGTGGGAGGAAGGCGGGGGAACAGCCCTAGCAAAAAGGCAAGGATGCCATGAGATACAGTGGACAGACCACGACTTCCAGGTGATAAGGAAGCTTGGATTTGGCTCTGCTTAGCCACAGTGTTTGCCCAGACATATCACCTGCAATTTGTGGGCCTCGGTGTCTCCATCTGGAAAATACGGGGTTGGACTGGAGAATCTTTGAAGCCTTATCCAATGTTAACACTTTTATTTTGCAATTATAGCTTCTCTTAACAGTGACTGACTTGAAATTAGCCTGGGGCTTTCTTGGTGCATGAGCCAAGAGGTTTGCTGCCTTTCCCTGAGACTAAGGAACGAGAGGGAAACCAAAAGCAACTTGAACTAACAAACTAACTTCTTCTGTATCTGATAATGATGATGATGAGGGCAGTTAACATAGCACTTCATGTACTGAGTCACTTTATCTCACAACCCCTGTAAGGTAGAAATAATTATTAGTTCATTTCACCTATGTGGAAATGGAGAGTACAGGATTTGGTAATTCATCAGGCAGCCCAACTTCAGACCTGTGCTCTTACTCTTTGAAATACTACCTCTCAGAAAAGGATAAGAGAAAAAGCGATGGAGGATTCCAATTCTGTCTGTAGTATCTGACATCATGTGCTCTGTCAAAGCTTCACACCAGACGGGTTCTAGCCAATGTTATCCCTATTTGATGGTAGAGGAAACTGAGGCCCAAGAAGTGAAGGGTCATACTGCTTGAAAGTAACTGATTTGCATTTTGACTTCCCACCTCACCCACCTTCGAGGCACCAGGTACAAAAAAATCCCATCCCAGGCTGAGTCCCCATTCCAAAGGGGGCCAGGTCTAACAAGGGAGTAAAACCACTGCTCCTTGGAGTCAATGTCGGGAGCTAGGTTGCTCTCTCTCTACGACCTTGCAGTTGAGACCTGGGTTATTCTCAGCAGAAGCCAAGGGCAGGGAGGAAGTCTTGACAGTAGACTGTGTAGGCAAGCCCAGCACCCCCTACCAAAAGCAGCTTCCTGCCCCAGGGAGGTAAGGTAACACACACTGACAAGCAGGGGCAGGGAAAGCACTGAGGACACGGGTGATCTGGGCAGGGGGCAGTGGAAAGTGTGAACATGGGCGTGCCTGAGTGCCTGATCCCTAATGGTGACCGAATCACAATGTTTTACAAGGATTTTGCCGGGCGCAGTGGCTCAAGCCTGTAATCCCAGCACTTTGGGAGGCCGAGGCGGGTGGATCACGAGGTCAGGAGATCGAGACTATCCTGGCTAACATAGTGAAACCCCGTCTCTACTAAAAATACAAAAAACTAGCCGGGCGTGGTGGCGGGCGCCTGTAGTCTCAGCTACTTGGGAGGCTGACGCGGGAGAATGGCGTGAACCCGGGAGGCGGAGCTTGCAGTGAGCCGAGATCACGCCACTGCACTCCAGCCTGGGAGCACAGCGAGACTCCGTCTCAAAAAAAAAAAAAAAAAAAAAAAAAATCAAGACTTCCAGACAGATCAGAATAGTTTGGCTTTCTCCTGGAAGACCAGTGGAAGGCCTGAAAAGAAGTTCTGTGGGAAGTACATTCTACTAATTGGCCCCAATGCCATTGATGGACAGGTAAAGAGATTGGAAAAGAAATGCCAGTGTCCCGTTCTGCCACATTGGCCACCAGCAAGTCCCATGAGCATCCATGGAGAGCAAGGAGTGCCTTTTGGGACAGAAACCCTGAAAACTCCAACCCAATCTGAGGGATACCCCACCTACCCTATAAACCCAGAACGGAAATTTGGCAAATGTGGCCAATTGTCCTCCTGGTCTTTCCCCCAATTCTAAGATGCCTGAGGTGCTGCTGCTGCCCCCCATTTTTTTTTTTTTTGGAGACGGAGTCTCGCTCTGTCACCCAGGCTGGAGTGCAATGATGCGATCTCAGCTCACAGCAACCTCCGCCTCCCAGGTTCAAGCAATTCTCCTGCCTCAGCCTCCGGAGTGGCTGGGACTACAGGCACCTGCCACCACGCCCGGCTAATTTTTGTATTTTTAGTAGAGATGGGGTGTCACCATGTTGGAAAGGCTGGTCTCAAACTCCTAACCTCAGGTGATCCACCTGCCTCGCCCTCCCAAAGTGCTGGGATTAAAGGTGTGAGCTACCACGCCTGGCCTTATGAGGTGACTCCTGTATGTATATTCACAACAAGTGTATTTACTTCATGTGGTAGTATTTCCTATTCCAAAAGAGTTGTTTTCAGTGACACATCTTGCAGTTGATTTCCTTAAAAATCAAAGGAATACAGCAAATCAGATCCTGGTAATAAAGAAAGCATTGTTCTGAACATGACCTGCCCCTTTCTGGCTGGTAAATCGGTGAAGCTTAGGGGATGTCCATCTCTACAAGGATGAGCAGAGGAGCCAGAAACGCTGCCCAGGCCCCTGAGAGCCTGTTCACTATTGCACCAAGGACTAGAGACCAGGGGTCAGTCTTCTCCACACCACATTGAGGAAGGCCTGCCTGCATGAGGCTCTCACACCACACGGCTCTCAGTCATTCCAGGGTTCTATGTAGGACTGACTCATCTCCCACAGTTCAGGGGCCAGCGACCCAA
The DNA here is from genome assembly GCF_008728515.1 of Papio anubis. Classification (NCBI taxonomy): domain Eukaryota; kingdom Metazoa; phylum Chordata; class Mammalia; order Primates; family Cercopithecidae; genus Papio; species Papio anubis. The sequence goes on along the minus strand of NC_044982.1, from coordinate 120,354,521 downwards.
GGAGAAAACTGGAGTCCACCTCCAGGGACAGTTTAATTCTTGGATTGCTCCTCCCTTCCCAAAAAGGGGCAACAAGCCACGCCCAGAACCTGAAGACATTACAGCTCAGGTTTCCAAAGCTGAGCAGAAACTATGAGTGGAAAAGCAGGAGCAGAAATTGAGACTAGGGTTCTACCCTACCCATACAAAAGCTGCCCATTCTGTCTGTGTGACCTTGGTCAAGGTATTTAACTTCTCTGGGCCTCAGTTTCTCTATGGACTCAGCAGAAACAACAGCTCAACTCTATCTCATAGCACATCATGAGAGTCAAAGAAATTAAGTGGGAAAAGGATAAATGCAAAAGTAGTATTCGCTGATGCCAATTCCTCCCACCTCCTACCCCTGCAGGGAGGGGAGGGTCCGAATGACTTACCAGTGGCTCTATTGTGCTGAGGTCTTTAATTTTGTTGCCACTTAAATTTAGATGCGTGAGGTTCGGACACTTTTCTGCCAATACTTCCAGGCCCCCTGAGACTCTGTTATCGCTTAGTTCAAGCTAAACAAGGCAGGGAGAGAAAAATCAGAAAAGGCTTTTAAAATGAAGGCTCCTGGCTCAGAGCTGCCTGGCTTTCCCCAGACGGGCAAGAAGGGAAAGCAGTCTCAGGGAATTGTCTGGCATGTTAGTGCAAGCACCTGGCTTTCCCTTCAATTACGCTTCCTAAACACAGGTAATAACCCTTCCCCTCCCCACCCCCGCCTCCCAGCACACACAGACTCCAAACACTCTATTTACCTTCTTAAGTTTGTTTAACTTTGGTAAGTTTGCGATTGAGGTGAGGCCTACGTTGATTGTACTTAAGAATTCCAGTTCTTCAAACTCATCTGTGAGGCCTTCGAGTTTGCCTTCATTCGACCGACTGTTGTCCAGGACAAGTTCTTTCACCTGAAAGAAGGCCCAGCTGTGTGAGTGGGGGTGAGGAATGGGGCTGAAGCAGGGGAAGGGTGTTAGAGGACTCCTTAGGGGACAGGGAGACAGTGGCAGGAAGTGGTCCGTCATTCCGTCACTTCTTCTAGCTTTCCGGATCACTGTGCTGCCAACGACCACAGGATGGAGTTGCCCACCCTGACTTTTCTGCCTTTTCAACATTAGGGTGAGAAGAAGTCTGTGGTGAGCTGAGCTGCAGAACCAGGGGGCCACTCCAGACAGGGGCCTTGGTTGGACTGCAGAAGACAAACCCAGTAAGCCCTGCTGCCTTTGCAAGGTTGATGGTCTCATTCCAACCCTGTTCTCCCATTATCCCAAAACGCACACACATCAGCCACAGCGTTGTTAGGGACTTCTGGGCTTGGCCCGCCACCCCAATGCCCCCACATGCCCATTTGCTTTCACCCACTCCTGCCATCACAGCAGAGCCTGCCCCTGTAGCTGGCATTCACACAGCAGTACCCATGTGGCCTGTCCTGAGGCAGGGGCAGCAGACCAGGGGCTCCTCCAACTCTCCCACCTCTAGCCCAGCACTGTCCAATAGAACTTCCTTCAAGGATGGCAACAGTCTGTACTGTCCAAGACAGGGGCCACTAGCCACGTGTGGCCATGGAGCACTTGCAGTGCAGCCAGTGAGACTAAGGAATGGAGCTTTTAATTCTATTTAATTTCAATTAATTTAAGTATAAACAGACACAAGTAACTATTATATTGGATAGCACAGCTCTAGACTTTGCTCTTCATGGTCCAGCATAGACGTGGAAGGAGATTGGAAACCCACAAACCTAGGATGGGCCCATAATGAAATGCTGAGGTCTGTCTCAAAGTCTGTCTTTGGAGGCACTTCTGTGGCTGTCTTTTTCCCCACTCAGCTCCCTTACCCACAATTTGGGTCCTAAATCCTTTATTTCTAATGAGATAGAAAGAACGAATAAAAGGCCACCCTCTCACGGGGCTGTTAAGAGGTAGACTTAGCTGAAGGTGAAACTGCAGGTTCTAATGAAGGTAAGAAGACAGGCCGAGAAGAGTAACCAGGTCGCAGGCACGAAATGACCCTTGGAGTAAGCCAGGGAGACCTGGCGTGTGGTAGCTGGCCCAGAGTTCTCCATCCTGCCCCAGAGCAGCCAGCTTCTGGGAAACCTGGCCTCTCTGGACTGGAAGACACCTTAAAGGTGATCCCTGCCTGCACCTGGTATCTGAAAGAGTCCCTTCAGCCCAAGACGCAGCAGCCCAAGCTCCCAGTAGGTGCCAGGAAACACTTACCAATGTCAACTGGATTTGTTGCCTCCCTCCCTGGAACTTCCATCCACAGGCCCTGATTTCTCACCAATGGGTCACATGGTACAAGCCTGTCCTTCTCAACAGCAGTACGGCATTGTTCAAAGGGTTGCTCCTGCCCCTCAGGGCCTTTTCTTCTCTTGGATAAGCAGCCAGGCTTTCTAACCTGTCCCTGTCCAGGGCCGCTCCTGCTCCTTTGAGCAGGCCAACATGCCTACCTTCTTCCTTCTGGGCCCAGAGTGACCAGGTACCCCTGTTACTCAGGCATCTCTGGGCCAAACAGAGATATGGGTGGAAAGGAGATGGAAACAGAGTCCACGTGAGGCCTGCTATGCCCCTCCTCAGCCCCCTCTTGCCAGTGGGCAGAGCAGGGGAGCACTGGGGTACATCTGGATCTCAGAGTCCTGCAGGGCCCTGCAGCTGCCCTGCCTTCATTCTTCACTGGTGGGTGGAGGCATGCCGCTCCGCCAGGGACAGCAGCAATTTGTGGCTTTCATCTAGCACAGCCCACAGAGCGGGAGAGCCAGGGAGCGCAGCCCTCTTCTGGAGCTAAGGCGTTCTCAGCCTAGGAAATGGTCACCAAGGCCCACCTTCCTGTTTGGGTCTGGGAGGGGGAGGTTCAGTCCTTTCCCACCCCCTCAGTCCCTGAGATCCAGATGTCCAGGTCAAGCCACCTTCTCAAGGTCATGGCAAGAGTGCCTGGGAATAAATCCTCTAAGGCCTTCTGCCCTAGGACAGGAAAGCAGTATAGAGCCAGGAAGCCAGGCCTTAGGGGACCAGTGCAGATGGAGGGAGAGTAACTGTATTGGGGGAGGGGAGACATCTCCTTCGTTTGCAGTAAACACTGGAGTCACATGGCCCACAGTCTTCTTTAGTAATTGGTTTTCTTGGAAGGCCTGGGAATTCTTGAAGCTCCACCAAAGCAAGGCAAATATGAGAAGAGATTCCAGTCTACCCTTAAAGACTGCAGACATGCGGTTTTTCTAGACAGGTCAATGGCTTCTCCTCTTACTGCTGTTTGCCAAGGAGAGGAGGGCCTCAGAGTGCGGTGCTGGGGAGCCCAGGGAATTCATCTAGGAAGTTGGCCTCCTTCCTGGAGAGGAACAGTGCTGCCTGTCACCCCTGCCCAGGAATGCTACAGATAGACATAGGTTTCGGAGTCCTGACGAGGCCAGTCCCCGGCTCCTACCACCACACCAAAACTGGTGGCTGCTCCTCTCGAGGACAATATGCAAGCAACCACTATTAATGCTTTTATTAAAAATAATCATCGTACCTTTCTCGAACACTCGCTAGGCACACTCTAGGTGCTTCATACACAGTCTCGTTTAATCTCCATAACCATTCCTTGGGGTGTGTTCTCTCTGTTTTAAAGGCACATCCGAACTGCTTATCCTAAAATCCCAAAAGAAGGTCACAGGAGGGTGGGTGTCTACTGCACTCAGGTGGCTGGTGTTAGCCACAAGATGCGGAGGGGCCCCTGGTGGCTTCTTGGGACAGGAAGCTTAGGCGCAAGCTCTCTCCAGACCCCCAAGTCAATTCTACAAGTTCTTGACTGTGCTGGGGCTCAGAATACAATACCCCAATGTCAGGGCTTTGGCGTGCTGGGTACTTTGAACTAAAGAAGACTGGAAGGCCTCAGAAGCAAGCTCTGTGAATTTCTCTCACCCTCTCTCCCCAGAAGTCATAGAATCCAGAACTTCTCTTCCCCAAGGCAGGCCACAGAAACTAGAATTCCTGTCTCCCAAAGCAAAACTGAGAAAGGCTACTGTCTCCTCTCCCTTCTCCCTTGAAGACCCTCATTCCAGAGAGGTCCGGCCCCATATCCAGGAGGAAGGAATGCTACACTGGAGGCCACAAAGAATCTGAAAGACAGGCCTTTCTGGGTTCCCTCTCGGCCTACACCCCTTTGTCCAGTCACATTTCTTCATGGCTGTCTTTTCTTCATCAAACCTAAGTATAAAAATAGGCAGTTTCCCTGGGTCTTTGGGTCGTCTTCTCTGAAGGTTCTCATGTCACAACTTTAATTAAATAAATTTGTTATGCTTTTCTTTTGTTAGCCTTTCTTTTGTTAAGTGTTGGCCGTGACTCTTATGATGGGTGAGGAAAGGGAATACACCTTTCCGCCCCTACGGCTGTAACTGTTCCTTTTCAGCTCCTCTTCTAACTGTTCTACCAACCAGGTGGGCACCACCTCCAGAGGTCTCTGCTCTGGTTACACATCCTTAGCAACCAAAGCACAGAGCCCAACCCTGCCCTGGCTCAGATGACGCTGCAGGAGTGGGCAAGGATACGGAGAGGGACCTGGGACCCTGCTCTTCCCAAACAGCAAGAGGTTGCTTCCACTCTCTTGGGAAATCCCCATCTTTTTAAAGGTGAGGTCTTCAGAATCCCCACTGTTTCTGCATTTCCTCCCTGATTGGTTTCAGCACTGTGCAGGGTGGGATCACAGAGGGGAGGGAGGGGACAGGGCTTAGACCTGAGGTTGCTGATACCACCAAAAAGCCCAAACCACATGGGGGAAAGACCCACTGCTTCGTTGTGAGGTGAAAAGGGGTCCCAATGGGAGCAGCAGGTGAGCTGTGAAGTATCTGAAATGCATCAAACAGGACAAAAAAACGCCAGCCCAACAGCTGCCTGTGAACCCATCCCCTTCCCTGCCTGCCTCCACGAGGGCCACACTTTCCTAGTGCTCCAGTTTCAAACACTAGACCCACCCCTGAACTCCTGCTACAATACCAACCCACTTCCTCTGTACTTGGCTCTAGCCCTTCCATGCGAAGAGAACGTCCCTTTTCCATCCAGGGTGTGTTCTGCTTTAAAAAGAAAAAAAAAAAATCAAGGCCCACTTCCCCTGCCAAGTCCTGGATGTGAGCGAAGTGCAAAGTTAAAATTAAACTGAAAATTTGTACTTTCGTAGACTTTTCCCCAATTCCACTGGCCATTTAAAAATATCCGAATGTGGTTACTCTATCTAGTTGAACTGAAATTACTCTGCTTGTATCAGGAGCTTTTCCAACACCCCAAAGAGAAACCTACACAGGACCCAATGCTTCATTCCTCAAGTGAACACCTAAAAGGGGCCCTCATACTCATAAGAGAGGTCAGTGAGGAGGCAGTGAAGGTTCCCAAGATGTCAGATTGCTGGGGGTCCTGTACTTCCTGAAAAACTTGTCCCCAAAGCAAAGACCTGTCAGTCATTTTTCACCAATGGAACCTGAAAATTCCATGATAAACACAAATACGTGATTACTCCAAGGAACAACTTGTTGTTTAAAACTGAAATCTTGTCTTTACAAATCTCTCAAATTTGGCCTTTCCTCTCTGTTCCCAACATTGCACTGTCACCTCAAGTCACTTCAAGCCTGCTTTTGCCTCCAAACCAGGTCTCTATGACCATGAGGATGGAAGTGGTCAAGAGGCAGCCTGGATTACTGGGAACAGGCCTCGACCTAGAGGGCAAGGACCCAACTGGCTCAATGATCTCAGCTCTTTCCCCCAGGCCTCAGGCTTCTGCCTCTGTAGAAAGGGGATGATGAGATCTGTTTAACCTATAAAGGGTAAACTCCAGCCTGAAAAACGTTCCTGGTTTCTCACTGCCTTGGGAAAAATTCAAGTTTTCCTACACATGACCTCCAAGGTTCTCCACTCTTGCAGCTCCCTCCCCTTCATCCAGCCTCAGCACCCCCCATCTCTCACTCTTACCCTACAAATCCAGTTCCCCTCCCCAGGAAGCCTTGTCCAGCCCAGCTCTGTGCATCCTGGGGCACCAAGGGCAGCTGCTGCATGAATCATTTAATCGTGTATTAAGCATCCGATCCTCCTAGAGGTCAGGGACTGTCCTCCGTAATCAGCCTAGCAGGGAGCGGAGACCAGAGCAACTGCTTAACAAATGTCCTGTTTATTGTGCCAGGTATAACATTAGGTACTGGGAATATAGAGGTGAGTCAAACTGTCATGAAACGTATTCAACAGTATGACGAATAAATGTTGAGTGAACCCTACCTTTTATAAACACCAGTGTTTTTTTTTTTTTTTTTTTGAGTCTTTCTTGTGCCCCAAGACAAGCATAAGCCCCTGAGAGGCAGGTCAGCTGTGCACACTTCCCCCGACCTGACTGGCCCAGTGTTCTGCATGCAGGTCTCCAGCCCTCTCCACATGGGGCACGCCTGCGACATTGTTGGCTGAGGGGACACGGAAGAAACAGTAAGCCAAAGTCGGGGTCCTTGCCAGCAAGAGGTGTGGTGGCCGGCTGGGAGGAGACAGCCACCAGTAAACAACTCCAGTCCAGTGTGCCAGGTAGCAGGACATGGGCCGGGCCAGGGTGCATTCTTCAAATGCCTCTACCAGATAGAACAGGCACGCTAAAGGCAGATGAGGGGGACCCAGAAGGACCTACAGACGAGATACACTATATCAAAAGCCAGGACTGGCTTACAGGGCCCAGCATAAAATGAAAAACACAGAGCCCCTTGCTTAAAAATTATTAAGAATTCCAAGACAGTGACAGCAGCACATTAAACCAAGTGCATGCTGCAGGGGTCGCATGCCTGTGAAGCTGGCCCTGATTCAAGTAGACAGTTTGGGCCTGAAACAGAGCCCTTTGAAGGACAGGACCAGAGAGAAGGAAGCTTACAGTAAGAACTGCTCCTTCTTTTTCTAGTACTTCCTGAGGCAACATGGAAAGGTGGACAGAAGGCAGGCTCTCGAGTCCAAGAGAACTGGCTCAAGTTCAATTTTTCTTCTTTTTAGCCCAGCTTACCTTTCTGAGCTTCCGTTTCCTTTAGTGACTATAATGTCCATCACCTAGGGTTGGATTAAATAAGAATGTACTTAGAGCATCCCCAGCTTGGAAAAATCCACTTGCCTTCCCCTTTTTCCATGGCCATCTTTACTGTTGTGTACAGTCAAGGCACAAGAATGGGAACAAAAAGCAGGTTAGCAGATTTGAGTCAATTAAGCTGTCTGTACAGCTTCCTTACAGAAATACGAGGTCTCTTAACCTATTGGGGAACCAGGAATGGTGTGCTCAAAACAAACCCCTTTGGATATTTACATTCACACCTTGTTTTGTTTTTCACACTAACTCTGACTACCCTTGATTTTCTTTTCCTGCACGGAGCAAGAATTCAGTAAATATTTGTAGCTTTGGTTTCAACCTTGTCAGTCCCTGACCAATTTGGTTTTCAGGTTCCAGTCTTTGCACACAAGAGAAGACTCATATCAAATTGACCCTGTGTTTTTTGGTGCTCGTGGGTTTTAAATAGGTCAGCTTTTAAATGGGCCATCCCCTGTTGCAGATCCCATTTCAGCTAGAAGGCCAAACTGTCTGAGACACCGAGGTTTTAGACTGGGGTGATAGATGCTTGTGATTTTGTTGTTTTAACCATAAAATCGATTGTTTTGCTGAACAGCCAGTGTCGCAAAACCTGCAAAAATCAGTCAGGTTCCATGTTAGGGAAAAGCAACAGCTCTGGGAGAAAAGTTAGACACTTTGAAAGCTAGAAGGGTCCTTAGGGATCTCCTAGGCCAGTGGCTTTCCACATTTTACAGCGTGGCTCAGTACACACGTTTTTATGTGTACATAGACACACACAACTGAAAACAAAACTTAACACTTGCAATTACTTTCTTATGTTACTTAGAACAAAATATGTGTAGCGTGACCCACAGTCTGCAAAACTCTGGTGTAGCTCAGCTCTCTTTTTCCAGAGGAAGAAGCAAGGTCCAGAGTTGGGCCCAGAGTCACTGTGAGCTGGGCGATTCGTTTCCTGGCAGAACACACCACCACTAGGCATCAGAACTCACATCCCCAATGGAAGACCATGGAATTAACAGATCACCCATGCAGCTTTCAAGTTTCTGCTAACAGGAGGCTTGTAGCCTCAACAGTAGTAGATCCGGATCTCCACACCTCTCAAAGATCTTTTAAAATCTTAACTAGGGGCAGAGTCCCCTATTACTTTAAAACAAACAAAAAATTTCCCCAAGAAAAAAGCATCCATGTCTCTGATGTTTTTTCTGTTGTTGTTTGTTTCCTACAATAGAGCTCTGAAGGCAGGCGGGGAGCACATGGCCCGGGGAAGTCGGTGACGCCATCCTTATTATTTTAGGGAGCCAAGGAACACAAGCTGAGGCGCGCTGCAGCGGTAATTAAGCTGTCTGCCAGGGCCCCAGCTCATAGGCTAAGCCGCCGGCGCGGGGAGGGCCCTCATTAACATAAACCCTGTGACTTGCTCCTGCACCGCCTGGAACCGGCTTCCTCTCTCTCCTCCCGTGGGTGTGAGAGGGACTTGGGTTTCTGCTTCACCAAAGCAGAGGAGCTGGTTCCACCGCAGATGTTCCTCCAGCCAGAAACAGACTCAGGGCAGTACTCTGCAGGCTGGGGTGGCTGCAGGACCTGAGTTTTGGGCTTGCCAAATGGGCCTATTTAGCTGGTAAATCCTAGCTGGGCCCCTCCCTGATATTGTTCCTTCGCTTCCTCCCCTTAAACCTCCTTCCTATCTACCAGCTGGTATAGACTCTACATCAAGGACCTGTCAGTTCTACCTCCTGCAGGAAGCCTTCCATGATTGCCCAGCCTCTAGCCCAGGCCTGACTGGTTTAAGAGCATGTATAGCTCTTAAAAGTGTTCACAGGAGGAGCAGGAACTGTTTTGGGGTCTGAAGAAGGGAAGGAGGGGTCTTGGGTCTAGCTTTGCTGGGGGATGTGAGCTGCAGTATGGAAAAGGGGAGATGAAGGTTTTAGAACTGGCGGGTTACATGACCCAGTGAAAATCTCACAGACTCGACGACTCTTCCTTTTTTTAAATTTTATTTTGAGACAGAGTTTCATTCTTGTCACCTAGGCTGGAGTGTAGTGGCGTGATCTCGGCTCACTGCAACCTCTGCCACCCAGATTCAAGCGATTCTCTTGCCTCAGCCTCCCAAGTAGTTGGGATTACAGGAACCCACTACCAGGCCTGGCTAATTTTGTATTTTCAGTAGAGACGGGGTTTCACCATGTCAGTCAGGCTGGTCTTGAACTCCTGACCTCAGGTGATCCACCTGCCTCAGCCTCCCAAAGTGCTGGGATTATAGGCGCCCACCACCACACCTGGCTAATTTTGTATTTTCAGTAGAGATGGGGTTTCACCATGTTGGTCAGGCTGATCTCAAACTCCTGACCTCATGTGTTCCACCTGCCTCCACCTCCCAAAGTGCTGGGATTACAGGCATGAGCCACCGCACCCAGCCACAGACTTGACTCTTCTAAATGGTTGTTCCCTTCCTACCTTCAGTGAATGCTGGAAGACTGAAGTGGTAGGCACTGGAAGTAGAGTCCTAGCAGGTGGTGTGTGAACAATAACCAGGGAAGAGAAGGAAAGGGGGCCAAGATGCACCAAGGTGTAGTGCACAGAATACTTGTCAGGCACTCTGATGACCTGGGCTCTGGTCTGCCTTGCCACTAACTTGCTGCGTACCCTTCAGGAAGTCACTACCACTCTCTGGGCTTCTCCAAGTTCTCTAGTCCACACACTGGACAATAGAGCCTGAGTACAGAAATAAGGTCCCTCTAGTTTCAAAATTCTCTCGGTACATACACTTTGAGCCTGAGTGCCCACTCCACATCCAAACTCAGTCACTGTTCCCGAAAGAATGTGGCCAATTTCGTGGGCCAAGGGGCCCAGGATTCATCACTGAGGGATGCCAGAAAGGAAATCTGGGACACGGGGCAGTTACCCTGGGTGAGTGAAATGGGAAATTAATCATCTAATCTCTTAAAACATACCAGCACCCCCAAAGTAAGTACAACTATATCAATTTGTAAAATTAATTACAAGTTTTTAAGAACCACACATCAGGATATAAAAACACCCCCCAGAGGCCCCGGGTGCTGGGTTCCGAATGTGGGAGTCCGGCATTGTCCCATCTGATGTCTTTCCTCTCACAGGTCATTGCGTGGCCTCCAAGATGCCTGGGGTGGGAGGAGAGGAGAGACCAGGATCACCAATCACTACTCAGATCCGTGAGCTGACAATTCGGTGATTCACAACACAAACCACAGCCATTCTTGGTGATCTTATTACAGAGCCACAGCACTGCACCCATGCAACAGAAAAGCCACAGAGAATGAAGACCAAGGCCTAGAGAGCAAAGAGGGTAAATCCTGCTCAATCTTTCTAAAACGCTGCTTTGATCACATCACATCATGTCTCATTACTCCCCTGTCCAAAAGCTTTTAATGGCCACAGGGATCAAGTGTAAATCCAGAGTAGGATTCCCAGGCCCCCCACCCATCAGTGCCCTCTGGCAAAAACCCTGTGCTTCCTCCCATCTCAGCCCTCTGCTAGCCTCCCTGATGTGCAGCAAAAATAATGACACGACTGGGTGCTGCATGTTACAGTTTACAAAGTGCTTCCCCTCATAGACAATGGAAATTTTACCCCTTCTATCCCTCCCAGGCAACCTGCCCCTGTCCACCAGGGCCCTGAGAGCTGCTGAAGGCCAGTCATTCTTTCTCCTGTCTCTCCCCCAACACAGCCCTGCTAAGGTCCGAGGTCTCAGGGTCACCTTGGTGCCCTCCCCAGAGGGGCTGGCTTTCAGTAAATGCCTGCTGAATGGCCAAACAGGCTAGGGGAGGGGTTGGGGTGTGGGTGGGGAATGGCTCTGGAGAATCATCTAGATTATAGAAGGCAAACCCTTTATTCACTTTCTGAGGCAAAGCTCCCCACTAAAACTACTCAGAAAAATCAACTGTCCCAGCTGACAGATACAGATAGGGTTAATTCTGGCTGCTGAAATCAGATTGGGAGATTGAAGCCCAACTTGGCTGGGACCGCTTGCGGACTGCGGGAGCTGTCTGCTAAGGAAATCCCATTGGAGTCTTCGGGGAGCAGCCCAGGGTTTCTGCCTTGGAGTCCGGGATGGACCCCCGAGTGGAGGAACTGTCAGCAAAACAGAAGTTAATTCATTTCCCCAGTGTTACTATTCAGAGACCCAGGAGCTGGCAGTTCAAAGTTTCTGCCTATTCCAGCCCCCAGCGTAACTCATCTAAGAAAACATGCCAATCAGACTCAGAGGCCGGGACACATCGCACAGCCGTGGTGTGAGCGTCTGCTCCATTTCCAGATAGCTTTTAAAAAATGCTTCAAAGAAATAAAGGACCCCATCAATGCCACTTTTCGGGAACCACTGTATCTAATCCAACTTCCCTAGCAATTGACGAAGCTGGGTGGAAACTAACTCTGACTCACCCAAGGCTACACAGTTACCCCACTGTAGAATCGAACCTTAGGCCATTCTCTCAAGACTCCTAACTTAGGGCCCACACCCTCAAAGTTACAGGCCTCTCCATCCTCCTTGAAGCAAGAGGAAAGAAAGGTGAAAAACAAAATTAGCTGTTAGGAAGAGCCCCGGCCTGAACTCAGCCCCTGCTCTCCCCTCCCACCTTCCACACACCCAGGCAGGGCCGCAAATGCAGAAGAGGCAGGGAAAGCTAAATGGCCTCATAGATGAAACCTCGACCTTGGCCTCCTTCCCTGCCACCTCTATGCAAAATGACAGCAGCATCAGCAATGACAGAAGCAGAGCAAACGCCGCCTCGGCACTGAAGCCCTAGTGTCCAACCACCAATGGGAAATCGCTGATTTGGGCAGAAATGGGAACCAATCATGCAGAAGAACCTAAGGCTGGGGCTGAAAGTTTTTTCTATCCAAGGCCACAAAACAAATTAGCCAAAGGCTACACATAAGAAGCCATTTAACATTAGTTATTTCTCCCTTAGACAAGTGTGAAATGTGCAGCTTCCTTAATCTGTAAATTACACATGTATGGCAAAAAATATTAGTGATGGAAGTGCAAGAAATGCTAGCAGTATATGTTAGCTCCATATTTCTAATTGGAAGGAGGATTAATAAAAGCAATGGAATGAGGGAGAGCAAGGAAGCTATGGGGAAGTGAGGAGCTGCTGGAAGGAAGGGGAGAGGGAGACAGACGCAGAGAAAGACACGGAGAGGGAAGAAAGGAGTTAGAGGCTTTGCAGGTATTGCTGAACTTCCAGAGTTCCATCTCCTTCCCCTGGGTTTGGTGATAGAACTTTACCTACACTTGTTGTTTTTTAAAAAGAGTGCAGGTTAAGTTTATTGTTGTTCACAAATCTATGGCTGCTTTAATCTCAAAATGCTAAAAAACAAAACCCCCAAACCAAAAAAACTATGAAGAGTCAGGGAGGGTCCACATGACTCGAGACAATGTAAAATGGAGCTTAATGATTTTAGTCTTCATCAGAGGCTCATGAAGGAGGCTTCTACCATGGCAGCCAACACAGACGAGCCATTGAAGGCTATGCTGATAGGAACACATGGGATGGACCAGGGTTCCTTGGTCCCGAAACACTCTGCACTGACAGGACTAGACCTGAAATTCCAACATTTGAAGAACAAACTTGAGGAAGGCAACCAGGGTAGGAAGGCATCTGAAAACTGGGATACTAGAAGAATAACTGAGGGAACTAGTGATGTTTAAGCCTGAGGGTAGGGGAGACCATGATCACTCTCTCTCTCCACTTATTTGAAGGAGTGTCATGTATGTTTATTGTGTTTTCCAGCGGTTCAAGAACTAAGATCAGAGTGCAGGAATCATAGGGACAGCTTTCTCCCCAGTGTACTTTGTAAGAAGGTCCCCAGATCATTATGGCTGTCTCACAAAATAATGGGCTGCTCTGAAAATTTGGGAGCTTCCCATCCCTGTATGAATCAGAAGGCTGTAAGTGACTGTCTGCAAAGAGCTTCATACATAAACAGTGCTGGATGCTTATTAGATGAATTAATAATATTGTATGATAAAGCCCTACAAAGAGAGCCCTGAGTCTTTTCCCCTCTTAAAATGCTATGATTTGATTCCTTCTTCTTAAATATTACTTGCTTTAGGATGCAGGCCTGATATAGTCATTCGACAGTCCATATAGAGTATATACTACATGCCATGCTAGGTACCATGCTAGGCATTAGTGATACCGTGGTAAACAAAACTAGGTGCCTGTCTCACGGGTTTACATTCCAGTAGGGGAGCCAAATAATAAACCAATAAATATATACATATGTATATAATGTGTATGAATGCTTCAAAGAAAAAAAAAAGGACAGAAAAGCAATAGTGCCAAGGGATACTACTTTAGAAAGGATAACCAGGAAGGCCTATCCAAAGTGAGCTTTCAGCAGAGACGTAAGGCCAAGTCTACAACCGGGAAGGGCCTTCCAGGCAGAAAGAAGGAACAGCCAGGGCAAAGACCCCGAGTGGGCAGCATGCTTGGCTCTATTGGGGAACAGCTAGGAAGCCAGGTTGGTACGAGAGAATTTGTGGAAGGGAAGGAAAGGAGGTGGCAGCATGAGATTGGGGTGGAGAGAAGGCTGCTGTAGGTTACACAGGTTACACACACCTTTACCCACATGGGACATTCCGCATGCAACTGGTGGTAGGATAGTGGGTTTCACAGGCAAAGCAAGAAGAATTGCTTGGACCACAGGAAAGGAGATAAGACCTGAGATCTGGCCATAAGCCTAAGAGTTACCTTGCTCTGCCTTAAAGGAAGAAAAAAAGCAATGGAAAAAAGTGAAGGAGAAGAAGCTTTAATCAGGACTGTGCTTGCCCCATGTTTCCAGGTGGAAACCGGCCTAATCTACACCCCAGATATCTCCTATGGGAGAATGTTTTGATTACGGGGGTTAGGACACATGAGAAGTAGTCGGAAAATCTTGTTTGGTTCCAAACTGTGTGGCTTTGAGCAAGACTTCACTGCGAGTCAGTTTCTTCACCTGTAAAATGGGAAGAATCCCTACCAATCCCACATGTCTCCATGGGACCCAATGAGAGCATGGGTAAGCCAGGCTGTCCTAGAGGTTACTATGATGAATTTTATGAGCATGTTTCTTACTTAAGACTTTGTACCCCGGAAAGCAGAGGTGAGGTATTATGCAACTGATTCTCCCACACTGCCTTGCACTTAGCTTTCAATAAATGTTTGCAGAACTGAGAAGCATTAAAAATAACCCGGAAAATGTTCTGCCATTTTTTTCCTTCCTATTAAACTGTAGCACTTTGCCAGAATGCTCCAGAACAGTCTCTCTTCACTGAAATCCTTCACTTTGGAGGAAGAACCAACTGAGTCACATCAGAGGCATGTGCTCAGAGGATTAACTGAGGAAAGGGGACAGGAACAAGGCCTGATTCCTCTGGGGAAGGCTCCTTGCTCTCTGTGGCCTCCAACCTTTCTCAAACATCCTGAGAGGGCCAGGCCAGGCCACCAATGAAAGGGACTGCAGATTACCCTAGCACAAGGTCAGGATCTCCTGGAAAAGTCCACGAAAGCCTGGGAAATACAATATTGACAACATTCCACTTCAGACTAAGGAGTCACAATCTGGTCCAACTGCCTCACATACAGATAGGGAGACTAACGACAGGTCAGTGGAATCGCTGGTTCGAGGTCACCTCTTTTATTTTTTTTCTTTTCAATTTTTTGACTAGCACATTCATTCTAATGGTTTTAAAACTAAAAAGTATAAGAAGATACACAGTTAACTCTCCCTCCCATCTTACCCTCTGTCTGCCCAGTCAACCATACTACCTGCTAAGTATCTCTCTAGAACATTCACACACATACAAGCAAATTCAGAATCTTATTTCTTCTCTCTTTTATTAAAAATCTAGCATATTATCCTAATCATTGCCTTGTCTTTTTTTCATGGAGTTTGTGTAACAGAGCACATAAAAACCTTCTTCGTTTCTTATTTGCAACTACATAGTGTGAGATCATTTTTCTTAACCAGTCTCTTATTGATGAATATCTGGGTTGCTTCCAATCTTTTGCTGTAATAAATAATTTTGCAATATCAATAAGCTTGGGCATGTCAGTTTGCATTCCCCTAGCTTATTGATAAGAGCTGGAATGAGATCCCATTTCTGACCTACAGGGTGGCAGTCATAGAGCCTCAGAGTCCTATTATCTTATTTATTTATTTATTTATTTATTTATTTGAGACGGAGGTTTGTTCTAGTCGCCCAGGCTGGAGTGCAGTGATGCCATCTGGGCTCACTGCAACTTCCACCTCCCAGGTTCAAGCGATTCTCCTGCATCAGCCTCCCAAGTAGCTGGGATTACAGGTATGTGCCATCATGCCCGGCTAATTTTTTATATTTTTGGTAGAGATGGGGTTTCACCATGTTGGTCAGGCTGGTCTCGAGCTCCTGACCTCAGGTGATTCACCCACCTCAGCCTCCCAAAGTGCTGGGATTATAGGCATGAGCCATTGCGCCCAGCCCAGAGTCCTATTATCTAATGTCTAAGTTACTTAACCTCCATTCATTCAATACACGCTCCTCGGAACCTACTAAATCCCAGGGACTACACCAGGTGCTAAGGGTACAATGATAAAGGTGTCTTTGACTTCTGCTCCCAAAGTGTCCAGCCTGGGAAGGACAAACAGAAGGGACCATTACAACATACAAGGGCTGCTCAGTGTGCCCTGGAAGCCATCTGGACCTCTAGGCCAATCTCTGTCTGGAAATGGGTGGCCATACCTACACCTCAGCGGTGTTCTAAAAGGTCAAAAAGATGCTGCTTGCCAAGTACCTGGCAAGCAAGGACCATACAAAGCTCATGGTAGATAATCAATAACGGGTAAGCCTCCTCTTATCCCAGAATGGGTCTTAAGTGATGGCAGCAGCAAGGTGCTCCAGGCAAAGGTACTGCATTGCCACGCCTGTTCCACAATGAGCAATTCTCTTTTCTTAGAGGAGTCTGGAATACGCTGCTACTTATTTTTTAAAGCAGCACCTAAGCCCCTAATTATGTCTTAGCCTACTTTTATTGGAAAACTATTTGCCTTTCTCCCACATTCCAGACTCTCTTCGGTATCTCTGAGGCACCTGGGGATGCTTCTCACCTGCGTGCACAAGCCCTGGTGTCTGATGGAGTGTCAGAGCCACAGGGGAAACCCAGACACATTTCTAACGCCCTAGCACAGAAAGGCACAGGCAGGCACAGGGAAAGTCGCTTTTACTAGGATATCCCTGAAAGTATTGAATAATAATTTAAATAGAAAAAAATAGGCAAAAAATCATTAAATCTCACATATATTGTTTGGTTTTATGTGCTCTATTTCACAATCAAACTTCTTTTTTTTTTTTTTTTTAGACAGAGTCTTGCTTTGTTGCCTGGCTGGAGTGTAGTGGCGCGACCTCGGTTCACTGCAACCTCCGCCTCCTGGGTTCAAGCGATTCTCCTGCCTCAGCCTCCTGAGTAGCTGGGATTACAAGTGTGTGCCACCAAGCCCAGATAATTTTTCTATTTTTAGTAGAGATGGGGCTTCACCATGTTGGCCAGGATGGTCTCGATCTCCTGACCTCGTGATCCACCTGCCTTGTCCTCTCAACGTGCTGAGACTGCAGGCGTGAGCCACTGTGCGCGGCCGTGTCTTCCTTTTAGAAGCTCCAAGAAAAATATTAGGCATGAAATTATCCAGCCCTCATAATACTGGGAAGCTGTTTTCCTAACAGGCTAATTAATAAAGTCTTACTTCAACCAGAAGCTCCTTTCAAATTGATGTAGGATGCCTGCTTCTAGATGAAACTATTGGCCAATTAGGGCTCAGCCTGGTCCTTGGGAGAGGTGGGGTCCGCTGCTTTATTTGTGACCTCTGATTTAACTGTGGGCCTCTCTCTCCCTGAAATAAGCCCTGGGGGCCCTCTGAGTCCTGCTTCACCATCTCTGGTCAGAGGCATCAGTAGGGTCTCTCCAGCCTCCATTCAAAAGCATCTAACCCCCTAAACCAGGTCCAGATGGAATCCAGAAAGTACTAATGGGGGTCTTCCAAGAAACACTGCTATTTCAGAAACACCAACGGAAATTCCACTCTGACAGACATTGACAGCAGCTGGTGGTACAAAATTGGGCCGTGTCTCTGCCTAGGCAGGAAAAACACCAGCTCCAGGTAGTCAGCCCTTGCCTTACCTGGAGGGCTGATCAACCATCACAAATGTGTTCAAAATTTCTACCCCATCCCCACACCCAGCCATGAGAAAATACATTTATTATTGTTAATAAATGCAATTTGGAAGTCTAAATCTTTCAAAGGGCTGAGTCTTGAGGAAAATAAAACACATTCTGGGATGAAAAGGCAGATGGCTAGAGCCCAAGGCTGGTGTGGGCAGAGCAGTGGCCAGCTATTATACTTGTCCTTCTTGGATATAATTTCATCTTTCCCGTGAGTCGTACCATGAATTCACACCTTAACCTCACTGGACCCTAGCTTGTTTACTGGGAAGAGGACTTCTAGAGGTACTTCTAGATCAGATATCCTAAGTTCCAGCTCATGGGGTCAGAAATCCAGTGTAAGTCACTTGAGTGCTCAAATGCCACCTCCTCAGAGAGGCCTTCCTGGACCACCCATCTCCTTTAACACAGCTTTATGGGTCTTCATGGAACTCATCACACCAGCAGCCATGCCTTTGCTTGATGGCTTACTACTGACTGTCTCCCCTAGTGGAACAGAAGCCCCACAAGAGCAGCATAGGTGATGTGTCTTATCTAGTTCCTAGAACAGAACCCAGTACAGAGTCGGCATTCATCAGTGTGTGTGGAATGGAATGAATGAATGAATGAGTTAGCCAAGCCAAGGGTCAACCAGAAAGACAGGGATTCCAATCTTGCACCTTCATTTGCTATCTGGGCACCTCTGGGTAAGCCACATAACCCCTCCACAGTATTGTGTATTTGCAGAAACCACCCCCATAACTCTGGTTAACATCAGACAGTAGTGGCCAAGTGCTGCTCACCATCAGGGACATTTGTGGCCGTAAAAAGCCTCCTGGGGCTAACAAGCCATTTGCTCAATACAAGTCTAGTTTCTGATACAGTGGGCACCTCTCAGACCAAGATCCTCATCTTGCTGGAGTCTATGGCTACTGGTCAATCTCAGAGGCACATTCTCACTCCCACATCCGACCTTATCGCTCCTGATGATGACCACACTGGCCGCTGGAACTGAAGGAAGGCTCCTGAGTGTCTACACATGCCAACTGCCTGCCCTGAACGAAGTAGGCTTTTGGCTTTAAGAGGGCAGCTAGTGTTCCATTTCCGCTCCCACTACTCCCACCCCAAAGAGCAACCCTGGAGGGCTCTCCTCTAGGAGAAGCTTTCCCAGACTCATAGACCACACCTAAATGCTCAGACACACCAGTACTTTTAACCAAGACACAGAAAGGCATGTCTGAAACACAGTCATAAACTAGACAAGGGCTAAAAAGAACAGAACTGCTCATTATGGCTTCAGGCCAACCTCTGCAGATAGGCTTCATCAGGCCTACCAGAGAGAGCAGAAAGCTTCACAAAGTACATGCCTGCCCAGTCTTCACAGGCCACAAACAGGGTACACCCAAATCTTCACGGGGAAAGGAAGACGTACAGAAGCAGAAGGAATGCCTGGGTGGCTGTGAAGGCCAGTTCCTGGCCCTCCATACGGAACAGGCCCCTGTGCCAGAGCAGACAGGCTATTCCCACTGGCAGCCAGGCGGGAGGCTGGAGAACCACATCTGCTATCATCACAGAGCTCTTCTATGTCCCCAGCTGCAGGAGAGTCACACTGGGCTCTGCACACCCTCAATGCTGCCCTCTGGCAGGGGGTATGGACATATAAAGGAGCACTGACCAGACACAGAGAAAGCCACAGATGCACACCTAAGTGAGTGGTACCGGACTTGGTTGAGAGGTGAACGCTGCTGTGTGCCCTGGAAGTCCCCAGGGTGGGGACTTACGTCACCTGGGTGGACACAATTTGCTCTCTTTCTTCCAATGAGTTGAGGAGGGCTTCCCAGAAAAGGGGACCTCTCAGGAGCTGTGTGAATGAAAGATAAAGGACAGCGAGAGGCTTGCCCAGAGTTCTGCAGCCAGAAGGGGAGTTTAGAGGCAAGAAGGCTAGGGTCACAGAATAACTGCGACAGAAAAGGTGAGCCAGGGCGAGAGCCCACACTCCAGAAGAGGCCTGGCTGGGGGCAGGGGATGCCTGCAGCTTGGCTGGTATCCCTCCAGCCCCAACGCCCCAAAAAACTGGGGGGAGTCTCTCCTTTGCCCAGAGCCTCCCTGCCCCCTCTCCTCCGCTTCAACAGCTCCAGGCGAGGCCTCCTCCTGGGGCAGGCTGAGACAGCTCTTCCGACTTTGCTCCCACCCCAGCAAGCGCCTTCTGGATAGGGGCTGACTCCACCCCACCCCCACCGCTGACCAAACAGCTCATTCAAGCCCTGACGGGTAGAATTTAATCTTCAGTCCTTCTACGACACATACCTGGCATAAAGGATATCTCTTTCAGTCCTAACAATAAGCCCTGGGAAGCAGGTAGTACTGTTATTCACCATTTCACAGATGTGCCAACTAAGGCTCAGTGAGGTGACCTGCCAACATCCTCAGGCTCAGTAGTCCTCAAGCACTACTGCCCACTGTATCTGATTGCCTGGGTCTGTGCCTGGGCCCCTGCCATTTTGCAAAAGGTCCACGGCCTCTCAAGAGCTGGACATGAAGGATGGGCCAAGTCCACTCTTGATCAGTAAGGCCCACTCGACACTCCCAGCAGCAGCATCCTGAGATACACGTAAATGAAAAATTCCAAGTGTGATGAGCAGAATGTGCTCGTGTGAACCCCGTGGTGGTGGGGAAGTCAAGGAGCGATCCGGATCCCTATACCCTAGCAGATTAAATCCTGCATCCTTCTTTCCTATTTCCTGGTTTCTCTGCTGCATTTTCCTCTAGTTTCCACTTAGTTACTTCTTTCTACCTGCTGTGAAGCTCTGCACCCTGCTCCATGGGGTGGTTCCCAACTGTGCTTTAGAGTCCCCTTTAGAGCTTTCTAAAAATACACGGACTGGGGCAACACCCTCAGAGACTGATTCAGTTCAGGCAGAGCCTGGGGGTATTGCTTCAGATGCTCTCCTGGCAGTTCTGATCCACAGCTGGGGTTGAAATCTGCTTTACTAACCACACACCTTCTTCCCTCCAGTGTATGTGCTATGCTCCATCACCCCAGCTCCACCACGGGAGCCAGACACCACCATCCTCTATAATCACTCTCCCCTACCCAGCCCAGGATGCAAAGACTGGATTCAAGAAATGAAATTTGCAACAAAAATACTTACACAGCATTTATACAACTCCTTGCCTCATTCTGGATGCTGGGCACACAGGCCATGTCAGTGGACTCCCCTCACCCCTCCATTCAGTTATACTACTTAGGCCTGCCTGTGAAGCCAGTGGCTAAGGTGACAGTTGGTTACATAAAGTGAAGATGAGTCCCTCCTCCAGATGCATGGTCCCTGAAGAAATCTGAAAGTAATTCCTCTAAATTTAGAATGACAGGCCCTTGCCTCCACCCTATCACCCCCTGCACACGCACATGCATACACACATAGTTCTCACGAATTCTATAGGAGGCAGCAGAATCCAGAAACCCAGGGGTGGGCACTGCTGGCTGCAGAGTCCCAGCACAACTTTGCTGAAATCTTTCAGCAAAGAGACTCTGCGGGCCTCTCTTTCAAGCTTCACTGTGTACCTCTGTCTCTGCCCTTCCAGCCCACATATCCTGCCTCTTACCTGTTCCCCACTCCAAGATAACTAGGAGAAAGCCACCTTCCCACCCACCCTGAGTCTGTGGCTGATGGAATCCTTATCATAGCTACTTCTTGGCCTCTCAGGACATGGGCAGAGAGAACCTGGGGATTTATCAATGTGGGAGCCCAGGGGTGACTGGAGGGGACTTTGGTGGATCTGTCCACACAGCCTAAACAAAGAGTACCAAGCTGACACATGGCAGTGGAGCCTTGATTCACCAAGGATCTCGGGCAAGCTAGCTTATTATATTAAAGGGGGACTGTGAATGTCCCCCACCCCTACTCATCACACGCTAGGGCTGGAGAGATCTTAACAAGCAAACAGTGTCTGGGAAGGTATGAGCATTTCTTTTACAGAGTGAACTTTAGTAACTGAATTTAAAATAAAATGAGCAATTAATTAGAACAGTCGTCTCTTATGTGGACTGCCCAAGACAAACCACTGGGATGCAAGAATTTCAGGACTTCTTAGATTTTTAAACGTAGCCTTTTAAATTTATATTTTTGGTGTTACATTTTATAATGTACATATTTATAGGTAGTGTATGTGAATAACTGTAACTGCAAGATAGACATACTGGGGCTCAAGTTCAAATTGTTTACTGGTAAGGGATGTGATAATGAGAAAAACGTGATGACCAGCGACCTGCGAAGTATGCATCACCCACCCAGAGGCAACTCCAATCAGAAACTCACACCAGCATGGGTGGGGGTGGGGGTGCGAAGGTGTGGGCTTCGTTTCAGTGGCTTCCCTGCTTGATGTACCAACCGGTAGGTGGCGAAAGTGACAAGAAGGTGTAAGTACCGCAGATCTTTCTCTCCATCAGTACTTCTAGAATGCTTACCATGTGCCGGGCACAGTGTGGAGCTCTGAGGACTATAATGATCAGCAAAAGCAAGTCCCTCAAATCGTGCAGTGTACCCACAAGGCAAGGGGACAGAGATGCTAATTAAACACTCATAATCTGGAATATGTAGTTATAAACTGAAGCACTCTGAGGGAAAAGTTCTGTAAGAGTTTTCTGGCAAAAGAACTAGATCTAAACCTGAGAGAGGAGGCTGGAGACAGTAAAGATGACTAGATGCTAACTGGATACAGTGGCAATCTCCGTGTAGTGCAGATTTGCAGGAATGAGAGGCAGCCGGGAAGGCCCAGAGAGGGTGGGGCAAGGGAACAGATGACAGGAAGAGGCCAGCAGTGGCCAGACCATGCAGCACCTTGTTGGTCTTTATTAAAGATTTGGGACTTTATCCTAGGAACAATGGTGAATTTTAAGTATGGGGTGACATGGTTACATGTGTGCTTTGATAAGATCATTCTAGTCGAAGGTCACAGCATGGCTTCAAGAGGACTAGACTATGATACAGGGAGATCAGTGGCAAGCAACAGAGCATGTTTTAAACAGACAGGACTTGTAATGGTGATGGATGGAAAGAGGATCATGAGTGTGTGTGTGTGGGGGTGGTGGGGGGCAAAGGACAGAGGACACGGGTTCCCTTTGGACTTAAGAGCAGGACACTGTTGGAGCACCCAGGTGGAGACATCAGGTGGGTCTCGAGCTTACCCAAGCAGTAAACATCAAACCTCAGGGAGCAGCACATAGTACCTGCAGCTGTCAGTGAGGGAGGGCAAATTTCCCTTTGGAGAGAATATAGGATAAGAAGGCCCAGTGCCCAAGTTTGACTAAGTCAGTACTTCATGGCTAAACAGGAGAGCTACAGGACACCAGAAACTGAGGAGTGACTAGAGCCGTAGAAGATATACCAGAGAAAGGGAGAGCCAAGTGGGGAACATCTTTCATAAAGTCAAGAATGCTGAATCCCGGCCAGGCGTGGTGGCTCATGCCTGTAATCCCAGCACTTTGCGAGGCCGAGGCAGGCGGATCACTTGAGGTCAGGAGTTCGAGACCAGCCATGCCAACATGGTAAAACCCTATCTCTACTAAAAACAGAAAAGTTAGCCAGGCGTGGTGGTGCGCACCTGTAATCCCAGCTACTTGGGAGGCTGAGGCATGAGAGTTGCTTGAACCCAGGAGGTGAAGGCTGTAGTGAGCTGAGATCACGTCACTGCGCACTCCAGCCTGGATAGAGCAAGACTCTGTCTGGAAAAAAAAAAAAAGAATGCTGAATCCCGCCACTGAGACATCATGCAAGATAAGAAATGAAGGCTGTTGGGATTCTTGGCACCATCTGGAAACAAACCAGACTTCACGGGGTGGAGTCAGAGAGGTGACAGGGTGGAGAAGATAGACAATTCAGAAAGTTTAGGGAATAGGGAGACGAGTGTGATGGGCAGTAACTATAGCACAACACAGGATCAATTAAGGGAGTCTTTGCTTTAAGACGGGAGAAGCAACCCCAGCTGGAGAAGAATCCAAAGGACAGGAGTGGCTAGGTGCCCAGGAGGAACAAGGGAACTAGGCAGGGGTGGCCAAGACAAGAGGACCGCTGAACTGGGAGGGATTAAGGCAGGTTCAGCCTCACAGTTGCTTAGGAAACCAGGAGGTTTCCATTTTCTGTGAGGAGGATGTCCTGGCTGGGAGGGAACGGGTGGAGGCCTGAAATAGTTGCTGAGGGCAGTAAGAAGAGCTGCCCAGAAGAGGGACGAGTCGCTTTATCCTCAGTAGAAACTACCCAGAGTCCAATATCATGACTGTAGTGAATTCCTAGTGGGAAAAAGTAACTTCTGGTAAGTTTGAATCTCTAGCTTCTAAACCTCTTTTCCCATTGAAAGAAATGTCACTTTTTTATGTAATTTGTCTGTGAATAATATAAGCTGGTTATCTTCTTGAGACAGAGTTTCGCTCTTGTTGCCCAGGCTGGAGTGCAGTGGCATGATCTTGGCTCACACTGCAACCTCCATCTGCTGGGTTCAAGCGATTCTCCTGCCTCAGCCTCCCGAGTAGCTGGAATTACAGGCACCCGCCACCACACCCGGCTGATTTTTTTTTTTTTTTTGTATTTTTAGTAGAGACAAGGCCAGGCTGTTCTTGAACTCCTGGCCTCAGGCGATCTGCCATCTTGGCCTCCCAAAGTGCTGGGATTACAGGCGTGAGCCGCTGCGCCCAGCCCTAAGGTTTTGTTTTGTTTTTTTAAGTGAATACCAGTTATGGTATTCCAGCTATGGTGTTCTAATGGCAACAACAGCTAACATTTCTTGAGAGCTTACTGTGTGCCACACAGTGTGGCAGGCACTATTACAACCTCATTTTGCTGAGACAAAAAGGGAAGGTGCCCTGAGAGGAGCATGCCCAAGTGCCACAGTTGGAAGTAGGGGAGGCAGGACATACCCCCACGCAGTCTATGTGGGGAAACGAGGTGCACTGTCCTCTCTCCACAGTCTACCCTGACCCAGCACACAAAGTGTGCAATGCACTGAAGGATGGGTGCCCTGGGTGACAAGAGTGTGGAGAAGGGGCTAGGGGAACATGGCTGATGGGGGGGCCACTGGCACCAGGTACTTTGGAAGGCACCGGTCTGGGGTAGGAGCCTAGGATTGAGTCCTTATGCTGTGAGGTCTGCGGGGAGAGGAGCAAGACAGAGGAGAGCAGCTGGAGAAGATGGGGTGGGCTGGTTTAAAACAAGTCATGATTGACCCTCAGTGGAGAGGCCTCACAAAGTTACCAAGGGCATATCCATCTTTTAATGGCTTTCAAACATTAACAAGTAATGAAACTAATTTGTAGGTCCAAGCCAGTCAGTTTTCTTTTTAATGAATAAAAATATTTTACATGTAGTAAGGGAGGAGTGTGGCGTCGGTTTTTCACAGAACACAGGAATGCGTGTACACAACGGGTAGTGGTGTAAAATGGATTTCTTACTATTAGGACCAGAAAGTTTGAAAGCCACTGACCTAATTCAACACTCCCATTTTAGAACGGAGAAAACAGAGGCCCAAAGAAGCCAAACAACTTGTTCAACTTAGTTAACAGCAAAGCATCCAAGTCTTTAATAGTTGTCCGGTAATTTCCTTACCAAACCAGAATCTCCAAATGTAAATACCTCTGGGAAAAACAGCGCTGACTTTAATCCACATTAGAGTAAATAACAGTGCAGTAGTAAGTAAGCTGATCTTTTAGATCTGCTGCCTGGAGCAAGTTTTGGTAAAGGAAACAGTAGCTGAATGAATTCAGGGGGCAGCTGTGGAGCTAAAAACAAAATAAATCTGAGGGAAAGCAGGGGGTTGCAGGGTGTGGCCCAGCACAGGGCTTGGTATGGAAGAATAAAGGGACTTCTATCTTCTTTAGAGTCTGTATATCACCAGGACAACTAGTTCTAGACAAGGAGGCTGCTTCCATGTCTGAGAAGGTGGCTCAGGGCCATGGTGCTTTGCTCATCTAGTTTCAACAAATTTTATTAAATGAGAAGTTCTGAATAACAGATGCCTTCACAAATCTCTGTCCCTGCCAGACTCCATCTCTTTAATGAAAACATCATTGTTGGGCATTTATCATTTGTTGTATAATTATATTTCAAAGCAATAGAAGATTCAGAGTCAGGTCCATGTTTCTCTACTTGAAGGCAGCGGTGCTGGGGGACTGGGAGAGGGTAGTTCCTAGGAGACCAGAGAACTAGCTAGAGCAAGGGATGGACTGCCAGAACAAGGAGGAGGGATCCTGGTGGCAAACGTTTCTAAAGAAATGCCTCTCTGGACACCAGAGCTATGAGCCTCCTCTTAAACTAAGTTAGAATTCAGGCCAGACAATTGGACCACGTTCACTGGGCCAGGGCCCAATCACCAACAAGCTCCCTGCTCCTTTCCTAAGTGACTGCACCAAAATAGAGAAGGCATGAGATGTCTGAAGAGTATCCTACACAATTTCCAGGAAGTTTTTAATTTCAGTGTGATGTCATTAATTTGGACCCAAGTTCTGGGATGGCCAGCTCTGAAAGCTCAAGCAGGTGTTTTCCAGTGGTACTGAAGAAGGGGGCCAGGCGCGCTGGCTCACACCCGTAATCCCAGCACTTTGGGATGCCAAGGTGGGCAGATCACTTGAGTCCAGGAGTTTGAGACCAGCCTGGTCAACATGGCAAAACCCCGTCTCTACAAAAATTATAAAATAAATAAATAAAGGAAACAAGTCTCATACTGCTAGAGGAAAAGAAAAAAAAAAAAAAAAAGAAGGATGGCCAACTGTCTAAGTCTAGAGTAAGTCACCCTGAGAGGCTGGTGGTGCAGCAGCAGTACGAGAGAGGGAACTGGGGTTGTGGTTTGCTGTCATAACACAGGCTGCCGTTACGGGGACTAGAATTTGTCCCCTTGAATTTATCTCCTCCTTCCCTTGACCTGGCCAATTTTATAACCATTCCTTCCGTTCATTAGCTCAGGCATAAGAGGCTAGAGGGAAAAACTGTTCTGAAACTCAAAGCCACTATGCTGCTGGTTCATTCCCCAGGAAACACACACGGTAGAAAAGCAGCAGGCCAAAAACTAGAGATTCCAGGATTATCTGTTGTTTTCAAAGACCTGTGCTCTGAAAGGCTGATGTCAGCCACTGGGGCCCCACCTTTGATTCAAGCCTCAAAGCTCTAACTGTTGCAATCCAAAGCTCCTTCTGTCTGAGATGACATCTAGAACCTAAGAATGACCATTCAACTACAAGATACACAGAAGGCTTTGACATGTTCTGAGTACACAACGAAGAATTTCAGTTGGCTATACAGAACTCTAGATGAGAAGTGCTTCATATTAAACCAGTAACAAGGATAATTTCTCTTCCTGTGGAGGTTCCTGGGTTGAGGCTGATTTCCACTAGGCGCCAATTACTTAAAGGGCACAGAACACATAAAAGGACTTAAAAAGAACCTGAGAGTACCACCCAAATATATGGCTTGGCATTTGCTTAAACAAAGCAAAACACCAGATCCCAGGGGCCAATCTACTGAACCACCTTTTCACCAAACCTCTTCTGCAAAGGAGACAGATTAGTAAACTTCATCAAGAGCCAAAATTGAGAACACTACATAGGCACTTTTACAAGAGAAAAATCTAACACATTTCCACAATTCTTTTATTGATAAAGTTCAGAATATATTGAGTACTTTTTTTTTTTTTTTTTTTTTTGCAATGAGATCGGCTAACGAGACAAGTGGATTTCTTATTTCGGGAGGGAATAACATCTCGTCATTGGGATTCAAAGATAGTGTTCCATACCATCAGATTGACTGCAATGTTTGTATGTACAAATAATTCTTAGCTCATGGCTGTACAAAAACAGGGAGCTCAGTTACAGTTTGGTGATCGCTGTGGTACTCCTGTGACTAGGGGTAGAGCCCAGAAATCCGCATTTTACATGCCTCTCACATGATTCTGGTAATGGGCCATGGATCCAACGGACTATCCAATCCTCGGAGTCTCTGTCCACTGTCCACCAAAGGGGACTGTGGTTTTGCAGTGCGAGAACCCGGCTGTGCCACCTACCAGTTGCTCAACCTCTCCAAAAATCAGATGATTCATCCTCACAACAGGGATGGCATTGCACTGCTTGGCCTACCCTTAAAGAGTTGCTCGGATGATTAAGTGAGATGATCCATGAGGTGTTATGAGTATACTATGTCCCAGATACTAACGACATGCCAATTATGTTGAGTTTTTTTTGGCTGCAGATGCAGACTGCCTGAGCAGCTTGTCTTCTCCTTACTCAAAACGTGTCCCCCAGCACCTTAAAGGCCAGATCCACTTCAGTCTAACCCACTGTGATGTGCTAAAGTAAACTCAATGCATGGCTTCATAAAATGATAATCCAGAGCCCTTGGTCCTGAACCTCCTGGCCCTCTAATATCTTCAACTAGGATGCTATCCACTCTTCATTTCAGCATCTTCAATAATAGAAAACTCATTCTCTTTCTAAGGTGGCACCACTCCAAAGCTGGAGAAGTAAAAGCTCTTCCTTACGGTATCTTAAGAAAAAAGGGTGTTTCAAAGGAGTGTGTAGAGGTTGAGTATGCAGACTGGCTGAGTTTGAGTCCTGGTTCTGCCACTCCCTGGTCACATGACAACCCCTGTATGCCTCAATTTCCATATGCACAATAATGATGATAATAATACCTACTTCACAGTGCTGTTGTGGGGACTAAATTAGTTGATACATGTAATCCACTTAAGAAATGTGCCAGACACAGCGTGGCTGCTATGTAAGCATTAGCTAATATTGTTATTATCCTAAACCATGGAGGAGCTCAAAGTAATGCCTGGAAGCACCCTGATATGTCTCGGAGACTAACACTGTCATATAGACAGCATATACTGAGAGTCATATCAAACCAGTTTTGTCATCATTTACTGATTAAATGGAATTATTATTTCATTTTACAGGTGAAGAAACCAAGCTTCAAAAAGGTGGGTTAAGCTCACCAGTCCAAGGTCACAAGGGCAGGTAAACGTATCCTACCTCCTTGTGGCAGGGGGAATTCAAACCCAGGTCTGTGTAATTCCTAAGCCCATCTTCATCATGGAGCCCCCCAGACTCCAAACTATCAGCAGCAGAACTCAACTGACTATGACCATACGGGAACTTCAGGCTCAATTTTCTGCCTGTGAGTTCCTGGTTGGCTTGCATAAACTGGAGTTAATACCATGCTACTTGAACCCAATTAGGCAGTAAGTCAGCCTGGAAAACATCATGCGATGTATTCCAAAGGTCAAAGTAAAAGCTGGCTTCCAAGGCAGTCTCTGCTGGACACTGCCATGAAAGTTAGTCTCTGCACAGATACCAGAGTTCAGCTCGTGAGGTGCTTAACCAGCACCTAAATACCGGCTTTTAAAAATTCTCAGAGACGCCAGCACCGGAGGACCCGACACGACGAATTGCCTGGCTCCTAAGTCAACAGCCGGAGAAAGGCGGTTTACTTTTTTCAAAAGCAAACCTTCATCCCTCTCTTTCGGTTTAGGACCTCATTACTATTGTAGCTGTCTTCCCCCAGGCAAAAATAAAAGGGCGAAGGAGCAGGTTAAGACCGAGGAGGGTTCCCCTAGCCTGCAGGGCACTGCAACATCCACCTGAAACACGGAGCTCGACCTACCTTCCCGGAGAGCCCAGCCCGGGAGGGCGTTTCCCCAACGGATCGACAACTCTTCCCTCCCGGGGAAGAGGCTGCTGTCCTTGGCTTCAGTCAGGGCCACTACAGTCGCGTGCGCGACACCCTTCACCCCCGCCAAAAGAACCTCATGTTTAATGTTCCCCTTACTCTATCACTTCCGCCGAAAGAGCAAACACCAGAGCGAACGGTTAGTCCTTAAGGCCACATTTAACTACGTCTGAACGCCTGCAGGAGGAACAGCGAAACCCCGGAGAGGAGGGCGGGGGAGGCAGGGAGCGCGTGGGGGGGCACTTGCACAGAGGATCGTCGTCCTCCCGGCGCCGCGGCCGCCGTGACGCTCCAGCACAGCCTCAGGCCGCTGGCGCCGGGCGGAAACCCCCATCGGGGCTCAGAGCACAACTGGGGGTCCCCAAGGCCGGCTCCCCCTGCCGCCTCCGCGCGGGAGGCCGTCGGGGCGATGGCGCAAGACTCCGCTCCCCCCGCCCCCCACAGCGACAACAGCCACGGTGACAAAATGGCAGCCCGGCGCCCGGCAGTCGTGCCACAGGCGCGCAGGGCCCTGGCGGCGGCTCCTGCCCCCCAGTAACGCCTGGGCGCCCTTCGGGCTCAGCCCCTGGCGGGCCTAGCCGTTAAAATAAATAAATAAACAAAAACAAATAATAAAAATAAAACCTGGAGCTCGAAACCAGCCCGGGAAGCCACAAGGCCGGCCCCGCGCGTACTGCACCCCCACCGCCCGCCTGCCCGCGCCCCGCGCCGCATGGAGCCCGGAGCCCGCATTCCGAGCCCCGCGCCCCGCGCCGGGGAGGAGGGGCGGGGCGTGCGGCGCGAGCCCCGGGAAACATGGCTGCTCGTCCTATTTCGGCGTCGCGGCATGGCCACCAGCTCCCGGAGCCCAGTTGGGAGAGGTGCCGAAGGTGGGTGTGTGGGGGGCCAGGGAGCAGCGCGGCGGGGAGGGGCGCAGGGGGCGCGCTCTGGGAGCCATTTGTCTTAAGAACGTTTAAAAAAATACAGTTCCTCCTCCCCCACCCCTTTTGTCCCTCTTTCGCTAGCTTTCTCCCCCACCCCCGCAAATGTGCAGAAAGTGCCCCCTCCTCCGCCACCCGCGCCCCACCCCGCCTCCAGGCAGGGGGCAGGCGTGTGGGCCGCGAGGCTGGGAGGCGAGGGGGCGAAGCGTGAGAAATCGCTCCCAGAACGGCGCGGTGCGCTCCCCTCCCCAACACACACACACACTCGGGGAAGTTTAAAGAGCCGGTTCGACCCGCTTTCCGGCTCGCTCCCGGGGGGCCGGCAGCGTCAGTCGGGTTCGCCAGGCCAGCCGCGCCCCCACACCCACCCGCGGCGACCCCGACCCCGCGCTCGGCGCCCTTCCCCCTCCGCGCAGGGGGCTTCCGGAAAGTACGCGGGAAGACCGCGGCCCCGACCCCCTCCCCCATCACCACACCCAGCCCCCAAACGCAAGGCGCCGGGTCCCGGCCAGGACGAAAGCGGCCGGAGAGAAGCAAACCAATGGCAAATAGTGCGGGGAAACTCCGGCCTCCTCCGGCGGCGCCCCCTACTCTCCCGCGACCGCCCCCTCCCCGCCCTGCGCGCCATAAGGCACTCGCACGTCTCCAGTCCACAGCTGCGTTAAGGCGGGGAGGGGGTAGACAAAAAGGATCTTGTTTTCAAAAGTCTCACTCAGGTTTGGGGGGAGGAACTAGGGAAAAGAGGAAGCGAGGCCTGCCTTCGCCGGGATTCGGGTTTAACGGGCTGGAGGAGCGACAGGCCAGCGCACGGTGCTGCCCAAACTCCCAACTCCGTGGAGCTCGGGCCACCGAGACTGGGGGCGTCCTCCCGCCAGCGCGTCCCCGGTCCCCCCGAGGGGCCAAGAGGGGAGTTGGCCGGGGTCTCCGCCCCAGAGCCGCCAACTCGCCGAAAACACTCAGGTTTGAAAGAGAGAGGGAGGCAGAAATAAAAACCAGCGTTCGAGTCACCCACCCTCACCTTCCCCCTCCTCGGGGGTGGGCTTTCGCTCGAGCCTGGCGATTCCCACCCGTGTAAGTTTCCTCCGGCTGTGCTCCCGCTGCCCAATCAATAACGGCGGCTAGCGGGCAAACTCCCATCCTAGAGCTGCGTGTTTGCCATGCCCGCATAAACGTGGACCCAGCCAGTACCCACCACCGGCGCCAGCTCCGGGCAGCTCGCGTCCTGACAAAGTTTCCCGTGCCCATTTATTAAGCAGGCGCCGAATGGCTGCCGACGAGCCCAGCCCTGAGAAAGACGGGCCGGGGGTTCGAGCTGGGGGACACCAGGGCCCAAAGGCTGGCATCTTGGGGAGGCCGGAAGGAGCTGGGGCGAGGGGGGACCGGGACGTAGCCTTTGGGCAACTTGCACCAGCGATCACTGGAGGCAGGGAGGCGCGGGGATTATCTGTGCCTTTGCACGTTCGAAAATCCCTCCCCCTCCTTCTAATTTATCCTCCCTTCGGAAGGAAAGGAAGAAACATCAGCATCTGGCCCGAAGGTGGGGTGGAAAGAGTGAGGGAGAAAGAGGAGGAGAGGAAGGGAGGCAGAGAAAGGGAGGGAGGGAGAGAAAGGGCGCGTTCACGAACACTACAAAGTTACAAATATGGCTCCCCCGTCTCTCGCCTCATCACTGCAAAGAAATGAAGACGCACTTTAAACTCCAGCCATTCCCAACTCCGCTGCAGCCCCCTCCCCACGCGCTCTCCCCGGGGCCCTCGGCCCACATTTATCAGAAACTAAACCGGACTCGCGAAGCCCCAAACTTATTGTGTGTGCGAGCGAGCGAGCGAGAGAAAGGGAGGGGGGAGGCGCGGGAGGGGGGCGGAAGGGGGGATACATTTATAAAATGTAAAACCCCCTTTTTTTGTTGTTAAATTCAGGAGGCAGCCCCTCTCCTCCTCCTCCCTCGTTAATCTTCCCCCCAGACGGAGTCACGGGAGCAGCGATCTGCGAGGGTGATTTCGCCTCATTCTCTCCGACCCAAACGCGTGCGCCCGCCGGCCCCCGATGGGTGCACACTCGCACGCACACTCTCGCACCCACACTCGCACACGCGGGAGCACACGCACAGGTAGTCACACACCAAGGGCAGCGGCGGCGGCAGCCGGAACATGCTCGGATGGCATTGCAACCCCCCAGCCTTGCCAATTCGCTTGCAGTCCGACCCCCAAACCCGCACCTCTCGGGCGCCCCCCCCAAAAAAAGTGCCTCCCCCCAGCGCGCACACACACACACAAAGTAGGAGAATGGACCGACAGAGATATTTTTGGCAAATGCTCACATCAGAGGGCGTCCTGTTCCGCAGCTCTAAATGAATCCGTCTGCCCATCTCCATCTCTCGCGCTCTCTCTCTGCAGAGGCTCCCGCGCCGGCGGAATTCAATCAATAAACCCCGAACCCACGGCCGCGCGTTTTAGGACTTTGAAGGCTCAACCAGCTCCGCTCGGTTCTCGAGCCCCCAGCACCCGCGGCGCACACTAACCTGATCGCCGTGGAGGCGGGATCTGCGGCCCCGCGGACGAGCGGCAGCGGCCCGAGCCAATCGCCGCCGAGGGTCTCCGGGCAACAGCCAATGGCAGCGGCGGCGGGGGGGGAAGGGACCAATGGGCGGGCTGCGCAGCCGGCCAGGGAGGCTCGGCCATTTGGTTGTGGTGCCGGAGACGGACCCCTTTAGATTTCGGGGCGGCTGAGGAGCGCAGCGGCTGCTCTGTGGCTGAGTGAGGGGGGTGGGCGGAATGGCGGGGGAAGGGAAGGTGACTGTGCCTCGAGGGCCGAGCCGCCCGGCCTCGCCAGCCCGCCGCCGCCTCAGCGTTCGGCCGGGGGCGGGGCCGCAGGTGCGTTCTACGAGGGGGAGGGGCGCGGCCGGAGGGGTCGGGTCGGGGTCCCCGCCCGGCTGAGGGCTTCGCGAGGCGGCGCGACGGGGTTGCGGAAGGAGGCGGGAGGCTTGAGGTCCGGGGGCCGCGGGCTGCCCAGCGGGAGGGCAGATGAAAGGCCTGGAAGGAGGGGAGGGGTCAGGGTGCAATGCGGGGAGGGGCTCGTCGTGTCCCGGGTCCGGCGGCTAGCGCTGGGGAGCGTGGCTGCCCCCGTCACCCCCGCCGCGGCCGCCCAGCCCGCGCGCCCCTTCCCCTCCGGCCTCGTCCCGGTCAGGCCGCCGCCGTCGCCACCCGCGTATACATAAGTCAGTAAAAGCAAGATGCTTCCACTTTTGGATGACTGACCGCGCGGTCGCGACCCTTCCCACGAAGAGGCTTTTCAGTTTGCTGTCACATAAGGTCAGCTTGGAAGAAGTGATCACCAAGAGACACCCACGATCTTGTTTAGGCAATAAAGGAATGAAGACCATGGATTAAGAACTGTTGCTGGATATACAGAATATTAAAAGGTGGAAAAGGAAGGTGCTCATAACTCCTGATTTTCTGGACCAAACATAATTTATGGGCTTTATAGACCTAGTGAAAGAGAACGGCGCACGGTTTATTCTAATCGTCCACCTGAGTCATTTGGTTCGGTTTGGGTTGCCAAGGAGGCTCTAACTGGAGCACTTTCTCCAGGTTTTTCGGCGTGCTTGCCTTGGGTATTTTTGAATCACATTAAGTTTTAAGAGACCCTAAAGCCCTGATGCCCACTGGGTTACCGACTTATGGCACTAAGTTGGCTGCCTGTGGCTGTTAATAAACCACGGGGATTGTTGTCAACAAGGACAGATACATCCTTACCTTTCCACACAACTGTATTTTAGTGTCTGTTTCTACATGTCTGCAGTCTTCCCCACACACCTCAAGATAGTTTTTCCGGATACATTGTGTTTATTTTTCAGGAACACGGGTTCAAAGGAGAGAGAAACCAGTATGTATGTTGCAAAGTTAAAATACTGTTACATAATAGCAATACAGTTTCATTCTTAGACATATAAAGTTGAGGAGGAAGTAAAAAGTGACAATGTAAATAAAACACATACAGAATGCTTACACTGGGGAAGAAGCTGTAGTAACTTTAATGTTGCAACCTGATGGATTGCAAGTGTAAAGCCCTGCAACTAAGGATTTGACTGAGGAAATTGTTTCAGATAAAATGATAAATGGAATTTGAAGTCTGATGTTTACTCTGAGTAGGTGGGAAATGCAACATAAAAGTTAGAAGTCATTGTTTTATTTCATCTGGGTATAAATAGTATAATTTATTTAACTTGTTGACTTACCTGTCATCCTCAGATTTTGTTAATCTTACTGAAGCCTATTTGTATAGTTGGAATTTATTCTAAGTTTTATTGGCTTCTTTGTAATACACGAGAAACCCCAAATTACCTATTTATGCCATTGAGACAGTTGTTGTTTCTGGAGATGGTGTTTAGGGTTGTATTCAAACAGAACCTTATCAAAACAGGTCAATATAGTGTGTATGATCTGTGTAACACAGGAGTCCTGAAGTTTGTGTTCTCTTTGATGGTAAATGTTCATCTTCTATTTAAAAGTTGAACCACAGTTAAGACCACGCTGCTAGCAATTCGATATGAGACAGTGTCTTTCCAGAGGAGTAATCCCTTAAAAACCAACCAATCAAATGCAGAGATATGCCCCATCCAACTCTGCTAAATAGAAGCAAATAGCTCACTTTATTGTACAAAGATTCAAGAGGAAGACTTAGAAGCCCACCCCCTCTCCCATTAAAGAGAAAGTACAGAAACAAATTAAAATTAGAGTTGAAAAAATCATGACCTGATTACTAAATCACAACATTAAATGTGACAGTTGTTTTTAGAAGCATCTTTCTTTTATGCATTTTGATCACTTTTGTATTAATGTTAGAAAATTGAAAGAAGGCTTCACTGGATGTCAGTCATTACAGAGACTGAAATATCTAAAAGTATATGTATAACCAATTGAATACTTTCCGCTTTCCTTACATACTTGAAATAAGAAATTTTCTTTTGCTTTTACAAATAGATCTATTTGTAAGAAAATTTTCATATGATTTTGCTTTTTTATTATTAAAAAAAAAGGAATATAGCTCAGCCAAAGCTGAGCTGTATTTGCCCCACACAACATGACCAAATAAAAAAAAAAAAAAAAAACACTGCTCTTACATACCTTATTTTACAAAGTTGTTTTTTAAATTACATTTTATTGTATATTATAGGAGTAAATAAGTGTTCTAAGTGGCAATGCAGAAAATATAGAAAGAAAAGAAATCCTATATCAAGGAATCTTGGCTGAATTTTGAAACGGAGTTGGGAACAGGTAAGAGTTCCTATCTACTGTGTAATTCTACAATAGGAATTGTGTTTGAAAGATGTAGAGTCTCTAACCTCTGAAACTAGGTTTGAGTCACACTGAGAAAAATAAATGAGATACAATTCAAAGTTTGACCCCCTAGAGAGAGAGATGGCCAAGGGAGGAAAGATCTTCCCGCCTTCCAGAATATCCTCCATCAAGAACCATTCCAAATAAATAAGCAGCCTATTTTGTTCTTAAAGACCTATGATCTATGAGTATCTTTAGGCTCTTTTGAAATGTGTAGGAGAGTACTGTTTTACAAATAACCATATCGTTACTATTGCCATTTTATTAGGTTGGTGCAAAAGTAATTACCATTTTTAAAAAAGGCAAAACCACAATTACTTTTGCACCAATAGCACATTTGCCCTTGTTTGGTCTCTGAAAATGGAGACCTTTTGGTTAACATCCTTTTTATGAGTCAAGCTAATATACCCACAGCTCAACTTTTTGTTCTTGAACTTGAATCACATCACTGGCAATGGGCCATAGTACTCTTACCTACATCATGGTTCTGCTGCTTGAACTCCAAAGACAATGACATGGAAAAACTCCAGCTTAATTATATTCTCTTTTGTTTGTATATGTAAATAGTTTTTAGGAATGTAGATTATTATTTTGAAATCTGTGGTAACAAATGTGAAAACTACTACATTTTTATTTGAATAGCAAAATAATGTTGAAGCCTGGGATCTAAAAAGTTTATTCCTTATTTTCTTTTGCTTAATAAAGTATTTGATAATTTAGAAAAAGGATTTTTTTTTTTTTTTTTTATGATTGGGTAGTTACTTTATCAATGGGTGGGTCATGGACAAAAAGCACTGTTGGATGAAAACAGTCATATATGTGACTTTTAAAATTAATAAGCCAGGCATGGTGATGTGCCCCTGTAGGCCCAGCTACTTGGGAGGCTGAAGTGAAAGGATCGCTTGAGCCCAAGAGTTCAAGAACAGCTCAGACAACATAGCAAGACCTGTTTCTCTAAAGACAAAAAATAGTCAAAATCTTTACAAACAGCTTTAAGATGGTTGGTTTCTTTTAAAAAGGAAAAAAGGCCTGGGTGCGGTGGCTCACGCCTGCAATCCCAGCACTTTGGGAAGCTGCAGGCAGATTGCTTGAGCTCTGGAGTTCGAGACCAGCCTGGGGAACATAGTGAAACCATCTTTACCAAAAATGAAAAAAAAAAAAAGAAAAGAAATTAGCCAGGCATGGTGGCATGCACCTGTAGTCCCAGCTACTCCAGAGGCTGAGGTGGGAGGATCACTTGAGCCTGGGAGGTGGAGGTTGCAGTGAGCCGAGATCGCACTTCTGCACTCCAGCCTGGGCAACACAGCCAGACCCTGTCTCATAAAAAAAAAAAAAAAATGCCAGGTGTGGTGGCTCACGCCTGTAATCCCAGCACTTTGGGAGGCCAAGGCGGGTGTATCACCAGAGGTCAGGAGTTCAAGACCAGCCGGGCCAACATGGTAAAACCCCATCTCTACTAAAAATAAAAAAACAAAAAAAAAAAAAAAATTAGCCGGGCTTGGTGGCACGTGCCTATAATCCCAGCTACTCGGGAGGCTGAGGCTGAGGTGGGAAAATTACTTGAACCCAGGAGGCAGAGGTTGCCATGTGCCAAGATTGCGCCATTGCACTCCAGCCTGGGCAACAAGAGCAAAACTCCATCTCAAAAAAAAAAAAAAAACACTTGCACACTTGTTTGGAAGTCTCTAAAAATTTTGTGAATCAGTTTCTTAAATATATTAAAGACAATTTTGAAGTAGCAATGAGGGAAATTTGTTTACCATTCATCAGGAAGAAAACCAGAGCTGTAAGCTGTTACTTTTAGTATTAAAATATGACTGTGAAGGAAAAAAATAAATGCCTTAAAGACGGATAATGGAATGAGGAGCTATAGAACAAAGTGACCTAAGGCAATTTTGGTTGTAAAATAGAAATACAATTAATTTAGATTCTACTGATTTGTTTTAATCCATCTGGAGTTGAGGTTTACCTCTATGAAGAAAAGAATACTAAAATCTATTAAGATGTGAGGTAGAGATCAGACTTTTTAGGAACTTTTAATATTTTTGCTATTTGCAAATGGCATTTGTAACTTTCATATACGTAGTAAAATTATGTGTACAATAATTAAATCCTCTTAGATTCTCTGCTTTGTAATGGCAATTGTTATTTGTACCTCTTAAGTAATGATCTATCTGTAAAACATTTTCTACAATGCCTCTTGAATTAGAAATCAATTTAATGCATTCTGAGAAACTAGTAAATTTTTAATGTATTTCTAGTTGAAATATTGGGTCCTTTCAGGTGAGAGTATATGTATACCCTAAACTTTCTTTGGAAGTTCTGGATCCTAGCAACTATAGTATAAAAACTTTGAATTCATTTGTACATGACGAAATGAGATAGCCATGATAGGTGTTAGAGGACTTTTACCCAGTGGAGGAACATGTTTCATGTTTTACTCTGCTGCGTTGGTCTTTTTTTTTTTTTTTTCCCTTTCTTTTTGAGACAGGGTCTCACTGTCACCCAGGCTGGAGTGCAGTGATGCGATCATGGCTCACTGCAGCCTTGACTTCTTGGGCTCAAGCAATCCTCCTGCCTCAGTCTCCCAAGTAACTGGGGCCACAGGTATGTGCTAGCACACCTGGCTAATTTTTAAATTTTTATGGAGATGAGCTCTCACCATGTTGGCCAGGCTAGTCTCAAACTCCTGGGCTCAAGCGATCTCCTGCCTAGGCCTCCAAAGTGCTGGGATTACAGATGTGAGCTGTGCTGCCCAGCCTTGCATTGGTCTTATAACTCAATAATGTACGTGAAATTATTGTATATGCCTTCTTGTATATGAGAATTACCACTTCTACATCTATTTGTTGGAGGGCAAGTCAAGTAAGTGTGACAAACATTTTTCACTAGGCTAGACCAACTCATGTCTGTGTTCATGTTGAGAAGTAATTCTATAGATAAGGCAGAAGAGCAGACAAACTCAGGATACAAGTGTGCAAAGATGTATAGCAGACGTGTTGATCATCGTATCATAGCACTTTTATAATAGCAAAAAAAAGAAGAAAAGAAAGGGAAAGAGGGAAAATGAAAAAGAAAAAAAAAAAAACAGAAAAGACTCATATGCCCAGAAAAAAAGTCTGGGAGAGTATGTACCAAAAAATGTTTAAAAACTTTGATTACAATGGTTTTGCATGGGTGATGAGGTCATAGTGGTTTTTGGTTTTGGGGTCTTTTATTTGTCTATATTTTAAAAGTTTTCCATTGATAATTTTTGCAATGAAACAGTTATTTTAATGGAAATTATAGGTGTAGATGATATGTGGAATGTTTATGCTAGTCAGAATTTTTGGTGAAGACAACAGAAATTTACCCTGACCAACGCAAGAAAAAGGCAATTTTTATAAGTCTGTCACAGAGCTAAAGAAGAAGAACAAGGTCCAGGAAAGAATAAGCAGCCAGGGAAGCTGGCAACCTGGAGCACAGCCGAGATGGTCCCTGCCCTAGGTACAGTCTTCAGAGGACCCCACACCTCAGAAGTCATCTCTATGCTGTGGGCTGTGAACCCCACCATACCTACAATGATCTCAGCATCCTGCCTTTTTGTGTCACTCCCTCGAGGTTGAAAGCCCTTGGCAAGAACATTTGCAGATGCCCCAGCTGTCAGAGAAAAAAGATTATCTTCCTCCTTCAGCTTCTACGGTGGGATGTGTGACCCTGCCTCCTGCCTATTTTAGGACTCTGCCTAAACAAAGTGTTCTGGTGCTAGGTGACCAAAACCAAAAATCCATGAACATGTTCTAACAAAATAATGCTGTGAAGGTTTCCTGATGATCCATGTTACTCCCATAGTATCTCCTCTCTTCCTCCCTACTACTTACCAGCAAGAGACCATATCACCTATTTAGGATCAATGTAAAGCAGAGCTAATATCTGAAATCCCAACTTCTTTTCAAATGCTTGCCTTCCCAAATTTGAAGTCAGAAGAAACAATGTATTCCTGCTGATGTCAATAAGACTTCCTCAGCTGGGCATCGTGGCTCACACCTGTAATCCCAGCACTTTTTGAGACCGAGGTGGGCAGATCAGTTGAGGTCAGGAGTTTAAGACCAGCCTGGCCAACATGGTGAAACCCCATCTCTACTAAAAATACAAAAGTTAGCTCAGCGTGGTGGCACACACCTGTAATCCCATCTACTTGGGAGGCTGAGGCAGGAGGATGGCTTGAACCTGGGAAGTGGAGGTTGCAGCTAGCCAATATGGTGCCGCTGCACTCCAGCCTGGGTGACAGAGTGAGACTCCACCTCAAAAAAAAAACTCTACCAAAGCAGAACTGGTGATAATCTTAAGACTTGGAAAAGAAATATCCCTAGTAGAGATATTTGATTTTTAAATTACAAGGAATTTAGTTCTAAGGGATAAACTATATATTTCATAGATAAATGGAAATATCTCTAGATATCAGATGATAGAAGATCTTGAGCAGTAATGGATTACTGCTAATGGATTTCTGTCTGCTACTCTGAGCACAAGTTCAGGCTCAAGTGCAGAACTAACATGAAGGGTTTGAGAATTTAGTCAAAATCTGGAAGTAGGCAAGTGGTCACAGGCTAAGTATGGGTTCATAACAGAATGCAGTCATTGAAGGACAATTGTGAAGAAAAAATGCTGATGGTGAAGCGAATGCAAAAACCACAAACACATTGAAGAGGCCTATATTCCTGGGAACAAAGAGGAAGATTATCAATGATGTGCTTGTAGAAAACATATTAATACTGGAATATTGTCTTCTTTCCCATCATTTCAGATCAGTTAGCTTAGATTACTATTCAGCTAGAAAAAAACAAATTACACCCTTGCAAGGACTCTGAACAATATTGGAATTCAGCTGTTTTGTTTCTAATAAAACATGGTTTAACTGTTACCTGGATAGAAGTTCCTTATAAGTGCAAATTACTTCAGAGAATCAGTGCTAAAGATTCTGTTCATTGGTACACTAAGTGTTCTTCATGACCCAGTGTTTTATTTCTTATAATTTAACTTTTTTTCTCAGATAATTTAATGAAAATTATGGCAGTCTGCTCATTGTTCAACAAAATCCATTTCCTCTTCTCCTTGAACACAAAACTTGACTATGTTTCCTAGATGACCCTTGCAGTTAGATGGGGCCATGTGACTGGGTTCTAGCTTGTTGATTGTAAGTGGAAGTGATGCTGCCACTTAAAGGCTTGAAAGTGCCACTGCATACTGACTGAGATGCAGTGACCCTTGGAAACCTTGTGTTTATGAGGTGGACCCCCTCTCAGGCTGTATCTCTTAAGAGTCATTTCAGCAACCTATTTACTTGCCCACCAAGAGATGAATTGTGACCAAGAAACTTTTATGGGGCTGTGCCATTATGTGCTTGTATCTGTTTGTTACTGTAGCCTATGCTAGTAACTAGTACAATAATAAAGGTTTTTTTCGGTCTTAGTTTTCTATTCATTTGTAGACCAATTGTAAATGTGAATATTGTATTTCCATTGTATCTTGGCTTACATGTTCAAAGCACCATAAAACAGATAGAAGGATTATATTAACAAGTACTTATTGAAGAAAAGATCAGTGCAAGGGAGTCTATAGAATAACATGTAAATGTGTCTCTTTCCCCCAAACTTAGTGCTTGGCTCATAGTAAGTATAAAATAAATGCCTGTTGTTTCATCAATAAGTAACCGTCCCCTCCCAAGCTGCAGACTCACATTTTAATTGCTCATTGAGCATTTCCAAACAGCTGTCTTACAGGAACAAACTACATGACATTTCCAAAATGAATCTCTTCCTTGCCAGCCTCTGCCTACTCTGCCTCCACCAAACTACCTTTATCCTCCTGGCTCTCCTGTTTTGATTAATGGTACCCTTGGAATTGTCCTCTGTTGACTCCCATAACCAAATAGTTACCTCGTCCTCTAAATTTCCAACTACCTTTCCTCCTACCAGCCCCACTTTTTCACCAGTCTATCCAAGCAAGCTCGCCCCACTCTCTCATGTCTAAATTGGCACCGTGTGCTAAGAGTTCCCAGGCTTTGGGTTTTCTCACCAATAACATTTCAAAAAAGGGTTTAGGACCAACATAGAATTCCCAACTTTTAATTTTGCCAGATAAAGACATTCTTTAAAAAACTTATCTTTTATTCTATAGACTATTTTAAGAATGGTAATGTAGAGAGGACTCAGCTTTAGAATATAGGACACTCCTCTACATTGAATTTAATTTTATGAGAATTCACTACCTTGTTCAAGATTGGGTAGTTGGAAAGTCTTGCCTAGATCAGCACTGGCCCTGAGGTCTTGATGTGGTCTTGTGGCCAGATGAATGTTTCTGAGTTCCAGTTCCAGTGCTCCTCTGGTCAACAACAGCCTCTCTGGTTCCCTGTGGCCTGCTTTCCCCAACCTGGCATTAAAACTCCCCAAAGAAGACCTCACACTACCTTTCCAGTGTTATCTCTTAATTTCCAGGCAAATTAGACCTTCCATTATTCCTTTTTGTTTCCTCTCTTTGACTATGCAGTTATTGCACCTGTACAGTCTATCCTTTTTCCCCCACCACTCAAAATTCTACCCAAAATTTAAGACCACATTTGATATCACTGCCTCCTTTGAAACCTTTGATCCACTTTACCCACACAAACAAGAGCTTTCCTCTCCTTGAACTTGCATAACATTGTAAAGTATAGCAAGTGGCTGCTTTCTTCCACATGCTGTGCTTATTTACCTCTCCCACAAAATTACAATAAATCCTTGAAGAAAAATGTTTGATTCATTTTTATTACCCCTCCCTTATTTGAACATTAAATATTTAATATATATTTAATGACTTAATGAATACTTTAAACATAGTGAGCTCCAGACTTTAAAAAGTATCTTTGAAACATTTAAATAACTTTAATCTTCAATGTCAAGTAAATAACAACAGGGTATTGGGGAAACAGAGATTGCTAAGTAACTTGTTTATTCTTTCCAAAATGAGGGAAACAAAAATAAATTCCAGTTTCTATGA
Source organism: Papio anubis (assembly GCF_008728515.1). Taxonomy (NCBI): domain Eukaryota; kingdom Metazoa; phylum Chordata; class Mammalia; order Primates; family Cercopithecidae; genus Papio; species Papio anubis. Next base: position 120,312,279 of record NC_044982.1, on the reverse strand, counting down.
CCATAACACAGAAGATTTTTCTACTATAAAGATTTTATTTTGGGCTCCTACCCAGGAATTGTCTTTTATTTTAGGGTCCTAACCAGGAATTGAATTGTCTTAAAAGACAATTTGTAGGAGAAATAGGAATTACAGATCTTCCTAACTCTGATCTAATTTTATGTACAAGCCATTTTTAGTGAAGGTACTTGGGCATGGCTTTTATTCCTTTAGATTTTGTTTTCACCAAAAAGCAAGAAAAAAATGGGGTGACAAAACTCATCTATTTCCCTCTCATTTCACTTTTGAAGGAAATCTGAGCACTTGTACTTCCATGTTCTGTCTTTGACCTAAGAAATATTTTTTTCTATAGTGTGCTATTATTATGAAAATCAATATTGGCCGAGCACGGTGGCTCACGCCTGTAGTCCCAGCACTTGGGAGGCTGAGGCGGGCAGATCACCTGAGGTCAGGAGTTCAAGACCACCCTGGCCAACATGATGAAACACTGTCTCTACTAAAAATATAAAAATTAGCTTGGCATGGTGGCACACACCTGTAATCCCAGCTACTCGGGAGGCTGAGGCAGGAGAATCGCTTGAACCCTGGAGGTGGAGGTTGCAGTGAGCTGTGATCGTGCCATTGCTCTCTAGCCTGGGTGACAAGAGCCAAATGTCTCAAAAAAAAAAAAAAAAAAAAAAAAGAAAAAAAGTAAATTTTAAAGTTTTATTCCTCTTATAGGAATAATAGAAAAATCCTCAAAGATTAGGTCAAATATATTCTATCTTGTTATTAATCGTTTTGGGGGTTGTTTTTTGTTTTTTTGAGATTGAGTTTCACTCTTGTCGCCCAGGCTGGAATGTGGTGGTGTGATCTCAGCTCACTGCAACCTTCACCTCCTGGGTTCAAGCGATTCTCCTGCTTAAGCCTCCTGAGTAGCTGGGATTACAGGTGCCCGCCACCACGCCTGTCTAATTTTTGTATTTTTAGTAGAGACGAGGTGTTGCCATGTTGGCCAGGCTGGTCTCAAACTCCTGACCTCAGGTGATCCACAAGCCTTGGCCTCCCAAAGTGCTAGAATTACAGGCATGAGCCACCGCACCCGGTCATTTTTTTGTACTTTTTAGTAGAGACAGAGTTTCACCATATTGGTCAGGCTGGTCTCGAACTTTTAACCTCAGGTGATCCACCCACCTCAGCCTCCCAAAGTGCTGAGATTACAGATATGAGCCACCGCGCCCAGCCATGATTAAGTGTTTTATGGAAGGTATGAAAATAAAAGACAGAACCCTATAAAAATATAGAACTTTCTTGGCTCTTAGCACTGGCCAGGAAAATACAACTTGTAATCTGAATTTTAGTCAGAGTATGTGGTAAGAGCCTTTTTATGTGTAGCCGTGCACTACAACTAGAGATGGGGAAAGCATAATGGTTTTTCAAATTTATTCCTTCAAAAAAATAAATTTCTTGACATCCAGTTCCAGTCATGATTGAGGAGCTGGTATTGGATTCACCTTTCTGATGTAAACAACAATAGAAGCTAGACACATTACGTAAAATGACAACATGCGTCACTGGATTATTATCCTTCAGAAAAAGGAAGCATGTGGCCAACCTCACATTCATCCCAGCACAGAGAGATGGAGCCCAAAGAGAGAGCAGCAGTGTCTCTGGGCAGAAGAAACAAAGATTGGAGCTCAGGCCTTCTAACACAGTTGGGTTTGGAGGGCAAGGTCACTTAGAGACAGGAGCTACAGAAAAGGAACCCTCGCAAATTGCATTAAAATTTCCCTCAGCTATTCAGCGCACTGTTAAGATCTGTATTTTCAGGGCAAGACTTCAGAATGTCTAGCAGGTAATAGTTTTTGGGAAGCTGAGAGCTGAACAGAGATTTCAGAGGTTGCACAATAATGTGGATATGCAAGCCGTTAGGCTCATTCTAATGTAGAATGTGTAAACCTTCATGGATGCCGAGGTATTCACAGAGACTGGAAAGCCCCCATCCTAGGATTATGGACCATGAATTACCAGTGTTACACAGTAGGAGTGAAGGCTAAATTTATTTATTTATTTACTTATTTATGTATTTTTTAATGTAATACCATTTATTTAACCTCAAAAAATTTCAACATTCTAAACATACAAAAAATAACAACAAAATAACAAATTGTGTTTAAGTATGGAAGATTCTTGAACTTTCATTCATACAGTGGCTCTTCGCTTTGCTGACAGTGAAGAGTTCTACAATTTGTTTAGAAACAAAGTTTAAAAACTACCGCACTTAACTAAAACAAAACAAAAGGAAACAAAAAAGCTCCTCATGCCAGCTGATCCCCCTTTGTCCACAGCTAAGATGGCAGCAGAATGCTGTCACTATATACAGAAACAAGACAATCTGAAGCTAAATGGATGCCACTGCAGAGTCAACAGGCCCAGCCTCACAGTGCACGCCCTGAGCTACCGCCCCTCCAAAAGGCATCTTCTCCACTGCCTCGACGCCAAGCAGGGAGTGTCAAGAGTTCGTCTTGTTTGTTTTGTTCTTTTTACAAATATATATAAAATATACAATATATGCATATTATATGTTATATATGCATATTATATATACATATATGCAATATATACATTACATATATTACATAACTATTACATATATAATATATACATGTATTATATGTATAATGTGTATATATTATATATAGGTATATATTATATATAATATATGCATATATTATATACATATACATTATATTATATATAATATATACGTATATTTTATATATAATATATACATATATACACACACAGTTGATAACTTAGAATTTCTAGCCAATAACCACATAGTTAACACCACCTTACCAAAAAAAAAAAAAGCCAGAAACATCTTTAGATGCCTTGTCACACCAACAGCAAAGTGCACAGAGGGAGGAGAACACGAGAGTGGCTTTTCATTTTGAAAATGTTTGCGTGGGGTCAACGACTGAGGAGAAGCTGGGAGCGAGCCCAGGCGGCAGTTTTTAGGTTCATCAGCACTGCACTGCAGGAATGGCAGACTTTGGGATCTCTGCTAGCCAGTTTATGGCAGTGGTCTGGGATAAGTCATCCCCAGTGGAGGCTCTGAAAGATCTAGTGGATAAACTTCAAATGTTAACTGGCAATGAGGGCCGCGTGTCTGTGGAAAACATCAACCACCTGTTGCAGTCTGCCCACAAATAATCCAGCTTTGACATTATTTTGTTGGGTTTAGGCCTGGGAAGTACCACTCTGCACAGTGCTGAGATTTTTGCCTGAAATCGCCCGGATCCTTCAGCCTAGTGGATGTCTTTTTCTGAAAGAACCATAGAGACAGCTGTAGGTAACAATAGCAAAGCGAAGACAGCAAGCTGTGTTCAGCCCTGACTCCTTCTGGTCTTGTGGAAGTGAAAGAGCTGCCGTGGGAGCCCTTAAGCCCTGAGGAGGTACAGTCTGTTCAACACCTGGGTCATGAAAGTGACAGCCTGCTGTTTGTTCAGATCACAAGCAAAAAAAACAAGCAAACTTTGAAGTAGGTTCTTCTAGTTAGCTTAAGCTTTCCATCACCAAGAAGTCATCTTCAGTGAAGCTTGCTGGGTACCCTGCTGCTGCCAAGCTGTGGACCCTCTCAGCCAATGATATGGAGGATGACAGCATGGCTCTCATTGACTCAGAGGAGCTGCTGGATCCAGAAGATCTGAAGAAGCCAGATCCGGCTCCCCTGTGGACTGCTTGTGGGGAAGGGAAAAAAAGGAAGACCTGCCAGAGCTGCACCCATGGCCTTGCTGAAGAACTGGAAAGAGAAGTCAAGGGAGCAGATGAGCTCCCAACCCAAGTCAGCTTGTGGAAACTGCTATCTGGGCGATAGTTTCCGCTGTGGCAGCCGCCCCTACCTTGGGATGCCAGCCTTCAAACTTGGGGAAAAGGTGCTTCTGAGTGATAGCAGTCTTCACCATGCCTAGGAGGGACCTGACATGGGACACATCTGCTCCTCTGGCCAACTCCTGTTCCTCAAATCCCACCACTGTGCTCCTCCCACCTCCTCTGGATTTCTTCTCTCTGTTTGAGATCCGTTTGCAAAGTGGGTGCTTAGCAGACAGAGTGAAGCTGGCTGGGGGGCACAGTTGTGTGTAGTGCTGCTGTGTATCAAATGACCAAGGTATTATGGGGCCCCGTTACCCAGAATGGGATGGGTTTCTTCACCTCGTGTTAAGAGAAGGGAGTATGTCCTGAAGAAGCCCTTCTCCTTATGTTAAAATGCTGACCAGACACTCTTGAGCCCAGGCATGCTTGAGCATCAACACTCTGTGACAAAGCTCCAGGCCCTGGCCCCTAGTCTAATCTCAGCAATGCTGCCACCTTACTTGTCTTTCAGAGTTGTTCGTTTACTTCATTCTTTGTGACACAGTCAAGTGTCTCATGACCTCAGGGCACCAGAGGAGTCATTCACTGGTTGTTGTGATGATATCCAGTGTCCCTCTGCCCTGTTCTACCCCCAGCCCCATTTTACTGTAGCATTGCATCTGTGTCCTGTTGTCATTTCTGTTAACCTTCAGGTATTAAACGTGCTGCATATCTGAAAATAAATAAAATAAAAGTGTTTGGAAATATGTACAACTTTGATACAGTTTCAGGGTGCTCCAGACACCCATGACCACTTCATGTAAACCACTGAAAATTTCTAGAGCACTTTGATAGGCTACAATATGATCATGATCAAATTTTGTAATTCTCAAATAAGACGTGTCAATTATGGCATGTGAGGGCTAAATTTCAATTTGCTGCTAGAACAAGATTAAACATGCAGAAGAATATAATCTAGAGCCCATCCACTGTTTTAATCACTATATCCAGCATACAAAAAAAAAAAAAAACACTGAACATGCAACAAAAAAAGAAAAAGGAAGAAACAACCACTCATGAGATAAAACAGTAAAAGAAGCAGACCCAGAGATGATTCAGATACAAGAGTTAGTGGACAAGGACTTCAAAATAATGATCATGAGTATATTTTAAAAAATTGGAAAGATGGATAACATGGATGAAAAGATATAGTACTTTAACTGATCATTTGAATCTCTGAATAGGAGTCAAATGGACATTTATAAATGCAAGTTGAAATATCTGAAATTAAGAACTATTTGAATGGTTACAGCACCAGTCTAGATTCAAAAATAGTCATATAAAATATTCAAATGGAACACAGAAGGAAAAAACATAATGGGGATAAAAAATAACAGAGAGATGTGGGGCATAGGCAAAAGGTCTAACGTATGTGTAATTAGCATTTAGAAAGAGAAGAGAAAGAGAAAGAACATAAGTAATCTTGAAAAAATAATGGCTGAGAATTTTCCTAATCTAATAAATGATAAAGTCCACAGATTTGAAAAGCTTCAAGCAGGATAATAAATGCACACCTAAGCACAGCACAATAAAACTTCTGAAAACTTAAGATAAAAAGAAAATCTCTTTTTTTTGAGATAAAGTCTTGTTCTGTTGCCCAGGCTGGAGTGCAGTGGCACTATCTTAGCTCACTGCAACCTCCACCTCCTGGGTTCAAGCGATTCTTGTGCTTCAGCCACTTGAGTGGCTGGGACTACATGCACGTGCCACCAAACCCAGCTAATTTTTGTATTCTTAGTAGAGATGGGATTTCGCCATGTTGGCCAGGCTGGTCTCGAACCCGTGACCTCAAGTGATCCATCCTCTTCGGCCTCCCAAACTGCTGGGATTACAGGCATGAGCCACCAAACCTGGTCCAAAAAGAAAATCTTAAAAGCAGCCCAGGGCCAGGCGTGGTGGCTCACGCCCATAATCCCAGCACTTTGGGAGGATGAAGCAGGTGGATCACCTCAAGTCAGGAGTTCGAGACCAGCCTGGCCAATATGGTGAAACCTCACCTCTACTAAAAATACAAAGGTTAGCCAATCGTGGTGGTGGGCGCCTGTAATCCCAGCTACTCGGGAGGCTGAGGCAGGAGAATCACTTGAACCGGAAAGGCGGAGGTTGCAGTGAGCAGAAATCATGCCACTGTACTCCAGCCTAGGCAATAGAGTGAGACTCAGCCTTAAAAAAAATAATAATAGGCTGGGTGCGGTGGCTCAAGCCTGTAATCCCAGCATTTTGGGAGGCCGAGACGGGCGGATCACGAGGTCAGGAGATCGAGACCATCCTGGCTAACACAGTGAAACCCTGTCTCTACTAAAAAAATACAAAAAACTAGCCGGGCGAGGTGGCGGGCGCCTGTAGTCCCAGCTACTTGGGAGGCTGAGGCAGGAGAATGGCGTAAACCCGGGAGGCGGAGCTTGCAGTGAGCTGAGATCCGGCCACTGCACTCCAGCCTGGGTGACAGAGCGAGACTCCGTCTCAACAACAACAACAACAAAAATAATAATAATAACAATAAAGGCAGTCAGAGAAAAAAATGATACAATTTCTCTTGGGGAACAACAGTAAAGATAACTGATCTCTTATCAAAAACCTATGGACAGCAGAAGACAATAACATCTTTAAAATGCTGAAAGAAATACAAAGCTAAACAAAAACCCTGTCAACCTAGAATTCTGTTACCCTCCACCAAAAAAAAACTTCAAATATGAAAGTGAAAAAAATGTCCTCAGACAAATAAGAACTGTGAAGTTGCACACTAGTAGACTAACATGAGAAGAAATCCTAAAGTAATTTATCAGGTCAATGATCCCATGTCATCCTCCCCAGTAAATATGAAAGAAGACCATTCTCCCTTTTTTTTTTTTTTTTTTGAGATGGAGTCTCGCTCTGCCACCCAGGCTAGAGTGCAGTAGCATGACCTTGGTTCACTGTAACCTCCACCTCTTGGGTTCAAGCAATTCTCCTGCCTCAGCCTCCCTAGTAACTGGGATTATAGGCAGCTGCCACCATACCCAGCTAATTTTTATATTTTTAGTAGAGACGGGATTTCACCGCGTTGGCCAGGCTGGTCTCAAACTGCTGATGAGACCAGGTGATTCATCTGCCTTGGCCTCCCAAAATGCTGGGATTGCAGGTGTGAGCCAGCATGCCTCACAGCAGACCATTTACTATTAAAACAACAATTATAACAAATACTTGCAAGGTTTATAACATAAGTAGAAAATTAAATATACCATCTTGGGCAACATAGTGAGACCCTGTCTCTACAAAAAAATTCAAAAAATTAACCAAGCTGTGGGAGGCTGAGGTGGGAGGATTGCTTGAGACTAGGAGGTAGAGATTGCAGTGAGCTGAGATTGTGCCAGTGTACTCCAGCATGGGTGACAGCGCCAGAATGATACTTCCCTAAAATTAGGAAAAGGTAAGAATGTGCATTATCACCACTTCTGTTTGACATTATATTGAAAGTCCTAGCCAGTGTGATAAGACAGGAAAAAGAAATAGGTATGCAGATTGAAAAAGAATGAAGCAAGACTGTCTTTATGGCAGTCATGATTGTTTACATTTAAAATCCTTAAAAATCTATGAAAAAATACTAAAACTGAAAAGCGAATTTAAAAATATTGTGTAATACAAAGTCAATATACAGTCAACTATATTTGTATATGCTACCAACAAACAATTGAAATATAAACTTTAAAAATACCACTTATGATACTATTCAGAAGTATAAAATATTTGAGAATAAGTTTGATAAAATATCTTCAAAACATTTATACTCCAAACTATAAAACATTGTAAGAAAATTTAGCAAATACCTAAATGAATGGCAATATATGATGTTCATAGAATAGAAATTTAGTATTATTAGGGTAACAATTTTCCCCAATTTGATATATAGATTCAACATAATCCTGATCAAAATACCAAGCAGTACTTTTTTTGTAGCAAATCAAGCTGAGTGTAGAATTTATATTTACATGGCATTGGATTGGAATTAGAAGTGTTGGCATAGATGGGCATGATGGTTCACACCTGTAATCCCACCCAGCACTTTAGGGGGCAGAGGTGGGCAGATTGCTTGAGCCCACGAGTTCCAGACCAGCCTGGGCAATAGGCTGGGAAACCCTGTCTTTACTAAAAATAAAAATAAAGAATTGCTGTAGACTCATGGTTTTCAATACACATAGTTAGATATAGAAAATTCAAAGACCTAGGAAAAGCAATCTTGCAAAAGAAGAACAGAATTGGAGAGCTTATACCACCTGATTATCAATGCGATAGTGGCCAGGCACAGTGGCTGACACCTGTAATCCCAGCACTTTGGGAGGCCGAGGCAGGCGGATCACCTGAGGTCAGGAGTTTGAGACCAGCCTGATCAACATGGAGAAACCCTGCCTCTACTAAAAATACAAAATTAGCCAGGTGTGGTGGCACATGCCTGTAATCCCAGCTACTCGGGAGGCTGAGGCAGGAGAATTGCTTGAACCCGGGAGGCAGAGGTTGTGGTGAGCCGAGATTGTGCCATTGTACTCCAGCCTGGGCAACAAGAGCAAAACTCTCTCTAAATGAATGAATAAATAAATGCTATGGTAACCAAGTACCGTGGGATATTGGTGTATTGATAGACTACAGATCAATGGAATAGAATAGAGTCCAGAAATGAATCTCCAATATATGGCAATTTATTTATTTACTTGTTTATTTTTTAGAGATAGTGCCTTGCTCTCTCTCAGGCTGCACTGCAGTGGCACAATTATAGCTCACTGCAGCCTCTGTCCCGTGGGCTCAAGTGATCATCCACCTCAGCCTCCTGAGTAGCTAGGACTACAGGTGCACACCACCACACCTGGCTAATTTTTAAATTTTTGTAGAGAGTCTCACTGGGTTGCTCAGGCTGGTCTTGAACTCCTGATCTCAAGCAGTCCTCCCGCTTTGGCCTCCCAACATGCTGGGAATACAGGTGTGAACCACCATGTTCACCTGGTAATTGATTTTTGACAAAAGACCCAAGGTCATTCATCAGGAAATGAATATATTTTTCAATAAATGGTGTTGGAAAACTGGATATCTGCATTTAAAAAAATAACTTTGACCTCTGTCTCACAGCATACACAATTTATTTTTAAATGGGAGAATATCTTTCTGAATTTAGGTACGTGTTTCAGACAGGACACACAAAAAAGCACACTAGCCATAAAATTAAAAACTTACACATTGGACTTTGTAATAAGTAAAAATGTCTGCTCAATACCATTAAGAAAATAAAAAGCAGGCGACAGTGTGGTTGAAAATATTCTCAATGTATTGATTTAAAAAGGACTTGGATCCAGAATATATGAACTCCTACAAACCAATAAACAAGAAAAACAACTTTATAAGTGGGCAAAAACCCAATCAGACATTTGACAAAGGAAGATGTATAAATGGCTAGTAAGAACATGCCACATGATGGGGATTTGGTGAGGTAGGGGGAGGCAGCTGCAATAGGTTAGAACAGTATTATCAGAGCCTGAGAAAGGTGAGTAAAGCATCCCCACAGTGGAAGTCCTGGCATGGTCAGAGCCCAGGTAGGGAGAGAAGGCCAGTCATGTAGGAGGAAGCCTGGCATGGAGGAGTTCAGAGCTCTAGCAGAGAGAGAAAGAGAGGTGGTCATGTCCAGGGACAGTGCAGCATGGCGTACTGGAGTAGGAGCCCCAGGGTGAGACAGATATCCAGATAGGGGCAGCCCAGTGTTGCATATCAGAGCCTGAACTAGGAGAGCAGAGTCCATAGGGGAGATAGCCCAACCTGGGGAATTAGAGCCTTAGCCCGGTGAGAGGGGTGTTGCTGTGAAGGTGGCCCAGCATGGGGAGTCAGAGCGTAAGTGGAGTAAGGAGGGCATCTACTGGAGGGGAGGCTCAAAGAAGATTTCAAGGGGCGAGGTGAAGAGGGTACACTGGCAGTGGGATGACCTGGAATGGAGCGTCAGAGAGTGAGCGCGATGAAGAGGTTACCATGCTGGGGAGGGGATGGCAATGAACATGGGAGATTGGATGCACTTAGCATATTGACCAAATAAGTGGATATAATAAGGATAGCACGTGTCAGAGAAAGGAGCTATGAATGCAGAAAGGGGAAAAACTAAAGTGAACTCTATGGTGTTGGATTGGATTTAGAAGTACTGGCATAGGCCGGGCACGGTGGCTCACGCCTATAATCCCAGCACTTTGGGAGGCTGAGGTGGGCAGATCGCTTGAGCCCAGGAGTTCAAGACCAGCCTGGGCAACATGGCAAAACCCCGTCTCTACTAAAAATAAAAAAAGAACAAATATTAGTGTACACTCATGGCTTTCAATACACATAGGTGTAGAAATAAATTCAGATGTAAACGTATATGCTTGTGTGTGTTTGTGTATCCATCCATATATTCTCCAGCTATATTCTGAGAGAGGCCCTGGAAGCAGTAACATGCCATAAAATTGAGCACACCAAGTGCCTAAATTTTGGTTTCTAAATACAAGTTTTCACTAAAAGAAACTAGGCTTCCTTGAAGAAATGGCTGATTCCAGGGTTGGATAGAAAAAATATAGGGGATTCTGGATATTCTTGTTCCAGAAAGGAATAGGTTGTTCCAAGAATGATAGGAACATGTGCGTCAAAAGGACACAGAAGCCAGTTTGGAGAGCCAAATTTAGCACAATTTGAGTATTAAAATAAATGATAGATTATAACTCACTGAAGAATATAGGAAACCACAAGTTTATGCAGATATAAATTAATAAATGAACAAATTAAAAATCTGTCTGGAAAACAACTTGTTAACTAATCTCAGAGTACCTCTGTGCAAAAGTATTACTTACAAAGGGAAAACAGTAACTTTAGTGGAGAAGACTTGCAAACACCACCTAATTCAAGTGATTGTGAACATCATCAGTAAAGGGGCAAATGAAGGTGATGTGCCTTCTATGATAATCTTGCCAAAGCTGCATAATCTGAATGTAATTATGAAGAGACATTAGATAAACCCAAATTTTGTGGACGTGTCTAGAAGTGAAATTTCTAGATAAACCCAAATTTGGGGCTGTTCTTCAATATGCTTGGCCTGTAAACTTCAAAAGTAGCAAGATCATGAAAGTCAAGGAAACCTGAGAACAGTTCCAGCTTGGTGGAGACTAAAGAAATTTGACAACTAAATGCAGCATATAATTTTCGAATCATCCTTTTACTAGAAAGAATATTATTGGGATAATTGTTAAAGTTCGAGGCTGAGCACGGTGGCTCATGCCTGTAATCCCAGCATTTTGGGAGGCTGAGGCAAGAGGATCACTTGAGCCCAGAAGTTCGCAATCAGCCTCAGCAACATGTCAAGATCCTGTCTCTACAAATAAAATAAAATTTAAATTTAAAGAAAGCTTGAATAGGGTCTGAGAATTAGATGGTTGTTTGTATCAGTAATTTCCTGATTTGTTGGCTGTATGTGGTTAAGTAGGAGAATGTCTTTGTTAGTATAAAATGCACACTAAAGAATTAGGGGGAATGGAGCAGGTTGGCAATTTATTCTAAAATGTTCAGAAAAAAAGTTATTTGTTTTGTTCTTGCAACTTTCTCTAAATATGTGATTATGCCAAAATTTTGTTAACTATTATCATCACACACATACACACACACACAAATAATACCAAGTGTTTGTGAGGAAAGGGAGCAGCTGTCCCACTTAGGAAAATTGTGTGTCTGTTTCTCTTAAAGTTACACCTAACCTAGGTGTAACAAACTTTTGCTTCTAGACACATCCACAAAAGGACCTGTGTATTCTTAAGTTTTATTCAACATATCCCCAAACTAGAAAGAACCCAAATGTCCATTAATAAGCAAATGGATAAATTGTGGTTTGTCCATACAATGTGAATACTATTCAGTAATAAACAGGAATGAGCTGCTAACACATGGAACAACATGGATGAATCTCAAAAGTGTTATGTTGCATGAAAGAAGTCAGACACAGGTGAGTTTGTACTTATGAGTCCATTGATATGAAATTCAAGGACATTCAAAGCTAAACTATAGTGATTGAAATTAGAATAGAATAGTTGTTGCTTTGGGGAAAAGGAGATTGACTGAAAAGGATTGTGGGAAAATTTCTGGGTGCAGAAATATTTTATATCTTTTTTTTTTTTTTGACAGAGTCTCTGTTGCCCTGGCTGGAGTGAAGTGGCATGATCTAAGCTCACTGCAACCTATGCCTCCCAGGTTCAAGTGATTCTCCTGCCTCAGCCTCCCGAATAGCTGGGATTACAGGTTACCGCCACCGTGCCCAGCTAATTTTCGTGTTTTTAGTAGAGATAGGGTTTCACCATGTTGACCAGGCTGGTCTCAAACTCCTGACCTCAAGTGAGCCACCCACCTCGGCCTCCCAAAGTGCTGGGATTACAGGAGTGAGCCACCGTGCCTGGCCATGTTTTATATCTTGATTGGGTGGTGGTATATATTTGACAAAACTAATCAAATTGTACATTTAAAATCTATGCATATTGTTTTTGTAAACTATATCTCAATTTAAAAAGCTAAAAACTTTAAAATGTACTAAATCCTCAGCAGTGGTTATCTCTAGGGAACGGGATTCCCACATTATGTATTTCTGAGGTTTTGAACTATTTCAACCAGTATGTCTTAGTTTTTAAAAAGAGCCACACTGAGCATCTAAAAATATAATTACATGAAGATAGTAGGATTTGTCCAAATTGCACTCAAGCAACTAGTTATCTTGAGGAAAACTTAAGTTAGATCTTCTTTTAATATACACAAAAAAAACTTAGGTAAGTCAAAGAGGTAATGTATAAAATCAAGCCACAAATTTTAAATTAAGTCATAAATAGTAGAAAACAGGGGTTAACATTTATCTGCTTTCTGAGTTGCAAAGAAACTTTCAATGGTTAAAAGTAATGTTAGGAACTCTAACCAAGTAAATTTTTGCTACATTAGAATACCCCAATACATAATGAAATGGAAGCAATTAAATGTAACAGGAAGTTGGGGGAATCTACAAAAACAGAAGGACATTCAACAGATTTATAAATAAAGAATGTAAATCTAGAAAGGAAAAAAGAGTGGAAAGAAAGGAGGGAGGAAGGTAGGAAAGGAACAATGGCAGGAGGGAAAGAAAAAAAGAAGACAAGAAAAAAAAAGGGAAAGGAGTTAAGGAAGAACAGAGTGGGGAGAACACAGATGGTTAATCAGCAGGTGGATAAAAAACCTGAATTTTTACACCCAAATTAAATCTATCAAAGTAGCAAAATTATTGTTAAATGATAGCATTCGATGGCAGCCGTGGCGTGGCGAGATGAATGTATGTTCAATACGTGGAAGGGTGTAATTGTTACATTTCTGAAAGCCAATCTAGGGATGTGTAGTGATAATCCTTAATATGATTATATATTTTGAACCAGAAATACCACATTTTGGAATCCGTCTAAAAGAAATAATAAAAACACTTTTCAGGATTATTCATAAATCAAAACAAGAAAAATTAAATGCCAACATTAAGGGACTAATTCTTAAATTATGAGACATCCGTTTGATGGATTATTATTCTACCATTAAATGGTGTTTACAAGGAGTTTTTAATACTACGTTTTTCTTTTTTTAATGTTTTATGCTCACGATAACTTAAGGACAGCAAGGCTGAACTCTGTGTGTGTGTGGGCGCGGGGGCGGGGGGGAGGCGGGGTGGAGGCAGTATTTAAATACAATGAAGGAGAACAAAACTGAAGCGTGTCTTAGAGGCCAACTGTCCTTTCACCACCCGTCCGAAATAGAAACTTCCCGGTGGTGAAAGCACAATTGGCTTCTAAGAACACGCTTCAGTTTTGTCCTCCTTCCTGTGATACAAATACTGCCTCCACCTTCCCCGCCCCGCCCCACGTGTGTGTGTGTTTCAGGGGCTGCTCAGGAGACAGGCGGCTCTGCGCTGCCGCCGTGGCGGGCTCCGTGCACACCGCGCTAGGCTCACAGGGCAGCTGGCAGGTCCAGAGAGCGGCGTGGAAGCAGCTGCTGCGACGGTGGCAGCGGAGATGAAGGTGTCAGCCTGACGCGGGCGGTTCCTGAGAGCTCTCTGGGGCGCCTCAGCGACTCTCACATCTGTTCAGCATCTGGCTGCCAACCCCTCAGGAGAATCATAGATCCCCTTCCCTTCTCCCAAATATCCCTCAAGTTCCTCCCAAGGCAAACTCCAGCTGGAAGGGGGCATCCTGGGAAGTGTAGTTCCCGTTGCTCTGCATTGCGGAGGAGGGGCGGGAAGGATGCTGAGCGCTGTCTGTTTATCCAACACAACACGCTAGGTCCGGCTGGAAATCGTCCCACCTTACCTGTCAGCCAGGGAGTCAGAAGGTCACAGGTTGAGTCGGAAAAGGATCTGGATTATAGATAGCAGAGCTTGGACTATATACAGTTTATAAGTAAAATAGTTTTTTTTTTTTTTTAAATGTGTATGGCATTCCCAGTGTATTTTATTATACATCTGCAAAACAATACAAGGCAAAAGCTGTATCATTTAAACCAAGTTATACAAGCTTTTAGAAGTTTAGAAAAAAACAGCATTAGAAACTTTTCACTTGAAACCCTCATATATTGGAGGGAATGTAAAATATGCAGCCACTGTGGAAAACAACTTGGCCGTTTCTCAAAAAGTTAAACGTAAGAGTTTTCATTATAACCCAGCGATTCTATTCCTAGGTATATTCATTTTCATGTTTACAAAAACATTGTGTTTTTGTGTTCACATAACAATTTGTACACCCATGTTCACAGCAGCGTTATGCATAATAGTTCAAACATGGAAAGTCACCCACATATCCACCAACGAATGAATTAACAAACAAAATGTGGTATATCTAGACAATGAAATACTATTTGGCCATGGAAAAATATGAAGTACTGATACATGCAATGATATAGATGACCCTTGAAAGCATTATGCTAAGAGAAAGACACAGGGCCACATATTTTATTTCATTTATATGAAATGTCAAGAATAGGCAAATCTGCAGAGACAGAAAGATTTGTGATTGCCTGGGGCTTGGGGTGGGAGGAAACAGGGAGTGGTTGCTAATGGGCTTGGGTTTCTTGTTGGGGGGGATAAAAATGTTCTCAAATTAGATAGTGATGATGGTTATACAACTCTGTGAACTGAACAATGTTTTAAAAATTGTGGTAAAATATACATAAAACTTACCATTAACCATTAAAATATTAACCATTTCAAGTGTACAGTTCAGTGGCATTAAGCACATTCATATTGTTGTGCAAACATAACCAGCCACCTGCAGAAGTTTTTCATCCTCCCAAACCAAAACTTTGTGCCCGTTGAACAATAACTCCCCATCCCTCTCTACCTGCATCCCCAGGCAACCACCATTCTACTTCCTGTATGAATTTATTATTCTAGCCACCTCATATGAGTGGAATCACACAGTATTTGCCCTTTTGTGACTTGCTTATTTCACTTAGCATAATGTCTACAAGGTTCATTCGTGTTGTAGCATGTGTTAGAATTTCCTTCCTTTTTAAGGCTGAATAATATTCCATTATGCATTTATGCCATGTTTCATTTAACCATTCATCCATCATGGATACTTGGGTTGCGTTCACCTTTTGACTATCGTGAATAATGCTGCTATAAACATCGATGTACAAATATCTGTTCAAGTCTTTGCTTTCAGTTCTTTTGGATATGTGCCCAGAAGTGGCATTGCTGGATCACATGGTGATTTTATTTGTAATTTTTTAGGGAACTGCCACACTGTTTTCCATAGTGGGTATATCATTTTACTTTCCCACTGACAGTGCACAAGGGTTCCAATTTCTCCACATCCTCATCAACACTAATTTTCTGATGTTGTTGTTTATAATAGCCATCCTAATGAGTATGAAATGATATCTCATTGCAGTTTTGATTTGCATTTTGAATTGTACATTTTAGGATGAATTTTATATGTGAATTATATTTCAATGAAAAAATGTTCATTGAGAGACCCAAGTAGCACCAAGCACACCTTGTGCCCAGAGTTGGGTTTCTAAATAGCTTCCTTCAATAAAGGGGGCCCAATATGGGGCAGAGGAAGTACAAGGTGAGCCTGGAACATTTCACTGTACAAGAAAGCAAGGAAGTGCTCAAAGAATGGCAGGCATGTCTAAATGACACTAGTCAGATCTGGGAAAATTTGAGCATCAAAATGAATAATGACCATAATTATTTGTAAATACTGCATAAATAACAATTCATGAATTCATGGTAATAGAAATAAAGAAAGAAAAAGGCAATTTTTTTGTGGAAGAGTGCTAGTAGCTAATAGATGTAAAAGGAATGATAGAATTTTAAAGTCACCATTTTACAACTTCTAATGAAATAATTTTGGTTCCAGCTGGGATTGGATGGCAATCCCATCCCAATTGCTGGGATTGGCAATGGATGTTACAGTCATTAGGTGAACAATTACTAGGGAACCAAATATTCACATGATTATTTGAATCATGCAGATTATTCGTAAACTGCAAACTGAAACATACCTTTGCAATGAAGAAATCTGGCAATTACCACCTTAAGCAAGTAATCAAATTCAACATCATGAATCATAGAAAAACTTGATATGTATGCGTCCTAATATGATGCAATATTAAGCGTACAACATCAACTACAAAACATTTTTACTACAATGTGTGGCCTGAGTGTAAGCAAGCTCCTCTAGACCGGATCTCTACCTTTCAGGAATTCAGGGAATAGTGGGACAAGTTAAAGAACACCATGCAGAATATTTAACAAGGCAATTGACCTGGAATCTTCAAAAAGTCAATGTCATGTAAAGAAGCAGGAGCAGTAGCAAGGGGACTGCTGTAGATGAAAAACACTTGAGGGACCTAATTAAACAATTGCAACAACAAAACACACCTGTTCAGTGAGGGCCTACTGCTAGCTGTACTTAGATTTTATAAATTAATGCAAAAATGATGCAGGCACATTCATTTATGATGTGTTAGTGATAATCAAAAATATTTATTATTAAAACTTTTTAATAAATGGGAATTTTTATTGCAATTTGCTTTTGTATTCCTTCCCGTGGGAAAAGAAACCATAATCATATAAATGGCTATCCTTGAAAGCAGATAATATAACATGTGCTCCAAGATATTTGTATGATTTATCACTAAATTACAGATTCAGCCTGGGAAGAAAATAGAAATGTATGGAACAATTTTTCATTTCACTGGACATGAGAAACCTTTCTACCTGTTAATGTCATTAATTGCAACATGGGCATCTCCATAACATAATATTTCTAGATATAATATGCTTTTTTGTGTGTGAGACATAGTCTCACTCTGTCACCCAGACTGGAGTGCAGTGGCGCGATCTCAGCTCACTGCAACCTCCGCTTCCTGGGTTCAAGCAATTCTCCTGCCTCAGCCTCCCGAGTAACTGGGATTACAGGCATGCACCACCACAACTGGCTAATTTTTGTATTTTTAGTAGAGACAGGGTTTCTCCATGTTGGCCAGGCTGGTCTCGAACTCCTGACCTCAAGTGATCCACCTGCCTCGGCCTCCCAAAGTGCTGGGATTACAGGTGTCAGCTACCACGCTCAGCCCATAATGTGCTTTTAAAATAGCACTGTCCAACAGAAATACGACGTGAGCCACAAATGTGAGCCCAGATATACTATTACACTTTCTAGTAGTCACATTAAAAAATGTAAAAAGAAAATAGGTGAAATTAATTTTAATATTTATATTTTACTCAATATATCCAAAATACTATCATTTAAATAACTAATCAGTATAAAATGATTAAAGAGATATTTTATATTCTTTTATTGTACTAAGTCTTTGAAATCCAGTGTATAAATTACACTTTCAGCAAATCTCAATTGGGACTGGCCACATTTCAAGTACTCGGTAGTGGCTTACATGTGGGACAATTCTGGTCTGAAATAAAAATACTGGGCCTAGTAGAATTGGCTTTAGGTGTTGCAGGTGAGCAGTATTAAGTACAACATTTTCAAAGGTGAACTTTCTAAATATGTACTTTTGATTTGCATTTGTTCTAGAATATTTTCAAGAATGGAAAAATAAGCTGAAAAATTCTATTTACCCAGCAAGCAACTAATATTTTTGCATTTAGGATAAGAGAGTGGAGATAACAGTGAAAAGAAAGAACCTTCAACTTTGTACGTATATGTCGGAATCATGAAACACTGAATTAACTTATAATGCAGTTTGCCACTAGGGTCTGAATGCAAGGGACACAGAAATTCCAAATCCTCTCTATGCTTCCTTCAAACAAGACTTTGCATTTCCCATTGGGTTCCCACTGCCCAGGTCTTGTTAACCCAAACACTTTTCCACCAGTGCCTGGTTTGGTAAAGAAGGCTTTTCTCTGTTGTCTCCGCTCCTGAAGTTGCCCCAGCTCTGCCTCACATATACCACTAGATTTGTCCTTCTTTTCCATACCCCTGCCTCGAAGACCAGGTGTAGCCCCCGCTGCCTCATTGTGTCCCAGCCATCCTGAATGGAAGGTTTACTATTATCTGGACTAACCTCATCTTTCCACCGTGAATGCCATCTAACTCCCCGCAGCAACCCAGGCTCATGCAGTTTCCCTCAGCTAAGACATTCTCCCCGCACTCCGTCTGGCTACTTAAGTCCTATCTCTTTCCCTGCCTAGTGTACATTTCATTGCCTTCAAGGCGCCTTTGCTGTCCTGAGTGTTGGCAGGTTGCTCTCATCTTTCTCTGCCCGTGTTGGGGTCACTTGTGGTTCACTGCCATTCACATCTCCTGATTGTTCCCATGTGTATCTTATCTCGCTTGCGAGCCTGCAGAGACAGCTTACTGATTCCTACAGATTCGTGCCTCTGTACGCTCCTCAGCCTCACAGTGGTGCTGAGCTCACAATAGCCACTCAGCAGGTACTTACAGACCTTTCCAAGGCTTCCCCACAGTTTAGAGAGGAGATGTCTAGAATGCCAAAAGACAAACATAATACTTGCACTTGAAAAAGTGTGTATGGGACCCCCTGCTACTTTGCCTGGAGAAAAGATCAGGGTTGTGGAAGATATTGGCCATTTGTGGTAGATTAATTGCAAAAATATTCTGGAGTCTTCACCCTGTCCTAAAGCCATATCTGTTGCAATGTGACTTTGCAGGTACTCCTACTGGGAGGTGGAGTCCACTTCCCCAGCCTTGAATCTGGGCTGGCCATGTGACCTGCTTTGGCCATTACAATGAGACAGGAGAAAAAAGTGCCAGTTACGAATGTAGGCTTCCAAATAAACATGATCTGTGTGGACACATGGGAGGAGAGGAGAGTGAGGAGTCTGGACCCCCACAAACCAGTCTTGGCTCTGCCAATAAACTAGGAGGATACCCAGGGAAATGCCTTTCACCTCCTGGGCCCAGTTTCCTCATCTATGAGACAAAGAGATCCAACCAGGATAATCCTACAGATTCTTCTAGATCTTTATGATTTCATGTTTATGAACACTTTTAATGTATGTATGTTACATACAGCCATTCTCACCCAACTAGACTAAGGAATAAAATTAATTGCCAGCCATTGTGGAAAAATATTCTCTATGTGGAAAGTATTCTGCATGTGGAAGTGACACTCTAGCTGTTGTGTTCACATAGTTTTAGTAATCACTAACCACATCTTAAACCATCTTTGAAAATAGTCACTAAAAGAGGAAATACAATTTGCCGGGTGCTTTCATGCACCATTGTCTCATTTAATTCTCACAACTCTGTCAGTTGGATTTTTCTTTTATTGAGACAGAGTCCTACTCTGTCGCCCAGGCTGGAGTGCAGTGGTGTGATCTCAGCTCACAGCAGCCTCCGCCTCCTGGGCTCAAGCCATCCTCCCACCTTAGCCTCCCAAGTAAGTAGCTCAGATTACAGGCATGCACCACACTCCTGGCTAATTTTTATATATTTAGTAGAGACAGGGTTTCGCCATGTTTCCCAGGCTGGTCTCCAACTCCTGGGCTCAAGCAATCCACCCACCTTGACTTCCCAAAGCGCTGGGATTACAGGCATAAGCCACCATGCCCTGCCTGTAAGGTGGACATTATTAATACCATAATTTCTCTTAATTTTGGGGGAAACAAACTCACATAGATTAAACAACCTCTGTGAGGTCACACAATTAGTGAATGGTAGGTGGGGCTGGGATTTAGACCCTGGTCCTACCCAGAACGCATACCCTCCCCACTGGGCCACAGGGCCCTGCAACAGTTGGGATATTCACAGTGACACGTCTGTTAAATTAGTTACCTATGTGCATTCTAGTGTGAAGACAACCCAGTGATACACCTTTAAAGCTGGACATTTTTTTATACCTTAATTATTTTCCTCCCAACTTGAGGCCTAGGGATAAGGCCATAATCAGGGTTTTCTTCTAACTCCTGTTTCTTTGGAACAATTCTCCCAGGTATGGTCTGTCATGGTCAGGGATGCACATTTCGGAGAATCACATGTGAATGTTGTTTCCAAATGAGATGATATCTGACTTTGTAAGGTACACTGATGAGTGGAAGAAAAAGATGTTCTTACAACTTTAAACTTTATTGGACATCAGTGCTGATAGTGTAGAGTAAATTAATACTCTAATAATTCTACGATTATCTTAGAGTAAATAATAAAATATAAAGGTTGTACCTGTTTTGTATTTTAAAGAAGGTCACATTCATTACACGTAAAAATTTAAAATGCGCTCCAATTTTTGTAACCCTTGCTTAAAGTTTCTCTGTTTTATAATATAGACTTGATAAAAGGAAGAAATGGGCTTCTACTAAGAGAAACAGTTTCTGCTCATATCCGAGCCATTCTAGGTACAGATAACCCTATAAGGATGGCTGGTTTCATGTTAGCCCCATTTAGAGAGGAACAGAATATACCTAATTTCTTCTAGCACCAAAATAGACAATTACTCTAGAAGGATGGTTGTCTACAACTACTCTAATCCTACTCCGGAAACCAGGCAGTGAACCTATTGACTTCCCAACTCAGAGAAACTTTCAGCAAAAAACACAAAAACAAAACTCAAACGTAGATTTCTGCATCTAGGTGTGACAGAGTAGTTGATACCATATTTTCTCTCCTACTGAGAACCACTATGAAAACTAGATTTAAAAAGCTATTTTATGAAAGCTGTTCGAAAGCGCTAGAGAGGAAGCAGATAACTAGGATTTGAAGGACCAATATCCTGAAACAAAGAGAAGTGAATTGAATTGCTTTCTAAATGCGTTCTCAGTAGCCTTTCCCCTTGGGGTGTTTGCAAATTCACAGTTCTGGCCATGGAAGCTGACTAGAAAGCAGCAGCCTGGAACCTTCAGCAAGTTTACTGGGGCAGGGAGACAAAAATTGCAGTTCAGTGCTACCTATACAGCTAGGATTTGAGGGGTCAAAAATCCCAGGAAAAAGGAAACTACAAAAGAGTGAGCCTGAAATTCTATTTATAATCTTCTTCTAAGGCATTTGCTGACACCAAAGTTGAGCTTATAAGATTCCAAAAAAATAAAATAAAATAAAAATAAAGAGGTGCAAACGGGCTAAAAAGCTAAGAAGCGATTTTGGCAGTTTCATATTTATGAGGAGACAGATATTGAAGTTCAGAATTCACCTTGGATGAAAGACCCTCATAAAGCCCAGGCCCTTCACTTGAGCCCCCTGAACAGGCGATGCCTTAGGCAAACTGGTCATAGAGCAGCCTCAGGGGGACAAGATGATCTGCCTGAATCTCTCTGTCTGATAGTGTGAGGAGGGTGTCCAGGCTGTGGGGTTTGGGGTGTCAGAGCTGGAACAACATGAAGACAGCTGCCCAGCACAGGGTGGGAAGGTGTCCATGCAGCAAGGGGAGGGTGAGAACCAGACCAGAGCCAGGTGAGAAGCACATTCACAAGGGGGAGCCCATCCTAGGCGTGCGGATCCCAAGCAGGGTGAGGAGGATACCCAGGGTGAGGGGCAAGAGCTGTCACAGGTGTCAGAGCCTAAGCCAGGTGAGGACCAGCATTCACATGCGGGCCAGGGAGGCCCTGGGTGGGGTTTCAGAGCCTCAGCAGGGGAAAGGAGGGCCTCCGTGTCGAAGGCCAGCCTGGCATTGGGTGTTGGAGCCCGAGCAGAGTGAGGAGGGTGTTCATACAGGAGACTGGTCTGAGGGGAAGAGTTGACGCCTGGACATGAGTTTTGCATGAGGGAGGAGGGGATGGCAGTGATGTCAAATTGATTCCATACTGAATAGCTAGACATTTTAAGGATGATTGAAGCAAGGTTTCTCACTGTCAGAGAAGAGAGTACAAACCTGGAAAGGGATTAAACTAGAATGAGCACTGAGATGCTGGACTGGAACTCAAGGTATTGGTGTAAGCTAATAGTTCTCAATTTACATAGATAGATATAGAAATAAATAGAGATAGAAATATATGTATCTTTGTATGCATATATATACACATACCATATACCCATATATAAGCATACATACGTATTTTGTGTGTACACACATAATGCATATGCGTATATTTGTGTTATGTAGACACTTGCTCTGTCTACTGAAAGGGCCTGGGAGAAGGAGCCCCCCAATAGTGAAGAGTCCAAGGGAAGCGTGGGACATACTATTGTGCCTGAAAGCCAGAAAGTGCTAAAAAAAAATGATGAGGATATGTCAAAAGGACAGAGAAACCAGCTTGAAAGGACTCCTACTAGCCAAATCAGGGACAATTTAAGCATCAAAATACATAGTGAATAGTAATAGATTATGACCATTGAATTAAATAGGATGGATGAGTGAGAATGGACCATGAGTCCATACTGATATAAAGAGGTAAACAAATGGAAAGTTTAATGAGCAGCAATACATTTACGTACTCTAAAATGATTTTCCCATAGATATTCATTAATTATGAGGGACAATAGAGTGGCTTTAGCTACATATTGCGTGATTCTACATACATTCTTTAGCTATACACTGTATGATTCCATTTATCTGACATTATCCTCTAAAGCACAAAGACAGTATGGAAAAGGCAAAACTGTAGGGATGGAGAACACATCAGTGGTTGTTTGGTGTAAGGGGTTGAGGGAGGGCTTTACTGCAAAGGAGCAGCATGAAAAACATTTTCTAGAGTGATGGAACTGTTCTATATCTTGACTACAATGGCGGTTACATTTTTTTTTTATATATATATATATATGTCAAAACTCACAGAACTATGTGCCAAGAGTGATTTTTGCTGTGTGCAATTTTTTTTTTTTTAAAAAACCAAAAGGAGCAACCTTATAGTGGAAAAGCCTGGGAGACAACACTTTAATCAAGCAATCAAAGTGAACCTTGTCAGTGATAAGACAAATTGAAACCTAAAAACTGAGAGGATGTAGCAAGAAAAACCAGACCCACTTTTGTGATATTCCTGACAAAAATGCATAACCTGAATCTATGAGGAATCACCAGAGAAACCCAGATTAATTGGGATTCTACAAAATACCTGCCCTGTAATCAAAAGTGTCAAAGCCATGAAAGTAAAAAAAAAAAAAAAAAAAAAAAGGCTTTGTAAATTTTGTATACATATCCTTTACATATTTAGTTAGACTTACATCTATATATTTCTTTTTTTTGAGTGATTGAAAATGCTATTGTGTTTTAAATTTGGTTTTCACATGTTTGTTGCTAGTATATATGACGGATTTTTGTGTGTTGCCCCAAAGCTTTCTTAACTCATTTATTCTAAGACGTTAGCTTTTTTTTTTTTTTGAGACTCCTTGGTATTTTTCATATAGACAATCGTGTAATTTGCTAATAGAGACAGTTTTATTTCTACCTTTCCAATCTGTATGCTTTTTATCTCGTTTTCTTACTTTATTGGTCTGGCTAGGATTACCAGTATTGTTGAATAACAGTGATGAGAGGGGACATCTTTGTTTGATTCTGATCTTAAGATAAAAGCATTCAGTCTTTCACCATTTAATACAATGTTATCTGTAGGTTTTTTGTAGGTTCTCTTTATCAAGTTGAGAAAATTCCCCTTTATTGTTAGTTTGGTAAGAGTTTTGGGGTTTTGTTGTTGTTGTTGTTTAGTTGGTTTTTATCATGAATGGGTGTTGAGTTTTGTCAAATGCTATTTTTGTGAATTGACTGATGTGTTTATTATTTGTTTACATATTGCTAGATTCAATTTGCCAACATTTTGTTGAAGATTTTTCTTCTATGTTCGTAAGACATATTGGTCTGTTTTACTTTTTCTGTGCTTTCTTTGTCTGATTTTGGTATTAAAATGATAATGGCCTCATAAAAATGAGTTGGGAAGTGTTTCTTCTTCTATTTTCTAAAAAAGATCGTATAGGATTGGTGTTAATTCTTTTTTAAACATTTAGTAGATTCAGCACAAAATGATTTGGCATCATTTCTTGCTGCTCATCCATTCTCATCCTCTGAAACCATCTGGGCCTGGAGATTTATTGTTCAGACTTAAAAAAATATAAATTCAATGTCTTTAATGGTTATAGGCATCTTTAAATTACCTATTTCATGTTGGATTAATTTTAGTAGTGGTCTTTTTAAATGAATTTAATGAATGGCTTCACGAACAATTTACCTAAATTATTGAATCTATGTGTGTAGAATTGTTCATAATATTCCTTTATCATCCTTTCAGTGTCTACAGAATCTGTAGTTTTATTCCTGATATTAGTAATTTGTGTCTTTGTTCATTTTCTCTTTGTCAGTCTACTAAATGTTTGTTAATCTATTGATCTTTTCAAAGAACTGGTTTTAGTTTCGCTGATTTTCTCTGATGTTTTTCTGCTTTTGTCTTTATTCTCTCATTCCTTCTGCTCATGTTGCATTTAGTTTTCTCTTCCTTTTCTAGTTTCTTAAGGTAAGAGCTTAGATTATTGATTTGAAACCATTTCTCTTTTCTATTATAATCATTTAGTTCTATACATTTGCCTCTTACCACTGCTTAAGCTGCATCCCACACATTTTAATATACTTTATTTTTATGGTCAATGCATTTAAAAAATTTCCCTTAAGACTTTCTCCTTGATCTATGTATTATTTTAAAGTGTGTTATTTAACGTCAGGTGTTTGGAAAATTTTCTCTTATCTTTCTATTTTTGATTTCTAGTTCGATTCCACTGTGGTTAGCAACACACTCTATATGATTTTTACTTTTAAAAAAATTGGTTGGTTTGGTTTTTTTGTTTGTTTGTTTTTTTGAGACAGAGTTTTGCTCTTGTCCCCCAGGCTGGAGTGCAATGGTGTGATCTTGGCTCACTGTAGCCTCCACCTCCTGGGTTCAAGCTGTTCTCCTGCCTCAGCCTCCCGAGTAGTTGGGATTACAGGCATGCCACTATGCCTGGCTAATTTTTGTATTTTTAGTAGAGACAGGATTTCCCCATATTGGCTAGGCTGGTCTCGAACTCCTGACCCTGAGTGATCCACCTGCTTCGGCCTCCCAAAGTGCTGGGATTACAGGCATGAGCCACCACACCCAGCTGTGAGGTTTGTTTTATGACCCAGAATGTAGTCTGTCTTAGTGAATGTTCCATGAGCTTGTTAGAATGTGTATTTGGCTGTTGTGACTGGAATGTTGTATAAACATTAATTAGACCCTGTTGATTGATGGTGTTGTTTAGTTCTGCATTCTTGCTGTTTCTGTTCATAGTTCTTTCAGTTGTTAAGGACGGTGTATTGATGTATTTTAGTATAATTGTAGATTTATCTCTCCTTTTAGTTTGGCCAATTTTTGCTTTATATATTTTGAAGTTCCATTGTCTTGGGCATAAATATTTAGGAATGCTATGTCTTCTTGGTGGATAGACTGCTTTATCACTGGGTAATGACCTCTTTTTTCCCTGTAAAATTCTTTATTCTTAAATCTACTTGATCTGATGTTAACATTGCCACCCTTGCTTTCTTTTGATTGATATTTATATGGTATATCTTTTTCATGCATTTACTTTTAATTTACCTACATCATTATTCTTATAAATAGCATATAGTTGAGTCACATTTTTTGAAAATACATTCTGCCAATTTTTTCTTTTAATTGGTGTATTTAGATCATTTACACTTAATGAAACTATTGATACATTGGGGCTCAAGACCATCATTTTTTTTGTTTGTTTTCTGTTTATTCCTTCTGTTTTTCTGTTTCTCTTTTTTGCTTTTCTGTCTTCTTATAGGTTGCTTGAACATTTTTAGTCTATTTGATTTATCTGTAGTGTTTTTGAAGGTATCTCTTTCATAGTTTTTTCAGTGGTTACTCTAGGTATTGTATTATTCATTCATAACTTAGCAGTGTTCACTGATATCAAAAATTTTACTACTTTGAGTAAAGTGTAAAAACCTATAGGTTCCTTTATCCCCTCCTTATAATATAATTATCTTAAATATTTGCTCACATATATTGAGAACCATATCGCACAGTGTTATAATTTTTGCTTTGATCATCAAATATAATTTAGAAAACCCAAGAGGAGGGTAGCTTATATTTACATATTCTATTCTTTTTGTCATCCTTTCTTCATTCCTCATGTTTCACATTTCCTTCTTTTGTCATTTCCTTTTTGTTTGAAGAACTTTCTTTAGCTATTCTTTTAGTGTAGGTCTGCCAGTATCAAATTCTGTTAGCTTTCCTTTATCTGAGAATGTCTTGACTTCCCCTTCCTTATTGAAGGACATTTTTGATAGGTATAAAATTCTGAGTTGACTTTTTTTTTTTGAGACTGAGTCTCTCTCTATCGCCCAGGCTGGAATGCAGTGGTGTGATCTCGGCTCACTGCAACCTCTACCTCCCAGAATCAAGCGATTCTCATGCCTCAGCCTCCTGAGTAGCTGGGATTACAGGCGCCCACCACCACGCCCAGATAAGTTTTGTATTTTTAGTAGAGACAGGGTTTTGCCATGTTGGCCAGGCTGGTCGCGAACTCCTGACCTCAAGTGATCCACCTACCTCGACCTCCTAAAGTGCTGAGATTAAAGGTGTGAGCCACTGCGCCCGGTTGACAGTTTTTAATCTCAGCACTTGAAAAATGTTGTGCCACTTCCTTGTGGTCCCCATGGTTTCTGATGAAAAATCCACTGTCATTCAAATTGTTGTTGCTCTATAATTAATGCATCATTTCTCTCTCACTGCTTTTTTTTTGAGACAAAGTCTCGCCCTCTCACCAGGCTGGAGTTCAGTGGTGCGATCTCTGCTCACTGCAACCTCTGACTCCCTGGTTCAAGCGATTCTCCTGCCTCAGCCTCCTGAGTAGCTGGGATTACAGGCATGTGCCACCAGGCCCAGCTAATTTTTGTATTTTTAGTAGAGACAGGGTTTCACCATATTGGCCAGGATGGTCTCAGTCTCCTGACCTTGTGATCCCCCTGCTTCGGCCTCCCAAAGTGCTGGGATTACAGGCATGAACTACTGTGCCCGGCCCTCTCTCACTGCTTTTGAGATTTTTCTTTGTATTTAGTTTTCAGAAGTTTGAGCATAATGTGTCTTGGTGTGATTTTCTCTGGGTTTATTCAATTTGGGATCTTGCTCAACTTCCTGAATCTGTAGGTTTATATATATTGCCAAATTTGAGAATTTTGCAGCCATTATGTTTAAAATGTTTTTTCTGCTCCATCTTTCTTTTTCCTCTCTTTTTCAGTCTTAATAAGGTGACATTTAATATTTTATTTTTCTCCTATAGGTCCCTGAGTCTCTGTTCATTTTTTATCAGTCTATTTCCTGTCTGTTGATCAGGTTTAATCATTTTTGTCCTTTTAGCTTTAGGTTCACTGAGTCTTTCTTCTGTCTTCTCCATTTTATTAAGCCATCACTGAGTTTTAAGAAATTCAAGTTGTTGCATTATTTAATTCTAAAATTTTCATTTAGTCATTTTTTGTATCTCATATTTCTCTGAATTTTTGTTAAATAACTTAAAATATTTCATCCCTGAATAGTTCAATACACATCTGTATCAATCAGCTTTTACTACATTATACTGCTATAAAAAGTAACCTCCAGACCTCAGCAGCTTTCAGGAAAAAAAGATTTACTTTCCTTCACATTACATGTAAGCTGCTGGTCATACTTCAGCCTTTGGATAGGCTATGTGTCTGCTCTACTTGTCTCTTCATCCTGGGACACAGGCTGAAGGAGCAACCTCTATCTGGGTCATACCATTCTCATGGAAGAAGGAAAAGAATAAGAGAGCAGACAGAAACTTGCAGTGCCACTTCAAGCTTCTGCCAGAACCAGCAAACTGTCACCTTTGCTTACATTTTACCCATCAAATATCAGCATGATGTCAATGGAGTAAGGAAATAGATTCCTTCTGTAAGAAAGCTACAAATCACAGGGCAAGAGGAGTGGGGAGGGAAGGATGTATAATCCTCACCCAGGGAAGAGGGATTATGTAATTGAGAATAATAATAGATTCCTACAGCATTTGCAAACAGTAAGTACATTTTCCTACTTAATCAC
Source organism: Papio anubis (assembly GCF_008728515.1). Taxonomy (NCBI): domain Eukaryota; kingdom Metazoa; phylum Chordata; class Mammalia; order Primates; family Cercopithecidae; genus Papio; species Papio anubis. Next base: position 120,283,916 of record NC_044982.1, on the reverse strand, counting down.
AACACATTGTCACCTCTAACAAAATTAACAATAATTATTTTTCTTTTCTTTTCTTTTTTTTTTTTTTGAGACTAGTTCTTGTGTTGTCCCCTGGGCTACAGTGTAGTGGAATGATCATAGCTCACTGCAGCCTCAAACTCCTGGGCTCAGCAATCCACCAACCTCAGCCTCCTGAGTAGCTGGGACTACAGGTGCATGCCACCATGTCCCCTGTAGATGGGGACTCACTATTTTGCCCAGGCTTGTCTCAAACTCTTGGGCTTAAGTGATCTTCCCATTTCGGCTCCCAAAGTGTTGGGATTACATGCATGAGCCACCACACCAGGCCGACAGCAATTCTTTAATATCATCTAATGCCTAGTCTGTGCTCAAATTTTCCAGTTATCTCCAAAATATACTTAAAATTTAATTTATTGAAACCAGGATATAACCAAGGACCAACGTAACATGATTACATGTTTTAAAGAGAGTGCAGTGGTGCAGTCTTGGCTCACTGCAACCTCTTCAAGTGAGTCTCCTGCCTCAGCCTCCTGTGTAACTGGGATTACAGACATGTGCCACCACGCCTGGCTATTTTTTTGTATTTTTAGTAGGGATGGGGTTTCACTATGTCGCCCAGGCTGGTCTCGAATTCCTGGCCTCAAGTGATCTGCCAGCCTCAGCCTCCCACAGTGCTGGCATTACAAGCGTGAGCCGCCATTGCTGACTGAGAGTTGTTGTTTAAATTACACCATACTAGGAGGCATGTGATGTCTTGTTGTCTCACCGTGAAGGATGACAAGATTGATCATTGAGTTAAGATTTTTAGCAACTTAATTCCTCCAATGTAAAGGTGATTTTTTCCCTCTTTTAATCATCAGATGATCTGTTGTGTGAGACTTGTGAACTATGTGAATATTCAGTTTCTCACCAACTTTTCATTCAAAGGCTTTAGCACCCACAGATAAGTCTATCTGAATTAATCATTTTTTCAGCTGTAATAAAATTATAACTTTCTATAATTATTTTTACATTTGTTAGCTGTCAAACAATATGCCCTTTCTGTGTAAAGAAGGGCTTTCCTCATCAGTATATAGTGTCATTTATGAGACAGATAGATATGAAAAATAAAACTCTTAGGATTCTATACATTGAGTTTTTAATCTTACTTTTTAAACATTAATATTATATCATAAGTACTTTTCTATATACTTATTTCAAAAATATCATTTTGATGGCTATGCAAAATGTATTATGGTGATGATGACTATGATGAGTATGAATCTAACAAAAATGTGTGGAATTTATATGCTGAACATTACAAAATAGTTTCTCATGTTTTCTTGACTTTCATATCTCTGACTCTTTAAAAAAATTATAGGGCAAGTATTTTGCAGAATATCGGTCAATTTGGTTTTGTGGTTAGATTCAGGTTATTCATCTAGAATTTCTAGAATTCTGGAATGTCTACTTGGGTTTTTAAAAATGTTTTCCCATTTTTCTATTGAGATTCCCTACTTAAGACATTTATACCTGAGCCAGGCATGGTGGCTTATATCTGTAAACCCAGCTACTCAGGAGGCTGGAGCAGGAGAATTGCTTGAGCCCAGGAGCTTGAGGCTGCAGTGAGCTATGATCATGATACTGCACTCCAGCCTGGGTGACAGAGTGAGACCCTGTCTCTAAAAAAAAGGAAGTTAAAAGAAGATATTAACATTTGTTTGAAGGCCCTTCTCAGCTAATTGCAACATCTGAGTTATTTGTGAGTCTGCTTCTACTGATCTCTTGATTACAGGTCACACTTTTTGCTTCTATGCATGTCTAGTAATTTTTAAAATCATGTATTGGTTGGTTTGAATAATATGTTGTGGAAACTCTGGGTTACGGTATCTTCCTCCAAAGAGCATTACGTTTTGTTATGGCAGTGATTAAATTGCTGGCAAATCAACTCGATCCTCTGGGGCTTAGATTTAGGCTTTGTTAGAGTAGATATATTCATTTTGCCCTTGGTTCCAGGATGTGGTCTTTATCCCTAAGGTCTGGTAAGGTGTGGTCCTTTTGACATGTCAATGGAAAGCCCATTGTATTTATTTACCCAATTCCATTTTTTAAAATTTTATTTTAAATTTAAATTTATTTATTTTTGAGATGGAGTCTTGCTCTGTTGTCTAGGCTGGAGTGCAGTGGCATGATCTCGGCTCCCTGCAACCTCTGCCTCCCAGTTTCAAGAGATTCTCTTGCCTCAGCCTCCTGAGTAGCTGGAATTACAGGTGTGCATCACCACGCCCAGCTAATTTTTGTATTTTAGTAGAATCTGGGTTTCACCATGTTGGCCAGGCTCATCTCGAACTCCTGACCTCAAGTAATCCTCCTGCCTCAGCCTCCCAAAGTGCTGGGATTACAAGCATGAGTCACAGCACTCGGCCTAATTCCAATATTTTTGTTTGATTTAAATGCCAAAGTTTATGTCCTAGACAGCTGCTAAAATCTCATCTCAGTTCTTTAGCCTCCTTCTTTTTCCTAGGTTTCTTGAGTCTTGTCTTGTGGATACACAATTTAGGAATCAGTCAAAGATTTGAGGAAAATTTACATGAACATTATGGATCTCTTTCCTTTGTGACTTTCTCCTTTCTAGGATTCTCCAACTCAATTTCCAATGCCTCTGGATCATTTCTTAAACTCTGACTTCTGTCTCACCAGCCTACTAAAGGTGCCATTCTCTGCTTCAGCTCAATTTCTCCAGATACTGCAGTGAACTGGGAAGTGTGGTATAGGAAAAGCTGATTTAAACATGGACCTCACCCAGGGAGCTTTCCTTTTTCAAGAATAATATTAATTCTCATCATTTCCCAACTTCAGCTGCCCTCCAGTGCCTTCACCTGGTTGTTTTTTTATGTTTTGTTCAGAATTTGTAATTGTTACTGGTAGAAGAATTAGTTCAATACAGGCTACTCCTTTAAAATATGAACTGGAACTGGATAAATGTTTTGAGTCAAGACACTTGAAATTAAGTCTAAAGATGAAGAAGTAAATTAAATAAGCAGTATTAATATTTATGTGCTAACGAATTTGTTTCTGTTTGGTTCTTTAGATGTTGGTAATGTTTAATAGCATTTAGCATACTAGATTTGAGATTCTAACTTACAATGTGTAAATGAGTTTGGTTTAAACTTGTTATTTAATGTTTAAGTCTCACTTATTTTATAAACATAGAGGAATAAAGGCATTTAAGACTCATCAATTTATATTTAACTTATTAAATTTGAAGTATTACTTAAAGACACTGGAAAGATCTCTTTGTTAATGAGATAATTGAAATGCATAAAAGAGAAATTTATTATATTAAATTTTAAAATTCAATTTGAAATAATTAAAGCATTTAATTAAATTTGTAAATGGGACCAAAATTAATCCAAGCTCCTTATAAGCAATTATTAAAATTCTCTAGATGTATAAGGAGAATAAGAGCATGATTAATATTTTAAATTGAACTGCAGTTTTTGCATTTGTAGCTTTAATTAATTGAATAATTAATTTTAAACCAACATTCTAAGTGAGTATTTATTGACATAGATTAAGTGCATGGGTTTGGAGTCTCTAAGACTTGATTAAAATTGCTCCAGATCACAATTTACTTAACATCTGTCATCCTCAATTTTTTAGCTGTAAAATGGGAATAATGATTCTGCCCTGAAATTATATGTTGCAGTAATTAATAACTCTAATAATGGTGATAACAATGATTAATGATAGCATATGCTTAAGGAAAGCTATTGAACAATGTGTATGGTATGATTCCATTTTTTGGTCAAAAAAAAAAAGATATGCAAGCGTAGGTGTAAAAAAATCTCCAGGAGGTTATCTAGGTGACTTTAATTTTTCCATGTCATTCTCATTTCTAATTTTCTAATAGTGTATATCTATTATATCTATTTGCCCTCACAAGTAGATATAATAGATGTACATCTATTATAATATATCTATACTAATAGATGTGTGTATTCACATATAAAAATTTTAGTTGTAGTTAATTATTTTGTGGGGTGAGATTATGAATAATTTTTACTATATGTTATTTAATTTTATTAATTTTCTTCATTGGACAGATATATAAGTAGAACAAACATACACCTGAGCATTTAATTAATTATTTATTTATTTATTTATTTATTTATTTTGAGACAGTCTCATTCTGTCACCCAGCCTGGAGTGCAGTGGCGCGATCTCTGCTCACTGCAACCTCCGCCTCCTGGGTTCATGCGATTCTCCTGCCTCAGACTCCTGAGTAGCTGGGACTACAGACGTGTGCCACCACGCTCGGCTATTTTTGTATTTTTAGTAGAGAAAGGGTTTTACTATGTTGGCCAGGCAGTCTTGAACTCCTGAGCTCAAGTGTTTTGCCCATCTCAGTCTCCCAAAGTGCTGGGATTACAGATGTGAGCCACCACGCCCAGCCCACCTGAGCATTTTAAAGTCATGAAAGGGACTTTTGTTTTTCTTTTTCTTTTTTTTTTTTTTTACTTTTAATACCACGTGAAGACCGTACCGCCAGGGTTGAGGGAGAAGGAAGGAAGTTATGCTCAGTATCGTCCATCATCACAGCCATCCAGTGGTTCCTAATCCTTCCGTGGTGGTGCTCAGTTGCAGCACCTTCACTGAATAAAGAACGCCCTAGTACTTGCCTTGAGGCTGGGTGCAGACTGACTCCTTGTATCTGCTTTCTTCCTGACAGCCAATGCGCTCTTGCTTCACGCTGTAAAGGAGGTGTATGTCTGGAGAGAGGCTTCTAAGTAGGAAAGATCTTTAAGTCCTTTCCTCTTCTTTGACCATCCCCTTTCACTTTCAACTCTCTCTCATAAAGATTCTCATTACTCCTGAGGCCTCCCGAATCCCCCCTGAGAATAAATTTCCAAATCTGTCTCTTAAATTCCTTCCTCTTCCTAGGACCCCAACCAGGCTATCCAAATATCTACCTGATGTTCCCATCTCAAATACAACAAATCACACATGAGTTTCACAGCCTACAAACCAGATTTTCGTTCTTTTTTTTCTAATAATGGTTAACAGGACCTTCAGTTATTTTATTTATTTATTTATTTACTTATTTATTTATTTATTTATTTATTTTAAGATTAGGGTCTCGCTCTGGTGCCCAGACTGGAGTGCAGTGGTGTGATCTTGGCTCACTGAAGCCTCGACTTCCCAGGCTCAAGTGAGTCTCCCATCTCAGCCACCTAACTAACTGGGACTACAGATATGCGCCATGACACCTGGCTAATTTTAAAATATTTTGTAGAGACTGCATCTCCCTGTGTTGCCCAGGCTAGTCTTGACCTCCTGGGCTCAAGCAATCCTCCTGCCTCAGCCTCCCAAAGTACTGGGAATATAGGCGTGAGCTACTGTGCCTGGCCAATCACGTTATTTACTTAACTAGACAAGTGTACTCAGCTTCACCTCATATGTCATTCTCTCCCCTAGGGCCTTTCCTGACTTCCTCTTTCCCAGAGAGTACACTCTCTCTCACCTGGGCCATCGAGGCTCCATGACACCTAGGACACACACTACTGAGCACCTCTCACTTTGGACTGTCACTCTTTGCTTAGATATTTTTGTCCCTGACAAAATTGTCCCTGTCAAAACCAGCACTATCTCAGGGTGTCCCCAGCACTGACCCCAATGCCTATAAGATGATCTCGTCATTTGTTCATTTCTTGAAACAAAAGCAATGCATTATAAGCCTTAAAAATTTCCTCTCCCCACTGAGCAGAGGCAAATATTCTTCATAGAAGAATACCAAATAGTATATGAAGACACCCCCACTCCCTACCCCAAGTCTGAGCTTGACATAGTGACTCACTTCCAAAGAATATAGAAAGGGAAAAACAGTATTTATATATAGTATAGGAACCTGGCAAATATCCCCTTAACCCAGTGATGAAGGTTAATGTCATTGGCAATGTCATGTTGATATCCATGTATCGTGATGTGACGAGAAAGGCACTTCATCTCCTTGGTATTCATCCCCAAACCCATAAACAGGAGAAAACACCTGACAAACCCAAACTGAAGGACATTCTGTAAATACCTGACCAGTGCTCCTCAAAACTGTCAAGGTTATTAAGAAAAAGAAAAACAAAAACAGGGAAATAGTGAGTAACTGTCACAGACCAGAGAAGATGAAGCAGACGTGATACCTAAATGTAATGTGAGATCCTGGAGTACATCCTGGAAGAGAAAAAGGGAAGCAGTGAAAAAACTGGTGAAATCCAAACTAAGTTTGGAGTTTGATTAATAATAATGTATCAAGTGCACAAGAGCACATGTCGGCTTTTTAATTTTGACAAGGGCACCATGGCAATTTAAGAGGATAACATTTGGGGAAACTGAAACTGGGTAAAGGAACTTTCTGTGTTGGATTCATCAGCTTTTCTGTAAGTCTAATATTATCCCAAAATAAAAAGTTTATTTAACAAATTCACTTCCCCCTGTACAACACCTTTACACCCCCTCTAAAGGCCAAAAGGTCAAACATCTCTATCTGGATACAAATAGAATCCATTAGTTAGATAGTATGTAGTAGAATTGAGCTATGAAAGCAACATTTTATTTTTATTCTATACTGATTATATGGTCTGTGCAGGAGAATGGCAATTGTTTGCCCTATCCATCCTTCACTAACAGAACCGATGCTGGCACCCAGCCTAATGACTACACCTACCTGCCTCCCTCATTGCCTGGGGTGACCCCGTGACTAACCTCTTTTCAGTGCCATGGAGAGAGAAGTGTGTGACACTTTCAAGTAGTCTCCTTCAAAGGGATGGTAAGCACTTCCCTTCTTCTTACCTGCTGGCATGTGTGAGAATGGGAAGGCTGGGAGGTGGCACACTGAGACAGACCAAGGAACCCAAGAGCGTGAACCTGGGTCACACTGATATTGATTGAGACAGATCATACACATCCATTTTTTTAAAAACTGGAAAATTCAGAAAGTAGATAGGTACATATGGAAGAAAATAAGAATGACCTGTAATTTTACCACCTGGAAATAGCTTGTTTTGACATATGTAGTATCATGTATGAGATACATAGACACCTATGAGATTAAAATCCCACAATCCTATACATCCAGTGTTGCATTTTCCTTTAAACCTTAATATTTTATCATGGGTACTTTCTATATATTTTTAGAAAATGTTGTTTGGATGTTTGTGTAACATGCATTATGGTGCTGAAGGACCACAGTGAGTATGAATTTGGCGTCACACAGACCTTAGTTCAAGTCTCATTTAGGACCTTGGCTAGCTGTGTGACCTCAGGCAAATTGTACCACCTCCCTGTAAAATGAAGGTAAATAAAAGACTTACCTTTTAGAGTTGTTGGGAGGATTGAATAAGTTAATGTATGTAAAATCTCTAGCGCAGGGCCTGGATCATAGTAAATTCTTAATAAATATAAACTACTGTGATTAACATTATTCTTTAAAAAATTTTTGTGACAAGGCAGCACAGTGGCACAATCTCAGCTCACTAGAGCGTCGACCTCCTGGGCTCAACTTATCCTCCTACCTCAGCCTCCTGAGTAGCTGGGACTACAGGTGTGCAACATCATGCTTGGCTTATTTTTGTATTTTTTTTAGAGATGAGTTTTCACCACGTTGTCAAGGCTGGTCTTGAACTCCTGGGCTCAAGAAATCCACCCACCTCAGCCTCCCAAAGTGGTGAGTACTTGAAATCAAAAAAATAATAATGCAAGGAATTGATAATAAAGGTGATGTGAAAGCTAAGAAATAAAATAGGAAAATGAAATAACCCAAAGATTAGCAGCAGTTAGACAGCACTACCACATTAGGTGGAAGGAGAGAGGGAAAATGTGCTGTAACCAGAGTCCAGGGCCAGAGTTACCTGGCAGAAGCTAGAATTATGGTAGACCTTTTCTGTGGGACATAGACCCATGGAAGAAATTCAGCTATTTCTGGAGATGCCACTTGTGGTAAAGAGGGCTGGGGAAAAATACGTTGGATTGGCCCTTCCACCCACTTTGTAATCTCCTTTTAGCACCCTTCAACCCATTCAGAAGCCTGGGAAATGGGGTCTTAGCCTTCTTGAGCTACAAAGCAAAGCAGGGGAAGAGGATCTGATGGAAATAGATCTAAATGGAATGGATCTGATGGAAACAGACCCAGGACTGGCACAGTCCACCCCTTTTACTATTCAAAATTTATTCTCATCCTTCCACCTCTATTTAACAAAACCAAACATGAAGCCCCTGTATCCTACAAATGAAGACGCTTTCTTCTTTCCTCCAACAAGAAGAGGTGCAAATCTCTCTAGTCATAATGTCCACTTCATGCCCAAGATGTCCAGGTGAATTTCAGTCCTCCCCATCTAGTCTGAATGTTACTTCTCACGGTCTGTTGAACTTATTGTAAAATTAAGCACCAGCAATACTTCTTATATAAAGTACACAAGGAAGAGGCAGGGGGAAAAAGATATCAATCATGAATATGTACATAAAAATATTCATAGATACTTCAGTTCTCATTTCTATAACAGGTCACAAGGTCATTCCACTTCTCATTCCATGTTACCCTGGCCCTCAGCCAGTACCTTGGCTAGTTGGGGTTATTTGCTTGGTGGAAAATGCCTTCACACCTGAATGGCCTGAGTCTTTGGTATTCTTTGAGTTACTTTAGTGTTTTATTGTTTGTTTCTTTTTGGTTTTTGAGAGGGAGTCTTGCTCTGTCGCCCATGCTGGAGTGCAGTGGTGTGATCTAGGCTCACTGCAGCCTCTGGTTCCTGGGTTCAAGTCGTTCTCCTGTCTTAGCCTCCTGAGTAGCTGGGATTACAGGTGCCCACCACCATGCCAGGCTAATTTTTGTATTTTTAGTAGAGACAGGGTTTCACCATGTTGGCCAGGCTGGTCTTGAACTCCTGACCTCAAGTGATCCGTCTGCCTTGGCCTTCCAACGTGCTGGGTGAGCCACTGGGCCTGCTGAGTTACTTTAGCTTTAGTTGACCTTTAATACTGGATGTGCAGTTACTATCCTTGAAACATTTTCCTATTCTAAGTGGCACCCCAGTGACTCCTGAGGTTTCAGGTACAGTAGTCCTTTCTGTAGCAACACAATTTTCCTTTGATACTTGGTACTACCTACCCCAAACAGCACAGTTATCCTTCCTCAGCCTGTGAGAGACTCAACTTCAACTTTAATGGAAGTATTATTATATCTCCTGAATGAGCAGAGCCCAGGATTTGGGGATGGGAAGCAAGAATTCTTCCAGTGATTTTATCAGTTGTAATAATGAGGGGGGACCACTCCCAATTTTACCCCATGGTTCCCAGACTTTTTAGGGTAGCAGTTCAATGTTGCAGATGTTGTCTCCTGGAATATAACCACAGAAAGTCTTTAACATGTCATTCTCTGTTTTGTTGGGTCGCCTATTTCTGAGTGAGGGGGTATGTGATAATATCAGTGAATTCCATGAGCGGAAGCCCACTGCTGCATTTTTATTGCTATGGAGCGAGTACTTTGGTAAAAATAAATAAATAAATAAATATTGTATGGGTTTTAATGATGGTAAATAAGATTTTCTCTAACTCCACAGATGACTATGTTGGCAAACACATAGTGGTCAGGCAAGACAAACCAGCACCCTCAAATAGGTGTTTATTTCAATTAGGACAAATTGATAAGTACAATATAACAAAATTGCTAGTGGGTGGTTGACTGGTCACCCTGGGAAATGGTGTTCAGTCTTGGTTTTTGCTATTAGTTGCTCCAAGATAGATCCATAATCGCATTTGCTTGATATGGCCACCTTTTATTTAAGAGCCTCCTCTACAATGGATGCCCTTTTCATGAGGCACACATGTCCTCACACTCTAGGTCTATTTCATATATCCATTCTCGTAACTCTTACCCAGACTTTATTGTCACCAATCTTACAATCTTGCTTTTACCAAGTTCCTAACCAGGTGGCCAAACTGTTGGCCACTGCCTAAAACTCAAGGTAGATCTCTTCATTTATCAGGGCATTCTCCTTCCGTCTGCTGTGGACAACCAGATGAATTACTCTCAGTTCTGTCTATGGGGCAATGGAAGTTCCTCATAAGGGCACAGACTGAATTGAGGGAGGACCAGCACTATAGCTGAAGGTGGCCGATGTCACTTGCATGTGCCTTCCAGACCTACTTGAACCTGATCTCACAGCTACCACCTCCGTTTGATAAGAGTTTGTTTCTGCAGACATCAAACCTTAAGACTTAGAGGATCAGAGAACACTCACTTTATGGTGGGAAACTCAAGGCACATAGTCACTCAGTCTTATGGTAGAGTGGATACTGTGGCACTCAGCTCACATCTCCCTATCTAGGATTGAGGCTGCCACAGCTGAGCTTCCTGTGAAATTTCCTCAGCTTTGTCCAAGGTTACATGGTTCCCACATCTAATACCTGATTGATATGGCAACACTGGCGCCTGTTCCCTTTCAAGGCAGGACAACTCAATAGGGACATCCCAATTTGAGTTCCCTGTGTGAGCAGCTGAGGCCTCTGTTGCAACAATCACAGTTCACCTTCTTCCTCTGTCTCTCTTACTCTCTAACCAATCCTGTCTCTCTTACTCTCTAACAGACTGTTGCTCCCAAACGCAGTCTCCAATATACCTTCTGTCCATCAAACCCCATCTTAGAATTGGCTTCCTGGGGAAACAACCAAATAGTCAAATGTTCAGAATCTACAAAGTCCTTGAGGTGAACCAGGGTCTTCTTCTCAAAGTAAGATTAGTTGTCAGCTCAGGAAGGTGTAGCTTTGCTTCAAAACACTATGGGACTGTGCTAGGGTTCTCTTATTGGGACTTCCCTGTTCCATACAGCCTTTTTATTTACCACAGACCTCCAAGTACTGTTAGATCTGTTGGGTCACAGTCCTGAGCCCCAGGCAGCATGGCCTATGCCACACCTGGACTCACTATAGAACCTGCTCTTGCTTTGGGCCTCACCTAAAGCTCAGCCTTAACAAGTTACTTGTTAGATGGATTGGAGCATCACACCCAATCTATAGCCTCTAAAATCCAAAGAAGCTCGGGAATGGTCCAGATAGTTCAATAAAACACATGAATTTCACAAATGTGTCTTATATACTGATGTCTACTATATGGCAGTGACTCTGGGAGATGCAGGAAAGAAATGAGAAATGGTTCAGCCTTTGAAGGATTTGGTCTAGTCAGTTATGCAGCAATGTGAGCCAAGGCGATGACACTTGGTGGACAGTGCCATATGGCGTTTATGTATGAAGTGCCATGAGCGAGCCAGGAGAGAGTAATCATTCCTGCCCTGCCAGGCCGGGTGAGAAAAGTGGGTGATATCTGGTCATATTAAACTGTAAGCTGATCAGCTCAATAAACAACAAAATATCTTATACCAAATATAAAAGGTGTTAAGATATTTCATAACTCTGAGATTTAAGCTGTTCCCAAGTATGTAATTTATATATCAGATACACTTTTTCTTGGTTTGGATCCTAAAAATGCAACAGAATGACTTTCTGTTCATTTATAAAAGGAGAATTTTAAAAAACCAGATAATTTCTGATTGCTCTTCAGAACAATGACAATATAATCCTCACCATTGTCACCTTCTGTTCACAGCCTGTCACTGAGTAGAGATAAACAACTACACACTTAATTATAAGTTATGTGCTAATTTGGGCACGCCAAGTATCATACTATTGGATGTATAATATTGGCCCAAGTTTTGAGAGTTGAGTACAGCCTTTCTTTTGTCTTTTATTGCCAAATCAGATGCAAGATATTCAGGACACTCCAGCGTTAATTCCTATTCACTATTTCTAATTATTTAAAAACTAAGATGTCATCTTGAAAATAAAGTAGGGAAATGTTCAGCTACTTGAGGGAACAATTTGTACACAACATCTTGTATACACTTAGGTCAAATACAAGACGGAATAATTTATATTTTCCTAGTGACAGCAAAGACTATTTTGGACTTTCTTTACAAAAAAGGACTTCTTGGCTGGGTGCAGTGGCTCACGCCTGTAATCCCAGCACTTTGGGAGGCCGAGGGGGGTGGATCACGAGGTCAGGAGATCGAGACCATCCTGGCTAACACAGTGAAACCCCGTCTCTACTAAAAATACAAAAACAAAACTAGCCAGGGGAGGTGGCAGGCGCCTGTAGTCCCAGCCACTCGGGAGGCTGAGGCAGGAGAATGGCATGAACCTGGGAGACGGAGCTTGCAGTGAGCCGAGATTGCGCCACTGCACTCCAGCCTGGGCGACACAGCGAGACTCCTTCTCAAAAAAAAAAAAAAAAAAAAGGAATTCTTCTGATGCTTACTTTCTAAACTAACGTATACACACACACACACACACACACACACACACACAGAGATGTAAATGCTTTGCTTCATAATCTTATAGCAATGTCTTAGGTTTAGTGTGTATGTGAAGTAATGGTGGTGGCTAACAATAGTGGGTGTAAATAATGTATAGACATGCACTGCATAACAATGTGTCAGTCAACAGCAGATCACCTATATGACCATGGCCCCAAAAGACTATAATGCAGCTGCCCTATACAGGTGTACCATTTTTTCTTTTATACTGTATTTTTACTGTACCATTTCTATGTTTAGAGGTGTTTAGATACACAGACACCATTTTGTTACAGTTGCCTATGGTATTCAGTACAGTTGTGTGCTGTACGGGTTTGTAGCCTAGAAACGATGGGTTATACCATGTAGCCTAGGGGTGTAGTGGCCTATCCCTTCTAGGTTTGTATAACCACACTCTGTGATGTTCACACAACAACAAAATCACCAAATAACGCATTTCTCAGAACGTATCCCCATCCTTAAGCAAGGCATTACTGTATCTCCCACAGTCTTCTTGATAACTTCAAGTCTTTTTAGCTGACTTTTTGACAGACCTGATAATTTGATGGTTGCTGTTTGTAACCTTGCAAATAGGCAGGAGATGTGTCAGGTTTGCCATTCTCTTGTTGTGCACTTGTGCTTGTTTTTTCAGTATCATCTTTGACCCAAGGTTCCTTTGAAGGTCCAATTTTGTAACATTTGTCCATCTTGGAGGGTTGCTTAGGTTAACAAGAAATGATTTAATTTGTAAATCCATGTAACTTACTGCCTGCAAACCTCAGTGCTTTGCCATGAGCTGAAAGAGAAGAAAATCTCAAGGGCACCATCACGTTGGCCACTCGGAGTTGTGGAGCCTTCTTTGGTCCCTCAGCTTCCTGGGGTTCCCACGAATAACATGTGGTTGTCACATGTTGGGATGAGAGTGCTAGTGTCAATCTGATTACTGCAAGGTTGAGCAGGGGCAAAAACCCATTCAAACTGCAAGACAGACCAATGGATTTTAACATGACTGCATACTAAAAGTTTATTGATATGGTTTCAGATTTCTACCCTGCAACTAACCTTACAAAGCGGCCACAATGATCTATAAAGGCTACTGACATATTCCTCCCCTCTCCAATTCCTCATCCGTGTGAGCTTGGATTATCTTCATATATTTCTGCCAAACAGCGTTTCACAGCAAATTAAATGCCGAAGCAGATAAAAGAAGCTGGCTGTCTTCTATTTGGCCAGACACTAAGAAGATTTGCAAAGTAATGATTTAGTTTTCTCACTAAAATTTTTTTGTGTCTTGAGAAATACAGTCATTTCTAATAAAATTTATGTTTCTATGTGAATATTCAATGAGGTCCTTGTTATTTTAAAACAAATAAATATTTTTAACAATTCTCATTTAATTTTAATATCTGTTATTGTTAGAGTAAATCTTCATAAATAAAAGCTCTTTGGATTTTCAGTAAGTATGCAGACACCAAAAGGTGGAGAAAATGAATTTATAACTGACATTAACAATATGGATAGATTTTATTAACATAATAAGGAGTAAACATAAGTTTTGGAAGACTGCTATGATGTCCTTTTTAAAAATGACTTTATTTTTTTAGAGCAGTTAGGTTCACAGCAATATTGAGAGGAAGGTACAGAAATGTTTCATATACCCTCTGCCCTGGGACGTACATAGCCTCCACTATTATCAATATTTTCCACCAGAGTGCTACATTTGTTACAATTGATGAACTTACGCTGGCACATCCTAATTACCCAAAGTCTGTAGTTTACATTAGAGTTCACCCCTAATGTTGTACTTGCTATGTGTTTGGATGGATGTATAATGATAGTTATTCACCATTATAGTATCATACAGAGTAGTTTCAGTCTCCTAAAAATTCTCTGTGCTCTATGTATTCATCACCCTGCCTCAGACTCTGGCAACCCCTGATTTTTTCACTGTCTCTACAATTTTGCTTTTTCCAGAATGTCATATAGCTGGAATAATGCAGTATGTACCCCTTTCAGACTGGCTCCTTTCACTTAGTTATATGCCTTTAAGTTTCCTCCATGGCTTAATAGCACATTTCTTTTCAGTGCTGAATAATATTTCATTGTCTGAATGTACTATAGCTTATTCATTCATCTACTGAGAACATCTTGATTGCTTCTAAGTTTTGGCAGTTATGAATGAAGCTGCTATAAACATTGGTGTGCAGGTTTTTGTGTAGACATCAGTTTTTAACACCTTTGGGTAAATACCAAGGAGCACAGTTGCTGGATCCTATTATAGGAGTGTGTTTAGTTCTGTAAGAAACTGCTACACTGTCTTCCAAAGTAGCTGTACCAGGCTGGAGTGCAGTGGCGCCATCTTGGCTCACTGCAAACTTTGCCTCCCCGGTTCATGTGATCCTCATGCCTCAGCCTCCCAAGTAGCTGGGAGTACAGGTGCATGCCACCACGCCCAGCTAAATTTCTTTTCTTTTTTTGTGGGGGAGAAAGGGAGTTTTACCACATTGGCCAGGCTGGTCTCAAACTCCTGGCCTAAGGTGATCCATCCATCTCGGCCTCCCATAGTGCTAGGATTACAGGCATGAGCCACTGTGCCTGGTCAATGATATCTTGTTATTGTTCTAATTTGCATTTCCTTGATGACATATGATGTGGGCATCTTTTCATATGTTTACTTGTCATCTATGTATCTTCTTCGGTGAGATGTTGTCAAGGTCTTTGGCCCATTTTTTTAAAAATTAAGAAAAATTGTATTTATAATATACAACATGATATTTTGACAATGTATACATTTAGAATGGTTAAATCGAGCTAATTAGCATATGCATTACCTCACATACTTGGCGGTGTATATAGTCAATTTTTGTAAATATTCTGTATGTGATGTGAAGGATGTGCTTTGCAGATTATTGTCACA
Source organism: Papio anubis (assembly GCF_008728515.1). Lineage (NCBI taxonomy): Eukaryota > Metazoa > Chordata > Mammalia > Primates > Cercopithecidae > Papio > Papio anubis. The sequence goes on along the minus strand of NC_044982.1, from coordinate 120,268,628 downwards.
GGTCTATAAATGTGTGTTACATCATTTGAGTTACTGATATGTTCAAATCTCTATCCCTTATTGGTTTTTTTGTTTGTCCTATTAGTGAGATGAGTATATTAACATCTCCCATTGTAGCTATGATTTGTCTGTTTATCTTTGTGGTGTTCTGTTCACATTTGCTTTACACATTAGAAGACCACATTATTAACACAGCTTGCCATCTCAGGAACCAGGAAGCCCCTACATCTGCCTGATGACATGCCTGTAACCCAGGTGTCATGAAGCTTTCCCTTTATCATTCTGCTTCTCTCACTTTATAAAAGAAAGGCATCTCACTTACCCATTTCACTTCTTACTATGTCTCTGCCTCTGGAGCACCAAAGAAAGATACACTGAAGCATTCATTATTAATGGGGATCAAGGCACCACAAACTGAAGGCATGGCTTTTCATCGTCCAGACATCTATGTGTTAAGGGCACAGCATGGCATTAGGTCATCATGGGATTTTTGGCATATAACTCAAAAAAATTTTAAAAAGTTGAATGACATTGCACAACAAAATTCCTTCCATTTCCACTCACTGATATATATATATACACATACACACACACGTATAGATGTGAACATATATTTTTAAAATAAACATAAATATATTTATTTATTTTTGAGATGGAGTTTCACTCCTGTTGCCCAGGTGGGAGTGCAATGGTGCGATCTCGGCTCACTGCCACCTCCGCTTCCTGGGTTCAAGTGATTCTCCTACCTCAGCCTCCCAAGTAGCTGGGATTACAGGCATGCACTACCATGCCTGCCTGGCTAATTTTGTATTTTCAGTAGAGATGGGGTTTCTTTTTTTTTTTTTTTTGAGACGGAGTCTCACTGTGTCGCCCAGGCTGGAGTGCAGTGGCCGGATCTCAGCTCATTGCAAGCTCCGCCTCCCGGGTTTTTACGCCATTCTCCTGCCTCAGCCTCCCGAGTAGCTGGGACTACAGGCGCCCACCACCTCGCCCGGCTAGTTTTTTGTATTTTTTAGTAGAGACGGGGTTTCACCGTGTTAGCCAGGATGGTCTCGAACTCCTGACCTCGTGATCCGCCCTTCTCAGCCTCCCAAAGTGCTGGGATTATAGGCTTGAGCCACCGTGCCCGGCAAGATGGGGTTTCACCATATTGTCCAGGCTGGTTTCGAACTCCTGACCTCAGGTGATCTGCCTGCGTCAGCTTCCCAAAATGCTGGGATTACAGGCATGAGCCACCGTACCCGGCGGGTAAACACATTTTCTAAGTATTAACATATACAGAAATAAAAATAGGATTAGGATTTATTCTGAACCCTGTCTCATTTTAATAATCAGTGATATTTTCCATACACATATGAACTAACTGAAAAACAAAAGCCTATTTCATTAAGGAATATACATATAATTTAATACAATTTAAACATGATATGGTTAATGTAATTCAGCATTTTATACTTAATAAAAAAATTATAACTTGATGTTTTGTTTAATTTTATACAGATGATACTTGCAATGATAACTCAATCTGGATTTTTTAACATTTAGAATCATATGAAATTCAAAAATTAAAATAAATTTCCCCATATTTTAGTTATAGATAAGGATAATATGGTAATCAATTAAAAAAACTTTGAAACATAAAGATATATTTTTATGTAAAATTTTGAATTGAAGGAGAAAAAAGATGTAACATTTTTGACTATTACAGATGAGCTAGCTCAGGTATGTTTTAAATAGACAATGGAAATCAAATTACATACTAATTATTTTCCATTGTATATATTTGTTTATTTTTATTTATTTTTTATTTATTTTTATATAGAGTTTCACTCTGTCACCCAGGCTGGAATGCAGTGGCGCCATATCAGTTCACTGCAACCTCTGCCTCCTGGTCTCAAGTGATTTTCCTGCCTCAGCCTCCCAAGTAGCTGGGACTACAGGCATGTGCCACCACACCTGGTTAATTTTTGTATTTTTAGTAGAGACGGGGTTTCGCCATGTTGCAGGCTGGTTTCGAACTCCTGAGCTCAGATGATCTGCCCGCCTTGGCCTCCCAAAGTGCTGGGACTACAGGCGTGAGCCACCACGCCCGGCCCCATTGTGTATATTTAAAAGAACATTATGAAAGTTTTCTTTAAAAATGTCAACTTCCACGACAGACAACAAACAACTTAGAATGAAAAATTGTAGAGGGCAACTGCTAGAATGTGTAAAATTCTTGCGGGGTATACTCGAGAAGGACAATGTGAAGACCCCACCTCCTGCTTTTGGGCAATCATGTGTCTAGCCAGACACTAGATGAACTACGAATTTCCTGAGAAGAAATTTCTTCTCTTGGTGAAAGTGTTTCAGTATCCAGAACACTCACCTTCCTAGTACTCACTAGGAATTCTTCCTAGTACTCACTTTTATATCTAGGGGAAGGTAAAGAAGTGGGGTCCCCCACACAGCAGTGAGTGCCAGAGCTGGAAGTATTCAAAAGATAGAATGGTGGACCATGCTCCCTTTCAGAGCCAGCAATTGATAACCTATCTCATTCTGGTTGGAAAGAATAAGGAAACAAGTAAAGATAGAAAGAGGCACAGGTAGACATACCTATTTATGAAGTGCCTTCCGTGTTCAGGTATCACATTGGCTGCGTGCACGTATGTTACTTGATTTCCATAACACTGCCTCCTACAGATGAAGAAATGGAGCCTCAGGAAGATGACACGGCTTGTCCAAATTTATATGGTTTGTCAGTGGTGCAATTGGGATCCCAGGTTTGTCTGACTTGGCTATAACCACGGCCTTAGAGTCAGAAGATATGTGTGCCCTGGGGCAAATTACTTAACTTCTCTGAGCTCAGGTTTCCTCATCTGTAAAACGGGGTATTACTAGCTATTTTGCAGGGTGGTCGTTAAAAGCTAGTGAGTAAATATGTGGATGTGCTAAAATCCCTAGCACCAGGCCTGGCGCACAGAAGGCCCTGAAGTTAGAAGAGTTGACTATTCAGGCAGAGTCGGGTATTCTGGCACCAAACTTCTGCCAGCAAAGTGATCGCTGGTGTTTGGGGCACAAAGCTTTGGGAGTAGAGCTGCCACTTAATGGTGACAAAGTGAGTAGTGGCTCACCTTAAATTTTAAGATAAAGCAGCTAAAACTTTGGACGTTGACGTGGGGTTGCCTTAAGAGATCCAAGGCTAGTGCCCATCCACTGCATTCCCTCCTAGCCAAAAATGTCTCGCCCTTCACATGTTAAAACTAAACAATGCAGCCCGCGGAGCCCATTCAGTGTTCTGCAGTCAAGGGTTAAAAACTCATGCTGCCTAGCAATCCCAGCACTGTGGGAGGCAGAGGCGGGCCGACTAAGCTTGAGGTCAGGAGTCTAGACCAGCCTGGCCAACACGGTGAAACCCCGTCTCCGCCAACAATACAAAAATTAACCGGGCGTGGTGTTGCGCGCCTGTAGTCCCGGCTACTCTGGAGGCTGAGGCAGGAGAGTCGCTTGAACCCGGGAGGGGGAGGTTGCAGTGAGCCGAGATCGCGCCATTGCACTACAGCCTGGGGGACGGAGCGAGACTCCGGAACAAACAGACAAACCAACCAACTCAAACTCATGCTGCCTCGCCCTTGCGGGGCAGAACCCACAAAAGACACCATGCCTCTGCTGTTCATTTTTCACTTTTTTAATGTTACGAAGTAGGATCGTGTGTGTGTGTGCGTGTGTGTGTAAACGGATCCAGATCTAAAATTGTCACTGAAAGGACGAACTCATCAAAGAAGTCCTTGGGTAGCTGCAAGTAGCTTCCTGGAACTATTGGTGTTGTTTGCGCGCCCCCTGGTGGCCAATGGCCTTCCTTGTCAAGGAGGTTGGCACAGATCATCAGTTTCTTAACCGTGGTGGCACGTGAGGAATCACCTGCAAATTCTGATTTAAAAGGTCTACTGCTGGCTCACGCCTGTAATTCCAGCACTTTGGGGGGCAGAGGCGGGCGGATCACCTGAGGTCAGGAGTTCGAAACCAGCCTGGCCAACATGGTGAAACCCTGTCTCTACGGAAAATACAAAAATTAGCCAGGCGTAGTGGTGCACATGTGTTATTCCAGCTACTCGAGAGGCTGAGGCAGGAGAATCGCTTGAACCTGGGAGGCGGAGGTTGCAGTGAGCCGGACCGCGCCATTGCATCCCAGCCTGGGCAATAACAGCGAAACTCCGTCTTAAAAAAAAAAGTCTACTGCTGGGATAGACAGTATTATTTTATTTTTTAAAAAAAGAAATTTCAGGGGTGATTTAATGTGCAGGCAGGGATAACCACTGCTAGGGGGATTTCACTTATTTATTTATTTGAAATGGAGTTTGGCACTTGTTGCCCAGGCTAAAGTGCAATGACGCCATCTCGGCTCACTGCAACCTCCGCCTCCCGGGTTCAAGCGATTCTCCTGCCTCAGCCTCCCAAGTAACTGGGATTACAGGGATGTACTACCACGCCTGGCTAATTTTGTATTTTTAGTAGGGACGGGGTTTCACCATGTTGGCCAGGCTGGTCTCAAACTCCTGACCTCAAGTGATCCACACATCCCGGCTTCCCAAGGTGCTGGGGTTACAGCTGTGAGCCACCATGCCCGGCTCTGGGGATTTCATTTAGAATTACCGATTGATGGTTTTCTTTGATTCATTTTGCAAATATTTATTGAGCTCCTACTAGGCGTTAAGCACTGTGATAGGAGATGATGAGCAACAGAAAGTCCAGTGCCGTGTCCTCATGTAAATTACAAATGTGAGTAAAATAAACGCACAATGAAAAAATAGTTATCAGAGCTCAGAATAGGACAATCTGAGTGCATCTGGAAGTCAGCAAAGGCTTGAGGACTTGCCTTTTGAAGCGAGGTCTGAAGAGTGAGCTGGAGTTAACTAGGCCAGGCTGACGCACTGACACAGATAGTTGCCTCAAGTTTCCTTGCTATTGTCAGGCAAGTGGCCCACCACGTTGGAGGCAGGCCTTCTTTGATACGGCTCCGGCCTCCTGCCCCAAGTGGACAATCAGATCCCTGGATGACTGACGATGATTGCCTGTTAATTCCATCAGGGTAACGTGAAAACATTAAAAGGAGGAAAGTGTTGCTCCTCAGGACAGCAAAAGGTGTGTGGGTGAAGAAGGTGGAGGAGGAAGACAAGACAGAGCACTGAATATCAAAGAAATGCAACTTTAAACAAAAAGGAGCCATGTCTTGTCAGGCCAGTTGGCAAAGGCGTATAATACACAGTGCTTGATGAGAATGGAGCTTCTTCTCTCTGATCCAGCAAATTCACTGTTAGGAAGTCCCCCTGGGAATGATGGGCATAGATATGTGGAGAGTGTAGCAGAGAAAGGGAGTATGGCTGAGCTTAAAGAACAGGATCATAACCCCTTTGGGAGGAGAGGTTTATTTTAAAGAGAGGAAGAGTAAGTATTGTGTGGGACGTTGTCTCAGTGGCTGAATTACCATTGATCGCTCCATGTGGGATTACATAAAAGAAGATTCATGTGTAGAAAAATTTCCATATAACAACCTCTCTTATCCTTTTAATTTCAACTGAATTTGACATACCTATTCAGTACCTGCTGTTGCAAAGCTTGGGTGGGTGTGAAGAGCTGTATTATCATGAGGGATGGGTGACATGCCTGGCTCCCTGTCCTCCAGGAATGTAGGCTAGAGGGGAAGGCTGACAAGCGACAAATTGAAATGCAGTAATTGTAATAAAATAAATATTATATTATAGGTATAAGAATGTGTGTTTAAAGTGCTATGAGAAGAGAGGTAAAACATTTTTCAAATTGTAATTGAAGAAATGTGTCTGAGGAAGATTCCCAGAGGAAATAACATTTGAACAAAATTTTGAAGAAACAATTGGATTTTCACTAGATTTGGCATAGGGGTATTGGAGAGGAGAAGACCCTTCTGCTTTAAGGAGAGTTGCATGAGGCTTTATTTATTTATTAAGTCTTTACTGAGCACATTGATAAATGCTGTGTGGGACACAGAAGGAAGAGAACTTTGTACCATGAAAAGGAGACAAAACACACAAGGAGAAAACAAACCATGATATTACATTATATTGTGTAATTAGGTGTCAATGTTGTCAGCAAGATCTAGAGATGAGGCCATTGCTTTAAATATTTGCAGTGCAGTGGACAGAAGCCTGCTGAGGGCAAAGGGAGAAATGAGAAGTACATTCTTACCATCACCTTTCCACAAACTTCTGGATTAAAAAGTATTATTGTTTCTTTGACAGTTTTTTATTTCAGTAGTTTTTGGAGTACAGGTGGTTTTTGGTTATGTGGATAGGTTCTTTCCCGGTGAATTCTGAGGTTTTAGTGCACCCATCACCCGAGCAGTGTATACTCTACCCAATGTGTAGTCTTTTATCCCTCACCCCCCTCCCAACCTTCCTCCTGCATCCCCAAAGTCCATATGTCATTTTTATACCATTGCATTCTCATAGCTTAGCTCTCACTTATAAGTGAGAACATATGATATTTGGTTTTCAATTTCTGAGTTTAAAAATTATTGTTGTTTTTTAATGTGACATGAACCATACCCGAAAACACTTTGGCAAAAAACTCAAGCATAAAGAGGAGGAAAAAAAGCTTCCCTCACCACCCCAACTCCCCTGCAATCCCACGTGTCTCCTGAGATGTAACTGTTATCGCCTTTTTGATGTGGATTCTCCCAGAATGTTATCTATGTATTTACACACAAATACAAATATGTAAATATATAAATATATAGTTTTTGGATTGCTGTGTGTTTTATATAAACGGTAAATTGGGAACATTTTCTATAGCTTTTTTCTACTCTAGGGTATTTAGGGAATTTTCCAGGTCAGTTCATTTATATATACCTCAGTATTTTAACTTGTATTCCATGGCATGGTGCATCTTAGTCACTGAACTATTTCCAGCTGATAATATGGGCAGTTGATAAAATTTATACTTGATTTGTGCATCAGCAACAACAATAATAAAATCCAGCCTGGGTTTAGTAAATGGAGCCCTGTCTTGAGGCACCAGTCTAGAGAGTAACAGTTCCACTGCTGATTCCACGATCTGAGTCAGTTCCCAAACCCAGAATGAAAGGGAAGCTGGGGACCCTCAGAGAAGAACCCGGCATGACAAACAGCTGAGAGCTGTACTGCACGCCTCCCACAGATGACTGGTTGTCATTGATCAAGTAACTGTATGCTAATAAAAGGAAAATACTAGGAGCTTGAAAGCTACTGTGGCCCATTTGTGAAGGTGGGGGCTCTCAGCAGGTGGGGGAATAAATGGTGCTTTGCTTTGACTCTATCTCATAGTAGGCTCATTGTGACAAGGACTCTAAGGACATCTGAAGATATTTGGGATGGAGAAGGGAGGTCTAAAAGTGCTTTGTATCGCTAAAAGTTAAAGACATAAAGATTAAAACAAGATAGTTAGCTGATTGGCAAGTAATATGTTGTTTATGGGATGAAGATCTATATTTTCCCTTTGACCCAGCAATCTTACTTTTAGGAATTATCCCATAGAATTACTCTCATAGATACAGATAGAGAGGACCAGAGAATGAGAGAGCTGGTAAACTGTGCTTTTCTTAAGGCATGGAATTAAGGAATACCTAGGGTAAGATATTTTGAATTTATCTGGTGATTATTCCCCAAGTTCCTGAGTGTACAGTTGAAATTGATATACTTAGAAACTGGCAGAATTTTCACACTCGATCCCCTCTATGGAATAAGATCTGTTATTATTGGAAGAACCAAGACATTCCCCCCTTCCCCTGCTTTTTTAAAAACTAAATTAAAGAGTAATACTGCATTGCTGGGGGAAACACAGCGGTTAGCACTACTATCCAAAACTTGAAAGATGCGGAAGTGATGATTTCTCTTTCTTTCTTCTCTCTCTCTCCTTTCTTTTCTTTTTTTTTTTTTTTTGAGATGGAGTCAGTCTTGCTTTGTTGCCGAGGGTGGAGTGCAATGGCACAATCTCACCTCACTGCAACCTCCGCCTCCCAGGTTCAAGCAATCCTCCTGCCTCAGCCTCCCAAGTAGCTGGGATTACAGGCGCCCACCACCACACCCAGCTAATTTTTGTATGTTTAGTAGAGACAGTGTTTCACCATGTCGGCTAGGCTGGTCTCCAACTCCTGGCCTCAGGTGATCTGCCCGCCTTGGCCTCCCAAAGTGCTGGGATTACAGGCATGAGCCACCACATCCAGCCAGAAGTAATGATTTCTATCACATCTGCAATTTAACTGACAATACGGCTGATGCAGTATATAGAATAAATCAGAGAATGAAATGACAATGACTTTAATTGCATCTGCTTTTACAGACATTGTCTCCTTCATAGCCCGTGTTACATCATTATCAATTTGGCAAATGCTTTTTTCTCCATCCCAATAAGCAGTAACACCAGAAGCAGTTTGCTTTCACATGGCAAGGGCTGCAGAATACTTTCAACGTCTTGCCTCAGACGTATACTAGCTCTAAGGTCCTGCGCTTCAGTTTTGTACTTAGGAATCTTGATCATATCACTAACCCACAGGACACAGCCCTGGCTCTCCACACGGATGCTAGTATGCTAAGAAGGCCTGATGAGAAGGAGGGGGGCAGGTGCCCTGGCTGACTGTTAAGACACACACACGCTGAAGGTGGGAAATATGCAGTATTCCATGCTTTCACTTTCCAAGGTTTTAGTTACTCATGATATAGTACAATAAGATATTTTAGGGGTACAAAAAATAATTGGAATGAATGAATAAGACCTAGTATTTGCTATTAACAGAGTGACTATAGTAAAAAATAATTTAATTGTATGTTTTTAAATAACTAAAAGAGTGTAATTGGATTGTTTGCAACACAAAAGAAAAATGTTTGAGATGAAGGTAAATAATTGCATTTAACCTGATACGATTATTATGCATTGCATGTATTAAAATATCTCATGTACCTCATAAATATATACTCCTACTGTGTACCCAAAAAAGAAAAATAAATTAAAAAATTTAAAAAAGGACTGGGCATGGTGGCTCATGCTTGTAATCCCAGCAATTTGGGACGCCAAGGCAGGTGGAGCATCTGAGGTCAGGAGTTCAAGACCAGCCTGGCCAACATGGCGAAACCCTGTCTCTACTAAAAATATAAAAATTAGCTGGGCGTGGTGGCAGGTGCCTGTAATCCCAGATACTTGGGAGGCTGAGGCAGGGAGAATTGCTTGAACCCAGGAGGTGGAAGTTGCAGTGAGCTGAGATCATACCACTGTACTCCAGCCTGGGTGACAGAGTGAGGCTCTGTCTCTAAATAAATAAATAAAAAAAATAAAATAAAATAAAAATAAAAGATATTTTGAGAGAGAGATCACATTTATATGCCTTTTATTATAGAATATTGTTATAATTGTTTCATTTTACTATGAGTTACTGTTGTTAATCTCTTACTGTGCCTAAGTAATAAGTTAAACTATATCATAGGTATGTGTGAATAGAACAAACATAGAATATATGGGGTTCGGTACTATCCATGGTTTCAGGCATGTACTGGGGGTCTTGGAACGTACCTGCTGTGGATAAGTGGGGACTACTGTATGCAGGTTAATTTTATTCAAGTGAGAAAAAAATGGCTCAACCGTAAGTATATTCTCAGGGTGTTTTGATGATATCCATACAGAAGGATAAGTCTTCCTCATGAAACGTTAATGAAGAGGCTCATGGGACTCTGCTTCTCCAACATATGGTGTCTCTGGGGGAAGAACAGGGCCATAGAAAGCTTTGGGCGTAGACTCTAAAGACTGAGGTTGCAACCTCAGAATTTCAAAATAGGTTTGCATCAGACAACCTGACATTCCTACCCATGTTTTAGCCATCGTGTACCATAAAATGATTTGACCCTCTTCAAAGTCCATCCATCATGTGCCAACCAGCCACAGGATGAGTTTTGTTGACCCTAATAAGTGCCACAGTTCGCTAAGGTATACAGAAGCCATGTAGTGGGGTAGACCTAAAGTTGGAGTCTCAAATTTGTACTCTCTTGGGTGGTAAATATACATCTTCAGGCACATTTAAAAAACAACATGTTGTTATTTAGAAGTTGTTAAAAAATAACATCGAAGGCCATAGCATGGTGTGGGATTGTCCCCTTTCCAGAAGAAGAATCCATTAAAACCCTATCAATTCATGTATCCATGTATCCCATTCAGCCCTTTTGAGCAGAGGCAGACAGCTTATCTTACATAGTATAAAGACTGGGGAGGGTGACCTAGGAGCTAAAATATGGAGAGAGTCTTTCCTTAGACAGCATGGTAGAATTTGGTATTGGGAAACTTCTGAACTGATAATCCAATCAAAATCAAATGCACTGGCCGGGCGCTGTGGCTCACGCCTATAATCCCAGCACTTTGGGAGTCGGAGGCTGGTGGATCACGAGGTCAGGAATTCAAGCCATCCTGGCCAACATGGTGAAACCCTGTCTCTACTAAAAATAAAAATTAAAAAAAAATTAGCTGCGCATGGTGGCACGTGCCTATAATCCCAGCTACTCAGGAGGCTGAGGCAGGAGAATTGCTTGAACCAGGACCCGGGAGGTGGAGGTTGCAGTGAGACGAGATCATGCACTGCACTCCAGCCTGGGCTACAGAGGGAGACTCGGCCTCAAAAAAAAAAAAAAATTTTGAGTGCATTATAGTTCTGTTTTCAGAGGCAGCCCAGCTTCACTCATTTTGATGATGCATTTTTCTATGTGGTATAGAAAATTAAAGAAGTCTTCTCTGGATGCCGTTCTAACTGTACCGAGTTTGAATCCATCACTTTGTAAGTTGAAGTATTCAAAAAGTATGTATAACCAACTACATGCTCACCATTGAAATATTTTTTACAACATATATTAGAAAATACCCTCCTCCCAATATTTTACAAATAGAACTTATGTTTGCAGTTTCTTTCTAAGGTAATTGTAAAATCTGACTTTGATTATTTCACATATTAAAAATGATATGAAGGCTTATATCATGGATTTAAAGGCTGAATGGTTTATTCTGTGTTACTCAGCTCAGCACTGCTAAGGCTGCCACTGTCAGGTACGTTGTACCACCTGATGTGAGGCCGAATGAAGCACATGGCACTGCACTTGCAGTATCCTTCCTTAAAAAAGGAAAAAAGTAGATCTAATCAACCAGGGGAACCCAACATCGTGGTGAACAACATCACAGAAATACAGTCAGCCTCATGGTACCCTTATGTCAAAAGATATCACCACTTTTCAGATTACTAGTATACATGACCGAACTGGTTCCAGAAAGTTAAAAACGTATGTACTCGCCATAGTGAGCAGAAATTCATCTTACTGCGGAATTGTTTATTAGAATCAATTTTAAGTAATGTGCACCATTTGAATTTGGCAAAATGATATTTGTATTGCATCAATTTGCAAATAATTGAGGTTAAATGTATTTTTTGCCTATTAGTTATTTTTGTTTTTTCTTTCTGTTTTTTTTTTTGAGATGGAGTCTCTCACTTTGTCACCGAGGTTGGAGTGCAGTGGCGGATCTCAGATCTCAGCTCACTGCAACTTCCACCTCCCAGGTTCAAGTGATTCTCCTGCCTCAGTCTCCCTAGTAGCTGGGATTACAAGTGCCCACCACCACACTACTCCTGACCTCAGGTGATCTGCCCACCTTGGCCTCCCAAAGTGCTGGGATTACAGGCTTGAGCCACCTCCCCCAGCCCTTTATTAAAAGAATTATCTATTCATATTTTTTTGCCCATTGATTTGTTTGGACCTTGAGGGTTTTTTTGTTTATATATGTGAGGTTTTCACTTAGTAAAGATTTTTACCATTTATCATAGTTGTTGTAATTTTTTCCAATGTAATTAAATCTACTGCTACTTTCCTTTTCCTTTGAGGTTTTTTTTTTTTTTTTTTGAGACAGGGTCTCACTCTGTCACCCAGGCTGGAGAGCAGTGGTGCAATCTCAGCTCACTATGGCCTCAACATCCTGGGCTCAAGTGATCCTCTCACCTCTCACCTCAGCCTCCTAAGTAGCTGGGACTACAGGTGCATGCCACCACATCTGACTAATTAAATTTTTTTCTTTTTTTTTTTTTGTAGAGACCGGATTTTGCCATGTTGCCCAGGCTGGTCTCAAACTCCTGGGCTCAAGCGATTCTCTCACCTAGGCCTCCCAAAGTGTTTGTACTATAGGCATGAGCCAGTACACCCAGCAGAATTTCTAACATTGCTCTTAAACTTAGGAAATTAATTATTCTCCATTGAGAGAGGGAGATTCTGTTTGGTGAATAGCACCTGGTAGATATGCAACTTTATTTTCTCTATTTATGGATTGACAGTTACATATTTAACTATTTGATCTACCTAGGCATTTCTGGTATAAGATAGGCAAAGATAATTTAACTTATATTTTCCCCAAATAAAAAATTCTTGGCTTGAGCACCATATTGAAGAATTCCTACTTTCTTACGGCTATTGGCAAGTGAAGTTATTATGTCATCAATTCCTTCTTTATTGCTGATCTGGGAAGACCAGTTCTCTCAAAACTTGAATTACTTTGGTCTAGATGTATTTTGCTAATTTTTTTTTTTTTTAGGTAAAAAAGGAAGCTAGCTTTTTCCTCCGTACGTTACTGAGTAACAAATAATGGATCATCATCTGCAATTTACATTAGTGAATATTTTCCCTGTTTATATTTTCTAAACTGATATCATTTGATTTTCACTAATAGGAATAAATTTTGATTTCGGTTTGCATGCACTCATCTAAAAACCGGAAAGCCACTTTCTTCAATTACTGTAAGTAAAATCCTGACTGATTCTAAATTTAAAATATATTCCTAAAGGGGAAGTACAAAATTAAGAAAAAAATATCAACTCACAAAACAGAGAAAATAATAACAATCAACATGTTGATTGGACTAATAGACCACAAAGAAATAAAGAGGAGGTGAGTTTTGTCATGGGAGAAAGGGAAGAAGAGAACCCCCCCCCTCAACCCCTGAGGACAGTGCCAAAGTGGGTCGGCCAGACATTCCAGAGAAAATTGTGAAATTCAGCAGGAATCCAGCCAGGCTAGATTCTGGTCTTCTGCTGGAATTTGTCATTTAATATCTATAAAACCCGGTGGTGAAACACTGGCTGCCTCTAGATACACCGCTGGGTTTAAATATATTAAATGATGCCAAAGAACGAATACATGCCAAGTTTCTACGAGCCTTACACAGTCATTCCTGCATGTCGAAATTGAGCAAGTAAGCAGGAGATCACAGGTGCTAGAACTGAGTAGGAAAATCATCTGAAGACAGCAGAGCCGTCCTAGCAATGGAATTATTAATACATTATTAAAACATTCCACTTTTCACACATCTAACACTGTGGATTCCTTCTTCTACAAATTAGCAAACAAGTAAACCAAACTGTTCAAGCTGAGTTGTACAACATTATCAAAGGCAATAGTAGAAAATGTTCACAAACTATTCACTGAGGGCCCACAGTGAACTACATTAGAATATGTTCAATTAAATTGCACCTTAGTTTACTGTGCTTTAGTAATAAAGGTAAAGGATCTGTATTGACATTATGTTTTATGTTTCTTCCCAATGGGGGAGAAAAACCAAACACAAAATTTGTCCTTGAAAGCAGAGGGTAGTGACATGTGTTTCATGATACTGGTATCATTTATCACTAAAAAGTGTAGCCAGGCTGGGAGGAAGGGTTTGGAACAAGCTATGTATGCTTTGGACACAGGAGACAACTGCAGCCCTTATCATCACTAGCCGCATAATGGACCACTCTGTGACAATGCCTAAGGTCTATATACACGTAGGACCAACGTGGAATTGGCCATACAGATGTGCAGTATCAGTACAGAATGTTCAAGTACTTGCTGTGGATCTCTCCCCATCCACTACTGTTAACGCTCCAGATTATTCCCTATGTGGGTCATACCTCATCCATGGACCTGCAGGGATGGGGCACTAACCTCCGAATATTCCTGCTTTTGGTGTAGCTCCCAACAGGCTCTTCTAGGTACTCACTGGATAACTTTCCAGAGGGGCATCACAGTTTATAGAGGAGCTATCTGCAAAGTCTCACAGGCATTAATTTAATTTGTGCCCCGGGGGGGGAAAAATAAAACATTTGGGAGAAACATGACTACTTTTGTGCAAAATAAATTTTTGCATGTGGGAGAGATGTTTGCCTTTTAAACAATATGTTCTTTTCTCCAAAGTTGCAGCTAAACTTCTAGACCCAAATTTTTCAGATCCTGAATTACATTTGAAAAATGAGGAAGAACAGGTAGTGAAAGATAATTTTATGGTTGTGGAAAGTACTGACATCTGAGTCAGAAGAACAGAGTTTAAGGTTCAACTCAGTCAATGTCTAACCGTGTGATCTTGGGCAAATTGTTTGGCATAAACAAAACATATAAACAAATATATTCTAAAAGTGAATGTGAAAGCAAATACATACAACTGTTAGGCTTTCTTATTATCACATCCCCCATCAGATTTGAGATTAGATCAATACTTTACAAAGAGCTACCTTAAAATCGGAAAATGAGCCAGGTGCAGTGGCATACACCTGTAATCCCAGCACTTTAGGAGGCGGAGGTGGAAGGATCGCTTGAGCCCAGGAGTTCAAGGCCAACCTGGGCAACATAATGAGACCCCATCTCTACAAAAAAATCAGCTGGGCATGGTGGTGTTCACCCGTGGTCCTTGCTACTTGGGAGACTGAGGTGGGAGGATTGCTTGAGCCTGGGAGGTCGAGGCTGCAGGGAGCTGTGATCATGCCGCTGTACTCCAGCCTGGGCCACAAAGCCAGACCCTGTCTCCACAAATAAATAAAATAAAATAAAACTTAAAAATCAAATCAAATCAGAAAATGGGCAATGGAAATACTAGGCAGAGAGCATTGTTTATTTAGTAACTTTCGTATGTCCATGACACAAATAGCCCAAAAGACTCAGACGAGCCACAGCAGCCTGCTTATGGTAAAGAGGAAAGAAAAGGGGAGAAGAGGTGGCCCTGGAGACTCATTTCCTTCTCTTTCCATGGCTCAGCAGGGAGCTGGCTCCTTAGGGCTGACTTTGCTGATGGAAGAACAGGCTGATTCCAGATGTCGTTCCCTCGAGGAGCCTCCTTTCTAACAAGGCCTCACCCTCAGCCTAGCAACTTCTGCAGTTACAAAGGAACACAGTGTTACCTGTTGCTTTGATCTCTAAGTATACAGAGTGTTATGAGGGTGGGGTCCCTCGCCACTAGGATGCTAGCCGCAGCGTGCCCAGACCTATCTCTGGGTGGGATAATGAGAGCTCAGGTGACCAGGTGCCTCTGATACTTCTCTACTTAAACCAATTTTCTGATACACTATTTGATATTGGTATTGCATGGTGCTAAAGGTGTAGGTCCATGCCCTAAATTACATTCTGGAAGATTTTCACTCCCAGTAAATATTGTCAGGGTAGACTAGAATAAGGAGAATTGAGGGTCTGGGGCCCCGTACCCCAATAACCAGCGGGGTGACCTTGGGCAGGGCACTTCACCTCCTGGGCCCAGTTTCCTCATCTATGAGAGATACTCTTAAAGATTTTTCTAATTCTTTGTTGTTGTTGTAGTTTATTTTTATTTCTGACTTTTCTAATTCTTTAGCACATCCGGTGCTTCTAGTTCGACTACAGTTAATATGTGCAGTGTGAGCGACGTTTCTCACCCAAGCAGAATGCCGCATTAGGCAGAACCACCTCACACCTGGCAGTGGGAGACACGCAGCTTGGTAGGCGTGGAAAAGTTACCGCAGCCAACATGTACGTTGTGTTGCTTTGCTTTGCTTTATTATGGAAAAATGTAAATATACAAAACACAGGATGGTATGATGTAGTGTTATTCAAAGTATAGTTTGTAGACCGCCGTCCATCCATCAGGAGACGAACACAGAATTGAAAGTGAGGGAGAGGGAGGTGGGGTGGGCTCTGGGTTGCCCTTCCAGCCTCGGTTTTAGGTTAGTCCCCTGGGCCTGGGTTGGGGAGGAGGGGCGTGCTTTCTCAACATTCCTGCCCCTCCCTCTCATGGCAGCCAAATGCTGCATTTGTTGGTCTTGGGTGGGAGAGTTCCTCACTCCTCCCTCGTGGTAGCTAACCTATGTTGGTGTTGGTGTAGGGTCCTGAACCCAAGACCATTTCCTGCCCCTCTCTCAAGGATAGAGGGATTTATTTCCTCCCCCAGTGACAGTAGGTCTGTGCTTGTGCCTTGAGGACAACAGGCTTTGCTGCCTCTACCCAGCAACCGAGGGCACTTTCTTTCTAGGCCAGTACTGGAGAAGCAGAAGCAGCTGTCACCTCCTGCACCCCCAGGGCCTCTCCCAACTCAAGCCCTGCCTTCATCTCCATCTTGCCCCGCCCTCAACCCGCCCCGTCTCTCTTCTGAACCCTCCGTGGGAACCTGGGAAAAAGAGCTTTTGGGGGATTGCAAACTCTCCTTGTATCTATTCCATACTTGGTCTTTATTAAAATTTTTGCTGATTCTTCTCGCTCTCTTGTATGACAGCCACTTCTTCCTCCCATACTCAGCCTCTGGGGAGACCTTGTGCGTCCCTCCCTCCTAGGTGGCACCCTGTCCCTCTCCAGAACTCAGGCTACTTGGTTGTCTTGCAACTTCAGACTCTGACGGGCTCAAGGAAAGTTATGATTTTGTAGTTTACCTAGCTTTCCCACATTTTGGAGGCATTTCCAGCTTTCTATATCCTAAGTAGAAGAGGAAAGAAAAACGGATTTGTTTTGTATACAAATTTAAAAATGACTATCCTGAGTTGGCTGATATTGCTTTAAAAATTTGTTCTTTCATCTCCATCAATGTACCTCAAGAACGCTGGGTTCTTAAAATGGGTGCTACTAAAACAAAACGTAGAAACAGTTTAGATATGCTATGATATCTGTTTAGATATCTGTTTAGATATCACAGTTTAGATATCTGTGAACAGTGGCATCGCTAATTCCATCTGGCTTGGATAAGGTTATATACAAGAACAACCTCATTTCTCACAGTAAAAACTTTAAATAATTTCTTGACACGTACAGTGTTCATCAGAAGTGTTTTTATGGATGTTTAATATGAGGACTTCCTATTTCATAAGTTTTATATAGCTATAGTGGTGAAATGACAAAGTTATGAGCGTAAAAATGATTCTTTTTTGGGGGACGGGGGGGAACAGAGTCTCACTCTGTCACCCAGGCTGGAGTGCAGTGGTGTGATCCTGGCTCACCACAACCTCCACCTCCTGGGTTCAAGCAATTCTCCTGTCTCAGCCTTTCAAGTAGCTGGGACTACAGGTGCATGCTACCACGCCTGGCTAACTTCTGTATTTTCAGTAGAGAACGGGATTTCACCATATTGGTCAGGCTGATCTTGAACTCCTGACCTCAGGTGATCCACCTGCCTCAGCCTCCCAAAGTGCTGGGATTACAAGCATGCGCCACTGCGCCCAGCTGAAAATGATTCTTTATATTATTACATGAATGCGTATATCATGTCACATGTTAAATCAACAATGAGTATACGTTTTATAATTTTATTTTCCCATTTGTTGCTTCTTCTGATTATATGTATTAAAAATGCCTTTGTTGAGTCTAATAATAAAATTGGAGGTTGTGTTGTTGCATATCTTTGTTCTTTTCCTTTTTTTTTTTTTTTTTTGAGACGGAGTTTCGCTCTTGTTGCCCAGGCTGGAGTGCAATCATGAGATCTCAGCTTACCGCAACCTCCACCTCCTGGTTCAAGCGATTCTGCCTCAGCCTCCTGAGTAGCTGGGATTACAGACATGCACCACCATGCTTGGCTACTTTTGAATTTTTAGTAGACATGGTGTTTCTTCATGTTGGTCTGAGTCGTCTCGAACTCCTGACCTCAGGTGATCCACTCGCCTCGGCCTCTCAAAGTGCTGGGATTACAGGCGTGAGCCACTGCGTCTGGCTGGCCCTCTTATCTTTTCTTTTTACAAATTAACTGTTTATATTATAACAGTTTTAGATTTACAGAAAAGTTGCAAAGATAGTACAGAAAGCTGCTATAGACCCTATTCCCAGTTTCTCCTATTATGAACATCTTAGGTTAGTATGGTACATTTGTTACAATTAATGAACCACTATTGATACTTTATTATTATTAACTACTTTGGAAAATTTATTCATATTTCCTTCATTTTATCCTAGCGTCCTTTTTCTGTGCCAGGATCCCATCCAGGATACCATATTACATTTAGTCTTCATGTCTCCCTGGGCTTCTCTGGACTGTAACAGTTGCTTGGACTTTCCTTGTTTTTGGTGTCCTTGCCAGTTTTAAGGTGTACTGATCAGGCATTTATTTATTTATTTGTTTATATTTATATATATATTTTAGAGATGGAGTCTTACTCTGTTGCCCAGGCTGGAGTGCAGTGGTATGATCATAGCTCTCTGCAGCCTTGAACTCCTGGGCTTAAGCCATCCTCCCACCTCAGCCTAAAGAATTGGATTCAATTTCTTTAGAAAATATAGGCCTATTCAAATTGTCTATTTTTTTGTGTGTGAGTTTTGGCAAATTGTACCTTTCAAGGAGCTGGTTCGTTTAATCTAGGTTATCAAATTTGTGAGCATAGAGGTATTCAGAGTATTCATTTATTATGAATAAATAATAATGTTCATATTTAATGTCCATAGGCTCTGCAGTGACTGATGTCTTCTCTTTTGTTTCTGATATTAGTAATTTGTGTCTTGTCTCTTTTTTTCTTAGTTAGCCTGGCTAGAGTATTATCAATTTTCCTTCAGTCTGACAATCTCTGTCTTTTAGTTGTTGCATTTAGTGTACCGATATTCAAGGTGGTTTGATCTTTTCAAAGAACTAGCTTTTGGTTTTGTTGATTTTCTCTTTTGGTTTTCCATTTTCAATTTCATTGATTTCTGCTCTAAACCTTCTTTTCTTTTCTTCTGCTTACTTTGGATTTAATTTGCTCTTCTTTCCTAGTTTCCTAAGGCAGAAACTTAGATTATTGATTCTAGATCTTTCTTCTGCTCTAAAATATAAAATCAAAGCTAAGAATTTACCTTTAAGCATGGCTTTTACTGCATCCCACTAATTTTGATAAGTTGCATTTTCATTTTTATTTAATTCAAAATATTTTTAAGTTGATCATAAAATTTCTTCTTTGACACATGTGTTATTTAGAAATGTGTTGTTCAATTTCCACAGACTTTGGGATTTTCCAGTTGTCCTTTCGTTATTGATGTCTAATATAATTTCATTGTGGTCTGAGAGCAGATCCTCTATGGTTTCTGTTCTTTTACACTTGTTAGGGTGTGTTTATGGTCCAGAATGTGGTTTATCTTGGTCAATGTTCCATGTGAGCTTGAGAAGAACGTGTATTTGTGCTATTGTTGGATGAAGTAGTCTATAGATATCAATTATATCTAGTTGATTGTTGTTAAGTTCAACTATGTCTTTACTGATTTTTTACATGCTGGGTCTGTCTGTTTCTGAGAGAGAAGTGTTGGAGTTTCCAACTATGGTAGTGGATTCCTGTATTTCTCCTTGCAGTTCTATCAGTTTTTGCCTCATGTAGTTTGATGGTTTGTTGTTAGGCTTATACATGTTAAGGACTGTTATGTCTTCTTGGAGAATTTACCCCTCTATCATTATGTAATATTATCCTTCTTAATTCCTGATATCTTTCCTTGCTTTGAAGTCTGCTCTGTCTGAAACTAATAGAGCTACCCCTGCTTTCTTTTAATTTGTGTTATCATGGTATATTTTCTTTATCCATCTACTTTTAATCTACATGTGCCTTTATATTTAAAGTGGTCTTAATGTAGATAACATATAGTTAGGTTTTGTTTCTTGACCCACTCTGACAATCTTTTAATTGGTACATTTAAATCATTGATGTTCAAAGTGATTATTGATATAATTGGATCAATATCTACTATATTCATTACTATTTTTCATTTGTTGCCCTTATTCTTTAATTATAGTTTTGACTTCCACTCTTTTTTCTTGTCTTTTGGGGTTTTAATTAGAATTTTATGTATTGATTTTTTTTGAGACAGGGTCTCGCTCTGTCACCCAGGCTAGAGTGCTGTAGAGCGATCTCAGCTCACTGCAATCTCTGCCTCCCCAGCTCAAATGATCCTCCCCACTCAGCCTCCTGAGTAGCTGGGACCACAGGCACATGTCACCACACCCAGTTAATTTTTGTATTTTTTGTAGAGACAGGGTTTTGCCATGTTGTCTAGGCTGGTCTTGAACTCCTGAGCTCAAGTGATTCTCCCGCTTTAGCCTCCCAAAGTGTTGGGATTACAGGCGTGAGCCACTGTGCTTAGCTTAGTTGATTATTTTATATGATTCCATTTTCCCTTCTTAACATATCAGTGATACTTCTTTTTTCGGTTTTTAAAGTGATTTTCCTAGATTTTGCAATATTCATTTATAACTAATCAAAGTCTACTTTCAAATAATACGGTATCATTTCACAAGTGGTGTGGATATCTTCTAATGACAAAATAATCTCAATTCCTCCTTCCCATCCCTTGTAACATTTCTGTCATTCATTTTACTTATATATAAGCATGTATCTATACACACACACATACACATAAGCACAACTAAGTATATACATACACAAGTGTTCACAATCAAATGCATTTGCTATTATTATTTTGAACAAACTGTTATTCGTTAGATCAGTTAAGAAGAAAAACATAGCAGTTTTTATTTTATCTTCACTCATTCCTTCTTCAATGAGTACTCTTCCTTTCTTTATAGAAATTGAAGCTTCTGACTTATATCATTTTTCTTCTCTCTAAATAACTTCACATTTCTTGCAAGGTAAAATTTCCCTCAATTTTTGTTGTTGGAGAAAGTTTTTTTTTTTTTTTTTTTTTTTGAGACGGAGTCTCGCTCTGTCACCCAGGCTGGAGTGCAACCTCCACCTCCTAGGTTCATGCCATTCTCCTGCCTCAGCCTCCCAAGTAGCTGGGACTACAGGCGCCCGCCACCTCGCCCGGCTAGTTTTTTGTATTTTTTTAGTAGAGACGGGGTTTCACCGTGTTAGCCAGGATGGTCTCGATCTCCTAACCTCGTGATCCGCCCGTCTCGGCCTCCCAAAGTGCTGGGATTACAGGCTTGAGCCACTGCGCCCGGCCGAGAAAGTCTTTATTTCTCTCACTTTTGTAGGATAATTTTGCAGCGTACAGAATTTTCACTCAACACTTCAAACAGTTCCTTCCACTTGCTTCGTGCTTGCTTGGTTTCTTTTTTCTTTCTTTTTTCTTTTTTTTTTTTGAGATGGAGTCTTGCTCTGTCGCCCAGGCTGGAGTGCAGTGGCATGATCCCGGCTCACTGCAACCTCCTCCTCCAGTGTTCAAGCGATTTTCCTGCCTCAGCCACCTGAGTAGCTGGGATTACAGGTGCACACCACCATGCCCAGCTAATTTTGCATTTTTAGTGGAGATGGGATTTTGCCATGTTGGCCAGCCTGGTCTCAAACTCCTGACCTCAGGTGATCCGCCCGCCTTGGCCTCCCAAAGTGCTGGGATTACAGGTGTGAGCCACCACATCTGGCCCCTTCTTGCTTGGTTTCTAAGCAGAAGTTGGATGGATGCAATTCTTCTTTGTTCCTCTATAGGTAATATGTTTTTCCTTTAGAACTTTTATTTTATCTTTGATTTTCTGTAGTTTGAAAATGATATGCCTAGGTATTTCTTTTCTTTTGCATTTATCCTGCTTAGTGTTCTCTGAGTTTCCTGGATCCCTGATTTGGTGCCTGATATTAATTTGGAGGAAATTCTCAGTCATTATTGTTTCAAATACTTCTTCTGTTACTTTATCTCTTCTCCTGGCATTTTTATTTTGTGCAGGTTACACCCTTTGTAGTTGTCCTACGGTTCTTGAATATTCTGTTTTATTTATTTTTTTTTTTCCAGTTTTTGTTCTCTTTACCTCTCAGTTTTTAAGGGTTCTATTGAGATATCCTCAAGCTCAGGAATTCTTTCTTCAGCCGTGTCAGGTCTAATAAGCTCATCAAAGGCATTCTTCATTTCTGATGTTTTTGATCTCTAGCATTTCTTTTTGGTTCCTTCTTGGGATTTTCGTCTCTCTGCTTACATCACCCATCTGTTCCTGCACGCTGTCTACTTCACCCATTACAGCCCCTGGCATATTAATTGTAGTTGTTTTCAATTCCTGGTCTGATCATTTCAATGTCCCTGCCATGTCTGGTTCTGATGCTTGCTCTGTCTATTCAAATTATGTTTCTTGCCTTTTGGTATGCCTTGTAATACTTTTCTTGATAGGCAGACATGATGCACTGGGTAAAAGGAACTGCTGTAAATAAGCTTTAGTGCTGTGATGGTGAGGTGCAGGGGAGGGGAAATGTTCTATAGTCCCATCATCAGGTCTCCGTCTTTTAGTGAGCCTGTGCCTCTGGACTGTGAACATCACATGTGTTTCTCAGCTTTTTTCCCCCCACTTAGGTGAAATAGGATGGCTAGAGTGAGCCCGAGTTGGGTATTTCTCTCTACCAGTTAGGTTGGGCTCTGATAACCCCAGCAGGTTAGGCTCTGGTTAACTTCTTACTCCTGAAGAGTAGACAGTGTTAAAAAAAGTACACAGTGCCCTGGGGTATTTTCAAATGGTTCCTTTCCACCTCTTCCTGCTGGAAGCATGAGGGGGTTTTCTCCGATATTTACTGTGGGAATGGTGGTTGAGCTCCTGAAGATAAATACCACAAGATTGTGGGGGCCCTTCTATGAGTGGGTCCCCCTGGAGTTTTTAACTGTTAGGCTTGTCCACACTGAGCCTCTGGCCAATTTGTCAATGAACAGTTCAGGTTCTCCTACCAACACTGCTTCCCCTGGTTGTTTCTGCCCATGAGTCTGCTCTGGTAAGTCGTGGCCCCCTATATTTATCTGTCTTTCCCATCTCGGGGCAGCAGTTTGCCCATGTCCTCACCTCTTTTATGGATCCAAGAGTAGTTGTCCATCAGTCTGTTCAGCTTTTTTCTTGTTAGGATGGAGTGGCAACTTCCAAGTTCCATACATGTGCAACCAGAAACAGGAAGTCTATCAAGACTTTATATCTTTACATCTTTAAAGATTTTAACATTATCTCTAAAACACAAGCACAGTTCAAAGCTAATGACAATACCACTGTCATACTCAAAATTAAAAAATTCCTTAATATCATCAAATTTTCAGTCAATGTTCAAATGTCATTATCTTACAGTTTACTTGGATCAGGATCCAAATAAGGTCTCTATATTGCCATTAGTTGAAACCACTCTACTAACTTAAATGTCTGTTTGTTCTTTCTTTTCTTTCTTTCTTTCTTTCTTTCTTTCTTTCTTTCTTTCTTTCTTTCTTTCTTTCATTCTTTCTTTCCTTCTTTCTCTTTTTCTTTCTCTCTCTCTTTCTCGCTCTCTCTTTTTTTTTTTTTGATGGAGTCTTGCTCTGTCACCCAGGCTGGAGTGCAGTGGTGCTATCTGGGCTCACTGCAACCTTTGCCTCCCAGGTTCAAGCGATTCTCCTGCCTCAGCCTCTCAGGTAGCTGAGATTACAGGTGTGCACCACCATGCCCAGCTAATTTTGTATTTTTAGTAGAGATTGGGTTTCACCATGTTAGCTAGGCTGGTTGAACTCCCAACCCCAAGTGATCTGCCCGCATCAGCCTCCCAAAGTGCTGGGATTTTAGGCGTGAGCCACTGCACCTGGTCTGTTCTCTTTCTTTCATGTGAGAATCTCAGTTCTCATGACACTGGGGTGGTAGAATTAGAAGATCATACAACTACTCATTTGCTGTATTCTACAGCATGTGTGCACGCGCGTGTGCGCGCGCACACACACACACAATGTTTCAGAGTAACAGTACGAACATTACCACCAATAAAAAAAATTATAAAAAAGAGTTTATGATTTTTGGGGGTAGTTTTCCTTATACATTAAGGATATTTTATAGGGATGAAAAGTCACATCAATTTTGTTTAAAGTTACTTGGAGTTAGTTACTAACTGTGTGATACGGGACCAGCTTGCTACCTATTTAGGTTACATACAGTTAGAATGCTCATTAGTAAACCTAGGAACAATTATCACTACTCAGAAAGTCACCAATAGTTACCGAGCACCTCCTAGGTACCAGAAATTTTAATAATCATTGTTACACTCAAGTCTTGCAAAACCCTATAAAATAGAAGTTACTTTTCCCTTATAATTTAGGAAACAAACTCAAAGAGATTAAAAGCTTACAGTGAGTCAATCTCACAGCTAGTAAGAAGAATGAATGAGGTAAGATTGAAATTCCAGTCTCTGGAGTCCATATTCTGCCCTTAGAAATATTAGGATGATTTATGATAGCTTATAGAAAAAGTTGCTAGTTCTATTTATTTTATTATCTCTATATATTCCAGTAGGGAGACAAAGTGGTAACTGTGTTATACATGATTGCAAAGGTGATAATTTTTTTCTTACAGATTTTATGCCCAGAAACAGTGCACCTGTCAGTGTTAACTGGTTTTCTCTAACTTCTTTTTCTGGGGCAATTCTCCCAATGGATTGGAATTTTTATGAGCTTACTGATGGGCTTAAAAGGGTGGCCTTCAATATTTCCTTCCATTTACGGCCTATTGTGTCCTGGGCCTCAAATTCACAGGGGCCCTTAAATTTAGAATTTGGACCTTACATCCATCCCAAAGAGGTTCTATCTGTGATCACAGAGATATACCAATAAGGACAGAAGAAAGAGATGTGCAACTTACAGCTTTAGCATTGGATCCCATTAGTGGAAGGCACTGCTGGTAGGTAGAACACCATCATTATGGTATTCACAGGATATTTACAAGATTTATAAAAGTAGTGATGAATCACTGATTTCATGATCTTTTTTTTTTATAAATCCTGTAAATATCCTGTGAATTCTGTAATAATGAAGAATTATATATTTTGATTGAGTTTAAAAGTGTCAGCTTATTAAATGTAAGCATCTCAAATACATAATGATTTTTATAACCCTATTTTATCATTTCTATAGTGTCTAAAATATCAGGAGTTGCAAGCAATGGAAGTATCTGGTGACTCAGGGCAGCTGAGAAGCTCTGTTTGCTTCCACTTGGCCTTGAGCACTTCTGCGGACAAAGCACTCTGACCTGACAGGGCGCTGGTTACACACTGGCTGAGTTTGTGGCTATTTCTAGCGAGGGGCAGAGTCTAGCTTTTTCCTCATTCACCTGTACAATAAGAATACCCGCCTGCCAGGGGAGAGGTGAGGATTCACTAAGCACAGCATAAGTCTCTAGTAAAAGACAGCTGTCATGAGGATGATAACAGTTAATGAGAACATGTTCAGGAGGTTTTAAAGGGCAGATACAGCATGATCCTGATTTTTAAGAAAATTAGACATAAAAACATGGGCACATGAAAAAGTCCCAACAGGCTACAGACTGAAATATTTATAATGGTAGTGGGAATAAAGGTGAATTTTACTTTTTCCATATATTGTCGGTTTTAATTTTTTTGCAGTGTACCTATACTAAATTATGATACTTATTTTGTTTATGTGGATATACATAAATCTACAGACATACAAAATTGTGGATAATTTTCCTTTTGTCTTTCTAAATTTATAAAATTTCTCACTTAAATATGTGCGAGTTTTATAATGAGAACAAAGAGATCAAAGGCATTTTTAAGACAGAGAGAAGAGGCTGGGTATCATGGCTCATAATTGTAATCCTAGCCCTTTGGGAGGTCAAGGTGGGAGGATCGCTGGAGCTCAGGAGTTTGAGACCAGCTTGGGCAACATAGGGAAACTGTGTCTCTACATAAGAGCAAAAAACTTAGCCAGGCGTGGTGGCATGCATCTAGGGTCCCAGCTACTTCGAAGGCAGAGGCAGGATTGCTTGAGCCCCAGAGTCGGAAGCTGCAGTGAGCCCACATCGTGCTGCTGCACTCCAGCCTGGGTGACAGGGTGAGGCTTCATCTGTAAAAAATGATGAAAGACTGGGAGAAGAGCCTGGCTGGGTTTTCAGCCTACTTGGGGACGTGGCTGCATAGATTCTGAGAAACACAAAGAGCCTGCTCAGCATCTTCCATCATCTCAACCAGAAAGCCCACTCCAGATGTTGTCTTGTCAGTGGCTCAGTCAGCGCACCTTTGATTTATGATGAATTCCCCAGTGTTTACAGAGTGGTGAATGCAGAACAGTTTCTCCCCATTAGAAGGAGTCATGGCATGGCAGGTTCAGATTAGTTTTTCTTCTATGGAGTTTCATTCTTTCATGAAATGTGGTCTTGCTTTACACTGTGAGGGAGTTCGGTGGCTCTCTTGGCCTGGGTCTGGCCCTAGAGAGAGGCTCTCAGGGAAAGGGTTCCTGACTGTGTCTTCCCTTCCCTGCCCCTTCTCTCTCTCCATGCTCTCCAAGAAAGAATTTACCACCCTTGAGGCCTCCTACTACCATCAGGAAAAAGATGGATAAAACGATGACTTTAAAATTAAGAAGTTCTGCTTATCTAAAGAGTTCATAAAGAGATTAATAACACGGACCACAGAATAGAAGTAGAAGCTATTTGTAATACATATAACCAACAAAGGACTCTTGTCCAGAAAATACACGTTTTAAAAAACCACTAAGTAATAAGTAAGACATAAACCAACAAAAATTCCAGAAGCGGTAGGCAAGGCCAGAAACTCAGACAAATGGCTTTGGTACCAAGACCAGGCTACACAGTGGCTGGACCAGCAGCTGTTAATCATGCAGACTCAAGCTCAGCCTTTTTGCAGCGAGATGGAGCAAGTGCTGTGAGTGCTGGAGATGTTGGCATGCAGAGGGTCTGACGGGCAGAGGATCCAAAGAGCTCGCTAGACCTGGTCGCAGAAGCCCCAGCCAGATTCTTAATGCCTTTAATTTTCCAGGGAAGAAGCTTCTCCATCACTAAACTGTTTCCGTATTTTAGACACTGTAATATCTGTGGGTTTTCCTAATACTCATCTTTGTATTAGCTGACATTTTTACCCAACCAGGAAAGGAGTGGAGCCATGAAGCAGTGAGTGCCCAGAACTGGAAGAATTCTGAAGGAGATGGGACCATGGACCATGTTCTCTCTCAGGCTAACATCTTAATAACAGCCTACTCTGTTCCTACCAGAAAGAATGAGGGAGGCAGGGAAGACGAACAGACAGAGGCAGATGGACACATATTTATGAAGCGCCCACTGTGCTCAAGGAATTTGCTAGGGGCTTTCACATTTGTTGTTTACTTTACTTCTTGTAACACTCCATTCTGTTGATGAGACGGGAGCCTCAGGAGAAGTACATGACTTGCTCAAGTTTACAGTTTGTCAGTGATGTGGTTGGGATCTGATCTCAGGGTCTGTCTGACTCATTCTTTTTTTTTTTTTTTTTTTTTTTTTAAGATGGAGTCTTGCTTTCTTGCCCAGGCTGGAGTGCAGTGGCACGATCTCGGTTCACTCCAACCTCTGCCTCCCGGGTTCAAGTAATTCTCCTGCCTCAGCGCCCCCAGTAGCTGGGATTACAGGTGCCTGCCACAACACTTGGCTAATTTTTGTATTCTTAGTAGAGACAGGGTTTCAACATGTTGGCAGGCGGATCTCAAACTCCTGACCTCAAGTGACGCGCCCACCTCAGCCTCCCGAAGTGCTGGGATTACAAGTGTGAGCCACTGCGCCCGGCCCCGTGACTCATTCTTCTAATTCCATGGCCTTAGAATCAGGTGAGCTTGGGAAATTACTTACCTCTGTGAGTTCAAGTCCCCTCTGTGAAATGATATCTGGCTAGTACGAGCACCCTTGCAGGACTTTACGCATGATGTATAGTGGTGGGTTTAACTGTAAATGTGCTCAAATCCTTAGCACACGGTCAGGCACACTGAAGACAGTGAAGAGAAGGGAGTTGAATACTTTTCAAGTCGCATTTTCTTTTCTCAGGCTCAACCACTCTGCTAGGAGAGAAAGGCAGAGAACAGGACAAGAAGACTGAGAAAGAGAGAGAGGTTGATTGCGAGAGATGTAGTATCTGGGACACATATATTGGGACGCATATATTTGGTCACAAAGTCATGACTTGAGGGGTGGCACACTGAGAAGTTGCCTGTCTAACTCTCTGAGACTGAGCAGCTAAGATGGAAGGCTGAATATTGACTTGGGACAATACAGTCATGAGTTGCTTAACAAGAAGCATATGTTCTGAGAAATATGATGGTAGGCAATTTCGTCACTGTGCAAACATCGTAAAGTGTACGGTACTTACATAAACCTACATAGCACAGCCTACTACACACCTAGGCTGTATAGTATAGCCTATCACTCTGAGGCTACAAACCTGTACAACATGTTACTGTACTGAATACTGTAGCAGTTGTAACACAATGGTAAATATTTGTGAATCTAAACATATCATTAAAAGGTACAGTAAAAATATGGTATTTATAACATATTTTATAAGAATATGATGGTTGCTACCCTGGACTAGCTAAGAGATCTGAGGCTAGCAACTGTCCACAAACCTCCTCCCTCTTCCCCCAACCAAAGCCAAAAATATCTTACCCACCATTTCTTAAAACAAAACAGCGTGCAAAACCATTCAGCATTCTGCAGCAGAAAACACAAAACTCAGGTTGCCCCATTCAAGAAGGTCAGAAACCTTTGGAACATCACCCACTTAGGAGCATCTTGCCTCTGCTGTTCACTGCCAGGAGTTATTTACAAAGCCATGCTTCTGTAGACCGTCCACAGCATGGGCTAGCTTTAATGGAGAGCTGGGTGAGGAAAATTCCTTCCTTTGAGCCTGGGCTGAAGAAAACCTAACCTGGGGAATGAGGGCCATTCTTGTTTGTTATGATTGAATCACTATTCATATTACTTTCATATGTAATGCATTTGCCATTCTGAAGTATGCAGTGGGGATGGGGGTACTCCCACTTAGCCAAATCAAAACACAGTTCCCAAGATTCTCAGTAGAAGAGATGAGCCCCCTCACCTGGGAGGTCCCAGGATGGCTGCAAGTACTCTCCTCATACTATTAGGGGTGTTTTGGCGCCTCCTCTTGGCAAACACTAACAGAGACACTGTCCTTGTTTCTCAATCCCTGCTACAGACTGAAATTATCTGGGAAATTAAAAAAAAAAAAAATGTTGCCAAGCCGCTACCTCCAGCAATTCTGGCTTAATACATTTGCATTGAAGACAAGGATTTGGGGTTGTTAAAAAACTCCCCAGGGGATTGTGCTGTGCACCCAAGTCAAAACCAAGTGCTATGCCAATTTCATGTAAAATGTTGATTGATTAATGTCTTCCATTTCTTGAGCTCCTGGTATATGTCAGGCACTGAAGCACTAATGAACAGAAACAGGCAAGGCTCTTATTCTCATGGATATTATAGATATCAGTCAGATAATTACATAAGCATAAAATTTGGAATTATAAAAGTATATGGTGCTTGGGGCCGAGCGTGGTGACTCATGCCTGTAATCCCAGCACTTTGGGAGGTGGAGATGGGTAGATCACCTGAGGTCAGGAGTTCGAGACGAGTCTGGCCAACATGGTGAAACCCCATCTCTACTAAAAACACAAAAACTAGCCGGGCTTGGTGGCGGGCACCTGTAATCCCAGCTACTCAGGAGGCTGAGGCAGGAGAACTGCATGAACCTAGGAGGTGGAGGTTGCAGTGAGTTGATAGCACCACTGTATTCCAGCTTGTGTGATAGAGCAAGACTGTCTCAGAAAAAAAAAAGTACATGCTGCTTGGGCAGATGGGGAGGGAACGGGTAAGAGGATTAGAAAAGTGACCCACTAGAATCTCCCTGGTGTACCTCTCTCTTTCCAATGCTTACTCACCAAGGCATAGCCATATATCTGACTGACCAATATCTATCTCCCAATAATTCCATGGGAAATAACTCCTATTTTTCAGTGATAGAAGAATGAATAAAATATGAAAAATGTAGACTCTAGGGACATTCAAAAGCGACAAAGCTGACTTTGAGGAAAGAATATGCTATTCATGTATCATGTGCTAAATAATTAAAACAGTCAGACACAGGGCTCACACCTATAATCTCAGCACTTTGGAAGACCAAGGCAGGAGGATTGCTTGAGCCCAGGAGTTTGAGACCAGCCTAGAGAGACCCCATCTCTACAAAATACAAAAATTGACCAGGTGTGGTGGTACAGGCCTGTAGTCCCTGCTACTTGGAAAGCTAAAGTGGGAGGATCACTTGAGCCTGGAAGGTCCAGGCTGCACTCCTGCCTAGATGACATAGCAAGACTCTGTCTCAAAAAAAAAAAAAAAAAAAAAAAAGTCAACACCAAAACAAACAAAAAAGAATTAATACAGTCTAAAGGATGCAGAGATGAGGTGAACTGCTGCCCAAACATCTGCAGCAAATTAGCCAGTGGGAAGAAGTCAGCTAAACCTAGTAGAGAAAAAGGGAGGAATAGATTACTTCTATCCCTACCTTCCCACAAGGTTCTGGATTAAAAATATTTGATTAAAAAAATAAAATTATGTGCATAAAATCTGCAAACATTCTTGTTGCAAAAATGTTTAAGCAATAACAGGATAAAGAGTGCCAACCAAAGCCGCCCTTTACCACACATCTTGTTTCCAATCTCTCTTCTCTCCCTAGAGGGATCATCATTCACAGCTGGCTGTGTTTCCTTCCAGAAGTTTTTCTCTGCATTTATAAACACATATTTCCAGAAACAAGTGAATAGTTGTTTTATTTGTCTGGTTTTTACATGCTCTTCACGTTCATCTGCAATGTAGTTTATTTTATTCAACAGTATATATTATTTTGTGGCCAGGATAAAAGTGAGGCGAGTGAGGCATTTTGGCACACAGTTTAAGGGAGTCCCCAAAACAACTGAAGGGATTGCCAAAAGCTCAGTAATCGCGATAAATTTTAGTGCAATATTTTAAAAAAACTAAATCTGCACCAAAATTGTATAATGAACAAAACATCAACATCTTCAAGACTGGATCTGTATTACTGAGTGTTCCTTTGGCTTTGGGCTTCAATACGAATGAGCAAGTGATTGTTACCGATCCTGTCCATGTGATCTTTCTATGTCGGTACATGTAGATCTTCTTTCCCTAAAAAAATCATATTTAGAAATAATTTCAAACTTCCAAAAATTGCAAATAACTCCCATATTACTTTACCCAGTTGCTGAGGCTATTTTCTCTATTACCCTCTCTCTTTACTTATAAACACCCATTATTATTAGTCTTGTAAGGAATCTTTGTATATTTTCCAAGAAACTAAGATATCAAACCAGTATACAACCTCCAAATGAGGACATTGACATTGGTTCCCCGCTGCTGTCCAATCCATAGTCCTCATTCACATTTGCCACCTGTCCTAACAAGGTCTTTATTTCCTGTCTGGTCCAGGAAATATATGTTGCATTTAATTTTCACGTCTCCTCAGACTTGTAAATCTGCAACAGGTCTTTTGCCTTTTCCTGTTTTCTATGTCCTTGACAGAAACTAAGTACAGGACTTCCATTCTGTGGGACGACCTTCAACGTGGGATATTTCATTATGTCTAGATTCAGGTACACCAAGATCTGCTACTCTGTTCTTCTCAGGGCATTCCTTCCGGGAGCACACGGTGTTGACCCATCCTGACACTGGTGATGTTAGCACTGATTATCTAGTTGTGTCATTGTCTGCCCCATTTCTTCACCATAAGGTCAGGATTCTTCCCTTGATAATATCATAGTATTTTGTAAAGAGGTATTTGGTGATTATTGCAATATCTTGTTCCCCATCAAACTTCCACCCAGCCTTAGCATCTATCGGCAATTCTCACTTCAACTGGGTATCCCCATGATGGTTGCCAATGCTGATTTTCTATTTCCATTCTACATATATTAGATGGCATTCTACTGTAAAGAAAAGCTTTCCCCCCACCTTATTTATTTATTTATATGTTTATATCAGTATGGACTCATAGTCTCCCATAATTTTCAGTAAGTTGTAATTCATTACTCTCCTTATTTATTCTGAGGGTTCAGATTCTTATTTGTTCAGATTGTCCCTGTTTTTGGCTCTGGAGGCTGGGAAATCCAAGATCAAGGCACTAGCAGGCTCAGTTGTTTAATGAGGGCTCCTCTGTGCTTCCATGATAGCACCATGGTGCTGGATCCTCTGGAGGTGAGGAATGCTATGTCCTCACATGGCGGAAGGCAGAAGGGCAAGAGGGCTGAACCTGCATGAAGCCTCTTTTATAAAGGACATTAATCCATTCATGAGGGAGGAGCCTTCATGGCCTAATCAGCTCTTGGAGGCTCCACCTCTTAATACCATCACATTGGCCATTAAGTTTCAACACTTACATTTTGGAGAGGACATATTCAAACCTCAGCACATACATACTCACAAATATGTGAATGCACTCAAACATCTATATCTATTCCTATATTTATCTCTGTACATATATATTATATGATCTCCATCTGTCTATAAAATATATACCTAGGTATTTATATGCATCTACATATATATTGATGTCTCCATACATATCTTTTTTTTTTTTTTTTGGGACTGCATCTCGCTCTGTCACCCAGGCTGGAGTGCAGTGGCATGATCTCAGTAGCTCACTGCAACCTCTGCCATCTGGGTTCAAGCAATTCTTGTGCCTCAGCCTCTCAAGTAGCTGGGACTACAAGTGCCCACCACCACGCCCAGCTAATTTTTGTATTTTTAGTAGAATGGGGTTTCACCATGTTGGCCAGGCTGGTCTTGAATTCCTGACTTCAAGTGATCCACTGCTTCGGCCTCCCAAAGTGCTGAGATTACAGGTGTGAGCCACCACACCCGGCTGGAATATGTACTTCTTTTAAATGAATTTTCCATATTTTGGATGTCCCTTAGTTAGTTATCTATAACTACATTGATGGATCAAAAATGGGTAACCTCTTGAGGCTCTCCTTGATTTGTATGACAACATTACAAAGAAGGACTAAAGACTTCTTTTGTCTAATTCTGATCCAGTTCACAGACCAAGAGGCCTTTGACAAAAGGGGAAACTGGATACCCTTGAGGAACAACTAACTGTGATGTCGCAAGTATGTATCCAGGGTCCAACTCCAGTTCATTCCTAATGGAATAAACAATTAACCAGCTAACTGTGTGGTGAGAAAAGAGAAGTACCCAGATTTTGGGAAATACCCAGATACCTTAATTCATAGCAACCCAGAAAGCCACTGATGTCCCCAGAGGATGTGGGGTCTTACGGGGCAAACCTTAGTCTTAAAACACACATGTAGAACTTCAAAGACTTTTCCCTTATCAAATGGAGTTATGGCTTCCCAAGTGCATCAACATATTTTTGCTCTGTTCTAGGTCAGTAGAAGACTTGAAAAAAAAAGAAATGGTAGGCATCATGACATTGTGTCACAGATGGGAAAGTAAAATTTGGGCATGTGAAAGGAATGTTAGCATCCGTGGCTCAGGAGACCCAACTCCTCCACTTCCTTAATGCCTGTATTCCAGGTCTTTATCAGTGAGCACTTTTTGGACAACAGCCCTGCCAATGAGAGAAGCTATAGCCTCTGACACAGACACACACATACACACACACACACACACACACACACACACACACTCTCTCACACTCTCTCTCGCAGAAAAAATAGGCACAGATTTAGTAAAATGTCCTCATGGTATTTCCTAGATTCTAAGAAGTATGGGTTTTTATGTATTAGCATTTCTGAAATTTGATGTATTAATTTTTATTTAATCAGTGTGTTTCTTTAAAGTGGCAGTCCTTACTTTTGCAAAAACAATTTTGTTATTAAATCGGTGGACATTTCATCCGGGCTTCTGGGAAAGCCATGCTATTCAGAGGTTCTGTGTTGGGAGTGGCCCAATTTCTAACATTCAGAGTCCTCCAGACTCAGGTCAGCCACTCAAGGAGAAGCTGGAGCTGTCTTCCCGCTGTCCCCATCTCCCTCCACTCCCTGGGCCAGCTTGACTCCTTAAGACATAATTAGACTCTTCTTATATCTTTTCAACTCAGAATGGGCAAGGTTCATGTTTTCATGCACAGTAGGACCAGATTGCATTGTGTGATAGTTTAAGGTTAGGTAGTTAACCATAATGCAAAAATACATAAAAATCTGAAAAAAGTAAGCATTTTGATAACCTGTTTTTATAATCCATCTAATTTTTAATCAATTCTACAATTTAATTCATAATATA
The DNA here is from genome assembly GCF_008728515.1 of Papio anubis. Lineage (NCBI taxonomy): Eukaryota > Metazoa > Chordata > Mammalia > Primates > Cercopithecidae > Papio > Papio anubis. The sequence continues at coordinate 120,234,383 of NC_044982.1, read as the reverse complement.
ACATTATTAGTGAATTTAGGGCAGTAAAATTTGTGTCATTTCTTTTTAGCCATAATTTACTAGAATAACTTTCATTGGAATTTTTAAAAATCTAGAAAATACATAGCTTTTCTAAATATAGCACCAGTAGTAAATCAAATAATGACGATGAAAGTAATTTTGAAGACATGAAAACCAAAAGAGTTTCTACTAGATTGACTCAGAAGTATGATCCTTTACATACTGAGTTCAGTTGCACTGCTCTAATTAATTGAGAAGTAGTAAAATTTGAATGTGTTACTTGCAGAGATATACTGGCTAATGTAAGCAATTCACCATCAAAATGTAGGCAACATATATGTGCAACTCATAAAGACATACATTCATGATCAAAAGAATTGTTTGAAAGAAGGAATATTGAATTTAAAAGTTAATGGAAGAAGATGTTCAATATTTCATATATGAAGAGTGAGTAGTACTTTTCAGGCTTCTTATCAAGTAGCATTTTGCATGACTAGGACAAAAAAATTAAATTGTGGCGACATTAGCAAAAAACTTTGTAAAAAATGTTCGCTTCAAAATGATGGGGGAATCTTGAGTAAAGAAGATACTGTGAAGACTATTTTCCAATGACACTATAGATTAATGTATTTTAAAACTAGCTAATTATGTGGGAGACCAATTTATGGTACAAATAAAACCATCAAACTATTTTTTAATGAAACCTGATGCACAGGTAATACTAACAAAGCAATTCTTTTAGTATATGTGTTATTTGAGCATGATGGTGATATGAAAGTAGAACTCTTTTTTTTCCAACTTCATTACCACAAACACAACTAACTGAGAACTGCATAAAATGATGATAGATTACATTGTCTACGTGGTTTGGAGATTAGGGATAGAAGTATTTTTGATGCATAGATGTAATGACAGGTAAGCATTCTGGAGTAGTTAATCCAGAGAAAAGAGCTGGGTCAGAATGTAAACCAACATGCCATTCCTTCATTGAGAAAATCTTGCTATCAAACAAGCAAAGAAACAAACAAAGAGCTGAACGAAAGTGTCTTAGTAGCATAGTTAAAATTGTGAGTTACATAAAGGATTATGTGTTAAATGTGAGGCTATTCTATTCCGTGATCATATGGAAGTTAATCACAAACAAGTGTTGTTATATGATGAGGTATGATGGTTGCTGAGTGGAGAATTCTGCAGAGAATAAACATTCTCTGCAAACACCAACTCGTGGTATTTCTTCAAGATAAGAAACTAATTTGGTCCCAGTTTTTTTAAAGATGTAAACATCTTTTTAAAGGTGTCAGAATTGCTAACTTTTATGATATTCCCAATATTTGGAGTTATCTCACTAATTTCATGCAAGGAGGAAATGAAATATTTTCAAATGACAGATAAGATGGAATGGCAAAATGGCAAAACAAGATGGAAGACTGGAAGGACAAAGTTTCTGCAGCTGGCTATGGCAAGTTTCATAATTTCACAATTATTGATAGCATAGATGAAGATCTTGATACTGCACATCTGCAAAATGTTCTCATTAAGTGATTGAAAATGGATGAGCTTTTTGCAGGTGGAAATCTACTGTACAATCCGGCAAGGGCACCACGCGGAAGAAGTGCTTGGCTCATTGGGGGTCTGAATGTAGATTTGTACAGATTTTTTGAATGGTAATTTGACAGTGTATATTAACATTTTAAAAATTATGTTTTTATTTTGAAATATAATTTACAGAGAAGTGTATAAGACAGAAATGAAGAGCTCTGTGATTGGTCACAAAAGGGAACACCTGTGTAACTTCTACCCAGGTCAAAATAACTAGTCGTATTTCGCTTTTATTAATGGCAATCCATTTTGCCTTCTATTTGTATGTCTAGTTGGAAAACACTCTTCCATTAACAAATCCAGTTTTTAAAATAACCGTAACTGAAATTCTGGCCAGTTCTATATAAACATTGCATTCCTTTGAAAAGTTCAATGGTTAGAAGAAATCAAAGTATTAAAAGGAAGAATAAATAAATACCAGCTGAAAGGTTTATAGGGGTAGTTGTCAGTGAAGAAGAAAAGATAAGTTCTCACTGGAACAGGGGATTCTGGGGTTGCAGAAAGTGGGTTCAGCAAGAGTGGAAGAGTGAGAGGAAGGCTGGTGTGGAAATGGTCTTGCAAAGCATTTTAGAGAAGCGGTGGAGCTCAGGGAAAGCCCAGCGAGGCTGGATTTCAGAGTGGTTGGTAACACAATTCCAAATTTGTGAAAACACACCTCTGAGTTTTAAATACAGTTGGTCCTTAAATGATGCAGGGGTTAAGGGCGCCCACTGCCTGCTCAGTCAAAAATCCATGCGTAACTTTTGACTCCCCCAAACTTAACTACTGATAGCCTCACTAATAACATAAACAGTCAATTAACACATATTTAATATGTTATATGTATTATATACTATACTCTTAAAGTAAGCTAGAACAAAAGAAAATGTTATTTAAAAAATCCTAGGGAAAATCCATTGACAGTACTCTACTGTATTTAACTGTATCGTGAGTTAACTGTTTACAAGGTGAATTGCCTGTCTGAAACGGCAACCGTAGCTGCAGACCTCAATGCACAGTACATATCAAGCAATCTAACTTTTTCTCGTAATATCATGAATTTTCTCTGCTTTGTGGGACGCTTCCAGCATCACTAGGGGCGCTTTGTATGGGTTCCATGGTGTGACTCAAGGTTTATAGTATTGAACTAAACACAATGAAAGCTATGTGAGAAGTATGAGAGATCACATGTACTGTGGTTCCAGTGGTCTGGAGGGAGAAACTGCTCACCTGGAGGTGATCAGCATCACTTGAGTTAAGCAGATACTCATGACAGTTGAGCTCCGCACAATAGCAACAGGAGGTGGCTATGAAGTTTTTACAGTAGTACAGTATATACCACAATTCATTTGATGCATTATGATTTAATACTGCATCTTATATTTGTTTACATTTCTCTTAACTGTGAATTGTGTCATCCATGGTCTGTAAGCACGTGCATAAGTTTTTATAAATTTTAACATCTTATAATGGATTCGTGTTATTTTACGGTAGTAAATGATAAATGGACCAATATCTATATATATTTTATAGATTTATGACATACTTAACTTTTTCTTAATTTTTTCATTATTTTTAGGCTACATGGTTCCCATGAAAGTTTTTTCAAATTGTTGGAAATGTAGAAAACATTTTGTAATGTATTTATTTTAAAAACCCACATATAAGTGGACTCATGTAGTTCAAATCTGTGTTGTTGAAAGGTTAAGTGTATATGAAATGATCCCTCCCACCAGTCCACACACTGAGGATACATGCCAAGTCTATCACCTCTAAATCTCACTCTCATTCCAGCTTGTTATATTTGAGCAAGCAGCCAGGTGGTCACAGGTTTTAGGACTGAGTAGAAAAATAATCTGGAGCATAGACCACAGAGTTTGTGCTTTTTATCTAGTGCCTAAGAGTCTACTGTCCATATCAGTGGCAATGTATTAAATTACATTACAAATTAGTAAACAAATGAACAAAAATATCAAATTGTTTAAGCCAAAATATTCAGCCTTTTAGAAAGATAACAAAATTCAAACATGTTTCCTTAAGTCCTACTGTGAGCTAGATTAGAATTTTGTAAATTAAAATTAGAATAACATAGGCACCTCAATTTGTCATGTTTTAACAATGAAAATTTAATAAAGAAAATGCTTATTAAATTGTTCTTTATTGAATGTATGTATTGTAATTCTATTACGTATTTCACACTCTATGGAGAGAAGATCATAAACCCATAAATGTCTGTCCTTGAAAGCAGAGAGGGAACATGTGCTTCATGATAGCAGCAGGCCAGGCTGCATCTGTGAAGAATATAGAAAAGTTTGCAAAGGTGTATCCCTTCATTGGGTGTGTAAAACACCTCTACCTGTTAATGTCATTAATTGCAGTTTAGCTCACTCCAAAGCATATTATTTCTAGACAACATACAGTATCTTTAGAATGTAAACACTAGACAACATAGCAAGACCCTGTCTCTAGAAAAAATTAAAAATATTAGCTGGTTGTGGTGGCATGCACCTGTAGTCCTAGCTACTCAGGAGGCTGAGACAAGAGGATCGTTTGAGCCTAAGAGTTTGAGGCTGCAATGAGCTATGATTGCAACACTGTATCTAGCCTGGGCAACAAAGTGAGACCCTGTCTCTACATTAAAAAAAAAAAAAAAAAGAAGAAGAAGAAGAAGAAGAAGAAGAAGAATATAAAGACTGGATCTAGATAGAATTGGCTTTATGTATTACACATATCAGATAAAAAAAAAAAACTTCAAAAGGTACATTTTTCTAAAAGTTATTTATTTTTGTGCTAAAAACACATAGTATAAAATGTATCATCTTAACCATTTTTAAGTGTGAAGTTCAGTAGTGTCAGCTATTTTCATATTGTTGTGCAACAGATCTCTAAAGCTTTTTCATCTTGCAAAACTGAAGCTCTACACCTATTAAACAGCAACTCCCCCTCTCCCCTTTCCCCAGCCCCCGGCAACCACAATTCTACTTGTTTCTAAGAGTTTGGTTTATTTAAAACCACATATAAGTGAAATCATGTAGTATTTGTCTTTTTGTGACTGGCTTATGCCACTTAGCATAATGTTCCCAAGATTTGACCTAGAACAAACTGCTGAATGTGCTTATTACAGTATCTATATACCTTTTGGTGGGAAAATAGTTGAAAAAAAAAAAAAAAAAAAAAGACAGCTGGTAACACTGCAATGCCCAAAGCCCAATTCCAAAGCTCCTTAAATATTGCTTGCAGAGCTAATGTTTGGGAGCAGTGCTTCTGGCAGGCCTCTTCTCATTTTCTGTTTTGTTAGGGGGCAGTTGATGGCATACCTAATATATTCAACATCCCCGATCCTCTATAGGACAAGATTACCTTCTGTAATAATCAGTAATCATGATTCTCTTGATTTGTTCTTTAGTTTTATAACAACTATTAAAAGAATATAAATTTTAAAGATATTTCATGTATGAAGTAAAATTTGTGTTAACAACAAAAATATATCTCACAATTTGCCCTATTTTACTGTTTTCAACTGTATTATTTTTTTCCTTTTTAATTTTTTGAGATGGAGTCTTGCTCTGTCACCCAGGTTAGAGTGCAGTGGCATGATCTCGGCTCACTGCAACTTCCGCCTCTCAAGTTTAAGTGATTCTCTTACCTCAGTCTTCCAAAGTAGCTGGACAGGCACACGTCATCATGCTCAGCTAATTTTTGTATTTTTAGTAGAGATGGGGTTTTTGCTATGTTGTCCAGGCTGGTCTCAAACTCCTGACCTCAGGTTATCTGCCTGCCTCAGCCTCCCAATGTGCTGGGATTACAGGCATGAGCCACTGCACCTAGCCTGTTTTCAACTTTAAATACAAATGAAAATTCAAAGAGATCACAAAGAATGACATGATTGAAGTAACTCAGGTTTTGCTTCTTCATCTTTACAAGGCTGTTCCATCATTGCTGATGTCAAATCTACCATCTCAATGCAGGAAAGTGTTTATCGCTTGAGCTGGATTCAGGCACACACTGTGCCAGACAGTTGGAACAACTCTCAAGTATAAGCAGTAAACAGATGTACTAATTGACAGATTACATGTATATTCTTAAAACTTACCAGTAATCACTGCTGTTGCCTAGAGTGTAGACCAATAATCTTTTTTTAAGGGAGGAGTGTTTTATTATTGACTTTTTTTTTTTTTTTTTTTTGAGACAGAGTCTTGCTCTGTCACCCAGGCTGGAGTGCAGTGGTGCATTCTCGGCTCACTGCAACCTCCGCCTCCCTAATTCAAGTGATTCTCCTGCCTCAGCCTCCCAAGTAACTGGGACTATAGGCACACACCAGCACATTCGGCTAATTTTTGTACTTTTAGTAGAGACAGGGTTTCGCCATGTTGGCCAGGCTGGTTTCAAACTCCTGGCCTCAGGTAGTCTGCCCGTCTTGGCCTCCCAAAGTGCTGGGATTACAGGCGTGAGCCAATGTGCCCGGCCTTACCATTGACATTTTTTATAATTGCCAGGGAGTAGTGACAGTAAAAAGTAGATCAATGTTCCACTGGTTTTGTTACTTTATAATTTTTTTTTCGATGTTCCCCTCTTGCCTGCACCATGGGCAGGCTGACCTTGTTCTTGGCACTCCACCCTCTTGCGTGTCTTACATTTTGCCAGTTTAGTGGCAGAATGACTCCTCCCACCTCATCAGAGCTGCCACGGCCCAGGCCATACTTTCATAGAGGGCCTTGCATTTAGAATGTGGACATGCCATCTATATGAGGCTATTTCTGTAGTCAGAGACAGACCAACAAGAATGAAGGAAAGAAATGTTCACCTTACAATTTTTAACTTACGCTATTAGTGGACTGCTATGTGTAAATTAATATTGTTAAAAACTCTGAGATTAGGCCGGGCGCGGTGGCTCAAGCCTGTAATCCCAGCACTTTGGGAGGCCGAGACGGGCGGATCACAAGGTCAGGAGATCAAGACCATCCTGGCGAACCCGGTGAAACCCCGTCTCTACTAAAAAATACAAAAAACTAGCCGGGCGAGGTGGCGGGCGCCTGTAGTCCCAGCTACTCGGGAGGCTGAGGCAGGAGAATGGCGTGAACCCGGGAGGCAGAGCTTGCAGTGAGCTGAGATCCGGCCACTGCACTCCAGCCTGGGTGACAGAGCGAGACTCCGTCTCAAAAAAAAAAAAAAAAAAAAAAAAAAACTCTGAGATTATTTTTATCAATAGCACAAGTAAATTGTACATTGGGGTGTTTCAAATGGGTTAATTAAAAAAATTTAAATGTTAAAACAGATCACAACTTTTATAACCATTTTGCCATTTCTACAAAATGACAACGTAATAGATGCCGTTGAGACTGTTTGCACTGATGAAGCAACCAACCCTCTGGGTTTGCACAGACCTATAGGACTTCACGGGCTGCAGAGCTGTCAGTGCTAAAACCCAGACTGTCCTGTCCAGGTAAACCATGATGGTTGGTTACTCTACCTAGGCCCTTCAGAGTACAGCACACCCTAATCTTATAGGATGGCTGGTTTCTTACTGCTGAGTCTGGAGATTTTATTCTGGTAAAGAACAGAAGATAGATGTTTTCCCTTTATGCTGAAACAGGCACTCAATCTAGGAGAGTTCAGCTTAGAGGAATGGAGGCCTCCACAACCCTCTGCCCATGCCTTTCTATACCAATCTCTCTCCAACTCAAGTAGACTACTGGACAACAACAACAACAACAAATGCAATTACATAATGTCGTTTATATAAGTCAGAGTAGAGTGTTTTATAAACTAAAATCAAAATGGCCATAGAAAATTTGCAATTTTCTTTCTGACCTGAGAGAGACTTACCTTTCTCAAAATTATCTGGAGGCTGTTGCCACACCTTTGTGGTATAAATTCAGAAAGCCCTAGATTTGGGGTTCCAGGGCTGAAATGTAAGTATCCAAGATATCTAAGAAATATAACTTTTTGCATATGGAACAAAATAAAAGGTTCAGGGAGTATTACAGCCCTGCTGAAACTGTACCCTGAGTGAGTCACATTACTAAAAAAATCAATACACATTACCAACAGCCAGGCTATTGTGTTGTTGGAGGTTTGGTGCCGAAACAAATAGTAGTAAAAGAGAGTAGTGGTGTTTCTGATGGATTGCATGTTGTTCTTTAACCAATGGTCTGCAGAATCTATAAATAATGATTTATGGTAGAACTTAAGTCTTGAAATAAAGTCATTTGTGATCAAGTTTGATTAACATTTTTGCCTGTTGCTACTTGAAAAACAAAACCAAAACAAGACAGAAGAGACTTCTAGACCTGAAAGAAAACAATCGAAATGGTAAAATAACAAAAAAGTTATGGAGGCTTCACTAATTAACCATGTAAGACTTGGCCATTCACAGCACCAGTAAGATTTCAACTGCAAGGTCAGTCAAAACAAAGGCAATTGTAGCTCTTGAATGACTGAAAATAGATCAGTTTTATCAAAGTGGAGAGTCTGATAAAAAGTCTCACCAAAAGGATGTGGGGAAGAGAGTAATCATGTCTGCATTTGTGGAAAGGTAAACTGATACAAGCTTTTTGGGGGGCAATTTGACCCCATATTCAAAATTTTAAATATGCATATAGTTTGACTGAGTATAAGTATATACTCTGATTATATTTCTGAGAATCCACTGCACTGAATATTTGCACAAATTTGCAAAAATATATGAACAAGGAAAGCTTATTGCTGAATATTTATAACATTTGTAATAGTTAAAAGTCGACAACCTAGATATTTAACAATAGAGTTAAAAACTTCATTGAGGTGTTTTGTATACACTGACATGGAAGTAAGTTTGGAATAAATTGGGGAGAAGAAAATAAGTTACAGGCATGTACAGTATTAAAATAAATTTAAAAATAAAACAGCAACCTACTGAATAGGAGAAAATTTTTGCAATCTACTCATCTGACAAAGGGTTAATATCCAGAACCTACAAAGAACTCAAACAAATTTACAAGAAAAAAACAAACAACCCCATCAAAAAGTGGGCAAGGGATATGAACAGACATTTCTCAAAAGAAGACATGCGTACAGCCAACGGACACATGAAAAAATGCTCATCATCACTGGCCATCAGAGAAATGCAAATCAAAACCACAATGAGATACCATCTCACACCAGTTAGAATGGCAATCATTAAAAAGTCAGGAAACAACAGGTGCTGGAGAGGATGTGGAGAAAGAGGAACACTTTTACACTGTTGGTGGGATTGTAAACTGGTTCAACCATTATGGAAAACAGTATGGCGATTCCTCAAGGATCTAGAACTAGAAATACCATATGACCCAGCCATCCCATTACTGGGTATATACCCAAAGGATTATAAATCATGCTGCTATAAAGACACATGCACACGTATGTTCATTGCGGCACTATTCACAATAGCAAAGACTTGGAATCAACCCAAATGTCCATCAGTGACAGACTGGATTAAGCACATGTGGCACATATACACCATGGAATACTATGTAGCCATAAAAAAGGATGAGTTTGTGTCCTTTGTAGGGACATGGATGCAGCTGGAAACTATCATTCTCAGCAAACTATCGCAAGAACAGAAAACCAAATACCGCATGTTCTCACTCATAGGTGGGAACTGAACAATGAGATCACTTGGACTCGGGAAGGGGAACATCACACACTGGGGCCTATTATGGGGAGGGGGGTGGGGGGAGGGATTGCACTGGGAGTTATACCTGATGTAAATGACGAGTTGATGGGTGCTGACGAGTTGATGGGTGCAGCACACCAACATGGCCCAAGTATACATATGTAACAAACCTGCACATGTACTCTAGAACTTAAAGTATAATATAAAAGTAAAATAAAATAAAAAAAAACAATCTGAATACATGTATATATGTGTGCTCATAAATAATACAGGAAATACTATATTCCCAGGAAACGGTCAAGAGTGGTTAGTGCTTGGGAATGGGACTGAAAGTATCTCATTTGTATTTTTTTAGGATGCACTTATATTACTTTTTGTTTTTTAAGGCAGAATTTATCTTTCCTTTTTTCTTTTTCTTTTTTCCGAGACAGAGTTTCACTCTGTTGCTCAGGCTGGAGTGCAGTGATGCAATCTCAGCTCACTGCAACCTCCACCTCCCTGGTTCAAGCAATTCTCCTGATTCAGCCTCCCAAGTAGCTGGGATTACAGATGTGTGCCACCATGTCTGGCTAATTTTTGTATTTTTAGTAGAGATGGGATTTTGCTATGTTGGCCAGGCTGGTCTCAAACTCCTGACCTCAAATGATCCACCCGCCTTGGCCTTCCAAAGTGCAGGGATTACAGGCATGAGCCACCCTGCCTAGGCAGAATTTCTTTAAAGACACTTTTTTTAAAAAAAAAAATTTTATTTTTTAAGAATCAGGGAGTTGTTGTTAGGTCCTTACTCTGAATATCATGTACTTGCATTGTCCACATAAGAGACAAAAAGCAGTGGTGATTACCACTGGTGACAAATCAGACTCTCCACACCATCCCAGAAAAAAAACAAAATCAAAACAAAAAAAACCCTGATCTATCCTACTATATTTTGAGGCAAAGGGTTCAGTTAGGTAATATTAAAGTCACTTATCAAATAAAGCTAATATATTGTCTAAAGGACTAAAGTTATATGTTTGGGCCTATTCATATTGCTCTATTTTAAATATGGAGGATAAAAAGAATAAAGAATGCCTTTTCTTCTTCCCTAAGTTATTTCTTACTCTCTTGGGTTTTCCCAAGCCTACATCTGTCTCTCTCTAGACACCATCCAAGTAAATTTTCAGATATTTTTAAAACAGGAAGCAGAAGCTGTCTGTGAACGACTCTAAAATAAATGTTATTTCTGGAAGGTTCCAAATGGCCTGGGGGAGTGAAGTGGGTCACGACTAATAGAAACAAATTTGATAAAGTTGCATGTTACAAGATCAAAACACAAAATTTAGCCATGTTTCTATACATAAGCAATGAACAATTTGAAAAGAAAATTGACAGAGGACAATTACATTTACAATAGCATCAAAAGAATAAAATACCTAGGAATAAATTTTACCAAAAAGGTGAAAGACTTGTACAGTGAAAACACTGCTGAAAGAAATTTAAAAAGACCTAAATAAATGAAATGACATCTGTGTTCATGGATCATAACACACAGAGAGCTCTGAAGAGCTGAAACAATCTTGAAAAAGAAAAACAAAGTTGCAGGACTCACACTTTTCGATTTCAAAACTTACTACAAAGCTACAGTAATCAAAACTGTGATACTGCCATAAGAATAGACATATAGGCCAGTAGAATGAAACTAAGTGTTGAGAAAACAAGCCCACACATCTATGGCCAACTGATTTTTGGCAAGAGTGCCAAGACTGTTCAATAGGTAAAGAATAGTGTTTTGAACTAATGGTACTGGGACAACTGACTGTACATATGCAAAAGAATTAAGTTGGATCCCTACCTCACACCATATTTTAAAAATCAACTTAAAATAGGTCAACAACCTAAATATAAAGGCTAAAACTATAAAATTCTTAGAAGAAAACATAGAGGTAAATCTTCATGACTTTAAATCTGGCAATGGGTTCATAAATATGGTATCAGAAGCATGAGCAACCAAAGGAAAAATATAAACAAATTGGACTTCATCAAAATTAAAAACTTTCGCACATAAAAGATGTTATCTAGAAAGTGAAAAGATAACCTGTAGAATGGGGGAAGATATCTGCAAACCATATCTCTGATAAGAGTCTACTGTCTAGAATATATAAAGAATTCTTACAACTCAACAACAAAAAGAGAAAAAACCCAATTAAAAAATGGGGAAAAACTTGAATACACATTTCTCCAAAGAGGATGTATGAGTGGCCAAAATGCACCTGAAAAAAATGTGCAATATCATTAGTCATTTGGAAAATGCAAATCAAAATCCAGGGGTTGCAATGAGAGGGAAATGAGAAATAACTGCTTATCAGGTATGGAGTTTTCTTTTGGGGAGATAAAATGTTTGTTTGTAAAAATGGAGTCTCACTGTGTTGCCCAGGCTGGTCTTGGACTCCTGGGCTCAAGTGATCCTCCTGCCTTGGCCTCTCAAAGTGCTGGGATTACAGGCGTGAGCCACTGTACCCCACCAATAAAGTGTTTTGAAACTAGATAGAGTAATCACACAACATTGTGAATGTACTAAATGCCACCAAATTGTGCACTTTAAAATGGCTAATTTTATGTATGTGACGTTCACCTCAGTTAAAAAAATAAGCATCAATGAGATACTGACTTCTACACTTCTTCAATCAACTACTCAGAGTAAGAATAAGGGGAAAAAAGCCCTAAAAATTGGGTCTGCCTTTGGGTGGTAACTACTGAGCCTTCTCTAGGCTGCATTGACTACCTCCGAGACCACTAGCAGTATTTGCCAATTTCAGCATCAAAAATTAAGCATTTATCCTCTGTGATGGTAAATATAGTTCACTGACATTGAAATAAAATGAAAGCGGTGGGCTGGGTGTGGTGACTCACGCCTGTAATCCCAGCACTTTGGGAAGCCAAGATGGGTGGGTCACTTGAGACCAGGAGTTCGAGACCAGCCTGGCCAACAAGGCAAAATCCCATCTCTACTAAAAATACAAAAATTAGTTGGGCATGGTGGTACATACCTGTAATCTTAGCTACTCGGGAGGCTGAGGCAGGAGAATCACTTGAATCTGGGAGGTGGAGGTTGCAGTAAGCCGAGATCGCACCACGGCACATCAGCATGGGCAACGGAGCAAGACTCTGTTTCAAAAAAAAAAAAAAAAAGGAAAAGAAAAAAAAAGGAAGTGGCAAGTTCTTCATCTTCGTTCAAACTCTACTTACTAGAGCCACCTGCTGCATTTGCCCCTCTACAGTCCAGGGCTTCTCAGCCCTAGTTGTAGATTAGAGTTAATTATCTAAAATATTTTGTTTTTCCTTTTTTTAAATTAAACTTTTGAGATAATTGTAGATTCATATGCATTTGTGTAGAAAATAATACAGTGATTCCACAAACCCTTTACCTAGTTTTCTCCAATGGTAGCATCTTGCAAAACAAGATATGTCCATGATGTGTACAATTTCACCACCAGGATCAGGACTTTTTTTTTTTTTTGAGACAGGGTCTTGCTTTGTCACCCAGGCTGGAGTGCAGTGGCACAATTAAGGCTCACTGCAGCCTCAACCTCCTGGGCTCAAGCCTTTCTCCTACCTCAGCCTCCCAAGTAACTGGGACTACAGGTGCGGGCCACCATGCCTGGCTAAGTTTTGTATTTTTTCATGGAGATGGGTTTTTGTCACGTTGCCAAGGCTGGTCTTGAATTCCTGGGCTCAAGGGATCCGCTCGTCTCAGCTTCCCAAAGTGCTGGGATTACAGGCATGAGCCACCATGCCTGGCTCTCCACCAGGATATTGAGATTGCTATAATAAAGACACAGAACATTTCCATCATCAAAGGATCCCTTGTGTAGCCCATTTTTAACCACACCTCCTTACCTCCCACTTCTCTTTCCTCTCCCATCCCCTACCCTCAACAACTAACCTTACTTTATTTCTATAATTGTCATTTTAAGAATGTTACATAAATATAATCATACAATATGTAATCTTTGGGGAATGACTTTTTTCACTCAGCATAATTCACTGAAGGTTCATCTAAGTCGTTGCATGTATTGTTGCATGTGTCAAAAGGTCATTTCTTTCATTGCTGAATAGCAGTCCCTGGTGTGGGTGCACCACAGTGTGTATAATCATTTGACCATTGAAGGACAGCTCAGTTGTTTCTAGGTTTTTTTTTTGTTATGATGAATAAAGCTGCTATGATTACTCATGTATAGGTTTTTGGGTGGGCATAAGTTTTCATTTTCTTGGAGAAGTGCCCAAGAGTGCAATTGTTGAGTTGTATGGTTTTTGCATATTTAGTTTTATAAGAAAATGCCAAACTGCCTTGCAGAGGTGGCTGCTGGAATAAATCCACCAGCAATTTATAAGTGATCCAGTTTCTCTACATCCTCAACAGCATTTGGTGTTGTCACTATTTTTATTTTAGACATCCTGATACGTGTGTAGTGATAACTCATGTAGTTTTAATTCACATTTCCCTGGTGGCTAACGATGCTGAACACCTTTTCATGTGCATTATTTGCATCTGTGTTTTATCTTCAGTGAATGTCTCTGTCTTTTGCCCATTTTCTAACTGATGTTTCTCACTGTTGAGTTTTGAGAATTCTCTATATTCTAGATACTAGTCCTCTGTCAGATTTGTGGTTTGCAGATTTTAAAAGTAATCTGTAATTTGTCTTTCATCCTAACAGGGTCTTTCTCAGAGCAAACATTTTAAATTGTGATGCAGTCCAATTTATCAGTTGTTTTTCTTTTATGAATTATGATTTTGTTGTCAAGTCTAAAAACTTTTTGTCTAATCATAGATCCTGAAGATTTTAAAACCCAGGCGTTAATTTGATCAGGTCTGCCTGCCCTGCTTGCTTTTTTTGGTCACTTGCTTTTTGTTATTTTTTTTTCCTTCCTTTCTCCATGAAGCTGAAAGCCTCAGTAGCTGAAGCCACTGCCGCTGCATACTGAAATTTATCCTTCATTGGCTCCTTTATCGATAACTCATAGGTTACCATGGTAATGATCACTTCGGTTGTTTTTTCTGGAACCTGGGCCAGCTCCTGTCCAGTTTGAACTGGTTGAGACCACTGCCCCTTCAACTGGGCTTGTGCAGGTGCTGGAGAGGTGGGTAGCCTTTTGATGTTAGAGGACCAAAACTCCACTCTCAGATCATGCTAATGCTGGCATTTTCTGTGCATATGTTCTATGAAATGACACTTGTGCAGAACCTGCCACTTCATTTTTCCCCACTGTCAATCACCTTTCCCCACACCTTAGACCACCCCCCTTCCCTAACCCATAAATATCCCTAAGCCTAATCTTTGGGGAGGCAGATTTGAGAGCTGGTCTCCCACCTCCTCACCTGGCAGCTTTGTAAATAAATCTTTTGCAAATCCAGGTGACTATGATTGATTTACTGTGCATGGGCAGAACAGACCTGGACCTGGCTGATAACAATTTTCTCCTATTTTTCTCTTAAAGTTTTACAGATTTACACCTGTGATCCATTTTGAGTTAATTTTTATATAAAGTATGAGATTTAGGTTGATGTTCATGTTTTTACCTGTGCACGTCCAATTGCTCCAGCACCATTTGTTGAAAAGGCAATCCTTCCTTCATTTAATTGCATTTGCATTTTGTGAAAAATCACTTGGACATATTTGTTTAGTCTATTTCTGGATTTATCTATTCTGCTCCATTGATATATGTGTCTATTCCTCTGCCAATACCACACGGTCTTGATTATTTGTTATGTTTAAAAAGTTTCTGCACTAATTCTCAGTGTGGCCTGAGAACCATTTCTGAAGCTAGACGAAAGTCTCCAAGAGACTGACTAGTCCAATTATCCTCTGTAATCCAGAAAGGTATAGTGAAAGTGTGCTGTACTGAGAGTCAAAAGACCTGGGTCTTGTAGTCTCAGCTCATCAGGACATGGCTGAGTGACCTGGCTAGGTCTTTTAGTCTGAGCCCCAGTTTTCTCACCTATGGAACTGGGACGCTCATACAGCACTTGTTTAGCCTACCCTCCCAGTATGCTTGTGAGTGTAAAAGGAAATAGATTTGATCTATATATAAGGTTTAGACTTAAGCGTAATTCAAATACAAAGGGTTATTACTTTAGGGATAAGCACAATGAGATTCAGAGATTAAAGTTCTCCTTACCCAAAGTCATCTTCTATTTAATTTCATGGCACCCATCAGAAAATTTCACATATTCAGCACATACGTATAGAGTCCAAACTCTGCCAGGCACTGTGAAAAGTCCCTGGGGTACAAACACAAAAAGACATGGTCTCTGTCCTTAAGAATCTTTCTATTTAGTGAGGACATAATTAATTTTACAAAAGCTAAGTGAATACAAATTAAATTTGTATTCAGTATTCCTTTAGAATTCCAGGACCCTCCTAGTTGGATGAATCCACAGGACAATAAATCATTGGCCTAGCATCTTCACAAGTCCCCAGCTACACTTTCAGACTTTCACAGGGATGCACACTGACTTTGGTAGAGTCAACAGGAAAGAGAGGGTTTTCCTGGACAGACCTAAAAATCTCATGAGGCTCACACACTTGTAACCCCTTCCCAGCGATCACCATCTACACTCCAGGATTCCTCTGCCACCCATTTATTAAATCAAAACTGTCCCATGGAGCCTATTCAGGGCCCAGATGTCAGGCTTAGTATCTGGGTGATAAAATAATGTATACAACAAACCCCCATGACATGAGTTTACCTATATAACAAACCTGCGCATGTGCCCCTGAATGCAAAATAAAAGTTAAAAAAATACAATTTTTAAAAAATGTAAAAAATGTATATTGCCTACATCAGGTGGGGCAGATCGTGCGGACAGTGGGCATTCCCAAGAGTCAGCCTGCTTTTTCTGTGTGCTCCCAGGTCTCATTTCAGGAACTGATTTCAGCCAAGGACTGTCTGTAATGTAACTGCATGTGGACTAGCTTTGTCAGAGAAAGACTGGATGTGTAACATTCTTCTACGTAGCCGGCACTGAAGAAAATCTTATTTGGAGAACAAAGGCTATTACTATTAAATCACTTAAACATGATTACATGCTATTCGGTGCATTCCAAATGCATGAGAGTAAAGCAAAACACACAATAGCAAAACATGTTGTATTGCAGCAAAATCAAAATTCAGTTTCTAGATTCACAGCTGGAGAGATGCTCTGATGTAACTACAAGTGCAAGTGCCATCCCAGCCACTGGTGAGGTTCTGCTGCCCCCGGGTGGCCGAAATCCTTGTCTGACAAAGCTGCTGATGCTCTCATGCTGATAATGTTATGGTGATTTTTACAAGGGCAGAGTGGATGTATGTATACATGGATGAATAGTTGGATGGATGGATAAATGCATGGAGAGATTGGGGGATTCATTCATTTAATAGTATTTAATTTCAACTATCTTTCCACACATGGGGCCAAATGCTGTTAAGACATGATGTTTGAGATCTGAGATGTAAAAACCTGCATTGGTGTTAATTAAGCAAGAGCTGTGGTCCGAGCTGCTCAGTGCATTGGTCCCAGGAGATTAGGGGGATAGAAAGGATTAAGGAAGTGATCTAAGATGAGAGGGGAAGGACTTCCCAAATATACTTCTTCTAGGGAGACAAACATACCTCTGGCTAACCATAGCCTATTAACTCAAATCCCTTGGGTTAAGAGGAGAAATAATAAAAAATAGTAAGTATGGGTTTAGATACATACTAGAAGGAATATAGGGAAAATCCAAGGTGGGAACAGGGAAAGAGAGTAGGCAGAATGCTTTGCTTCACTGAAAAACAAAGTGAAACAGATTAAAACAAGATATGACACTTGACATCACTGGTCTTCAAAGATGATGCCACCCAGTATTAATAAGTTACTATACTATTGATAGATATGCAAACTGATACATTTATTTTGACACAGTGGTTTCATAATCAGGAATTTATTGTCTAGAATTACTTGCAGGATATACAGAGAAAAGAACAGATGAGACCACCTGTTATTCGTTTCACCTGGACTTAAATAATGGCGTCAAGACACTTAAGAGATGAGGAGTTTCTTCTAGAGATTGAAAATTGTGCTGGAAGTTTTCACTGTAGCTGGGTTAGTATTATTAGCTCTTTTTAAGATTCTGTAAAAGCCTCTATAAAAATTCCCAGTCTTTTGATTTCAATTGAACTCAAATATGCATTTATTGATCACCCTGGTGAATGCACACGACTTTGGCTGGATTTTTGGAGGTTGTGATGCAGGGGTAACTTAGATCGGATTCCTTCCCTCAAATACCTTGGTCTAGAGAAGCCTGGCCTGTAAAAACATAAAATATAGTAACTTAATGAAATAATGGCTACAATATAGATAGAATTATGGAAATATGGGATAGGGAAGATATGATACATTCTAACTGGAGGGATGATGGAGGGGAGATTCCCAGCAGATGTGGCATTTAAGCCTTGAAACAGATAATTTTGACAGCTCTAGGGGAAGAGGGTGGGGGAAAGTGGGGAAGGATTCTTTTCCTTTAGGTTGGAAGAGCATGTGTTGCTATTTATTAAGTCTTTATTGAGTACCAACAAGGTGTTGTGTGAAATAGACAGCATAAAAACATCTATAAAAGGGAGATAAAATATATCCCTGAAAAAAGTCATGTAACAGTAAATGATACTGTTTGATTAGTTATCAGAACAGTCTACAGAATCCAGAGGTGAAGCAGAAACACAGGCTACTTTTCTTTGGGTAGTGAATCAGCCATTTCAAAAATATTTCAGTGAAGTCAGTAAAGGAAAACATGAGGCATAATAAGACACATTTCTACCACTGGCACTCCTTTCTTCACTAGATTTTGTAAAAAGTTACTGTTTCTATTTTTAATTAAATGAGTAATCTTGCTTCGAGAAATCCAAGGGATAAGAAAAAGTAAAAAGTAAAATTCTCCCTTCAAAATCCCCTGTTCTCCAATCTCATTTCTTTTTCTGGAAGTAAGCACTATTATCAGCTTACTGTGTTTCCTTCCAGAATGATTTCAGATGAATTCATGGAAATATGTAACTGGTGTAATTTTGCATAAGTGGATATATGTGGTTTTCTGAACATTTTTCTTTACTCAACACCGTATTTTGGAGCCTTTTATATGTTAGCACATAGACCATAGAGTACAGAGTTACAACACATTTTTTTTTTAATACTGGAATTCCGCAATCAGGATATACCTTAGCTATTTCACTGTTTCCTTTTTAATGGTTAACAAGATGAAAACTGCTAAGGTCTTACTCGATTTTTATAATCAAACAAACAAGGGAAAAACGACCCCAACTCTGGGCCTCACAGACAGACATCCTACTTGAACTTCTCACTTACAGTTCCTCATTCAATCCCCAAACCAGTCCGTTCACAAATCCAGACTCCTAAATGAAGGGAAAGCCGGAAACCCTTGAATAATTCAGTAATAATATCATGAGATAGGTATGTGCTGTGATTCTTAACTTCTAGCCTTCTCCAAAGGTGCCAGTGATCACCTATGGATAAATCTGCACTGAAAAAAAAGGAAAATCGCCGTATGCCACAGTAGTTCACTAGTTAAGTGGGGTTTACAGTGGTGAGGTAATTAAAGGAATTTTAACCCAAGTCCACCTTACAGTAAGTTCAATGGAACCCTAAACCCTTCCAGTGGTTTTTCCCCAATTCCTGAGTGTACATTTAAAGGACATACGGCAGAATCTTCACATTGGTTTCCTAACCTTTAGAACAAGGGCAAGTATGATAGAAAAGACTATGAAGAATCCACAAAGCTTTATTACACTCTCCCACCCCCAATCAAAATAGTAATGAACAAGTTATAACAATCCCTTGGAGACTAGCTATAGTGTCACCCTCAAATATCTGAATTTATAGTTACCTTCCAGCTTGACTGGTGATGAAAACAGATGGACCTGGAAGAATGACTGACAATTATAAACTCAATCAAGTAGTGTACCCAAGTGCAGGTGCCTTTCCAAGTGCGGTCTCTTTTTTTTTTTTTTTTTTTGAGACGGAGTCTCGCTCTGCCGCCCAGGCTGGAGTGCAGTGGCCGGATCTCAGCTCACTGCAAGCTCCGCCTCCCGGGTTTACGCCATTCTTCTGCCTCAGCCTCCCGAGTAGCTGGGACTACAGGCGCCCGCCATGTCGCCCGGCTAGTTTTTTGTATTTTTTAGTAGAGACGGGGTTTCACCATGTTAGCCAGGATGGTCTCGATCTCCCGACCTCGTGATCCGCCCGTCTCGGCCTCCCAAAGTGCTGGGATTACAGGCTTGAGCCACCGCGCCCGGCCCCAAGTGCGGTCTCTTTCAAGGAGCAAATCAACATAGACCCTTGTATGTATCCATTGCTTAGGCAAATGCTTTCTCCCCTTCCATCTAATAACAAGCGTTTACTATCTTACAGTTTCTGTGAGTCAGGAATCCAAGCATGGCTCAACTGGGTGCCTCCATCGCTGGGTTTCTCAGGTGGTTGCAATCAAGATGTCAGCCGGGCTGTGGTCAACTCCAGGCTCACCTGGGGAGGATCTATTCCAAGTTCACTCACCTGATTGTTGTCAGGCCTCAGGTCCTTACTGGCTGTTGGCTGGAGACATCCATTCCTAAACATGTGGGTCCCTCTGTACAGCAGCTCACAACAGGGCAGCTGGCTTCCCTAGGAGTGAGTAAGACAGTGACGGGGGTGCCCAAGATGAAAGCTGTAGCCTTTTAATGTACTAATCACCTAGGTGATAGGCCATCACTTTTGTTATATTCTATCCATCAGAATCAAGTCACTAAGTCAGCCCATACTCAAGCTAATATTTACCCAGTACTTACCATACGCCAGATCCATGCACTTGGCTTCCTTCTGGTCTAAGCCCAGATCTGTCTGAGTTCAGAGGCCCTCGCTCAGCATTTCTGGGCTCTGCTGGTGAGCTTTCTGCCTGACTTGTCCACTCAAGTAGCTAAGTCAACTATAGCTGCGCAGCTGCTTTGGCCCCATGCTGGATGCACAGCGTGTCTAAAAAGTTTGCGGTTTTCCCTGAACTCTCCTCTGGAAAGGAGACACGAGCAATCTCTGCAACCCCCAAAACCAGCCAGGAGGTTCTGTCTGCACACTGCAGCCCCCTCTTCTGTTCCCAAAAATGTAATTCTGCGTCAGGAAAATAGACCTTACATCACCCTGAATCCAACCCCAATCTATGGCTCATGCTCTCCTGTCCTTGAGTTTCCTTGGCTTTTGATATTCAAAGCCTGGCATTTTCACTAAAAACACACAACAAACGCGAACAAAACTTTTCACGTAAGCAGCAGCTCTTACAAAAGTTCTTTGTCTTTCAACCCTACCATGACGAAAAAAAGCAAAAACGAACAAACAAAATTCCAGCACCTCACTTAACTTCCAGGTTCAAGAATGTTGGTATCCTTCCATGAGGCAAGTGCATTAAGATGATCACTGATGTCTTAATGCAGGAAAAATGGTAATGGGGCAAGGAAGCCCAGGGAAGGTGGACTTCAGCTAATATCTTAAAATATGATCCACTACAACATCAGCATTTCTCCAAATGAGATATACTTTACGGGCGTCATTTTAATGGCTGTCAGATATTTTAACCAACAAATATAACCTACCTATTTTAGTCTCGTTAGGGTGCTATAAGAAAAATACCATAGACTGGGTGACTTAAACAGCAAACGTTTATTTTCCACAATTGCAGGTTGGGAAGTCCAAGATGAATGTATGGGCAGATCCAGTGTCTGGTGGAGGTCTGCTTCCTGGGTCACAGATGGCCATCTTTGCTGTAGCCTCACATGGGGTGCGAATGAGGGAACTCTCTGGGGTCTCTGTCATAAGGGCACTAACCTCGTTCATGATGGCTACACCTCCACAACCTAATCACCTCCCAAAGACTCCATCTCTTACCCATCACACAGGGGTTAGGACTTCAACATATGATTTTTGGGGGGAAACTCCAGCATGTATTCTGGATATAAAGAAAGAAAAAAATGAGAAGAATTTTGGGGGTCCACAAACATTTAGCCCATAATATTACCATTCTCTTGTATTTTATTTTTATATCATACATAACACATAATGATTATTTTAGGGCATAAAGTTGTCTCCCCCGAATTTATTTATTATTATTTTAGATGGAGTCTTGCTCTGTTGACCAGGATGGAGTGTAGTGGTACGATCTTGGCTCACTGCAACCTTCACCTCCTGGGTTCACCTCCTGCTTCAGCCTCCCAAGTAGCCGGGATTACAGGCACCTGCCACCATGCCCGACTAATTTTTGTATTTTTAGTAGAGATGGGACTTCACCATGTTGGCCAGGCTGGTCTCGAACTCCTGACCTCAAGTGATCCACCCTTCTCAGCTTCCCAAAGTGCTGGGATTACAGGAGTGAGCCACCACTCCTGGCCCCCCGAATTTGTTATATAATTTATGTCACAGTATTTATATAATGTTAATGCTTTTGTTACCTATTCCAAGTTGCTTTCCAAATACAGTCACACACCATATAAGGATGTTTCAGTCAACAACAGACTGCCTATATAATGGTGGTCCCATAAGATTCTAATACTGTATGTTCACTACACCCTTTCTATGTTTAGAAAGAAATATTGTATTATAATTAGATACAGTATTCAGTACAGTAACATGCTGTACACATTTCTAGATAGGTTATCCCATGTAGCCTAGATGTGAAGTAGGCTATACCATCTAGGTTTGTGTAAGTACACTATGATGTTTTCACAATGACTTATTTCTCAGAATGTGTCCCCATCATGAAGCAACACATGGCTGTAGTTGCAACTGTTTGATTCTAGGATGCTGCTATATTTGGATTAAGCATTGGTGGAGCACATTAAAGACTTCTGCACCTTAAAAAAGTTGTCTGTACTAGCTATCAGCACTTCATCACCTACTACTCTTTCCTCAACTCATTATGCCCTGACTTCTGCCCAAGCCACTCCACTGAAACTGCTTCTGCTAAGAATCTTGCTGCTAAATCTAAGTCCTACTGTTTGCTCAGAAGCACTTAAGAGTCTTGAATTCCTCCTCTTCCATGACGCTCTGTGCTTTCCTGGTTTTCCTCTCCCTACTTTTGGCCCCCTTTACAGGTCTATCCTCCTCTCTATAGTCTCCCATGTGTCCTAGGGATCTGTTCTAGGCCCCAGTGGTCTTCTCCTTGTAAAGACTCTCCTTGGGCAGTCTCAGACATCCCCACTAGATGCTAATGCCTCTGAATGCTCCATTTCCATCTCAGCTTTCTTTGGGGTCCCACATCCATCTGCTCGCTGGACAAGCCCCTCCAGTAGGAGGTCTCAAATCCATCTCAATATAGCAGTGTTGAAAATGAAACTCTTCTTTTTTCACTCCGCACGTACCCTCTGTTCCCATCTCAGTAAATGGCACCACTACATATCCAGATGCTCAAGCCAGAAGTTGTGGCATTGCTTCCTTCTCTTTCCTTTCCTACATTTAATCAATTCCCTAATCTTGTTGATGCCAGCTCTAAAGGTCTCTTAGATCTGTTCCCGTGTCCCGTGTCCTCTGCCACCATAAATCCAGAGCCCTATCATTCCATCCCTGGATTGCTGAAGCAGCCTCTTCACTTGGCTCCTGGCCTCTAGTCTTGCTTCCCTCCAGTCCATTCTTGATGCTACAGGAAGAGTGAGCTTTCTGGAACACAAATCTAATCACAACCGTTCCCAGCTCAAAACCTGGCAGTAATCTAGTTCTGGTGCCTCAGACTAAAATCCAAGCCCCTTGCTTCCTGAGGCAGAGATTAGTGTATGTGAATTTTTAAAAATAACCATGCAGAAAAACAGATTCTTTGGGATGTGCAGTTCTGTGAATTCTTTTTTTTTTTTTTTTTGAGGTGAAGTCTTGCTCTGTCGCCCAGGCTGGAGTGCAGTGGCACGATCTCGGCTCACTGCAACCTCTGCTTCCTTGGTTCATGCGATTCTCCTGCCTCAGTCTCCCAAGCAGCTGGGACTACAGGCGTATGTCATCATCCACGCCTGGCTAATTTTGTATTTTTAGTAGACACGAAGTTTCACTATGTTGGCCAGGCTGGTCTCGAACTCCTGACCTCAGGTGGTCCGCCCACCTCGGCCTCCCAAAGTGCTGGGATTACAGGCGTGAGCCACCACGCCTGGCCTTCTGTGAATTTTAACACATGTATAGATTCTTGTGGCCACCGCCATCTATCAGTCCCCGAAACACCCTCACGTTATCCTTTCATAGTCCTACTCTCCCTCATCCCTACCCCTATCTTTTTAGGAATGTGATCTTTTGAAAAACAAAAACACCCAAACCCCTTACGGTGTTTTTAATGCCCTTGTCTACCTCTCCTCCCTCTCCTCCAACAACTGCCCTCCCAGACCCCGCAATGCAACTCGCCGGAACTATGCTCAGTTCTTGGGGCGCTCCAGGCCGTACTCCACTTAGCCAAGCTCTCAACCCGCTTCCGGGGGTGGGTTTCCACTGTGCGCCGCAGTACCTAGCGCTTCCCCCACTACAGCCCTTTCACGCTGTGATAATTGCCAGGTTATCTGCCTCTCCCATTACAGTTCCTTCCTCGCAGGGACCGCGTTTAAACCACGGCTGTATCTCTAGAGCGCAGGACGGGCCAAGCCCCGCCCGCCCCGAGGCAGCACCGCGCACTCAGCAGCACGGGGTCAAAGCGTTCCCCGCCCGCGCCCAGCGCAGACCTTCGGAGGCGGAACGAGCATGCGCACTAGCAAGGGGCGGGGCGCACGCGGTCCCCCGCCCCCTGCACGCAGCCCCAGGAGGGGGCGGGCCTTGGCCGCTCGCTCTCTCCTTCCCCACACCGCTGCGCTTGCGCGCTGGGGGCAACCGTTGCGGGGTGTCCCAGGGCCTGAGGCAGGACGGTCCTCCGCTGACACCTTCCTTTTCGGTCCTGAGGTTCCCGGCCTGGTGGCCCCAGGACGTTCTGGTCGCATGGCAGAGTGCTGCGGACGACGCCTATGAAGTCTTTAGTCCTTCTAGTTGCGCTGTTGCTATGGTCTTCGTCCGTGCCGGCTTATCCGAGTGAGTGACCAGCCTGAGGAGGCAGCGGACCGGGGACACCCTGGGGGAACCTCCCGAGCTCCGCGACCTCGAAGCCTGGCCCTTCTCCTTGGTTCCACATGCCTCCCTCCCCCACTGTCCAGGGTCCTGGCCTCGACGCCGAGGAGTGTCCCTCTCCTCTCCTGGTCAGGGATCGCAGCGACTCAGGCGGCGGGGCCCAGATAAGACGGGAGGCGCCTGCGGGCCGTGGGCGCGGGTGGAATCCCCTCACCTGTCTCTGCCTCTCTGCCCACCCGGTCCTTCCCAGCCACTGGGCGTGTGACCGTGCGGGGGTCGGGTGGCTGCTGCCAGCCGGCCACGTCGCCAGGTGGCTGGCCAGCTAGGAATTATTTTTACATTTTCAAATGTAAATATGAAATGTACTCCTTCATGACGTGTGGAAAAGCATGACGTACACATTTCATTTTTCGTGAATAAAGTTTTATTGGAACACAACCACGTTCATTCCTTTATGTATTGCCCATGGCTGCTTTCCCACGTTAGAAGGGCGGGGTTAAGTGGTTGCCACACATTCTGGCCTGCAAAGCCTGAAGTTTTTACTGTCTGGCCCTGTGCAGAAAAAGGTTGACCCGTACGGTAAAACTTGGAGAGCATGTAGATTGTGGGTCGCGCTCTGGGACACTCACCTGAGGATGCGCTCCCAGAGAGCATGCTCGCGCACACGGCATTCAAAGCCTTAGTTAAGCGGGATTGTAACTTAAGACTTGCCAAGAAGCAATTTTTGTCCCTCCCTGAAAGCTGAAAACCAATAAGGTCAAATTCAGGGGTGCTAAGACTTTACTATATTAACAATATCATGTGGACACCTTGAGGCACTTAGTATTTAAGTCAGGTACGTGAGGCTTGCCTATTTAGTCTAACTGTAGTTCATTGTGGCATTTAGTATGTTGCAGTTTGGTTTTACTTAATAAACACAATTTAACAGGTGTGAAAAAAGCGCTATCGTGCATGCTGATTATGCAAATCAGTATTTCAGAATTGCTAAATGATCCTAGTTAAAAATCAGATTTAAAAACTGAAAATACAACACAATCTAAATTATGAATAGTGGTGGGAAAAGTTCTAGATGAAGTGTCCTAGGTAACTAAAGTTAGCTCTTTAAATACTAGCACTTATGATTTATAGCTGTTTTTAATAAAAAGTTTTCTAACATTTTTCTTCCTTGACATAAAGGACCAGAACATAATGAAGATGCTACTGTCTTTTGGTGTCTGATGATCATTATTACTAACACCAGTTATTGTATTTTGGTAGTTGTAGATCAGCAAGTCACAAGTGACTGACATGTATGGAGACTTGAATTGAAATGACTTTAACACTGTCACACAGAACACTCTGGGACGGTTGGGTAGGAGTCCCTGGACACCCACTTAACTCAGTGCAGTCTCTTACCTAACACTATAAATTCTCCCTCTCCTCCTTCCCCTTTCTGCCTTCCCTCTTCCCCTCCCCCCCCCCCTTCTCTCCCCCCCCCTTTTTTTTTTTTTCCTGAGACAGGGTCTTACTCTCTGGCCCAGACTCTCTGGCCCAGACTAAAGTACAGTGGCCGGATCTCGGCTCATCGCAACCTCTGCCTCCCAGGCTCAAGGGATTCTCTTGCCTCAGCCTCCTGAGTAGCTGGGATTACAGGCGCAGGCCACTATCGCCTGGCTAATTTTTGTATTTCTAGTAGGGACGGGGTTTCACCGTGTTGTCCAGGCTGTTCTCGAGCTCCTGACCTCAAATGATCCATCCGCCTCGGCCTGCCAAAGTGTTGGGATTACAGGCTTGAGCCACTGTGCCTGGCCAGCCTGTTCTCTTTCTTTGTACCCTGTTTGCTAATCTTTCTTGGGAAGAAAGAAAAGCGTTGTAGGAAATGAAAAGACACTTCCCAGAAAAAGGAGTAATTTTGTGTTGAATATATAGATGTTATAAGACATAAGGAAACTATGTACAGGTTGTAATAATAGAAGATGTCTTGGAATATGTAATTACCTCTCTTCTACAGAAGTGGATTAAGGAATATATAGAGCAGGCAGTGGTACATGGCTGCTTTCTCTGTATGTCTCTCTACTTTTTCTCTAATTTTAATTTTGTTTTTAAAGTAAGTATACCAAAATAAATATATCATTGAGCTTGATGTAAACCAGCTATGCATTCTTTTATATGGCCACTATTCAAACAATTGTTGGCGAGATGCAAAAGATAAGGCACATAGGTTTTTATAATGAAAAGTAGAGCTTTGACACATTTTTTTCTAAACTACTAGACAGTTTTGAGGTTATATTACACAAACATCACGGGTGGATTAAGTAACTGCATTTATTAAGTAACTGTATTAAGTAACTGCATTTATTGAAAACCTCAGTACTTCTTGTATCTGCCTATACCTTTCTAACAGGCCCAATCCAAGTTTAGCTAGTATTTATTTAATCTAAATTCAGTTAGACATAAATGCAGCTTGGGTATAGAGAAGTGGGCACTCCTTTACCTACACACACACACATCCTGATGGTCCTGGATAAACAGCGTTTTACTGTATAAAATTTTAATACATTCAGTTTCCTGTACCTGATTTTTCCATAGTTTTAAATACCTTCCCATTTTTAAATTTTTAAATGGGAAAGTATTTAATGTATTCCCTCTTTAATATATTTACACTGTGCAACTTACTTTACTTCTTAATGAGAATTCTTTTTACTTAAAAAAAAAAATGCACAGGTGGGGCGCGGTGGCTTACTCCTGTAATCCCAGCACTTTGGGAGGCTGAGGCAGGCAGATCACCTGAGCCCAGAAATTCAAGACCAGCCTGGGCAACATGGCAAAACCCTGTCTTTACAAAAAATTAAAAAATTAGTCAGATGTGGTGGGGCACACCTGTAGTCCCAGCTATTCAGGAGGCTGAGGTGGGAAGATCACCTGACCCCAGGAGGTAGAGGTTGCAGTGAGCTGAGATGGCACCACTGTATTCCAACCTGGCTGACAGAGCGAGACCTTGTCTCAAAAAAAAATAAAAGCACAGTAACTTTCAAAGTAATGTTAACATAATAGTTATATATTTAAATAATAACTACTATTAAAATTATATAATTTGCCTTTTATAATTTTAAGTCATCAAATATTCATGGATTGGGAGTGTAAACTAATTAAAATTAAAGTGTATTAATATTAATATATTAACATTTAAATTATTCAAAATTTGCATAATATTTATAAATAAAATTAAAATATTAATTTTGGGGTATCTCCCAAATAAATTATTTCCTTTAGATCATCTCTTGGTATAGACTAGGAAAAACAGGGTTAGTCTAGGATTACAAAAGCTCTTATTTCTAGATTGTTATTATAAGAAGGCTCAATATGTCAGTCTTTGGCTTCTGTCATTGTCTTTAGGAAGGATTTTGTCTTAATGAACCACACAAGGTAAGAGAATCTACCAGCAGCAATTGTTTGAATCTATCACGAAATAAATTAAAAGGAAAAGAATATTTCTTTTATTTCAAATACATTGTAAAGGTAAAGTTCACTGGGATCTGGTGCTGCAAGTTCACTTAGTGCCCAAGGCTATATAGCATTTAGAAGGGTCTCTCAAACCTGTGAAACTGTCATGACACACTTTGTTAATGTTTGAGATAATGAGGAGCATGTCATGTAATAGGCAAGTGTCAAGAGAGTAGTCTGTGGGGGAGTAGCAGGAAGTTTCATTAGCCTGTCCACTGATGTTTTATGGGGAAAAAAGTCTTGTCTTTCTGTTCTTTTGATCCTATTATCCCTTAAATGGATATACTTTAATCTCTTGATAATATATGTGAAATTAAACTTGAGCAACAATTTTTTCATATCCAAATAAAATACTAGTTATTTGAAAAGAAAATATTTTCTTTTTTTTTTTTTTTTGAGACGGAGTCTCGCTCTGTCGCCTACGCTGGAGTGCAGTGGCGCGATCTTGGTTCACTGCAAGCTCCGCCTCCCGGGTTCACGCCATTCTCCTGCGTCAGCCTCCCAAGTAGCTGGGACTACAGGCGCATGCCACAACGCCCGGCTAATTTTTTTTTGGTATTTTTAGTAGAGACGGGGTTTCACCGTGTTGGCCAGGATGGTCTCGATCAGCTGACCTCGTGATCCGCCTGCTTCGGCCTCCCAAAGTGCTGGGATTACAGGCATGAGCCACCGCGCCTGGCCTTTTTTTTTTTTTTTTTTTTGTGTGTGTGTGTGTCACTATATAGTTGAAGCATTTTAAAAACACACAATTTATTTAACCTAAGCATAGTTTTTTCTGAGGCTCAAATATTCATACCGCGACCATTTGGAGACACTGTAAGCTGTCTTCTCTTGTTCTTTTGATAGGATCCCGTATATTTTTAAAGACTTCTTGTTTTCTGATGTTAACTGATTGTTCCAAGCCCCCTTTGTGTCTTTCCCACTCTGTGTCTTTCTCACTCTGAATGGAATTAACTGTCTTTCCAAGGGAATGGAGAACATGGTATGAGAGACCAAAGCGCTTGCGATACATTCTAGACTGCTGCAGTGGGGAAATATTGTTATTTTTGTCATTTTAGTGAACAGAACTAGAAGAGAGAGATTTAAAGTCATGAGTTTATTTTGGTTCCAATTATAACATTACTCATAGGATGCATCTTGATTTTTAACTCTTTATCCACACTAGAATTGTAACATCATTTAATGAGGCTATTTTGGTTGTCTATTGTGGAGTAAAAGACTGCTCCCCAAATTTATCATTTTTTCATGATTCTTTGGGTTCACTAGACTCAGCTGGGCAGCTCCGCTTCATATGGTATAGCTGAGATCACTCACGCAGCTGCATTCAGCTGGAAATTCAAATGGATAGGAACATCCAAGATGGCGTCTCATCCTCCAGGGTCTTTACATGACTTCTCATCTTTCAGTACTCTAGCCCAAGTTTCTTTACACCATGGCAGCTTGCTTCCGAGAAGGAGATTTATAAACCCCAACATGGATGCTCTTACTAAGCCTATACTGTATCAAACTTGCTAATGTCCTGTAGGCCAAGACAAGTCACATCTGGCAAGCCCATATCCAGTGTGAGAAGACACTACCCGAGAACATGAATACCAGAAAGTGCAAAGTTACATTTCTTTAACTGGAACACTTGATTAATATGAACATAATTACTTGTTTATTTACCTGTCAGCAAAAATTAAGATTGGCATAATAATAAATTATAGGAAAATTGCTGGATAAGATTTAATATTTCCTTTTATGATCATTCCTTGAGTAGACCTCAGTAATTAAGCACAATTATTAGTACTTTGACTTGGAAATACAGTACTTCAGCTCAGTTCGTTTTAAAATTTTAACCTTCATAAAAGTTCATTTTAATTTGAAGGTGTTGGATGTTTTAACTGGTAGTTCTTGCATGATGACAGCTTTCAGTTATTAATTCTTACTTTAGTACTTAACTGCTGCAGAATAAGGGAAGTTTATTCTTTATGAGTCCACTTCATGGCATGTATAGAAAATACAAGCAATTTGTTCTCCAAAGTTACGGACATTCAGCCAGAGTGTGTGGACTATCTGTAAGTGATGGATGCTTGGGTATATGTTTAAGTTTTATATACATGAGTTCTTTTTGAATAAAGTTATTCTGTTTTCACTATATCATTGTAATAAAAATCCGAGTTATATTCAAATCTTTAACAAAATGAGCATCCACAATTCTTGGTTAAATTTTGCGTGCTGCCATATCAAGGTTACTGGCCAAAAGTAAAGTAGAAATGTATGTGTATCTACACAATGGAATATTATTTGGCCATAAAAATGAAGTACTGATACAAGCTACAACATGGATGATCTTGAAGACATTATGCTAAGCATAAGAAGCCACTCACAAAAGGACACATATCGTATGATTCAATTTATATGAAATGTCTAGCATAGGAAATGCGTAGGTACAGAAAGTAGATTAGTGGTTGTCCAGGGGCTGGAGGATAGGGGATATGGGAAATGGGTTTTATTGTGGGGTGACAAAACTGCTTTAAACTTAGATTGTGGTGGTGATTGCACTACTCTGTGAACATACTGAAAATGATTGAATTACATACTTTAAGATAAATAAAAGGTAAATTATGGAGGTATTTTAATATTAAGATTGTGATTTACTTATGTTAAAATTATGTCAATGAGGTGTTACTTTCGAGATTGATAAAATTCAATGAAAGGTAATTAGTAGGACTTAAGTTTATGTGATCTAAACTTATATTAGGCTATTTAGTAAGGGGCAGTTACAAGAAGTACGGGGGCTTTCTGAGAACTGGAACTATTTCACCATGATGTTTATGATGTTATTTTATATAAACTTCACACTCAGAAATTTAGAAAGACGTAGTAAGCTGTGTCTTTTATTATAAAAAACTGCCTACTTTGCCTAAAATAAAATAACATTCTTATTACTCATTTAAAATTTTCTCTTTAATAATTGTTAGACAATTAGCCAGAAACTGCTCCCCACACAATAGTTTTTAGACTAGCAGATTTATTTTTAAACATAACATGACATCTAGTTTTCTTCCTCTGTATTCTTCTGTAGAAATGTTTTACCTGTGATTATTTTCTTAAGATAAATTACTAGAGGTGCAATTAATTTACATACCTTCCAGCATTCTGTTCATTCATTCAGTTATTCATTTAACAAATACTTTTTGACTGTCTAGTATGGTTCTAGGCACTGGGTAAAACAGAGTGTATAATGAACAAATTAGATGTGTCACAGCTCTCAAAGAGCTTACTAAGTGTAACAGTTAACAAACATTAAACAAACAAACAGTTGGAACTGTCTAAATTCTATAAAGAAAAGATCAGTATGCTAGAGAGAGACTAAAGAAGGATCTAGGAATTAAAAGGGGAGTGAGGATGGAACTTATTTTTTTTTTTCTTTATTTCTTCTAGACAAACAAAAAAAACAGGATCCATGTAGATCCTGCAGATCTACAAACTGCAGAATGTGCAGTTTGTTACATAGGTATACGTGTGCCATGGTGGTTTGCTGCTTCTACTGGCCCATCCTCAAAGTTCCCTCCCCTCACCCCCACCCACCAACAGGCCGTGGTGTGTGTTCTCCAGGGGCTGGGAGATAGGGGATATGGGAAATGGGTTTTATTATTCCCTCTGTGTAGGATGGAACTTATTTTGCTAAGGAAGTAACATATACACATGCCAATCCTAGGTTTTATCATTTAAAAATATTTGCCTACTTGACTGGCAAAACAAAAAGTGTTTTTAATTTGCATATCTTTTATGAAAAATGAGTTTTAGCAAGTTTTCATGCAAATTGGCTTTTATGTTATTCTCTTCCTCCTTTAATTGGTCATTCTATGAAAAGGAAATATATTTCACATGTATTATTTATTGAATGAAGTTTTAAATTTTTATTTATTTATCTGTTATTTTATTTTATTTTTTTGAAACAGAGTTTCATTCTTGTCCCCCAGGCTGGAGTGCAATGGTGCAACCTTGGCTTACTGCAACCTCCACCTCCTGGGTTCAAGTGATTCTCCTGTCTCAGCCTCGAGAGCAGCTGGGACTACAGGCGTGTGTCACCATGCCCAGTTAATTTTTGTATTTTTAGTAGAGATAGGGTTTCACCATGTTGGCCAGGCTGGTCTTGAACTCCTGACCTCAGGTGACCGACCCGCTCCCATCTCCCAAAGTGCTGAGATTACAGGGGTGGGCCACCAAGCCCAGCCTGAAGTTTTATATTTCATTGCTCATTTTAAATTATGATTTTATTATTTTCCTCATAATAAACTCAAAAGTAATTAACTTGCCTTTTATTTCTGTGTGAACTGGATTTATTTTTTTGTAAGTCATTGACTGTCAGTTACTCATACTTTGTAGTAAGAAAACACTGTGGATTATTTTCAATATTACTAGATACATCTTAATATGTGAAAGGGATGCGTTTTGGTCCATTTGATGATAGAACAAAATTTGGTCATATTTAAGTTAATTTAATTTTAATATTTACACGTAGTTTAAAATATTTTGGTCCAGTTGACAGCACAATTTCAGATATTGTATTTATTTATTTGATTTTATTTAATGTTCACATGTATTTTAAAACAGAGTAGTATCCCTGCAGAATAATTTTATCACAACACTAATACAGCTTTGCCAGCATCCTTGTATCATTTCTTTATGACAACATTGTGTAGTTGTTACAAGCACCTGCTTTGAAGTAAGGTAGCCTGTGTTCAAATCCCATCCTTATAAGTTGAATATAATCTTAAGCAAATTGCTTATCCTTTCTAAGTATCTTCCTTTTCTTCTTTGACAAAGTACTTCTCACATTCAAAGTTCTGGGTATAGTGCCTGGCACATAATGATCATTCAATCAGTGGAAGCTATTAGGATCTTTTTTTTTTGATACGAAGTCTCGCTCTGTCACCCAGGCCGGAGTGCAGTGGCGCGATTTCGGCTCACTGCAAGCTCCGCCTCCTGGATTCACGTCATTCTCCTGCCTCAGCCTCCCGTGTAGCTGGGACTACAGGCGCCCGCCACTGCACCCGGTTAATTTTTTGTATTTTTAGTAGAGACAGGGTTTCACTGTGTTAGCCAGGATGGTCTCGATCTCCTGACCTCATGATTGACCCGTCTCGGTCTCCCAAAGTGCTGGGATTACAGGCGTGAGCCACTGCGCCCGGCCTGCTATTTGGATTTTTTAAATCATTATCTTCCATTTCTCCTTTGGATTTCCTACCGCTTTTGTTCCTACAGTTATTTAGTACCATTTTGTTTACCTTCTTATCATGTCTGTTGTGTGACAGTTCTTCCTGTACTATTTCAAGAAGAGAAGTGCAGGCAACCTCAGGCTCACCTTCAGGCCCCATGTCTGAGATTCCAGCAAAATCCCAAGCCTGCTTAGCAGTTAGCCATCCTGCTTATAAGAGGCACTGGAGAGCAGCATCATGGTTTCCCAAGCTGGAGATTCTTACCTGAGCCAGAGCCATGTTCTAGGACATTGCCATGTTTGCCTGAATCATTTACTAGTAAAACTAGATGGGATATTATAAAATATACCAGTGTAGACTATGAATCTCCAAGTATAATAACACAACTTCTAGCAGGATTGTCAGTTCTTTGTAAGAATTTGAATTTTGTTCAGCTTTCTAGCACCTCCTGAAGGATGGAGAAAAACAGGTTTTCACAGTGGCCACAGCCATCTGTAGGGACAGTTGAGGCTCCACTATCTTACTACCTTGACTGCAAACATTTTTATAAAGATCAAATTGATTTGCAAGAGCAGACCTGATTAGTAGAACTGACAAGGTCAACATGAAATAGGGAGATGTTTTAGGGGACAAAAGCAGGAGGTAGAAGGTGTATGGAGAGAGGATGGATTTAACAGTAGAAAAGTATGGAGCCAAGCGTACATGAAGAACAGAGGAAAATCGAGGTAGGAGGTAGGGCACTCTGTTGCTAGGCAGCCAAGAACAGGCTTTTGGGTGTTGCCTGAGTAACAATAGAAGGGGATAATAAATATTTCAGTTTGTTAAGGAATCAGCTAGTATTATCTCCTTTTCCTGTCCTTTGGCACTCTAACTCACCTAATATCCACCTGGGTATCTTATTTACTACTTTGAGAAGAGGCAAGCTAAATGGTTTGAAAAGCAAGTGTTTAGCAGACTATAATCTAATGGCAATGTCTTTTTAAAAGTGTTGAAACCTCTGTTGGTTGTACATTTTAGATTTGCTTATTATAGTTTCTTACAATTAAAATATTTTTCAGATTTTAAAAAACATTTTATTAATGAAACATTTAAATATGTACACAAGTACAAAGAATTACATAATCTCCACATATTTGTAATAGCTTCAGTTATTACCATTATTAGCACTTCAATAGTTTTTGGGGAACAGGTGGTTTTTGGTTACATGGGTTAAGTTCTTTAGTGGTGATTTCTAGCTTTAGTTATTATTAATTCATGATCAATCGTATTTCATTGATAGCTCTGCCCACATTCCTTTTCCTCTCACTTCCCTGGACACCCTCCCCAATTTCTTGGGCTTGGCTTATGTAGAAGCAAATTCTAGACATCATATAATTTTATCGGCATATACTAAAGCACTAAAATATAAGGACTTTACAAAACACAAAACAATGTAATTTTTTACTTACAAAAATAATTCCTTAATATTATCAAATATCTGGTTAGTGTTTTCTGATTGTCTTTCTCTTTTTCCAGTTTGATAGAATCGGAATTCAAGTAAGATTTATACATGTAACTTATTGATATACCTGTTAATTCTCTTTTAATCTATAGTTCTTCCTCCATCTCTGTTTTTTCCCTTGCAATTTAATTGTTGAGGAAACTGGGTCACACATCCTTTAGTTTCTTACAGTCTAGGTTTTGCTGATTATATCCCCATGGTGTAGTTTAATATCTCCCTTATTGTCCTATATATTTTCTGTATATTGTTAGTTATATCTAGGGAGACCTACTGGATTCAGATTTGACTTTTTTTTTTTTTTTTTTTTGCAAGACTATTTCATAGGTGGTGTTGTGTACTTCCATCAGAAAACACATAATGTCTGATTTTGTACCTTTTTAGATATACATAGTCATAGAAAATTATTGCAAAATTATCATATTTTAATTGTAAATGACTTTTTAAATTATTAGCTGGAATCATTTATAAATTGAAACCTTTCTTCCTTTTGAGCTACTTTTCCATATTCATTTGGGTCTATTTCTATATTTTCTGTTCTGCTCCATTCATCTGTTCATGTCCAATGCTATACTATTTTTCATAATAGAGGCTTTATAGTATATTTAAATATTTGATTTTAATATCTGATAGGGCTAGGCTTTGTTTTCCTGGCTGTTCTTATTTGTTTTTCCAAATAAACTTTATAATTCATTTTTCTAACTCCAGAAAAAATTAATGACATTTTTAGAAACATATTAAATGTATAAATTAAAAGAGAGGATATGACATCTAAGCATCTTTATGATGTTGAATCTTCTCATCTGAGAGCATGGTATAGCTTTCTATTTGTTGATATTTATGTTTTTCAAAAGATTTTATTATATTCCTGTATTAGTTTGCTGTAGTTCCTATAACAAATTACCACAAACTTGATGGTTTAAAACAGCAAAAATTTATTCTCACAGTTCTAGAGGCCAGAAGTCTGGAATCCATTTCCCTGAGCCAAAACCAAGGCATAGTCTGGGCCATGCTCCCTCTGGAAGCTCAATGAAAAAATATGCTCCTTGCTTCTTCTAGTTTCTGGTGGCTGCCTACCTTCCTTGACTTGTGGCCACATCAGTCTAATCTCTGCCTCTTCCTCCACATTACCTCTTCCTCTTCTGGGTGTGTGTCAAATCTCTCTGTGTCTCTCTCTTATGAGAACATTTGTGATTGGATTTAGAGTCCACCCAGGTAATCCAGAATAATTGCCCCATGTCAAGAAACTTAATTTAACCACATCTGCAAAGACTCTTCTTTCTTAAGGTAATATTTACAGGTTCTAGGGTGATATTTTTGAATATTCATTATTTAGCCTACTATAACTCTTCATATTGATTTTGGCATGTTTTTGATATTTTATGATTATGTATGTATATATAAAATTCCAGGCTGGAGTGTAGTGGAAAGATCATGGCTCACTGCAGCCTCAACCTCCCTAGGCTCAAGCAATCCTTTCACCTCAGCCTTCTCACTAGCTGGGACTACAGGCATGTGCCACCATGCCCAGCTAATTCTTGTACTTTTATAGAGTTGGAGTTTTACCATGTTTCCCGGGCTGGTCTCAAACCCCTGGGCTCAAGCCATCCACCTGCCTCGGCCTCTCAAAGTGCTGGGATTACAGGTGTGAATGAATGCACACAGCCAATATTTTGTTTCATTTTTCTGTTATGTAAACAACATCTTATTTCTCATATCTTCTAAGCAGTTTATATTTATATATTCATTTTGGTATATTGATTTTTATGACTTGCTATTTATGAAATTCTCTTACTAATTGTAGTAGCTTTTCAATGGATTCTTTTGTGTCGTCTGTATTTATAATCCTATCATCTGTATATAAACATAATTTTACCTCTTTCTTTCCAATTCTCATGTCTCCAATTATTTTCGCTTGTCTAATTGCATTGACTAGTATCGCCAACATGATGTTAAATATTAATAGAAATGAAGATATTAGGTATTCTTATCTTGTTCCTGTCTTTAG
Source organism: Papio anubis (assembly GCF_008728515.1). Taxonomy (NCBI): domain Eukaryota; kingdom Metazoa; phylum Chordata; class Mammalia; order Primates; family Cercopithecidae; genus Papio; species Papio anubis. The sequence goes on along the minus strand of NC_044982.1, from coordinate 120,197,885 downwards.
CGGAAAAGCTTTTACTGTCTCCCACTAAATAAGATGCAAAGTATATTTTAATGTTCCTTTTACAGAACATGTTTTTCTATATAATGTTAAGGGAAATTTATATTTAAAATGAGAAATGTAAGCAGTTACCTTTATAAAGAATAATATCTTATGAGTGCTGTGTAGCTTTGAAAGTGTTTTAAAATATCTAATTTATTTGGTTCTGTGAGATAAAAAGGCAAGTGTAGTATCTTAGCTTTATAGTTAAGTGAATATCCAGATAAGTTAAATAATGGCCTAAGGTAATGCTGCTATAAATTGGTAGAGCCAGGACCAGGATCAAATATTTTATTTTCACTGCACAAGGCATATTCATTTTACCCAATATTTTCCTTCATGAAGACTCTGATTCGGGACAATGCATTTTATAAATATGAGTTTACATAAATAAGTTATTTTCCTTTTAAAAATGTGATTTGTATACAATTTTTGTTTGCCATTAAAAAATAAAGGAGAAAAAATACTTGAAACTTAAAAAAATAAATGTGACTTATAATGGTTTACTATATTAAATGATTGGGGTGTGTGTGTGTGTGTGTGTGTGTGTGTGTTTAGGGAGTAAAACATTATAGTTAAAGTCTAAAATCTCCTCTACTGACCAAATTGAGTCCCACTACCTCTCCTCAGATGCAACTGCCCATATAAGTTTAGTATATTATCATTCCAGTCCATTAAAAAAATCTGCAGTTCACAGACAAAATATATGATGCTATGTGAGTGATTTTAAAAAAGTATCATAAGGATAGCATCAAACTCTACTTTATGTTCTATACTTTCTTTTTCACTTATCATCATCATATGGATCTTAGGAATATACAAGGCTTTTCTAATCATTACATAAAATGAGAATTTATTTTTAGAATCAAGACTTCTGGACGTGTGGTATCTTTCCACTAACCACATTGGCTCACTAAACTGTTCTCATTAAGAATTTTTTAAAATTTAGAAATATGGCTTCAATTTTGATTAAATGTCTATCTGGTCTTTCTAAGTTGTAACAGAATAAAGAAGAGAGGAGAAACATGTAAATACAAGGCAGTTTTTGAGTATTTTGTACTTACCAAAAAGCTAAATAAAAGTGCCTCCTGAACAGAAAGTTTATTACTTTCTTTAACCTGCAGGGGGATGGTTCAGGTAGGAGTAATGCATTAGTGTTTGGTAAAAAGTGATTTACTTCCCTGAATTAAATCAATTTGTATACTTGAAAATGGCAAACCTTAAAATTGCACATAGTGAAAAATCACAGCACTTAAAATTAAAATACCCTGATTCAGGAGTAGTTGAACAGAATTCCAGAATATCTTAATATGTTACTATCTTTTCTGTTCTCCACGCTGGAAATGAGAGGCTTTACTGCTCAGATGCTGCAAAATAGGAGTATAAATAGAACTACCTTTTTTTGGCTTATCAAAATATTTTATTTTAAGAGACCCCCCCCAAAAAAAAGACCCTCCAAAAAAAGATGCCCCAACAATACTCTTGGGTTTTTTTTTTTTTTTTTGGTCTTTTCTGTATTTTTTTTTTTAAATCAACTAAACACAATTTGATGCTTAAAATAAAACTGCTCCATGATTCAGGAGTAGTTGAACAGAATTCCAGAATATCTTAATACCTTATTTTCTTTTCTGTTCTGCACGTTGGAAATGAGAGGCTTTACTGCTCAGATGTTGCAAAATAGGAGTATAAATAGAACTACCTCTTTTTTTTTGCTTATTAAAATATTTTATTTTAGGAGACCCCTCAAAAAAGACCCTCCACATTAGATAGACGCCCCAACAATACCCTTGGGCTTTTTTTGTCTTTTCTGTATTTTTTCCTTTTTAAGTCAACTAAAACAATTTGATACTTAAAATAAAAGACAGGAAATATTTCCTGAGTAGACTTTAGTTAAGAATATATATATATTTTTGATCCGGGGGTGGGTAAGGAGAAGTAAGGTGCCACCAGCGGTTCATGAAGTAGAACTACCAGTTTGTTGTTAAGAGTGAAATGTTGATGATTTAGACCAGGAATTGACAAACTTTTTCTGTAAAGGGTCATACAGTATTTCCAGCTTTGCAGGTTATGTGGTCTCTTACAATTCCTCTAGTGTTGCAGGCAAAAGCACCTGTAGATAATATGTAAACAAATGGGCAAGACTCACTGGGTGCCAATAAAACGTTACTTAATAAAGCAGTTGAGTGGATATGAGTCACAGACTATAGTTAGATCTTTGAATGAAAATCTTTGATGAAAATATTGCATTTTCATCATACAGATACACTAGATGTAAATAACCTCACGAGCATAGAAAATAGTAAAATAATTAGAAAGTGATGAGTTTGGAATATTTATTACCTTTGCTTTTAATATAATTTATTTGATTGTAATATAGATAAGTTAATTTTTAAATAATGTCTGTGTTTAACATCTGGCTCACAAAATTCATAAAAATTTAACAATGGGCTCTAGTGAACCAGTATAAGCCTACTCCAGCACACCACTGTGTTAGAGGACATAATCAAGAATTTTGGTTTAATAAGTTGCCTGTTGAATCATAAGTTATATGAGAGAATAAAAGCAAAAATCATAAGTTATATGGGAGAATAAAAGCAAAAATGTAGAGAGAATGGTGTTAATATGCAACTTTTGCACTAATCTTGCTCACCTGTTTTAATAAGAACCTGAAGAAATAATTTTGTTTATTTAAGTGAAAGTTGACTCTGTGTCAAAGGTGCTTTGCATATTGGTTCTTTATTTCAATTTTTAAGTGATAGCATATGAAATAAATTTTGGTCAGTAGATTTTGTCAATGTGTTATATATAATAATAAATGTTACTTATTATTTGTTTGATTTCTTTTCCCTTAAGGCATAACTGTGTCACCTGATGAAGAACAAAACTTGAATCATTATATACAAGTTTTAGAGAACCTAGTACTAAGTGTTCCCCCTAAGGAGCCAGGTCGTGAGAAAAAATCTAACTCTCCAAAACATGTTTATTCTATAGCATCGAAGGGATCAAAATTTAAGGAGCTAATTACACATGGAGACACATCAACTGAGAATGATGTTTTAACCAATCCTATCAGTGAAGAAACTACAACTTTCCCTACAGGAGACTTCACACCGGAAATAGGAAAGAAAAAACACATGGAAAGTACCCCATTCTGGTCAATCAAACCAAACAATGTTTCCATTGTTTTACATGCAGAGGAACCTTATATTGAAAAGGAAGAGCCAGAGCCAGAGCCAGAGCCAACTGCAAGACAAACTGAGGCACCAAGAATGTTGCCAGTTGTTACTGAGTCATCTACAAGTCCATATGTCACCTCATACAAGTCACCTGTCACTACTTCAGATAGGAGCACTGGCATTGAGAGCTCTACAGAATCAGAAGATGTTCCTCAGCTCTCAGGTGAAACTGCAATAGAAAAATCCAAAGAACTAACGTTTGGAAAGCACCCAGAGAGTTGGAATAATGATGACATTTTGAAAAAAATTTTAGATATTAATTCACATGTGCAACAGGCACTTCTTAGTGACACCAGCAACCCAGCATATAGAGAAGATATTGAAGCCTCTAAAGAGCACCTAAAACGAAGCCTTGCTCTAGCAGCAGCAGCAGAACATAAATTAGAAACAATGTATAAGTCCCAGTTATTGTCACCAGGACAAACAAGTAATAAAATTGATGATATTGAAACTGTTATTAACATGCTGTGTAATTCTAGATCTAAACTCTATGAATATTTAGATATTAAATATGTTCCACCAGAGATGAGAGAAGAAGCTGCTACAGTATTCAATACATTAAAAAATATGTGTAGATCAAGGAGAGTCACAGCCTTACTAAAAGTTTATTAAACAATAATATAAAAATTTTAACCTACTTGATATTCCATGACAAAGTTGATAAGCAAACTGCATTTTTTCACAGGAGAAATAAACATATTCGTAATTTCAAAAGTTGTATAAAAATATTTTCTATTGTAGTTCAATTGTGCCAACATCTTTATGTGTCATGTGTTATGAACAATTTTCATATGAGCTAAAAACCTAATTTAAAATAAAATTTTGGTTCAGGAGTTTGTAGTTTTTTCTCATTAATTTTAAATGTTGTGAAGATCTTTACAATGTTTAAGCTTTGATTTTGCTTGAATATATTAGTTAAATTCATACATTTTATGAGTTAAGAGACTGTGTGCGTGCTCTCTCTATAGCTAGTTTTAAATAAAATAATTGTATATACATAAAGTGTAAAATTTTGGGGCATATGGTCTTTATTATTCTTTCAGATAATCTGAGTTTTCTGTCTTTTTTATTTTTATTTTTTATTTTTGAGACAGAGTCTCACTGTCACGCAGGCTTGAGTGCAGTGGTGCAATCTCAGCTCACTGCAACCTCTGCCTCCCGGGTTCGAGTGATTCTTCTGCCTCAGTCTCCTGAGTAGCTGGGATTGCAGGCGCCCATGACCATGCCTGGCTAATTTTTATATTTTTAGTAGAGACGGGGTTTCACCATGTTGGCCAGGCTGGTCTCAAACTCCTAACCTCAGGTGATCCACCCGCCTCGGGCTCCCAAAGTGCTGGGATTACAGGCATGAGCCAGTGCGCCTAGGGAGTTTTCTGTCTTAATAGCCTAACTTGGGGCTTGTATCCGCACTTTTATTTGGATATAGGTGTGCCTCCTTTGAAATGTAGATAATATTTTAAGATACATCTCTATTCTTCTGTCATCAAGTACTTTTGGAGTATCACTGAGGGATGGTAACCTGGATATGTAATGAAATCATTCTCATTTCCTCTCTTTGTGTACACATTGAAGATTTTCAAATCTTTTGTCAGAGAGTATGACTGACACCATTAAGGTTAACTGTATAATATTATAATAATGGCTCAGGTAATTCTGTTTATGATTGGACCAGTATTATATTCAAATACATTTATTTATTTGTTCATCAAGACATTTATAGTTTGATAAAGATTTATTGACCTTTTACTATGTGCAGGACACAATAGATGCTAGGCTTTGGGGATACAAAAATAAGACCTACTTTCTTTTCTCTTTGAGATTATATTATAGCAGGAAAGACAGATGCTAAACAAATAATTTCAAAAAATTTTTAAATTTCAGTTGTGTCAAGTTGTTGTGAAGGTGTGAGGTATTTGACCTCACTTAGACCAAGAATAATGGGAAAGCTACCCCGAGAAAGTCGCAATTAAGGTGTAGTCTGAAAGATTAGGGTGTGTGTAAGGACAAAGTGAACATTTTAGGCAGAAGGAACAGCAGGTATGAATGCTTTGAGTTAAAAATAAGGATGAGAAGTTCAGGAAGTACCTGGAGTATCGAAAGGCAGGAAAAAGCATCACAAGATGTATCTGGTGACATATACACCAGATTGGAATGGATCCTGCAGCACCTTCGGTGCGGTATTGAATGTTTTAGCCTTTACCCTATGATCAATAAGAAGCCATTAGTGGATTTTAAGCAAAAAGGACTGGTATGATCAAATTTCTGTTAAAACAACAACAACAAAACCTACTCGTTACAGTTTTGGAAGTGGGCAAAAGTAGAAGTGCACTGTGCACAGGGCAAATGTTGCTTGGAGTAGGTGAAAAGAATTGGCAATTAAGAGGGAGAATCAGGCCAGGCGCAGCGGCTCACGCCTGTAATCCCAGCACTTCGGGAGGCCACGGTGGGCAGATCAGCTGAGGTCAGGAGTTCAAGACCAGCCTGGCCAACATGGTAAAACCCCGTCTCTACTAAAAATACAAAAATTATCTGGGTGTGGTGGTGGGCACCTGTAATCCCAGCTATTCCGGAGGCTGAGGCAGGAGAATTACTTGAACCTGGGAGGTGGAGGCCACAGTGAGCTGAATTGCAGTGAGCTGAGATTGCACCACTGAACTCTAGCCTGGGCAACAGAGCAAGACTCCACCTTGGAAAAAAAAAAAAAAAAAGAGAGAGGGAGAATCAACAAGATTTGGTGATTGAATGGATGTAGGGACTGTGCTAATAGCAGGGACCAAAAATAATTCCCACAATTAGCTGTGTTGTAAAAAGGATTATATAGGCTTTTTTAAATAAAAATAATCTTTTACTGTTATTTATAAAATAATTTTACTTTGGAAAATTTCAAAAATTTGCAAAAGTAAAGAATAATATAATCCATGTACATGTCAACCTTAAAGAAAAAAAGAAAACCTCATAGAGACAAGCTCTCTAAAACAAAAGATTTTAATTGGGAATAAAAAAGGGTTGCAATTTAGGGTACACAAGCCATGAAAATCATAAGCACACACATGAGGAAAATCAGGACAAAGAGGAGTTTTTAAAGATAGAAGTCCACACAAACTGCTTTGAAAGAAAGCTCACTGCAGGATATAGCCCTTGGTAGACACCTGTCCTGGTCAGATCATCTTACCTGAAATGCTGAAGGCCAAGGAAATTCCTGAGAATAAGCTCTGATTACAGGGTACAAGCAAGATGTACAGGTATTTCAAGAATGTAAGCAGGAGGATTTTTTCTTTATTACCTCCCCAGCTCCCATTTTTGATTAGGGCTTTGACATAAGTGACTCCAGTTTGTTATCGTTCACTTCCACATACCCATCACCTAGTCTCAACAATCATCTAAAAACTAATCTTCTTTCATCTATATCCCTACCCCTTTACCCTCTTCCTATTTTATGTTGAATTAAATCACAGATACTTTATCATTTCATCAGTAAAAATATAAACAATGTGAAGTCCTATAAGTTTTTTTTTAAAAAAAAACACAACCACAATATCACACATAAAAGTTTAATGATTTCTGGCTAGGCGCAGTGGCTCACTCCAGTACTCCCAACACTTTGGGAGGCCAAGGCAGGAGGACCACTTGTGGTCAGGAGTTCAAGACCAGCCTGGCCAATATGGTGAAACCCTGTCTCTACTAGAAATACAAAACGTAGCTGGGTGTGGTGGTGCATGCCTGTCATCCCAGCCACTCAGGAGGCTGAGGCAGGAAAATCACTTGGACCTGGGAGACAGGTTACAGTGAGCTGAGGTTGTGTCACTGTGCTCCAACCTGGGCAACAGAGGGAGACTCCATCTCAAAAAAAAAAAGAAAAAAAAGTTTAATGATTTTTAACATCATCAAATATCTAGTCAATGTTCAAATTTCCAATTGTGAAATAATTTTTAAAATTTAGAGTTTATATGAATCAAGATCAAATAAAGTTCACACATTAAAATTGGTTGATTTGACTAATAAGTCTCTTTTAATCTAAAGTTTTCCTTTCTACCTCTTTTTTTCCCCTTTAGATTTATTTAGTGAAGAAATTGGTCATTTGTCCTATAATTTCCCACAATATTGAGTTTGCTAATTGCATCCCCATAGTGCCATTTAACATGTTCTCCTATCCTCTGTCTTTTCTATAAATTGGCAGTTGGATCTAGAGAGGCTTCCTCAAACTGAGGTTTTTGTTTTTCTTTCTCTTTCTTCTTTTTTTTGGCAAGATGGCATTTTATTCTTCCATATTGTTGGGTCTCTTTTTGTATTTTTGGCAGACTTTGATGGTCATTGCCTAGATAGATTAATTGATCAGGTGGTACAAAGTAGAGACATCATTCCTTCCATTATTATCTGGAATGTGTCTATAAAGAGAAACTTTCATCTATTATTTGATTCCCCAGTGGTCTGGCATGTATTGGAAAGACATCAAATGCTTGAATCCCTTTGCTTAATAATTTCCAGAATAATTAGTTCATAGAATCTCCAATGATGACCTATTTTTTTTTACATTAGTAACCTTTATTTTTTTAAATAATTTTAGTTTTACAGAGAAATTGATCAGAAAGTACAGAGTTCCCACATCCCTCTCTCTCTTCTCTGACACATCTTGTATTAGTGTGGTACATTTGTTATAATTAATGAACCTACATTGACACATCATCATCACCTAAACTCCATAGTTTATACTAAGATTCGCTCTTGGCGTTTTACATTTTATGAATTTGGACAAATGTACATGTGTCCACCGTTACAGTATTGCACAGAGTAGTTTCACTGCCCTAAAACCGTCTGTGCTTCATCTATTCATGCCTCCCTCTCCCCTAACTTCTGGTTGGCAACCACTGCTTTTTTGTTTTCATTTCCACAATTTTGCCTTTTCCAGAATGTATATATAAGTTGAGTAAATTATTTGAAATGCCTATGACCAGAGGTGTTTTGGATTTTGGGTTTTTTCAGATTTTGGTATTTGCATATACATAATGAGATATCTTAGGGATAGGATCTGAGTCTAAACATGAAATTCATTTATGTTTCATATATACTTTATGCACATAGCCTGAGGGTAATTTTCTACACTATTTTTAATAATTTTGAGCATGAAATAAGGTTTGTGTACATGACCCATCAGAAAGCAAAGGTGTCAATATCTCAGCCAGCCATGTGGACAGTCTGTGGTTATTTAGCATCACTATCATTTCTGACTCTGAATTTATTTGCTACTGATAAATGATTATTTTCTTATACTTATGCAAACATAAGTACTTGACAGTAAAAACATGACATACTATTAATACAGTGAAAAAATAATGTGTCAGGTGTGGAATTTTTCACTTGAGATATCATGTCAGCATTCAAAAACTTTCAGATTTTGGAACATTTTGGATATTTTTTTTTCTTTTTGTTTTTTGTTTTGAGACAGAGTCTCACTCTGTTGCCTAGGCTGGAGTGCAATGGTGTGATCTTGCTCACTGCAACCTCCGCCTCCTGGGTTCAAGCAATTCTCCTGCCTCAGCTTCCCTAGTAGCTGGGACTACAGGCATGTGCCCCCATACCTGGCCAAAATTTTTTTTGTGTGTATTTTTTTTTAAGTAGAGTCAGGATTTTACCATGTTGACCAGGCTGGTATCAAACTCCTGATCTCAAGTGATCCGCCTGCCTCGGCATCCCAAAGTGCTGGGATTATAGGCCTGAGCCACAGTGCCCAGCCCATTTTCGATTTTGGATTTTCAGATTAGGGATGCTCAGTCTGTAGTTGGAATCAATGCAGTCTGTAGCCTTTTCGGACTGGATTCTTTCATTTAGTAATACACATGTACATTTCCTCCATGTCTTTTAATGACTTGATAGTTTATTTCTTTTTGGTGCTGAATAATATTCTATTGTCTAGATGTACCACAATTTATTTATTCATTCACCTACTGAAGGACATCTTGGTTGCTTCTAAGTTTTGACAATTATGAATAAAAGCTGATGTAAACGTTCATGTGCAGGTTTTTGTGTGGACAGAAGTTTTCAACTCCTTTGGGTAAATACCAAGGAGCATGATTGCTGAATCACAAGTAATATGGTTTGGATATGTGTCCCCTCTAAATCTCGTGTTGAAATGTGATTCCCAGTGTTGGAGATAGGGCTTGGTGGGAGGTGACTGGATCACGGGGGCAGATCTCTTGTGAATGGTTTAGCACGATCCCTTTGGTGATAAGTGAGTTCTTGCTCAGTCTGGGACCTCCCCTCCTTGCTCTCTTGCTCCCACTCTTGCCATGTGATATGCTGGCTCTCTGTCACTTTGTGCCATGATTAGAAGCTCCCTCAGGCCATCACCAGAAGTAGATGTTTGCACCACACTTCCTGCACAGCCCGTGGAACAAGGGGCCAATTAAACCTCTTCTCTTTATAAATTACCCAGCCTCAGGTACTTCTTCAGAGCAATGCAAGAATGGACTAATACAACATGGTAAGAATATGCTTAGCTGTGCAGGAAATTGCCAAACTGTCTTCCAAAGCGGCTGTAATATTTTTGCATTCCTACCCAATGAATGAGAGTTTCTGTTACTTCACATACTGACCAGCATTTAGTGTTGTTTGTATTCTGAATTTTGGCCATTCTAGTAGGTGTGTAGTGATATCTTATTGTTATGCTCTATTGCTTTTTAGCCTTATTTTGTGATATAAATTCACATGTTTTATAGCTGTAAAAAATAATGCAGAGAGATCTAGCTAAATGTACCCTCTCCCTATTTCACCCAAATGTAGTATTTACATTAGAGTACAATAAAACAGCCAAAATATAGATATTGGCACAAGATACAGAACATTTCCATCATCACAAAAATCTCTCATGTTGCTGTTTTATAGCCACACCACTTCCCCCTTCCTTGTCTAACCGCTCGTAATTACTATGCTGTTCTCCATTTCCATAATTTTGTCATTTCAAGAATGTTGCATGAATGGCATCATACAGTACATAATCTTTTGGGACTGATTTTTTTCACTTAGCTTAATTCTCTGGAGATTTATCAAGATTTTTGCATGTACCAACTCATTCCTTGTTATTGCTGAGTGGTACTCTGCAGTTTAACCATTTACTTGTTTAAGAATTTCTGGATTGTTTCCATGTCTTGGCTATTAGAAAAGAAAAGCTGCTGACAGAATGGGAGAAGATATTTGCAGATTATATATCTGATACAGATTATACATAATCTGACATTCATTTACAGGTGTTTGTGTGAACATAAGTTTTCATTTCTCTGGGATAAATGCCCAGGAGTGCAATTATTGTGGTGTGTGGCAGTTGCATATTCAGTCTTATAAGAAACTGCCCACCCTTTTCCAGAGTGGCTGTACCATTTAACATAACCACCAGCAATGTGTGAGTTTCTGTGAAACCTCACCAGTATTTTGTGTTCGCACCATCATTTAACATTTATTTATTTTAAAGTGTATATTTAATGGTTTTTAGTATATTCACAAGTTTTTAGTAGAGTCACAAAGTTGTATGACCATTAAATCTAATTCCAGAACGTTTCATCACCCACCAAACAAACTCTACCCATTAGCAATTACTCCTCATTCCTCTGTCTTACAGCCTCTGGCAACCACTGGTGATACAGTTCTGTCTCTATGGATTTGCCTATTCTGGACATTTAATGCAATGCAGTGTAATGTAATGCAATCATACAATATAATGTAATGCAATCATACGATATGTATTCTTTTGTGACTGGCTTCTTTCACTTAGCATAATATTTCAAAGTTCATCCGTATTGTAGCATATGTCTATTTTTTATGCAGCTATGTCTATTTTTATGACTAATATTTCACTGTATAGATATTCATTTTGTAAATGAATTCATCAGTTGATGGGCACTTGAGTTGTTCCCACTTTTTGGCTATTAGGAATAATGCAGCTGTGAACATTTACAAACACATTTTTGTGTGGACACATGTTTTATATTTGCTTGGATGTGTATCAAGATGTGGAAATTCTGGGTCATGTGTAACTTTTTGGGAGACTACCCAACTGTTTTCCAAAGGGACTGAATCACTTTACATTCCTGCCAGCAATGTACAATGGTTTCAATTTTTCCACACCCTCCCCGACATTTGTCATCTTCTGTCTTTTTTATTATTGTGGATGTGAAATGGTATCTTGTATTTCTCTAATAACAAGTGATGTTGAGCATCTTTTTAAGTACCTGTTGGCCATTTCTATCTCTTCTTTGGAAGAACATTTACTTATATCCTTTGCCTATTTTTAGTTGAGTTATCTTTTTATTATTGAATTGTAAGAATTCTGGATACTGGTTCTGTGGCAGATATATAATTTGTAAATATTTTCTCCCATTCTGTCAGTTGTCTTTTCGCTTTCTTAATGGTATTGGTTGTGGAACAAAGTTGTTAATTTTGAGGTACTATAATGTATCAACATTTCCTTTTGCTACATGTGCTTTGGTGTCATATCCAAGAAAAAATTTCCAAATTCAAGGTCTGTAATTCAATGTGACTAGTGTCACCTTGTAAGAAGAGGAAAATGTCATGTGAAGACAGAGACATGCAGACATCACACCATGTGATAACAGAGGGAGAGATTGGAGTGATGCAGCCCCACACCAAGGAATGCCAAGAATCAACAGCTACCAGAAGAAGTAAGAAGGAGGAAAGGAAGGATTCCACACAGTCTTAAGGGAGAATGGCCCTGCTGATACCTTGATTTTGGAATTCTAGCCCCCAGAACTGTAAGAGGATAATTTCTGTTGATTAAAGCCATCTGGTTTGTGCTACTTTGTTATGGCAACCCTAGGAAACTAATACTGTCATGATGCTCCTTTTTATATGTTGCTTAATTCTGTGTGCTGAAATTTACTATGGATTCTTGCATGTATTAATGAGGGATATTGGCCTATAGTTTTCTTTTTGTTTTTGTACTGTCCTTCTCTGGTTTTGGTATCAGGATAATATTAGCTTTGTCAAATGAATTGAGGGGTATTCTTCTCTCCTCTATTTTATGGAAGAGATTTTGTAAATTGGTGTTAATTCTTCTTTCAACATTTTGTAGAATCATTGCCAGTGAACCATCTGGGCCTGGAGGTTTCTGTTTTGAGAGTTTTACCTTTATAAATTCAATTTCCCTAATAGTTTTAGGGCTATTCAAATTATTTTATGTTAGGTGAGATGTAACTGTTCACGTTTTTGAGGAATTGGTCTATTACATCCCACTTCTCAAATTTATGTTTTTAAAAGTTGTTCATAATATTCCTTTTTATCTTTCTGATGTTTACAGTCTTTAGTGATATAACTTGTTTCATTCCTGGTACTAATTTGTATCTTTCTTCTTTTTACCATTTTCAGTCATGCTAGAGCGCTTGTGGATTTTATTGATCTTTTCAAAGAACAAACCAATAACAATTTGTCTCCTTAATTTTTCTTTATTGTTTTCTGTGTTAAATTTTATTGATTTCTGCTCTTTATCATTTCATTCCTTCTGCTTGCTTTGGGGATTTTGCTCTTTTTCTCTAGGTTCTTGGTGTTAGATTTTTTTCTCTTTTCTAATGTATGAATTTAACACTATACATTTTCTTATGAGCATTGTTTTTGCCATGGCCTATAACTTTTGATATGCTGTATTCTCTTTTCCTTCAATTTAATGTATTTTTCATTCTATTTCATGATGTTGAACTTTTTGTGTGCCTATTGGCCACGTGTACATTTTCCTCTTTGAGACTTCCTCTTTGGCCCACGGATTATTTTAAAGTATGTTATATAGTTTCTAAGTGTTGGGGGAGTTTACTGTAATCCTTTCATCACTGATTTCTAGTTTGATTCTATTGCAGTCAGAGAAAAAACTATATATGATTTAATTCTTTTAAAATTGTTAAGGTTTGTTTATGATCCAGGATATGGTATGTGTATATATATACACCATATATTCTGTTGGTTGGAAGACTTTATAAATGTTAATTAGATCCTATTGTCTGTTGTTGATTTATTCTGTAACCTTTCTGATTTTCTATCAGTTATTGAAAGAGGAGTGTTAAGGTCTCCAACTATAATTGTGGATTTGTGAATTTTCTCCTTTCAGTTCTATCAGTTTTTGCTTCACATACTTTGCAGGTCCATTGTTTATTGCATATACATTTAGGATTGTTATGTCTTTCCGATGGACTGAACATTTAATCCTTGTATAATACGGATTTATGCCTCTGATAATTTTCTTTGTTATGAATTCTGCCTTATTTGATAGTAATATAGCTTTCCTTTGATTAGTGTTTACTTGATATATTGTTTTTTATCCTTTTACTTTCAACCTGCCTATATCATTATGTTTGAAGTGAGTCTCTTGTAGAAAGTGTAACCTGGGTCATGTTTCATAATTCACTCTGTAATCTCTGTCTTTTAATTAGACCACTTAAATTTAGTATAATTACTGGCATATCAGGGCTCATATATGCTATTTTGTTGTTGTTGTTTCATGTTTGTTCTCTCTGATTTTTATTTCTCTGTTTTCTCTTTCCTGCCCACCAGAGGATTACTTGAATATTTTTGGAATTTTATTTTTATTTATTTATGTTTTATTTGAATGTATCTCTCTGTATAGATTTGTAGCAGTTACTCTAGGTAGCCTATTACATATATATAACTTAAGACAGTGTACTGTTGTCATCATTTAACAGTTTGAGTGAAGAGTAGAAACCTTACCTCTCTTTAGATCCCTTTATCCTCTGTGACTTAGAATTGTCTTAACTGTTTCCTCTACATACATTTAGAACCACATCAGACAGGATTGTAAATTTTGATTTAACATCAAACATAATTTAGAAAACACAAAAGAAAAGAAAAATCTATTGTATCTACTCACATTTTTGCTCTAGCCATTATTTTCTTTTTTCTTTATGTTTCACGACTCCTTGCTTTATGATTTATTTCTCATCTTAGAGAACTTCTTTATCCATTCTTTTAGGGTAGGTCTTCTAGTGACAAATTCCCTTAGCTTTCCTTTGTCTGAAAATATCTTCATTTACTCTTTATTCCTGAAGGATGTTTTTACATGATATAGGGTTCCAGGTTGATCTTTCCTTTCATCAACTGAAAAATGTTGTGCTACTTTTTCCCCTGCCTTCATGGTTTTTGATGAGAGATCCACTGTCATTTCTATTGCTTTTTCTTATTGGTAAGATGTAATCTCTCTCTCACTGTTTTCAAGGGTTTTTTTCCTCTGACTTTAATTTTCAGAAGTTTGGATATAATGTGCCTTGGTATGGATTTCTTTGTATTTATCCTGCTTGAGATTTGCTCAGCTTCTGGAATCTGTAGGTTTATGCCTTTTGCCAAATTTAGACACTGTATCCATTCTTTTGAGGACTTTTTCAACTCTTTTCTTTTCTCCTCTTTTTATGAAACTCTGGTGACATGAATGGTAGATCTTTCATTATAGCCCCTTGGGTCCGTGAGGCTCATTCCATTCATTTTTACCCCCAATCTTTTCCCAGCCTATTTTTTCTTTATTTATCAGATTGGGTAATTTCTATTGTTCTGTCTTCAAGGATACTTACTGTTTCACCTGTTCTCTCCATCCTTCTGTTGAGCACATCCACTAGGCCTTTTATTTCAATTATTGTATTTTTCAGTTCTAAAATTTCCATTTGGTACTTTTTTTTTTTTTTTTTTTTTTTTTTGTGAGTGGGAATCTCTCTTTGTTGCCCAGGCTGGAGTGCAGTGGCACAATCTCAGCTCATTGCAACCTCTGCCTCCCGAGTTCAAGTGATTCTCCTGCTTCAGCCTCCTGAGTGTCTGGGACTACAGGCACATGCCACCATATCCAGCTGATTTTTGTATTTTTAGTAGAGACGGGTTTCACCACATTGGCCAGGCTGCTCTCGAACTCCTGACCTCATGATCCACCCACCTTGGCCTCCCAAAGTGCTGGGATTACAGGTGTGAGCCACTGCACTCGGTCTGGTACTTCTTTATATCTCCTAATTCTTTGGTAAGACTCTATTTTTTGGTGGTGGGGGGGGACGTTTTTATGCTCTTTAATGGATTTCAAACTTGTTTGTAATTCTTCACTGAAGCATTTTTATGATGGCTGATTTAAAATCTTCATCATATAATTTAACATCTCTGTCATCTTGGTGTTGACATCTATTGATTATTTTCTCCATTGGGTAGTGGTAAAAATCCTGGCTCACCATTAGGGCTCCTCTGATACTACTGTAGTGGTGACGGGGAGGAATGGCTCATTAAGGCTGGGTGGGGGTGAAAGTGCAGGCTTTTCACCTGGTCTTCACTAATATAAAGTGGAGAATTCATACATCCAACAGAGATGAAAGTCCTGTATCCCTACTCAGCCTTCTCCAACACACCCTTACAGCTTGGAGAGTATGGAAATCTAGGCTCCCAACTTGGCTTTTGCTAGTGGGGATGGAGATTGGATTGGGGTCACAGTTTTTCTGTAGTGTTTGGCTGGAATAGAATAGTTATTGTCTAAAAGTTTTCTGTGTTGTCTCCGATCGCTCTCTCAATCCTTTGGTTAGAGGGAAGAGGCTTTTGTTGGGGATTTTATGTCTGTGCCTGTTCATGTTTCTGGGTTGTCAGCTTCTCTAGCTCCAAGTTTGGGATATATGAGGCTAAAAGAAAATTCAGAGAATGCATCACCATGTCATTCCTTGGGTTCAGAGGTCTTCAGCCAGTTTGACATTTTTTATTCGCCTTTTACAGTTACCTTATATTTGTTTTATATATAATATGCAGAACTTTTATTTGTATTTTGGAGATTATACTTTATTCTTAAGACAATGAACATATCTTGAAAGATTTTAAACATTTTTTGCAAGTCACTTTAAATGACTTCAGTGTAGATAAAGGATAGGAAGGAGCAAGACTGAAAGTAGGGGCCAATTAGGAGCCTCTCATAAAAATCTGGTGAAAGATGATGATCTCCTGGACTTGGATAGTGACAGAGAAGATGGAAATAAGTAGTAAATTTGAGAGATATTTAGGAATTAAGAACCAAGAATCTGGTGATTATTTTGTTACTGTAGGTAGTTAGACATGAACAGGGTAGGAAAGCCCTCTCCTGACCCCACCAGGAATGTCAGGTGACCATTAGGTGACGGTCAGGTGGTTGTTAAACTGTCTCTCTAAAATAATAATTGGTTGCAACCAGTGCCGGGGAAAGGCATTCTCCCGATAGAAAAAAACCTGACACTGATGATCAGCAAACTTCCCAGTAAAGTCTCAGGAGTTGGGCAAGTGGGCTCAAGTATGTGCACTAAGAGGCAACATGATGGAGCTTAAACACTCGACTGGTAAGGGAAAAACGCCTCAATTGAGTATATGTACAACTTCAGTAATCACACTTCGTATGTGGCCCCTCCCAAGTGCTGGCAGGCCACTGCATGTGTGCATGACTCACCCCAAGAGAAGAATCAAGGAAGGAGGAAAGAAGACCCCAAAGTCATGCCAGTGTATAAAACCCCAAGTCAAGGGCTGATGAAGGCACTTGGATCTCTCAAGTTTTCTGCTTGGCCCTCTTACAAGTTTACTTCCTTTCATTCCTGCTCTAAAAGTTTTTCATAAATGTTCGCTCATGCTCTAAAACTTGCCTCAGTCTCCCCTTTTGCCTTCTGTTCCCTGGTTGAATTCTTTCTTCTGAGGAGGCAAGAATTGAGGTTGCTGGAGTCCCATATGATTCACTGCTACTAACAATTTGATGTGCAAGATAAAGCGGTCAGGAATAACTTCTATGTTTCTGACGAGCTACTTTGTGGGTGGTAGTGTACCTTGTCTTTTTTATAGCATGTATCATAATTGTATTATAATTTTATAGTTATTTATATGATTATTTGTTTAATGTTTGTCTCTCTTTACCAGATTGTAAGTCTATACAGAAAGGAGTCATAAGAATTTTGTTCACTGCTATACTCTCAGCAGCTAGCACAATGTCTGGCCTGTAATTATATGCTCAATAAATATTAATGCATTATGATATATTTAAAAGGGGAAGCATGCTTGTGGAGAAGATGATTTTAGAAATTTTGTTTTTGAATGTATTAAAGTTGCCTATGAGACATATCCAGTTAGATACACTAGTCTGGACCTTAAGAGATGGACAAATAACGATTTTGGAACTATCTGGAAGCTAAATGGAAATTTAAGCCATTGCAATGGAGACATTCTTTATAGAGTGTACAGAGAAAAGCAGAACACCTAGAACCAAGCTTTAAATATCTCTAATTTAGAGGGAAAAATGAAGAAAAGCACCTACCAAAGTGACCAAGTAAGAATAGCTAGAAAAGTGCTTAAAAACATTAAAACATTTGAAATATTTCTCCTGTATTTAACCACACCAGGAAAAGTGTGGTTAAATAGATGTCAAACGAAGAAGGAGTGTTTAAAAAAGAGGGAGAATTTGACACTGTTGTAACTCAAAAATCAAACAAGATAAAGACTAAAAATCATCCACTGGATTAGTGCAAAAATGACTTTGATGGCGTTGGAGAGAAGCCATATTGGAACAATGAGTTAAGGTAAGAAAATGGAGACAAAAAGTAGAGACAATTCTTGAAATATTTAAGTGACTAGAATGAGAGAAAAAGGTGATGGGGGTGGGGGGAATGTAAAGCCCAGGGAGAATATTAGTTTGTTATTTTCAGATAGGTGAGACTGAGAGGTGAAGCCAGCTGAACTTCTAGGTCAGGTGGGGACTTGGAGAACTTTTCCGTCTTACAAGAGGATTGTAAAATGCACCAATCAGTACTCTGTAGCTAGAATTGTAAAATGCACCAATCAGTGCTCTGTGGCTAGCTAGAGGTTTATAAAAGGTACCACCAATACATTGTAAAATGCACCAATCAGCTCTTTGTGGCTAGCTAGAGGTTTATGAAATGGACCAATCAGCACACTGTAAAATGGACCAGTCAGTGCTCTGTAAAGTGGACTAATCAGCACTCTGTAAAATGGACCAATCAGCAGGACATGGGCGGGGACAGGAGAATAAAAGCTAGCCACCCCGGCCAGCGCCTGCAACCCGTTTGGGTCCCCTTCCTCGCTGTGGGAGCTTTGTTTTTTTGCTCTGCACAATAAAACTTGCTGCTGCTCACTCTTTAGGTCTGCATCTAGAGCTGTAACATCGCAAAGGTCCGTGGCTTCATTCTTTAAGTCAGAGAGACCATGACCCCACCTGAAGGAACCAACTCTGGACACAAGACTAGACCATGTTTAGCAGCTGATGAAAAAGAGCCAGTAGAAAAGGAGAGGTTGAAGATGGGGTGCAGAGAGTGTAATAGGAGGGAAGGAGAAGAAATGAATTCAAATAAAGGTAAGCCTGAAGGTTTGGAAGCTAAAAATGAAGGAATTCCAGATTGTAGCTTCTAAACATTTTTTTTTTAATGATGTAGAAATTGAGGATATCTGTTTAGATTAAGTTATAAGGTTTAAAAAAAGACAGCATATATAGAGGGCCTAGCATGTAGTAGGTGCTTAATAAATAGTAGCTTTGTGTTACTTGCAGTTTTAGAAAGGTTTTGTGTGATTAAAGCATTAGTACAGTATAATGTGATTTGAGAACATTTAAAATATTTTCTCTATAGATCTGCCAAAGTGCTTGAAACTCAACTTTGAGAAAATGGTTACATTGGATTAAAGCATTGTAAAATACTGCTTTATCTGCTTTATATGTTTGTATTTTGGTGAGATTCATTATTTTATTTATTATTTCAATAGTTTTTGGAATACAGGTGGTTTTTGGTTACGTGGATAAGTTCTATAGCAGTGAATTCTGAGATTTTAGTGCACTCGTCACCCAAGCAGTGTACACTGTACCCAATATGTAATCTTTTATCCCTAACTCCCCTCCATGTCCCGCTCCCCTTGGAGTCCCCAAAGTCCATTACATTATTCTATATGTCTTCACGTCCTCACAGCTTAACTCCCACTTATAAATGAGAACATAAGGCATTTGGTTTTCCCATTCCTGAGTTAATTCATTTAGAATAGTGGCCTCCAGCTCCATTCGGGTTGCTGCAAAAGACGTTATTTTGTTCCTTTTATGGCTGAGTAGTATTCCATGGTGTATGTATGCCACATTTTCTTTATTTACTTGGCACTTAGGTTGGTTTTACATCTTTGCAATTGCACATTTTGCTGCGGTATACATGCATGTGCATGCGTCTTTTTCATATAAGGACTTTTTTTCCATTAGGTAGATGCCCAGTAGTGAGATTGCTGGATCAAATGTTAGATCTACTTTTAGTTCTTTAAGGAATCGCCATACTGTTTTCCACAGTGGTTGTACTAAATTACATTCCCAGCAGCAGTGTAGAAGTGTTCCCTTTTCACCACATTCACACCAATATCTATTCACACCAATATCTATTGTCTTTTAACTTTTTAATTATGGCCATTTTAAAAACAAAAAATAATTTTGGCCATTCTTTCTGGAGTAAGGTGGTATCTCACTGTGGTTTTAATTTGCATTTCCCTGATTATTAGTGATGCTGAGCATTTTTCCATACATTTGTTGGCTATTTGTATACCTTCCTTTGAGAAATGGCTATTCATGTCCTTTGACCACTTTTAGATGGGATTCTTTTTTTTTCTTGAATGCAATATTTTAAAATGCAGCCAACTTCTTGTTTAGTTCCTACTTAAAACCCCTTAAAAGGGTTTTTTAAACAGACAAATAAAAATGGTATATAATTATCATGTATAACATATTTTGAAATATATAAATGTGGAAGAGTTAAATTGAGGTAATTAAGATGTGCATTACCTCACACACTTCTCATTTTTTTGAGATGAGAACACTTAAAATCTACTCTCTTAGCAATTTTCAAGTATGTAACACATTATTATTTAAATCCCCTTTGATGCTTTCCTGCAGGTTCAGCCTTGCCCCAGTCCCTTCCTCTTCTGTTTTTTGAATTTGTGAAGGATTAGTGTTAATTCATGCTTAACGTTTACGTAGAATTCACCAGTGAAGCCATCTGGTCCTGAACCTTTCTTTCTTGAGAGGTTTTTGGTTACTGATTCAATCTCCTGGCTTACTAGATGTCTGTCAAGATTTTTATAGCTTCAAGTCTTACGGTTAAGTCTTTAATCCATCCTGAGTTAATTTTGTGTATATGGTAAGAGAGAAAGATCCAGTTTCATTCTTCTGCATATGACTAGCCACTTTTTCCAATACCATTTATTGAATAGAGTATCCCTTCCTCCATTTGTTGAAGTTGGTTGTTAGGGGTGTAGTGGTATTTCTGGGTTCTCTATTCTGTTATTTTTGCTTAGTACTGCTTTGGCTATTTGGACTCTTCTTTGGTTCCACATGAATTTTAGAATTGTTTTTTCTAATTCTGTGGAAAATGATGGTGGTGGTTTGACAGAAATTTCATTAAATCTGTAGATTGCTTTGGGCAGTATAGTCACTTTATCAATATTGCTTCTTTCTACCTATGAGCATGGGATGTTTCTCCATTTGTTTGTGTCACAATTTCTTTCATCAATATTTTGAGATTCTCCTTGTAGAGGTCTTTTGCCTCCTTGGTTAAATGTATTTCTAGATATTGTAATTTTTTGTGGCCATTGTAAAGGGGATTGAGTTCTCGATTTGGTTCTTAGCTTGAGCATTGTTGGTGTATAGCAATGCAGCTGATTTTTGTGCATTAATTTGGATCCTGAAACTTTACTGAAGTTGTTTATCAGGTCTAGAAGTCTTTTGGAGGAATCTTTGGTTTCCTAGTTTGGTATAAGTTTATGTCATTCAGCAAAAAAAGATACATTGACTTCCTCTTTTTCTATGTGGGTACCTCTTTTTATTTCTTTTTCTTGCCTGATTGCTCTGGCTAAGACTTCCAGTTCTATATTGAATAGGAGTGGTGAGAATGGATATCTTTGCGTTGTTTCAACTCTTAGGAGAAATCCTTTCAACTTTTCCCTGTTCAGTATGATGTTGGTTGTGGGTTTCTCATAGATGGCACTTATTATTTTGAAGTTTGTTTCTTCAATGCCCAGTGTGTTGAGAGTTTTTCTTATGAAGGGATATTGGATTTTATCAATGCTTTTTCTGCATTTATTGAGATGATCATATGGTTTTTGTTTTTAATTCTGTTTATGTTGTGAATCACATTTATTGATTTGCATATGTTAAACCATCCTTGCAATCCCTGGAATACTTATCGTGATGAATAATCTTTTCATTTTATTTTATTCCTTTATTTTTTTGAGACAGGGTCTCTCTCTATCCTAGGTTGAAGTGCAGTGGCTCAATTAGGGCTCACAACAGTCTTGACTTCGTGGGCTCAAGTGCTTCTCTTGCTTTAGCCCCCCAACTAGCTGGGACTATAGGCATGTGCCACCACATCCAGCTAATTTTTTTGAATTTTAGTAGAGATGAGGTCTCACTATGTTGTCCAGGCTGGTCTTGACCTCCTGAGCTTAAGCAATCCTTTCGCCTTGGACTTCCAAAGTGCTGGGATTACAGGCGTGAGCCACTGTGTCTGGCTATGATGAATGATCTTTTTGTGTGCTTTTAGATTTGCTTTGTTAGTCTTTTGTTGAGGATTTTGCCTCTATGTTGATTACAGATGTTGGCCTGCAGTTTTCTTTTTTTGTTGTGTCTTTGCCAGATTTTGGTATCAGAATGATACTGGTTTTATAAAGTGAGTTAGGGGAATCCCTCCTCTTTGATTTTGTGAATTGTTTCGATAAGATTGGTACCAGCTCTTCTTTGTATGTCTACTAGAATTTGGCTGGGACTCCCTCTGGTCCTGAGCTTTTTTTTGCTTGGTAGATGTTTTCATTACTGATTCAATTTCATAACTCGTTACTGGTCTGTTCAGGATTTCAACTTCTTCTGGGTTCAATCTTGGGGGCTGTATGTTTCCAGGAATTTAACCGTGTCCTCTAGGTTTTCTAGTTTGTGTGCATACAGATGTTCATAGGAGTCTCTGAGGATCTTTAGTATTTCTGTGGTTTCAGTTGTTGTGTCATCTTTGTAATTTCTGACTGTGCTTATTTGGATCTTCTTTCTTGATTTCTTGGTTAATGTAGCTAGTGGTATATCGATTTTGTTTATTCTTTCAAAGAATCAACTGTTCATTTTATTGACCCTATGTATGATATTTTTTTTGTCTCAATTTCATCTAGTTCTGCTCTTATCTTTGTGATTTCTTCTGCTGGCTTAGGGTTTGGTTTGTTCTTATTTTTCTAGTTCCTTGAAGTGCAACATTAAGTTGTTAATTTGAAGTCTTTTTGTCTTTTTGATGTAGGCATTTGGCACTATAAACTTCCCTCTTAACACTTTTTCTTTTTTTTTTTTTTTTTGCTTTTTTCCAGAGGTTTTGGTATGTTGTGTCTCTGTTTTCCTTTGTTTCAAAAAAAAAAAAAGTTTATTTCTGCTTTAATTTCATTGTTTAGCCAGAAGTTGTTCAGGAACAAGTTGTTTAGTTTTCGTGTACCTGTGTGGTTTTCAGAGTTCCTCTTGGTATTGATTTCTAATTTTATTCCACTGTGGTCTGAGAAGGTGCTTAATATAATTTTGATTTTTCAAAAATTATTGAGACTTTTTTCAATGACGAAACATATGGCAAATTTTAGAGAATGTTCTGTGCACAGATGAGAAAAATGTATATTCTGCAGTTGAGTGGGATGTTCTGTAAATGTCTATTAGGTCTATTTCCTCAAGAGTCCAATTTAAGTCCAGAGTTTCTTTGTTAGTTTTCTGCCTCAATGATCTGTCAGTGGGATGTTGAAGTCACCCACTATTATTGTGTGGCTGTCTATCTCTTTTCTTAGGTCTAGTAGTATTTGTTTTATAAATCTGCATATATGTTGGGCATATATACATTTAGGATAGTTAAATTTTCTTGTTGAATTGAACCTTTATCATTATGTAATGTTCTTTTGCATATTTTTGACTGTTGGTTTACAGCTGATTTTATCTGATACAAGACTAGCAATTCCTGTGCTTTTGTTTTCCATTTCCATGCTATGTCTTCATCCACCCTTTTACTTTGAGCCTGTGGATGTCATTACACTTTAGGTGGATCTCTTGGAGGCAGCAAATGGTTAGGTCTTGTTTTTTCATCCAATTTGCCAATCTGTATCTTTTAAGTGGAGCATTTATAGGCTGTTTACATTCAAATTTAATATTGATGTGTGAGATTTTGTTCCTGTCATGGTGGTGTTATCACTTTGTAGTCTTAATTTTGTAATTGCTTTATAGGTACTGTGAACTTTGTACTTAGATGTGCTTTTATGGTAGCCAGTATTTTCCTTCTGTTTCCATGTTTAGAACTCCCTTGAGCATATCTCGTAAATCCGGTCTGGTGGTGAAGAATTTCCTTAGCATTTGATTATCTGGGATATAATTTCTCCTTTGTTTATAAAGTTTAGTTTGACAGGATATTAAATTTTTGGCTGGCATTTGTTTGCTTTTAAAAGGCTAAAAATAGGCACTCCCAATCTTTTCTGCTTGTACAGTTTCTGTGGAGAAGTCCACAGTCAGTCTGTTAAAGGCAGCTAGGTCAAAGGACCAAATGTGAGTGTCATTACATACTAGGTGGGTGTCCTGGAGGCGGCAGATGGTTGGCTCTTATTTTTTTTCATCCAATTTGCCAATCTGTATCTTTTAAGTGGTGAATTTAGGCTGTTTACATTCAAGGTTAATCTTGTAATGACACCATATTTGGCCCTTTTCTCTGGCTGCCTTTAAAGTTTTTTCTTTAATGTTGACCTTGGCCTTGGTGATTTTCATCTTTTATGGTTTCTTGCAGGTGTTATCTGAATTTCTTGTATCTGGTTGTCTACCTCTCTATCAAGAATAGGGAAATTTTTCTGAATTATTCCTTCAAATTTGTTTTCCAAGTTGCTTACTTTTTCTTCTTTTATTTCAGAAATGCCCATAAGTCATAGGTTTGGTTATTTTACATAATTCTGTATTTCTTAAAGGCTTCATTTATTTTTAAAATTCTTTTAATTTGAAAGCCTGTTCTTTGAGCTCTGAAATTCTTTTTTTCTAATTCTTGGTTGAGTTAGATAGTTTCTCAGGTCCTTTTTAGTTGTCATATTTTCTTAGCCTTTTATTTTAATCTATTTGCATTAGAAGAGTATTGATCATTAATATTTACAAAATATTTAAAAATTTTTGAATTCATATAATCCAAAACAGAAGGAAAAATATCATGATCTTCTTAATATTAAAATATAATATGATTGATCAACAAAATGGCAAACTCTCTTCACTGCGCAGAAACTAATACAAGCAGAAACTGTCAGAGCCAACTGTATCAGAATTCTGGAAAACAAAATTTTATAGCAAATAAGTAAAAGTGCTGAATCAGGAAAAAGGCAACTTTTAAATGGTGGGGAAGTTTTGTGGTGTTTTGACTTTTCCCTGCTCCACCCCCTCCTTAGCTCAGCCGTGGTTTTGAAGATGGCAGTTCACATTGCCAGTGAGGGACCCTGTTTCCTGATTCCAGAGGGAACACAGAAGACCTTATTCTAACTTATGTAAGGACTCACTGAATGACTGATATGAGGTGTCCTTGTGTGTTATGCTTAACTCAGAACTCATCAGTTGGAAAAGCAGTAGGCACTGCTCAAAAACATTGTAAGACAAATGAAAAACATACAGCACAACCTGGGGTAAAAGACAAAATAGGCCACCTAAAGCCTGGGAGGAAAAGACAGGAAGAATGTCTTTGAAAAATTAGGACATTCAAAAATGCCTGTGTATTTTGGTGAATCTAGAAAAAGGTACACATGCTCAGAAAGGACCTGAGAGGACCCTAAGCTTTCACTCTGACTGATCTCTAGGTTCAGCACAAGCAGGAAGTGAAGGCTAAGTCAGAGTTGATGGTTAGCTTGGCTAAGTGTTGAAGGAGTGCCACTGCACAGAGCTAATCTGCAAAGAATAGAAGTGGTTTTTAAATGTTTTTGTTTGTTTTTAGCTCCTGGCACTTAAGAAAATCTGTGTCAAAACACTAGTTAAACACAAGCTAAAGAAACATAGACTTTAGTCACTAAATATGACAAGAAATACAGCCTTTGCAAAAATAATCTGGAAAAGTCACTAAACAATGACTGACTTCAGCTTTCAACAATAAAAAAAATGACAAATCCTGGGAAAGGAAATATCTGATTTCCATAGTTACCGTATCATAATAGTCAAATGTTGAGTTTTCAACAAAAACCACAAGACATACAAAGAAATAGTAAGTCCAGACATTGGACTTACTAGACAAAGAATTTATGTCAACTGTCTTGAATATGCTCTAAGAATGAAAGGAAACCATGGACAAAGAACTAAAGGAACCTATTAAGTAAGAAGAAAATGGGAATATCAACAAAGAAATTCTGGAGCTGAAAAGTGCAATAACAAATAATATATTCACTAGAAGGATTCAACAGCAGATTTGATTAGGCAGAATAATGAATCAGTGAACTTGAAGATAGGATTACTGATATTACCCAAGTCTGAGTAGAGTAGAAAGGAAAAAAAGAAGAGGTGAACAGAGCCTAAGGGACCCATGGGACACCATTAAGTGTACCAACATATGCATTTTTGGAGTCCCAGCATACAAGAGAAGTAGATAGACTATTTGAAAAAATAATGTCTGCAGACTCCCAAAATGTGATGAAAGATATGAATCTTCATGTCCAAGAAGCTCAATAACTCTAAGCAAGATGAACTCAAAGAGATCTGCACTGACATACATTATAATCCAATTGTTGAAAGGAAAAGACAAAGAGAAAAATCTTAAAAGCAGCAAGGGAGAAGTGACTCATTATATACAAGCGTATATAAGGTTATCAGGTATTTCTCATCAGAAAACATGGAGCCAGAAGGCAATGGGTTGACATATTTAAATGCCAAAAGTAAACAAAAACAACACCTGTAATTCTATACTCAGCAGAACCATTCTTTGAAAATAAAGGAGAAATTAAGACATTCACTGACAAACAAAACCTGAGGGAGTTTACCAGTAGACCTGACTTATAAGAAATACTGGGATTTCTTCCAGCTGAAATTAAAGGACACTAGACAGTAACTCAAAGCTGTATGTAAAACATGTTGATCTGTAGTAAGGGTAACTGTATAGGTAGATATAAAAGTCAGCATTATTATATTTTTAGTTTCTGACTCTATTTTTATTTCTTACTTAATGAAAGACAAATGCATTTAAAATCAGTCGTTAGCTACACAATGTATAAAGATATAATTTGTGACAACGACAGTATCATAAAGGGGCAGAGACAGAGCTGTATAGGAGCAGAGTTTTTGTATGAAGTTAAGTTGGTATCAATTCAAACTAGATTGCTACAAATTTAAGATGTTAAGTATTATCCTTCTTATAACCATTAAGAAAATATCCAGAAAGTATGCAGAAAAGGAAATGAGCCAGGAATCAATATTGTTCACTACAAAAAAAAATCAGCTAAACACAAAATGAGACAGGAATAGAGGAATAGAGGAAATGAGAGACAAAGGTATATGAGGTATAGAGAAAACAAAAAAAATGGCAGAAGTAAATCCTTCTTTATCAGTAATTAATTTACATGTAAATGAGTTAAATTCTCCAGCCACAAGGCAGAGGTTTGTAGAATGAATGAAAACAAATAAACAGGACTAAACTATATGGTGTCTAAAAGAGGTTCACTTTAGATCCAAAGACACAAATAGATTGAAAGTGAAAAAAATATGAAAAAATATGAGGCAAGGGGATGTTCAAGGAATTAAAATAACATGTCCAAAGACACCAATCCTAAGTGATGGTAGAGATAACAGTATAATCTACAGTTTCTGATTTCCAGTCTATTACTGTTTCTGCCATCTAATTTTAAACTCCCTTATTTTCCTACAATGGGTTTTCCCTTCCCCAATTTTTATTCATAGTATACACATAACATAAGGAAAAATTTACAATCATACCCTTGCCTCAATACAAATATTTCTCTTTAGTTTCTTTTAGTCCTTGCTTATCTGCATACATTATTGCAAACCAAATTATACTGCTCATATTGCAATGCTGCCTTTCCATCAAGTACAAATTATTGTGTCACTACTTAATCATTTTTAATGTTTACATAATACTCTATTGAGTTTACATGTTATTATATACTTCACCAATCCTTAATTATTAGAAATTAGGTTTTCCTAATTTTAAAAATAATACAACTGTATGGATCATTTTTAATAGTTTGATTTCTTCTTTTTAAAAATAATTTCTTAGGATTAAACTCCTGGAGAAGGGTTAAATCATGATCTTTAATATGCTTTTCCAAGTTATTTTCTAATTAGGTTATACTTAACCTTTCCGCTAGTATAAATCTACCACCCCTGACCATAAGAATAAGGTTTAAGACCTCCTAATCATATTTTAATATTTAATAATGGCCACAATATAGCAGAATAGAAATATTTTTTAAAATGCAGGGAAAACAACTCATTTCATTTTTGCATTTTCACTGTTAACCTTTGTACATATGATCATCCTTTTAAACTTTCACTCATACATAATGATAGTGATTAATTCTTTTAGATAGAATAACTGTAATTAGTTTCATATACATATTAGCTGTTACTATAGCAAAACTTATCCAGAATAGAGTTAAAAGAATATTGTTGAATCTCTAATAGTATTCTGATTTTTCAATTTAAATTCCTGATTAAAATAGCAATTTCAAAGTTAGAACAGTAAGATAATTCAGAACAATATATAAATAGTATGAAATGTTAATTCATCTGTATCTCAGCTTATTATTTTAGATAGCTAAATTTATCTGTAATTTCATGGCAAAACTAAAAAGTCATGCCTAAATGTTGGACTTTTTGGACTATTTCATAAAAAATTAATTTTCCAGGTAACCAAATATTATGCCTTTAAGCACATACTTTTGGCATTTTGAGGACATTTTACTCTTAAGCAAAGTATATTGAACACTTTCTCTGCCTTAATAAAAAAGTATTCTGAACGGAAGTTGATCTTTCCTTGACTCAGGACTTCGTCATCATTTTAAACAATGTGTTATGTGGGATTATAATAGTACCTGAAAAGCTAATAATAATATGTGAAGCTAGTAAGATGTAAAGGCTTTTTACAACCATGCTAAGCAGTTCCAGTATGCTTTACTTTTGGGGAGCATTTGTTAATATTCTTATTTGTGTTTTCTCCCCATCATGTAATGCTTCCACCTCCAATTACCTCTCTGCTGTTTGTTTCAGAAATGGGCTGGGCTAGGAAACCCAGATAACAGAGTGAGAGTTATGTGTGAAATTAAGAGCAAATGGGTTTTTATCTTTGGTAGAGTTCTCTTAAAACATTTTTTTTTTAATAAAACCATTCCTATCTGTTTGTCACTGCTCATGATTAGGTATAGAGCCAGACCTCAGACCATCTTTCCTTCCTTACAACGTGGATAACCATGTGTGCTGCTCAGAGTTCTGCCTACTGAGAGAATTTCTCTTCACCACTGCCTTTCAGAGCCACCTAGGAGGGGGATTTGTAGTAGTCTTCTAAGTCTGCCATAATAACGTACCACAAACTGGGTGGCTTAGATAACAGCAGTGGATTATTTCACAGTTCTGGAGACAAGAAGTCCAAAATGAAGATGTGGGCGGGGTTGGTCTCTTCTAAGGGCTGTGAGGGAAGGATCTGTTCCATGTCTCTTCCTGAGCTCCTCTGCACTAGCTTCTTGGGGGTTGCTGGCAAGCTTGGCATTCTTTGGCTTATAGAAACATCACCCTGATCTCTGCCTTCATCTTCACATGGCATCCTCCCTGTGTGCGTGTGTGTGTGTCCAAATTTCCCCTTTTCATAAGGATGCCAGTCATTTTGGATTAGGGCTATCCCAGGGCATATAGTTGATGAAGAAGGGATGCTAAGCAGATTGCACAAAACAGATCCTTGTGAATCTTTGGATCTTTTATGCATCCTAGGGGAATTTTTCCTATCTCTGGATCTTTGGGCCCTTTCTATGTGCCAGGAATCTTGTCATTACCCAAAGACCAGTATTAAACTTGCTGCTAACCTTTGTGGTGACCAGGAAAGGGGTACAAATGGAGGGTTACATACATATATTTGTAAATCAGGGTAAAAAACAAAATGTTTTGTCCTCCTACCTTGAAAAATATTACAATTTAGAGTGTCCATACTTAGGATTCTCAGAGAAACTTTGGAACTCCACTCTGGAACACGGTGGCACTGCTCCATGAGGAAGGGCCTGGGAGAGGAGCAGGTCTAAGGACAGCATTGGTCACTGTTGAGTTCAGGCTTCATTTAGAGAATCTGGCAAACTATTTATGCCCCTCTCCAGTGCTTAAGCCATCACATTAATTCCTGAACTTGACTGAGTGTACCCAAGTTGGTGAATTCAGCTGCTTCTAGGGGTGTATTAGGACCAGTGGATCCCAAGGTCGTGTGCCTATTGTCACACCTCCTTTATCATAAAATGGGTACCTTAGTCGAGGGTGATGTTATATAGGATCCCCTTTTGTAAAGCAGGCATGTGTAAGCCCTCAGATGGTAATGTTAGATAGAAAACAAAAGTGGATACAGTGGATACGTTGCATAGAGAAGAAAAAAAATACAATGGATAGAGAAGAAAAACCCATATCCAAAGAAGATGCCAATCCCGAGATGGATGAATCCACTGCTTCCTGCATGATGGAGGGGTTTCATGTGATTAGCTGGCTGCTCTATTCAAGAGATGACACCCTGTTGATGGCTCGGGTCCGATCTATGTAGCTCTACAATCACTCAGTCAGTAGTGGCAATAATTAGATAAATTTTGGTAAGAGAAAGCTTATGTTGTTGGGCTAACACATGGTCTCACCCCTGCCACTCTGGTTACTCCATTCTTGGAATCATTTTATAAGCATCGAGGTAGCCAAAGACAGAGGCTAGCTGACAGACACTGGATGTATCATCTTATTTACTGGTTTTTTAGTATCTCCTCTGAAGTGGATCCTCTCAGGTAGGCATTGATGGAGAGACAAAGTTCCACAAGCTTGTGCCCACCCTCACAGGTCATCTACATGTCTCTTTCTCACATCTCCTAGTCTCTACTCTTGCTCCTTTTAGTTCATTTGTCACTATACGGGAGTCCATGTATATCCTTACTTAAGGTTATTACTCCCTCCATATAAAATTGATGATTAAGTGTTCTTCTTAAAGCTCTATGTTTTGGAAAGATTTCTTCTCCCCTCCTGCACCACCCAATGTTGTACTTTAGATACAACAGATGTACTGCAGCAATAGTCCTTATTGGCTCATGCCAATATGCCAGCCTGACCCATTCATAAATTAGACCCAGGTGGTTTCTTCCTCCTTTATCTTATTTTACAAGGTTTGAGCTAAGGTGTTGATGCAATGAATGGGGGAGTCTTGGAGGGTTGGGTCACCTGTTTATGTAGCTTTTTTGTGCCCAGGGTATTCATGAATATGATCGTCTCCTGCATCTTGGTTAGGTTTGTCTCTTGCCCTCTAGCACAATTCCTGAAAATTTTCTGCTTCTTTTTCACCATATCTAATTAACAGGATGTTTTATCATTATGGTGGATGAGCACAGTATTCTGTGCAATGTAAAAATGATCAAAGTCCCTGTGGACTATATTGTAACAGAGAACAAGAGAGATAACACAGCCTTGGGGTGAGACGATGAATGTGTATCTCTGTTCTTTCCATATATATTATGTTCATTTGTCCTTCTTTATTGATGGAGATTTTAAAAATTACATTTGCCCAAACATTAGATCTGTTGTAATAAACATGTAGCAGCTGGCATGGCAGCTGTAATTGGAGCACCACTTGGTTGAGTTTTCAGTAGTACATCATTATCCTCCACCATCTGTTTATGTTTTGCAGGAACCATACGAGTGAATTGAATTGGAAGTGTGATGGGAATTATCACCCCAACATCCTTTAAATTTTGTAGAATGACTTAGCAAATGCTCAAAGATTCATTATTTCTATTGATTTGCCATCTTGGTTGTTGAGGGAGGATGCTAACTTAGGAGCTTTCACTTGCCCTTCCTATATAATGACTCTAATGCCCCAGGTCAGGAAAACAATGTGAGGACTAAGAGTTGCTAAGAAAATCCATGTCAATTATATACTCAATATTGGGGAAATCACCAGAAGGGGATGTTATGGACCCTTTAGAACCACTGTGAGATAGACTTGAGCAAGGACTCAATTCATCACCATGCAGGGCCAGGACTAGGGTGAGGCAAATGAGCACCTAGCATGCAAGTTTTAAGGAAATACTCACAGGTGCCAAACCTGCACTTGAACAACCCTGAGAGTGAGTGCCTCCTCAAATGTTGTGACCTTGGCACCTTGTTTGTCTCACCCTAGTCCTGGTCCTACATTCAAGTATAAAGATATTGCACATCCCAGTACCTCCTCTGCCTCTTATGTCTCATCCAAACCATAGGAGAGTCAATAATCATGAAGCTTCAGCAGACCATGGGTTGTGACCACTCCGCTTGTTACCATCGAGGAGATGCTGTGGCCATCTGACTGAAAGATTCAGTTCCAGAATCCCATCCCAAGAGGACTCCTTTCTAGGGCCATTCCTGACACCAACTATGATCATTTGGCTTGCCCCAGATGGCAGAGTCTATGACAAAGATGTGGATGCAGGGAGGTAGGTAATCCAAGAAAGCAGTGATAAGAGAGTTTGGAGAGTAAGACCCGAAGTGAAGGAGTATTTTTGAGCTGTTATCTCTGTGGTGAACTGAGGTTTAATAACTCTGAGAAATCATGAATTGTGTGCCTCAGCATTATCCCATTTGTGGAGGGGAAACTCCTGTGCAATATGAGGCTGTGCATTCCTACAGGCTGAGCATGTATGTTCTCACGGTTCCAGAGAAAGCTCGGAGGCAGAAGAATGGTGAGTGTTTGAGATGGGAAGCAGTCAGTGTGCCTAGGACTGTCCCGCATAGCTGTGGCTGAGAAGATATGGCATGGAGTAACAACAGCACCTTCTAATCTACTCTGTGTCATTACTAGTAATAATCTGAGTACTTATGATGCCACCATATGTCATGGATTAACTGCTTCCTCATTTCTCCCAGGCAAGGAGTGTACATCCTTGCATTTCTCAAATATGTGAGCAATCCAATTCTAGAATCACATTCTGAGGATCTGTTCTTTGGGGCCACTTTCTGTAAAACTTAGGAAAACAGATGACTTTCCCAAATTAGGCGATTTAAAGAGAGTTAATAAAGATACTTTTTCCAAAGGTATGGACAGGGATACCACAAAGAACAGTGTGGTTTCTTATGGTGAATAACAGCAGAGATATCATTACTTCCTTTAACTACGTGGAGGGAGGAGAAGGAGCCTTTACCAGAACCTGGAGACAGAACTGTGTGGAGAGGACCAACTAATAGATCCACCCAGTAGGAGCTGCCTCCTTAGATAGAGAAGAGCAGTTAGCCAGCTATGATTCTTCCAGAGGGAAGCCAGGGGTGTAAGCATCTGGCCTCACTCTCCATCTCTCTGGTCTCCTGTGCCTGCTGGTTAACTGCCTGAGAGCAAGGAAGCCCATTGATGCTGCCTGTCCAGAGAGCAAGGGAGCCCACTGATGCTGTTTATCCAGGTCAGCCTCCTGGGTCACTCCTTCCTAGGGTGGAGACAGGTAGATAGTAGGTCTGAAGAGATAAATCCAGTACACATTGCTTAAAAGCAAACAAAATAGCTTTAAAAGGACCAGTCTAGAACTGGCTCCTGGGTGAGAGTGGAGTGTATCCCACTGAAGAAGGAATTCGTGAATTTTACAATATGTAAAGCCAGAAAATTAACTTTCCCCTCAGGGCTTAGTGTAGTGTAACCCCCCACCCACTGTAGTAGTCTATGTTAGAGAAGAATACTAACTGCCTGTTTTTCTTTCTGTGCTCAGCGAGCCTTATCAGTTCTCACTAGTTTCACATTCCTTGAGGCTCAGCGAGCTCTTGCTTACCTTCCCAGCACAGCTGCAAGGTCATAAGATTGATAAGTATATGTTACAGAGCCATGTATTCCCAAGGATGTAAGACATGAAGTAACAAATAACTGCCTTTGTTCTCGCTTCTGTAAGTATGCTTCCTGCATCATGTAGCTCCGGGCCACTGACTGCTTAAAACGTGGCTGCTTTCTTTGTCCAGGACTCAGACTTTCCTGGATGCTAGTCCAGTTGAGCCAGGTGATCACCTTTTAATAAAGGACTCTCCTGAACTCTGTTCGGTCTCTCCATCTTTGATTGTCCCGCAGCACCACAACTCATGGTCCAGTCATCTGGCCCATTTTGTTTTGGTGTCATCTTTTCTGGAGTGTAGGACAAGGATCTTTGGGGGAGTGGCATATTTGCCTACTCTTTATTTCAGAGTTGCCTATGTGAGTAATAAACTGTCTGAAAGTAGCTCACTGGATTTTTACTCGCTGAATCAGGCTTTGCCTTCCCTTGTATGCGCTTGACATAGAATACTATTTCCCCCTCCAAAATCTGTAGGTCCAAGTTCTAAGCAATTGCTCTGGTTCTGTTGAGTTTAATATTGCATATGTAAACTCCAAATTATCACATTTGTATTACTTATCTATGTTACATGGAATTTAATTTGGAGAACTTGGCTGGGCCCCGTGGCTCACGCCTGTAATCCCAGCACTTTGAGAGGCTGAGGTGAGAGGATCACTTTAGCCCAGGAGTTCAAGACCAGCCTGGGTAACAGAGCAAGATCCTGTCTCAAAAGAAAAATTTGGAGAGCTCCCGGTAATAGAGTGCTGAGTCTATGTCAGAGACATGAAGACATGGAGAGCTCATCTCCATGAACAGCTGACATTACTATGTCAGAGGAGGGCAGATGGACTTTCTGGTCAGTGTCACCAAGACAGGAGGTGAAGGAGGTGCCAACCAGTGGACTTTGGGCTTCACTTTCAGTTACAGAAACACCCTCCCTTGCCCAGGATCCATAGGAACTGTGACAGTGTGGTGTTGAAAATCAACATGTCCTTCAAAAAAGCCTAAAATGTGACAACTTAGAAACACAAGAGGATGCCCTAACCCACCAGCAAATAAGAAAAAAGTGGAAAACATCTGCGTGAAATCTGTCAGAATCTTAGCATGTTACAGTCAGAGGCAATCTACGAGCTAAACTAATGCAGGCCCCCATTTTACAGATCATAAAACTGAGGCCAAGGGAGGGGAGGACCTTGCTCATGGTCACCCTGCAAGCTAGTGGCACATCCAGGACTAGCCCCAAGCCCACCCACAACCCTTCCCACTCTTTGGACGAAGAGCATCACGCTTTCCTTTTCTCATTCATGCTGCTCCTAAGCACTTATCTGTTGGATTTTACATGTGTATTCCATTGTATCTAGTCCTCCCACCATTGCCCTGGTTAAAGCTGTTTTTTCTTTTGCCATGATGATGATGGTGGTGACAATATTAATAATAGCAGCAGCTAACCCTGACTGAGACCTTCCCACTCTTCAAGCCCTATTCTAGACTTTACAAGCATGAACACTTTAAAATCAAACAGCCCTTTGGGGGAGGAGTTAGTATCACTCTAGTTTTATAAATGAGGAAACTGAGGCACAAAGAGGTAAAGCAACTTGCACTCTTAGTGTCAAGAGTGGTAAGTATTGGAGCCATAATTTAACTTGGGCCATCTGACTTTGGAGTTTATGCTCTCAAATATTTTATTAAACTGCCTTTAATGTGTATTAACATAATGGTTAACATTATTACCCCATTTACAGATCAAGGAACTGCATCCTGGTGAGATTAAGCAAGGTCACAAGGCTAGTAACAAGCAAAGTTAGATCTCAAACCCAAGTGTCTGACTCCAAAGTTCATGCTCTTAAACACTAGGTGTGCCTCCTTCCTGTCATAATAACTTCCTTACCTTAGACTTGCTAAAAAAAAAATCTCCAACAGAGAGCCGAAAAATACAGTGCTAGCTGTATTTCTAACTAGCACACAAGTTTAAAAACCACTGGTATCAGTGGTCAAAGTTAAGGTACTTTGGAATCAAACAGTATAGAGCGTGGGCTCCTGGACCTATCATGTAACCTCTTTAGGCCTCATTTCTGTAACACCAGGATAGTAGTTATGTGTAATGAGAGTTCGCATGTGTTAACTGCTTACTGCTACCCAAGCCCAGTGCTTCATGGGCATGGCCGCATTTGATTGAAGTACCCATCTCATTAGGTTGTGGTGAGAGTTAAATGGGTGACACATGCTGCCACAGTGTCTGGAGCTAGTAGACAGCCAGGAAGTGTCGACTGGCTACTGTGAGGACTCTTGGCCCTTATTGTGTTTGCCTCCCTACTGGGTAGGAAGCTTCCTACACCTATGACATGTGTCTTACTGATTTTTGTGTCTCTCTGGAGTCTGCCTCGTAGCTGGTCTCCAATCAGTCTGCATAAATCTGTTGACGTGAATGTCAAAGTGCATCTTCTGCTAGGCTTCGTGACCCCTGAGGGTTTTCAGGCTGACATGAGCCTCTTGCCAAATTTGTTCACACTGTTCCCAAATTCTTCCCTGAAGAGTAGCAATACATACATATTGTACATACATACAACACACACATACGTACATTCAATGATGATGTTTCTGCTTTAGGGATAAGGGGCATGGTGGGTTGATTTTTGAAGGTTTTGCAAATAAGAATGGAAAATGTGGGTGGCTTGGACAAACCACTGTCACAGCATCATGTAAAGGGGACTGAGATGATGGTGGCCAAGCTTCCAGAGAGTGCTTAGATGAGAGACCGCCCCAGCTTAGTCATCCACATTTGTTTCTCACAGGGTCTTATCACCTTGCTATGGGAGTGCTTCTCTTGCTGTCACCTATAAAATGGGGTAACCATTGCCTTCCACATCAAGGGGCAGCTTTAAGATCAAACCAAATGATCGCATGCTCATGGAGGCTTTTGTCAACCATCAAGCTCTGCTTCAGTGCAAGACATGGGTCAGATGGGTGTTTTAGTTCTCAGGAAGGAGGTGGTTTCTTCCCACTGTGGAGGCTTCCTCTCCCAGGACTCAGGGCCGCACCTTCTCTAGGTTCTCTCCTCCTGCTTCTCTGTCATTCAGCTTAAGCCAGGCTGAGCATATTTAACTTGCTCCTGAATCTTTTCAGACCCACGTTCCTTATCCTTGCCCCCTGCTTGCAGACTCTTAGCTGAGCTTTTAACTTTTCTCCCTCAGTATTTCTGGTGTTCCAGATTCCTCCAGCAGCGCCCTGCATCCTCTGGTAAGTTTCATTTGGCAGTCTTGGGCAGGGATCACTGCCTGAACATGCAGCCTTCTCGGGGCGGGAGTCTATTCTTGTCTTCTTTTGTTAAAAACATGCATGCCACTCACCTCCTGGAACATTCTGTCATATGTCTTGACACCGACCAACAAAATCCCACCCTTCAAATGAATTTGATTTCTTTTCTGACCTCATGTCATTCCATAAGCATGATTTTCTGGTCCCTTGGGGACCCTCTGAATATCTCCAGCTAGGGGGGATCTAACCCAAACTACTGGAAAACACAGCCTGCTGCTGGCATTAAGAGCTGCTTCTCAGGAAGCTGCAAGTGACACACATTTGCAATACCTCAGTGAGGTCCCTGGCAGGTCACACAGGAGAGCTCTGCTCCCTGCCACTTCACTTCCAAGCTCCGGGAAAGTGTTTGAGGAGCAGGGATTGTCAGGCCTCTGAGCCCAAGCTAAGCCATCATATCCCCTGTGACCTGCACATATGCATCCAGGTGGCCTGAAGCAACTGAAGATCCACAAAGGAAGTGAAAATAGCCTTAACTAATGACATTCTACCATTGTGATTTGTTTCTGCCCCACCCTAACTGATGATCAATGTAGTTTGTAATCTCCCCACCCTTAAGAAGGTTCTTTGTAATTCTCCCCACCCTTGAGAATGTACTTTGTGAGATCCACCCCGTCTGCAAAACATTGCTCCTACTCCACCGCTTATCCTCAAACCTATAAGAACTAATGATAATCCCACCACCCTTTGCTGACTCTCTTTTCAGACTCAGCCCGCCTACACCCGGGTGAAATAAACAGCCTTGTTGCTCACACAAAGCCTGTTTGGTGGACTCTCTTCACACAGACGCTCGTGAGAAATTTGATGCCGAAGACCCAGGTCAGAGGGACTCTTTTGGGAGACCAGTCTCCTGTCCTCGCCCTCACTCCATGAAGAGATCCACCTACGACCTTGGTGTTTGGGTGAGGGAGAAGGGACAAAATGGAGGAAGGTGAACAAGATGGCACAGTCCCGATTGCTTCCAGGTTCTTCATCACCAACTTTCCCGTGCCTGGGAAAATGCAGGAGAACTGAGCATGCGCCAGGTGACATCAATCCGAAGAGAACGAAACTTACCCAGCCACGCCTACAGAGACGCCCCCATCACGCCCCTATCCCACCCACTGCCCTCCCCCTTCCAGTACCAATGCATAAAAGTCTGCCGCTGGCAGGAGCCGGGGTGACTTCCTCGGCCCCCGCATTCGTGGACCGGAGAACATCACTCGAGAGCACCGGCGCGACTTCCCTGGCCCCCCACACCTGAGGACCAGAGAACCTCGCCCGAGAGTGTGTGCGTATTTGCAATGAAAGACTGCCACTTTCTTATGTACTTTGGCCTCTTGTTTAATTATTTAGCTCTGCTAAATTAAATTAAACAAAACACTTGGGTCCTCAGACCAACCAGCCCAAGCAACATCTCACCAATTTCAAATCGGGTAAGCGGTCTTTTCACTCTCTTCTCCAGTCTCTCTTGCTACCCTTCAATCTTCCTCTCTCGCTAACTTTCAATCTCCCTGTCCTTCCAATTCCAGTTCTTTTTCCTGTCTAGTAGGGACAAAGGAGACACATTTTATCCATGGACCCAAAACTCCAGCGCCGGTCACGGCAGCCTTCCCTTGGTGTTTAATCACTGCGGGGACGCCTGCCTGATTATTCACCCACACTCCATTGGTGTCTGATCACCACGGGGATGCTGGCCTTGGTCATTGACCCACATTCCCTTGGTGGCAAGTCAATTGTGGGGATGCCTGCTTTGGCTGCTCACCCACATTGCAGCCCAGGGCTGCTCACCACCCTCCTTCTCCGTGTCTCTACCTTTCTCTTTAAACTTATCTCCTTCACTATGGGCAACCTTCCACCCTCCATTCCCCCTTCTCCCTTAGCCTGTGTTCTCAAGAACTTAAAACCTCTTCAACTCACACCTGACCTAAAACTTAAATGCCTCATTTTCTTCTGCAATACCGCTTGGCCCCAATACAAACTCGACAGTAGTTCCAAGTGACCACAGAATGGCACTTTCAATTTGTCTATCCTACAAGATCTAGATAATTTTTGTCGAAAAATGGGCAAATGGTCTGAGATGTGTGACGTCCAGGCATTCTTTTACACATTGGTCCCTCCCTAGTCTCTGCTCCCAGTGCTACTCGTCTTCTTTCTCTCTGGTCTATTCCTTCAGTCTCCACCCCAAGCTCTGAGTCCTTTAAATCCTTCTTTTCTACAGACTCATCTGACCTCTCCCTTTCTCCCTAGAGCTGCTCCTTGCCAGGCTGAGCCAGGTCCCTCTGCTCCCCCACCCTGTAACCTTTCTATTACCTCCCCTCCCCCTACCTGGTCTGGTTTACAGTTTCGTTCTGTTACTAGCTCTCCCCCACCTGCCCAAGAATTTCCTCTTAGAAAGATGGCTGGAGCTGAAGGCATAGCTAAGGTTAATCCTCCTTTTTCTTTATCCGACCTCTCCCAAATCAGTTAGTGTTTAGGCTCTTTTTCATCAAATATGAAAACCCAGCCTAGTCCATGGCCCGTTTGGCAACAAACCTTAGACTCTTTACCACTCTGGACCCAGAGGGGCCAAAAGGCTGTCTTATTCTCAATATGCATTTTATTACCCAACTCACTCCCAACATTAAAAAAAGCTCCAAAAATTAGATTCTGGACGTCAAACCCCACAACAGGACTTAATTAACTTCGCCTTCAAGGTGTGCAATAATAGAGAAGAGTTGCAATTACTTGCCTCTGCTGTGAGAGAAACCCCAGCCATATCTCCAGCACACAAAAACTTCAAAACACCTAAGCCACAGCGGTCAGGTGTTCCTTCAGGACCTCCTCCCCCAGGATCTTGCTTTAAGTGCCAGAAATCTGGCCACTGGGCCAAGGAATGCTCGCAACCTGGGATTCCTCCTAAGCTGTGTCCCATCTGTGCAGGACCCCACTGGAAATTGGACTGTCCAACCGGCCCAAGGCTCTGACTGACTCCTTCCCAGATCTTCTCAGCTTAGCGGCTGAAGACTGACGCTGCCCCATCGCCTCTGAAGCCTCCTGGACCATCATAGATGCTTTGGGTAACTCTTACAGTGGAGGGTAAGTCTGCCCCCTTCTTAATCAATATGAAGGCTACCCACTCCACATTACCTTCTTTTCAAGGGCGTGTTTCCCTTGCCTCCATAACTGTTGTGGGTATTGACGGCCAGGCTTCTAAACCTCTTAAAACTCTCCAACTCTGGTGCCAACTTGGACAACATTCTTTTATGCACTCCTTTTTAGTTATCCCCACCTTCCCAGCTCCCTTATTAGGTCGAGATATTTTAACCAAATTATCTGCTTCCCTGACTATTCCTGGGATACAGCCACACCTCATTGCCACCTTTTCCCCCAGTTCAAAGCCTCCTTCACATCCTCTCTTTGTATCTCCCCATTTTAATCCACAAGTATAGGACACCTCTACTCCCTCCTTGGCGACA
Source organism: Papio anubis (assembly GCF_008728515.1). Taxonomy (NCBI): domain Eukaryota; kingdom Metazoa; phylum Chordata; class Mammalia; order Primates; family Cercopithecidae; genus Papio; species Papio anubis. The sequence continues at coordinate 120,157,849 of NC_044982.1, read as the reverse complement.
GATGATGCACCCCTTAGCATCCCATTAAAACCTAATCTCCCTTACCCTGCTTAATGCCAATATCCCATCCCATGGCACGCTTTAAAAGGATTAAAGCCTGTTACCACTCGCTTGTTACAGTGTGGCCTTTTAAAGCCTATAAACTCTCCTTACAATTCCCCCATTTTACCTGTCCAAAAACCAGATAAGTCTTACAGGTTAGTTCAGAATCTGTGCCTTATCAACCAGATTGTCTTGCCTATCCACCCCGTTGTGCCAAACCCATATACTCTCCTATCCTCAATACCTCCCTCCACAACCTGTTACTCTGTTCTAGATAAACCTAGCTGACCCCATAAATCCTAAATCCTTTCTCCACTCCCCTTTCCATTCCTTAAAAAAACAGCCCTAAAAGCTGCTCCCACATGAACTCTCCCTAACTCATCCCAACCTTTTTCATTACACACAGCTGAAGTGCAGGGCTGTGCGGTTGGAATTCTTACACAAGAGCCAGGACCGCGCCCTGTAACCTTTCTGTCCAAACAACTTGACCTTACTGTTTTAGCCTAGCCCTTATGTCTATGTGTGGCAGCTGCTGCTGCTTTAATACTTTTAAAGGCCCTCAAAATCACAAGCTATGCTTCACTTACTCTCTACAGTTCTCATAACTTTCAAAATCTATTTTCCTCCTCACACTTGATGCATATACTTTCTGCCCCCCAGCTCCTTCAGCAGTATCACTCTTTGTTGAGTCTCCCACAGTTACCATTGTTCCTGGCCCAGACTTCAATCCGGCCTCCCACATTATTCCTGATACCACACCTGACCCCCACGACTGCATCTCTCTGATACACTTGGCATTTACTCCATTTCCCCATATTTCCTTCTTTCCTGTTCCTTACCCTGCTTATACCTGGTTAATTGATGGCAGTTCCACCAGGCCTAATTGCCACACACCAGCAAAGGCAGGCTATGCTATAGTATCTTCTACATCTATCATTGAGGCTACCGCTCTGCCCCTCTCCACGACCTCTCAGCAAGGTGAACTCATTGCCTTAACTGGAGCCCTCACTCTTGCAAATGAATTATGTGTCAATATTTATACTGACTCTAAATATGCCTTCTGTATCCTGCACCACCATGCTGTTATATGGGCTGAAATAGGTTTCCTCACTACACAAGGATCTTGCATCATTAATGCCTCTTTAATAAAAACTCTTCTCAAGGCTGCTTTACTTCCAAAGGAAGATGGAGTCATACACTGCAAGGGCCACCAAAAGGCATCAGATCCCATTGCTCAGGGCAACACTTATGCTGATAAGGTAGCTAAAGAAGCAGCTTAGAGTTCCAACTTCTGTCCCTCACGGTCAACTTTTCTCCTTCTCATCTGGTCACTCCCACCTACTCCCGCACTGAAACTTCCACCTATTAATCTCTTCCCACACAAGGCAAATGGTCCTTGGACCAAGGAAAATATCTCCTTCCAGGCTCACAGGCCCATTCTATTCTGTTGTTTATAACCTCTTCTATGTAGGTTACAAGCCTGCCTCTTAAAACCTCTCATTTCCTTTCCATCACGAATATCTATCCCCAATCCTCCACTCTTGACTCCCTCTTGGAGTGGGTAGATGATCTTTGCTAACAGGACACACTCCAATGCTTTCACCCTGATGAAATCCTCCTCTTTACTTTTATACTCACTCTTATTCTCATTCCCATTCTTATGCGACCCTCTACCTCTCCCCAGCTAGCTTCACCACACTGTCAATCTCACTCACTCTCCTAGCCATTTCTAATCCTTCTTTAACAAACAATTGCTGACTTTGCATTTCTCTTTCCTCCAAAATTGCTGAGGTCTGGATTTACTCACTGCTGAAAAAGGAGGACTCTGTATATTTTTAAATGAAGAGTGTTGTTTTTACCTAAATCAGTCTGGCCTGGTATATGACAACATAAAAAAACTCAAGGATAGAGCCCAAAAACTCACCAACCAAGCAAATAATTATGCTGAACCCCCTTGGGCACTCTCTAATTGGATGTCCTGGGTCCTCCCAATTCTTAGTCCTTTAATACCTGTTTTTCTCCTTCTCTTATTTGGACCTTGTGTCTTCCTTTTAGTTTCTCAATTCATACAAAACTGCATCCAGGCCATCACCAATAATTCTATACGACAAGTACTCCTTCTAACAACCCCACAATATCACCCCTTACCCCAAAATCTTTCTTCAGTTGAATCTCTCCCACTCTAGGTTCCCATGCCACCCCTAATCCCACTTGAAGCAGCCCCAAGAAATATCACCCATTATCTCTCTATACTATCCCCCCAAATTTTCACCGCCTCAGCACTTCACCACCATTTTGTTTTGCTTTTTTAATTAAATATAAGAAGACAGGAATGTCAGGTCTCTGAGCCCAAGACAAGCCATCATATCTCCTGTGACCTGCATGTATACATCCAGATGGCCTGAAGCAACTGAAGAGCCACAAAGGAAGTGAAAATAGCCTTAACTGATGACATTCCACCATTGTGATTCGTTTCTGCCCCTCCCCAACTGATCAATGTACTTTTTAATCTCCCCCACCCTTAAGAAGGTTCTTTGTAATCTCCCCAACCCTTAAGAAGGTTCTTTGTAATTCTCCCCACCCTTGAGAATGTACTTTGTGAGATCCATCCCCTGTCCACAAAACATTGCTCCTAACTCCTAACCGCCTATCTCAAAACCTATAAGAACAAATGATAATCCCACCACCCGTTGCTGATTCTCTTTTCGGACTCAGCCTGCCTGCACCCAGGTGAAATAAACAGCCTTGTTGCTCACACAAAGCCTGTTTGCTGGTCTCTTTCCATGAAAGTGTGAGACAGGGACCACTGATGTCCAAGTAGGGGAACTGACTCCCTTGGCTTGCCTGGGACCAGCGGTTTCCTAGGACTTGGACTTTTAGTGCTGAAACGAGGAGGTTATGGGCAAATTGGGGTGGGTTTGTCACCCTCTGTCCAGGATAGCTCAGCCTCAAGAGGACAAAAGGGAGTCCTGGGTTGGGCATGGTGGCTCATGCCTATAATCTCAGCACTTTGGGAGGCTGAGGCAGGCAGATCACTTGAGGTCAGGAGTTCGAGACCAGCCTGGCCAACATGGTGAAACCCTGTTTCTACTAAAAATACCAAAATTAGCCGGGCATGGTGGCAGGCACCTGTAATCCCAGCTACTCAGGAGGCTGAGGCAGGAGAATCACCTGAACCCGGGAGGCAGAGGTTGCAGTGAGCCGAGATCACACCATTGCACTCCAACCTGGGGGACAAGAGTGAGACTCCATCTCAAAAAGCAAACAAACAAGAAAAAGGGAGTCCTGGACAGGGGTGGTGGCTCACGCCTGTAATCCCAGCACTTTGGGAGGCTGAGGCAGGTGGATCACCTAAGGTCGGGAGTTCTAGACCAGCCTGATAAACATGGAGAAACCCCATCTCTACTAAAAATACAAAATTAGCCGGGTGTGGTGGTGCATGCCTGTAATCCCAGCTACTTGGGAGGCTGAGGCAGGAGAATCACTTGAACTAGGAGGCAGAGGTTGCAGTGAGCTGAGGTTGCACCATTGCACTCCAGCCTGGGCAACAAGAGTGAAACTCTGTCTCAAAAAAAAAGCGGGGAGTCCTTCTACTTCCTGCTTGTCTTCAAGGGCCCCATCTGTTGCTCAACAGATAAAGTATAAGCAGTGGTTTTGCCTGAGCCCAAGTGCTTCATCCTTATCTCAGGTGAATAATGGGCTACCTGATGTTGTGAGAAGATAAGACTCATACACAGAGAGAACAGAGAGAAGCCACCATTTCTGTTTTAGCCAAGGAAGCAAGTTCCTATCAAAATAAGAGGAACTCCAGAAAGTAATGTTACGTACAGCCCGTTATTAGGTAAGTTTGCTGTTGAACAATGATGCTCATGTATGGGGCCCTGTAGAATGTACAAAACAGACCTTCAGATGGACACAGTGGGGGAAGGACCTAGAAGTGTGTTCTAGACACTTTATTTTTTTTTCCCTCTTTTTATTTATTTATTTATAGTTTTTTTTTCTTTTTTTTTTATTATACTTTAAGTTCTAGGGTACATGTGCACAACGTGCAGGTTTGTTACATATGTATACATGTGCCTTGTTGGTGTGCTGCACCCATAAACTCGTCCGCACCCATCAACTTGTCATTTATGTCAGTTATAACTCCCAATGCCATCCCTCCACCCTTTTAATTAGATCCCATTTGTCAATTTTGGCTTTTGTTGCCATTGCTTTTGGTGTTTTAGACGTGAAGTCCTTACCCATGCCTATGTCCTGAATGGTATTACCTAGGTTTTCTTCTAGGGTTTTTATAGTATTAGGTGTAACATATAAGTCTCTAATCCATCTTGAATTAATTTTCGTTTATGGAGTAAGGAAAGGATCCAGTTTCAGCTTTCTGCTTATGGCTAGCCAATTTTCCCAGGACCATTTATTAAATAGGGAATCCTTTCCCCATTTCTTGTTTTTGTCAGGTTTGTCAAAAATCAGTGGCTGTAGATGCGTGGTATTATTTCTGAGGGCTCTGTTCTGTTCCATTGGTCTGTATGTCTGTTTTGGTATCAGTACCATGCTGTTTTGGTTACTGTAGCCTTGTAGTATAGTTTGAAGTCAGGTAGTGTGATGCCTCCAGCTTTGTTCTTTTGACTTAGGATTGTCTTGGCGATGCGGGCTCTTTTTTGGTTCCATATGAACTTTAAAGCAGTTTTTTCCAATTCTGTGAAGAAACTCATTGGTAGCTTGATTCGGATGGCATTGAATCTATAAATTATCTTGGGTAGTATGGCCATTTTCACGATATTGATTCTTCCTATCCATGATCATGGTATGTTCTTCCATTTGTTTGTGTCCTCTTTTATTTCACTGAGCAGTGGTTTGTAGTTCTCCTTGAAGAGGTCCTTTACATCCCTTGTAAGTTGGATTCCTAGGTATTTTATTCTCTTTGAAGCAATTGTGAATGGAAGTTCATTCATGATTTGGCACTCTGTTTGTCTGTTACTGGTGTATAAGAATGCTTGTGATTTTTGCACATTAATTTTGTATCCTGAGACTTTGCTGAAGTTGCTTATCAGCTTAAGGAGATTTTGGGCTGAGATGATGGGGTTTTCTAAATATACAATCATGTCATCTGCAAACAGGGACAATTTGACTTCTTCTTTTCCTAACTGAATACCCTTTATTTCTTTCTCTTGCCTGATTGCCCTAGCCAGAACTTCCAACACTAGGTTGAATAGGAGTGGTGAGAGAGGGCATCCCTGTCTTGTGCCACTTTTCAAAGGGAATGCTTCCAGTTTTTGCCTATTCAGTATGATATTGGCTGTGGGTTTGTCTTAAATAGCTCTTATTATTTGAGATACGTTCCATCAATACCGAATTTATTGAGAGTTTTTAGTATGAAGGGCTGTTGAATTTTGTGAAAGGCCTTTTCTGCATCTATTGAGATAATAAGGTGGTTTTTGTCTTTGGTTCTGTTTATATGCTGGATTATGTTTATTGATTTGCATATGTTGAACCAGCCTTGCATCCCAGGGATGAAGGCCACTTGATCATGGTGGATAAGCTTTTTGACATGCTGCTGGATTCGGTTTGCCAGTATTTTATTGAGGATTTTTGCATCGATGTTCATCAGGGATATTGGTCTAAAATTCCCTTTTTTTGTTGTGTCTCTACCAGGTTTTGATATCAGGATGATGTTGGCCCCATAAAATGAGTTAGGGAGGATTCCCTCTTTTTCTATTGATTGGAATAGTTTCAGAAGGAATGGTACCAACTCCTCCTTGTACCTCTGGTAGAATTTGGCTGTGAATCCATCTGGTCCTGGACTTTTTCTGGTTGGTAGGCTATTAATTATTGCCTCAATTTCAGAGCCTGCTATAGGTCTATTCAGGGATTCAACTTCTTCCTGGTTTAGTCTTGGGAGAGTGTAAGTGTCCAGGAAATTATCCATTTCTTCTAGGTTTTCTAGTTTATTTGCATAGAGGTGTTTATAGTATTCTCTGATGGTAGTTTGTATTTCTGTGGGGTCAGTGGTGATATCCCCTTTATCATTTTTTATTGCGTCTATTTGATTCTTCTCTCTTTTCTTCTTTGTTAGTCTTGCTAGTGGTCTATCAATTTTGTTGGTCTTTTCAAAAAACCAGCTCCTGGATTCATTGATTTTTTTGGAGGGTTTTTTGTGTCTCTATCTCCTTCAGTTCTGCTCTGATCTTAGTTATTTCTTGCCTTCTGCTAGCTTTTGAATGTGTTTGCTCTTGCTTCTCTAGTTCTTTTAATTGTGATGTTAGGGTGTCAATTTTAGATCTTTCCAGCTTTCTTTTGTGGGTATTTAGTGCTATAAATTTCCTTCTCCACACTGCTTTAAATGTGTCCCAGAGATTCTGATATGTTGTATCTTTGTTCTCATTGGTTTCAAAGAACATCTTTATTTCTGCCTTCATTTCATTATGTACCCAGTAGTCATTCAGGAGCAGGTTGTTCAGTTTCCATGTAGTTGAGCAGTTTTGATTGAGTTTCTTAGTCCTGAGTTCTAGTTTGATTGCACTGTGGTCTGAGAGACAGTTTGTTATAATTTCTGTTCTTGTACATTTGCTGAGGAGTGCTTCCAACTCTGTGGTCAATTTTCGAATAAGTGCGATGTGGTGCTGAGAAGAATGTATATTCTGTTGATTTGGGGTGGAGAGTTCTGTAGATGTCTATTAGGTCCACTTGGTGCAGAGTTGAGTTCAATTCCTGGATATCCTTGTTAACTTTCTGTCTTGTTGATCTGTCTAATGTTGACAGTGGAGTGTTGAAGTCTCCCATTATTATGTATGGGAATCTAAGTCTCTTTGTAAGTCTCTAAGGACTTGCTTTATGAATCTGGGTGCTCCTGTATTGGGTGCATATATATTTAGGATAGTTAGCTCTTCCTGTTGAATTGATCCCTTTACCATTATGTAATGGCCTTCTTTGTCTCTTTTGATCTTTGATGGTTTAAAGTCTGTTTTATCAGAGACTAGGATTGCAACCCCTGCTTTTTTTTGTTCTCCATTTGCTTGGTAGATTTTTCTCCATCCCTTTATTTTGAGCCTATGTGTGTTCTCTGCACGTGAGATGGGTCTCCTGAATACAGCAAACTGATGGGTCTTGACTCTTTATCCAATTTGCCAGTCTGTGTCTTTTCACTGGACCATTTAGTCCATTTACATTTAAGGTTAATATTGTTATGTGTGAACTTGATCCTGTCATTGTGATATTAGCTGGTTATTTTGCTCGTTAGTTGATGCAGTTTTTTCCTAGCATCAATGATCTTTACATTTTGGCATGTTTTTGCAATGGTTGGTACCTGTTGTTCCTTTCCATGTTTAGTGCTTCTTTCAGGGTCTCTTGTAGGGCAGGCCTGGTGGTGACAAAATCTCTAAGCATTTGCTTGTCTGTAAAGGATTTTATTTCTCCTTCACTGATGAAACTTAGTTTGGCTGGATATGAAATTCTGGGTTGAAAATTCTTTTCTTTAAGAATGTTGAATATTGACCCCCACTCTCTTCTGGCTTGGAGAGTTTCTGCCGAGAGATCTGCTGTTAGTCTGATGGGCTTCCCTTTGTGGGTAACCCAACCTTCCTCTCTGGCTGCCCTTAACATTTTTTCCTTCATTTCAACTTTGTTGAATCTGACAATTATGTGTCTTGGAGTTGCTGTTCTTGAGGAGTATCTTTGTGGTGTTCTCTCTATTTCCTGAATTTGAATGTTGACTTGCCTTACTAGGTCGGGGAAGTTCTCCTGAATGATATCCTGAAGAGTGTTTTCCAACTTGGTTCCATTTTCCCTCTCACTTTCAGGCACACCAATCAGACATAGATTTGGTCTTTTCACATAATCCCATATTTCTTGGAGGCTTTGTTAATTTCTTTTTCCTCTTTCTTCTCTAAACTTCTCTTCTCGCTTCGTTTCATTCATTTGATCTTCAATCATTGATATTCTTTCTTTCAGTTGATTGAGTTGGTTACTGAAACGTGTGCATTTGTCACGTGTTTCTTGTGTCATGGTTTTTATCTCTGTCAGTTCGTTTATGGCCTTCTCTGCATTAATTATTCTAGTTATCCATTTTTCCATTCTTTTTTCAAGGTTTTTAGTTTCTTTGCGCTGGTTACATAGTTCCTCCTTTAGCTCTGAGAAGTTTGATTGACTGAAGCCTTCTTCTCTCAACTCATCAAAGTCATTCTCCATCCAGCTTTGATCCGTTGCTGGCGTTGAGCTGCGTTCCTTTGGAGGGGGAGATACGCTCTTACTTTTTGAATTTCCAGCTTTTCTGCCCTGCTTTTTTCCCATCTCTGTGGTTTTATCTGCCTTTGGTCTTTGATGATGGTGACGAACTGATGGGGTTTTGGTGTGGGTGTCCTTTCTGTTTGTTAGTTTTCCTTCTAATAGTCAGGACCCTAGCTGTAGGTCTGTTGGAGATTGCTTGAGGTCCACTCCAGACCCTGTTTGCCTGGGTATCAGCAGCAGAGGCTGCAGAAGATAGAATATTTCTTGAACTGCGAGTGTTGCTGTCTGATTCTTGCTCTGAAAGCTTCGTCTCAGGGGTGTACTCTGCCGTGTGAGGTGTGAGGTGTCGGTCTGTACCTAGTGGGGGATGTCTCCCAGTTAGGCTACTCAGGGGTCAGGGACCCACTTGAGCAGTCAGTCTGTCCGTTCTCAGATCTCAACCTCCATGCTGGGAGATGCACTGCTCTCTTCAAAGCTGTCAAACAGGGTCATTTACCTCTTCTGAGGTTTCTGCTGCTTTTTGTTTAGCTATGCCCTGTCCCCAGAGATGGAGTCTACAGAGACAGGCAGGCCCCCTTGAGCTGCGGTGGGCTCCACCCAGTTCGAGCTTCCCAGTGGCTTTGTTTACCTATTTAAGCCTCAGCAATGGTGGGCGCCCCTCCCCCAGCCTCGCTGCTGTCTTGCAGTTAGATCTCAGACTGCTGTGCTAGCAATGAGGGAGGCTCTGTGGGCGTGGGACCCTCCCATCCGGGTGTGGGATATAATCTTCTGGTGTGCCATTTGCTAAGACCCTTGGTAAAGCACAGTATTAGGGTGGGAGTTACCCGATTTTCCAGGTGTTGTGTGTCTCAGTTTCCCTTGGCTAGGAAAAGGGATTCCCTTCCCCCTTGCACTTCCCAGGTGAGGCGATGGCTTGCCCTGCTTCAGCTCTCTCTGGTCGCGTTGCACCAGCTGACCAGCACTGATCGTCTGGCACTCCCCAGTGAGATGAACCCGGTACCTCAGTTGAAAATGCAGAAATCACCCGTCCTCTGTGTCACTTGCGCTGGGAGCTGGAGGCTGGAGCTGCTCCTATTTGGTCATCTTGCTCCAGGATCTTCTCTAGACACTTTAAAGCATTCATTCCACAAGGCCTTGGCTGCCCACCCTTCACCACTCAACACATTGTGCATACACACACACACGCACATACATGCATGCATGTGCATACACTTGGCCACTCCTCTTCTCTCCTGCACATCCCCAAGGCTGCTTGACTTTGCTGTTCTTCTGTCCAAGACCACAGCCCCTACCTGGCTTCCAGATGTACAAAGGAGAGCTTAGACACTTGAGGAAAATGGCTTTCAGCTCTAACAGCCTCTCTGGTCTCACAGATCTGCTGGTGTTGACCTTTGGGGACTAAGAATTGCTACATCTCCCCCTGAGGGGCCTGAACTGGGGTGGAGGTGTGGTCAGCTGGGTGGAAACCAGTTCAGATAAAAATATAAGAGCCACTTTAAATAGTAAGGTCTGATGGGAAACAGGGAAACTGAACACAAAGGCAACCTTCTGTGTTGACAAAAACAAGGCCCTCCGGGTCCTGGTGCAGGCCAGAGGACTCAAGCAAGGGCCTATGCTGATACAGCACAGAGTGCAGGAACACAGGATTGGGGGTCAGACAACTTCAAATCCTGGCTCTGCCCCTTACTGGGTTTGTAACTCTGGGTAAATTGCTTGATCTCCCCAACCCTCAGTTTCTCCATGTGTGAAAAAGGATGATCCTTATCCTTGCCCCCTTGCTTGGAGATTCTTAGATGAGCTTTTAACTTTTCTACAGAAATCAGTCTTTCTGTTGACAGCTTCACAGAGCTGTTGTCAGGAAGGCACAAGACAAAGTCTGTGGTCATATGGCAGGCACATGGCCCGTGGCAGAAAAATGCATTTCTCAGTATATTGGCCATCGGCCATATCTTTTTATTTTCTGTATTTTGATGCTTTGCATCCTTGCTGACCCTGGAGGGACTGTCCCTCCCAGGGTTAGCTAATTCCTACAGATAGCAAACAATTTGCCTGTCCTAGAACATGACTTTCATATGTAAACTAACGAAACCCTTGCTCTTAGCCCCATCAAACTCCTTTATCAGGTCTTTGTACTGCAGGCCCCTATCCCCCTGGCTCAGTCACCCATGAGCTGGGTACCAGACAATGAAGGATATTGTCCCAGAGTCCTCTGAAATTACTCAAAAGAATCAATCATAAATCTGCCAACCCTGCCTTGCTCATTCCTTCCTGTGGAAGTCATGACAGAGTCTCTTGCCCACGTTTCCCCTTCTCTCTAGCTCCTGAGCAACTTGCACTTCCTTATGTGGCTCTGGTGGTGGGCGCTGCCTCCTGCTTCTAGGGATCTGTATATGTAACAAATGTTCCCCTTCCTGATGGTCACTTTTGTGTCTGCGTGTCATATCATACTTGAATAGAACCAACCCCACCTACCCTTCAAAGAGCTAGGCACAGACCGAAATATGCACTGTACAGACAACAACTCATTGATCCTCAGCACGATCTGTCAGGTTGGTGCTGTTATATTTCACAGAAGAGGAATCAGAGGCCTAAGTACATTCAGCTGAAAGGGACAGCACTAGGATTCAGAATTCAGGCATGCCCACTGGACAACCTGAACTCCCAACCTCTGCCCTGCTTTGCTTCAATCATGATTATCCCTACCTCAGCAGGCAAGCATGGGGGCAGTCTGGGTCCCAGTGAGCTCCTGTGTGAGAGGAGAGGGTAGCTTTGTCTCTGGTTCTGGTCCTGAGCAGCCCCCTCTTGAGAGCTCTAAGGAACCACAGAGGAGCTGGACCCTGGGCAGGGAGGCAACCATCTGGAGCATGCTGTGTTGATGGATGGGAAGGGCCCTGGGGTGGCCCCTGCCAAGAATCCTCTAGCCAGTGACCTATTTCCAACCACTTCCCTACCATCTTTCAGTCAAGGTTTTAGGTTATCAGCAACAGAAACCAGCTCTGGGTAACTTAAGCAGCACTGATTGGAAGACTTTGGGGTGGGAGGCTGTTCATGGAATTGATAGAGAAGTTGGACAGCCAAGGTCAGAACCTGTGCTGTGGGAATCAGGAGGCTGGAGAGACCACAGAGTGAGACAGGAGGATTTATTGAGTACACTCAGACCCAGGGGTTTAACATCCAAAAACTGGGCCCCAAACAAAGATGGAGCTTGGCTTATATACACACCTTTGAAAGTGGGTGGGCTAGCTTGAAACAAGCTTACAGTGATGCAAAGCATAGTGGTGCAAAAGCCAGGACACAGAGGCAGAACAAAGGCAGCTAATCAAACTGTGACAAGTTCATAACCCAGGATTACATGCAACTCTTGCTATGCGGTCCAGATGGCTGTTATCTAGGCTTGCTCAAAAGAGCCTTGCACGGGCTTATCTCATAACCTTTGCTCTGGCACCCAGACAGCTGCAGCCCAGGCCTGCTAAGGCATGGGTTAGGTTATTAGACTAACCTTCCCTGCGGTGCTTAGATAAAACAGAATACTTGAAGTTACTAGTTAGAGAAAACAGGAGTCTATAACCTCATAAAACTTGTGGAGCAAGGTACAATCACACAGAGTGGGGTGGGATTCGAGGGGGAACATCACTTTTTCTTATCCTTTTGTTGAGGGAGTGCTGGGAGAGTCTCCAGAGCACATTCCTTTGAGCCCTGCCTTCTCTGAGAATGTTATTGAGACTTTGCCTGGGTCTGGGCTTTGCCTGTTACTGCCTCTGGGATGTCAGCCTAATATAGAAAGCTTATTTTTCTCTTATTTTATTTTTGTCTAATTTCCTGCCTCATGTCCCCCCTTTTGATGTTTCCTATAAATGGAATTGAATAGAAAGCATCACTATTATTTAGTTCTTCATGACAAGGCAGATCTTCTCTCTTTGGCAAAGGTTTATACTTAGTTAGAGCCATTAGTTGAGTGGTGGTAGTTTTGTTCACTAAGATTTCTGTAATACAATAAAGTCTTAACTACTGTGTTTCCTGTCCATGTAGTATGCATGCAGTGAGGGCATCCTTCTACGGGCCCTTCTTCTTCTAGCATGGATGTGGGGACCATCAAAAGTAAGGCAAAGAGTAGCATTCTTACACCCAGCATGGGCAGAAGAGATGTTTTCCCAGGCGAGGGGGTTGGCTAAAGTGATAGAACAACCAAAGTACAATTAATAATATGAGAAAGATTATTGGGCTTAAGATTTCCAGCCACATTTATTCTTCTGATGATGACTTCTCAAGCTTCGGCCGTGTGTAGACTAGTCAGCTTCTGGAGTAGAGCAGCTCCTAGAGCAGGGCTTGCTATTTCCTCAGGTTTCTACCATGTGTAGACTGGTCAGCTTCCAGAGTGACCAGAGCAGGGCTGTTGTTGTTCTCAGTGGCAACTTGGTCTTGTTGCAGGATCAGCTGGGTCAGATGGTCTGGGTCCTGCTGGCTGGTCCACTGGTCCTGGGATGCCAGTTTCAGTCAATCATGGTGGGATCTAAGGCACGATTCCTGCAACTTTAACAGCAGTGGGAGTGGACAAGATTACAGTATGGGGCCCATCCCATATGGGTCCCAGAGTGGTTGGATTCCATTTCTTAACCCAAACAAAGTCCCCAGGTTTAAAAACGTGTACTGGGTCTGTCAGACTTATAGGATTCTTTCCTACACCTAGCCATGCACTTTCTGCATGGCCATCCCTAAAGCCTGCATTTGCATCCTTAAAGTTAATTCTCCTAGCTCACGGAGATCACCTGTAACCTGACTTATAATTGGGGGTGGCTGGCCAAACAAGACCTCATAGGGTGAATACCCAGTTTGTTTTGTGGGGGTACACCTGACTTGGAGGAGGACCATGGGCAAGACCTGATCCCATCTCAGAAGAGTCTCCAGACAAAATTTTTTCAGCAGCTGCTTGAGTGTCTGGTTCATGCACTCCACTTTTCCTGAGCTCTGCAGCCAGTAGGCTGTGTGTAGCTTCTGTTTTATTTTTAATAGTCGGGTAAAGTCTTGAACTATTTCAGCTACAAATGCTGGTCCGTTGTCTGACTCCAGAGTCAGGAGTAGTCCAAATCTAGGAAGAATGTCTTTTAACAACACCTTAGTCACTTCTTGTGCTTTCTGTGTTCTGATGGGGGAAGACTGGACCCATCCTGAAAAGGCGGAAATGAACACCAACATATACTGATAGCCCCCTGCTTGGGGCCTCAGTTAAGGCTTCTTTGATTTCTTTAAAGGCCTTCTCCTGGTTGGCCTCCCAGAGGAGGGGTTCCTTCTCTCCCCACTTCATGACTTCATATAATGACTTAGCCATGAGCAAGAAATTTGAGATCCAGATATGGCAGAACCCTGCTGCCCCTAGGAACTCTCTTATTTGTCACCAGATGGTTGGAGTGGGGAGTGTACAAATAGCCTGCTTTCGTTCACTACCAAGCCATCTTTCCCCTTGGCTTACATAGAAGCCTAAATACTGGACACTTTCAAAGCAAATTTGAGCCTTTTTCCCTGACATTTTATATCCTTCCTTCCACAGCAGGTGCAGGAGGTCTTGGGTTCCTTGGAAGCAGTCCTCTCGTGTTGGGGCTGCCAGAAGAAGCTCATCTATGTAGTGAAGCAAGACACAGTCACTATTTGGTGGTGTGTAGGCTTCAAGATCTGAGGCCAGTGCCTCTTCAAAGATTGTAGGAGAGGTTTTAAAATCCCTATGGGAGTCTTGTCTAAGTGTACTGCGATTCACCTCATTGAAAAGCAAAAATAGTCTGACTAATCAGTGTCAGCTGGAGACAGAAAAATGTATCTTTTAAATCTAGGACTGTAAACTAGGCAGCACTTGCTGGAATATGTCTCACTAAAGTATACGGGTTCGGCACCACTAGGGGCATGGTCACTGTGGCCTGGTTTACAGCATGCAAGTCCTGCAGTGGCCTATATTCTCCAGATGGCTTCTGCACTGGTAAGAGAGGGGTGTTCCGGGGTGCCTCACATTTGACTATGATTCCATGCTTATGAAGCTGCTCTTAAGTGCTTGTGGACACCCTGTATGGCCTCGGGGGAGTAGTGGGTACTGGTGAACCTGAACCAGAGTTGCTCCCGGTTTTAACTCTACCACAGCTGGTGCCTGATTTACCAGCCAGTCCAAGTGGGTTGCTTTTAGCCCAAACTCCAGTAATTTTAGTAAGCAACCCATGCATTTCATTTACACCTGGTTCTGGAGTCTTTTTTGCATATAGCCTCCATTCCTCAGCCTCTGGGACAGTAAGGGTTAATACCATAGCGTCCAGGTGAGCTAGGTTTAAAGTTACATTCCCTTGTGGCCCAAACGTAATCTGTGCTTGCAGTTTTTGCAGGAGATCTCTTCCTAGCAAGGGAACTGGGCAATTTGGGAGGTATAGGAAGTCATGCTGAACTTCTTGTCCTCCTATCACGCACCTCCTTGACTGACAGAAAGGCCTTTTCTCTAAGACTGTGGTGGCTCCTACAATAGTTGCATAGTACTCGGATAGTGGCCCTATAGGTCAGGTTACCACCAAGTGTTCAGCCTCGGTGTCTACCATAAAGTCCATCAGCTGGCCTCCAACTTGTGACCATGGGCTCCTGGAGGCCCAAAGAGAAGGAGCCCAGTCTGTCCTAGTCCTCATATCAGTCTGTCCTAGTCCTCATATCCTTCAGCCCCTGCCAGCCCAGTCAGGACAATGTTGGGTTCCTCCCAGGTGCAGTAGCCCTTGGCCAGTGGCTTTCTCATACCACGGCCCTGGCCATTCTCTTCATTATTATTCTCTGGACATTCATCCTTCCAGTGCCCTTTCCTTTTGCACCATGTGCATTGATCTCTCTCTAGCCTCGGCCAGCTCTCAAATCCTTGTCCAGATTGCCCTCTTCTACGACCGTGTCTGCACTCGCACCCATGCCCCCTTGCAAAGCCAGCTTCCCTTCCTGTGAGGGCTGCTGCTAGCAAATCAGCCTTTTTCTTAAGCCTCTGATCAGCCTCCTTCTTTGCCTCCTGATCTCGGTTAATGTACACCTCGGTAGCCACTTCAGTAAGCTGAGTAGCATTCATACCTGCAAAATCTTCTAACTTCTGCAATTTCCGCCTGATATCTCCCTGGGCCTGCCCTACAAACGCCATATTCACCATGTGCTGATTTTCAGCAGCCTCAGGGTTAAATGGAGTGTACCATCAGAATGCCTCATAAAGTTTTTCATAAAACTGGCTGGTGCTCTCCTCTGCACCATGGAGCACCTCTGAGGTTTTCCCTATATTGATTGCTTTTTTTCCACCATCCTTAGCCCTTGCAGAAGTGCTTCTTGGCACCTCTGCAGGTGCTGAAGCTGGGTTGCATCATCTGGGTCCTAGTGGGGGTCCTCTTCAGGAAATTGGCCCTGTGCATATGCCTAAGCATTAACTGTGCCTGCAGGCGCATTGGCTTCTAGCCAATGGAGGGCTGCCTGGGTTACTCTCGGGTGTTCCTCAGTGTTAAACAGTGTCAGGAGAAGCTGTTTGCAGTCTGGCCAAGTTGGATTGTGCATTAGGAAGATGAACTGCATTAGATCTGTAAGGGCCTGGGGCTTCTCCTTGTAGGAGGGAGTATGATGCTTGCAGTGTAGGAGATAAGTGGTTGAATAAAGGCTGGTAAATGAAGGTTCATTCTACTCCTTGGACATGGCCATGCTCATTATAGTAGGTGGATCCTCTTGTTTCCCTGAGAGGCATTTGCATAACTCTGGCATGGCTGGATCAAAGGCGGCCTGCTGGATCATCCTGACTTTCCTCCTTGACCTCCTGAGGTGAGGGCTCAGATTTCTCCCTCTGGGGTATAGCCTGGGGCATATTACCATCTGAGCCTGGCTGCTCAGGGGCCGGCCTTAGTAAAGGGGGGTAGATTGGAGTGTAGGGAGGAAGGGTCTCTATCTCCTCTGGTGGTTCCTGCAAAACTGTTTTTTTCCTGTGGCTTTCCCTTTGTCTCTGTAGCTGCCAGCGGGACTGATTTTACTTTCACTTTACTTTTACTTTATTTTACTTGGGCCACAAGTGGTCTGCAATAAGCTACTAGGCAGGGCTGCATTCAGCCATGAGTCAATATAAGGAATTGGTCTGAATGCCCTGACTGTCCTCTGATTCCGGTCACCACTTTAAACACACAGCCAATTGTTTCCCTATCTATATCTTCCCATTCAGCTGGCCAGCCAACAACGAAAGAGGGTTATTCTATTTTACAGAGAGTTCTCAGCATCTGAGGGTCTAACTTGACTCCATAATCCTCTGCATAGCCTTTCTTAAAGTTCTTTCACATGCATTGTGGGTTTCGACGATTTTCCTTCCATTTACTCCCAGTTATGGCACATCACACTCACTCTTCCTTTTGTTTTGGACCGATTAGACCTAGTCGGTCCCACACTTCGCTTGGAGCATACAGTCTTTACTGAGACCTGCAGCCCCCACATATCGCTCCCTGTGTTGGTTCCTCCCAGAACTGTCTCTTTCACACACACTCACATACTTCCCCATTCCCAGTACCCTTTCCTAACTGACTTAGTGAGCCACTCCCACTGTGTTGGTTGGGGTGTAAGTTTCATCTGAATTGGTGAGTCACTCTTGCTGCCCCCAACCCCTCTGGATCGGATTACTAGTTACACCTCAGAGGGTGATCAGGCTCCCCTTCTGTCCTTATGGGATGGGTCCTGCCTTGGGCCCCAAAACCTTATCATGGTTCCTGAAGCACACTGTTCTTGGAATCGTCCTGTAACTCCTTAGGTTCCGTTGTGCTGTCAGGGAAGGGGCACCAGGTCGTGGGAGAGCCGCTCCCTTCTCTGTGCTTGTTGCCCTGGTGGCCCCTGAAGTCACAGGTCTCCCATGGCTGAGGGCCCTAGACCATCCACAGGCAAAGGAGACAGCCAACCTGTCATCTCCACTCCTGGCTGGCTCACCAAAAATGTGGAAAATAGGAGACTGGAGAGACCACAGGATGAGATAGGAGGATTTATTGAGTGCACTCAGACCCAGCAGATTGACATTCAAAAACTGGGCCCTGAACAAAGACAGGGCTTGGCTTATATACACACCTTTGAAAGAGGATGGGCTAGCCTGAAACAAGCTTACAGTGGGGCAAAACATAGTGGTGCGAAAGCCAGGATACAGAGGCAGAACAAAGGCAGCTAATCAAACTGTGACAAGTTCATAACCCAGGATTACATGCAACTCTTGCTATGCGGTCCAGATGGCTGTTATCTAGGCTTGCTCAAAAGAGCCTTGCACGTGCTTATCACATAATCTTCGCTATGGCCCCCAGACGGCCACAGCCCAGGCCTGATCAGGCATGTCTTATAACCTTCACTGTGCTGCTTAGATAAAACAAAACACTTGAAGTTACTAGTTAGAGAAAACAGGCATCTATAAACTCATAAAACTTGCAGAGCAAGGTACAATCAGATGGAGGGGGGTGGGATTCGAGGGGGAACTTTACTTTTTTCTTATCCTTATGTTGAGGGAGTGCTGGGAGAGTCTCCAGAGCACATTTCTTTGAGCCCTGGCTTCTTTGAGAATGTTATCAAGACTTCGCTTGGGTCTGGGCTTTGCCTGTTACTGCCTTTGGGATGAGTCAGCCTAATATGCAAAGCTTGTTTTTCTCTGTTTAATTTTATTTTTCTTTAATTTCCTGCCTCACCTCAAGTTACCCAAGGGAAGCTGATAGCCAGGAACACAGCTACATCACCTTCAGGAACAGTGGGATCAGAGGATTCACCCCAGCACCCCAGGCCCAGGACTGTTGCCACCCCTGTGTCACTGTGCCTCTCTGGCACTGATTCAAGAGTTAAAGTCAGTGAGCAAACTTTTGGGGGTGATGGGGGTGTTCACTCTCTGTAGTGATGATTTTAGTGATGGCTTCATGGGTATCTACATGTGCCAGAACAGCACATTTGAACTATTTAAGTTCTGTGGTTTATTGTATGTAATTGTACTTCAATAAAGCTATTTAAATAATATAATCTGGAGACAGTCCTGGTGCCTAGAGCTGGGGAGGCAAGGAGGACCATGGAAGAAGATGAAGCAGGCAAGTGGGGGGCAGTGGTAGACAGGCAAACCACAGCCCCTCTCCCCAGCTCCTGAGGGGGTCCCAGACCTCTTGCTGGGTCATGGTTTGTTAGTAGCAGGTTTAATTTGTAGCTGATGTTAGATTTTGATGGAGTAACCATTTCATCTTCCTTCTCTAGCTGACCCCTGTTCTCAGTTGGTTCTCTTATCATCTATCATCTTCCCCAATTGCCTCCTTAGGGGAACCTTACCAATGTGGGTAGGGGATTCCTCCATGATGACACTTACCCCTAACTTTAGGAGTGGTTTTAGACAAATCTCGGTGGCTAGCACTTGTTTGAGGAGAACATTGCTATAAGGATTCCCCAGAAGCAAGTGTTGAGATGTGACTTTGTAAACTCCCAGGGGGCACCTGTAAGAGGATGGGGGAAGGATGGGGAAGGGGAAAGCCAAGCAAGGGGAAATCTCAGGCAAAAGTCCCATCAAGGTGGCTTCACCCAGTGCTACAGGGGAAGGCCAGAGTGTGAGCTGTATATCAACTGTCCCAAGTTGAGGCAAGACTCTCATATTCCCTGCCCAGCCATTGGGAGAGGAGAAGCATGTCAACTCCCAGCCACCCCAGCATTCTGCACTTCAGGGTGAGGTCACTCCAGCAGCCTAGAGCAGCTGTCCCTAGAAGGGGTGAGGGTGCTGACAGTTGAGGTATAGAGATGATGAAGGGGGTCTGGATAGAGCACCAACATTATCTACTACAATCCAGTATCTCTCTGACATCCCAGAAAGGCCAGGGCCTGGTAGACATAGACAACCGAAAGGTGGCCCAGAGCCCCAGGCTTAATGATTGCACAATTCTGTCACTTAGCTGTGTGCTTTCACCCTGTACAGTAAACCAATCTCAGCTGACACACACCTGATACTTCTGCTGCACACGTCAGAGGTTTGTGGAAAGATCATTGTTCAAAAAATGCTACATCTTCCATTTTAATTAGGCTACTAATTTTGTCACACCACTATCACTACTGTAATATTCTGCTGGAAATGTTTGGAGTAGTAGCCTCTGGGGCCTGTGGGGTGGGAGGAAGGGGAGGCAGAGTCTGTGCGGCAGTCAAGGCTCAGGAGTCAGCTGATTGGCTTTACAGGCAGACACAGGCGCTGCCCAGCAGAACAGAGTGTGAGGACTGGAAAGGCTGCTAGAGGTCATGTAGCCCAAAGCCCTTATTGTACAGATGGGGAAACTGAGGCCCAGAAAGGATTGACTCTTCATTTCTTCAGCTTACATTTATGGAGCACTTCTCTGTGCCAGGCCTTGCATTAGAAGCTTGGAATAGAACACTAGGATGGAGGAGACTCCAACCTGATTGCTGTTTTAACTTTTTATCTTGAAATACTTATAGATTCACAGGAAGTTGCAAATATTGTACAGCAAGATCCGAGGTACTCTTCACCCAGTTTCCTTCAATAACATCTTATATAGCTATATTAAAGTAGCAAATCTAGGAAATTACATTGGTACAACCAAACAGACCTTGAGGAACCCCCACCACAATCAAGACAGAGAACCGTTCATCGCCCTGGCTTCCCCTTTAGAATTGCACCCCTGCCCCCATTCCCAACCCTTGGCAACTGCTGAACAGTTCAGCAGTTCTTGCCTTTGAGGTGCTTGCATCCTAGAAGGGAGATAGATGCAGGTACAAACTTAGTAATATAGGAAATATTCTATATAAATATAAATGCCTGTATACATATAGGAATGATATTATACCATGACACTTGGGGTGCAGTTGATGTAGTGTTTCTAGGATGTCTAAGTTCCATTGAATGGGGATGAGAAATGGGATCCTTTCCACCATTAAAAAAGAATGGGTTGGTGCTGAGTAAGCTTACATAGAATGATCCTCAGAGTAGGCAGTGAAAGGCAAAGGGCAACACAGTGTACTCCTCTGTGTGTGTGTGTGTGTGTGTGTGTGTGTGTGTGTGTGTGTGTGTTTAGGCAGCTTTGTAATCGTACACATCATGTATCTGTACATTAAAAAAAAAAAAATACCCTGCTAATGATGTTACCTTTGCAAAACGAGACCAGGGCCTGAAGAAGGAGGGAGGCCCTCTTTTCCTTGTTTACTCTTGTGCTGTTTCAGTTTTCACTATGTGCATGACTTATTTTTATTAAAAGAAGATTGAATCCTGTTTGGACCCTCTTTAAGCAAGACTGACCAGAAGTCTTGTATCATCATATCCTTGAATTCTCCTGGATTTTTTAAAGGCCCCCCAGGGAACTTAGCCATCTGGAAAGGGGGTCTTGCAGCTTCTGGTTGCCATGACAGCCGTTGCTTCTGGTGATCACAAGATGCACAGCTAGGCTTCCCAGTTCTGTGTGCAGCACCCCACCACCAACCTGGGTCCCAAATGTTGAGATAATGTCTCTCGCAATGCCAGTGTGTTGGTGTCACACTATGGTGTTACTTTAGGAAGAAAATAATGTTCAGCACTCTGTGCTATACACTTATGAAAAACAAATGTTCTTTACCTAAAAACATCTTTACCCTCTACCTTGCAGTACTGTCTTTATTCTCATTTCTCTCTGGGATAATCTGGCTTAACTGCCTCCAGTGGTCTCTAAACACAGTCCTGTGTAGAGGTTGTCTTCAGGGCTGCCCATTCTCATACCAGGGCCCCTCCATGCCTGCTCAACTTCCTCTCTCAGACCCAGAAACAGAAGGAATTGTCTATTGCTCCTTAGGGGGCTGGAGAATCCTGGTTGCCTCTAGGAAGAAAATCATGCTACCCTCCAACAGGTGAAGATCTGGATAGCTTTTGTTCTTTCTTGGTGAGCCAACAGCAATAATAAGTGAGGTAAGTTAATTTCTCAGTGAGTTTTTACTGTACATTACATTTTCAATGAGTTCTTCTTCTTCAATTCGGGTATATCCTGATAGAGTAAAAGTACAGTAGTCTGGGCGTGGTGGCTCACCCCTGTAATCCCAGCACTTTGGGAGGTTGAGGCGGGTGAATCACCTGAGGTCAGGAGTTCAAAACCAGCCTGTCCAACATGGTGAAACCCCATCTCTATTAATAATACAAAAATTTGCTGGGTGTGGTGGCACATGCTTGTAAGCCCAGCTACTTGGGAGGCTGAGGCAGGAGAATCACTTAAACCCGGGAGGCAGAGGTTGCAGTGAGCCAAGATTGTGCCACTGCACTCTAGCCTGGGCAACAGAGTGAGACTGTGTCTCAAAAAAAAGAAAAAAAAAAAAGAGTGAAAGTACAGTGTAGTGAGAACTAGAGGAGAGAACTAAATTAGCTCTCTTGGGGAGGAGTGGACTGGAAAAGGGAACACTTGTGGTGGCACCTGAAGGTTGAGTAGGAATTCATCAGGTGAAGAAATGAGAAGGAGAGCTATCAAAACTTGGTGCTAGGCCGGGCGCGGTGGCTCAAGCCTGTAATCCCAGCACTTTGGGAGGCCGAGACGGGCGGATCACGAGGTCAGGAGATCGAGACCATCCTGGCTAACACGGTGAAACCCCGTCTCTACTAAAAATACAAAAAACTAGTTGGGCGAGGTGGTGGGCACCTGTAGTCCTAGCTACTCCGGAGGCTGAGGCAGAGGCAGGAGAATGGCATGAACCCGGGAGGCGGAGCGTGCAGTGAGCTGAAATCCGGCCACTGCACTCCAGCCCGGGTGACAGAGCGAGACTCCGTCTCAAAAAAAAAAAAAAAAAAAAAAACTTGGTGCTAAATCCAAGGACCTGACTCTGTCCAGAGACTGCCCAAACTATACCAAGCTACAGCGGCCCCAATTCCTCTACATCTGTCGGATTTAAAGAGCAGATCCAGGTGAACTCAGAGCCTCTAGCGAGAGGATGCTCTTTTGGCAGCTGCTCTTTTGGACATGCGTGGTCAAGATGGAGGCTGTAATACACCAGTGTGGACAGAATCGCCAGATACCCCATGCTTCTCCTGTGGAGCCAGTGTTCTGGGAACAGGCTGGGACTGCTGCTCTAAAGGAAGGCCTTGTCATTCATGCAGTGATTTCTGTGGGTGCCAATAATATGATTAGAGGAAGGAAAGGGAAGGAAGCAGAGGAAAAAGCAAAGAAAGGCAAGGCAAGTTGGGGAAAGGTGGGGAAAGGGAAGTCAGTTATGCTTTGGTAAGGATCACAGGCCTTGGCTTACAGTGGCGGCCAGAGACAGACATTGAGCCTCTGAGATTCCCAAGACTTGATAGTTCTTGGCACCTTTTAAAAACATAAAGTAATCATATTTTTACTTCTTCCAATACAAAGTCTGGATTTATAGCTACTCATCTTACTCCAAGGACTGATTCTTAGGAAATTGGATTCAGATATAAGTTTACAGAGTTCCTGGATCACCCAAGATTCTTTCCCTACCAAAGCCACAAACCACTCCACCTGCATTTTTCCTCCTTATATTTCAGGTGTAGAGCTGAGCCTTGCATTTTTCGGTTACCTCCTCTGGTGGAGGGCAGTGGGAAGCGCCTCCGTTTCGCCATCTAGAAATGAAAGCTACCGCCAGATCTTTTGCAGAAAAATATCTGCACACATATGTTTTGGAGGGTCAGTTAAATTTTACTCACATGATTGAAAATGAATTTTAAGTGTTCAGAAGCCAGTGGGATAAGGAATCTCCACGTCCGTACCCAGACCTATTTTCTGGGGGTCTCTAGACTTCTCCAAGCTCAAAGGTGGGATGCAGGAAGAAGGAGAGAAGCAGAATTCTTTCTGCATCTGGGTTCCCACAGCAGCTGCCCTCACCCATTGCCTGTTGTGTCTCACTTGTGCCAAGCTGAGTGGTGCTGCCCTCACCACGTGTGTCTCTGGTGCCCGGAACGGAAAGTGAGACTCTTGTGCTGATGATGCTGGAGGAGGATATGAGGGCACAGGGGCAGCCATGGAAGAAAGGCTCCTGCCCAGCTCAGAGCTCTGCCCCACACTCTCTGGAGGACAATTCCCTGCTGTCAGCAGCAGGACCCCTTCAGCAGGAGGGAGAAGGAAAGGGACAGGAACTACCACGTGTCCAGTGCAACCTGCTAGGGGCTATACATGTGATGTCTCAGTGGAGCCTAACAATGTTATGGGGGTAGGGCTTAGCAGGCCCTTTTTAGAGACAAGAAAAATGAAAAACAGGGAAAGGAAGCACACTGGCCTCAGGCATTAAGGGATGAACCAAAGCTGTCAATTCTGTGAGTGGCGGGCAAGCTGGAGCCTCAGGGCAGTAACCCCTGGGGGGTCATTTGGGGTTATGCACACTCAGCTATTTCTGCTTCAAGAAGACTAATAATTAGGATGCTTTTATTGGAACTCGGGGAACAAAGGAGGTGGTTGAGAAGAAACAAAACAACCTTCTGAATGAGTGAAAATGAGTTGAGTGTCTGTTATGCACCAGGTGCTTCCTCCTATGTTATTTCATTTAATCCTCACAACCATGTGGTCAGGTGGGCAGAACAGACAGGACCCCCACAGCTGCGGGGAACTCAGGCTTAGAGAGGTCCATTTCACTGACTCACAGGTCCCATACCCATCATGGGGCCATGAACCGTACTTGCTAAACAGCTCATTGTCCCACTGAGTTGCTTGAGGTCAAGAGCACATGTGAGTCACCATCTGCCCCAGTCTCTGGTCCAACGCCTGGCACAGAGTAGACAGCCAGAACCTCTCTCTCTTGCTCATGCTCTCTCTTATATTCTCCACCTGTATGCTCCTGTGTGCCAGGGTTACTCCCAGCTGCTAAATGGGAAAACAACTCTTCTCCTTCAGCAGGAATTCATGCCTCAGTGGGTACTAGGATGAAAGCACTGTGCTAGGAGTTTAGCACCATATCAACCACAAACCCGCTGTGCCTCAATGTCCCCATCTGTGCCATAAAGCGATCTCCTAGACGGTCTTGTCAACAAAAAGAATCGAACTCTGTAAAATATTTGAAGAGATTTATTCTGAGCCAAATATGAGTGAGCATGGCCCATGACACAGACCTCAGGAGATCCCGAGAACATGTGTCCATATGCCCATGTGCCCAAGGTGGTCACGGTGCAGCTTGGTGTTATGCATTTTAGGGAGGCATGAGATTTCAATTAAATATATTTTAAAAATGCATTGGTTCCATCTAGAAAGGTGGGACAACTCCAAGGTGGGGGAGGTGCTTTCAGGTTATAGGCAGATTTAAATTTTTCTGATTGACAATTGGTTGAGTTTATCTAAAGACCTGGGATCAGTAGAAAGGAAATGTCTGGGTTGCTATAGGAGGTTGTGGAGACTGAAGTTTTGTTTGTTTGTTTGTTTCTGAGATGAAATCTCATTCTTATCGCCCAGGCTGGAGTTCTACGGTGCAATCTCGGCTCACTGCAACTTCCACCTCCCAGGTTCAAGCGATTCTCCTGCCTCAGCCTCCTGAGTAGCTGGGATTACAGGCACCTGCCACCACGCCCAGCTAATTTTTGTGTTTTTAGTAGAGATGGGGTTTCACCATGTTGGCCAGGCTGCTCTTGGACTCCTGACCTCAGACGATCCACCCGCCTCAGTGTCCCAAAGTGTAGGGATTACAGGCGTGAGCCAGCGCGCCTCGCCAAGACTAAAGTTTAATCATGCAGCTGAAGCCTCTAGGGAGCAGGCATTAGAGAGAATGGACTGTAAATTCTTCTCATCAGACATCAGGTCTGTGTTCATGTTAATGCCGGAGATGTAAAACGAGGCATGTCAGAGCCCCCATTTCACATCATGGCTTGAACCAGTCTCTCAGGTTAAATTTTAAAAGTGCCCTGGCAGAGGCGAAAGTTCATTCAGACGGTTGGGGGAGCCTCAGAATTTTGTTTTTGGTTACAGCTTAGAGGTCTATTCTGGGCATAAGGGCTCTTTGACCCTTTTATGGGTGGGGCTCCCGATGTATCCCAGGAGCAGGGCCTAGAGGAATTCCTTTCTAGGAATTGCATTACATTGAAAAGCTGTTCCACAGACTCTGTCTCTGTGGTCCTTCCTGCTTTTCTACTTAAAAATAGTCCTTGCAGGGCTTTGGCCAGATCAAAGGGACAGACACTACTGGAACTTGTTGGCCAGAGGCTGTCCCTGTTAACTTGTGCCTGCTGGCTACAAGCGGGTTATGCTGAGTCCTGCCGGGAATAAGAATTCTAAGCGCTGCAAGGGCTGGAAGCACGTCTCCCTTAATTATTGATTTATCCTTGGAATAGCAGAGAATATTTCTTAAATGAATGCATGAATGAAATTGTGAATGGGTGGAGGTGGTTCCTGCCTATATAGAGCTGACCTCCTTGTTGGGGAGATGAGGTACACATAATGTAAAGTATAATGATGACTCAAGGACCAAGTTACCACACAGAGCAAGGGCACAAGATGTTGATGACAGCACAGGATGTAAGGTCACATTTGTGATGCAAATAGTAAAGGCTGCAGGAATTTATTGTAACTCAGGGCTGGAGGTAGCAGGAGGGGCCTCCAGGAGGAGGTGGGCTTTTAGCTGACTTTGAGTGCTGAGAGCCCTCAGAGGCATTCCACAGGAGAGGCAGTCGCTGCAAAGGCTCTATTCTGGAAGTGAGCAAGGCAAGTTCAAACAGAGGCTGTGTCTCTGCCGTAGGAAGAAGGGAGCCTGAGCAGGTGCTAGTGGGGCTGAGTGTTGTGGTCCTGGGCCCCTCAGCTCGCTCTGTCAGCTGACTCAGTGACTCACCCACTCTGTCTCCAGTTTCTCTGTTTGACAAACGGAGCCTCAGAATATCTACCTGCTTGGGGTCTGGTTTGGATTTCCTGAGATGTGTTTGCACAAGCATTTTGAAACTGAGAGCTGTCTTCTTGCTCAGGGGATTGCTCACCGTGACCCCAGAGCTCCCTGTGGAACCTTCTCCCGAAGCAGACAGGATTTTTGCCATCTCCATATTTTCCTCAAGATGAGGGACAGTGATCCAGGGCACAGGAAACTGACCGGAACCAAAGCAGTAGCTGCTAAGGGAGCTGCTACTGCCAGCCAAGCTCTCAGGGGATACAAGAGAAAGAAGACATGTTCCAGGTTTCCAGGGCTTAAACAAACAAGATAAGAAAAAACTGATGAAAACTTAATTTCCTCTGAAATATTGTGTATAAGTTCAAAATAATAATAGAACTAGCCTGGAATGATCTTAGAGAATCTTACCTACTCTGATTTCCATGAGAAGGTCATTTGAGGGGGCAGGGGTAGGCCACATTTCATCTCATTAGGATATACTCCAGTTACATCTCCAGAAACACAGAACTTCTGCATATTCTTTTGATCCCAAGGGATGCCACACTGGTTGTCAGACCTCCACAAGGAAAATTCTCTTCAGCAAATTGCCAGTAAACAGCTCCCGTTGAGTCTCCCAGACAAAGACAACTGGGCTAAAAACAAACAAACAAACAAACAAACAAACAACATGTTTATAATCCCAGCACTTTGGGAGGCTGAGGCTAGTGGATCACTTGAGGTGAGGAGTTTGAGAGCAGCCTGGCCAACATGGTAAAACCCCATCCCTACTAAAAATACAAAAGTTAGATGGGCATGGTAGTACATGCCTGTAATCCCAGCTACTTGAGAGACCGAGGCAGGAGAATTGTTTGTACCTGGGAGGTGGAGGTTGCAGTGAGCCAAGATCATGTCATTGCACTCCAGTCTGGGTGACAGAGTGAGATTCCATCTCAATAAACAAACAAACAACAACAACAACAAAAAACATGTCTATATATCCCTATGTCTGCTCTTACATGGTGTCCCGAGGCAGGGAGCAGAGGAAGAAAATCTCCACTGAGCAGATGAAGTACTGAGTCCTGTAGAGAGAAGGTGACCTTGCCCAGATCATGCAGTGAGTTAGCAGCCTGGGAGTGGAAGCACCTCTCCTGATTGCTCCTTAGAACTGGACAGGGGCATTGTAAGCAGTTGACTGGAGTGGGGGCATTCTCTGTAGGGTGCTGATGCAGCTAGCCTACTTCATTCATCTAATAGCAATTGTGTGACTACTATAGCCCAGCAACTATCTGTTAAAAGAAAGCCTTAGATGAATTAAATTTAACAGAGTCTAATTGAGCAAAGAACAGTTCGTGAATTGGGCAGCCGTAGGGCCAGAATACAACGAGAGAGACTCTGGTGCTGCTGTGCGGTTGAAGACTTATGCACAGAATGAGGAGCATGAGGTTCAGAAAACAGAAATGAGGTATGGAAATAGCTGGATTGGTTATAACTGGGGGTTTGCTTTTCTTGAACAAAGTTTGAACAGTTGGCCACCTTTGATTGGCTGAAACTGGGTTATAGTTGGCCATTGGCCAAGAATAGGTCATAGTTTGTTCACACATTCAGTTAGGTTGCAGTTTCCTGTGTATGGAGAAACCTTTAGGGACAAACTTAAAATAGGTAAGGAGGCAGCTTTAGGCTAAACTTAACAATTCCCCCCACAAAACAGACATTTACCAAAATTTCAGGCATTGATATCACTTCGTTGCCATCATAAATGTATTTACTTGGTCTCAAATCCCACTGGGAAATAATCAGAACAGTGTGTTTTATAAGGCGAGTAAGGATTAGAGTAGAGACTTCCTTGTGCTGGAATCTCCTGTTTACAGGAGAAAAACAAAATTTGATCTGTTTTAGGACATATTTCCTTAAAGTTTCAATTTGATTATTTCGCATTTAGCATGAATGATTCCATTTTGTTTTGGTCTGGTCAGTTGGGGCCTAGTTCACAAAATCAGTTTGAAAGAACGGCCTCCCTTTGGCTAAGTTCTCAATTAAGTAAGAGTATAACTAACATTTAGGTCTTTAACACCACTCTCAGGTACCATCATTTTAGGTTTTTGGTCTCAGCACACTATTTATAGATTACGGTGTCCTTATGATAACACATTTATTTGAATTTTTGTTGGTCCAGTTGAAGAGAGATAATCTGAATCTTTACAGATGGCTGTATGCAAACATTTAAAACTTTTGAGAGAATACGGCGCACCAGGGAGGTTGCCATTATGACTACCAAGAGGATAATACCAAGAGTTTAGAGTGTGTTCTGTAACCAGGGTCTCCATGAATGAAGCCAAATAAAATTAAATAGATTAAATAATAAGCTAGATGAAGAGTCCACTTGTTTTAACCAAGCAGCCTTTTCATTAATCCCTTACAACTGAATTTCCATAATACTTGATGTATTTCTCCATATGTATCAAGAAGTGTCAGCAACTGCACAGATACTTTTCTGTTTAGCAAGGAGGTAATCTAGAGTGATTCTATTATTTAGCACAACGTTAGCAAGAGAATTTAAAGTCTACTGTGTAGCCATAGCCTTTGTAGCAGAATGTGCTATAGAGCCTATTTACGAGGGATACATTTTGAATTATTGTCTCATTTACTCCAAACCATGGAAAAAGAGACTTAACAAATCTTGCCCATCCAGAAGAGTGAAGGCCTCCAAACAATATTCTCTTTAACCTATGCTGGCAATATTCTCTTTAACCTATGATGTATGTTAAGAGGAGTGGATCTGTGTTCTGTTTCTGACTGACTATGAATCAACAAGGATATCATTAAAATGTTTTTACCCACATTGGCCCTTTGTCTTCTGTCTACCAGGGCGTAAGGCTATCCATGTATAAGGTTGGCTGTGAAATCCCTTGCAAAGAAAAGTATACCCCATGAGTGAACACAAGAGATCCCCTTTTTAGTTCTACTGTTCATAGAGAGATAAGCAAGGAAAAAAAATGAGAGACAAGAGTCTTGTGATAGCAGAGAAGCCTTGATCCATGATCTTGGGAAAAGGCTGTCCACATCTAGGATGCCATCTGCTTCTAGTGAGAAGCTGCTTAGCTTTACCTTAATGTCTCCAATGGATGTATAGTTCCAAGGGTCTGGACAGGCCCTTCTGAGCTGTGATACTATGAACCCAAAGGTGAAAGTCCTGAAGTTTTTTTGCAGTGTGGGTAGGGCAGTCTTTCTCTGATGTCATTTTCAGAAGATCCAATCTCTCTATGTTAAAGATCCAATCTTTAACATAAAGATTAAATAAAGAGACGAGCTGAGGAGTTAGAGAGTGAGTGAGATTGTGAAGGATTTGATTGTCCATGTTTTCTGAGGACCATGAAAAGCTTCTTTTATCTGGTGAAAATACACTTTGGCACAGTGTAGTAAAGCCTTGCAGCATTTAGTCATATCAGAGTTCAGTAGCAGAAGATACATGAAATTCTATTACTAGGTACATAGGCATTACAGTGACTATTCCACTGGAAGTGGATCTGATTGGCATCAATCCGCAATACTTTTGACCAAGGCAATCCAGTCAATTCAGTTGGCTTTGCCTAATGCTATTGTGTCAGTAATACCTTATTTAACTGTTATACAACTTGTTCAGTGAAGCGAGTACCTCTGTTACTGGAGATTTGTCCAGGAATACCCCATAAAGAAAACACATTTCCTAATAACCTTTTAGCTACTGTTTATACGTCATCCCTCTTGCATAGGAAAGCTTTTATATAACCAGAAAACATGCATTGAAACTGATGAATGAAATCCCTCTATAAATGTTTAAATGGCCAATCAGGTAAATATATATACATATATGTTTCATTTGGATTATTTTGTCTCTTCCATGATGAGTCATGGAATGCAGAACTTTTAATAATGGAAGCTTTGAGGACTCAGGAAGGACCAGGCGGCTGTCCAGGCTCTCCATTAGTCCATGCTTAATGTTAGACTTATATGCTCTTAAATACCAATTTTTTTCTACAATTTTGGTGCATAGCACTGTTTATTAGATGGGTTATCATAAATAATTTGGTTTGGACCATGTTTAGTTGTGCAATATTTAAATTGCACATCTAAACAACTTTAATACTGGTTGATTTAGCATGAAAATCTAGAAGAGTATTTTCTTGGTATTCAATTAATTCTTGTCCTGCTTGCATTAGCAGTTTTATAAATCAGCTCCTTTCTTGGAGTTCTGGGAATTCTTACCCAGTCCAAATGATATGATCCTAAAATGACGGAAAACCTGTATTTAAGAGTGCTTTTCAGCGTCCTTCTCATCCTTTTTATGAACCTCCTTGAAGACACAATGATCTAGGATTTTACTTTGCTTGTGAAGAGTTTACAGAAACTGCATCAGAATTAAGCAATTAACTATAAAAGTGACTTAAAATGGTCATAGTGAAAGACACAATAGACAAAGAAATTTGGTCATTTTTGTGACCTACTATTAGAAATACCAAAATTGTTAGAAATAGATAATCGGTGCCACGAAGAAAAGTCAGCGCAGAGACTAAAGATCTCTCAGCAAGGCCATCTTTACTTTCTGCAGAAAGGTTGCTTAATCACAGATGGAAAAATGGTGAGAGCACACTTCAACAGAGGAAAAGCAGACATATTTATCTCTTATGCATTTGGGTCGTCCTTACTGCTTTGTCCTGCATCCACTGGCTGGAGTCGGACCTCACAGTCTTAAACTGATACCCGATTTACTAATAGCCTAAAACTTTCCTAAACAGGTAAGTGCAAAGAAGAACAAAGAAGTTGCTTACAAAAGGTTTAAGGAAGCAATAACATTTCCATATAAGGAAAGGGCATAGGCTGTGAGCTGGGATGTGCCTGTGAGCATGTCCAACAGTTACATAGGATAGGGCTTAATAAAGAGTTATTAGCACAAAGCAAGGAGGCTTGAAGAAAGTTAATCTTTAAAAGAAACTATTATTTGTAACACTTACAATTTATTCTTTAACAAGAAGGGGAACTTTGAAGAGGAAACTTTTTACTTTTTATACCTATAATAATTTAATAAAACCATAATTATAAGTGATAGAATATACCTAGATAGATCAGATTTTTAGAAATCCCATGCAATTCTGTAACATATATTAATAACATAATTATACAAATCTATTTTGAAGAAGGTTAAACATCATTTCTTATTTGACAGTGCATCCCTTGGAATTTAATATATGAATTAATCCTGTTTATCTCTTCGTTGGATGCTGCAGGGGCTCTCTGTAGCATCCCAAAGTTAGTTCGAGGCCAGAAAGGAAGACTTAATTTTAAATTTTAAATTTGATTTTGGGAAATCTATCAAATATATAAAAGGTTTAAAACAATCAAAATAGGATCATGGGTCACTATTAAATAATATTTATTTATTTAGCCAAAGTGATAATTCGAAGATTTTACAAAGCAAAAACCTTTACTCTTTAATAGAGGAGGCTCAGTTTTCCAATCAAAATACCCAAGAAAGACACAGCATGAGACAGAATATTTCTTTTCTTCTCTCCACTCTCCCTCTCTCTCTTTTTTTCAGTTTACAAAAAAGGTGAACAAAAATATTTTACTGTGACTTATTAACACTACATGAAATTTTTGTTTAAAAGAGAAAACTGAATTTTACTGTTGTATTTATGTATTATTAACACTAAAGTTAATTTTAATAAATCTTATAAATAAATCTATCTAATCTTAGTTAGCTTTTGACCGCAACAGATTTTTATAAACCTTTTATAATCTCTTATGATTTTTAAAATATTTTCTCTTCTCAATTCTTTGTATTTAGCTAGTGTTACCTATTTTTAAATTTGAAACAACTTTTAAGTAACTTTTAAACCAGAAAAAATTATTGTTTTAACAAATATATTTTATACCTTTATAACTTTTTATCAAAACCATGTATTTCTGTTGTTTATACACTCTGTATAAAAAATTGTTTTTCTTATATCTGGTGGTTCTGATTATGTATATTATCTATCATTTTAACTCTTAGTGACCTTAATTTCTCGTGAAATTCTAGGAAGTAATTTTGAACTGTCTTGTGTCAGTATTTGTAGATGAAAACCGTTTTATAATTTTTTTAGAAAGGTGTTTCTTCAGATTACCATTTATTACATTTAAATACATTTAGCTTTTTAATACCATATAAAAATAAGATGCCAAACTATATAAACTTATGTTTAATTAACATTTTGGTATTTTACTACTCTTAAAATGACTCATATACTTTATAATGATCTATTGTCTAACATAATATAACTTCAATATTTTAAGTTTTTGAAAGTAATTTTGAAACTATAACACAAGTACCCTCCCTTTGTCTTTTTTAGTCATCCTGGGTCTCAAGTAGCTACATAGCACCCAGGATGGCTATAAAGAGGAGGGCCTGAGTCCTGAATTTACATACCAGGTATAGAGTTCAGGACAGAAGACACTGCTGTGAAGATGGTGCCTGAAGGATCAGACCCCTCCCAGAATAGCCAGGAGGTAAAGCTGGGTCAGAGAAGAAGGGGCCATATTAGGCTTGATTCTGCTTCATAGCTTCAGTGTAGGCACTGAGAACATGTTCCCAGGCCTGTTAGGTATGAGTTCTAAATTTCTTTCAAAGAATTAATATGTCAATGTATTCAATTCTTTGCCTTCTACTTTTAAACTTAACTTCCTCTAAAGCAATCCTTTTTGATCACCTACTCCACCCTGACTCATTCCAATCACCTACACCACCTTAGCTCATTCCAATCACCTGTTCCCCCCAACTCATTCTGATTACCTGCTACCTGCTCTGCCCTGACTCCCACCAAAGCACTCACTCCATCATTCTCTTTAAATTAGTCAATCAGAATTAGCTTAGCCTGTGTGGTCTAACCCTAGCCAATAGAGGAATAACACAGCAGCTGGGGTCACGTGCTTCAGGGATAAGAAGCCCTTCCCCTCCCTTGTCTGAGTGTGCACTCACCACTGTTCCATCTGTAAGGGTGCACCCTTCTATATAGAAGTACCTTGCCTTGTTGAGAATTTTTTTAAAAATTTTATATTTGAGTGCTATTCCTTTTGTGGCACCAAAACTTTATATATAACAGACCTCACCATGATCACCTATTCAGAATCCAGGTGCTTAAAACTCAAAATGTAAGCTCAAAGTCAAATCAAACAAATAACAAAAATATTACAGAAACAGTAGTACTATGACCTAGAAACATTTAACAAAGACAGCATAAGCCTGTCCGACTAGTAAACCCAGGCAAAAATGTCTGAATTATATTTAACTGATAATTTTGGAGTCATTTCTGTTTTACCAACATTTAAAACCTAGCTTTATTTATCAAATATTATCATATATACATGCCACATAGTGACATATAGTCATACAGACACAAACAGAAGCAGATCTTATAGTTCTTATAAGTAATTCTTACTTGTCAGCTTTTAGTTTTTTCCCCATTTAGACTGTTAATCTTTTAATTATTTGTTTTATTGCCCTAAGCAATTGTTATCTGTGCAACAATTTGCCTTTTACAAAGATAATCCAACAGGTTAAACAAGGTAGAAAATGTGTATCTCAAAAGAATAGAGCTAAGACCTTTACAAATGGAAATTTCCTTCGTAGATTTAAATTTCTCCTATAAAAGCGTTTATGGATAGCCAGTTAAATGCCAGAAGTATGTATTTTAGTTCAATAGGTGATCTTTTAAATTTAGCTCTTGTTTGTTAGCCAAAATTACATTCACATGGTGAAACCCCATCTCTACTAAAAGTACAAAAATTAGCCGGGTGTGGTGGTGGGCGCCTGTAGTCCCAGCTACTTGAGAGGCTGAGGCAGGAGAATGGCTTGAACCTGGGAGGCGGAGCTTGCACTGAGCTGAGATCATGCCATTGCACTCCAGCCTGGGCGACCGAGCGAGACTCCATCTCAAAAAAAAAAAAAGAAAAGAAAAGAATCAACAAGTAATCTAGTGGAGGGCTAGAGTCAAAACATGCCTTGCCTTTGGGGAAAAATGTAGGGAAAAAAAAAGCACTTTATTCAAAAAAAGCCCACAACAAATTGGGAGCATGGCTAGAGATTTTAAAAAGTTGGCTCTCTCCTCTACGGTAAAATATGTTCCACTTTACCCAAGAAATGAAGAAAAGAGGATTTCATGGGTTTTTTTTTCCTTCCCCAATGATATTTTACTTACTCAATAATCAGATAAAGGCAAATAAGAGCAGCAAAATATTTTGTGCCTAATGGGACTATTATTTTAAGACAATTCCTAGTATTACCAGATGTTTGGCAAAACAGGCATTCTCTTTGAACATGGTGGGGAGTGAAAATTGTTTCACAATTCTTTTTTTTTTTTTTTTTTTTTTTGGAGACAGAGTCCCACTCTGTTGCCCAGGCTGAAGTGCATGCAGTGGAACGATCTTGGCTCACTGCAACCTCCACCTCCCAGGTTCAAGCGATTCTCCTGCCTCAGCCTCCCCAGTAGTTGGGACTACAGGTATGCATCACCACGATTGGCTAAGTTTTTATATTTTTAGTAGAGATGAGGTTTCATCTTGTTGGCCAGGCTGGTTTCGAACTTCTGACCTCAAGTGATCTGCCTGCCTCGGCCTCCCAAAGTGCTGGGATTACAGGCATGAGCCACTGTACTCGGCTGTTTCACAGTTCTTGGAAAGCTATTTGGCAATGTCAAAAGGCTTCAGAAAGTTAATACTTCCTGGTTTAGTGGTATTAATACATTGTGCAACCATCACTACCATCTATCTTCAGAACTCTTTTCATCTTGCAAAACTGAAACTCTATATGATTTAACCGTAACTCCCCATTTCCCCTCTCCCTTTAGCCTCTGGCTACTTTCTGTCTCTATAAATTTGACTCCTCCACATACTTCATATAAGTGGAATCATACAATATCTTTTCGTGACTGGCTATTTCACTTCAGTGCTGCCCATCTTATAAGTTCCTATTCTTTTTTTAATACTTGTTTTTCTTTCCTTTCTTTTTTGAGGATTCTAAACATGCTTAAAGTCTATGATTTTCACTTCTTAAAGTATGAATTCTTCTCCCTATTACTGGTTTGACTGGCTATCTTCCTTAGCATTCTTTATATTCTTTTTCAGATCTTTTGGAATGGCAGCTTACTGGTTCACCCTGAATGGTAATTGTGTCAGCGCATGTGTGGGTATGTGCGTGTGTGTGTGTAAGCATGTGCATGTTAGTGTTCAGTCCTCATCTAAAGGTTTTGTGGTAGTTTTCACCCCACTTCCTGGGCTCCCTAGTTCAATTCTGGCCTTGTATTGGTGTCTCAAGACTCCTGTCCATGGAAATCCTGAGGCTATTGTGGGTTCAATCACCAAGGAGCAGTTGGCCCAGTCTACTTCTTCACTATCAGGCTACGTCAATTTCTTCTTCTCTCCTAAATATAAGATATAAATAGGCCGAGACGGGCGGATCACGAGTTCAGGAGATCGAGACCATCCTGGCTAACACGGTGAAACCCCGTCTTTACTTTAAAAATACAAAAAACTAGCTGGGCGAGGTGGCGGGCGCCTGTAGTCTCAGCTACTCGGGAGGCTGAGGCAGGAGAATGGCGTGAACCTGGGAGGCGGAGCTTGCAGTGAGCTGAGATCTGGCCACTGCACTCCAGCCCGGGCGACAGAGCGAGACTCCGCCTCAAAAAAAAAAAAAGATATAAATAATCGTCCCAACAATGGCCAGTCCTAGCTCTTTTCAGTGATCTGCCATAGGCAGGGTCCTCTCTGTGGAGGGTGTATGGCAGTATATTCAAGCTTACGTACAAGGCATTTGAGGTCGAGACATGGAAAAATACCGAGGCACTCTGTGCATGTTGTTTGTGCATGAGACTGAAACTCCTTGACCCTGAAAACAAGACAAGGAAAGGAATGTGTAATCAGGAGCACTGAAAACAGCCTCCTGAGATTATGGTCTATGTGTTTTTCCAAGGTCATATGTGTCTCATGGCCCAGCTGCAAAGAGCCGCCTGGTGGATGCCTTTTGTTTGAATTGTAGTTTAAACAAGCTTTCTCAATAAATATTCGGTGGACAGATCTTGGAGCCGCACTCCCTCAGAGGAGCTGCTCCCCGCCCTGCTTAGCTGGAATTGTTTGAGTACTTCATTCTTGGCGCTCACTGCAGTCACAAGCTGCCCCCTCAGATGAGGGGTTCACATCGCTTCACCTGCAGCAGCCTCTGCTTGCCTCTGGATGTGGAGCTGTGCAGGACTGTAGCTTCAGTTTCACTTTCCATTGCGTATTTCTGCCTTATCTCTGGTCAATAGAGATGTTTATCTGTTTTTCAAGAGCAGGCAGTCTTTTAAACCGGGTGCAGTGGCTCACACCTGTAATCCCAGCACTTTGGGAGGCCAAGGCGGGTGGATCACCTGAGGTCAGGAGTTAGAGACCAGCCTGGCCAATATGACGAAACCCCATCTCTACTAAAAATTCAAAAAATTAGCCGGGAGTGGTGGTAGGCGCTTGTAATCCCAGCTACTCGGGAGGATGAGGCAGGAGAGTCATTTGAACCCCAGAAGTGGAGATTGCAGTGAGCCGAGACCACACCACTGCACTCCAGCCTGGGCAACAAGAGCAAAACTCCGTCTGAATAAAAAAAAAAAAAAACACTTTATCTCTCATCGCTTTGTGTGTGGCACAGATGGGGAGGTCTCAAAGAGTGGTCTCAAAGAGTGAACTCAAAGAGTTAACTTGATGCATCTCAACCAGAAGTCCCAAGAGACCACTTCTTACTTTTCTGGCTCCAGCTCGTGGATGTGAAGGAAGGGATATTAGCATGGATGCACCCCTTTGGCTGACTGCAGGGTCTCAGCCTCCCTCAGCCAACTCCCAATACTCCCCAGCTATTTCTTGGGTAGGCACCTCACGGGCACTCACAAGCCGGCCACTCGCATCCGGTCACTCTGACAGCCTTTGGAGAGGATCTCTTCTTCCATTGCCCCAGAGTTTGTGTCTCTTTGGAAAGCACCTCCCAGTGCAGGAGCTCTCACCTGGGCCTCCAAAATTCACGACCCCTGAGTAGCCAAATAATACCAGAACCACATCAAATTCCGTGCAAAATTAGGGAGAGTGCCCCACTTCTTTCTTCAGGTCTCAGATCAGAGTTCCAGGGCAAAGCTGGAGAAGAGACCCACACTCTCCCTTGTTCCCCAGGAACCACCTGAAGCCCACAAATCCAGCTTCCTCCTCAGTGGCAAACCTGCCTCAACAAGGCAAACTAGCTCGGGCAAGTGAGCTCATCAGACACAACCCCCCTCTGAATCCCACGCTGGGCTACCTTCTGTATGCAACCAGAAATACACAAACATTCCATTTTAGCAGTGATTTTAATCTGGGTAAGTGGATTGCACTGATTTTTACTCTTTTTTTGTGCTTTTAAGCTTTTTTCCCCTAATTTTTAAATAATAATAATTATTATTTTTTAAAATCGAGATGGGGTCTCACTCTGTCACCCAGGCTGGAATGCAGTGGTGTGATCTCAGCTCACTGCAGCCTCTACCTCAAGCGATCCTCCCATCTCAGCCTACTGAGTAGCTGGGACTATAGGTACACACCACCACACCCAGCTAATGTTTTTGTATTTTTGGTGGAGATGGGTTTTTGCCATGTTGCCCAGGCTGGTCTTTTACTCCTGAGCTCAAGCAATCCACAAGCCTTCGCCTGATAATTAATGTTTATAATTTGTGTAATTATAAAAAAAGTGTCATTGAGAGAAAAAAAAATCTCTCCTTCCAAAAGTTTTGTTAGAAAAAAGACTCTTCCAAAAATACATTTTCTGGCTAGGCACGGTGGCTCACGTCTGTAATTCCAGCACTTTGGGAGGTTGAAGCGGGTGGATCACATGAGGTCAGGAGTTCGAGACCAGTCTGACCAATATGGTGAAACCCCACCTCCACTAAAAATACAAAACTTGGCTGGGCCTGGTGGTGCATGCCTGTAATCCCAGCTACTAGGGAGGCTGAGGCAGGAAAACTGCTTGAGCCCAGGAGGCAGAGGTTGCAGTAAGCCAAGATCATGCCACTGCACTCCAGCCTGGGCAACAGAGTGAGACTCCATCTCAAAAAAAAATTTTTTTTTTCATAATGTTTATTACTTCCCTTGTAAAAACTTGCATTTTGTCCAGATACTGGGATACGAACTAGATAGTTGTCAGAACTTTGGCGAGTATTGATGTGTTGCTCCATTGCTTAGCATTGCTTACTGGCTTCCCAGCTCCTAGGTAATCCTAGGCCTTTAGCTCTCTTCCTGCCAAATTTGTCGTGACCTGACTCCTGTTTCCCCCCAGTTCTGCTTTCAAACGTGTGCATCTCCAGGTCATTACCAGAACTGCTTTTAGTTCCGGGAACACAGAATGCATTCTCATTTCATGCCTTTCTATACCATCTTCCAGCTGCCCAGAATGTCCTTTTCCATTTCCACCTGGCAAACTCCTACTCATTCTCCAAAACCCACCACAGAGCAGTCCCTTTCACTGGGAAGTCTTCCTGATTCTCCCTTCCCAGTGCTGTCTCGCTACACACTTCTGTATCTTCATTTACCATGCTGGATTATCTTACTTGTCTCTCTATATACAATCAGGGCCTGGCATATAGTTTCTCCTAAGTATTTGTTGAATTGAGGCAGGTTTATTCATTCCACAAACATACATGGAATGCCCATGATATAGTGAGCACTGTGCTAGTTTCCTGGGATTCAAAATTAATGAGGCACAGATCTTGCCTTTAGGAGCTCACAGTCCAGTGGGACAGAAAGAGACACATACAGATAATTACAATTATAGTGGGTACCAGCAGCTCTGTCTCACATCTTGCTTTTTTCCCTTAACTGGCCATAACTTTAAAGTATAATTCATATTTACTGCTTGGCTTATTTCCTCAAAAGAATTTTCTATTTCCTACATATTATTCCTGAACTGATTTAATGGAATGCGTTTGTATCTCTCTTTACTTTGCCAGGAAAACTATCGAAATAGTCAAAGTAGCTTCCAAAATTGCTGCTCTCCAGACATGAGAGCACTCCATTTCCAGAGATTACCAAAAGATCACTGAGATTCTGTAGAACTTGTCCTGGGACTGGCTCCAAACAAATGAGAACTGGCTGAGCCTGTAGGTAGAAAAATATGTGAGTGACAGCAAAGGGGCTTCCAGTGAGCCCCTGCTGGTTCAGAAGACTTGACATGACTAGCACCAAAGGATCCCTTTAGGGTACCCCCACCATGAGCCACATACGGGGAGAAATTTCCTGTAGCACTCTGCTTTAAAACAAAATCATGATGATAACGAATCATTTCCCTGATTTTGGAAATTAACCAGAGACATCTAAAATCACCACAAGGACATCCCAATCTGCACCAGATGACCAGGGTTATCAGCTAGAGCTGATCTCTTTCCAGGCAAAACAAAAAGTATAAACACTTTGAATTTTAATCGCAGAGCAGTATTACCTAAGTAATTACACAATTTCCCTTAACTTTAAAACAAAAGAGGTTGCAAGTCCCACTTTTTCCCCAGGCTCTTTGGGCTAGGAACCTGTGCATGTGATTGTTTCAATATAGTTTTACACAGTATGTCGAGACTGAGTTTAGTTCCATGGGTGGTTAACTGCACAGTCTCCACAGTCAGCCCAATGTAGTTGTAAAATTTGTGCTGAGCCCACTGGACACATTACTTCACCTCTCTGTTTCACTTTCCTAATCAATAGAATCATGCCAACACCCACCAGACAGGGCTGTGTTATGAATTAAACTGAGCAATACGTGCAAAGTTCTTAGAGCTCAGAGTAAGTGCTTAAACATTTTTGTTGATAATTGATATTATTGTTATTGGCGAAGTCTTGCTTGACTTATAAGCAGGGCCTGCCTGGAGTTGCTGATTGTCTTCACAGTATATTCCTAGATAACCTAGCTTCATCATAGTATTTTTGAGGAAAGGAAAGAGAAGATACTGGGCCAGATGGAAGACAGCTCATCCTTCCGAATAAAACTCTTGCCCCACTGCATTCCATGCTTCCTGGTTGGGATTTTTCTAGACCAACTCAGCCACCAGTCTTATGAGGGACTGTGGGTGTGAGCAGGTCTTCAGGCGTCAGGAAGAGGAGGAGTTAGGGGGGTGGCTACACAGTGCCGGCAGCTCTATGGACAGCAGTCTTTCTGGGACCTGTGATCTAGAAGACAGGAGAAGATGAACACGTCTGGAGACCCAGCCCAGATAGGCCCTGAAGGCTGTAGAGGGTGAGTGGCTCATTTGTCCAGCTTTCCATGCCAGGGACAAGGGAAAGGTGGGATTATTTGCCTTTGTGGGATCTACAAAAGGTGACTGTGTCTGCCTTGGGCAGAAGTCAGAAGATCTGAGATCTATTCTTGCCTTGCTACTAGCAAACTGGGCAATCTTGGATAAGTCACCAGCCCTCTCTGGGCCTGTTTTCTCATCTGTAAAATAAAGAACTGGCCAAGTCAGTGTAATAGCAATATACAGCATTTGTACAATGCTTTCCAGTTGCACTTTTCCAAACAGCATCTCATTTAGTCGTCATAGCTCTTTGTTGGAGAGATGCTTGTGGGCTGGTCATTCAGCTGGTGCAAAGCAAGGCTGGACCTAAAATCCTGGTCTCCTAGGGTAAATTCTGGCCTCTGGTGAGCACATTGTTCCCCTTGAGCTCTGAAATCTGAAGATTCCCAGCTCCTTCTTGCTACCTACAGTGTTACCTTTCTTCCCTCCCTATTCCCTCACCATCTACATCACTCTGGCTGTCCCAGTCTCTTCTCAGTCCCTTCCCAGAGTTACCTCTCCCCTCTCACAAGCTCACCACACTGATCTTATTTCTGAGAAGAGGGAGGTGAACGGCAGATACCTCCTCCCTGCCCTCCCTGGGTTAGCACTTGCGTGCAGCCCTTTTTCCAGAATTCTCCAGAATGCTTTGTGGAATGCCTTCCCGAGGGTTCTGAGAGGTGAAGAAGGTGGAGGGTGTTTAACCCCCAGGGCAGCATTTCTCCAGGTGCACGGGTGGGTCACCCATGCGTGGGTCACAAGATCTGGGGTGCAGGTGAAATGTGCAGATTCCTGGGACCCACCCCAAGGTTGGTGGGTCAGAATGCACATACTTACAAGCTCTCATGTTTCTGGCAAGAACATATTGCAGTTTGGGAACCGCTAGTTGTTAGGTGAATGCCCTTTTGGGCTGCAGAGGGCTGTCTTGAAACCACTAAAAGGTGGCTAGAAGTCAGTGGGAAGCGTGAATGTCTTGGGCGGCAGTGATGGGAAGCCGGCTTCAGCTCAGGAACATGAGAAGCAGGCACTCAAAGCTTGGTTTCTGCACAGGCAGTGAGCGTCCCATCAGTGAAGGTTGAAGCAGAGTCATTGCTGGGTGGCGGGTGGGAAGAAGTGTGTGGGGCTGGGCCCGGGACAGTGGTTCTCTGGGGCGGGTGTGAAAAAACCTAGGAAGCTCTTAAAAGAGGCTCTTTGGCTGATGTTGAAGCCACGAGGGATGAGAAGTTCTGGTGGGAAGCTCCCTTCCAGCTGTGGGCTGCTTCTAGTACACAGGGACAGGAATAATACCTACCTCACTGGGCTGCACCAAAGACAGAGGGGCCCAATATACTCAATAAAGTGCCTGGAACACTGGAGGGCCTTGAGCCCCTGCCTGGGAGCTTGCAGGAGCTGGCCTATCTCCGTGGGAGGCTGGGCGGGGGCATTGCCCTGGCCCTTAACACTTCTAGCTACAGGTTCTCTCAATGCCCCATCTCATCCCCCTCCTCCACAGTGAGTTGGGCCCTAGGGGCTTTGGACTGGCCTCTAGCAGGGGCTGCCTGGAGCACCCTCCTTGCTGCCTGCGGCTCCAGTAACTCACTAGGACCACAAGTTTATAGCTAGGACCACAAGTTTATAGGCGAGGAGAGAGTGAGGACCTGGACAGGTGATCCGCAAGAAGAACCTGAGGAGTCTAAAGCCTGGGACCTAAGCCTGGCTCTGCCCTAAGTCAATGCAGGGGCCCTGGGAGGACATCTCTCCGTGCTCCCTCTGGGAAATGGGAATCCATATAGGACTTGCTGACTTGGAAAGTGAAGTGAGTTAATAGGCATGAAAAAGAGAAGAGAAAGGTGTACGTACCTAATCATCAGGTGCTAGACAGACGTCCTATGCCCGTCACAACTCTGCAAGGTGAGCTATCACTAACGCTTTTAATAAACGAGGAAACTGAAGCATGCATGCACACACACACACTAAAGCATATGTGATATATGCGTATATATACACACATCCATACACACACTAAAGCCTATATGATAGATGCATATATATACACACACATCCATACACGCACTAAAACATATATTTGTAAACCAAAAATAAAAATCCAAGCCCCTCAGCCATCTGAACGGACCCATCGTCTTAGCAAAGGGCATTCCAAAGTTAGCCTGAAAAACTAGTTCAGGCCGTAATGGGAAGGAGGGACCAGACATGCCTCATTATACTCTCTTCCCTTGTGGAATTACTGATAGAACAGAC
Organism: Papio anubis; assembly: GCF_008728515.1. Taxonomy (NCBI): domain Eukaryota; kingdom Metazoa; phylum Chordata; class Mammalia; order Primates; family Cercopithecidae; genus Papio; species Papio anubis. The sequence continues at coordinate 120,115,274 of NC_044982.1, read as the reverse complement.
TCTTTAAGTCTGATAAGAAACATTTACACTCTATTGTCTTTGAAGCCTGCTGCCTGGAGGCTTTACCTGAATGATGAAACCTTGGTCTCCATAACCCCTTATTTTAACCTAGAAAACGCTGCTCTGATAGGGAATTACAGTTATGCTGGAACACAACCTAGGGAGAGGCTGACAGTGCACCTCTCCCACCAAGTGAAGACCACCCCCACCCCCACAAGACTCTTCTGCGTTACTGGACCCTTGAAGCTGGGAACCGCGCTTGGGAGGGCGGGTTCTCATCTGATCAGTGGGCTGTACCTGTTGAGCCACTTGCCTCACAGGTGTGTTCTGGGGTGAGGTTCTGCCGTGTAAAATGTTTGTTTTACTGAGGTATTAATTTGCTGGGGGATAAGAGGCCAGTAACACCCTTGGTATCACCTTTTGGAGAAGCTGCCCTGGGAAGCCACATCCTGGGCCAGAGCTCACTGGTGGAACAGGATTAAAGGTCAGGGGATGGAGAGGGATTTTTTGTTTGCTTGCTTTTTATTTTATTTTATTTTATTTTATTTTATTTATTTTAGTTTATTTTATTTTATATTTTATTTTATTTTATTTTATTTTTTATTTTATTTTATTAGGGATGGGTTTTCTGTTGCCCAGGTTGGAGTGCAGTGGTGCGACTAAAGTTCACTATAGCTTCGACCTTCTAGGCTCAAGCCATCCTCCTACCCCAGCCTCTAGAGTAGCTGGGATCACAGGTGCATGCTACCATGCCTGGCTAGTTTTTGTAGAGATGAGGTCTCACTATGTTGTGAAGGCTGGTCTCAAACTCCTTAATTCAAGCAGTCCTCCTGCCTCAGCCTCCCAATGTGTTAGAATTGCAGGTGTGGGCCACCAACCCCAGCCTTGCTTGTTTTTTAATTGTCGTACCTGGCAGTAACGCGGTACCCCCTCCTTCTCCTGACTGGGACGGTCAGAGGAGGCCCAGTGGAGAGTCAGGACTTTGCCCACTGCCCACTCTCCATGGAAGGGGACAGGGAGGGATGTGGGTGTGGCTGTGAACCGGCAACTTGAGAGAGTCTTGTAGTGGTGGGAAGTTCTGCATCTTGACTCTGTCAATGTCAATGTCCTCTTTGTGATATTGTACTACAATTTTGTGAGATATTACAATTGAGAGAAATGGAATAAAGGAATAAAGGAATTATTCCTCATACCTGTTTGTGAATCCATAATTATCTGAAAATAAGAGTTTTCAAAGATTATCACAAGAATGGTATATACTCATGGATACCATCAGATCAATCATACTGAGGCTTAAAGCAACACGGAACTGAAATCCTCTTTCTCCCCTCCAGTCTTGCCTCTTTAAGGCCCAGTGCTGACAGCCTGATGATTCCCTTCCACACAGTGCTACTGTATTTATTCAAATCGATTCACAACTATTATAGACAACTTGGGCTGTCTTAGCTGTTTCAAATGGCAATCTAGTACACAGGGGGTGGATGATGGATACGGGCCATTATGTAATAACACTTTTATTTTTGTAGGATACATTCCTAAAAATTGAACTCCCTGAAAGATTGTACAATTCATGTTCTCACCAGCACTATGTGTATTGGATATTACCAATCTTTTGAATTTTTGTCATTCTGATAGCTCTTCCCCCAACTACAAAAGATATAATTGTTATAAATCCCATTTCCCCAGGCATGAGAAGTGAATTGACCATCTTTTCAAATGTTTATCAACCAATATAAGTTCTCTCTTATGAATTGTCCTTTTATGTCTTTTGCTACTTTCCATCAGTGGTTTCTGTTTGTTTGTTTTTGTTTCTATTAAACTTACAGGACTTCTATGGTAAAAGAACACTAACACAGCTGCAATTTATCAATACCTAATAAAAGCATTAACTGTTATTGTTGCCCTTTCAGCTGTTATTATTTTATAACGGGTGTGCCCATTCCATCATGCTTATTGCGAAGATTTTCCTTCAGCCTATTGTCTTTTGAATTGATTGTCTTCTATCATGCAGAAATTAATTTTTACATCTACAGATCTACAGATCATTTTCCTTAATGTTTTTGGGATTCCCATCTTGTGCCCCTACTTAAAGATGATACAACTTCCTATAATTTCTGCTAATTCTCATTATCTTATTTATTTTTACATTTAGGTATTTATAATTTGATCAGAAAATGTAAATAAGATAATATACAGTAGTTATCTAATTGTTTTCTTCTATGTAGACATTTTGCCAAAAGCATTTATTTAATTATCCAACTTTTAATAACAATTATCAATATGATTTTTAAAAATTTCCATTTGTAACTGTTTTGGCTAATAAGATAGTAAAGATGTAAATAAATATGAATATAGATATAGATATAGATATTCATTTTTATATGCATATAAATATAGATAGATATAGATCAATGATTTTGGTCTATTTCCCTTGAGCCCAGAAACTAGCCATCACTAATACCTAGTATTTGGAGATTGAATTTAATGTATTAAACTAGAGAAACTAAATAAACATTGCAAATATCATAGAACAAGAGAAAAAATTACTAGTTTGTAAACATCCATGCTATGTTTAGGTAATTTCTTCCCATTTTTCTTATAGTTTTAATAAGAATGAATGTTGAACTTTATCAGGTGCTTCCTTAGCATTTATTGACATGATAAAAACTATTTTTCTTCTTTAATTTGTTGACATCAAAAATTATGTTGATAGGTGTCTTGATAATGACCCATCCTTACATTACTAAACTAAGTAATTCTAACTAACGAATTAGGTTCTAACTAACTAAACTAAGGCTGTTTTTTTTTTAAGTAAACTTCTAGATTTAATTCGGTTGTATTTTACTTAAAGCTTTGTATAAGTTAAACTTGTACAGAATTTCCTTTTCGTATGCTCTTTTCATTGGAAATGGGTAATGCTTGCTTTGTAAAATGAATTGGGAATCTTACTATCTCTTTCTATGATCTAAGATGGTTTACCATTGGGTTTATCATTCTTTGAAGATTAGATAGAACTCGGCTCTAAAAACAAGCTGGTCCTGACGTTATTTTCAATGGTTGGCATTTAACTGCCCTTTTGAATTCTCTCTTTTTTTTTTTTTTGAGACAGCATCTGCGATCTCAACTCACTGCAACCTCTGCCTCCCGGGTTCAAGTGATTCTCCTGCCTCAGCCTCCCAAGTAGCTGGGACTACAGGCGTGTGCCACCATGCCCAGCTAATGTTTGTATTTTTAGTAGAGACAGGGTTTCACCATGTTGGCCAGGATGGTCTCGATCTCTTGACCTCGTGATCTGCCTGCCCCGGCCTCCCAAAGTGCTGGGATTACAGGCGTGAGCCACCGCACCTGGCCTAACTGCCATTTTGAATTCTTAAATAATTATTGGTCCGTTCAGATTGTTACCTTCTTTGGGAGCTAATCCATTTCTCTAAATCCACCAAACATTTGCACACAGTATTCTTATAGTTCAGTAGCCCTTTCCTTATCTGTAGTTCTATTGCCTTTCTCAATATTAATGTATATTTGGAGGTTTTGTTCTTTTTTATCCTTAATCATGCTTTTCTTCTTAGTTTTTTCAAAGAACCAACTTGTTTTTCACTATATTGAGGCATAATTGATGTACCATAATCTGCATATTTAAAATGGATACTTTGACATGAAAGGAGGCAGACTGGAAAGGAGCCTGGGAGAATTCGAGAAAGCTCTTCATGATTTAGAAAGCTCAGTGCACATGCTTGGTGGCATTATTAAGTGGAAGCTGCTTCTTTAGGGTTTGTTTGGAAGGTCCAGCTGACTCATCTCAATATTTATATAAATGATGGTCAATGTTCTGCCTCTGAGCACATGGATCCTGAGACTGAAAACTTCGAATAAACCCAAGCGCTATTAAGCAGAGTGAGTAAATAGTGAAAGCCATTTGCGCTGAGAGTGTGTGTCTGGAAAGAAAGGCAGAAACTCTCCAGATGTCTTCCAGTAATGTCAAAGTTTTTATCCCAGTGTCACAAAGAAACACCAGTGGCTTACCCAAGATGACCTCCAAAGACCTGAAAGCATTTACTGAAAGAGCTGTGTTTTCATAACATCTGTTTTCGAGAAAAAGTGAAGAGCAGCTTTCTACATGGTCAAAAACCGGTTGAGAAACAAATACAATTGAATACCAATGGGATCGTGAAACCTGGCCTCAGTGCCATTCTAGGACCCACAAGTGGAGGCATTATTAGATGTCTTAGTTTCAAGGAAAGACCCACGTGTATTATCTGGAGACATTCTGATGAACACAGCACCTCAACCTACCAAATTCAAATGTAATTCAGGTTACATGTTACAAGATGATGTCATGATGAGCACCCCAACGGTGAGAGAACATTTACAGTTCTCGGAAGCTCTTCAGCTTCCAACAACTGTGATGAATCGTGAAAGAAATGAATAGATAAATATGGTCATTCAAGAGTTAGGTCTGGATAAAGCAGTAGATTTCAAGGTTAGAATTCAATTTATCTGCAGTGTGTCAGAAGGAAAAAGAAAAAGGACTAGTATAGGAATGGAGCCTATTACTGATCCTCTCATCTTGTTCTTGGATGAGCCCACAACTGGATTGGACTCAAGCACAGCAAATGCTGACCTTTTTGTTGCCGAAAAGGATGTCTAAGCAGGGATGAACAATCATCTTCTCCCCATTCATCAGCCTCGATATTCCATCTTCAAGTTGTTTGATAGCCTCACCTTATTGGCCTCAGGAAGAGGAATGTTCCATGGGCCTGCTTAGGAGGCCTTGGGGTACTTTGCGTCAACTGGTTACCACTATGAGTTCAATAATAACCCTGCAGGCTTCTTCCTGGGTGTCATTAATAGAGATTCACTGCTGTGGTATTAAACAGAGAGGAAGAAGACCGTGAAGCCACGGAGACGATGGAGACTGCTAAGAGAGATAAGCCACTCACAGAAAAATTAGCTGAGTTTTATGTCAACTCCTCCTTCAACAGAGAAACAAAAGCTGAATTAGATCAACTCTCAGAGGGTAAGAAAAAGAAGAAGATCTCAGCTTTCAAGGTCACCTATGCCACCTCCTTCTCTCAGATGTGTTTTCATACATTTATTCAAAAACTTGCTGGGTAAATTCCCGGCCTCCATAGCTCAGGTAATTGTCACAACCATACTCAGGCTGGTTATAGGTGCCGTTTACTTTGGGCTAAAAAATGATTCTACTGAAATCCTGAATAGAGCCAGGGTTCTCTCCTTGACCACCAGCCAGTGTTTCAGCAGCATATCGGTCATAGAGCTCTCTTTGTGCTAGAGAAGCTCTTTATACACAAATATCTTAGTGGATACTACAGAGTGTCATCTTATTTCTTTGGAAAACTGTTATCTAATTTACTACCCAGCAAGATGTTATCAAGTACTATATTTACCTGTATAATGATACCTGCATTATAAAAATAATGCTGTATAATAATCCTAATCTTGTTAGGATTAAATACAAAGGTGGACACCTTCTTCATCATAATGTTTACCCTCATGATGGTGACTTATTTGGCACTGGCCATAGCAGCAGGTCAGTGTGGTTTCCATAGCAATGCTTCTCATGAGCATCTCTTTTGTGTTTATGATGGTTTTTTCAGGTCTGTTAGTAAATCTCGCAACCACTGCATCTTGGCTGTTATGGTTTAAGTACTTCAACATTCTGGTTTTACAGCTTTGCTGCCTAATGAATTTCTGGAACAAAACTTCTGCCCAGGACTCAGTGAAATAGTAAACAATACCTGTGGCTACCCAATGTGTACTGGCAAGGAATATTTGACAAACCATGGCATCAATGTCTTACCCTGGGGCTTGTGGAAGAATCATATAGCCTTGGCTTGTGTGATGGTTATCTTCCTGATTTGCCTACCTAAAATTGTTATTTCTTTTAAAATATTCTTAAATTCCCTTTAATTTACTATGATTTGTCCTCGCATAAAAAATAAGACCATGATTTTTAAAAAATAAAGAAAAAGGAAAAGAATAATTTGATGAGTATTGAGGGGCAGTATAGCCTCCTGTTATACACAGTTTCACTTTCTATGGTTTGTTACCCATGGTCAACCAAGGTCAAAAATATCCCATGAAAAATTCTAGAATCAACAGTTCATAGGTTTTAAATTGCAGCCATTCTGAGTAGCCTGATGAAATCTCGAGCCTTTCTGCTCTGTCCCACCTTGGTTCAGTGAATCCACGCTATACACGCTGCCCACCCCTCAGTCACTTAGTCGCTCTCTCTGTTATCAGATCCACAGATCTCAAGAAGAAGAAGGATGAGTACAGTAAAATCACATATTTTCAGAGAGAGAGACCGCATTTACATAACTTGTATTACAGTATATTGTACATGGTTATAATTGTTCTATTTTATTAGTTATTGTTAATTTCTTACTGTAGCTAATTTACAAATTAAACTTTATCATAGGTATGTATTATATAGGCTGCACATAGTCTGTATAGGGTTTGCTACTATCTGCAGTTTCAGGCATCCACTAAGGGGCTTAAAAAGTATCCCCCACAGATAAGGGAGAAGTATTATATGCATACATCTGTAAAACCATTTCCATAATTGAAATAAATGTATTATTTTGACTTTTTTTGATTTTCTAATACATTAATTTCTGACTTTATATTTAGTAGTATGTACTTACATTTGTGTGATATGTATTTTATTCTTTGTCTAGTTGCTTATGTGAAAACTGGTACATTTATTTTTAACATTTATTTAATCTTTAAAAATAAAATCAATTCTCATTCATGTTCTATAAAGTCACCTCAAACACTGAATTGGTGAATTTGGAATCACTGTTCTTAGAAGGAAATATAGAGTTAGGTTCATGTGAGCCTCAGGGCACAATATTTTTGTCAAATAAGTCGCCTTGTTCTATGTGTGTTTCTATTTAAAGACATCTTTAAAATAGGTATTGTTGATTCGTTGGCATTGAACTCATGGCCAATAGCACTGTCACTTGTGCCTGACACATACTTCCTCCATACTGCACAGTACAGTCTTTGCTCGCTTAGAAATACTAGACAGCACCGCAACATTATGGTTGGGGGCTGTTTTAAACAGTGAAAACACCAACAAAAAACACAAAAGTGTGAAAAATGTAGTACTAGATAGATCATGAAAAGGACACTTACTGTCTGAGAGCTGAAACAAGAAAGCATGCATCGTTGCCTTGCTCAGCCTCAGTGGGGAGTAAACCAGTGGGTGACTCAGTTTCCACTGCTCTGTGCATGTCCACGGATGACTACAGATGGGCTGTGAGTACTGATTCAGGGGTTACATATGAATTTTAGGAAGTAGGCAGGTTTGCAAATACAAAATCCACAAAGAATGAGGATTACTGTAGCTAACTCATTTAGGGTTATGTTACACTTCTGAGCTATAGACAAGGCCATTCTCCTAGGCGGACATTTACAGTAACAAGAATCTGTAACTCCTCACTCACTGCCTCAATTTTGGTTTCCTGGGTCCTGATGCCACGGAAGAGTCCTAATTTCATCACTCACCTCTGTTCAGATCACAGTACAGACAGCCCACCTGTGAGGGTTTTAGACAGCCAATATCCTGGTGACATCATAGAAGACAACCTGGGCCTGAAGAGTTAAGACCTGAGGGCTGAATCCTGGCTTGGTCCATCTTGTACTACAAGCATTTAAGCAGAGGGTGGAGGCTTTGGGTGGGGCAGAATGGAAGAAAATACTGGACTTGGATTTGAATTCTATCTCTGTCTCTAACTTGCTGAATACATTTAGCTAAGTTACTTAATTGCTCTGGGCCTATTTCTTCTCTGCAAAATGTCTGAGCCCACGAGGCTGTCAGAGAGACCAAAGGAAGTAGTGGTGTTGGGAAATACTTGGAAAGCCATAAAGATCTGTGTAAACGCAAGATGGAAAGTCATTGTTGTCATGATGTTAATTAATGCAGTCGCAGCATGCCACTCTCTGACCTGATCCCCACAGTGTGGGTCCACCTCACTCAGGCCCTGTCATTTCAGAACCTAAAGAGAAGCAAGCCTGGGCCAGCCAACTCAGGATAAGAGGAAGAGACTGAGGCTTAGAGAGGAGGAGAAACGGCTGTGGGAAGCTCCAGTCCACAGCCAGAACTGATTGACCCAATTCAACTCGGAGAGGCCTAAGGCCCTAGTTAGAGCAAGGCGGAGGCCCTAGGACCACCATGAGACCTCATAAAGCTTTGGCCACCCCAAGCCCGTAAACCTGTTTCCTTTGCCTCCCAGCACCATGAGTGCCGAGGAGGATGCCAGGTGGCTCCGGTGGGTGACTCAGCAGTTTAAGACCATTGCGGGAGAAGATGGGGAGATCAGCTTGCAAGAATTCAAATCAGCTCTGCATGTGAAAGAGGCAAGTGTTGGACCAAGGTGGAAGCCCTGCATTTATTGTTATGTGCTCTGGTTCTCAGGGCATAGTCCTTACAAGGAGGGAAAGGGAGCTCCCTGGGGTTCCTGAGGTCTCCACCTTGTAGCAGGGCTGGCGGGATGTTTCTGGCACCCTCCCATTCCTCTTAGAAGTCATAGCCTCCTGGGTCTTCGAAACAACACATGAAGTTGGAAGTCAGTAGCTTGTCAAATCTTAAGCATTATGATTAACCTCACAATTTCCACTAGGCTCATGGGCAGAGCGGATGCTCTGACTTAAGCTTCCTCTCAAGATAAGCTTGTCAATGGTCTATACCCATTAAAGCCCTGTCTGCCGTGGCACACTGTTCCCAGTCCTCCAGGCTCCACAGCTACCCTGCCCACTCCACACAGCCTGCATGCCCTGACACACAGGAGACATCAGCAGAGAAGAGAGGACTGAGCCTAAAACGCCAGCCTCTCCCAGCTGTCCTCGGGACTAGCATTGAATAGTGGCCTGTTCCTTGACAGGGACTAGCCGATGAGCATCTGAATGCCCTGCTTGAATCAGAAGGACCCTCCCCTGCTGGTCCTGGGGATACTACTCAGAACTCTAACGCCACGCCTCCTCCCACAGCAAATATGAAAAAGGAAAAAATCCCATTCTGCCTAATGAGATAATCTCATCCAAATGGGAGGGTGTAAAACATCTTAAGACAAAGAGCATTCAGGATGGTAGAGACTGATAAAAGTACTACCCAGGGATTCTGCGATGAAGAAGAAAGCCAAGGCAAGGTTGTCAGTCCACAGCAGCCTTCGGCCTATACCTCATACTTGTGAGTCCCTCATGGTTTTATTAAGTCAGACACTAGAGCTCCACAGCGTCCTCCCCCTGCCTTCAGGGGAGCATCCCAGGACACAGCATCTTTGGGACACCCATCCAAGCCTGTCTTCTTAATTTCTGTGCTCCCAGGGTCTAACACCAGGCCTGGCAGGCAGAGGCTACACAGCACAAGACTACTCAGTGAATGAATAAGGGAACTGGTGATTCAGAACAAGCTTTGGCTGGGCGTGGTAGCTCATGCCTGTAATCCCAGCACTTTGGGAGGCCGAGGTGGGTGGATCACAAGGTCAGGAGATCGAGACCATCCTGGCTAACACGGTGAAACCCCGTCTCTACTAAAAAATACAAAAAATTAGGCAGGCGTGGTGGCGGGCGCCTGTAGTCCCAGCTACTTGGGAGGCTGAGGCAGGAGAATGGCGTGAACCCAGGAGGCGGAGCTTGCAGTGAGCCAAGATCGCGCCACTGCGCTCCAGCCTGGGTGACAGAGCGAGACTCTGTCTCAAAAAAAAAAAAAAAAAAAAAAAAAAAGAACAAGCCTTAGTATAAAATGTAGGCAGCCTTAAGAACAAGCAAAAGAAGGGACTCAGATCTTCTAGTGAAATCTGTCAGTCCTTCCCGGATTCATTCATCCCTTGCACTCACCCCAAGTGAGGTGAGACAGGGCTGGAAGGAGCCCGCAGGAGGACCCTCTGTCTGACCCTTTCCCATGTTGGTTAAGGGGCCACCCAGAGGCTGAGATTTAAAGGCTGGTGGGAGTGATTGTATGTAGGGGGCAAAGAGTCCACACAAATTACAAAGCCCAGTGCCTGAAGGGAGCCTGAAGCCCAAGTCAAGCCCATCCTTACTGCAGGGATCGGAACAGGTCTTCCACTAGAGCGGATCACGATGGGTGTTCAGGCATCTGAGTCCTGCCTGAATACCACCACCCCATGGTGCAGCCCCCCACCACCACCCCAGACACAGGGAGATAGTGAACGAATTCAAAGCCCAGGCCCTGCGGCCACAGTTGTGCTGTCTTCCACCCTTCTCGCCCACAGTCCTTCTTTGCAGAGCGATTCTTTGCCCTATTTGACTCCGATAGAAGTGGCACCATCACCCTCCAGGAGCTGCAGGAGGCACTGGCCCTGCTCATCCACGGCAGCCCCATGGACAAACTCAAATTCCTCTTCCAGGTGTATGACATCGATGGTAAGGGCTCTTCCTGGGTGTGGGCTGCGGTGGGGAGAGCAGTGGGGGCCTCAGTGAGAACTGGCCATTTCACCTTGGCAGGCCTGGAGGTGCCATCCCGGCCTCCTGAGCCCAGCCTGGGACTGGTTTCTCCAGGTGAGGCTGACACTTCATTCCCTCTCTTCTCTCCCCCAGTCCCCAGTCTCTCTGTCTGATCCCTGCCTCCCTTTCTGGGGCAGTGGGGAGAAAAGGGGGGCTCTGGCACAGGAGACAAATGCCTTCTATTCAACTTACCAGAGGCCAGAACCTTCTTTTGTTCTTTTCTATGTTTGAAAAAAAAAAAAATCTGTTGTTTTTTCCTTTTCATCGCAGTATAAGCTCACTATGAACATTGGAGACAATACAGAGTGGTATAAGAAAGAACACAAAAATCACCCCTAACATTTTGCTATATTGCCTTCTAACTGGTTGCACATACACACCCCACACACCTTTTTTTTTTTAACAAAATGGGATTATACTATACATACTGCTTTTTTTCACTTACAAAAATGAACATTTTGAAATGTAAAAATATATTGCTTTACAGTATCATTTTTTATCGTGGTAAAATATACATAATGTAAAATTTACCATCTTAACCATTTTTAAGTGTACAGGTCAGTGGCATTAAATACATTCACATTCCTGTACAACCATCACCACCCTCCATCTCCATAACCTTTTCATCCTTCCATTGAAACTCTGTGCCCACTGAGTACTGATTCCCCATTCCTCCTCCTCTAGTCCCTGGCAACCACCATTCTATTCATACATTCTGTCTCCAAGAATCTGACTTCTCTAGGCACCTCATCTAAGTGGGATTATACAATATTTGTCATTTTGTATCTGGCTTATGTCACTTAGTATAGTATCTTCAAGCTTCATCCATGTCATAGCATGTGACATAATTTTATTCCTTTTTAAGGCTGAATAAGATTCCATTGTAGGTATATGCCATATTTTGTTTATCCATTCACTAATTAGTGGACATTTGGGCTGTTTCTACCTGTTAACTATCGTGATTAATGCTGCTATGAACATTGGTGCACAAATATCTCTTTGAGTCCCTGCTTTCAATTCTTCAAGGGGAATTGCTTGATGACATGGTAATTCTATTTTTAAGTTTTTAAGGAACTGCCTTACTGTTTTCCACAATGGCTGCATTATTTTACATTCCTACCAGTAATGTACAGGTGGTCCAAGTTCTCCACATTCTTGCTAACACTTATTTTCTGCATTTTTTTTTTTTTTTTTTTTCTGAGATGGAGTCTCGCTCTGTCGCCCAGGCTGGAGAGCAATGGCATGATTTCAGCTCATTGCAGCTTCCACCTCCCAGGTTCAAGTGATTCTCCAGCCTCAGTCTCCTGAGTAGCTGGGACTACAGGTGCCTGCCACCATGCCCACTAATTTTTGTATTTTTTGTAGAAATAGGGTTTCACCATGTTGGCCAGGCTGGTCTCGATCTCCTGGCCTCAAGTGATCCACCCGCCTTGGCCTCCCAAAGTGCTGAGATTACAGGCATGAGCCACTGTGCTTGGCCTTCTATTCTGCTTTTTGATAATAGCCATCCTAATGGGTGTGAAGTGGTAACTCACTGTACTTATAGTGTCATTTTTAGTGGCTGCATTATACTCCACCATATGTATAATGCATCATCGTGTAGTATTTAAGACTCTAAGTACAAGCTACCTAAGTTCAAATCTCAGTTCCATCACTTATTATATGATCTTAGACAAGTGGCTTAACTTCTCTGTGCCTCAATTTATTTATCAAATAGGAATTATGATAATAATATTTCATACTCATGGGGTTGAGAGGAAGGTTAAATTAGTTAACTTATGCACAACGGGGAGCCATCAAAGAGTGCTGAGCAAGGGATTCACAGGGATGGACCTGCCTTCTGAAAAGCTTTTCTTCAGCAATGTTCACTTTGCTGCCCTGATGCAGGAGGGCAGGAAACAGGTAGCTGGCTTCTGTTTCACCCAGGGATGGGATATTCTTAGAGTCAGTAGAATGAAAGGTTAGAGGGAGAAGGAAGGAGAATGTGTACTTGAGAATTATTGTGAAGGAGGACCCTGGATTTGAAATTGGCCAACAGAGAGATTCAAGCAGATAGAAGAGGCCATGAAGGGGCCAGGGGGAGACTGGTCCTCTGGATGAGTCCAGAAACCTGCTGCCATCGTGGCTCTTCACTAGGAAGGCAGAACAGGAGGTGTGACTGGAGAGTGGTATCATATACTCTAATAGATTTTGCATCGTAATGTGATTACGGACTTTGGCTTGGGTCGAAGTCACAACACTAATGAGAATTTCCATGTATATGCAATTTCCGTCTTCCAGATACTGCATTAGGTGTTTTACCATCATCTAGTTTGCTTGAACCAGTTCTGAGAGGGAGAAATGATTGCTCTCATTTTAGAGATGAGCAAAGTGAGGTCCACTACCGCAGAGGACTTAGAGTCCACTATTGCACAGTTAAGGAGGGGCAGGGAGCAGGATGCCACACTGGGTGTGTCCACATCCAAAGCAGGCCAAGAGATCATTAATCACGGGCTCTGCTGCTCAGGAAGAATAAAATAAAAATGGCATCTCTGTTGGTAGATTTGGCTTGCTTATCCCATCACTTTCAACCGCCCATGTTTACATAAGGCCACACCGCTGGACTAGAATGCCTAGCTGTGGCCCCTCTCAAGACAACATGATAAACAGAGCATTTGCTCCAAGCTGAACAAGGCACACTCCCTCAGCACTAACCCACATAACAGTGTGCCTTTGGATAATTGAGGCTGTGGGCACACAACCCCTTATAGATTAAGTAAGCAGGTGTATTTTCTGGGCAGATGGTCTTGGAAGTTGAGTAGTACTTCGGAAGCTACAGATTCTGGAGACAGGCATCCACTGAAGCCAAAGATTCTCCACCCGTGGGGAGGCGTCCATTGCTCTTGAGCTAGGCAGTCGGGAACCATGGAAGGTTTCTGAGCTGAAGGTGGCATTTGGTCCTTCAGTTGCATGGTCTGTACCCTCAAGGAGAGCTGATGGGCAGAAAGCTGGAGGTGGGTAAACAGAAGAGGCCCACCACTTCTTGCAGTGTGTGCATGGCAGGGGGCGTCTGCAGGTACAGAGTCGGGTGCTGGGGCAGGCTCCCACGCGGCTTCATCCCCACTCGGGACAGGCAGTGGCTCCATTGACCCGGATGAGCTGCGTACTGTGCTGCAGTCGTGCCTGCGCGAGAGCGCCATCTCGCTGCCCGACGAGAAGCTGGACCAGCTGACGCTGGCGCTCTTCGAATCGGCCGACACGGACGGCAATGGGGCCATCACCTTCGAGGAGCTCCGGGACGAGCTGCAGCGCTTCCCCGGAGTCATGGAGAACCTGACCATCAGGTACGGCCGAGTCTCGGGGATTGGCACTGTCCGCAGCAGCGTTAGACTCCTGGTCGGAAGTGTGGCAGGAACTCACCGCGGTTCCGCCCCGCCCCGCCCCTGCACTCCCTAGTTTAACCCACTCTTGAGTGTCCTGCAGGGCAGCTATCTTCATTGCTTCCACTTCCTGTAGTGTCTGCAGAATCAACTCACGGTATGAGGCACCTACTGTGTGCTGACCACTTATGCATATACCAGTGCATTTTATAGCAATACTCATTTTAAAAAGGAAGTTACTTCGCCTGAAGTAAGTTGCCTAGGATCACACAAATAATTAACAAAGGTAGTTATTTATGCAACAAATGTTTAAGCAACTTCTATGCCCCCGGCACTGTTCTGAATAACGCAGTGAATGAGGTCTGCACCCTGCTGGGACTCCGTTCCAGGTGGAGAGACAGGTCATTCACACCAATAAACAAACACATAAACTAGAGAAGCACGAAATTAATAAGTGCTGTGGAGAAAATAAGAGTGTAACAACAAGACCCGTCTGTCCGAATCCAGGCTCTGAATAGAGCCGGTTTTGTAGTTCATTCTTCCTGTGTATTAACTTCTTTTTTTTTTTTTTTTTTTTTCCCTGAGACTGAGTCTCACTCTGTTGCCCAGGCTGGAGTGCAGTGGCATGATCTCAGCTCACTGCAACCTCCGCCTCCCGGGTTCAAGCGATTCTCCTGCCTCAGCCTCCCGAGTAGCTGGGATTACAGGCGCCAGCCACCACGCCTGGCTAGTTTTTATGTTTTTAGTAGAGACGGGGTTTCGCCATGTTGGCCAGGCTGGTCTCGAACTCCTGACCTCAGGTGATCCGCCCGCCTTGGGTTCCCAAAGTGTTGGGATTACAGACGTGAGCCCCCGCACTGGGCACCTGCGTGTTAACTTTCTTGGGGCTTACTTACCAAAACATATCTCAGATTCTTCCATCCTTTTCGATTGCCTCTTTTAAAATTGGAAAGTAAAGAGAAGTAATAAAAATAGCCACGGTTGTGGCATTAGGCAGACCGGAGTCCCCTGTCAACTCCACGGAGCTGTGCGACTGTGACCAAGCCACTTGACCTCTCTGATTCCTGGTGTGAAGAAAGCCGGCCTGCTTGCCAGACTTGGTCGGCCACAGCTGGAGGGGGTCTTTAAGTTTAGATATGGGTGGTCCCCACCCCACCGCTCCCCTCTGAGCGGAGCCCGCCTCTCTCTCGCAGCGCTGCCAGCTGGCTGATGGCCCCTGCCCCCCGCCCACGCCCGCACCAGCCGCGCCAGCTGACCCGCGCCTACTGGCACAACCACCGCAGTCAGCTGTTCTGCCTGGCCGCCTATGCAGGCCTCCACGTGCTGCTCTTCGCGCTGGCGGCCGGCGCGCACCGTCACCTCGGCGCCAGCGTCATGGTGGCCAAGGGCTGCGGCCAGTGCCTCAACTTCGACTGCAGCTTCATCGCGGTAGGCTCTGCCAGCATACAGTGCTCTGAAAATGTTAGGAGCTGAAGTGGGCTCCTCCTAGACAGAGCGACCCACAGAGGACACCTGAAATGTCAGGGCATGGTGACACCTTAGAAATCAGCTGGGCAAACGCCCAGAGGTGGAGGATGCCGCCCAGAGAGGGACAGTACCTTGTCCACAGTCACACAGTTGGTAAATAATAACATAGGTGGCAATTTTGTGCAGTATGTACCAGGCACGGTGCTGAGCAGGCTCCATTTGATCTTCACAACTCCCCTATGGTAGACCCCAGTGCAGGTCTGCCTTCAAGAAGAAATCCTGTAAGAAGCCTTGAATACCAGACCATGGAGTTGGAATGTGGTTCTCTGGCTCCTGGATGAGGTCTCTAAGAGGTGTTTTTGTTTGTTTGTTTGTTTGTTTGTTTGTTTGCTTGTTTGTTTGTTTTGAGATGGAGCTTCGCTTTTGTCTCCCAGCTGCAATGGCACAATCTCAGCTCGCTGCAACCTCTGCCTCCCAGGTTCAAGTGATTCTCCTGCCTCAGCCTCCCCAGTAGCTGGGATTACAGGTGACCGCCGCTGCGCCCGGCTTATTTTTATATTTTTAGTAGAGATGGGGTTTCACCATTTTGGCCAGGCTGGTCTCGAACTCCTGACCTCAGGTGATCCGCCCTCCTCGGCCTCCCAAACTGCTGAGATTACAAGCATGAGCCACCACACCTGACCTCTAAGAGTTTTTGATCACACAACTCCTACCATTAAAACAAAACATATGCTTATATGCATGCCCTATTATCATTAGCTAATAGACTAATGGCACAACGTAACTACAGGGGAAGATTCATCACTGATGAGCAGGGATGCCCATCTCTAGCTCAGATACGCTTCTGGATATCAGCTTTTCGTTAAAGTGGGTTTTATAGGTTTTATTTTAAATTTATTTTTATTATTTTTAATTGATGATTTTAATTTTTGTGGGCACATAGTAGGTGTAGATATTTATGGGGTACATGGGATGTTTTGATACGTGGGATGTTTTGATACATACGATGTGTAATAATCACATCTTGCAAAATGGGGTACCCATCCCTAGAGTGGGTTTTGTGTTAACAGCTCAACGAGCTGACAAAGACTTCATTCCAGGAGTGGGAGACGTGTGATTTATTTTCTTGGTCATTTGCTCTTGCATTACTAGCACAACTGTTAATCTGTGGTTTCTCTGCTGGGAAACTTTTAAAGCTACTTGTCCTTCCTGTGAGGGGTAGTTAGCTTAGTTTTGGTAAAGTCAAATACTGTGCCCTACAAGTCCACATCCTTGGCAAACATAAATATACTGAAAGCAAATGAGTAATGAGAGAACCCTGGTCAACCACTCCACATTTGGGAAAGTCTGGTCCTCCTGCAAGGCACCTTGAGAACTAACACGGCACGTGCCCATCTGACATATGGACTGAATGAGGACACCAAGTCAACAGATATATTTTATTTATTTGAGACAAGGTCTCCCTCTCTCACCCAGGCTGGAGTGCAGTAGAGTGGTCATAGGTTGCTGTAACCTCAAACGCCTGGGCTCAAGCAATCCTCCTGCCTCAGCCCCCTAAGTAGCTAGGATTACAGGTGCGTGCCACTGTACCCAGCTAATTAAACAATTTTTTTTTCTATAGAGACAGGGGTCTCACTGTGTTGCCCAGGCTGGTCTCAAACTCCTAGGCTCCAGTGATCCTACTGTCTCAGCCTTCCAAAGTGCTGGGATTAGTGGAGTGAGCCACTGTGCCTGGCCCATGTATTAAATATTAGTGAAAGTATAGATGTTTCTCATGTGTTTAGATAAAAATTAATACAAATAGACATTCTGTAACTTTCTCTTCCCACCGCAATTCTGGAGACCCTCCTCTAGCGGTCCCAGGTGTGAATCCAGGGAAGCAGCAAGGCATGGGGGCAGGGGAGTTTGGTGAGTGTCCTGTTCAGAAAGCACAGCTAGCTCAGGAGGATGCAGGGAGGTGGCTGGGAAAAGAGGACAAGACAGACAGAGAGTGAGGCAGGACTCTCTCCCACTCTGCCTGGCCAGGTGCTGATGCTCAGACGCTGCCTCACCTGGCTGCGGGCCACGTGGCTGGCTCAAGTCCTACCACTGGACCAGAACATCCAGTTCCACCAGCTTATGGGCTACGTGGTGGTGGGGCTGTCCCTCATGCACACTGTGGCCCACATTGTGAACTTTGGTGAGTGATCTGGGGCAGAGTTGGGTTAGGGAGAAGCTTGAGCAGCTTCAAGCCCAGGATGCAGGACCCAGCCCCTATGTGTACTACCTGCCCAAAGGGCAGAGAAGGGGTGCCTTGGATAAGCCAATGCTCTGGTCAAAAGTTTCTGCCTGTGCTAGTATCTGATGGTGCAGGGTGGGGATTCCAAAGGGAAGATGGAGTGGGAAGAGCTGGTCTTGCGGTCACTTAACCTTTCCGAGCTTGTTTTCAGTGCTCCAGGCTCAGGCGGAGGCCAGCCCTTTCCAGTTCTGGGAGCTGCTGCTCACCACGCGGCCTGGCATTGGCTGGGTACACGGTTCGGCCTCCCCAACGGGTGTCGCTCTGCTGCTGCTCCTCCTCCTCATGTTCATCTGCTCCAGTTCCTGCATCCGCAGAAGTGGCCACTTTGAGGTGCCGCAGTCCCTGCCCTTTTGCTTCCCCCAAGGCCAGGGTTCTACTTTCATTTCTTTCCGTGTCCCTTCTGATTTACTCCAGAGCCCAGGAAGGTCCCAAGCTGGTCTGCCTATTACTTGCATGTGATTTGGGACCTGCCGCTGGATTCTGCCATTGGACTGTGGTTTATGTCTGCCAAGTGTAGATGTTTTGCTGTGGAAGAGTCTGCCTTTTTGCTGGCTTATCCCTTTAGCCTATTTAGATTAAGTGGGCTTAAAACAGCACAGGGAGGGGATGGACAATAGGCTCAGCAAGTTTTGAATCCCTACTCCACTGCTTACTGGTCACTCAACCTTTCCAAGCCTCGGTTCTCTCATCTGTAAAATGGAGGTGTAATTCTCTATGTTATTTTAGGAATTATAGGCGATAATACATGTAAAACCACTAACTACATACCTAGCACATAGGTGCTCTGAAAATGTTAGTTCCATCTTCCCTTCTGTCTCTCCAGCGTCCTCAAGATGCAGAAAGTCACAGAGGACTTGGTTTGGAGAGCTTGACTGTCTCCTGGCCTGCCCACATCAGAAATAGGCATATACTGAGCACCTACCTACTCTGGGCCAGCAACAAGCCTTTGAAGTAGGAATCAGAATCCTCATTTGACCAATGAGGAATTTGACACTCAGAAAAGTAACGAAATTGCCCAAGATCCCAAAGCTTTAGCGGGTGCTAAAATTGTCTTCTGCTATTTCTTCACTCCCAGGAAGCCACTGCTGTCTTTCCTTTCTTCCTTCTGAGAATGGGTCAGGGGGCAGGGATACTGATGCTCATGATCCCTGTGGGGGCACTCCAGTCTGCCCAGAACCTCCCCAGGCAGATATTTCAGATGTTTGCCTCTGGTATCAGGAAGCTTCCCTTACAGCCTCCTTTGGCCAAGCCCCCAGAAAAAGAAGCTTCCCAACCGCAACCTCTTACCCAGCTCCATCCCCAGGAGAGAGTCAAGGCTCTGGGCACTGTCCTGGCTTTGCGGATAACCCTGAGTCCTGGCTCTGTTCCATCCCTCAAGCCTTGAGTTCTGGAAGTTTACTGTCCCTCTACCCCCACAGGTGTTCTATTGGACTCACCTGTCCTACCTCCTCGTGTGGCTTCTGCTCATCTTTCACGGGCCCAACTTCTGGAAGTGGCTGCTGGTTCCTGGAATCTTGTTTTTCCTGGAGAAGGCCATCGGACTGGCAGTGTCCCGCATGGCAGCCGTGTGCATCATGGAAGTCAACCTCCTCCCCTCCAAGGTACAAAGGGCCGTGGGGAGACTTTTCCCATTCATCCCAAGAGACAGTTTGTGGGGTGGAACAGTTGGGTACCCCGTCAGACCCCCAAGGAAATAGGGAATAGTGTAGCTGCAGCCCCATTGCTATGGAGGAGACAAGCAAAATGGAAGACCCAGTCCAGCCCTCCAGGAGGGAGACTTTAGGAAGGTGAATGTCAGGGCAGGCAATACACCTCTAAAATCCAGTTTTGGGGAGAACATTCTCCTCCAGCTCAGTAAGCATTTATTGGTGCCTACAGGGTGCCAGGCCCTGAGCTAGGTTACAGAGAAACAGAAGGTTTTGCACTGTCCTGCTTTCTAGGGGAGCCAGCCCTTTCATTACAGTGCACGGCTGTGTTGCTGGAGGTATTAAACCCTTTGTCTTTGGGAGGTCAGAGAAAACTTCAGAATAAGGGAGAAGATGCCATATCAGGGTTTTGAGGGATGAATAGGAGTTTGTTGGATAGAGAAGACAAAGAAGGGTATTGCTGGCAGGAGGAACCGCATGGTAAAGACAAGAATTGTGAAAGGGTATACTGTGCTTGGGGGACCACAGGTAATTAGGCATAGCTGGAGCCAAGTTGCCAGGAGGAAGCCAGAGAGGTGAGTAAGGCCTGCTCATGAAGGGCCTCCTGAGCTGGGAGACCCACTCCGCAGGCCATGGGGAACCCCTGAGCATGCTGGGAGGAGATGGTGGTATTAAGCTGGGATCATTTATACTCTAGTTAGATTTCTTTAGTTGCTCTGTGGAAGGTGACTTGGAGGGGGCTTGGGGGGAGGTTCTTACAAACACAAAGATGAAAGTTCATGAGGGCCTTGACACTGAGGCAGTGGCCATGGGATGGAGACAGGTGCACATCACAGAAAGACTCAAGAAGCAACTGGTTATGTTTTGCGGCAACAGAGAGAATGGAGTCTAGGACGTCTCCCAGGTGTCTGAGTGGTATCATCTGTGGAGAAAAGGAAGGCAGTTCTAGGTGGGCTCAGCTCTGGACACACTGCATTGGAGGACCTGGGAGGCTGAAGAATGAGGCTGTGCTGTGTGTCTAGGCTCTGGCATCCAACAGCCTCAGCTGCATTCAGATCCCACGGTTTCTTACCCGGTGGCCTTGGGAAGTTATTTAACCTCTCTGAGCCTCCTCTTCTCCTCCCTAAAGTAGAGAGAAAATAATACCCGCCTCATACAATTGCTGTGAGGCCTAGAGATAGCACAGTGCTCCAAAGCAATTGTCTGGAAGGATGTTGTTGTCCAAGGAGAGATGCTCATGGGTGGTTGGAATGCTGGCCAAGCACTGGCCGAAGTTCCAAGAAAGGGCTGGAGCAGCCAGGGAGGCATCACAGGGACACGTCACAGAGGGTCCACTAAAAAGCAGTGCTTACACCCTGAGAAGCAGGGTAAAACCAGGGGCCCCGCTTCAGACACAGCCTGGCTGCCCCCTGTAGGATTGTTGCCCACTTCCAGATCGGCAGGTTGGCTGCTGAGGTGGGCCGCCACTCAGAAGCACAGAAGAGTGTCGTGTCTCGGGGCATGCCTGTTTTATGGAGGAGGAGGGCAGCCCAGCCTCTGCCCTCTTATCCTGGAGCCCCTGGTGGCTTTGGGCCTGCAGGAATGATACTGATCTCCTTCCTCTTTCCCAGGTCACTCATCTCCTCATCAAGCGGCCCCCTTTTTTTCACTATAGACCTGGTGACTACTTGTATCTGAACATCCCCACCATCGCTCGCTATGAGTGGCACCCCTTCACCATCAGCAGTGCTCCTGAGCAGAAAGGTAACGGCGACCTCCCCCAGTCACTCTCCACTTAGTCACTGAGTTCCTGTTGTGGGCCAAGTACAGGCTGGGAACTCGGAACACAGCACTGAACAAGGCCAGAAACAAAGTCAGCCTCAAAAAGCTCTCTTTGAAGTGGGAGCCGGCATGCAGACACCGATTGGCATGGCAAGGGCTGTACCAGTTGCACTGAAGTCTTATAGGGAGGGCCTGGCTTGATGGGGAGAAGCCTTTGCAGACACAGGGGCATTCAGCTGGACTTTGAATGGCTAGCAGGAGTTTAACAGATAGGGAAGGAGATGGGGAGGAGGCAGAGGGAAAAGCAGAAGTAAAATCATGAGAACCTGGAGACTCAGAAGAGTCTCCTATAGCTAGAGCTATGGGGAGGGGGTGGGTGGGCAGGTGGAGTAGCAAGGAAAGAAGGGAGGGACATACAGAGAGAGAAAAAGAGCATGAAAGGCAGGTGATGTTGCTGGCAAAGCCAGTTAGAGCTAGGATGGGACTAAGGAGGATTTCAGAAGCAAAGTTGGAATCCAGATGGATGGAGCAGCCAATTGGGAGCCATGAATGGTTCTTAAGCAGAGGAGTACCTGGCTTAGGAGAGGATATAGGCGTTTTTAAGAGGGCTGTGATGGGAGACCAGGTTTCCCTACTCCCACCTGGACTTGGGCCTTATAGAGCCCCAAGGCAGCAGAATCCCTCACACCCTTCTCCTCCAGCCCTGAACTATTCCCACTGCTTTTTGGGTCCCTAGCATGCACAGAACAGTTCAGCTGATGCTTTTGCTCAGCTGTCCTCTGACTCTCACCCATGCACGTGCCTTCCTTCCAGTCCCAGGCTGTTTTTGGAGCTGCCACCTGGACCCCTGCCCTTCTTCCCACCATGAGAGGTGCCTCCAAGTATGGCAAGGGTGGCTTGCACTGACATTTCCAACAGGGAAGGCCTTGAGTGACCTATTACAGTAAGACCCTTGCTTGGCCTCATGAGGGTTACCCGGCCCTGCGTGTTGGGGGTTCTCTGACTCATCCTGGTTACAAGCTTTAGTGTCACTCAGGATGCCTCCCAGACCCAGCCCAGAAGGACCCCCGGCCCAGATCCCTCAGCTCACAATGTAGACCCAAGGCCAGGGTTTCCACATGTGGGGCTGCATACCCCCTACCTTGGAATCACCTGAATTGTGCCCTCAACGTACCATGGAACAAGGTAGAGGTTGGAGAGGGTGAGGCTATTTTCTCCCTAGTTTTTTCCTTTTCTTTTCTACTCTGTGAAGAACGTCTGTGCTCTCAGAGAACTCAGACAATATCAAAATACGTACAGAAGAAAATGAGAATCCTTCATATAATTTTATCCAAGGGAAACCATTGCCAATTATTTGGTGAATAGGCTTCCAGCTCTCTCTCTCTCTCTATCTACATGGCTAACCAGATGGAGAGATTTTGTATACATGGGCTCACACTAGAGGCAGTGTTTCATAGCAGCAGTATGTCATGGAGATCTTTGTATATCAGTAAAGACAGAGCTTTTCCTTTTTATGCCTGCATGGTATTGCAGTGTATGGATACTAATATGGTTATTGACTATTATTAATATTATATGGGTGTGTCGTGTGTTTCACCCATTCTTTTTCTCCCCTAACTTTCCAAACTTGTTATATTTCACCAATTCTTTTTTTTTTCTAGAGTCTTACTCTGTCACCCAAGCTGGAGTGCAGTGGCATGATCTCGGTTCACTGCAGCCTCTGCCTCCCAGGTTCTCCTGCCTCAGCCTCCTGAGTAGCTGGGATTACAGGCGTGCGCCACCATGCACGGCTAATTTTTTTGTATTTTTGTATTTTTAGTAGAGTTGGGATTTCACCATGGTGGCCAGGCTGGGTCTTGAACTCCTGACCTCAGGTGATCCACCCACCTTTCCCAAAGTGCTGGGATTACAGGCATGAGCCCGACCTTCACCATTTCTTGAAAGGATTTCTTCTGGGTCTCAGTTTGGAATCTGCCTGTCCTTGGACCCTGGGAGAGTCTCCTGCCCTGAGCTGAAAGGGTTCATGTAGGGGGCTGGTAAATATACCAACTTTGTTTATAGAGCTTGTTTACTGGATTCAGGAGTGGGACTCAGTTTAGCAACTGTGGCTGAATGAATTCAACCACCATTGTTGGAGACTTCCTAGGTCTGAGTCATTGCTTGAGGCACTTTAGGGTATATTTATGTAGCCAAGGCATGCAAGCGCCTAAGGGTTCTGATGCCCGAATGAAGGAGGAAACCTCCGAAAGGTGGATGGAGCTAGGATCCTAGAACTTGAGCTCCAGTCCTGACTTTTCAATCCGCTCCTCATAAAACTGCGAAGCACCTCTCTAAGCCTCTGTAAAATACATGGTAACACCAGGTCATGAATTCCTTCATCAACTTGAATGGGACATCTTTATTTTCACTAACCTCTAACTGAAATTTAGCATTTTCTTCAACGATAAATGTGAGTAACAAACCCCAGGAGCATTAATGGTACCTCTGACTTTTTCACGGTGAAAACCATGGATGTCTTTCTATCATGTTACAGCTGCGGCCAATGCTTCAAGAGTATTTATGCTCACTACTGCTTCTGATTCCCAGGGTTGGCTGGGGCCTGCTAGAGGCTAGAGCTCATTAATTCATGTATTAACAAAGAAGCACATGGATTCCTGTCACAAAATTTTTTTTTTAAACATTTTGATAACTAATTATAACTGGATTCATATGTAATTTCTCTGTATATTACTTTATGTCAAGCTTGTCCAACCCATGGCCCTTGGGCCACATGTGGCCCAGGACAGCTTTGAATGTGGCCCAACACAAATTCATAAACTTTCTTAAAAC
This sequence comes from Papio anubis, assembly GCF_008728515.1. Lineage (NCBI taxonomy): Eukaryota > Metazoa > Chordata > Mammalia > Primates > Cercopithecidae > Papio > Papio anubis. The sequence continues at coordinate 120,091,443 of NC_044982.1, read as the reverse complement.
ATGATGAGATTTTTTTTTGTGATTTTTTTTTCTTTTTAGTTCATCAGCTATTGTTAGTGTTAATGTATTTTATGTGCGGCCCAAGACAATTCTTCTTCTTCCAGTGTGGCCCAGGGAAGCCAAAAGGTTGGCCATCCCTGTTTCATGTATTTAGACCCTTATTCTGAGAAGGAGACTATCCACTGCCTTTGCAGGACTGCTAAAAGAATCCGTGGTTTAAAAAAAAAAAAGAAAGAAAGAAAAGGACAAGGGTTCAGAGCAGGAGATCTCTTGCATCCTCCTCACTCTGATGTTGTGGATTCTATTTGGTACCACTCAGCAGAAGACTCACATCACCTCACACCACATTTCCATAAGTCATTCATTCAACAGAGGCCCTTAGTAATTACATTCCAGGCATGGATACCATGAAAGCAGTTGGTATCACCATGGACTGAGCACCTACTGTGTGCAGAGCCATTGACTAGCAGGAGGGCCTGTTTTGGTGAGACCTTGGCCTGATGGAGTTGGCAGAGTCCCTGCCTTTAGAAAATTCCCAGTGAGCTGCTCTGATCCTTTCTTTGTTACAGGAGTCTGTACCCTTATTAAGCTCAGGTTGACTTCATCAAGAAAGATCTCAAGGTCTGTCCCAAAGAGATCAACTCTCCGAGTCCTGTGGCTGTGGCTGCTAGTTTGGTCCTGAGGAAGGACATTCAAACAAGGACTTGGAGGGCTGAGGCCCAGCACCAATCCCTCCGGTGGGGTGAGGCCTGCTCCCTGGTGCCGGTCACTATGGACCTCCTTTCCCCTCCCACTCTTCTCTTGCTCAGACACTATCTGGCTGCACATCCGGTCCCAAGGCCAGTGGACAAACAGGCTATATGAGTCCTTCAAGGTATCAGACCCCCTGGGCTGTGGTTCCAAGAGGCTGTCGAGGAGTGTGACAATGAGAAAGAGCCAAAGGTTGTCCAAGGTAGGTGGCTACTGGAGAGAAGGGGTCCAACCTGCTGGCAAGCCCACAGAGACCAAGTTGCCTCCTTCTTCTCAGTGAGTATCAATTATTGAGCAACTGCTGTGTACACAAATGGCAGCACAAGGGGGTTAGGCAACTGCTGACTCCGTGGTTCAAGAACCTTCTCGAAGTGTTACCACTCCAGATCCTTCCCAGTCTGATGTCCCTCATTAGATGGGGGAAGAGAGCAACAGAAAGAGAGTGGGAATTGAAATCAGAAAGACCCACCTCCAGGTCTCTGCTCTAATACTCTCTAACTGTGTGGCCTTGGGCATGTCCTTTGGTTTGTTCATCTATAAAATAGAAGTAGTTCCTCTATTACTTACCTTTCTCTTACGACTATTTAAAAAACCAACTGAATGAATGCACATAAAGTACTGCGTGAAATAGGCAGCAGGGTCCAGGTGGACCCCCTCCTCCTCCTCATCACCATCAGCAATGTTATTCTCTTTAGATCCTTGATGAAACCTATAAAGCTGATGAGCTGCTGGTGCCATCAGGTTTTGGAGGAACAGAGAGAGGCAGAGCAACTGCTAAAGAAATAAGAATAGACACTGAGGCTGAGGGTGGCTGAATTCAAACTAAGTAGACTGTGCCTCATGGCTGGGAGACAGGTTAACATATGAAAACCCTGCCATAGGAGACGTCTGCAGGCCTGGCCCAATCCTGCCTTGCCATTGGGAAATTTAAAGTCCAGGGTTGAGATCCAGGTGAGATCCTGCTTGGCCAGACCAGAGGACCTTTCCAGGACCACACCAGGAGCAAAGCTCTGGGATATGCAGGGGTAGGTAGGAAAAGCAGAACATTCTGGGCTGTTAATCAGGGAAACTTCCTGAAGGAGGAAGCTGACTTTCAAAATCAGACGAGTCATGGCACATTGTGGATCAGTGGGCTAGACACACTAAAAGCTGTTTCCTTGGGACCTCAGTCACCTCTGCCACCATAAATTGGCACAATCTTTTCTGGCAGGCAGCCTGGCCATATGTGTTAGCATTTTAAATATGTATACCTACATGCCCAGCAACTCCATTTTAGGGACATATTCTTAAAAGCTAACTGGGGGCCGGGCGTGGTGGCTCACGTCTGTAATCCCAGCACTTTGGGAGGCCGAGGCTGGCGGATCATGAGGTCAGGAGATTGAGACCATCCTGGCCAACATGGTGAAACCACGTCTCTACTAAAAACACAAAAATCAGCCAGACGGGGTGGTGCGTGCCTGTAGTCCTAGCTACTCAGGAGGCTGAGGCAGGAGAATCGCTTGAACCCAGGAGGCAGAGGTTGCAGTGAGCCAAGATTATGCCACTGTACTCCAGCCTGGGCAACAGAGCAAGGCCCCATCTAAAAAAAAAAAAAATGCTAATTGGACGGGTGCACACAAAATATAGTAATTTCCTTGTTAATTTAGCAAATATTTGTGGAGCGCAGCATCTGCTTTTTTCCAGGTTCTGTTCTAGATGCTGGAGATCTATCAGTAAGTAACAAAGGCATAGTCACTGCTTACCTTCTGGTGGGGAGACAGACAATGAACAAATAAAATATATGCATAATATGTCAGGTGATAATAAATGCTGTAAAGATAAATAAGTCAGTGTCAAGAGGTAGGGATGGGAAAAGTGCTATTTCAGAGAGGGTGGTTATTTACAATAATGAGAAAATGAAGCTAATCAAAATGCCCAACAATAGGAAAATAACTAAATAAATTGCTGATCACCTTTACAATAGAATATTAAACCTCCTAAGAAAATGATTCAGTCAATTTAAATGTATTTACTTGGAAAACCTGTCAAGATGTAGTAAGTGGAAAAAGCAGGCTACTAAAAAGTATGCTCCATTTATGTGAAAGTATTGTGTATGTCTGTGTTAGAAAAAAATCTGTAAGTGCATGGAGAAAATGCTGAGTAGTTAGGTGCTCTGATACATTTTTCACTATTGTTTAATAGTTTCTATATCTGTATTTTTAAAGCTAACGTTATTGATTTGTGATTTAAATAATAAAGAAATTTCTGCTTTGAAACAAAGCAGAGTGTACAGCCCCCAGCACAGGGAGTTGTGGTATCTGACAAGGACGTCACTGGAGCTGACGTCCTACAGGCCCAACGGAGATCCCTGGCCGCAGGACGAAGACCTGGTGTACATGAAGACAAAAGAGGAGACTCACACATGGTGGGAAGCCTATTCTGAAGACAGTGGCCTAGTAAGGCTGAGGAAGGTGGGACTAGAGGCAGGAGGGCCAGCTGGCTTATCTTCCCATAGATGGTGGGTCCTTGGAACATGCCTTAAGGTCAAACCATGTTCAGAAAGGATGACACATCACCTGGGTGTCTCTGAAGCCAATCATCTGCCTGCTACCCTCCCAACTTTTGCATAATAACTGCCCCAGTAATACTTTCTACTTAGTGTTTCTCTTACGTCCCAACATTACTTTAAACTTAATTGTATTTCAAAAGGAGTCTTAAGATTATTATCTCTAATGGAAAACTAGTATTACATGTCATGAACACAGGATAGCTCTGAAAGTAAAAACAATGAGAATCAATGTTATTAAATTCTTGCTAGACGGCCTGTCTGCTAAGGCTCCAAGCCAGAGGTGGTGCTCCACACTCTTCCCTTTTCCTTCCTTCCTTCCTTCCTTCCTTCCTTCCTTCCTTCCTTCCTTCCTTCCTTCCTTCCTTCCTTCCTTCCTTCTCTTTCTTTCTTTCTTTCTCCTTCTCCTTCTTCCTTCCTTCCTTCCTTCCTTCCTTCCTTCCTTCCTTCCTTCCTTCCCTCTGTCTCTCTCACCCCCTCCCTCTCTCCCTCTCTCTTTCTTTCTTTCACACTTTCTTCCTTTTCTTTCTTTCCTTTCTCACTTTGTAAAAAGGAAGGAAAAAAAGAGAAGAGGTTAGTAAGTGTTAGAGAGGTGGTAGAGATGCATTAGCCAGAATGGAAGGCTTTCGCGTTGCCATGAGAAGGACTAAAGAAAATTGAAAGGAGAGGAACTGTCTCATAGCCTAACTCTCAAACCACCACCAGGAGTTCATGCCCCACACCAGGGGAGCAGCCTTCAGTCATCTCTGGACAAAGAAGCAACATGGCATGATGTCACGATCCTGGAGAGGCAGCAGGAGACCCAGGATTTACCAGAGCTCCGTGGGAATGTGGGCACGTCCTTCCCATGCTCTCAGCCTGGATGATTGTGAAGGTCACTCCTAACTCTGCCTCCTGCACCAGAGCAGGAAATAGCACAGGCTCCTTTAGGCCTGTTCTGGGGTCTGCTTCCTTCACCTTCCAGAAGGAAAGATACTGACTCGGACAGGGCTGACTGTCTACCATGCTCTAAGTCCTGAGGAAGACAGAGGAGGACTGCTCTCTTCCCCCAAGGAGCACACTGTCTGCAACCCCAGAGCAAAGCCCTAGGGCCCAGGGAACTGTGAGCCAGGGGAGACCCTGGCTTCTCTGCTTGGAGAAGGTGGGAAGAGCTTCAAAGAGGAATAGCAACTTCAGATGAGCTGGACAATGAAAGATATAGTGTGCACTGAAGGAATTTGACAGCTGGGAAAGAGGAAAGGGTATTTCAGGCAGAGGGAAAAGAATATTTCAGGTTAGGAGGGGAGTGCTTTCCAGTCACACCCTGAAACTGACTTGTGCTAGACCATAGGAGCCACTGTTAAATTTTCAGGAATTTCGTGAGCTGGTTATTGAACACAGTTGTTATGGTGGGAGCCATGGTGGGCAGGATTTACACCACAGAAATGGGCAGAAGCTAACAATCAAGACTGTTATCTCCAGAAGTCAGTTTACTAGCACATCCCTGATGTTATCCTTCAAAGGCAAAGAAGCTTCTAAGAAATGCCTAATACTGTCCACACCAAGACCCATAACTCTCTGCTCTACTCCCTGCAGGGCTCCAGGATACTTTTGGAGAACCACCAATTCTGTAACATCAAGGTGAGAGGCTGCAGGGGTGGACATGAGCAAGAACGCCTGCCCCAACCAAAGGAAATGAAGTCTTTGCCTTTAAGGAGGGGCTGTTGTGATTGTGGGTACTCAAGCTCCTCAAATCCCCATGGGCTGACATCCAGGTATCCGGGTCATGTAACCACATCCCTCCCCCTGCTCTTTATATCCAAGGGTGCTCGGCCTCACACCTCACACTCGGCCTGTCTCTTCTCCAGGAGCAGGGATGGGTGTGCAGTGTACAGGGCTACGTGCTCTCTGTCCCTGTCTCCTGGGCACCCACGGCACACACCCGGCAGTGGCAGGCATGCACCCCTGGGATGCGGATCGAGTCCTTGTTTTCACTAGCTCTGCATTCTAACACCTAGAGCTCTCCCCAGGCTGGTGCTGAGAGCACAGGATGTGGAAAGAGCACTGGATTGGGAGCCACTTAGACCTGGGTTCCAGCCCAGGAGATGTCTTTTTATGTATAAAGGGGGTCCTGAAGCGCTGGGGACATCCCCTGGTAGCAGGGGAGACCAGCGTCACCCCCCCATCTCCCTTCTCTGACTCCCTCTTGTGCGCAGTGCTACATCGATGGGCCTTACGGGACCCCCACCCGCAGGATCTTCGCCTCTGAGCACGCCGTGCTCATCGGGGCAGGCATCGGCATCACCCCCTTTGCTTCCATCCTGCAGAGTATCATGCACAGGTGGGCAAACAGTGTGCTCCTGCCTGCATCCTGGGTCAGAGCCCCAAGGCGCCCTCCCTGCTCCTCCTCCCTTTATTCCTTCTCCTTCCTCTCCTTTCACCTGTCTCTCTCTCTGCTCTTCTCTCTCTTGCCTCTCCTGCTCTGCCCCCATCTCCTTTTTGTGTCTCATCCCTCCCCTTCCTCATAGAGTGGACTCTGCCACCCCATCCTTGCTCCGTGTCCCCTGAACTAAACTCTGGGTTCTTGAAATTCTCACCCCAAATTTGTAACGCCTTCCTCCTGCCTCCCCTCAGGCACCAGAAAAGAAAGCATACTTGCCCCAACTGCCAGCACTCCTGGATCGACGGTGTCCAAGACAACATGAAGCTCCAAAAGGTGAGTACCACCTCCTGCAGACAGGCCTCCAGACCTTCTCCCCTGGACACCTCCTAAAATAGGAGCCCATCCTCCTGTGCAAAGGTGGGAGCAGACAGGTCATCCCTGATGGGATCTTTCTTTCCCCACGATACCCTGAATTCTCTTAAATGAGTTCCCCTGGTGCCTCCTGAATGTCTGAGCCCCGCCCCTGCTTCAATGTTCCCATCACCTCTGAGACATGTTCTGAACAGTTCATTAAAGGTTGCGTAGCTTGACAGCCAGGCAGTCTGGATTCAGTTGCAGCCATAATGCTACCTATCCATGACCCCTATGGTGGTTTTAAGAATGGAAACATACTGGCTGGGCAAGGTGGCTCATGCCTGTAATCCTAGCACTTTGGGAGGCCAAGGCAGGCAGATCACTTGAGCCCAAGAGCTCAAGACCAGCCTGGGCAACATGGTGAAACCCTGTCTCTACCAGAAATACAAAAAATCAGTTGGGTGTGGTGGCGGGCACCTGTGGTCCCAGCTACTTGGGAGACTGTGGTGGGAGGATCACTTGAGCCCAGAGGCAGAGGTGGCAGTGAGCTGAGACCACACCACTGCACTCCAGCCTGAGTGACAGAGTGAGACTCTGTCTCAAAAAAAAAGAAATAATAATAATAATGAAAATAATATAATCAAATAATAATGAAAACATGTTTGCCTTTTGAAAATTCATCATCCTGTATATACCACTTAGAAGAGTTTCTTAAAAAGTAATTTATGTTTTTCTGGCTATCCTAAGCTAGTATTTCAACACACTGTTTGTTGTAAACAGTAGAAGATATTAGAGAAAATCCCCGCCTTGGGGTCAGAAACCTGGTTCTGGTACCATGCTGCTCTGTGATCTGGGCATGGCTGCTCACCTCTATGAGTCCTGATTTTTCCCTCCCTTAAATGGGTATGTGAATGTTCCCTGCTTACTTCAGGGTGGTCATATGGGTCCCAGGGATTACAGATGTGAGCCTCCTGCAAATGAGGCAGACCCAGCCGCTGAGCTGAAGGGCCTCTCCCCCTAGGTGGACTTTATCTGGATCAACAGAGACCAGCGGTCTTTTGAGTGGTTTGTGAGCCTGCTGACTAAACTGGAGATGGACCAGGCCCAGGAGACTCAACATGGTAAGAGAGGGACAGGGCCTGAGGGCAGTGGGAGTGGGACAGGGGCATTCAGCATCTTTAAAAAAATAATGTATTGATATGAAACCCACGTAACCTAAAATGAACCATTTAACCATTAAGCGAACTCAGAGTTTTTTGTTTTTGTTTTTTTTTTGAGACAAGGTCTCACTCTGTCGCCTAAGTTGAAGTGCAGTAGCATGATTATGGCTTACTGCAGCCTCTACCTCCCAGGTTCAAGCAATCCTCCCGCCTCAGCCTCCGGAGTAGCTGGAACCACAGGTGCAGGCCACCACTCCCGCTAATTTTTTTTTTTTTTTTGTAGAGAGGAAATCTCCTTATATTGCCCAGGCTAATTCAGTCTTTTTAAGAAGATGTTTATTCCATGTCTTGAGAAGCAGGATGGGGGGAGGTTCTATTAAAATGTAATATTTTGTAAAGTTAAAAAGTAGAAGGGGGAAAAAAAAGCCCTCATAATCTCATCCAGCTATCCAGATGACGCCAGGCATTTTAAAGGATTCCCTTCCAATTTTTGTTTTCTTATTCACATTTTATAAAAATATATTTCTTTATTTTTATAATTTATCTTTTTCATGACATATCTTTTAATTCAGAATAGGCACATGTTGAAAATTTAAATTCCTAGGACTCACCCCAGACCTTCCAAATCAAATGGATTCTCTCAGAGTCGGGCTCAGGAATGTACATTTTAACATGCCCCTCAAACGATTTTTATTCACACTAATTTGTGTTTGGCTTTTGAAGTATAATTTACATACAATAAAATTTACCAATTTAAGCATACAATGAATACAATGGCATTTTGACAAATGCATACAGTAGTGTAACCACCACTGCAATCAAAATATGGAGCATTTCTTTCCATTACTCCTGAAAATTTCCTCTTCCTGTTTTGCAGTCAACACCCTCCCCTGACTTGTAACCCATGGCAACCACTGGTCTGCTTTCTATCATGACAATTTTGCCTTTTACAGCATTTTATATAAATGGAATCATATAATATGTAGTCTGTTCCATCTGACTTCTTTCGCTTAGCATAATACCCTCACGATTTATCCGTGTTGTTGCATGTATCAGTAAGTCATTCATTCCTTTGCATTGCTAAGTGGTATTCCATTTTATGGGTGTACCACCATTTGTCCAATTATCTTTTAAAAAGAAATTTAAAAATCAGAAAAACAAATTTTTTATTTTTATACACATATTTACCATTTCTGGGTTCTTTACACTTTTTGTGCCTGGGTCGAGATTTCCATCTGGGAAAGTTTTCCTTCTGCTTGAAGAACAATGGTTCTTTATAGTGCAGGTCTGCTGGTGAGAAACTCTTTTGGCTTTTGACGGCAAACACCTTATCGCACTTTGATTTTTGAAAGATATTATCACCAGTTGATTATATTTTCTTTCATTGCTTTGAAGATACCTCCTCATTGTCTTCTGGCCTGCACCGTTTCTGACAAGATGATTGGTGCCATTATCTTTGTTCTCCCATACATAATGTATCTTTTAAAAATCTCACCACTTGTAAATTTCTATCTTTGTCACTGGTTTTCAGTAATTTTATTATGATGTGCCTTGGTGTGGTTTTATGTTTCTTATACTTGGAGGTCATTGAACTTCTTGGCTTAATGGGCTTATAGATTTCATGAGATTTGAAAATTTTCCAGCTGTTTGAAAAAACATGTTTATCTGTTTTTTGTTTGTTTACTTCCTCTTCCCCTTCTTGCCACTTCAGTTACACAGTTTGATATTATCCCACAGGTCACTGAGTCTCTGTTCTTCTCTTTCTCTCTCTCTGCTTCATTTTTGGATAGTTTCTATTGCTATGTCTTCAAGTTCACTGATCTTTTCTTCTGTAGCACATTATCTATTATTCCCATCCTAATAAAAATCCCAGCAGGATTTTTGAAAAATAGAGATTGACCAGCTGATTCTGAAATGTACATAAAAAGCCAAAGGACTTAAAACAGCTATTGATTCTACCCAATGTATTTTTCATTTGTTACTGTATTTTTCTTCTCTAGATATTCTATCTGGGTCTCTTTACAACCTCCATTTCTCTTGTAGACATATTTGTTGTTTTGTTTTGTTTTGTTTTGTTTGAGACAGAGTCTCACTCTTGTCACCCAGGCTGGAGTGCAGTGGTGTGATTGTGCCTCACTGCAGGTTGGGCTCAAGCAATCCTCCCATCTCAGCCTTCCAAGTAGTTGAGAGTGCAGGCATGCATGACCATGCGTGGCTCATGTCCTTGTATTTTGCAGAGAAGGGGTTTCACCATGTTGCTCAGGCTGGTTGTCTTGAACTCCTGGGTTCAAGCAATCCTCCCGCCTCAGACTCGCACAGTATTGGAATTACAGGCACGAGCCACCACGCCCAACCACCATATTTGTTTTGTTTTATTTTGCTTTGATGTTCTTGAGCACATTCATTAATTATTTCAACATTTTTGTCTATTATGTCTATCATCTCTGTCACTTGTGAGTCTGTATCTAATTACTAATTTTCTCCAGGTTAAATTGTATTTTCTGGCTTCTTTGCATGCCCGATAGTTTATTATTTGATGCCAGACATTATGAATTTTATGTTGTTGTATTATGGACTTTGTGTTATTTCTTTATTATTTTATTTTATTTTTTATTTTTTTGAGACTGGATCTCGCTCTGTCGCCCAGGTGCGATCTCAGCTCACTGCAACCTCCGCCTCCCAGATTCAAGCAATTCTTCTGCCTCAGTCTCGCAAGTAGCTGGGATTACAAGTGCCCGCCTCCACACCCGGCTAATTTTGTATTTTTAGTAGAGACGGGGTTTTACCATGGTGGCCAGGCTGGTCTCAAACTCCTGACCTCAAGTGATCCGCCCACTTCGGCCTCCCAAAGTGCTGGGATTACAGGCGTGAGCCACTGGCCTGGATTTTGTGTTATTTCTTTAAATAGTACTGCACTTCGTTCTGGTGCACAGTTAAATTATGTAAGACTGTGGGTCTTCTTGAGGCCCACTTTTAACTTTTATTGGGGTGAGTCTAGAGCAGTCTTTAGTGTGGGGTAGGACTCTACCTAATGCCCTATATATTGCAAAGCCTCCTCGCTTTTAGTGGGAACGCAAACTATTCCCAGCTGCTTAGCTCGAGGTGTCGTCCATCCTAGTTTTTCTGGTCATTTTCTTTCACACATTCAAATTACTGCTCAGTCAGGGACTTAGGAGAAGCTATGCAGATTTCCAGAACTAGTGAGTGGCCTCCTCCCCTGCATCTCTCCTTCTCTCCTTTCCTCTTTCCCTCTCTTCCTTTCTGCAGTTCCCTTTTCCAGTCTTGTGCCTAATATTCTGGCTGTCTTGGCTTCTGTGAATGCCAGTTTCTGTCTCCTCGCCTCAGGAGACTGCATCAGGCAATAAGCAGGGCTGTTGTAGGGTTTACTTCATCTGTTTCTCTTCTCTCAGCAATGACAGTCCCGTGCCACCTGCTGACCAATGTCTGGAAACCATTGTTTCGTGTGTTTTGTACATTTTTCTGGTCGTTTCAGGTGGAAGGGTAAATGTGGTTCACTTTACTGCAATGTAAATTTTTCTTTTTTTTTTTTTGAGACAGGGTCTGGCTCCGTCACCCAGGCTGGAGTACAGTGGCGCTTACTGCAACCTCTGCCTCCCGGGCTCAAGTGATCCTCCCACCTCAGCCTCCTAAGTAGCTGAGACTGCAAATGTGCGCCACCATGCCCAGCTAATCTCCTTTTTTTAGTAAATGGGGTATCTCCAGGTTACTCAGGCTGGTCTTGAACTCCTGAGCTCAAGTGATCTACCAGCTTTGGCCTCCCAAAGTGCTGGGATTACAGGCATGCACCACTGCACCTGGCCTGCAACCTATATTTTTGATGTATACAAGCTGTAAGTAGAGACAAACATGGATAAACAGATATATTTATTGGGGGTGAATGCTCAACCTTTTTTCTGATTAGTGACAATCAAAAAGTTTAGAGAATGATCTAAGATAAAGATTAGACACCCTGGCCGGGCACGGTGGCTCACGCCTGTAATCCCAGCACTTTGGGAGGCTGAGGTGGGTGGATCACGAGGTCAGGAGATTGAGACCATCCTGGCTAACACAGTAAACCCCGTCTCTACTAAAAATACAAAAAATTAGCCGGGCGTGGTGGTGAGCACCTGTAGTCCCAGCTACTCAGGAGGCTGAGGCAGGAGAACAGCATGAACCCAGGAGGCAGAGGTTGCAGTGAGCCGAGATCATGCCACTGCACTCCAGCCTGGGCGAGGAGCAAGACTACGTCTCAAAAAAAAAAAAAAAAGATTAGATTAGACACCCTTTTTTCCTTCCATTCGTAGTTTTTTTTTAAAGATTAAATACCTTAGTATATATGAAGTCTTTAACTGTTTGGTCCCTTCTTTTATACTTTTATCAAAAATGAATGTTTGGCCTGGTGGCTCATGCCTGTAATCCCAGTGCTATGGGAGGCCAAGGGAGGATTGCTTGAGATCAAGTTTGAGACTAGCCTGGGCAACATAGGCACACGCTGTCTCTACAAAAAAAATATTTTTAAAAAAACTAGCTAGGCATGGTGGCATGCACCTGTAGCCCTAGCTACTTGGGAGGCTGAGGTGGGAGGATCACTTGAGGCCAATAGTTTGAGGCTGCAGTGAGCAATGATAGCACTACTGCACTCCAGCTTGGGCAACAGAGTAAGACGCTGTCTCAAAAAGAAAAGAAGGCTTGAATGTCTTCCCCTCAACCTCTCCAACCTCTCCCTCCTCACTGCCCAAATGTTTGCTGTATTCTACATATTTTACTAAGCATTTACTCTCATCATTATTAAGTATGGTGAAATATTTCTCTGGATCATATCATAGTCTTAATGGGACATCTTTGTGGAATACTGAGGGTTTACACTATATTTAAATGTTAATCTGTTAAAGTCATTGTTTTGTTTTCCTTATAATTTATAGAAGGAGAACTATCTTTAGATATGTTTCTGACTTTTTAAGAGAATTGGCGTAGTGTTTTAGACTTGTTGAGTTCATTAGAACCAGATCATATTTGACTCTTTAATTATCACAAGGTTGTCATGAGTGAATTCAAATTCCTATGATAAACACAGTTTATACGTTCAAGTAATCAAACACAGTTTTCTACAAGAAACTATCCAAACAGATCTAGTTTACTATAACAAACATTCAGAACCTTAAAGTTCAAGTTAACAGTCTTTGGAAGATAACGCTTCAAGCTTAGAATAGTTCAGTAAAGCTCCTTGCTCTTCCTTGTAAATAACGATTACAGCAAATATTTATATACCATTGACTTCTTTTTCTTAAATGCTTTTACTTATATTAATTCATTAGAAACTCAATTTTATGATGACAAGCTGAAGGAAAAGTTTAAATTTAATTTAAATTTTCTAGTTACTGGCACATAAATATTTGCTGTTTGCTTCTTCCTAATCTGTGTAAACAAAGGGTAACAGCTAACCCAGTGCTTTGCATTCTCAAAGCCACTCGAGTCAACAACTCTATCACATCAAATTTCTTTCAGGGTTTCTCATTAACTGCAGCTGAAATTTGTGGCTTCTGATTTCAACTTTAATTATACGTCAAGGTTTGCATTAAATAATTTTTGGTTTATAATTTTTAATTTCTATAGCTTAAGCGTCAATTATTCTAAGTTTGTATCTTTACTCTACCCTTAATAGCTATAGGACCTTGGGCATATTATTTAACCAGTTTGCCTTGAAAGCAGTTATCTGAAAAATCTGGATGCTACTAGTACCCACCTCATAGGATTGTCATGGGAATTAGATGAGATGTCATCTGCAGAACACATAGAACAGTGACTGGAGCTTAATCAACTGCTTGATAAATTTAGTGGTGGTGGTGGTGGTAATAGTAACTGCTTAATAAATTTATTTGTAGTAGAAGTTCTAGTAGTAATAACTGTTTAATAAAAGCAGTAGTAGTATTTAATGGCTATTTAATGAATGGTATAGTTAGTGGTTATACCATAAATTATTTAATCAAGCTCCTAATACTGGACATTTTGTTTATTCCTCATTCTTCATAATCATAAAAATGCAGAAATTAATATATTTGTGCACATAGTTTTTTTCTTGCTTTGGGTGATTTTCTTAGGAAAGTGTCCCAGAAATTAGATGGTTGTCTGAAACACGACTGGATGGAGAGGGTGAAAACCATGCCAGGTCATCCTCCACAGCCCCTTTATCTTCTCCCTCCCACCATGGTGTCTCCCCTTCCCTCCTCTTACCCCTCTCTGGGGTATGGTGACTCTGAGGCAGGGTAAGAAGCAGGGGGTCCCCCAGGTGGGCATCTCATAATACATCTCCCTCCCTCCCACACCATCCAGCACGACTAGGGGTTAAGCGACATGTGACATGAAATGTGCTATCCCTCCTAGGGCCATTTGCATTGTAACAGCAGCTGAGACCTTAGGCCAAGTGAAAAATGGGCTGATGGTGACTTAGGAAACAATAAAAAAGCACGTTGAAATGGCAAAGCTCCTTCAGTGTGGGTGTAGGGGAAGAGAGGAAGAGGAGAAGGATGAGGTGATCATCAGCTCGGGAATGCTCCTTGCCACATCCTAGATCAGGCCCTGCCAACTCTGGCTTGAAGCGACACTCAAGCCTAAGGCAGCACTCACCAATCTTTTTCTCATCATGGCACACATAAAAATGATAACATTCTTATGTCACGTCTGAGTATGGAACACGGAAGTGCGCACCTGGGAGCTCCTGAGTGCTGAAGGATCGGTATCCCAATAGACCTGTAACTTTGTGGCGCAGAACTGCAGGTTCTCTGGCCTTGTGGGCTCTTCCGTGCCAGTCTCCTTCCCCGTCTCCTCAGCTCTCCGATGCCGCTTCCTAAAGCACTGTTTCATTATGTCACGCCCTACTCAGTTACTCTCAACCTTCCCCTCTCTCCTAGCTGGGCATTCAAGACCCTTCCCATTCTGGCCTCAATCTGTTTCCAGTCTCACCTCCTTTTGCTCCCATCTGAGGACGCGGCTCCAACTGGGCACCACACCCTGCCCCGCCAACATCGCATTTGTTCCAGCCTCTCACTCTGTGCTCACACTAGTCCTACTTAGCATGCCTTCCTTTCACCTCTGCTTTTACTCTCACCCCTCGTCCCAGGCCTAACCCAGTCCCCATCCCTTCTGGGAAGCAGCTCTGTCTGCATTAGCCCTTCCCTGCATATCAGTAGCCTTCACGCTATGATCCATTCACTCGGCCTTTGACCCTTTAGTCCAAATTACCTTTTCATGTGTGTGGCTTGTGTCCCCAGCCAGGATGAGGACAGACATGTAAGGCACAGAAGGGCACGAGCTTTGGAGCCCAGGGACTGCCATGCTCACTACCCTGGGATGCATTTCTTCTGTAAATACAAAAGATCTTGGCCAGGCACAGTGGCTCACACCTGTAATCCCAGCAGTTTGGGAGGCTGAGGCGGGTGGATTGCTTGAATCCAAGACCAGCCTGAGCAACACAGTGAAACCCTATCTCTACAAAAATACTAAATAAATAAATATAAAAGATCTAACTCTTGGAGTGGCTGTGAGGCTCACCTTCATGCATATAAAGTAACTAATGTGTGCCATGCACATAGTAGGGCCAGATCAAGCAACGGGCTGCCTCTCCTCTCCATGGCACTGGTCACACGACAGACCCTGGGCAAAAGACCTATGGGTCTCCCTCCAAGTCCCAGGGTAAGGTAGTGGTTGGCATACTGCCCTGCGACCATCATGGGTGCTAGACCCTGAGTGCAGTCCTTGTCCGCTACCCAACAGACCGCTTCCTGGAGCTGCATATGTACATGACATCTGCACTGGGCAAGAATGACATGAAGGCCATTGGCCTGCAGATGGCCCTTGACCTCTTGGCCAACAAGGAGAAGAAAGACTCCATCACGGGGCTGCAGACGCGCACCCAGCCTGGGCGGCCTGACTGGAGCAAGGTAATGCCAACTGGAGCCCTGCAGCTTGCAGACATGGATGAAGCTGAGAGCCCGAGGCAGCGGTGGGGCAAGGTCAGGGGCAAAGTGTGAAGTTAAGAGTTCAGAGTCCAGCAGGGACCTCATGGTGCAAAAGGTAAACAGGGCACCTACACTGGCTTTATCACTAGCCTTTGTTCCATCATTAGCCTCAGCTTCCCCATCTGTTCAGAGAGGAAATCAGTCTCTGTGACCTCAAAGACCCCTGCAGCCTTGACTCCCTATGGACCAGTGTCAGAAGGCCTGAGTGGACAAGGACCTGGAAAAACACCAGATCTTATCATCTCCTGTTACAAATGGGGAAACTGAGGCACAGAGCCATGAAATAGTTTGCAATCCTTTTATTTTATTTCTCAGATTGGTTTTGTTATTATTTTCCTTCCCTGAACACTCACCTGTCAGGGTATACAGTTTGCAGGAAGTGGCCCAGAAGGTGCTGCTTTTAAAAGTGCTGCAGATGACCCCATGTCTGGGTCACGACAGCTGAGTGGGAGGGGAATGTCCGTGGTGAGTGCTTGGGCATCAAAGAGGACTTTCAGAAAAAGGCAATTCATAAGCAGAATTTGGGGTAGAAAAGGGTCCTCTCTGGGGGAAAGACTGACATCAGGAAAGATATTTAAATCACAGCAGGTGCCAGCCCTGGGGACTAACACCAGGTTCAGACTCCCACGGGAGTCCCAGAGCACTGTATGCATCTCTCTGCATATCTGATTTAGTGCCTGTCTCCCATGGTTGCAGATCCTTGAGTGGAGGGCCTGGGTCTTACTTATTTCTGGCCCTGGTCCCCTCCCTGGGGTTCTGGGTCATGTTGCCAGTTGAACAAATGGCTCTTAGTTGAATGGCTGAGTGTCGAACTCTGCTGTAAAATCCAGCAGCTGTGCCATGCAGCTTCTTGTGTAAAATGGGGATGCTTGTTGCTGCTGACCTGTTATGCTGTTACCTCTGGGCGGTTGTGTCACTGGTGAGTCAGCAACTCCACCTATCTTCCCTCTTCTCTTCCTCAACCCCACTGACTCCAGGTGTTCCAGAAAGTGGCTGCTGAGAAGAAAGGCAAGGTGCAGGTCTTCTTCTGTGGCTCCCCAGCTCTGGCCAAGGTGCTGAAGGGCCATTGTGAGAAGTTCAGCTTCAGATTTTTCCAAGAAAATTTCTAGCCTCACCTCTCCAAGCTGTGCCCCAAATCCACACCATGGGTCTGCTTCATCGCATTAGTATAAACGCCCCCACAGGGACCAGCCTCAGACAACCCTCCAGATAAGACAAAGCCTAGGTACCCCCCAATCCTGCTCAACGCGGTAAACAGGAGACCCCAAGGGACAAATGAACTTCCTCTAGAACCCAGGGGAAGGGACAGTGCCTTGTTCAGTCTGCTGTAGATTCTGGAGTTGCTGTGAAGCTGAGGAAACCAGAGGCTGGTGACTGGAGCTTGGGGGTGGGGTTCGAGGGCAACCACTCCCCCAAACATTTTCTGACGGAGCCTTCCCCTACATCCATGGTCCCAAACCTGCCCAATCATCACAGTCATTTGGAAGCTTGTTTCTCCGGCATCTTATAAAATTGTTCAAACATACAGAAAGTGAGAAGAATCATACAGTGAACAGTGTTACCTACTTTCTAGACTCCTCAGTTAATATTTTGCTCTGCTTATCACATAGGACATCAGTTCCTCTTCCCTCTTTCCATCTGTCAACTTATCTGACTTTTTGCGTGCATTTTCAAGTTAGGTGCAGATATCTCAGCACACCTTGCCACTTGGAGGAACCTTCTTGAAATGCACATTCCTTGGTCCCACTATCAGAAATTCTGATTCTGATGATCTGGGAATGAAACCTGAAATACGTATTTTCCACCAAATCCATTTGCATCGGGAGAAATAAGCAGCATCTTTCCCTGCCCCTCCTTGTGTCTTCGTCTCCTCATCTCCCTCTCTCTCCTGGCGCGTCCCTCAGAGCCTCTCCAGTCTCTGTATGCTGGCCTCTTCCTTCTCTCTGTGTGCTGAGTCACTTGAGAAGCAAGATGGAGACAGCCTCTTTTTGTGCCTCTCTCTGTGTCGTGGAAAGGTCAAGTGCCTGGGGATGAAGCAGGCTAAGCCCGGAAGCTCAGCTCAGCCACACCCCAGCTGTGTGGCCCTGGAAGCTTCCCCATGTCTGTTTCTTTCGCCTGTGAAATGGGCTGATGCCATCCCTCAGTCACAGTTGCTGTGAGGTGAAATGAGATGCCAAGTGCTCAAGACATTCCTCCCCCACCTCAGTGCAGCTCCTTGCTGCTCCAGGCTTTCGTGCGTCTACATCACTTCTCTTCATCCTGGTTCCCTCTATCTCTGTTTTCCAGCCTCTGTTTACATCTGTCCCTGTCTGGACAGGGGGGAACAGCAGAGGCAGCAAAGGCTTTCTCAGTACATACTATGGGGAGGAGCGGCCCTGGGCAGAGGATGGGGGGGGGGCCTCACCTCCTCCGTTTGATCTGGACATTTCCATCTGTGCCACACCATGAGGTCCTGTGAGCCCCACATTTCCTGGGCATCCTCCACCTTGCAGTCAGTCCTGCTAGGTTCTCTTCTTGACAGTGTAAAGCACCCTTCCCCAAGGCTGCTATCATGGGGTTGGAATCAGGCACTTTCCAATGGGATAGTAGCTGGCACCTTTCTTTTCCATGGGTTGGAAGTCCATGGTTGGGAAGGGGGAGGTGAAGAAGCCAGATCATAACCTGGACGATGACATCCCTTATCTAAGGTAGGGCTGGGATGCAGCAGATTGGGGGCAGGGGGGAGGCTGGGTGTGACGTGCAGGGGATGAGCCAGTTGGGCAGATGGAAGAATGAAGGTAGGGGAAAGCTGTCTTTTGAAAGGGGCAATAGGAAGGGATGGTGGAGGAAGAAGCTGAGGCAAGCCCCAGGGAGGGGAAGGCAAAACATACCCTGGGGACTGGGACAGATCAGGATGGGAGTGAGGATGTGGTCTTTAAGATATGAGGAGGAACAGGAAGAAGAATGTGAGAGGAGGAGTGGGGCCTGGCTGCCAGCCCTGCAGTCTAGGAGAGGCTAATTCGATTTGGGTGGGCGGAAAGTGGGGATCACACTTGCACCAAGCCTCCATCTACCGGGACCGGGAGTCAACAAGACCAGGAGACCTGGTGCTGGGGCCTTCCAACCGGATCGTGTTTAATTTCCAGCAAGCCTGGGGAGGCACACAACCCACTGAGGAAACTCACACCTGGAGTTTTACCAGCCTGAGGCCACACACTCTTGGAACCTCTTTCCCTCTGTTGTGTCTGTACTTTCCCCTCTGCACAGGCTTGGGAAGGCTTGGACAATACACTCTCTGGAGCACAGAAGGAAACTAAAGAGAGTGTCCTGACTTAGGCCGGAGGATGTAAAGAGGGTGTGCCCAAATCATTTGGAAACGTGGCAGAATCTGTTTAGCACAGGCTGTCTCACACATGCACTCAGTGCACACACACATTCGCATGTCACCATTCTGGATTCTTTCCAGTCTCTGTCTACACCACCTTAACACATTTGAGCCCTGTCCTCAGTCCTTTGCTGTCTTGTAAGAGATTTCCCACCAGGCTCCCACCCGTATATACAAATAGTCAGCTGTTCATTTAGGACTTAATATTACAGTGAGTGGCAGCAGGTGGAAGGACTTGGACATACGATTTTAAAATCCGTGAATGCCCACATGTGTGATGACTGTATGCCCGTGTCCTGAGATTTTCTCTCCAGACAGATTCCAGTTGCCCACGAGAGGGCGCTGCAGAATCACGGATCTCAAGAGGGTTTGTTTCCCAGGAAGTGAGACTGGTCCCTGAGTGGCCGTGAATCAAAAAGAAAGGGGCCGGGAAGACAGCGCCCTGTTCCAAAGCTCCCCACTAGAGGCAAAACCTCCAGGCTCCATCTCTGTGAAGTCAAGAGACTTCATGCTCAAGGTCAGAGTTTCTCTAGCTGTCAGCTTCTCACCGCCGCCGCCTTCCCCCCAAAACTCTACCCTCCCCATACCCAGTGTCCAGTTCTGGGCTTTCCTCTTTTCTCCTTGCAACAAAATGTCCATCGGTGAGGTCCAGTTGAGCTGAACAGGCCTGGCTGGGGGAGAGTTCACAGGTGCAGGCTCTGTCTGCCCCAGTGGACATGTCACTGAAGGCAGCAGGACCACACATGTGAGTGGATAGCACGCGTGGTCTGGCCATCTGGATGTTTCCCAGATGTGCCCATGTGCATCATCAGCCGTCAACAGGAAAACGCATCCGGATGGCTGGCTGACTTTTCTCCTTCCACCAGATGTTGGCAATGCTGCAGACACATCTGGGCCCACGACAGATAAGGCTGACACACACAAAGACAAGAGAGAAGGAGCAAAGGCCAGTTATCGGCACGTGTGCCCATCCTCACCCATCAAGCGGCAAACTCCCCAAGGCCAGACGTGTGGACCCGAAGCCTAGCACAGAGTGTAGACGGGATGTCGGTTCCTCCCAGGGCAAGGGGTTACTTAAATGGAATTATCCTTACAAAGGGTCTTTTGCACCTAATTGTCACTTGTAATTTGGGGAACAAAAGCACAAACACAAGGCCACTGAACCACTTTGCCAGGCGCCACTGCATTGTTCTGTGAGGACAGCGCTGAGGGAGACAGCAGGCATTCCTGAAATGACCAATCAGGCAGGCCGCTCCCGGATGAGCCGCACAAGTGCAGGCTATTAATACACTGAGCCAGGGGCATTCGTGGGAGGGGAGGGGGCGTGGGCAACATGAAGAGTCACCAGACTGGCAGACAAGGTGGAAGGTAGGGAGGGATGAGGAACATTAGCCGAGACTGGCTCTGGGCCAACTTGTTGGAGATGCAGTGGACAAACCTTTGCCCTCTGGGAGGCAGAGCACTGAGTTCTACACTTGCCTCTGCCCCAGGCTGCTGTGTGACCTTGGGTGTATCATTTGACCTCTCTGAGTTCTCACTTTCTTATTATAAAGTGAACAGATCAAGTATGTATGTGTTTAGGCACTTGTGTATGCATTTACAATGGTCATTTCTAGAAGGATACATGAAAATATATCTGTGATCTGGGGAGTGGGAATGGAGGGATACAATGAAGGAAAGGATTTTGTGTTTTTGTTTTCCTTTTTGCCCTTCTGTAAAGTTTAAGTTTTTATTACTGTTATGGTTTTATTTTAAAAAGAAACCCAAAATAGAATGTCATGTAAAAGAAAATAAAACAAGTACCAAGTCTTTGATATGATCCCATTTATAGCACAGAAAATAAATGATATATGTATGTCATGTGGGGATAAATAGATAAAAATACACGGAAAGACAGTTAGAAGCCAGCCCTAATCTGTCTTGGGCCCAGACAGTCCTTATCTGTCTGGGCCCAGATGTGTCTACAGCATTGTTAACATCTGGTGAAAGGAGAAAAGTCAGCCAGCCATCCTGCTGCGTTTTCTTGTTGATGGCCGATGATGCCCAAATGCCAAGCAGTTCGCAGTGGTTAACTGTGGAAGAGGCAAAGAAGGACTTGAATGTTTTCCCGTTATCTGTTTCCTGTATTTGTGTGTTACCTGAGTAAGGTTTCACTTCCTGTATTACTCATGTGATATTTTACTTTTTAATGTATGTATTTTTGTATGGCTTGTATCTATCTTTTAAGAGTAAAACAAAATGCACAGATTATCTGCAGTGTTGTCTAAGATCCTGAATATTGATTTGTTTTCAAGTGAAAGTATTTCGGGCCTAAGCCAAGGGACTGGCCCTCCATGTCAGGGGTCACTCCCTGGGCTCTTCAAAAAGGGAGGCTGCTATCGTGCCCATTATCAATATGCTGCTGGCCCTGAATGGCCTAAGTATTAAAATAAAAGGCCCTGTCCAGGCCCAAAACTAGTCCAGAAGGACTGTGGAGGCCGTGGGCATACACGTGAAATTGTGTGCACAGGGCCTAAGCCCAGCACCAGCCCAGCCTGGGAGTTCAGATGCCTCAGGGCACACTGTCTGTGCTAAACAAATACTCATATTAACCAGCCTTCCTGACAGATTGATGCATCTTTTTATGATCTGTCTTTACAATATGATGACTCTCTCCTTTTAAAAATAAGATTAATTCAGACAAGACATTTATTTTATAAGGAAATTCATCCCAGGGGGGAAAATACTCGAGCTGAATGCAGAGATGGCTGGAAAGAGACTTGACTCTCAAGGAAGCTTCTAACCTCCAACCTTCGCCACCCAGCTGTGGCCCCAAAGGGCTGCCCTAATACTACTCAGGGACAAATGGGCCCTCTTTAACTACCCTAGCCGTGTGAATGTAGCCTGCTGGAGAAAACAAGAAACAAAGACAGGTAGTGAGTTTTTGTGTGGCAGGGAAGAAAAGGATGCATTTTTTGGTAAAGGAAAAAAATTCTGAGATTTACCCAAATGTGGCTGGACATGAGTTTATACATACAGATTAAGCTTGTCTTTAAATAACCCTAAAGGATGTTCAAGAAAAGTGAATGATTTGTCTCTGTGTCCCCAGTGACTAGAATAGTGACACCACCTAGTAGGTGCTTGGCATGTTTCATGAATGTTTCCACTGCTATGATCTGTTTCAGCTGCCGACCCCATGAGGTACCCTTGACTCCTCTATCTCCCCCATCTTCTTCCTTCAGCCAATCACCAAGCCTGTCAACATGGCCTTCTAAATGCTTCTCAAGCACATTTCCTTCCCCATTGGCCCTGCCTTGGTTCAGTCCTTAAATTGCCTGTTACCTGGACTGGTGCAGCAGAGACAGACTGGAGAAAGGAAGACCAGTTAGAAGGAAAGGAAACTTGGAAGACCAGCCAGCTAACTGGTCTTCCTTTCTCCAGCCTGGCTCTGATCCCTCCTCCACACACTGCTGTGGGTCTGACTGCACACCTTCTTTTTGGAGGACTCTCCTGTCATAGCCGTCAAACTCCTGAGTCTGGTACACAAGCCCTCCCCGACGTAAGCCCTGGATGAAGATCTACTACCATTACAGCCAGTATTACCTGGCCGTTGCCTACCTCTAGGTCTTGGCAATGTCCACCTTGCTCTTTGTACTTTAAATAACATCATTTCATGCTCCCCCAGGACACTGTGCAGCTTCGCACCTCCAAACCTTTACTTCTGCATCGCCTGACACTTGGAGCACCCGTCCCCATTTCCAGATTGAGATTTCAGAACACTTTATCATCAGCCCACCTGTAAAGGCTTCCTTGCTGGTCCCTCCCATTGCAGAATAAACAGCCTGCTCCGTAGGATTGTACTGTATGTACCTACTTGTACCTACACATGTATTGCACGGTACTGTATTTGCCTACTTACTTGTCTATGAACTCCTTGTGGGCTTTGTCTCCCCAGTGCCTGGTGATCAGAATAAGTGTTGGGGAGCCGCTGTGACTCCGTTGAGCCTCCATCTCATTCCTTTCCCTATCTTCTCTGCTGCTCCCCTTCAAGAGTAAGAATATCCCACCATCCCCACAGGCAGACAGGACCAGTGGTACAGGTGGGTAGAGCAGGCGGCTGCCTTTCAAGGTGCACTAGAAAGGGGTCCTAGAAAGATCCTGCCTTCCCACAGCTCTAGATCTCCCACACATGCTTTTGTTCCATAGCCAGGGATCGGGTTGAATTTGCAAACCCTACAAATCCGTTGGCAGAGGTGCACTCTACCTTAAAATCACACTTAAATGGGACAGGCTGGAGACAGAGCAGCTCCCAGCTCACCCTTGGTAAAATGAGGAGGTGGGGCTCGTGGTCCCTGGTTCCTTTGTGCTGCTACCTCCTCCTTCTCTTCCTCATTCTTCTCCCTCTTTCTTCTTCTAACTCAAAAGAGATGAATGACTTAGAAAGCAAATGAATCAGAGATAGGGAAAGTAAAAAGAGAGGTAATTTTGCCAAGTTATTATTCAAAGGAGCTCTCTGGGACTGAGAGCAAGAGTGGCCCCATCAATCACCCAGCAGAATGGGGCAGGCGGGGGACCCAGCACTTGGTGTCTGTGGATAACTCTGTGCGTGAACAATCAGGCCAGGAGCCTGGGGCCCTTGCCAGATACCACAGAGGAAAGAGGCCAGAGGGACACTGAATGGGGACAGTTAGCCCAAAGGCCTGAGAGGGCTTCACTGACCTGCTTTACTCAACAGAGCCCCCTGAAAACCCCATTCTAGTGTGGGCCAAGAGTGGGAGGAGGGAGATATGACTGGCAGGGGTGTGGCAGGAGCCTGTTCTCCCCAAGATGTTGCTACCCTGAGGGAAGAAGCCACTGCCCCATTGGATCAGATGGGCATCCAAGCCATACTCATTCCTGTATTCCAGGCCTTAGCCCAGTGAATGCATTCTCACCTGTAAAATGGGGATGATAATAAGATTGGTACTATTAGGTAGGGTAATAGTAAGGATTAAATGAGTGCATGTACATGAGGTGCTTAACTCAGTGCCTGGCATGTAGTATATTTCAGTCAATGTTGTCTGTCATCATCCTCATCACAATTACATTCTATGGAGGTGGGCAGACAAAAACCAAGTAAACAGATGAATAAACAATGACATTGTGGAGAGGAAGAGCTCTGAGAAAACAAAACAGGGAAATGGCAGAGAGTAAGTGCAGAGAGGAGCATGGGTACCTGGAGTCAATACCCTGGGGCGCACATGCCAGGAGTTGTGTGATGACAGGAAGTCATGAAATGCTTGGTGTTTTAGTTGTCCCTGTACCCCGTAAAGTGAGGGCAGCAATGCCCACCTCACCATGGGGAGTGTGGGGGGAGGGGGTGTAGTGTGAGAATGTATGTGAGTGCAAGTGTGTGCTCATGGGTGTGAGTGTGTGCATTTGGGGAGGAGGTAGAGAATTGGATAAGGTACAACTGTAAACTATCAGCATTGGGGCACAGAGAAAGGTTCAATAAATGATGATCACTGTTCCTGCCTATGGCAAGCCTCAATAGATACTAATTCAATGATAATGTGATTTAGAAATTTTCCAGATGTTAGGACTTTCTCAGGGAAGGGTTATTCAACAGGGAGGTCGCCGTGGGTCCCCTGCCTTGCATGCCCCCCTCCCCAGCTCCACTGCCCCCTGGAGGTCTCTACAGCCCCTCATTTTCATGTCCTTTGTGACCAAGCCACATTTAGAGGCCTAATAAATGCCTTCCCTTGAAGAGAGGACCATCAGGCTACAGGATAGGGGAGAGCAGCCCGGAGGCAGTGCCCCTCCCTGCGTCCTTCTCCAAACACTGATGATCCCGGGCTGCAAGAGGCGGTAGAGATCAACTCCCAGCCCCTCCATCTCATTAGCGCTGCATTATGAATTCCGGGGATAATGTATGTGATTTCCTCTCCTGATTGCTGCTGAAATCTCCTGCCTGTTTATCAAATCCCAGCCATGCTCTGCAGCCCTCTGCTCCTTGGCTCTGGGCTCCTCTTCTCCAGAGGAGGAAAACAAGGAAATGCTCCTAGGGGATTCTGGCTCTAGAGAAGAGGATCATGGTGAGAGTGAGCAGGAAATAAGGTTGGCTTTAGGGGCAGAGGGCAGAAGGGCTCCTTAAAGCACCTGACCGCCAACCCAGGTCCGCACTGAGGCTAAGCTCCCGGGGAGGAAAGCCCTACTAAACCAGCTGAGACCTACTCTGTCACCATTAGAGAACCACTCATTCATTCGTTCATCCCACAGGCATTGGCTGAGGTGTCAGGCACTGTATCAGTTAACAAGGATACCAAGATGAAGCACAGGCCCTGCCCCGGAGTGAGAGGGAAACACACAGGCCCATAGTGCCAATACAAGGGGCAGATGCCAGCACAGTCCTCATGAGGTGCTGGGGCAGCATGAAGGAGAGAGGAAGCAAGGTCAGTGTGGGGACGAGATGACCCCAGGTGGTGGTCTTGAAGGAGGAATGAGACTTCACCAGCTGGAAAACAGGGGAGGGGAGTGTATATCTGTGCACACAAGTCCTGGCGTGTGAAAAGACCCAGAAGTGTGAGTTGCTGGGTGGGATCCGCCCATCTTGGGGTGGCTGGAGGCCAGGTCAGGAGGCAGCGGGAGAGGAGGACAGGCACAGTGATGGACCTCGAGGCTGTGCCAAGGAGTTTGACTTTAATCTGAAAGCAAGGAAGATCCACTAAAAGGTGGAAAGCAAGGGCGTGTTTGGTCCCATCCACCTTTTGGTGGATCTTCCTTGCTTTTAACACCTTTTAGTGTTAAAAGCACTAAAATCAGGCGATGGGACGAGACACACCCTTGCTTTAGCACCTTTTAGCGGATCTTCCTTGTTTTAACACCTTTTAGTGGGACGAGGATGGGCCTGGACCCCATGGATCAACACCTTTAGCAGCTGTGAGCAGGGCATGTTCCCTAGAAGGAACATGGGCAGGACAGGCAGGGAAAGTGCCTATGACAATGAGCGCTTTGAACTGTGCATTCAGTTGCCACCAGATCCCTTTTCACTTTCTCTGGGCACAGGTTGTTTCAGATGTGTGCGTGTCATCTCCCGCCAGTCTGAAATCCTTCCTGGATCCTTCCTTCCCTCTTCACATGTCCTACTTGGAAGAGACTGTAGGAAACAGCAAGCACTCAATAAGGACTTTTTGCCTTATCTTGGATTGTTTCAATGCCATTTTACAATTATTTCACTATTTCCTTACTGTTTGCAGTGATATATTTGCCACTGAATGTTTACCTTCTCCAGTGTCTGCCTCCCCTGCAAACACAGAGACAGCCCAACTCTGACTACCTGCCCAATTTCCTTCTCCCTTCTCCCTTGCGAACTGAACCCTGCCTTGTTCTGGGTAGTCCCAAGTGATAAACAGTGACCAAAGTAACCTTGAAGATTCTGAGTGAGCCCAGGCCTATGGGAGGATCTGCTGGAGATTCCAGGGAAGCTTTTCCTCATTCCTGCTGAAAGGAACGAGGGAGGCTGGTCCACCTCTTTCTCCTGCTTCCTGTCTTGACTGAGATTCCTGGACATCCTGAGGTCTCCTATGCCCATGAAGCAGAAACCCTAGGCATTCAGGACAGTGACAAGGCCCTTCCCTGATCCAGGCTGCCTTCTTGCTCTATGAGGGCAAGAAGTTTGTTTTTCTCTCTGCTGTTTCCCAGCTCCTAGAACAGCGCCTGGTATGTGGTGGCCACTCAATCATCCTCTGTGGATTGAGGGAAGGTCTACATTCCTTAGGCCACTGTTAGCTGGGAGTTCTGTTACTTACAACTGAACATATGCCTAACTCAGTAACTGTGAAAAATAATAACAGTATATGCTAAGATTATAAATAAGTAAACTGGGTAGAATCACAAACTAAGGCACTGCCCTAAAATTTGAAGAAAGTTGCTGTCATGAGCCACCTGTTTTCCTTTCCCCTCAGTTTTTCTCTGCTCAGAGCTGGAACCACTTGCCCCTTGCCCCCTCCAACTTGTACTTGCATCCCTGTTCCTCAAGGGACTGGCAGAATGGCTCATTTTCCTATGAGTCCACGTTTTGTAGTACAGGTCATCACCTTTTGGCCTTGCCTTGACTCCCAGAGCTGAGGATTCAAGCATGACCCAGATCTTCCCGGGCAGGAGAGCTTCAAAGCCCCACCAAGCACCAGGAAGGGAGAGAAGCAAAGAAGGGAAAACCCTGAAGTCACTCCTGCCATATGACTACAGCCTTGCATCATCCCTGATGTGAGCCATTAACCTGCTAACTACCAACCAATTAGCTCTGGTTTGGGCTATGCTTCCCTAGCTTATGTCTCTGCTTCTCCTCAGTCACACAGAGGGGCCCTTATAACCCCTGCCCCTTGGGGGCTGTCCTTGGGGGAGGCCTAAAAGGGTCCTATATAAACAAGTTATACACATCTTTCTGAGCCCCCTCCAATGGGTGCTGAAGAGAAAGTTTCCCCCAGGAGACTCCACAATCAGGGGCATTTACAAAGGGATTATGCTGCCATTCGCAAGTTATGTTTTTACCAAATGGAGTGAAGAAAATGAAGATAATGAAATAACCAGCTTTCTTGAAGTCCCTGCTGCAGGCCTAGAACCTGATTGGCAAGATCCTCTTTGAGACCCATTGTTTTTATATCCATCTGATATCAAACTTGAGTTTCTCAGTTCCCACTCCACGTGCTCCTGTTTTATTGCTATGTGACTATCAATGCTCCCCATTTCCAACCCCAGCCATTCTCTAAACCATCACCTGCACTTTCCTTCAAAATCCAGCTCAAGACTCTCTCCCTGTAGGAGTGTTCCTAACCCTAACCCAAACCCAATGACCCCATCACTAAACAGTCTGTTTACATCATACTTCCAAGCACACACTTGTGTGTGGATTAGTAAATGTCTAGAATCTTTATACTTGCCTTTGTACAATCTTCTTGCCCAAACTAACTTCCTGAGGGGAGTTGTGGGCAGTTCTTCTGTATCTCTCCTAATGAGAGTCCATGATTTGGTACATAGTGAAAGCTCAAAAATATTGCTGACTTTTTCAATAATCTGTTGCTTTGTAATACACCAATCCAAAAGTGAATAGCTTAAGACAACCATTCTATCATCTCTCGTGAGTCCATAGATTGACTGGGATCAGCTGGCTGGTTCTTCTGTTGCACATGGTAGCAGCTGGGGCTGTGGTCATTTGGGGACTGTACTGGGATGAAGTATCCAGGATAAGTCACTCACTTGGCTGGTGCCTTAAGGGAGTGGATGGAGGCCTGGCTCAGTTGTGAAGCTGGGACAGTTGGGCCTCCCTTCCTCCCTCTCTTCCTCTATCCATATATTCTCAAGGTCTCTCCTTCTCCATTGGTCTCTGTATGTGACCTCTCTAGCACATTTTACATAGTGACTTGAGGATCCCCAAAGCACAAAAGTGTAAGATTTGAGAATTTTTAAAACTTAGACTACAAACAACTTAGTGTCACTTCCAACACACTTTATTGGTTAAAGCAAGTCACAGGCCAGCTCAGATTCGGTGTGGGAGGGGATCACACAAGGGTGATATGATTCACTAAGGGAGGTCTGATTTACTAGGGAACATCTTGGGATACTCGCTACCCCTTGACTGAATGCCCAATAGCATTTATGGAGTCCAATTTTCATTAGTGCCAAGATTACTCCAAAAAAACCTCAGCTGTCTCTTCCTCAGACTGTTTTCGTCAGGAATAAGGAGAACACACATACACACACACACACTTACTCTCTCACACACACACACATATATTCCTACCACCTGGAAAACCACCATTCCAACCTATAAAAAATATTTTAAAAATCTCTAAGAGGGTGAAAATGTGCATACTGTGAAAGAAAGATTAAACACCATCACTATTAGTTGCCCATTTAAAAAAGGTGTATTAAATACATTATTTCATTTGATCTTGATTCCCATCCCCATTTTAGAGATGAAGAAACTGAGGCTCAGAGATGATAAGTAATTTACCCAAAAGGGTGGAGCTAGGTCTGAATAACCCCAAGACTTGTCCCTGATGCCAAAAAGAATTATTAGAATATGAATTAGTGCAGTAGCTCACACCTATAATCCCAGCACTTTGGGAGGCCAAGGTGGGAGGATCACTTGAGCCCAGGAGTTTGAGACCAGCCTGGGAAACATACCAAGACCCCATCTCTACAAAAAAAATTTTTTTAAAGAATAGGAATTATGCCTATCAATGATAGACTGGATAAAGAAAATGTGGCATATATATACACCATGGAATACTATGCAGCCATTAAAAAGGATGAGTTCATGTCCTTTGCAGAGACATGGATGAAGCTGGAAACCATCTTTCTCAGCAAATTAACACAAGAACAGAAAATCAAACATCACATGTTCTCATTCGTAAATGGGAGTTAAACAATGAGAACACATGGACACATGGAGGGGGACATCACACACCAGGGCCTGTCTTGGGGTTGGGGGGCTAGGGGAAGGATAGCATCAGTAGAAATATCTAGTGTAGATGATGGGTTGATGGGTGCAGCAAACCACCATGGCTCTTGTATACCTATGTAACAAACCTGCACGTTCTGCACATGCACCCCAGAACCTAAAGTTTAATTTTTAAAAAGTGCAAAAAAAAAAAATAGGAATTCATGTTTTTAGTCTAAAGAAACTGAGATCCTGGAAGGTGAAATAGTCCAGGGTCCCTCAGCCAGGATCCTGATTCCCCTTTAGAAGAGAACGGATGCAAAAGAAAGCACAGGGCCTGATTTGCCGTAGATGTTCAGTAAACACAAGCCCCCATCTCTTCTCCAAACCAGATTTCTTCCACAGCTCGTTGTCATTCATCCAAAGAACGTAGCCGCTACACTGTGTTATTGGCAGGATTGTGGGCATGACTGATTTCCTTTCTGATTGGGTGGGAAGGCTGAAGGGCGAGTTTGGAAGGGCTCTGTTCCCTTCATCTCACTCCTTTCCCCACTCGCATTTCACGCAACAGTCGTTTGGTTTTTGAGCAATCTGTTCCTGGAAAGCAGAGGAAAGTAACAGATTGATGCATCAACTGCATGTGGCCAAGTGATTTATTTTTAATGTGACTAAACAAGACACACACCTGCCTATGGAAACGTAATCACATTGAATCATCAGGACTTAGACAGCCATTTAGGCAAGGGAAAGACAGAGAGGAAACAGAGGAGAGGAGGAAGAGGAGGGAGAGAAAGAAAGGGGAGGCAGAGGAGCAGAGACAGAAGAGGAGAGAGAAGAAGGGACTGGAAGAGAAGAAAGGGAAGGGAAGAGAAGACTGGGCCAGCTCCCTAAAAATGTTGATTTCAGCAGCATCAGTGAAGCACCCTCAATTGGCCCAAATGCCCCTGGTTTAGCTGTGCTGATGCCTGAAATTTTATAATTAGACTTTCATCCCTATGATTTAACCAAACATAGTATATTCTCCACTAAAGTGTAAATGCAACAGAAGTAGTGCATCAAACTACGTCAATCATTTTCACCTCAGTGAGAAAGAACTGATATCTTTTATGAAAGCAGGAGTTTTTTTCTATGGGTGGGGGTGCTATTAGTCCATTTTGCATTGCTATATAGGAATGCCTGAGACTGGGTAGTTTATAAAGAAAGAGGTTTATTTGGCTCATGGTTCTGCAGGCTGGATAAGCATGGCACTGGTATCTGCTCAGCTGCTGTTGAGGCCTCAGGAAGCTTTTACTCATGGCAGAAGGCAAAGGGGGAGCAGGCAGGTCACATGGCAGGAGAGGGAACAAGAGAGGGAGGAAGAGGTGCCAGGCTCTTTTATACAATCAGATCTCACTCTAACTAATAGAGCAAAAACTCACTCATTACCACAAGGAGGGCACCAAGCCATTCACGAGGGACCCACTCCCATGACCTAACACTTCCCACCAGGCCCCGCCTCCAACACTGGGATCACACTTCAACATGAGATTTGGAGGGGAGAAATATCCACACTGTATCGGGGGCATTAAAACAAACTTTTTGGAGTCAACAGTGAAGGCCCAGAAAGGAACCTTGGGGGCTTTAGGGACCTTCTCCTTCATGGCTTTCCTTAATGATAACACCTACCTTTACGAGCATTTGTTGTGTTCCAGGCACTGTGAATGCGACCCATTACATGTACTATTTCATTCATGTACTATTTCATTCCATCTTCCCAATAGCCCTGGAGTTTTGTACTGGTGTTCTCGTCACTCTCCAGGTGAGGGAACTGAAGCCCAGCCCATCGTCATCTGTCTCAGCACTCTGAAGGGAAGCTCCAGTTACAGGAGAGTTTCTCATGGAACGCCCAGCCTCATCAACAGTATCTTGCTTGCAGAAGGCACTCACTAAGTATGTGCCAACAGAGTGAAGTGGCAGGGATGGGATGTGAATGTAGACAGTCTAACACCAGAGCCTGTACCCTTAGCATTTGCCTGCACAACTTTCTCCCAGATAGTCCACTCCCTTCTCCCTGCTTCTCACCCAAATAGCATAAGAAATGCATGAACCACTAACTTTGGGAGGCTAAATGTCCTCCATCACAGCTCCCTCCTCAATCTCCCTGAGTCAGTACCAGGAATTAGCCAGCCAGACTGCTCCACTCTGTACTGCTAGTTGTCTATGTCCAGATACCTTTTCCCAGTTAGGTTGTAATGCCTTTGAGGGAAGGCACAGCATCCCTGCAGTCTTTTGGGGGGGGGCATGTATGAGTACTTTTGAAATTGTAGTTTCTTTCTCAAAAGCAACATTATATCTTCGTGCTTTCTATTAATACAGATTGTGGTAGGTTTTTTCTTGAATTTTATATCAATGTCCTTCACCCTGCCCCTAGCAGCAGCACGTGAAGGAGATTATAAAGTCCTAAGTTGGGGGGGGGGGGGGGGCATCAGATTGATAACTTTTTGAAGATTGATACTATCTAGTGTGGGCAAGGATGGGGAAAATGGATACTTATACATTGTTGGGTAGGTTTTTGAGGAGGCAAATCATCAGTAAGTAACAGTGGCTGAAACAAGATGAAAGCTTCATTTTTTTTTCTCATACAAAAGTCTAAGCTAGTAGAAAGTCCTGGGAAGAAGGCTGGCTTGGCTCCACAAGGTTCTGCAGGGACCCAGGTTCTTTCTATACATTGTACCACCATCCCCAGGGGTGTTACCTGCATCACCTGGTGGAAGCTGACTCCCACCACCTCATCTGTTCTCTGAATAGATTGCACCACGGGGAAAGCGGAAGTACAACAAACAGCTTATTTTAAGGATCTAATTCAGAAATTGCACACAGTACTTCCCATCAGCCATAACTTAGTTACATGTCCACAGCGAGGGAGGTAGAAAATATATTCTCTACTCATACCCACCTGAAACTCCGGAGATTCGTTGCTAAAAGGAAGAAAAGAGAAAATGGATATTAGGGGGACAATGGACAGTTTCTAACACAAACAGGAGGAATTATCAAAGTTCAAAGTGCATATATCACTAGACCCAGCAATTCCAGTTCTAGAAATGTATTCTGAGGAAATAGTCACATAACGACACAAAGATTATGCACAAGGGTAATACTAGCAGTTTTAAATTATGTTCACAAATTCTTTGATACCCTTCCCTTCACAAAAGGGCTATACTTAATGACTTACTCTTAATGAATAGAATGTGGCCAAAGTGACAATGTGTGACTTCGGAGGCTAGGTCATAAAAGGCCCTGTGCTTCTACTTTGCTCTCTTGAATGACTGGCTATGATAGAAACAGCCACCATGTGGTGAGGACACTCAATTAGCCTTGTGGAGAGACCCACATGGGTGAGAAACTAAGGGCTCCCACCAGCAGCCCACATCCACTTGCCAGCCCTGAGAGCAAATAGCTCCTCCAGGCCTAGTCAAGGCTCAGTTGACTGAAGCCTCAGTCAGCATCTGGACTGCAAGCCCATGCAAAACACTGAGCCAGAAATCACCCACCCAAGAAGCTGCGAATTCCTGACTGGCAAAAAATGTGAGAGATTATAAATATTTATTATACAAAATTTTAAGCCACTACGTTTTGGAGTATTGTGTTAGGCAGCAGTAAATAACTAATACAATAATCATTGCTTCCTGTTTGTAATAACAAAAAAGAGAAAGAAAATACATTTTTTTAAAAAAAGAAACACCAGAAATGTCAATAATGGGAGGTTAAATAACCCATGAGAAATCCACAGTTTGGAATTTGCAGCTGTTAGAAAGAGACAAGCTATGGTGTAAAAGACCTGTATGTTCTGTCATTGACAGCTCCTTAAGACATATTAGTACATGAAAACCACAATCTGAGGAACATTTACTGTATGGTCTCCATGACATAAAACTGCAAAAAAGTTATGTATGCATGTACGTATGTGCATACATGCAATAACCTTATATTTGTGTATACTCAAGTGTGTACTTTCACATACGTGTAAATGCGTGGAATAGGAGTGAATGTTGCATACCAAATGGCAGGCAGTGGTTTTACCCGGGACTAGGGAAGTGGAATGGGGGTGGGGAGTTGCAATATGGTGTTCACATTTTACTTTGTAATCTCCTGCATTGTTTCAACCTCTTACAATGAAAATGCATTTGCGTATTCCCTGTGTGATAAAAACAAAGAAAATCATAAAAAGAGAGAGAGGCAGGCAGATAGCAGAGATGGAAGGAAGAGGGGTTAAACAGAAACAGCGTTTTACCCACTGAGTCGTGACTACAGGCATCTTATTTTACCTGTTTGTTTTTCCTTAACATCCCAACATAGAAAACAGACACTTTGTTTTAAACTAACAACGAGGAATCTCCTCGCTTTGGCCTTTCGCTTGCTCAGCATAGACTGCCCCTAGGGTGCTCGGAGGTGGGCCGTGGAGGAGAACGTTGGGAACTGCCCGACCCCATGCTCGCCTTTTCCCGCAGGACCTATGCTCAGCTTTCGGAACGTGCAAGGGAGGGAGTGTGTACAACCTAAGAAAAGGGCCGCGGTGCGGAGCCCGGAGCAGGGCTGGGTGCAGGGAGCGCTCTCGCTGCCCGGGGCGCTCTGCGCTGAGCGCCTGGTGGGGACAGCACGCCGCTCCGGGAGTCCCCAGGCGCGGGAGGTCCCAGCAGATTTTGCATAAAGGGAGGAATCCCCAGGGAGGAATCGAGTCCAGGGCACAAACAAGATACTGGAGGAGGTGGCACGGAGAGGATTGATTCGGTTTGCAAGCCTACGAGGTCGTGGCCTCTCGGGGCGGGAAAGCAGGCTCCTGTCTCTCCAGGATCCAGCCTCCCGATCACCGCGCTAGCCCTCGCCCTGCCTGGGCCTCCCCAGAGACGGGAGCTTGGGTGGGGGACCCTGGATCCGAAGCCAAGGCTGAACTGGCGGGCCAAGCCCAGGGAGCAACCAAGTCCCCAAGTCTTTCCCTACCTTTCCCGCAGGCTGAGCGGAAAACCAGGAAGTGGATGGTCTCCATCTCCGCAGCCACGCCCGCCCGTTTGCGCTTACTGAACTGAGATCCTCAGGAACGTGGTAAGACAAAGAGAAAGGAGGGCATTTTCGCCACCCTCTTGCTAATGCTTCAGTAACTCCCCATTGCCCTAATGTGCTCACCATCAGAGCCTGATTAAGACCTTTGGAGGCCCTAAAATTATAAGACCCACTCTCTCCATCAATGTAATTTAAAAACAAAAACAAAAACAAAAAAACTTTAAATGGAATTTTACCAAAAAGCCGATTTTCCTCTATAAATTTATTTTAATAGCAACGACAAGCCCCTGCCTTGCAGCACACTAGCCTGCCCAGCAGAAGATCCAGTAAGGTTTGCAAAGCCAGTCGGGATCTCCTCACCTTGCCTCTCCCCTCTTCCTGCACCGGCGGGCTAACCTGTTTCCAGGTCCTCTGAAGCTCGGTCCTTCCCTGAGTTTCCCATTGCCTGGCACCTCCAGAGCCAGCATATATTTCCACTTCCCACTCCTAGCTTTCAGTCCAGACTGGGTTAGATGCCTTCAGTGCTTTCTCCATCACAGGAGACTTAGCACACAGAGTAGGAGAATACCCCTGTTTCTTCCCTGTCACCCTCTCTGTGCTGAGGGCTCAGAAGGTCGAGACACCTTTTCTGTTTTGCTTACAGGTATGGTCCCAGAACCTAGCATGTGGACTGGCACACCCTTTGCTCAAATAAATACATCAATATTTGAAATTAACCATTCATAGCAAAACACATAGCACAGAATAAAAGTGCGTAGTCCATTCTGGCTTCTGCAGTACATTCTTTCCATCACAGTATATATATTCAGCTTCTCAGCCTTTATTGAGCACCTCCAAATGTGCTAGACAGGTAATACTCAATACACATTAGTTCCCTCCATGCTAAAATGGACTGTGTGTCTACGTAACTTTGCTGGAAACTTGAGGGAAACCAATTATCCTGCCCTTTCCCTGGGTGTCTGATTGAACTCGGCATGTCCGTTATAGCCATAGAAATATCACTAACAGGCAATGCCAGCAGGATTAGATCTGCCAAGTGTTTAAAGTTTAGCAAGAAAGCTTTTTGCAAATGTCAACACTACCACTCTGTTTCCTGCAAACCAGCATTCTAATCAGCAGGGCTGCCTTTTCCAGCTCATTGAGCAATGACATAAAAAAATCCCAGCATAATCCTTTATCTAGGAGAAAAATACCAAAAGGCAGAGAGGATGCAATAACAATCATAGCTACCTACTATGTGCAAGGTGCCGTGCTTACTGCTTTAGTTATGTTGCCTCCAATCCTCACAACAAAACTGACAAATGGGGAAACTGAGGCTTACAGAAGTCACACATCTCCAACTGAGGCCTGAACTTGAGTATTTTCCATAGCACCCCACTAACTCTGGGGGAAGAAAAACCCTGCTATTGTGCCCAGTGAGGATACAATGTCTTAGAGTGGTAGGGACTTCAGGGGCTGGTCGTAGGAAAAGAGAATGACAGTGCTTCTCATGCCAGGGTTTCCTGGGACTCTCATCTTGTCTTCCTCTTCTCCTTCCCTCAGAGGCCAGGTGGAGTGACATAATGATTTTGGAAATTTTTGAGCTGAAAAAGGAAAATGTTTTCTTCTTTTTTTTTTCTAAAGGGGAACTGTTGGAGTGTTTGCATTTTGGGTTCCTTGCATAGCAGCTGGTAGGCTTGATGGGATTTCAAAATGAAGTTACTAATGGAAATTATACACTGGGGATGTTCCAAAGAAATGGCTAAGAGAGAATGGCTTGTGCTAGGTGACTGGAAGTGTTGCATCAGATTATCACAGCTGGGTATTGAGGCCAGGCCCAGCTGAAATGTTACAGTAGGGTTACCTCTCAGACTTGGCTCTGTACAGGAAGCATATCCAAGGAAGAGCTACATCCAAGGCAAAGCTATAAAGCCAGACGCAGAAGACGCAGTACCTGGGTTAACTGCCCGTCTGTCCCTGGGTGTAGGCTAAAGATATTTAATCTTGGGCACGGCAAGCAGCTGCATACAAGAGCCTGATTCCTGATTCCTGAGCAGGAGTGGGCAGCAAGTTGCTAATTCTGACCTCCAACCATCCCTGAGGCAGTGTAGCCCTCGGTTCTCAACCCTGGCTGCCCACTAGCATCATCTGGTGAGCTTTGAAATACAGATGCAGGACTTATCCCAGATGGATGAAATCAGAACTGATGGGAAAGGGATCCAGCATCACATATTCTCACAGCTCTCCATGTGATTCTAGCTTGCAGCCAAAGTTCAAAAGTTCTGACACAGCCTAGGTGTCCAGTGATCACAAGAATTACTGGAGCACTCCCTAAAATAGTTTCGCCCCAGCCTCTCTGCTGTAGATCTTGATTCAGTGGGGCTGGCAGGGGCCCAAGAATCTGTAATTTTAATGAGCTCCCTTGTAGTAGTTTTGATCAGATAAGCTTGGGGACCCGCAGGTGTAATAAAATGGTATATTCGCATGTCATCATTGCAGTCACAGCTTCTGACATATTATGTTTTAAATTTGTATGTACATCATTGTGTCTCAACCATCATTCGAGTGTAAGCTCCAAGAGGGAAAGGACCTTGTCTTATTCACTGGGATGTTCTCAGTATGGAAAAGAATGCAAGCAAATAGTGGGAAATCTGTGGATATTTGTTGAATAAATAAATGAATTTCTGTTTTGTATTTGTCGCTTCTGCTTTGTGAACCAAGTTAAGAGTGAGATTGAAACTTTGAAAGAAAATACAAATAATTTTATTTCACTTCCCTTTATAGATCTAAAGTCCTGCTTTTAAAAACATAAAGACTTCTTCTATATGGAACTTGATTGCCTTCATTCAGTCATCAAGAGTCTTCAGGAGATCTGAAGACCCAGAGCAAACCAGAAATGTTGAGGGGGAAAATGTGCAGAAATGTCTGAGAGCAAACCCCCTACCCTTAAACAAATTTTTCTTCTGAAATTTTCTGCTTCATTGCAAGTTTTATGTCACCAATGAAGCTATAGGGCCTAGATAGAAAATGATACAAAGTATTTTCAGAAAAGTTGATTAAACTGCATGCTTTTATTTATGCACATTCAGAAAATGTTTATCGCGGAACTAGCATTTTCCAGTAAGTGCCAGTGGGAGCCCAGTGAAAAATAACACACAGTCCTGCCCTCAATGACTAGCTTTCCCAGCGAGTGGAAAGCTAGCCATGGAACTAGTGCAGTGTGATAACACAGGTCATCAAATTCAAGATGCCTTCTGTTGTAAGATGCATCATTTATTTGTTCAGCACTAAGAAAAATGCTACCAATTGAACCATGACATGTCGTGGATTTTGTTAAGACCTGTTTTAATTTCAGAGATGTGAAAATGTAACGGGGTGGTAGGGAGGTGAGGAATGTGCATTTTATTTTATTTTATTTTATTTTATTTTATTTTATTTATTTTGAGAGACAGGGTTTCTCTTTGGCACTCACCCAGGCTGGAGTGTAGTGGCGCAATCTCAGCTCACTGCGGCCTCAACCTCGTGGGCTCAAGTGATCCTCCCACCTCCTGAGTAGATGGAGCTCCAGGCATGAGCCACCATGCCCGGCTTTTTTGTTTGTTTGTTTGTTTTTAAGTTTTTGTTGTTGTTGAGACAAGGTCTCATTCTGTTGCTGCCCAGGCTGGAGTGCAGTGGCTCGATCTCAGCTCACTGCAGCCTCTGTCTGCCAGGTTCAAGTGATTCTCTTATCTCAACCTCCCAAGTAGCTGGGACTACATGTACATGCCACCACGCCCAGCTTATTTATATATATATATATATATATATATATATATATATATATATTTTTTTTTTTTTGAGAGACAGAGTTTCGCCATGTTGCCCAGGCTGGTCTCAAACTCCTGAGCTCAAGTGAGCCACCTGCCTCAGCCTCCTAAAGTGCTAGGATTACAGACAGGAGCCACTGCACCCAACCATAATTTTTTTTTAACTTTTTGTAAAGACAATGTCTCATTATGTTGCCCAGGCTGGTCTCGAACTCTTGGGCTCGTGCAATCCTCCCACTTTGACCTCCCGAAGTGCTGGGATTACAGGCATGAGCTACTGTGCCTGGTCAGAGCATGCATTTTAGAACTGATTAAATACATAAGGTAAATCAGACCCAAAGGATATACAGAAGAAGCCAAACAGTAGGGGGTAGGGAGACTTGGAAGAAGGAAAGTACTGTGCAGAGGGGACAGCTTGTGCTGAGAGGTGTAGAGGGAAGAGGGTGGCTGCTTATAGCTCAGTAAGACTGGAGTTAGAGCCTGTGGGCTGGAAGGTGACAGATGAGGCTGGAGATGGAAACAAGGGCCAGCTCATGGCCTGCCTTATAAGTAGATGGCCTTAGACCCAGCTTACATCTGTGGTGTGTCTTTTTGATCTAAAGTGCCCTGTTGGACAACAAATTATATGATTATCCTATACCAATAAGCCATTTTTAGATGTGGGCTTTTTATCTTAAGAGAAATGAGAACAATGGAAGGGTTTTAAACAGACAGTAACATAATCAGATAGTGAAAGTGTGTGTGTGTTGGAGGCAGGGTGTGTATTGCTTAATTTGAATGTTTCTGATGAGCTAATATGTTCATACAAGTCAAAACTTTAAAAAAAAGTTTCACAAAAGTGAAAAATCTCCCTTCCACCCTGGCCCTTCTTCCACCCCTTCCACTCTACCTCATGGCCAACCCCATTTTCTTCCCTAGAAGCAACTGATATTATCAATTTATTGTGTGCCCTTTCAGAATTTTGTTTTCCTTTTTCTTTGAGATGGAGTCTCACTCTGTTGCCCAGGCTGGAGTACAGTGGCACGATTTCGGCTCACTGCAACCTCCACCTCCTGGATTCAAGTGATTTTCCAGCCTCAGCCTCCCCCTAGCTGGGACTACAGGTGTGCGTCACCACGTCAGCTAATTTTTGTATTTTTAACAGAGACGGGGGTTTCACTATGTTGGCCAGGCTGGTCTTGAACTCCTGACTTCTAGTGATCCGCCTGCCTCGGCTTCCCAAAGTGCTGGGAATACAGGCGTGAGCCACCATGCCGGGCCCCTTTCAGACATATTTAATGCATATAGAATTAAATCTTCTTTGCCTTTCAAATATACCTATTGTTTTCTAATTCTTTATTTTCATCTAATTTGCCTCCTTTTCTTATTCCTCTCACTATCTCTCACTGAGTTTCCACAGTATGTGCTCCCCTTTTACTGCTTCAGATTTGAGGCTTAATTTTTTAAGAGTGAAGGTTGGATAGTTTTGTTTTTTTCTTTCACTTCTTCCCCGAGCTCTGGCCGCTAAGGATTCATGTCCTCCCACTGTTTCATTACCTCTTCCCTCATCTCTCATGTGTATGTTTTCTTTGTGGGAGAAATTACTTTGCTATGTTTTCTTAATTTTCTCGTTAAAATTTTCATCTGCTCCATGGCAATGTTTTTTGATGAATCTTCTTTACCTGCTGTTTGCTTTTTCTTTTTTTTTCCTCCTTTGTTTCTTGTCAAAACTCTGTATATGTTACTCATTATTGAAGCAGGTAATGTTTTTCTTCCCCGTGGACCTCAGGTGTGAGAAAGGCCAAGATTGTCTTCCAGGTTGGCTAAATTTTCCTTATGACCCAGGGTTCATGTAAATTCACTAAGCCTTGAATTCTTTCCAACCAATGGTGAAGATTCCCCGAGGCAAAGTCTCTCCTCCCCTGTTGCCACAGAAACAGACCATTTCCTACAACTATGGCTTGTCTGAGTCCTGAGCCAGCAGAGCTCAGGCCACAGCACCTGCACCCATTTTCTGCTGCTGCACACAAGGGCTCTGTGCATTCCGCATCCAGGTGTGCCCCTCCCCTTCTGGAGGATTCTTTTTCAGGCTGTCCCGGAAACTTTGCAGCACAGCATCCTTGCTCTATTTCTTCCCGCAACATCTCTGCTGAAGCTCTATTGCTTTTGGCAACTCTTACATCTATTTTGTGGTTTAGGTGTCTGCTACTTTTACTAAAAATGGAATTTGTGTTTTTATCTCTCAAGTCCTTTTTGTTTTTGGATTACTTCCAGAAAATGAAAGGAGGATTACTAACTTTATGCCATCTTCAAACCAGAAGATCTTAGATTGGTAAGATCATGTTGGCCATGGCATGGAGAATGGGCTGGAGGTGGAGAGACTGGAGGTTGGAAGTCCAGTTAGGAGATTGCTCCTGCGCTGGGGAGTTGGTGTTAGGACAGAAGATCCAAGACGCATTTCAGAGGTAACTGCTGAATCTTACTGGCTGGTTCGCTGTGTGTTTGGGAGTGGGGGTGGATCAGGAAGAAATGGGATATTTCAGGGCTGGCGCTGGAGGCTGCTTGCGATGTAACGATGTAACGTGGAGCTGGGCTTCCTGCCTGTTCTGTCGCTTCCTGCCACATTCCAGGCTGCATCTGTGTGGCTGGGCCCTCTGGGAAGGTCATAGGGAGTCCTAATGGGGCAATGAGCTTCCCAGCTGTTCCCTTGAAGGTCCCCTGCAGATATCTGGATGAAACTCTTGACTGCTGGAAACTTTCAAGAAGGCCTGAGGCAGTCAGAAGCCAAGTTGTGGTTCCAAAATTTCCGGCCTATTCACCAAGCCTCCCTGATGATGAGATCTCAAGATAAAACAAAAACAAGAAAACTGGGTGCAAAACGCAGGGTGGAACTTTTGTTTTTTTTTTTTTTTTTTTTGAGACGGAGTCTCGCTCTATCTCCCGGGCTGGAGTGCAGTGGCCGGATCTCAGCTCACTGCAAGCTCCGCCTCCCGGGTTTACGCCATTCTCCTGCCTCAGCCTCCCGAGTAGCTGGGACTACAGGCGCCCGCCACCTCACCCGGCTGGTTTTTTGTATTTTTTTAGTAGATACGGGGTTTCACCGGGTTAGCCAGGATGGTCTCGATCTCCTGACTTCGTGATCCGCCCGTCTCGGCCTCCCAAAGTGCTGGGATTACAGGCTTGAGCCACCGCGCCCGGCCGGAACTGTTGATATCCCAGTGTTTCCTGCGAAGTCCTGGCTAAGGAACACAGGGAGGGAAAGGGGACCTAACAGAAGTCGTAGAGCCCAGTCCCTGCCTCCACAAAGGCTTTCCAGGTCATCCAAACTACGAAAATTGAACAGAGAGCTAAATCTCTCAGATTCTCCAAAGGGGGGAATCTCTGATTCTTTTCTTTAATCAGTCTGCAGTAAGTCCTGAGTACTGACTTTTTTCCCCCCTTAGTGTACAACCAGGGTTGAGAACTGAGGGCTACACAATCTCAGAGATGATCAGAATTCAAAGTTAGGAATGTGCTGGCTCCAGGTCTGTCCACTCTTGTGCAGTAACACAGCTGCCTGCCTGTGTACAGGATGAAATATCTTCAGTTCTGTTCCCTGGGATAGACTGACAGCTGTGGAATCAATACTGTGTCTTCTCCTAGGCTATGTTTCTTGACTCCGATTACGTGGTTACTGCCAAACCTGGCCCCAGTGCCTTCTTCACACAGCTTTGACAACCAGGGCAATATTTCCAGTCATCTAACAGAAGCTGCTCCTTATCAGTGATGTCTTTGGAAAATTACCAGCAATTACTAAGCTAGCTATTGGGAAATCTTAAGGATTTACTTTAGCAAGAATAAAATGAGGTCTTCTGGTCTGTTAGGACCTCTGTTCCTAAAATCACAGAACCACCGCTGTGCTCTACAATGGAATAGTATGCATTCATTTGCAAGCGTGCTCAGATAAGAC
The DNA here is from genome assembly GCF_008728515.1 of Papio anubis. Classification (NCBI taxonomy): domain Eukaryota; kingdom Metazoa; phylum Chordata; class Mammalia; order Primates; family Cercopithecidae; genus Papio; species Papio anubis. The sequence goes on along the minus strand of NC_044982.1, from coordinate 120,049,744 downwards.
AGCATCTTTAGGGAGTTTTTAAAAACTTGGGGGATAGTGCTTATGATATCGTGAAAAAACACAAAAACTGTGTAATTTCATGTACATTAAAAATATGTGTGATCAAGTGAAAAGAGACTTCTTACCCTGCCTTCCCCAAGATCCCACACCCACCCCTATTTCCCTTCCAAGTGATTAAAGGAGTCGGTAACTTGAGTACAATATGCTGTTTTGTCTCTTGTCATCTGACCTTGGACAGGGAGGATGTAAATGTTCTCTTGGGCTAATAAGGGCAGTGTGTTTGCTCACAGGAAACAGAGTTATGAGTAGAGTAATAGGAGGAATATCAATTTCTTATGTGGGCCAAATAATATTTGTGTGGTTGTATTTTCTTTCCGGGAAAAGATTAGTTTTTGGAGAATGAAATATGTTTTATTTTAGATGCACCATTGAGTGAAGCAGCTACAGTTTAAGCGGAAGTCCTCCTTTCCCCACCTCCTGCCTTGTACCTCAGGGAGCCCCTCCTCCCCACACCGTCCTTCCCAGAGATCCCACCTCTCCTCTCCTGAAGCGGTAGCTACTGAGGAGAAAGAGGTGAAAAGCTAGAAAGGAAACAGGAAGAGGGGAGACGGGGAAGAGATCCATGCAGGAGACCTTGTGCGGGTCCGCGGGACTTCGTGAGATACCTGCCTCCATCCTCCCATTTTCCCGAATAGGACTCCAATTCTGTGAGACCTGGAGACAGTCTCCTGTTTCTTTTTCCCTTCTTTCCTTTCCTTTCCTTTCTTTCTTTCTTTTTTTTTTTTGAAGGAGTCTCACTTTGTTGCCCAGGCTAGAGTGCAGTGGCACAGTCTCGGCTCACTGCAACCTCTACCTCCTGGGTTCAAGCGATTCTACTGCCTCAGACTCTCAAGTAGCTGGGATTACAGGCACCCACCACCATGCCCAGCTAATTTTTGTATTTTTAGTAGAAACAGCGTTTTACCATGTTGACCAGGCTGGTCTCGAACTCCTGGTCTCAAATGATCTGCCCGCCTCGGCCTCCCAAAGTGCTGAGATTACAGGTATGAGCCACCACACCTGGCCCAGTCTCCTGTTTTCATTCACTGACAAAGCGAAACCTCCCTTAAGGTCTGAGTTACTGCAGAGAAAGGCTTTCCCACTGCCTACTTGGTTGGGGTGAGCCAAAGCAGCTCCGTCATTGGCAGCCACTGGATGAGGGAAGCAGCCATCCACTGGGGACAAGCTACCTGGAGGTAGGGCGGCCGATCTCCTGACACATCCTCCCAGAATACTACAGCAAGAAGCCTACTGTAGGAGTTGCAAATATATATGCATAGAATAAAGACTAGGAGAAAAATAGTCTAAAATGTTAAGCATGCTTCCCTCTGGATAGCTGAATTGTGGATATCATATTTTCCTGCTTCTTTAAATTGTCAAACTTTTCGTAATAGGAAGTATGTGCTATTTTTATAATCAGGAGGGGAAAAGGTTCCCTGGCCAACTCAGGGAGGACATAAGGCTGGAGGTTTCAGAGTAAGAGGCCGGAGGCAGATTCACAGGGGTGAGGACACAGTGGCAGTGAACATCTCAGAATGGACGGGACCTTGAGAGGTCATCTAGCCCATCCTCCTGCCTTTCGGATGTATCTGAATAAGACCAATATCTGAACCCTCTCCCCCCCACCATGTCAGAACTGCCCCTTGCCTTCCTTGCCCTTCCACTCCCAGCAGAATGCCAGAAGAGGTTTGACTTCGTGCTAATTATTCTTACTGCTTTCCTGCTTTCAGTGTTCTGCTAAATAGAAAATAGGGCACTGATGGCTGGATGGAAAATAGGCCATGATCTTCTCACAAAGTCTTTGCTCAACCACCTGCCTCTAGCCAGTGTCCTCTTGGAAAGCCCAGTCATCCAAGGAAAAGAGAAGTCAAGCTGAATTCCAGGGAGGGGAAGACCTCGGGGAAGAGGAAGAACAGGAAAGTATTTCTACAGGAATGTGCAAGGAGAGCTGGGGCCTGCAGAGAAGCACTGACTCCTTGTCTTCTTTTTTCCTTCCTTCCTTCCTGCCTTCCTTCCTTCCTTCCTTCTCCTTCCTTCTCCTTCCTTCCTTCCTTCTCCTTTCTCCTTTCCTTCCTTCTTTCCCCTTCCTTCCTTCCTTCTCCTTCCTTCCTTCCTTCCTTCTCCTTCCTTCCTTCTTTCCTTCCTTCCTTCTCCTTTCTCCTTCCTTCGTTCCTTCCTTTCCTTCCTTCTTTCCCCTTCCTTCCTTCTTTCTCCTTCCTTCCTTCCTTCTCCTTCCTTCCTTCTTTCCTTCCTTCCTTCCTTCTCCTTTCTTCTTTTTCCTTCCTTCCTTTCCTTCCTTCTTTCCCCTTCCTTCCTTCTTTCTCCTTCCTTCCTTCCTTCTTTCTCCTTCCTTCCTTCTTTCTCCTTCCTTCCTTCTTTCTCCTTCCTTCCTTCCTTCCTTCCTTCCTTCCTTCCTTCCTTCCTTCCTTCCTTCCTTCCTTCCTCTTTCCCTCTCTAATCACATATGAAGTGCTGTGCCAGGCAGATTGTGTAAGAGAGAACAACAACAAAGCTTGAGACGTGGTCTGTGGTTTCCAGGAGCCTTCAGCCTGGTGAGGAGGTACCACCCAGCTGGGAGAGTTAATTTTCTGGCACAGGTGCTTGATGTTCATAAATTGCCATCATGCCAGATATATGTGTTGGGGGCAGGGAGGGGACAAGAAACAAATCTTGTGATGTGATAGCCTTGCAGAGCAGGGATGTCACTTTTTAGGAGGCTTAAATCACATCAAATGTAGAAGGTTCCAGACTTTCAGAGGTGAGGGGACAGCTACAATTTGCACCAATACTACCACCCCTTCCCCCAACATACCTTCTCCCCTTCTTCCCTGAAAAATGGCCCCCAAATATGCCCATGTCCTAATCCCTGGAATTCATGAATATGATAACTTACATGCCAAAAGGGTCTTTGCTATTGTGATTAAATTAAAGGTGTTGAGATTGGGAGGTTGCCCTGGATTATCTGGGCGGGCCCAATGTAATCACAAGGGTCCTTATATGAGGGAGCTAGGAGGCTCAGATAGAGAGAGAAGACGTGAGGGTGGAAACAGAGGTCAGGCAGGAAAGAAAAGGCCACTTCGCTGCTGCCTTTGAAGACGGAGGACGGGACCACAAACCATGGTGGTCTATATAAGCTGGAAAAGGCTCCCCAGAGCCACAAGGGAACACAGTCCTGTCCACCCACTTTAGAGCTCTGACCTCCTGAACTGTAAGACAATAAATGAGTTATTTGAAACCACTGCGTTTGTGGTAATTTGTCACAGTCACAGTCGGTAGCTCATACAGTCCTCTCTTCTCCTCTCTGTGATCCTTGTGTGGCTAAAAAGGAGAAATGCTAATATTTATTAGAAGTTACAGCAGTGAAAAACAGAGAAAACATATTTCTAACATATAAACTTGACCACGAACTTATTAATTTACAAAAAGTTTGATAGGAAAACAACCAAATGCCAGGTTTTTAAATGAGCAAAGAATATGAACACATAGAGTTCAGGAAAAGAACGGTAGATTGCTCTGTGCTAACATGGGAAGCTTCTCTCAGACATGTTAGAGTGAAAGAGACGAGCTGCAGAATACCTCAGGGGTAATCTCTCCTTTTGTGTCAAGAACAAAATAGAGTCGTATCTATGGGATTTTACACGCTCCTTTTTGCTGGAAAGAATCACGAGAAAATATCAGCAAAGATTGCCTTTGGGAGAGGAATAGAGGGGAATGGTATTTAATTTTTAAAACTTTCCTGCTGTTTGAATTTTTTAACCTTATACTTGGGTTTGTTAATGTTAACAAAAGCTATCTGACCAGGGAGATTTTGACTCATTTTTTTGTTTTCTTCTTGGTACCTCTTTGTCTTAAAGAAAAAAAAAAAAATCCAATTAGCATTATGTAAGGTGGGTCACATAGGGAGAAATCTTCCAGAGTCTACCATGGTATATACTACATGAACTACATGAACTAAAATTCTTGCAACCAGGAAGACTGGGCTGTCCTGTGAGGTTACTACTCAAGCTTCTCACTGGGGGCCAGTGTCGGAAGAAGTGCGATAAATCCCCAGCCCTCTGTGGTCCTGGCTTCTCTCAGAACGGTTACCAAGGCCCTAGGATCTAAAGATGATTGTGTCATCAGCCTGGTACCTCTAGGGCTTTGGGGAGAACAGATCTGCATCAGGAGGGGAAAAGGGATTTGTCACGCACCAGCCATTCAACCTTGGGTAAGTTTTTTGTCTCCATCTGGCAAAATGGGAGTGGTGAGGGTGTTTGTTCTCAGGGTTACTGTGAGGCTTAAATAAGATCATGCTGTGGTACGCCCAGCATGGCCACGGGCCCAAGCCAGAACATGACAAAACCAAGTCTTCTCCTCCTTTCTTATGTTTATTTTTAAGCCTGTCAAGGACTGAAGGAGGCCCTTGTTCAGCAGAAGAGAGGTAAGAGCAAGCCTTTGTCTGTAAAAATGCAGAAGCCTGGTACAGAAGACCAAAAACGCACAGCCACAGGTCTATTCCCACATACGTGCGTTTGCCACTGGTTTGCCGTCTCTGCCGAGTCACAGAAGGATATTAAAGTTTGTCAGCCCTTTAAAGCCAAACAGGCACATTTTCCCTTCTCCTCGACAGACATTTTAATGTCACTGCAGTAGCTGGAGTCTTAGGTGTCGTTAACCCACATGCCTACCTCCCGTGACCAGGGTGGGGGAAGAACAAGCACACTTTGTTCCCAAAGCCCCGGTTGTGACTTGCTGGTTTTCTGATGACTTTAAACAAGAAATGGAGCAGTTGGACTTTTAGCTGCTCCAGGTGGTAACTGGGGCTAAATGTACTGAGCTTAAGGGAAAAGCTGAACATTTGGAATCCCAAAATTTAGAGATTCAAAGGCTCTTTAAGAATTCTTTCCTCTGATGGACAGTGCCTGCCAGGAGCTGTCCTGCACCCCTGGCCAGAGCTGGGCGGTCCTCTGCCCGATGAGCTTTGAATGAGGAAAGACCAGGCTCTGCCAGGCCAGCGCCGGTCATCTGAGGAAGCTCCTGCTTCCCTAGGCCTTCGGAGATACTGACTTTTTCCCAAGAAGAATCTTCTTGCCCTTTCCCCTGTCATTCACAGGTTGATTTATTCACCTGCAGATTTCTGTGGGAGCCTTTATGCACCAGGCACTGTCCTGAGCTCTTGTCAGTGGGGCAGTGATGAGGCTATCGACCCTGCCCTCAGGGCCAGGCCACTCCGGTGGCCAGGGAAGCAGTTAAGAGGCTCTGCAGCGCAGGGGAGGGGCCTTGGCTAAAATAAAATAGAAGCCATCAGTCAAGCAGAACTTCACCAAGACCTACCAGAGCGGGGGGGGGGGTGGGGGGCAGGGGAGGAGGTGGAGGAAGAGAAAGAAGTAGTTCCAGGGATTTATGGCCTGGGGCTTGATTAAATTTGGAGGAGTGAGAGAGGAAGGGATCAAGAGTGATCAGATTTCAGGCTCAGGGCAACGGTGACACTATAGAAGAGGAAGCAATTTTGGAGCAGGGTGGTTGGGAGGAGTGAGAATGAATCAGGCTTTAGACATCGTGGGTGCCAGGCCCCTGTGGGAGGTCAGAATGGGAAGTCCTGCAGGCAGTGGATATATGGTTTCATGGTACAGGAGAAACATTGGGACTGGAGATGTGAGTTCAGGAGTCAGCAATGCATGAGTGGTCAAGGAGGGCAGAAGAGGGTGAGATGGTGGCTCAGGAGGGAGACCAGGACAGCACTGTGAAGGGCCTATCCTTAAAGGATGGGGACAGAAAAGGAGCCTCCAAATCTAGAGGACAAATCCTAGAAAGTAAGGAGAATGCACACAGGATGTAGCATCAGATTCACCCTTGTCCAGATCCCATGTTCTCAGGGCAATTTCCTCTGGGAAAGCAGCCTTCCTCCTTTGCCTTCCATGTGGATGAGGATGGTGGATCCTCAGCCAATTGTGGATCACAGCCCCACGCCCCCTTCATTGGTTTGGGATGGCTGTATGACCCCTCAGAGCCAATGCACAGTGAGGAGGCGTGCATGTGAGTGAGAGGAGGAAAGGAAGGCTATTGTGGGAAAGAGAGACTCCCCTTCGGTTGGGAGAGAGTGTGGTAGAGATGTGAAGTCAGGCACCAACACAACCATTTGTAATTGTGAGGGAAAGCTTGGAGTTACTGGGGGTCCTCTAAGTGAAGCCTGCAGATGAGGCCTGTATTGTAGATGGCAGGACAGAGAGAAATCAGGTCTTAGGTAACATTGTTTGAGCCACAAGATGATGCTTCACCTGAAGCCAAACCTCCCTCTAGGTTTTTCAGTTATGCAAGTCAATAACTTCCCTTTCCCATTTAAACTGGTCTCAACTGAGGTTTTGTTTGTTTTGCTACTCGCAATACAGAGTCCTAATAAATGCACAGCCTGAAGAAGAGACCTCTTGGGGTCAGTGGGTAGAACAGGGAGTGGGAGGGGAGGTGTCAGGAGTTAAGAAACTGTGACACATTTGTGTCCCTGAATCACTGTCACCTACAGAGTCACAACAGGTTTTCAATTTTGCAATCTCTTTACACAGTGTTTTTCTTCTCCTGCTGTATCACTTCTCTGGCAATACAATTAACATGATTCCAAAGTTGCTTACTCACTAAAAATGAGATGTAGTTGGAAAATGGGTTAGCCTCCCCTTCTCCTTATGTTGCCTGCCCAGATGCTGAAGGGCTGTCTTTATAAACCAGGGTCAATGGTATGTAATGGTATGCCTCTCCCTCTCCAGATCCATCTTCCATACCATGGCCAAGTGGGCTCTCTAAAATGCACATCCCTGCTTGAAAAACACTCATAGTTACAAAAATGAGCCAGGCATGGTGGTGCACACCTATGGTCCCAGCTACTCAGGAGGCTGAGGTGGGAGGATCACCCGAACTTGGGAAATGGAGGCTGCAGTGAGCTGTGATTGCACCACTGTACTCCAGCCTGGGCAACAGAGTGAGACCTTGTCTCCAAAAAATAAAAAATAAAAAACATTTATACTTCCCATGGCCTGCAGGAAGAGATCGCAGACCCCTCAGGATGGCATATATAATCACACACATGTTCTAGATCTTGGGTGGCCTTCCTGCGTCAGCAACTCTCCTAACCCTCAGATGGCACCGCTGTGTGAACTCCAACTGTGCGAATGTGTCCTGCACCTCCAGGCCTCTGGGCCTGCGTTCCCATCTCCCCTCTGCTTGGAAAGGTAATTCACAATAATAGCTCACGTTGACGGGGCACATCCTATGTTTCAGATGCTCCACTAGAGGCTGCAGGTGGTTGTTTAATCCTCACAACTTCCTGATGAGGTAGTACTGTTATTACCCCCTCCACCCTGCCACAGTGTCACTCTGGCTAAACAACTCAGATTTGGGGGAATATGCTAGAGAAGCACATAGGAGTTCTGGGTTGAGGTCTCCCACTGGAGTTAGGGAGTAGAGGATCAGATGAAAAAGGCCAGAGGAAATATGATAGTCCAGAGGCTAGGAAGGAGTTTGAAGATGAAGGGAGGAAAACTAGGTGAAGAACTGGGGCTGCGTTGCAAGGCTGGGCAGCTCCATCTCGGTTGATGTTGGGGCTTCTCCCCACTCAAGCAAGGGTCTGGGGGCTTAAGGAACATATAGCTCAGGCTAGCTCCTCAGGACTGCGAGCTGCCCTGGACACCATAAATAATGGCTGTTGTCCAGGATTTCCTAGACCCTGAAGACTGGAGGCTCTACAATGTCCCTGCCAGGCTTACCTGAGTGTGTGTGTGTGTGTGTGTGTGTGTGTGTGTGTGTGTGTGTGTTTATGGGGGGGATTATTTGCACCTTTGACAAGGTCAGCAACCTTGTGTGCCAAGTAGGGGTGACCACCCTAGGGTCCTCACTGTCCACTTCCCTCCAAGGTCTCCCCACCGCCACCCATCCCTACTGTCTGTGTGCCCCTTTTTCTGGTTGGGAGAAGCTCCCCAAATCCCTTCTTCAGCTACTTCCCTCTCACCTGCTCCAAGCCCTCCCTCTCTCAGACAATTCAGCATAATTCCCCTGGAAACGTGTTTTTACAAAACAAAAGCCAGGAAGGGGAGGAGGTGTGTTCTGGGGTGCTTGGCAACAGCAGCCTCTGCAGCCAGCGGCTTGGCTGGATGAATGCGGCTCACCCAGCAACACAAAATCCTCTGAGAACAGAACTCACAGAGGCTGGGCTCCCTCCCACACTGGAGAGGGGAGTGTCTGCAGCCGGAAGAGCAAACCGCATGTAATTGCCTCCAGGATTCCCCATCCCATGTGTAATGACATCTTCATTTGATTAATGGCTGTCTTCTGCATTCACCACTGAGTGTGAACTGTATGAAGACAGGGTTTTGTGTCTGTTCTGGTCACTTTGGCCCTAGCACAGAGTCCAGCACACAGTAGGTGCTCAAGAAATGTTTGTGGAGGGGGGAGGGAGGGAGCTAGGGAGGGAGGGAAGGAAGGGAGGGAGGGAGGGAGGGAGGAAGGAAGGAAGGAAGGAAGGAAGGAAGGAAGGAAGGAAAAAGGGAGGGAGGGAGGGAAGGGGAGGGAACGAAGGGAAGGAGGGAGGAAGGGAGGAGAGGAAGGGAGGTGAAACAGTTTAAAGGAGGTGATGGGCAGGATAAGAGGAGCATCTGTAATTTCACCTTTCTCCCCCTCCTTTTCTCAGAGCCCCTCTTCTTGGGCCTGTGATTCCTCACCTGGAAGGGAGAAGAGCGGACTTCCTGCCTGGAGAACACCTTGGTAAACTGCTCTTTATCCTGTCATGAGAAGGTGTGCAGCTTAGGGAAAAAGCCTGTGAGCTCTGGAATCAGATGGAACTGGGTGTAAGTTTCAGCTTAGTGCCTGTTGGATTAAATGTGATGCTAGTAGGTACACATGCCTGGTTGCTGCTCAAGAAATGGAGCTGTTATTATTTACATCGTAATTTGAACTTCATTCATTCAACCCTTACTGATAAGCACCACAGGCCCTCCTTCCACAGGGCTCACCTTCAGAAAGTTCTACATGTCCCTTACTTTCTGGTAGGCATATTCGGGGGCATGTACCGTGAAGGCCCAGGGATCTGGAGATGAAGACAGAGTCCTGTCCGCTGAGGGGTTCACATCTTTCCATAAAACATTCTGACCCTCCCTGTTTCTTCTCATCTCCTCCTCCAATCCCCCCTAGGCTGGGGCACTTCCTCTGCACTCTCTCTCTGGAAGCAGGGAGGGGATTCCAACCTCCTCCAGTCCCCTGCCAGGTATCCTGAGCCTGAGAGCCCCTCAGAGCATGGTCTGCAGTTACCTCCTTACTTACGGGCCAGACTGAGATGCTCACCACTTGTGTTTGCCCAGGCAGAGGGGAGAGGTCAAACTCTTCCCATGGCTTCCTTTCCCCTCTGTGAAAACTCCGAATCTTTGCTCTTGATTTTTTTTAGTGTGTACCCTTTTGTATTTTAGCTTCTCCCAGCCGAAAGAATAAAACTGGTAAGAGGAAGGGAAATGCAGCCTCACTGAGAAGGCCTCCATTCTGGGAGGGCTTCCCAGGCCCAGAGAAGGGAGAAAGTAATTTGGAACTACCCAAGTATTGGTGATGCCAGGCTTCACCCTACCCTGGGGATATTTGAATCTCAAAAAGGGGGCACGGGGATCTGACAAAGCACTTGCATATATAAAGAACTCCTCCAAATCAACAAGGCAAAAACAGTAGATGCATAGGCAAAAACCTTAGAAGAGCCACGTCACAAAGGAGGACCTCCAAATGGCCAAGAAGCACATGAAAAGATGTTCAACCTCCTTAGCTATCAGGGAAATTCCAATTAGAACTACACTGGGATGGCTGAAAGTGCAAAGACTGACAATATCAAGGGCTGGTGAGGATGTGGAGCAACTGGAACTCTCCTATGCTGCTGGGGAAGGGGTAAATTAATACCATCCCTTTGGAAGAACTAAAGTTCTTTGGAAGTTTGGAAGCATTACTAAAGCTGAACATATTTATGCCTACTCCAGAAATCCTGAGCCCAGGTACATATCTAACAGAAGTTTGTTTATAAAGGCACCAAAAGTCAATTATACAAGATACAAGAATGTTCATCGTAGAGTCGTTTGTATTAGTCGTAAACTCGAAACCACCCGAACACCCATCAGTGGTGAGTAGATAAATAAAGTGGGGGTAATTTAGACAATGAAAATGTGTATAGCAGTGAGAATGAATAAAGAACTGCCACCTGCAACAACATGAACAAATCTCACAAATGTGATGTTGAGTGAAAGAAGCCAGATAGATAAGACAGCACACTCTGATTCCGTTAATTTCAAGTTCAAAAACATGTACGCCTTAAGTCTGTGGTGTTAGAAGTCAGGACGGGGGTTTCCTTTGAGAAGGAGTGGGGCAAAAAGGGACTCTGGGAGTGTTGGTAAAATTCTGTTTCCTGATCTGGTGACAGTTACAGGTTATGTTCACTTTGCAGAGATTTATGATGTATGTGATTGGTTAAGTTTTGCATCTTTCTGTATGCATGTTATACTTCAACAAAAAAGAAGTTTACTTTAAAAAGAGGCAAATAGGGCTAGGCGTGGTGACTCACACCTGTAATCCTAACACTTTGGGAGGCTGAGACAGGAGGATCACTTGAGCCCAGGAGTTTGAAACTAGTCTAGGCAACATAAAAATATTTTTTTTAAAGAAAATTAGCTGTGTATAGCAGTGTGCGCCTCTAGTCCCTGCTAGTCAGAGGCTGAGGTGAGAGGATCACTTGAACCCAGGTAGAGGGTGCAGTGAGCTGTGATCGCACTGCTGCCTGCAGCCTGGGCGACAGATGGAGACCCTGTCTTTAAAAGAAATTAAATTAAAAATAAGAAGAAGACGGTAGGGGGAGAGCAGTATGGAAAGACAATGCTCAGCTCAAAGGGGTGAGTAGGGGACTCTGCGACTGTGTTTACTGCAGTTTAGAGACAGCCTCTGGGAGGGAAGGGAGGGGAAGGAAGCAGGTGGGGCAGAGAGAGAGGCAGTTTCAGCGCAGGCCAGCCACAGCCTCTCCAATCCCTCAATCCCTTGCAGGAGTCCTGGAGCTAGATGAGTTCCTCAGAGTCGTCCTGACTTGGGCTGTCATGGCCACACCTTTATACCCCAGCATTGGTCAGTCACCGAATGTGCGCTGCCCAGGAAGAGGAAGGATCTCAGGCCTGCATGCCCTCTGCAGCTGAGACCATCTGGAAGGGGTTGGCCTGACTATAGCTCTCCCAGCATGTCCCTCCTTGAAGGGGATCTGGGCGACCACCACAGCAAGCCTGCCACCTGAGTTTAGAAGGTCTATTGGCCTGGAAAGATTTTTTTTCAGATCCCTCAGTCCCAGCACTCCTAGTCTGGTTAAATTCGTCCAGCGGGGCCCAGCACCCATAGGACCTGCTTCACATCATAGCCTGCAGACAGGCTTCCTACACAGGATCCAATGCCTGGACACACCAGAGGTCTTTGCAGTTTGCCCCTCACACCTCAGCCAAAGCGTCTCCTTGGCCTGGACTCACTTGGTGAAATCCAGCTGTCCTGTAAGACTTAAGAGTCACCTCCTCCAGGAAGCTCTCCCAGATCTTGCTCCTTCTCCCTGGAAGGCTGGGCCCTTGCTCTTCTGAGCCCCCTCCAAGCACCGTAGCACCCCGCCTTTTATAAAACTCTCATCGCACTCTTTGTTTACCTGCTGGTAGAAGCAGGCTGAGATCAAGAGATGCCTTGTCACTCCTGATCACTGATACTGCACAACAGGGACAACAATTCTGATGGCTACCATGTGCTGAGCTTTTCCAGCCAGGCTGGCATTTGCTGTGCACATCCATGCCTGAATTTACTAAATCCCAACAACCAACCAACCCTGTGAGGTCAGAGTAGCTACCTTATAAAACAGGCATGCTTGCCCACAATCACACGACCACTAACTATCAGAGGTAGCACACATGTGGGAGTCAGTTTGAAGTCCCAGTATCCTCTGGAAATGGTGGTTAGGGAAGGAGGGGAGAAGAAAAGGGAAGGGAGGGGTGGGGAAGGAAAGAGAAGGAAAAAGGAAGGAAGAAGGAGCGAGGGAAGAAGAGAGGAAGGGAAGGAGGGAGGGAAAGAAGGAAGGAAAGAAGAAAGGAAGAAAGGGAGGGAGGGAGGAAGGAAGGAAAGAAGGAAGGAAAGAAGGAAGGAAGGAAGGAAGGAAGGAAGGAAGGAAGGAAGGAAGGAAGGAAGGAAGGAAGGAAGGAAGGAAGGAAGGAAGGAAGGAAAGAAGGTAGGGCTCTCTGTCCATGGCCCTGAGGGCAGGCCCATTGGCAGCTGTTTCACATTTGAAGAGGGACTCAGGAAGCTATGGGAAGCTGCTGAGTGCGAGAGAGCGCAGTCCCCCAGCCCCTCCCTGAGCCCTGCCCATCTCTCTGTTTCCAGAACCTCTTGTTCTCCCTGGGATCCTGGCCTGGGGAAATGCAGTTGTCAAATCAAAGCCTGCCTGTGGGAGCAGGTTCATGGGCCAGATCTAGAGCAGGGACAGGCTTAGTTCACAGTTTTAATCCTGATGTTTACTTTCTTTCTTTCCACTCCTAGTGGCTCCCTTTGAAGAACCGCCTTGGGGTCCATGTTGCAGCATCAAACAGGGATGGAAGATGCATCTTGCTTTAGCAGCAGGAGCCTGGAAAGCAGCTGAAGCCCTGGGGGGTGCCTGGCACACAGAATCTTGTGCTGAGCCCGGAGCACAATGGGAGTGGGCTAGCGGGGTGGGTTCACAGCTGGACTGGGAGCAGCAGACATACAGGCCGTAGGCACAGACACATAAATACAGTCATGCAGATTGCAGGATGCCTGAGAGCACAGACTCTCACATGCACAAACACATGCATGATCACCAATGTGCATCCAGACAGTAGCCCCGCATGCATGCACACGCATGCACACATGTGATGTGTACATAGATGGACACATGTCTATGCCCACAAACACTGCAGAGACACATACAAAAGTGTCTGGCAAGGAACACTATTTTGTCCTCAATTTTCTGCCAGCGAGAGTCTACTGACTCCATCTCTGAAATGTCCCTGCTTATTGTCCCTCTTCTCCACCCGTGCCGCAGCCCTAGTCCCTGAAACTCCCACCAAGACCCCTGGGCAATAGCAAAGTCAGGACAGGATTCCTGCTCCGCCTCTACCCCACCCTTAAGCCCATCCTACATGCAAGAGCAAGAGTTATCTGGGTATCAAGCAAATCTAAACACATCACCTCCCCACTGCTTAAAACGCTTTCCTACAGGATGAAGTTTAAATCACTTGGCATCCCATATAAGGCCCTTGACTGTCTGGTATCAGCCATAGTCTGGCCTCAGGCCCTGTCATGGAGCCCCCTGGACTCAATGCTCTGGCTGAGGGCCTCCAGGATGAAGATGCCCTGTGCAAAGTCTCACACTTCTGCTGTTGCTGGGCTACTATGTGAAATTCCCTCCTCCCTCCTTCCACCTTCCCTATGCTGAACTGCCACTCCTCCATCCTCCATGGCCAGCTAAGCCAACACCTCCCCACTTCCTCCTGACAACCCAGGCACAGCCTGTCCCATGGCTGTCACAGCCCTTTCTTGGGCTCTCCATGGTATCATTGTCACCTGTGTGCTCATGAGCCTCCACCACTCAACTCCAAGCACATCAAATACAGAGCCCAAAACATACTGGGTACTCAACAAATTTCTGGGTGTGAGGGAATGAATGAATTAGTCTGTAAGACAGGATCACGCTAGGTGATTGTTCTGGCTACAGAACCTGGGCACGTCCTGTATGTAACTCCTATGATCTCAGCCTCCACATAGGTAAAAAGGGCTGTCTACCTCCTGGCAGAATCTATGGTTCAGACCATGGAGATGTATATAAATAACTGAGCTGAGTGGCTACCATGGTGGGCGCTCCACATATGACAGCCATAGTTGCTGTCTTTAACTTCTATTTTTATTTCCACTGAAGCCTTTCCACTCATGTTTCTTAATTCTCCATCTCCCTCACTGCTTATCCAGTTCACTGCTGGGCTCCCGGAACCGGCTCATTGAAGGTGTGTTGTTGGATTGATCGGCTGAATGGCTTCTTAAGGCTTGTTTCCAGTCTGGGAACTCTGAGCTGAGTACTGCTCTTCCTCCCTCCCAGCCTCCCCTGAGACTGGAAGCGGAGAGCCGTACAGAGATCACTCCTCTTCCAGGCTCCAGAAGCTGAACAGCTGCTCTGTTTGGAGTTCTGTGCGCTGAGCTGAGTTAGGACCTGGGGGGACAGGAACAGCTGAGCCTTTCTGCTCCAAAAAGCAGAGTCATTTCAGCCAGCCACCCAGCAACTGCCTAGCTCCTCCCAGACACCCCCAGGGATGCTGCACATGTGGCTAGGGTTCCCATAGGAACTTCTGTGGAGACCTGCCGTCCCTGCTTCCCCGTATCTCCTTTTGGACTTGTGAGAGAGGTTAGGAAGAGGAGGGGAGGGGAAAGGATAGGACTGGCAGGCACTTTCGTACACAAACACCCAGTCTCTTAATCCTCACAATAACTCTAAGAAATATGCTATTATTATCCTTGTTGTACTGACAAGGAAACTGAGGCCCAAAGACATCTAACCCAAGTTCACCCAGGTAACAAACAAGAGAACTGGTCTGCCACCTTATCAGTTTGTACTGATGCAGTTAGTATCAGTCAGTACCAGCCAGGGATCTTTGGTTGCAAGCAACGGAAACCAACTCCCACTATCACAAACAAAAAATTTACTGAAGGACTGTGGTGCCACACCAGAAGGAAAGGAAAAGCTGAAGACACATGATTGGAAAGGACAGGAAGCAGGGCAGCATCAGGATCTGGGTGCCAGGAATGGACCATCATTTCATTGGAATAAATAAACTTCTATTTTTAAATTCTTTTGTCTCTCCATCTAGGATTCAGGTTTGGGGAGGAAGCTGGGCCCATTGCCACTTGCTAGCTGGAAGAGGACAGACTGCTGTAATTGACAGTACTACCAAGCCTATATTCAATGGGATAGGGACTGCCCCTCCCTCCAAATTGGGATGCTGTTTCCAGAAGAAAGGGGAATGAATACTAGGCAAGCTGAATCCCAAGCTCACCTGAGTGCACCATGCTGTGATGGGCTGCAGGGTGGGAGAGTTTCTATGGCTCTCTCTAACGGAACTAGACCCTCTCAGGAGGCAGCAGTGGTTAGAAGATGGGTACTGGGAAGAAGGAAGCTGGAAACGACAGTCTTCATTATCGTGGGGACAAAATGCATTTACATCTCAGTGTTATCCACTCTGTTAACTTACCTCTAACATCCCAGTATTATCACTCTCTTTTTCTCTTTACCCAATATTTAATTCCCAGGATCCCAGAGAATTATTAATCACCAGCCTTGATTGGTAGAAAGAGCCCTAGTCACCTTCTAACATTCTATATGATTTACTTGTGTTAATTATTCTTTTTTTGTACAGGCGGGTCTCACCATGTTGCCCAGGCTGATCTCAAACTCCTGTTCTCAAGCGATCCTCCTACCCCAGCTTCCTAAAGTGCTGGCATTCCAGGTGTGAGCCACCATGCCTAGCCCATGTTAATTGTTTACTGCCTGACTCCCCTAACCCCTTTAGAGTGTAAGATCCAGGAGGGCAGTGATTTTCTCCTGTTTGCTCACTGCTGTCTCCCCAGTGCCTAAAAGAAGTGACTGGCACAGAGCAGGTGCTCAATAAATATTTGCTGAATGAATGAGGAGGTACCAATCTCTTCGACAGGCATTTGGGATACAAGGATGAACCAGAAGACAGATCCTGACCTCATGGAATGTATAACTTCCATGACTTTAGTGAGACAGAAACAATTACAAAAACATATAGCAAAAGAAAAAAACTAAAATAATGAAAAATTGTGATATATATTTTGAAGGAAACACACAAAGGTTTTAAAAAACAGAACTAAGAGGGTAGGAAACTACTTAAGATATGGCAGTCACAAAAGGACAGAAGGCCTCTCTCAAGCAACATTTAAATGGAGACCCGAAGGGTGAGAAGGTGCTGACCGTGAAAAGTGTGAGGGCCGCTTCTTCCAGGCGGAGGAAAGAGTATGTACCAAGGCCCTGAGCCTGGAAAGAACTTGGTATATCTGGGGAGCTGGACTGTGAAGGTCAGTGTGGTTGGAGATTAGTAAGCAAGGGCCAGAGGCCTACAGGCTGAGGATGGAGAGTGTGCCAGGTGCTGGGTCGACAGCCCCTTACAGGCGATGGCATGGAGCTTGGATAGTATTCTGGATACACTGGGAAGCTATCAGATGGTTTTTAACATTAGTGCTTGGCCCCATTTGCATTTCAAACTGACCATTCCAGCTACTGGGTAGAGAATGCATGTAGACAGGGAGTAGGGGACCAGTTCGTAGGCAATTGTGGTGGTCCAGACTGGGGCTGAACTCAGGTGGCCGAGGCTCAGAGGACAGTGGAAACCTTTGAGTCCCTTTCAGTTATAGTCTCCATGATAGGTGCTATCATCAGGCTGGATGGTATCACCCTCCAGGGGTCACAGAGACACCTCCCTTACCAGCCCACTCCCAGCCTGTGGGTGATAGATAGACAAACTCATGGGCTGGCTAGGCCCTGGGCCTAAGTGACAGGTGACGGATGGGGTTGAAACTGAATGCTCTGAGCCATGTGGCCAATGCACTGCTCCAAGGAGGACTTTGGAGCCAAGAGTTAATTTAAAGAAAGGAGTGGGGAGCTCAATATCGCTTCCTCCACTGCTCAATTAGTGGAGAGAGCTGCAGGGAGCTGGAGTTGTAAAGACCCCCTTAATCATCTCTGTCTGCCTGGCAGCGTGCAGGAGTGTGGCAGGGATAATTGCACCTACCCATTAACAAATGCAATTAAGGCGCCTGGGCCTCTAGCACCCCCTTCTCCAATTAAACAGCAGATGAGGGGCCTGTGGGGGTGGCCTTTGAGATGAATCACTTGAAACTGAAACCTTGGAGCCTGGCAGTCTGGACAGAGAGGCGATTAGAGACGATAAAATCATGATGGGGAAGGAGAGACTCATATCCAGTCCCAGCCTGCTCCAGCTTGAGGCCCAACCCACAGTTGGACAGATATTCTTTGGAATAAATTAGAAGAAGTTCTGCTTTACACATAAGAAAGTCAATATTTAGAACCCACCAACCACCACCTCCAGCCAAGTGCTTCCTCCGTGCCTGACATTCACTGAGTGTCTAGATACAGGTAAAGTCCTGGATAATTCATTTTGATAAGAAACTGTGATGTCTGGGTATGTTGGCAGGGAGGGTCCAGGAAGGCATGTTCCTGTCCTGTGTAGGGGGATGGGGGTGGAGGAAGGGGCCTTCCATTTGTGAGCACCTCTAATATGCCAGGCCTCATGCTCCCTCCCTTTCCATATGGCATATCCTTTAATTTAATCCAGATCCCACCAGCCTCACACAACAACCACGATCTCTTCATTAGGTGATGGAATAGAAGTTTGGGGAACTCAAGAACCTTGTCTAAGATCACAGAATTAGCAGGTGGTGGAACTGGTGGAGCTGGGATTTGAACCCTGATCCATGTGACTTCCAATAGGCCACTCCCCTATGCTGAGATGCTTTGAAATTGCAACTGCCAAGATCTTGCCCCTTGTGCCCCTTGATGTCCCCATGAGGGTGGACTCAGGGCAACACTTCGGATGTTATTCCCAGATCTCTCCCTGCTCCCCTTGGCTGAATCCCTGAACTTCTGAAACAAGGCCTCTCTGTGGTTCCTGCTGTGGCTCAAGGTAGGATCTGACAAGTTGTCAAGTCCCGAGGTGCCGACCAACATGCTCATCTCAAGCTGAAATAATAAAATAAAGAAATCTCTCCTACCTTAATTGCCTCTCCCTATTCTCTTTATGCGTTTCGCCAATTACAAATGCTATGAATCATTATGCATGTGTGGATCATCACTTTCATTTAGCATCTCCACTGAAGCTCCAGGCGCTGAAGTGCATAATTGAAAAGCTCCACGATTTAAGTTTGCAAAGAGGAGGCTCAGCTCCTCTGAACATCACAGTGTGCAGGTCTCCCCTGCTGGGGCCCAGACAACAGCCAGGAGATGACAGCCTGCATCTGCCCGGGGACCCAGCCGCACCAGATGAGTGCTGAAGTAGTTCTACTTTTGCCCAGGGGAGCTCAGGCGGTGAGTAATATGTTTCTTAATTCCCAATTCCCCCATCTTATTTCCCTGTGAACTTTGCTTTTGTTTTTTAATTTTTTAATATTTTGTTGTTTTTGTTGTTGTTTTCCTCTGTGGCTTCGGAGAGCAACAAAAGTCACTGGGTTGCCATCTGCTAGTTATCCCTTCCTTCAAGGCCTTCCTGAACTAATTCCAGGACACCTGCTCCTTTTCGTCCCCTACATTCTTCCTGAGTATGGGGCCCTCCCAGGTCTGCCTCACTCACTTCTGACTCCATAAAAGCTCCCATAAGATGGAAAGAGAAAGGGGCGGGGATGACCAGCTGCAGCTTGGCCCAGGTGAGGAATGAGCTGCCTGTCTTTAATAGCAGCCAGGCTCTATCTTAGCTGCCAGAAGAAGAACCGTGTCTTCTCCTGCACCCCCATAATGTCTATGACATTGCTGGGCATTTTGACATGGCCATGGAGTCCTCTTTCTTCCCCTCCTTTCCTTTCCCGAGCATTTCCCAAATGTCTACTATGAATCCGGCTGAGTTCCAGGGACTGAGGACCGAGCAATAAATAAACCTGCTCCCTGTCCAGTAGGAGAGACACTCCAGTAAGAAACATATAGTAACAAATACAGTGTGAGACGTTTTTCCATAGATGCAGGAGCAAAGACCTCTCCCTGGGAGCAGGGAGGAGGAAATACTGATTCAGATGGGAGAGGCAGGCATTTGCATTCAGTCTTGAAGGCTGAATAGGGCAGGGTAGGCACAGTCATTCCAGGAACGGGAAAAGCCTAAGCCAAATAAAGAAAGGCACGAAAGACATGGCATGTTTCATGCCACCTTGGCCCTGCTGCTTGCAAGGCCCTCAAATCCTCAGAGTTTCATAGAGCCAGCCCCAAAGAGGATGGCTCTGCCCTTTCAGATGTCAGCCCCTTGAGCCAGATGGGAGCGCTCAAGGGCTCGGACACATGCCCCTTCTCTTCTAGGTAGATTGGAGTGGAAGTGGGGAGGCCACAGGACACCTGGACTGAGGCCAGCACTCCAGATTCAGGGCGAGCCCTTGGCACACACATCTTGGGTGACAACCTACTTCTAGCATAGTCTGGCCAAGAGTAAGCATGTGAATGCACGCACATACACACACACACACACACACACACACACACACACACACACACATGCAAGCTGCGGGCACAGCTCCCTGGACCCTCTCACTGCCACCCTCCTGCCCTTCCATGAGCAGGTTCCCCTTCACACCACCAATCACCCGATGCCAAACAGATGGCGGGAAAGAGTTCTTGCTCTGAGAGGGGATGGCGGCAAGGTCACTGTTGATGCGTGAGCGGCTGGGCTGCAGGGCAGTGAAAAATCAATGGATCACTTCCCTCTCATCACTTTTCTGCCCCAGATTCAGCTGAAAGATGGTTCAGCTTGCAGCTGAGAGGCAAAGTTCGTAAGGTTTACTCTCTCACACCTTTTTATTTTCCCTCTTCTTTTCACTTTCTCAATTTTCAACCTCCATTCACTCTTCTTTTTCTCCTCTACTCCGTCTTCTCTTTCCTTCGGTGGGGGGAGGAATGGGGATGGTGAGGGGACTATGGGTGATGGAAAAAAAGAAAAGCAGCCCCTGACATTTAGAAGCTGGCCTGACCCTTGCAGCTAAGCCATGCTATTCTCCTCTTGGATCTAAACAATCTCACAGCATACCAGGCTCAGACAGATTAACTCCGAGGCCAAGATAAAATGAAATGAAGCAAGACCACTTCATAATTTTACGTAAGCTCAGACAAGCATGAGGTCACTCTGCCACCCACAAAATACCAAGTAGCCCCTCTCTTGGCCAAGATGAATGACTGCTACTTCTTTTCTAATTTCAACTTTATCTTCATTCTAGTCTTTCCTATAGTCCCTAGAAATGAGATTTATTGAGGTACCCAATCATAGAATTGCCCCTGCTTACTGACAGCGTCCAATCTAGAGTGATCTTCACTACCTCGGACCCCCTGCCAAGTTGTCCCATCAAAGCCAGTTCTAATATCCTCTTTTGGAGAGAACACACCCCACAGTTTCCCATGCTGTGCCTTCTCCCTCTCTGCAGTAAGCGATAAACCCAACTGGTTTAACTGTGTTCCTGGCGGTCTTTGGTAAAATTACAGGACATTGACAAAATCGGAGGTCCGCCAAGATTCACCTGAGACTTTCATAGCTTTAACCAGGACCCTGACTCAATAACAGTTCACATACTGTGGAGAGGTGGGCCTCAGGCACTGGTGTTTTTTAAAGCTCTGTAGGTAATTTTAACAGGCAGCCTGGGTTGGGAGTCCGTGGGGAACAAGTCATTTTAGGAGTCTCTGGTGAGGGTCAGAGAGCAATGCCTCTAAATCACTGAGTTCGGGGCCTGGCACATGGTGCCCATTGTTGTTGGCTTCTGTGACTTATTCACTCTGCTGTCCCTCTCAATAAGCATTCGTCGAATGAAAAATATAATATGTCTCAAACCATGCCACCATTTTCTCCCCCAAACTATTGTTCCCATTGGCTCCAGTGTTCTCATGGCACTGGAGGCTCTGACTCATCCCATTGCCCTGACCATGTCTCCCATCAGCCCCAGGCCCTGCTTCCCTCTTCAGGTAGGACCTCTTGTCACCCCTTCCTTTCTGATTCCACTCAGTAGCTTGAGGCTCTCTGGTCTTCTCTGTGCAGCTCACCATGGCCAGAACAGATCTGTCTAGATATTGGCCTGACCACGTCATGCCTCTGGCTCAGATACCCCTCATGGATCCTCGTCACCCCCTAATAAAGTCCAAACCCTTGTCTTGACATTTAAGGCCTTCCACAATCCAGCCCTACCTCACACATGTATCATACTTAAAGGTTATACCTAGTAGCCCCATGGACATCCTTCATGCTCTCAAGTCATTGTTCTTTGCTTCTGCTGGGCCTGCTACATGAATTGCCCTCCCACCATTATGTCTGTATAAAGCCTGCTCACTGTTCAAATGCCAACTCCAACGCCACTTCCTCCATCCCTCATCACCCATACCAAAAGGGACTGCTGCCCCTTTATGATCTAAAACTATCCTCTTTTAACAACAAACAAACAAACAAAAAAACTCACTTGGGACCCTTTATCACATGTTAACCTGAATTATGACTATCTTTATTCACCCTTGATCTATGTGTGATGGGAGCCATTCCATACCAGTAGGTAAGAATCTAGGCTTTGGGGATGAGTTCATGTCCTTTGTAGGGACATGGATGAAGCTGGAAACCATCATTCTGAGCAAACTATTGCAAGGACAGAAAACCAAACACCGCATGTTCTCACTCATAGGTGGGAATTGAACAATGAGAACTCTTGGACACAGGGTGGGGAACATCACACACCAGGGCCTGTCGTGGGGTGGGAGGTGGGGGGAGGGGGATAGCATTAAGAGATATACCTAATGTAAATGACGAGTTAACGGGTGCAGCACACCAACATGGCACATGTATACCTATATAACAAAGCTGCATATTGTGCACATGTATCCTAGAACTTAAAGCATAAAAAAAAAGAAAAAAAGAATCTAGGCTTTGGAAACAGGAAACCCTGGGATTGTAATCCTATTCCCTCCTGTTAACTGGTTCAGTGACCTGGGCAAATCTCTTAACATTTTTGAACCTCAACCTCTTCTCATTCACAATGGGGGGAGCCTGATAGGGTTATGGTGAGAAGTACATGAGATAATCACACGTGTTGAATGCCTTGCACAGAATCTGGCAGAAATAACAGTTATTATAATTACAATAAGAATAGTTATTATTGCTAGGTTGAAATCTCCTAGAGGAGCATGCCTCAACTTCAGCGTGCACACAAATCACCTGGGGATCTGGTTAAAATCAATGTGATTCAGGAGGTTTGGGGTGGGCCTGAGATTCTGCATTTCCAACAAGCTCCCAGTTGGTGCTGATGCTGCTGGTCTGAGGATTACACTTGGAATAGCAAAGTCCTAAAGAGCAGGGCTCGTGTCTAGTGTAGCAATACCTCTCTTGCAGGATCTAGCATGGTTTCCTGCACAGAATAGGGACATCACCTTTTTTTAATGAATGCATCCTCTTGGTGGTGGTAGGGATGGTATTGCACATAGTCTTCTTTGCTCAGAAGATCACACATACTGCATACACACACCAGCTAATCTAACCTTGCACAGGACTGAGATTTCCCAGGGGCCCAACTGCTGTGTTTCAGAAATCAGTGCTCTGAGATGGAACCGGCTGTGCACTAACCTTATAGCCCTGATTAATTCCCTCCCTTTGTTTGCCTCATTATCATGATTAGGTTCTGCCCGTAGCATAGCAACGGCTAATTGTAGGCTGGTTTCAGAGTGCATAATTCCTGCTATTAAAATTTTATCGAGGCTTAATTGTGCTCCTTTTTGCTGCAGCGAAGCTTCAAAGTTTCAGAAGAGAGGGGATGTGGTTAGTGGGAACTGATGATTTTTTAATCTTAGCAAGCCCTGTAAAACCCTACTCTGCAATATCACTGACCTTGAGATGGTTTCCTGTGGCCAGAAGGAAGCCCATCATTTATTTATTAACCCACCAGAAGGTCTGCAAATATCCCCTGTGGCCAGGCGGAAAGCGTATTATAGGTCAAATGCCGTTACAGAAAGCCCCAAAGGGCTGGCAGACCAAAGAGTTTAGCTGTGTGGGCATTAGGGTGGGGGAGGTTCAGTGGGGAGAGCTGCACTTTGCATGTGGAAGTGAGTCAGTGTGCAAAAAGGTGTGTCACTCCTTAGAAGCCCAGTGGCCTCTCAGTGGACCTCCAAAACCTGCAGCAGAATCAACAGGTTTTCAAGGCATTTTCCAGGAACACACCAAATTGCCCAACTTGTGCTCAGTGGGAGGTGAAAAGAAGTGAACCCATTAGCAGGTACTTTCCACAAACGGTTTCCAAACCGGACTGATCACTAGATCACCTGGGGAGCTTGTTAGAGCTGCACTTTTCCAGGCTCCAGCCCAGACCTACTGATTCAGAGTGCAGAGGAAGGCTGGAAGTCACTCCTCAGGTGGTACTTATGCTGAGCCACTTCAGGAATCCCTTACCTGCAGAAAGAAGGGACTGCGGCAATGTAAAAAAGACAGCAGAACCAGCTGCTTCTTGGGGAGGGGTCCACCTACTCTGCTTAGCTCAAATTGGAGCCACAAGGTCTGATAGTATGAGATGACTCTAAGTCAGTGCTTTTCAAATGGAAGTGTGCATCAGAAAGTGCTGGAGAACTTGTTAAAATACAGGTTGCTGGGCCCTACCTCCCACAGTCTCTAGTTCCTTAGGTCAAGGGTAGGGCCTTACACTTTGCATTTCTAACAAGCTTGCAGGTGGTGCTGCTGTAAGGACCACACTTTGAGAGCCATCGCCTTTGGTGATTCTCCAAATCTGGACCAAATGTGTCTCTTTGAAAAGGACTCCGTTGTGTTTCTCAGTCCTCACATTATAACACTGCTCTACATGAAGACTCCGTCCTTGTGTCTTGAGCATCTTTCTGTAATCCAGAAACAGTGGCATTTGTCATCAATCACGCTTTGACTTGAGATATTATGAAGGCGGAGTAGAGCCTAGGGTTTTGGATTTAAACACAGTTAAATGCAGATAAATCCACTACCATTTTACCATTATTAAGTAAAGCAAGGATTTCAAAAGGAGATGGGATTTCAGGCACCACTTACAGGGCAAGGCATTATTTGATGAGCTGGCCTCAAGCTGGGAAAGGCTTTAGATAATACACAATGATAGAATTATGGTGAGTGGAGAATAACAATACGCACGTTTAATGGAGAGGAGATGAATTGTGGTGAATTGTGGGTGTAGGGAAATGGTGAAAGGGAGAAAATTCAGAATAAGTGTAAAGAAGGGGTTGTAACTCAAAAAGCTTCAGAGGTCAGGCAGATCACAGAAATGCATCAGGCAGACAAGCCAGACCACCATTAGAACCCATGGCTCCAATCTGAATGAGACAATATGGAATGGTGGGGACTGTAGTAAACTGGACGGCCCTTAGCCCTCTAACAAGTGGAGGCCTCAAGTCAGCTCTTGCTAGTTGTTACCATGGAAGAATGTGGGCCCAGGAGTACTTGCCCTTCCTTATTTTCAAAAGAAGCTTGGAATGTGGATTCTAAGATAAAATTTCGCTATTTTAAAAACCTTTGCCCCAATCAAAACTTGTCTGCAGGCTATCAGTTTACAATAGTAGTTTACAGTTTTAAATCCTAATTCATAGGGATGTTATTTTGGAACTGGGAATAGACCAACATTTTTTGCCTTTTTTTAATGGGGGAAGGGCAGGTAGTTTATAAGGAGGGGGAAAAAATGAGTAAGATGGGGAAGGAGGAAGAAATCATGGAAAACATGGTGGAAAAGACTTCACTACTTAGGAGGAGCTTGGAGGTTTACACAGTGCTCTCTTCTCCTCTGTATAAAGAATATATCACTCTACAACATCCCTGGTGTGGCAAAGTGTTAGTTTGGTGACCACTGTGGAATCCCCTCTCACAGTGCCTGGACTTGGCCAGCAGGGCATTAGCAGGTATGATGCCCACAAAGCTTGTCAAGGACTTGCACCCTCAAATGCACGCTGTTGGACATCTCACTTGGGATCCAGCTGCTGTGTGGAAATGCCACGAGGAAATGTATGGAGGAAAGAGAGGTCCCAGCCTTTCAACTATCCCTGTCAAAGTGCCAGGTATGTGGCCGGGCATGGTGGCTCATGTCTGTAATCCCAGCACTTTGGGAGGCCAAGGTGGGTAGATCACCTGAGGTCGGGAGTTCGAGACCAGCCTGACCAACATGGAGAAACCCAACCTCTACTAAAAATACAAAATTAGCCGGGCGTGGTGGTGCATGCCTGTAATCCCAGCTACTCGGGAGGCTGAGGCAGGAGAATCGCTTGAACCCGGGAGACGGAGGTTGCGGCGAGCCGAGATCACACCATTGCACTCCAGCCTGGGCAACAAGAGTGAAACTTCATCTCAAAAAACAAAACAAAACAAAAAGTGCCAGGCATGTGAGCAAAGCCAGCTTGGACATCCTGGTTGTAACTACATGACAACCCAAGAGAGACCAGTAGAAGAATTGTCTAGCCCAGCCTCAGTCAACCCGTAGAATCATAATAATATGGCCGGCGCGGTGGCTCAAGCCTGTAATCCCAGCACTTTGGGAGGCCGAGACGGGCGGATCACGAGGTCAGGAGATCGAGACCATCCTGGCTAACACGGTGAAACCCCGTCTCTACTAAAAAAATACAAAAAACTAGCCCGGGCGAGGTGGCGGGCGCCTGTAGTCCCAGCTACTCAGGAGGCTGAGGCAGGAGAATGGCGTAAACCCAGGAGGCGGAGCTTGCAGTGAGCTGAGATCCGGCCACTGCACTCCAGCCTGGGCGACAGAGCGAGACTCCGTCTCAAAAAAAAAAAAAAAGATTGCCTTAAGCCCCTAAGCTTGGGAATAGTTTGTTAAGCAGTGAAAACTAATGGAAACACCTAGTAAGTAGCTGGCCTATGAATCAGATAGGATCCTGTTTGGTTAGAAGTAACAGAACACCTGATAAATAGTGACTTGAACAAGTAAGAGGCTTTTTCTCATGCAACAAGAAGTCTGATTTTGTTTCGTTGATCAGGACCAGCCGCGCCAAGGGAAGTGTGATTAACTGGGCGCATTGGTATTCTGAACAAAACAGGGTTTTTGACTAGTAAGGAAGAGGGAGAAATAGGTGTATATTTTGCAGTGTCTGCCACAGCCAGCTTACTAAAAAAAGAACAAACGTGTTTATCTCATGATTTTTCCCTTCTGTACCGAATTTAGTCATAAAACCACAAGCCCAGCAACCCATACAGCCAGCACACATCCATCCCATGTTTGAAGGAATGAAGGAAGAGGTCTCATCTTGATTTAATGGCTCAGCATTTTGTATTTGTCTGTCTGCTTCTTCCAGGTTCATTTCATAAGGAGCCTGATTGATCTTGAACTTGATTCAGCCCATTGATATCATCACTACTAATAAAAGGTTCCAGGGCAATCAACTTTAAATTGGAAGCAAAGGAGATGAGCAAACATTTTCAAATGAGCATGTCTTCTGCAAACCTTAGCAGAGTTCCAGGATGATTGGCACAAGAGAAGAGGTCAGAGAAGAAGCTAAAAATAACGTTTGCAGTTCTCATAGTTAGCCTGTGGCCATTTCATGAGTTACAAGTGCCTTGGCGGGGGTGGTGGGAGAAGCAATAAAAGAAAATGAGATTGAAAGTCACTTGTTTTCTTTCTTTTTAGCAACTTCTTGGAGAGAGGAAACGGAGATGAATGAGACATAATATCACGGAACTTAGACTTGGCAATGGTCTTGGAGATAAATTATCCAGCCTTTCACTGAATTGCAAATAATAGTAGCTAGAATTTATTGAGTGTTTATCACATGCTAAGCATTATGCAAAATAATTTACTTGCAATCTTTAATTTTACCTGCACCACATCTCTAAAGGGTAGTATGATTTTAATGTCCACTTTGCAGACATCAAGTTAAATAACTTGTTCAAGGCCATGGTAAATAAATGGGGGGACAAAAGTTCCTGGCTATATGTGTTGCCTCTCCTTACTTCCTTTGACCCCATCCCATAACAATCTCTGCTCACCTCTTCCAGGTCTCCATTCCTCTAGACAACTCATTCCTATTTGAAAAACCCATCCATATATTAAGCTGAAGTCTGCTTTTCTGGATCTCTCATCATCTGGTCTACCCTCCGAAGTAACACATAGGCTGATGCCTCTGACCTATGATAGTCCTTCCAATAATGTATCCTCTGAGCTTTTCCTTCTCTATGCTAAACATCTATAGCCAGGCTAACCCTTCCCTTCTTGAATGCTGTGTTTCTTCCTCTATGTGTACTGTATTCAAGGACCACAAATTCAAACTTCTACAGACACCAGGATAGTAATGAAAATAAATAGAGCAGGGTAGGTAGGGTAAAATAATATGGCTGTCTCACTCTATCATTTCTCCCACTTTTCTTAGAGACATGGATATAGAGATGCTTTCCTCTACAAATGCGATGATAAAAGGCAACGAGCACTCAATCTTGCTACTGTGGGACAAGAGGGAGTGGTGAGCACTGTGGCAAACTGGCAGCAGATGCTTGATCTAAAGGAAGCAGGTGCTACGCAGAGCCTGCCAGGTGTTGCTAGTAAAGGAGGGTGACAGCTCCTCTGAGCTTTTCCAAAGCTGCTGGAACTCTGGGTTTTCATTTCAAAACTTTCCATCTTTATCAGATTTTTCTTTTTTTTCTTTCTTTCTTTTTTTTTTTTTACAGCATCGTGTGGCCCAAGCAATATTCTCCAGGCTGGATCCAGCCCCTGGGCTGCTGCTTGATAACTGATGTTACTGGTCACCAGCTGGACTCACTCCCCTGATGTAGTCTAAGGTCAATGGAACCCACACTTCACTAGACCTACACACCATGCTTCTAGGAATGCAGACTAAATTTGCAATCATTTTCCAGCACTTATGTCATATTATACTTTAAATTCACATGAAACTGGTGGCTAAGGACCTCTAAGTCTTCATGTGAGTGTTGTCCAGCCTGACCTCTCAAGCCACCTTGTGCAATGATATGTTGAACCTACCTGCATGACTTTGCATTTATCTATGTTGGTCCCCATTCTGTCTTACAGAGTTTGTGCTATTTTTCCCCAACCTGCTTTTGGCACAGCTTTGCACA
Source organism: Papio anubis (assembly GCF_008728515.1). Classification (NCBI taxonomy): domain Eukaryota; kingdom Metazoa; phylum Chordata; class Mammalia; order Primates; family Cercopithecidae; genus Papio; species Papio anubis. Next base: position 120,021,848 of record NC_044982.1, on the reverse strand, counting down.
TTACCTCTTACATGAAATCACCAGCTGGACTCAGTAACTCAGTGAAGTCTCACAAGTCCTAAAGGCATTAATAAAAGAGTTGGTTAAGCCTGGACAACATAGTGAGACACCCATCTCTACAAAAACATTTTTAAAAAAAAATTAGCAGGGTATGGTGGCACATGCCTGTAGTCCCAGCTACTCGAGAGGCTGAGGTAGGAGGATCACCTGAACCCAGAAGTTTGAGGCTACAGTGAGCCATGACCATGCCACTGCACTCCAGCCTGGGCAACAGAGCTAAAACCCAGTCTTAAAAAAATCTGGCTAGAAATATGATGCTCCAAGGTACCCCAAATGTCACCAATGCACTAATGAACACCCCTTACCTTCAGAGTGAAAAGAAACTAGCCTGTGTTCAGCACATGCTATGAGCTCAAGACTGCCCAGTTCCCTCATCCTCACTTCCCACCTAATGCAGAGACCCTTCCAGATGCAGAGACCCTTCCAGCAGCTCTGCCCCAGTGACCAAGGAAGAAACCCCAGGCTCTTCTCCAGATAAGTCTGAACTCTCCACTCTGTTCTGGAATTCCAAGAATGATTCCTGATTAAACTGTATATTTGGTTCTAGGTCTCGGGTTCACCCCTCGGTGTAGGCTCACACTCTGCAGCCCCAGGATCACTGACCCCCGCCCAGTGTCCAACCCAGGCAGCTAGCCCTTTGCCTGTGGTCTGAGACAGCTCCTGCTTGTCCAGGAGGATATACACTGTGCCAAGCACTGTCCGTGGCACTGCAACATTCATTATTTCACTTAATGATGAACCCATTTACCTACCCATTTACCCATTTACTTCCACTGCCATCTGGCCCACATTTTTCAATTGAGCCTTTCTGATTTATCAAGGAACTTGTATCATTGATGCTCTTCCTGCCTCCCTGTTATTGTAACTGAGAGCAGAGCACCAAGCTGTTTAGCAGCTTGCATAGAGACAGCAGCACATGCTCACTCAAATTCCCTCCTTTTTTTTGAGCTCTTTGTGCCTCATTATTTTAATTGATAAATGAGGTTGTTGTGAGGGGCCCATTAGTAGATATTAGGCAGTTATAACAGAACTGGGTATGTAGTGGGCACTCATGGATGTTAACTTGAAGGATAAGCAGTTGAAGAACTAGTCATGGGCATCTCCTGGACTAGCCCCCAGTAGCCAGAGGGAACCCCTCTTTAAAAGGAAATGTCACCAATCTCCTACCACCATCAAGCTCAGCAGCAGGCACCCCAAGTTGTTTTTCTGTCAAAGGGAAAGATTTGGTTCAAGCCATCTGCGTGGCCCAATGGATGGCCAATGGAAGACCCAGGATGGTCAATTACCTTACCCTGTGGCTTTGGATCAATTGCTTAACCTCTCTGGGCCCGAGTTCTTCATCCATAAAAAGGAAATACTAATATATAACTTACAGAATTATGGTGAGAGCCAAATGAGATTGAGAGTAAAACACCTGGCACATAGTAGGCGCTTGATATAGTGATGATGATAGTGGTGATGATGAAAATGCCCAGACACATGTATTGTCAGTGAATCTTCCCAGTGAGCAAAAGCTGCCTTCCTTTTTTCTGTCCTGTCAGATTTGCAAAAATTAAATTACAAATTTATTGCATGGTCATTATTTTTAAAAGCAAACAAACAATACAGGCATTTATAAACTAAAATAAAAGTTGGAGTCCTCCTCACTCCCATTCTACTCTTCAGAAACAGCCACTGTTAACTGTTAGGTTCATGCCCTTGCTGATGTTTTTCTACACACACACACAATTTTAAAGCAACATTGGGATCATACTATGCATATTATTCTGCACATGGCTTCTTTCTCAAAGCAGGTGTCATGGCCACTTTTCCAAGTCAGAGTACATGGAGCTAGTCCAGTGCTGTGAGCTGAATTGTGTCCCAACCACTGATTCAGATGTTGAAGCCCTAACCCCACAGTACGTTAGCATGCAACTCTGTGTGAAAATAGGATCTTTTAAAGGTAGTGAAGTTAAAATGGGGCCCCTATTAGGGTGGACCCTACTCCAGTATGACCAGTGTCCTTATAAGAAAAGGAGATCAGGACTGACACAGTCACTGCTAAGGACTTGGTGCAGTGGCTCACACCTATAATCCCAGCACTTTAGGAGGCTGAGGCAGGTGGATCACTTGAGGCCAGGAGTTCAAGACTAGCCTGGAAAACATGGAGAAACCCCGTTTCTACTAAAATTACAAAAAATTAGCTGGGCGTGGTGGCAGGCATCTGTAATCCCAACTGCTCGGGAAGCTGAGGCAGGAGAATTGCTTGAACCTGGGAGATGGAGGTTGCAGTGAGCCGAGATCATGCCACTACACTCCAGCCTGGGTGACAGAGCGAGACTCTGCCTCATAAAAAATAAAATAAAAAAAAAGAGGAGATCAGGACACAAATAGAAAGAAACACCAGACATGCCCACACAGAAGATGACTATGTGAAGACACAATGGGAAGGCTGCCATCTGCAAGCCAAGGAGAGGGCCCTCGGAGGAAACCAACCCTGCTGATACCTTGATCTTGAACTTGTAGACTCCAGAGCTGTGAGGAAGTAAATTTCTGATGTGTAAGCTACCCAGTTTATGGTATTTGTTATGGTAGTCCTAGCAAGCAAATGCATCCAGCCTTTCTTAAGAACCAGAGTATTCCATTTTATACATGGTACATAAAATGCGTTGTGGACTCTTATGTTTTTTCTAGTTTTACGCTTTTTACTAAGAGTGCTGCAAGTAATATCTTTGCAATATACTTTGTGTACATATGTGAGGATATTTGTAGGTTCTGTTCCCATACAAGGAATGACTGGGTTGGAGGATATGCACATTTTAAATGATGTGTGAATTTGCTGTACCAAAGGAAACTCCAGTAGTGCAGGCAAATTTCTGCCTTTCTATACCCACCAAAGCATAATTTCAAGGACTTATATTCTGTGGCCATTAAAATATAATGAAATTGACAGTCCACAAAAGCCTGACACTCTTGACCTTGGCTTTGCTCGTACTGACCACCCCTGCCTATGCCAGGACCTTGGCCCCATCAGCCACCTGCGAGAACATACAACCTTCCTGAATAGAGAAAGCTCTCACCAGACTCTTCATTGCGAAGGCAAACTTGATAACCACAAATGCCCATGCTGCAAATAGAAGCATTGATTTTAATTTTTTAAGAGTATAAATAGATTTGAATCACACATAGTATATTGGATTTGGGAAGAAAATATTTCATGACAACCTGCCAATATATTTGTTTTCTTATCTTTCAACAAATAGGAATGGAGATTGAAGACTGCTGAAGTGAAGAGAAGCTGACAATGCCACTCAGAAAGGCCATTATCCTCATCTGAGGAGATGAATCTGACTGGCCTTCTGTTTGGAAAGCAAAATCAGATATGGGAACCCTCTGCTGTGGTGGAGATGAACTCGGGGATACCACAGCCCAGGTCCTTCCTGAAGAGTGCAAGGAATTTACCCAAACCATAGGGGCTTTGCCTTCCCCCTTCTCTTGCTCTTACTCTTTTTTACATGAGGATGTCCAGAAGAACCAATCATTAAAGGAGGCCATGACCTATCAGTCGCTTGGAAGATGTGTTGAGGAAGAGTGGTTATCGCTCATGGTGGCCAGGGAGCTGCTTTGGGAAGAAGCGAGGCCGGCAATCAGACGTCTGAGCATTGATCTGTGAGCCCACCTGTCTCCTACTCTGGACCATGGGTTGCTTGGGAGCAGGGGTCATCAGATTCATCTAAGCCTATAGCCCAGCACAGAACTGGACACAAATCTTCTTGCCTTCTGACACAGTCACTGCTAAGAAGATCTCATCCTACTTTATAGCTTTAAATGCCATCTATATGCTGATGACTCAGATTCATATGTCCAGCCTAGAATTCAGTCATTGACTCCTGCATTTATATCCGCCTACTGCCATCTCCACTTGGATGCCTAATTATCATCTCAAACTTAAGATCTTTAAAACCGAACCTTGGATTTACACTTCCCCCCAATCTAATCCACCTGCAACTGCCAAATCTCAATTGCTGACAACTCCATCCTTGTAGTTGCTCAGACAGAAACCTTGGAGTCATTCTTGACTCCTCTCATTCTCTTATTTCTCAAATTCTGTGGGCTCCACCTTTAAAATATATCAAGAATCTTTTCATGCCATCATCCTGATTCTTAGCCACTGTGGTGGGTTGAACTGTGGGCCCCAGGAAGACGTCTCCAAGTCCTAACCCCAGGAACCTATGAATAGGACCTTATTTGGAAAAGGGGCCTTTACAGGTATAATTAAGGACTTCTAGATGAAATCATCCTGGATTCATAATGGGCCTTAAACCCAATGGCAGGTATCCTTGTAAGAGAAAGGCAGAGGGAGATTAGGAACATGGGGACACAGGGAGAAGGCCATGGGGAGACAGAGGCAGAGATTAAAGAGGTGAAGCCCCAAGTCACAGATGCCTAGAACCACCAGAAGCTGGAGGCAAGGAAGGATTCCCCCTAGAGCCTTTGGGAGGAGCACAGCCCTGCTGGCAACTTGATTGGGATTTCTGGTCCCCAGAACTGTGAGAAAATATATTTCAGTTGTTTCAAGCCACACAGTTTGTGGTAATCTGTTATAGCAGCCCCAGGAAATGAATACAGTCACGGTAATCATTCACCTGGATTACTCTAATAGCCTCCTGATTGGTCCTGTTTTCACCCTTACCTCCCTATGGCCCTTTCTCAATACCTAAGCTAGAGCAATCCTATTAGAACATGTCAGACCACTGTACTCAACTCAGAGACTTCCAGTGGCTCTTAATTTAACTCAAAATAAAAGCTAAATTTATTGCATGGCTTGAAAGGCCCTGTCTGAACTGTCCCCTCCTTTCCCACTCCCTCTGTCTCTCCTTCCCACCTCTCTCCATCTTGCCTGCCCCAGTCCAACCACAATAGCCTCCCCTCTGTTCTTTGAACATGCGGAGTGCTGTCCCTCTTAGAGTCATGCATTGGCTGCTCCCACTGTCTGGAAGGTTCTTCCCCCAGGTATCTGCAGGGCTCACACCTTTGCCTCCATTAAGTTTTTAGAAGCTGCATCACCTCAGAGAGTCCTCCCCTGACCACATTCTTAAACACGGGAACCCTCAGCATCCCCCACTTTGCTTACTTGGCTTTACTCCCCAGCCCACTCTCAGAATCTATTATTTCTAGTGTGCTTTACACCTCATTCACTTATTATGTTTATTGTTTCTCTCCCATCAGAATATAAACCCACAGGCCGGGGATAGTGGCTCACACCTTTAATCCCAGCACTTTGGGAGGCCAAGGCGGGTGGATCAAACTCTGAGGTCAGGAGTTTGAGACCAGCCTGGCCAACATGGTGAAATCCCGTCTCTACTAAAAATACAAAAATGAGCCAGGCGTGGTGACGCATGCCTGTAATCCCAGCTACTTGGGAGGCTGAGGCACGAGAATCGCTTGAACCTGGTAGGCAGAGGTTACAGTGAGCCACAATCACGCCACTACACTGCAGCCTGGCGACAGAGTGAAACTCTGTCAGAAAAAAACCAAAAAGAATATAAACCCATAGGGCAGGGATTCTTGCCTGTTTGTTAATTGTTGAGTCAGAAGAGGGTCAAGCATATAGCAGTGGCTCAATAAACATTTGTGGTGCAAACGAATAAACAGCTTTTAGTATACTTTTTGTATTTTATTTGATTATTTTCCGACTGTCATATATTCACATTGTACAAAATTTACAAGCACACAAAAAATTTACAGCAAAAGGTCTTCCTCCCACGCCATCCATCCATCCCCACTTCTATTACTCTGCCCAGTGGCAACTGATAATCAGTTTCTTTTCTTCCCTTCTAGAATTTATTTATCCACTTAGCTATCTCTGCTTATTTTAATTAACACTGAAATTTGAAGGTATTTCATATCCGCACGTAATAAGTCCCTCGTTCCTTTTTCTAGCAGCGTAGCTTTTCATGGTATGCGTAAACCTTAAAATGATTTAATAATGGGCATTTCGGTTGTTTTAAATTCCTTGATATTTAGGTTCCAATGCTGGAAACTTTTATATAGACTATTTTCGCACATGTGAATGTATCACTGTGGAATAGTACATTTTTAAGATAACTGAACTTTTCAAATGGAAGTTTTAATACACTTTGGGTCAGATCATTTGTTTATGTGGTTCAAGTTCCCTTCACCCGCTAACCCCCAGCAGCGGCTGACCACCTCATTCTTCGCGTTCTCTGCTTCTCTTGGTCTCGTTCTGGGTAGGATTCATGTACAGAATCAGCTAAGAGCAATCGCAGTAGTTCATTGGATGCTTATTGGGCACTTGGCATTATGCAATGTGCTTTGTTTAATCCCACTTAATCCCTCTATCATGGAGGGATTAGTATTACCATTTACAGTTTAAAAAACTGAAGCTCAGAGGGGTTAAGTAACTTACTTGCCCAGGGTTATCACAGTTGGTAAGAATCAACAGCAAGACTCTTTTCCAGGTCTTTACCAGAATCTGGACTTTTAATCACGACACACTTAACCTCTCTGTGCCTCAATTTCTTCAACAATAACATGGGGAAAATAATACCAATGATTTCATAAACTTGTTTTGAAGGTAGGTGAAAAAGCAGCAGGGAATAGAGTGAATCAGAACCAGTTGGGAAGAGTTTGAGGCAGGTCACAGTGAGTGTTCAGAGATGATCGGTGTTTCCGAAAATGCTAACCAGGGGTACCCACATTAACATCACTTTGGGTGTTTATTTAACATGCAGATTTCAGGGCCCCTTCCTAGATTTCCTAGGGAACAGAGCATGGGAATCTACATTTTAAACCAGCATCCAGGTGATTCTGATACACATTGAAATTTCAGAAATTTAGGCTCTAGAAAATATATATATATTTAAATTTTTTAACTGTAGCTCTATCCAGATAGCACTACTTTAGCTCCATCATAAGCTTCTTTTCACCCTTCTTCCTTACTCCCCTGACACAAGTCATGTTTTTCTCAAGACTGGCATAATCCATAATCTCTCCAAAAGAGATTCCTGGATCCCAAACCCCGGAAATATGGGCGGGGGCTGGTATTGTGTTTCTGTTTTCTCTTTGCTGAAAAAACAAAAACAAAACCAAAAAACATAATGATAGTTGATCAATGAATAAAGTACAAATGTGGCCTAGTGTCTTAAAGGTACAGGGACCCAGCCACTCACATGCTGTGAAAGTGATCCCAATGGCTGTGGATCATTCTAATCCCCTGAATCTTGGGGCTACGTCTGTTGGTCCCATATGTCCTACAAACTAAATAGGCAGTGGAAATTTAAGTAAATAGTATTCATTAACATTATGATCATGTGTGGCATTTTCCATTACTAAATGATCCTAGTACACAGATTATTCACTTAAATAATCAATCACTGTCAACAAATTACAGGATGCAGAGAATGAAATTAGCAAAATGAACTATGAATGTAAAATTCATTTGAAATTCAATTTAGTGACAACATTAGCTTTCAATTAGTCTGCCCAACTGTTTGAATGTCTTCCTTTTGCATTGATTTTTTAAAAATGTAATTAACCTTTTTACTGTTAAATTGGTGTTGGGTGCAACAATATCATTGTTACATGGCTCCTATTGTTGGGGAGTGAAAGGATTAAATGATGAGTCAGAATGAGGGCAGTGGAGTGGGGCTTCTCCTCATGACTGAAGGGCTGGGGAATAAAAGGGACCCAGGAGGGGGAAATGGATGTTGTTTGAGCTGAGGCTTCCCCCATGGGCATCTGGTATTGCTGCTATTGTCTCTAGATTCTTGAAGTAACCTTCTCAAGACCATCTCCTGCTCCAGATTCTTGCTCCCTACTTCACACAAAATGGTTTGTATTCTACATGTCCTGTCAACTTCCCAGAAAACTCAGCCTCTTCTCTCACTACTTTACTTCCTTTCATGATTCTCTGACACCTTTTATTCAATTGGTCTGGTTGGAGAGCTGGAGTGTCCCATCAGACTCCAGCTCCTTCTCAGCTCCCACAGGCAGTGCCACCTCTTCAAGTCTTCTTCCAGTCGAACCCGGCCACTCTCTTCCTGCTTGTGTCTGAGCATTGCACTGTGGCAACCTCACCTCTACCCCACAATCCACCCTGCACGCTTCTGCCAAGCTTTAACAGACCACTCCCAGACTCAAGACCCTACTGTGGCTCCCTGCTGCCTCTGCAACTGAGCCCAAGTCTCCCTTCAAAGGCCACCCTCACCGCCTGTGGGGTGTGACCTCCCCCACTTCCTCTGCCTCTGCACCCCTCGAGTACAGGTTGCCCACTTCAAAGTAGCCTCCTCCTTAGCCCAAAACGTGTTGTGCGCTTTCCTGCCCTCACACCTTTGCGCATGCCAGCCTCTCACCTGGAAAGAAAACACCTTCCATTTCTCTCTCTTAGTAAAATCCTTCTCAATGCCCAGCTCAAACCTCACATCTGCCAGGAAGCCTTCCCTGCCACACCCCAGGCTCCAGTGATCCGTCAGCTTCAAATGGTTCAAGAACTTATTGCCTGGGACATTCCTTTTGATCTTTAATAACATGCTTTGTGATTTTCCTCTGCGCTCTCAGCTGAATCGTACATTCTTTGAAGGTAGGGACACGCCTTGTGGTTCCTGCTTCTTGCCGACAGCCTTGCTTAATGGGCAATGGCGTTTCTAAGGCTTTTTTTTTAAAAAAGGACGGCACCAATCTCTTTCATCCACTGTGTTCAGGGCCGTCTTGACGGGGACAGCTCAGTTGTGGTGAGAACCAGGAAGCTTATGCCTTGGAGAAGGGTGTGGTGGGTGGGCTGGCCGGGGTAACGGTGAGGCAGGCAGCCTCAAAGAGCAATCACCTGTGGACACGGTGCTCATGCTATAAAACTGTCTCTTGTCAGCTGCACTGGCTGAGATAATCTTGGTTCGGAACCACATCCCTGGCTGTTCCAGATCACCCATTATCTCTCCAGAGCCACCGCCACTGCTGGGAGACACAGGAGTGGTTAGCTGTGCCAACGGTCTGCAGATAGAGGCAGTTTCTTATCCTGTCTTCACGTGGAGCTGCAGGGAAATAAGTCACACTTAGACACCAAGAAGCCTCCATCCTTCAGCAGCCTGGCAGCAGAATTCTTTATGGGTCTGAGGAGAATCTCCATGAATTCTTGGGATTCATCCCTAAGAACCCTGTAGGGATGTGACCCGGATGTTGAACCTGTTCCTTCTTAGGTCTGAGGATAGAAAGAAACAGCCTCACTCCTCTCTGAGCGGTAGCTCCCTTCCCTTAGCTTCCAAAAGCCAAACCAGTTCTTGGTACTAGCTAGCTGCCATTTATGAATCCACCGTTTATGTGCCAGGAGCCATGCCAAGTGTGTCACATATTTTATCTCACCAAATTTTCACAGCACCCCACAAAGAAAAGTTGTTCTCATTTTAGAGATGAGACTCCTTAGGCTGGGGGCAGCTAGCAAACACAGCTGGTCAGCAGAGCTGAGTCCAGATTGCCTCTTTTTTTTTTTTTTTTTTGAGACAGGGTCTCTCTCTGTTGCCCCGGCTGGAAGTGTGGTGGCATGAACACAGCCCACTGCAGCCTTGACTTCCTGGGTTTACTTGATCTTCCCATCTCAGGCTCCTAAGTAGCTAGGACTATAGGCACATGCCACCACGCCCAGCTAATTTTTTGATTTTTTTTTGTAGAGGTGGGGTCTCATCCTGTTGCCCAGGCATGGTGGCCTGAACTACATCTCTTACTATTACAGACCACCCCATTACTTCTCCAGAGCTGCCGCCACTGCTGGAAGACACAAAGAGTGGGTAGCCACTCCAAAGATGAACTCCTGGGCTCAAACAATCCTCCTGCCTTGGGCTCCCAAAGTGCTGGGATTACAGGTGTGAGCCACTGCACCTGGGCCAGATCCCCTCTTTCAACTACCACACAACCTGCCTCCTGACCCAACAGGTCCAGAATCCCATCTCCTCTGGGAAGGCCCCTACCTTCAGACTGCCTAAATCATGGGACTACTGCCAACATCCTTCACTCGTTTCTTTCTGGCCTGTTATAAAATGACGGCATCAGGTGTTCCTCCTGACACGTGGGCTACAAAAACGTGTGGATCTGGAATAACCATGCAATGTTTCCCATGAACTAAGTATTTGGGCAGGAGCCAGGTTGTCCACCTCTAAGCCTGGCTGGCTAGACTCTCTTTAGGGTGTCAAGGCTTAAAATGAGGGTCTAGGTGGGTTTCAGGTCATTGTGGCTGCTGTGTTGCCTTTCCCCTATCCTACATACTCTTCGGGATACCTTTGAGATAAAGTCAGCAGGGCAAGCTCTTCCCAGTCCCTTTCTTGGATTTAAGTTCTGGCTTCACACATGCTGGGTGCCTTAGTAAAGGACTTTAACCTCTTTGTGCCTCAGTTTCCTCTTCTGTAGAATAAAGACAGCCTATTACATTGAGAAGTAAATGAGATAAAAAATATTAAACATCTAGCACAATATCTAGCATACTGTGGGTTTTCCACAAATGTTGGTTTCTTTCAGATCCCAAAGAAATAACCGTGAGTATAACTGGAACTGGAGAATAAAGTCTGAACAACACACACACCTCATACTGCGTGCCCAACCTCAAGGTGAGCAGGACCCAGGCCCCTGTCTGGACTCTTAGCTCATTTTCCTATTACCAGAGCTCTTCCTCCACCTCAGGGTAGACAGTGCCCTTCCTTAAGGAGGCAGAGAGAGAAATGGGAGAGGGAAGCAAGACTAGCCCCACCCACTACGCTGCTGCCTTTAAGGACACCCTGGAGGATACCTCTCCCCTCCTCCTCAGCTCGCTTTGCATACATCTTCTTATACTAGTACAGACAACTTTGTGGAGGTTTGCAGAGAAATGGAGCAGTAATTGAAGGGAGTAGTGGAGTCAAGGGAGGGCTTTTTAAAGATGGGAGGTGTTATTTAACACATTTAATGATGAAATAGAAAAATTAGTGAAAGAGCAAAGGATGCTTCCACTGAGTCTTGTTTGGCCGTTTTATCTGGCCTCCTTCCACCCCTTTTGAATTTTAGGCTAAAGTTATCTTTACCATGTCAGTGACTCCCTTCTTATACTCAGTGAAAGCCGTTCATCCGGTGGAAAAAACTTTGGAATGTGGGTTCAGATCCTGGTTCTGCCCATTATTGGCTGGGTAGCCTCTCTGGACCTCTATTTCCTCATTATTAAATTGAAATAATAATGCTTACCTCTTGAATTTGGTGTAAGGATTAAAGGAGTCATGTTTGACCTGGCCCAGCACTTCGACTCAATGAGTCACAATGACTCAAAAATGGTCATTGTTGTTGCTACCATTCTTTTACTGAAAAGGTTCTTCCAAGTCTTTCTGATATGCACCAAGTCCCTTGTCAGGAGCCAACCATAAGCTACAGTCCTCAGCACTAATATGTGGGCTCCTATTAGCATGAGCAGCGGCTGGGCTTGTGTTTTCACGGTTATTCTGACACAGCCCTCCTTACCTAACTCTTTGCATACCTGCCTGGGTTTGCCACTCTCTGTAGGATAGTGTTCCTGGGAACACCGCATGAGCATGATGCTGCCTCTTGCACCCTGAACATGTCAGACAGGGAGGCAGCTTCCCCATCCTGGGTGGGGTGCTGCGAGATGAGCAGTCACTCTGCCTTTGAACCGCCTCCCTGTTCCGTGTGGATGACTGGGCAGGTGGGGGCAGTTTCTGTGAGTGGGTGCATCTGCTGTGGCTTGTCAAGCTGTGTCAGACTCGACCCTGAGGGCAGACAGGGTCCCAGCTAATGAAAAGCCCAGAGCCACAGCCTCTGGGGCAGCTCCGCAGCTGCTGTCTCTGTTTTCTTTCTCCTTTTCCTTTGTGCCTGGCAGTTCTGGCCCTCGGCACAGCAAGACCAGCACTAGAGACATAAGCACTGAGGTTCCTTTCTCCAAAGATCAAGTTACAGAACACATTCTCTGGCTCACCTTGAAGAACAAAGACTTGAGAAAAGCAGCCTGCCTGGGGACGAGGAAGTGGCTGCCTGCTTGATGTAATTTCAGGGTCTCTGGAAAAATCTCTTGAGCTCCAAATATTTTCCTGCTATAAACCTGAAACTCCATCATTGGAGACTCAATCTTTTAAAATTTGGAGCAGTGGTTCTCAAAGTGAGGTCTGTCTCCACCCCATCCCATCCCCAGCAGCATCCGCATGACTTGGGAGTTTATCAGAAATTCAAATTCTTGGGCCCCACCGCAGATCCCCTGAATCAGAATTTGGAGGAGGGAGTATCTCTGTTTAACCGGCCCTGTGGGTGATTCTGACACCTTGGTAACCCCACTGAAGGGCACGTCACCCAGGAGGGGGAAACTCATCAGCATTATAGCTCTGATTTATTGCTCAGCTTGATGGACTGTGAGGAGGTGCAGACAGGGACAGGGACAGGGGAGGGGAGGGAATTTCTTGTCTGGTGTAGAGCAGTCAGACAGACCTGGCATCAACTCCTAGCTCCTCCTTCTCCCTCTGTGGCCCTGTGCAAATTACTTCATCTTTTCAGCTTTCCTTTGCTCCACTGCAAAATTCAGATTGTGCAACCAACTCACAGGGCTGAAGATGAAATAAGATATAGAAAGTACTTTGCACATAATAGGTACTTAAAGAGTGAGCAGTTGCTCTCTCTATCCTCTCTGATAGAGAAGAGGTCTATGTAGGTTGGCATGGTAGAAGGGAAGGTACCAGAGGTAGGGATTCATGTATCATAAACGCATGGACCAGGAAAGAAAGGGGCTAGAAGTGGATGAGATGTCAAGACACAGAATGGGGAGGAGAAATAAGAATAAGGAGCTCCCCTAGACTCTACTCATGTGGTTTCTTCCATTTTGTAGGGGGTAGTCCTAAGGCCAGGCTCTCATCTCCTGTGGCTCAGTCTCGCCACCACCCTTTCCAGATGGTGGGTGGGGCTGATTCTTTTCTTACCTTTCCCCTACCTCATTCCAATCTTTTCGGGTGCATGACTTAAAGGTCTGAAGTTTTCCTCCAGGGAGATGATTGATGGAAATATGCAAATTGTGAGCTTTACGGCAACTCAGGATCTTTAGGGTTAAGAAGAGAGCCAACAGTTGGTGCAGAGGCCACCGTGGTGACCTGACCCTTGCTCAGACACTGCCAGGGTCTCCCAGCCAGCCAACAGGCAGGCACCAGAGAGCGTCTTAAGAGAAGCAGAAACAGATGTGCGTGCCCCAGAACAGCATGCTTCCCTTTCTTTTAAAACCTTCACACAGTGTCTTGAGCCTTTGATGGGAGAGCAAATTAAGATCTCAGTCTCACTAGGAAGGCTCACATGATATGGCTCTGGGGCAATTCTACCCCCATTTCCCTATCTCTCCATTGCCAGGAATTTCAGAGTCAATGTTTCATCATTTATTTAAGGGTTTAATCCCTATGAGAATTTTCATCTCCATTAGGCTGTGTTCTGGGCTTGGGTTAGTCAGTCTGGATTCAAATCCCAGCTCTACCATTTGTTAGTTGTTATATTCTGGGTTAAATATTTAAACTCTTCGAGCCTCACTTTCTGTCTTTGTAAAATAGGGACAGTGTTTTATACACATACACACACACAGAGACACACATATACACATATGTGCTCATTATTTCAAGGGTTAAACATGTACAGTGCTATTTGGATTTCTTATGAATATATTTCTTTAAAGCTAAAAAAAGAGTGGGAGGAGTAAAGACTGAAGGGAGTGGTCGAGATCAGGGATGGCTAATAGGTCTCAACTATGAATGTGGGTGGACTCAGAGGTGCCCCTGGTACACTGCATTGTCAGTTTGTGAAGAATTCCAAGGCAGCTGACTGCAGTCTTGGCAGACAGCATGTGACAGTGTGGACATGTCTGCTCCAATGTGGGCAGGGTCCTGAAAGCATGTGCAAGCCACATTTGCCATCTCTGCTCTAGTTGCTTCCTGCCTGAAGGCAAAAAGACAGGCTGTGACTCTTGCAATTACCTGGGTAGAATTATAGAAGCCATTACCTGGGATCTTCAAAGGCTCCCACAGAAAGCATAACTTAGCCTCTTAATTGAACACAGCCTCCCAGTATCATTCTGGAACGTTCGAGCTGTCCCCAGTCATAAGGCACAGCCTTCTTGATCTGATAATAGTGTCCTCTCCAGAAGGGAAAAGAGGACTGCCTCTGTAGCAGCACCAGACACAGTGCTGTGACACACTGGAAACCAGAAAGATCTTGAAGATGGTTTCATCAGGGTGGGGTGGGAGTTGGGAACCCAGGGGTGGGTGAGACTTAAAGGAATCAAGCACCCCAGGGGAGCCTGAGCTCTAACTCCGTGTCTTCTTTGGAGATCAATTGCTATTTTTGTGTGTTTCCCAGCTGGACGTCTGAGAGGCTTGCAAGTGTTTTACATTATTAATCAGCTAGATCTTTTTTCTTCCTAATAATCCAGCTTCCTTCCACACCTGTGAAAGCCCTTTGACAAACAGGCAGCAGTGCCTACATCCAGTGTCTAATGGAAGGGGCAGGGCAGGGCCCACGTTTCCATTAAGCACAGCAGGCTTTGTGCCTGGGGCCCATAGGACTTTCGGGGGCCGTGAAGATGTTTTCATTGTGGTTTCTTTTAAAATCAGAAGAAAAGATGAATATAATAATAACGATATAGAAGAATAAATCCAGCCTACATTATACTTGTCTTTGTACCAATGCAATCATAAAATATAACTTTTAATATTTTGTTATGGCAGGGGCCCCCAAAGGCAAAAGTGCCTAGGGCTGAGGGAAGTCATAATGCAGTCAGTCCTATGCACGGGATTGGAAAAGATTTGAATGGGGTCTGAAGACAAAGCCGTGGTCCTACCTCAGGCCCTACTGACTCCATGACTTTGGGCAAATCATACATCTGGGGTTGCAGTTTTCTCCGTGGTCCAGTGTCCTACAACTGCAGGAGAGGACTGAGTCCTCCCCTCCCCTCCTTTTCTCAGTCCTGGGCTCTAAGGAGATAATAGCTGTAAAGTGTTTGAACATATGTAAACATGCAACAGGTATATTAAAGGTCAAAATCCTTATTATCTGGAGGGAAGATGGAGACCCATATACTCCAGGAATGGATGGCTGCAGAGGGGAGGTGAATGTTGCTGTGACACCCTAACATCGACCAGGTCACCACCATCTGTCCCATTCCTAAGAAAAGTCAGTTAGGAAGAGGCTGGATGAGTGAACTGGGCCTTTATGGGGGTTATGGGGGTTCTAGGGAAACCGGAGCCTTCAGAGAATCACACAGCTCTGGACAGAGTGCTGAGCAGGCTTCTAGAATGACGCAGGGGAGGGAGGGAGGGAGAGAGAGGCCAGAGAGACACCAAGTGTGAGAGACACGGCCAACCGGCAGACCAGGAGCTTGTCCTACTCAGTGAGTACCTAAGCTGAGATGAAGAACTCAAACAATCTAGAAATTAAAGGGCTTTACAAAACAGGCTATGGGAGAGTTAGGGAATAGCACAAAGAAAAGTTTGATTACAATCTGCTGGTCTGGGGTGTGGTGCAACCGCCTTCATCTCCCCAAGGAATTGCCATAAACTCAACATCACCGCAGCTCTTGGGAGTTGAGTTCCTTGTTTTAGAGATGTAGCTAACTGCCAGCAAGTCTGGTATGTGTGCCGATAACCTACCTGCCTCATGCTTTTCTGCTTCCTCCTTTACTTCTCTTCTCCTTCCCTCCTCTCTCCCTTCTATTTCCCTTTCCCTTTTTTCTCCCCCTCTGGCCTTTCCTCTTTCTCCCCTCTCCCTCTTCCCTCCTTTCCCTCTTTCTCTCTCTCTCACCTTCCCTTTCTCCCTTCCCTCTCTTTTCCTCTTCTTCCTCCTCACCTCTGGAAAGTGGAGAAAAGTGTGCCCATTGGAGGTCTCCCAACTGTGGAGACCCCAAGCTCACAGGGTCTGGAAGCCTCCTGAGGACAGCTGCATCACCATCCATCATCTTTTTTGATGAATAGAGCTCTAAATGGCTTAGTTTGACTATGATGCAACCCATGTGGCATCAGTGATTTAAATTTTGCCAGTGGCATCAGTGATTTAAATATCATTGCTTTTCTTTTCCTTGTACTTCTACAGGATGGACTAGGCATAGGGCAATGGAGGTAGTGCTTTCCCTTGGTCTGTGAGGACTGGGGTCTCGGTGGCCATCCCCACCTAGCTGTGGAGCAGTCAGACAGCGGGACCCCACCCTGCCAGCTTACAGGGGAGGGACAGCAGGCCGAGGCCTGCCAATACCAGCACCTTCATTCATAGGGACAAACCAAGGACCTGGCCTGGCCTCAGAAAGAAAACTCCTGACCCCTACTTGCCCATCCTGCTGGGAGAGAAAAAGAAGGGAGTGGTCTAGAAAGAGGAAAATAGGCTGGGTGCAGTGGCTCACCCATGTAATCCCAGCACTTTGGGAGGCTGAGGCAGGCAGATCACTTAAGGGCGGGAGTTCGAGACCAGCCTGGCCAACATGGTGAAAGCCTGTCTCTACTAAAAATACAAAAATTGGCTGGGCATGGTGGTGTGCACCTATAATCCCAGCTACTCAGGAGGCTGAGGCAGGAGAATCATTTGAACCCGGGAGGCAGAGGTTCCAGTAAGCCAAGATGGCACCATTGCACTCCATCCTGGGCCGTAGAGCAAGACTCTGTCTCACAAAGACAATAAACGAAAAGAAAAGAAAAAAAATAAAAGAAAATCTAAGACTAGGGTGGAGTGGTGGGCTGGATAAAAGAAAGGGCTGGCCGAACCCTCTCTACCTCTCAGACCTCCCCACCCCAGGCCTCAAAGCCGCTGTAATTAAGAATCAAAGAAATGTACCTTCGAATAATCAAAGACCATTTTTTAACCTTATCAGATGGGCAAAATAGTAAAAGGTTTTGAAGAGTTGGTTACTAAACAGGTGCTCTCAAATCCTACCGGAAAAAAAATCACACAATCTTTCTGAAGGCACAATTTGAAAATACGTAACCCAAAATATATTCTCGGACGCAGCAATTCCACTTCTGAGAATTTATCCTAAGAAATCATGCATGCCATTCAGAATTATCCACCAAAACAATACCAGAATTATTACAATTAAAATTGTAATTTTGGTTATATTAGTGAAAAGTTTGAGACTTAGATAAGTGATTAGCTAAATTTTGGTACATTTGGCTGGGTGCAGTGGCTCAAGTTTGTAATCCCAGCATTTTGAGAGGCCAAGGCGGGTGGATCTCTTGAGGCCAGGAGTTCTAAACCAGCCTGGGCAACATGGTGAAATTCCATCTCTACCGAAACAAAAAAAAAAAAAAAAAAAGAAAGAAAAATTAGCCAGCCATGGTGGTGCACACCTGTAATCCCAGCTACTCTGGAGGCTTAGGCACAAGGATGGCTTGAACCCAGCAAGCGGAGGTTGCAGTGGGCCGAGATCGCACCACTGCACTCCAATCTGAGTGACAGAGCAAGACTCGGTCTCAAAGAAAAAGCAAAAAGTGGTATATTTATTCAATGAAATTCTGAATGCTAGTTAAAAATGATTATAGATATGGATTTACTGACGTGGAAGATGTTCATGATATACTCTTGAAGTGAAAAAAGTTGGTTTCTGAACATTATCTATGTTATGATCCTAACACAGGATAAGGAAAAGAAAAAAAGAAAAGAAAAAAGAAATAAGCATATCAGTTATCTATTGCTGTATAACAAATTACCCCCAAACTTTTCACCTTAAAATAACAAACATTACCTCATAGTTTCTGTGAGTCAGGAATTCAGAAGTGGCTTCTGGCTCATGGACCGTCCTGAGGTCGTTGGTAAAATGCCAGCTGTGGCTGTAGTCTCCTGAAGCTTGCCTGGGCTGGAGGGGCTGCTTCCAAGATGGCTCACTCACATGGCTATGGGCGGGAGGCCTCAGTTTCTCACCACAGGGACCTCTTGGTAGAACTACTTGAGTGTTCTTGAGGCATGGCAGCTGGCTTCCCATAGAGCCAGTGATTCCAGAAAACAAGACAAAGATTGCAATGTCTTTCGTGACCTAGCCTCAGAAGTCACACTCTGTCACTTCTGCAGCATTTGATTCTATTGATTATACACATTGGCCCTACTCAGTGTGGGAGGGGACTATACCACAGCATGAATACTAGGAGACAGGGATCCTTGGGGGTCATCTTGGAGGTTGTCTACTGGAATGATTGTATTCATTTCTTCAATAAACAGTGTTCGAGCACCAACCAAGCAAGCATCAGACCCTCATGGTACCATACTCGGGGTACACCCATAAAAAGAGAGACAAGATCCTTCTTCTCCTGGAGCTTACCTTCCAGGGGGGTGGGAGGGGAGAGGCACTAAGGAAGTAAGAATTGTAAACAGCGGTCAGTAACTGAAGGGCAGCATGAGGAAGGTGATGTCAGAGGAGCAGGCAGGAGCTGGGTGACAAGGAACCTTGCAGGCCGTGCAGAGAGTTTAGATGTTATCCTAAGGATGACAGGGAGCCACCGAACAGTCTTAAGCAGAACAATGACATGATCTGAGTTATGTTTTTAGAAGATCACTATGGCTCAATGTGGAGAATGAATTCAGGGACAAACGTTGAAATAGAGGTCAGTTCAGAGTTTATAAAAGTAGTCTAGTAACCGGGGCTTGAATGACTGCACAAGCAATCCTAGTGGCCATATATATGTGTGTGTATATATATATATATCTCAACCATGCTCATATTTTATATATATATATATATTTTTTTTTTTTTTTAATTCACCCACCCCCTGGCCTAGCAGAGTGCTGGGCACATGGTAA
This sequence comes from Papio anubis, assembly GCF_008728515.1. Classification (NCBI taxonomy): domain Eukaryota; kingdom Metazoa; phylum Chordata; class Mammalia; order Primates; family Cercopithecidae; genus Papio; species Papio anubis. The sequence goes on along the minus strand of NC_044982.1, from coordinate 120,003,029 downwards.
GGAGGTGGGAGGCCAAGTGAGCACAGAGTATTGGACTGGTCACTGAGAGACCACGTCCACTTTCACTGTGTGACAGTCACTCCCTTTCTGTGACTCAGTTTCCTCATTCATAAAATGTAGCAAATGAATGAAGTCAGTGATACGCCATTTTTTTCTTTTTCCTTTTCTTCTATTAGAATCAGCACCCTAATAGATAAACCAGATGAAAGACAGTGCAGTGGCAGAAGCAGAGGGAGCCTCAGCCTCCTCCTTCTCCTCTGGCTGCATGATTTGAAACCCATTGAAAGGACTCCCGGCTGACCCTTCTGTCCTCGAATGCTCCACATGCCATGCATTTCATAAACACTCAGGACCAGCCAGCTGTTTTAATTTCTGCCAGGGCTTTCCTGCCGCCACGTTGAAATGCTCTGTTCCACGTCCCTCCACCTGGCGGTATCTGGACATTCCATTCCACTCCGTTTTTTGCACACAGGGCTGCCCAGCTGGGAATACTGCACCTCCCCCCACGGGGAGGGAGGTTCAGCCCCTGGGCATGGCAGATGAGTTTTCACTCATATTTGATATGAGACTTGGGGCTCCCTAGGCAGGAAGAAGCTGCTTTGAGATCCCCCTCATAAGCTCTCCGATGAGTGGCTGCTTTTCCCTAAGTTCCTTGGATGAAAACTGTCAGGGGAGATTTCCCGGCTGAAATCCTTCACTCCCTCCACAACGGTGGCCCAGACACTCCCACACCCTCCCAGCGGCGCTGACATCCTTTCCTTCCCGACTAAGTTTGCTAGCCGTGGACTTCAGGGTAATCTCACCCCTCTGAGCCTTGGCACCCTCATCTCTAAATCGTGGATATCAACACCTGCTATTCAGCCCGTCCACATCTGTGTAGGTATTCCAGTTGCTACAGTGTTCAAATACATCCATACTGCTTGATGAAGAGCCAGGATTCTAAGCCTCTGGGTTTCCCTCACCCTAAACACTCCAGCTTCTCCCTCTGAGGCCCACAGACATCCACAGAATCAGCAGCCTAAGGGTCATGCCTGACCCGGGAGGAACCTGCAGACCCAGCTCTAGTCTGTAACCAAGGTCAGTTCTGACAGCTTGGCGTCTGGGCCTTACTGGTTGTTAAATATTGTAGTATTATCCTTGACCATGGTGATGCGAGATTACGTACATGAGGCAACCAGCACTTCAGTTCCTGGAACACCAGAGGAAGCATAACTTTCATGACCCTCATACTTGACAGCATTGGGCCTCCCCAGTTTGCTTTCCTGTTAAAGTCCAGCTACAATTTATCCTCCTTCACCTTTCCATTTCACCCCTTGTTTCCTTTACTGAGAGCTGAGACATTGAGGTTGGGACCTGGTTTGTGTGTTGCTTTCTAAATGTTCTCAGGTCTCCGTGTGGTTTTATGCCTATTTTGTTTGTGAGCTGACTTCAGATGTGATAAGGTGAAAAGAGGTGAGCCCATTTTGTAAAGAGGTGAGTGGGGCAGGAGGGGCTATTCTTAGCCTTTTGTCTACACTGGCACACGCACAGCCCTGGGGCTCAACCCCCATTGTATGTTAAGCAGTCAAAGCTGGCTGGCCCACTTCACGGAAACCCACCCTGCAGACGGAGAGAATCAGCTCTTTATTTGACTTGCTGAGCACTGTGGCCAAGTACATACTTTGAAGTGATATACTCTATGCTTCTTGGTGCCTATCGCTGGCTGAATGGTGGGCCCAGAAAGGTATGTCCATGTCCTGACCTCCAGAACCTATTAATGTGACATTTGGAAGCAGGTTCTTTGCAGATGTTATTCAGTTTAGGATCTCAAGATAAGATCATCCTGGATTATTTCTGTAGGTCCTAAATCCAATAACTGGTACCATTAAAAGAGAAACACAGGGCCCGGCATGGTGGCTCACGCCTGTAATCCCAGCACTTTGGGAGGCTGAGGTGAGCAGATCACTTGAGCTCAGGAGTTCGAGAGCAGCCTGGGTGACATGGCGAAACCCCATCTCTACAAATCAATAAGTAATACAAATACAAAAATTAGCCAGGCATGGTGGTGTGTGCCTGTAGTCCCAGCTACTTGGGAGGCTGAGTTCGAAGGATCGCTTGAGCCTGGCAGGCAGAGGATGCAGTGAGGCAGAGGTTGCACCACTGTACTTCAGCCTGGGTAATAGAGCTGGATAGACCCTGTCTCAAAAAAAAAAAAAAAAAAGAAAAGAAAAGAAAAGAAAAAGAGGAAAGACACAGAGAAAAGGCCTTGTGCTAATGGAGGCGGAGACTGGAATGGCACAGCTACAAGGAATGCTGACAGCTGCTAGAAGCTACAAGAGGCAAGGAAGTATTTACCCTACAGCCTCCAGAGGAACTGTGCCCTCTGGACACCTAGATTTCAGACTTCTGGCTTTTAAAACTGTGAGAGAATCCATTTTTGTTGTTTTAAGTAACCAAGATTGTAGTAGTTTGTTATCAGCTACAGAAAACTAATACAGAGTCTAACATGCTGATTGACTCAGACTCAGTAAACAAGGATAAGTTAGGATACAGGAGCCGCTGCTACAGCAAAGACCCCAGATAGCAATAGATAGCTTAAACACAATGGAAGTTTATTTCTATCTCACAGCAAGGGCTGATAAGGTGGTTCCCGGGTGTCAGGGACCTGGCCTCCACCATCACCTCGAATGATGGTCAACCTTGTGGTTGACTGATTTAATATAGCAACCTGTCCCCCTACGCCCCCTGCACTGTATCAGTGCCCCAATTCTTTCCCCATAGCATATCTTTTAATATACAATATAGTTTGTTTGTATCATGTTTATTGTTTATTATATGTCTCCACCTGTTGGACCGTAAACTCCACCGGGGCAGGGATTTTTGTCTTGCTTATTCACTAGTGTATCCCAAGTGCCTACAACAGTTCCAGGCAAATGCCTGATGCTCAATAATAATTTTTATTTTTTATTTTTTTTGCTTTGGGACATTGAGGAGGGAGGATAGCTTGAGGCGAGGAGTTTGAGACCAGCCTGGGTAACATAATGAGACCCCATCTCTATAAGATATTTCTTTTTAAAAATTAGGCCAGGCGCCGTGGCTCACGCCTGTAATCTCAGCACTTTGGGAGGCCGAGGCAGGAGGATCACCTGAGCTCAGGAGTGCAAGAGCAGCCTGGCCAACTAACATGGTGAAACCCCGTCTCTACTAAAAATAACAAAAATTAGCTAGGCTCAGTGGTGGGCACCTCTAATCCCAGCTACTGGGGAGGCTGAGGCAGGAGAATCACTTGAATCCAGGAGCTGGAGGTTGCAGTGGGCCAAGATTGCACCATTGCACTCCAGCCTGGGTGACAGAGCAAGACTCTGTCTCAGTAAATAAATAACAAAATAAAATAGAAAATAAAAACTAGCCAAGTGTGGTGACCCACACCAGTAGTTCCAGCTGCTCAAGAGGCTGAAGCAGGAGGCTTGCTTGAGCCCAGGAGCTCAAGGCTGTAGTGAACTATAATCGTGCCACTGCACTTTAGCCTGGGTGAGCAAGACTGTCTCTCTCTTTTTCTCTCTCTCGCTTTCTCTTTCCCCACCCCTGCTCCATTCCACCTCTATTTCCTAATCTGATCTCTGAGAGGAACAGGAAAAGGCAGAACCAGGTTCAGAGTCCAGGCCTGTGACTCTCTTAGTACCTGCTTCTTCCTAGATCTCATTGCCTCCTGAAGTGGATTCCACGCTGCAGCACAGACCTTCTGACTAATGGGAGCAGGGCAAAGGGCCAGTCAGCCTCTTTTGACCCTGATCCAGGGCCAGAGAGCACTGGAAACAGAAGAGAATCTGAATTTCCTCATCCAACAGAATGAAATTGCCAACCCTGAAATCAAAAGCGATGAGAAGCAGAAAACCAAGTCTCAGAGCTCCTTGTCTGCACAGGCCATTTGGCTGGCTGACTGGGCACACAATCAAGAGAGAGCAAGAGAGAGAAAGAGAGAGAAAAAGACATCGATTGAATGAAGTTGTCTCACTGCTTTTTGTACTGGCAGGGACAGGGCAAAGCCACAATGTAGCCCACACTTTTTCTCTGTTTGGATATAACCCGGAAGCTGCAAACATTGGATCCACTCACATCTTACTAGCCAAAATTAGTCACATGGTTGCATTTGACTGCAAAGGACACTGGCTTTATTCTGAGTGCTATGTGACCAGGTAAGTTCAGCAAGTCTGCTAGTAAAGGAGATGGGGAGAATGGGTTTTGGAAGAAAAACTTTGAGTCTGTAGTCAAAATGATGTTTGAATAAAGATTATGTATTTCTTTTTTTTTTTTTTTTTTTTTTTTGAGACGGAGTCTCGCTCTGTCGCCCAGGCTGGGGTGCAGTGGCCAGATCTCAGCTCACTGCAAGCTCCGCCTCCCGGGTTCATGCCATTCTCCTGCCTCAGCCTCCCGAGTAGCTGGGACTACAGGAGCCCGTCACCTCGCCCAGCTAGTTTTTTGTATTTTTTTAGTAGAGACGGGGTTTCATTGTGTTAGCCAGGATGGTCTCGATCTCCAGACCTCGTGATCCGCCCGTCTCGGCCTCCCAAAGTGCTGGGATTACAGGCTTGAGCCACCGTGCCCAGCTAAGATTATGTATTTCTAATAAGCACCTGGGTGATTCCAATTCAGGGGGATAGGAACCCTGAAAAAAAATCCACATCAATTTCACAATGAGTCTAAGACAAAATTCAGAAAGAATATTCAATGTATTCATTTTACAGGTGAGAAAACTGAGACTAGAGGGTGAAATGACTTGCCCAAGGACACCTAACCAGAGAGAAAGTTCGCATGTCTCATTCCACGCCGAATCTTCTTCCCATCTAAGCACACCCCTTCTCCTGAAGGATGTGGCCCATGAGAAGGGCAATACTTCAGTCCAGGGATTTTCAGCATGAGGAGTTCCAGCATCCGCATCATCTGTGAACTTGTTAGAAATGCAAATTCTCAGGCTCCCACCTAGACAGGGGAGAGGGGGCAGCAATGTGTGTTTTAACAGGAATTCAGGTGATTCCCTTGCGCTCTAAAGTTTGCTTTAGGCAAAAGATTGAACCTCTAATGGGGCAATTTTCAGAACTCACGGCAGCTTTAGGGGTGTTCTTTTCTGTGATTCCTCAAACAGCCTGTCATGCTCTGAGAGATCATTTAGGGGCTGGGCAAGCAGAGGGCTACTAAGATGAACAGAAAGAACTGAGGCCACGCATAGGTGCCTTCTACTGGAGGGAGTGATTACTGTGGACCCAGGAAGGCCCATGGCTTAGGCCCAGAGCAGCACCTAGTCTCATTCCTTAGCAACCCAGACTTAGACCTTCTCTTAGCCCAGTGGTTGCCTGGGCTGTCCAACAATGTCAGCCTCTTTATCTTCCAGTTTCTACAAACCAGCTTCTTTTCCCTCTAGACAGTGTCTGAAGATTTTCGCTGCCCGTTTTCTCTTCTGTTTCTTTTCCTTTTGCCTTTAAAAAATGCATCTGAAGGAGGAGAAACCTCTATTCTCGTTTTCAACCAAATGTTAGCAAATTAGAAATTAGACACTAGGAGAGGAAGGTGGCTTAAGTTTGGGGGTTCCTTTGAGATTTTGATCATTGGGATTTTCTTTACCCTTCCAGGCAAAGACAGCCCTCGATGGATTCCAATCCCAAATAACCCTGCTCTAGGCTCCAGGAAACTCATGCTGTTTGTCTTCCTTAGCCTTGGCTCTTGCTAACTCTCTGCATGACTGTGGACCTAATCCCACTAACTCTTAGTTTCCCCATCTGTTAAACAAGGGAATTGAACAAAGTAAGTTAACTTTGTGTTTCTTAGCATTGACTATGGAAACCCTAGACATTTGGACAGCAGGCCACAGGGGAGCACCACCGACCCACCTCCTGGTGACAGCATACCTAGATTACAGATAAATTACCCAGGGAGGACACAATAGCCTGACAAACTCAATCCACAAACATGAGTGAGGAAATCCCTAATTTAAAGAAAACAGCATTGTTAGGAAGGTTTGTCCAGCATTTAATTTGTCTCTATCCTTACGACTTTGGAAAACCAGGTGAAAAGTCCCTTTAAAGAATGGGCAGACAAGTTCAAGTGACATGTGCTCAGCTTGCTGTGATGCATTCATCCATCCATTCATCCATTCTTTTCTTTTTTCTTTTTTTTTTTTAGACGGAGTCTTGCTCTGTCACCCAGGCAAGAGTACAATATTGCAATCTTGGCTCACCGCAACCTCCACCTCCTGGGTTCAAGCAATTTTCCTGCCTCAGCCTCTTGAACAGCTGGGATTACAGGCACCCGCCACCATGCCTAGCTAATTTTTGTATTTTTAGTAGAGACAGGGTTTTGCCATATTGGCCAGGCTGGTCTTGAACTTCTGACCTCAGGTGATCCACCTGCCTCAGCCTCCCAAAGTGCTGGGATTACAGGCATGAGCCACCGCACCTGGCCTCATCCATTCATTTATTTTATATTTCATCTTCTTCCAAGAATGATTTGAGGCAGAAGTAACAATGCTAAAAGCTATTGCCTTGCTGTTGTAGGACAGTTTTGAGAGAGAGAAGAGGCAGAAGAGGGGCAAAAGAAGAGGAAAGAGAAGCAAGAATAACTGACAAGTTGCTAAGAGAAAAAAGAGAAAGAAGGAAAATACTGTCCCTGGCAAAGTTTCATTTACTAAGCAAACAACGCTTGCTATTTTTCTTTGGCTCTGTTCTCAAAAGGCCTCTGCTGGGCATTATCGATTGGACAACTGGGCCACAGTCCTCCTGCCAGGCAGAATTCATCGAGGCAGCACCAGTACTTACAGGAGATGGTTTTTCTGGCCCTGATAGAGCAGGGGCCCAGCAGGTTGCTTGCAGGAGCCAGCTGGGACCTAAGTGTGCCCCAAGGAAAGGGGAAATTGCAGTAAGATGAGAGACAGTAGGATGGAGGGCTTACAGAAGTTGAGATTCACTTCCTCGCCGGGACCAGGATACTGCAGCCCTGCGACCAGGCTCCCTGCCCCCTGAGCTGCCTCTAGAGCCCTGCACACAGATTGTTGGAAGGCCTTTTGATCAGCCAGTCACTCGATTAATCAATAGAGCCATCTGTATTGAGCACTTCTCAAGGTATCCTGGGGAGGTGCTTGAACAATGCCCTCAAGGCCTTTGCTAGGAGAAAATGTCATCACACAGTTTAAAAAGAGCCACTCTTGAAAGTGAACCAGTAACTTTAAACATTAAAGGAAGGAAAGAGGAACAGGGTGTTACTCTCTGCGGTGACTGACTCTATTAGGAGAGCCGACCCAGTGGTAGGAAGCTAAATTCAAGGGTCCTAAAATTAAACTTTTGAAAAGTGAACCCTTCTTCTTCATGAAAAACGAAGGCAATTGGCAGTGCAAGGCCATGCCTGGGAGTGAACCCTGCAAAAGGCGGAGGAGGTGTTGCTTTAAGACTTCCAAAGAGGGAAAGCCCCTGTCAGCAGGGGTCCATGGGGGCCACTCAGGGAGAGGAGGAATGGAAGAGGAGATGAAGGATAGGGGAAGGGGTGGGAAACATTCTCAGACGAGGCTATGGCATAAGCAAGGGCAAGACCGGAAGTACAAAACGTAGTTGGGGCCCAGAGTCATGAACCAGTGTGACTGGAGCCAAGCCTGCCCCACATTTTGGTCCTGGGAAGAGTCAGAAGGGCCCTGTGGGCAGAACCACGGGAATGCTAATAGCTCATATTTGTTTGGTGCTTAATCTTTATATACAGTGTATTAACTAATGTAATCCTCAGAATAGTTCCACGAGGCAGGTATTACTATTCTCCCCATTAGGCAGATAGGCAAACTGAGGTACAGAGAGACTTAAGTAACTAGCCCAAGGTCACCCAGCAAGTAAATGATAGAACTGGAATGTGAACCCAGCAGTCTGCGTCCCAGGTCTTGAATCCTTAGCCACTAGGCTATCCTATCTCCATCAGAATAATCAGGAAAGGGAGCCAGTGCATGAGGAAGGTGATGCTTGCAATTTGGAACTTGTTGCTTTGAGGTGGATGCCAGGCGGTTGAGAGCAAGGGCTACCGCAGAGGGTGGGGTGCTTGAGAATGCTATGATACCTGCCTATACTCTTCCTGTCCTTGGGTAGGGCAGAGAGGGCACTGGAAATTGACCATTTTGTTTTGTTTGTCAGGGAGCTGGTCTCCAGGATAAGGTTAAATATATATTAAAATGCACACACACACACACACACACACATTCAGCAGCATATCATCCATTCTCTCTTGGCTAATACACAGGCAGAAGGCTTTATGCTGAGCTGGTCAATGCCCAGTCAGGGCACTCTTTTCATCCACACACAAAAAAATCAATTAGTCATTCTGAACCAACAAAGAGGAGCAACAGGATGGCCCAACTGATGAAACCACTTCTAAGAAAGCTTATACTTTGTAGTTAATCATTTAACCTTCAAAATAACTCCATGAGGTGGATACTATTATCATGGTCATTTTTCACACATTGACACATTCCCTGTGGACAAGTCTTTAAGGTAGGATAAACGTTTGTTGGTGGGAAGAGCCTGGGCTGAGAATCAGGACACCTGACTTGTAGCTCCTGCTTTGCAGCTTACAAGTGTGTGATGGGTCTCAGTCTTCTCATCTGTAAAATAGGAGCGGGGTTGGAGTGCAGAATCACTAAAGCCCCTTTCTGCTAAGGCTCTAGGATTCCAGTAATGTTCCCAGGACCTCATATTTTCACTGGCTTCCTAGACCCAGCCTGGCTGCTCAGCTCCTGCCCCCAGCTGTCCCTTCACTAGCAGGCACAGGCTATGGCTTCCATCCAAAGCTTTGCCCTCCCAACTTGCCCCAGGGCCTTCAGTGAGCATCTGTCACTTCTTCCTGCTTCTTGATGTGAAGTTTGAGGGAGGAGTGGCACCCTGTGGGGCCTGGCCAAAAGGTCAGGCTCTTCCCCATCTGGCTGAGGACAGGGAAGGAGCGTGGCAGATGGTGAGCAGAGCTGTCCTTGCCCTAGACCCGGGAGGCCCATCACCTGCCACCCTCACTCTGACTGCAGTCTTGCTTGGTTGGCAGCACCCACCCTGCAGCCCAGTCAGTCAGCCAAATGGCCTTTACAGACAAGGAGCTCTGAGACTTGGTTTTTTAGTTCTCATCACTTTTGATTTCAGGGTTAGCAATTTCATTTTGTTGGATGAGGAAATTCAGATCCTCATCTGCTTCCAAAACTCTCTGGCCCTGGATCAGGGTCAAAAGAGGCTCACTGGCTCTCTGCCCTGCTCCCACTAGTCAGAAAGTCTGTGCTGCAGGGTGGAATCCACTTCAGGGAGCAGGGGACATCTAGCAAGAGGTGGGTATTGAGATAGTCACAGGCTTGGACTCTGAACCTGGTTCTGCCTTTTCCTGCCTCCCTTGGAGATCAGATTAGGAAATAGAGGTGGAATGGAGTAGGTGACCTCTGGGTGGTCTTTTCAGATCTTAAACCTATTCCTACACAACAGGGTGGGCACACCACAGCCCACAGGCCAAATCTAGCCAATAAAGTGTTATTGGAACACTGCCATGCCCGTTTGTCGTAGCTGCTTTCATGCTACAGCATTGAAAAGTTACAACAGAGACCATATGTGGCCCACAAAACCTAAAATATTTACTATCTAGCCCATTACCAGAAAAGCCTACCAAGTCCTGCTCTTCATAGCTATTCTCACAGTCATAGGGGTTATGGAATTGCCTACTTCTCTCCTTTTAGCCAAGGCTGTGTAATAATACATGTCTCTTGTGGCCAGGTGTGTTTCAAGCTCAGAACTGCTTGGATTTCAGAGTATGTGCACTGCATATATGGCACTATTAAACATCACCCATGGTGGGGCCTGGGACAGCATGCCATAATCAAATACATTCATTTTTCTATAGTGAAATATAGAACTCTTTCCTCTACATAAGATAAATAAGACCACAGATAAGTTCCCATCAATGCAAGCCAGGCCCTACCACCTAATGTGTTCAGGTCAAGTCAGATGTGGCTGCAAAATGAATTATGAAAATGAGTTTTGGATCTCAGAGCATTTGGGGTATCAGAATTGTTGCTAAGGAACTGTGTTGTCATACTGATGCTTTATTGGGCACTGGAGCAGAGGAACTACAGTCCTCTGAGGGGTATGATGATCTATTTGGTAGATTAGGAAACTGAGACACAGAGCAGGCATATGGCCGAGGTTACCCAGTTAGTGAAGAGCAGAGCCTATACCCAAATCCAGGTTTGTCTCCAAGTTCTAATCCTAAACTCCTTTAAGCCCCAGGTTTAATCCCCTGACCCCCATTACCTTTCATGAAGTCTTCCCTGAAAATGAAAGTCTACATTTACCCCTGACTTTTCCAATTTTTTTTTTTAACTTTGAAATCCAGCACTTAATTATATGCTACATGGTGTTGCTATGCCTCAGTGGTCTTCTCATCTTTTTGAGGGCAAGGTCGGTGAATTCCATTTTTTTCTGTCTTCCCCACAGGGCTGAATGCTCAGTGTAGGGGTGATGATTCATCGTTGATTGAAAGAAAGTAACACCTAGGCTGTAACTTTGCTTCCTTCACCCAGAGGGGCATGGAAAGGATGCGGGGGGCGGGAGTTGTCAAGTATGTGTCCATGGAGTAGGAAAGCCATGGAACACAGCCTATTTGTCTCCCTTGAAAACCTTGACACTCCTTAATTAAAGAGGTTGGATTTGGAGATGGATACATATGAAAATGAAGCACATATGTGTCATATTTTGTTAAGTTGGAAAATGCCACGGGAAAGCTATAGCTCTGCATACAGATATCTTGATGATCAAGAGCAGCCAGCAGTCAGAGGTGACTGGCCCTCTGTGGCTGGTGTTAGCAAGGAGGATAAAGACAGTGTCTGCTTTTAGAAAAAGCATTTAGGTGAATCTCCTGGCTGAGTGCTCCTGTGGGGCTTGGATAATGCTGATGAATATGTGCATTTTGAAATGATCAGTAGTCAGCCTGGTAATCCATCACATGTAAAGATGCCTTTGGGAGCAACTAACCCTTTCTCTGCTCCTGTGAAGTTCAACCCCTTATGAGGAGGGGCTCCTAGGCATCATTACCACAGGGTTTATCATCATTATCAGCCTTCATGGTTGCCAGCATGAGTTCCTGAAAAGCCTGCTTATGTATGGTACTTAGATAAAGCTCTGTCTAGGACAAGCCTCACTGCTGCCCTCAATAATCTTGTGATCCAACCCATTCCAGTCTATGCGCTAGGAGACTGGGTGAGGTGGTAGAACAAAGCATGGCCTCTGGAATCCGGAACCTAGGTCTGGATCCTGACTCTGCCACTTTGTAGCTGTCTAGTCTTAAGCAAATTACTCACCTTCTCTGAGTCTCAGATTTTCATCTATAAAAAGGATTGCTAATAATACCTCTTTCTCAGGGTTGTTGCGAAATACAATGTTGTGAAATAATAGCCACTATTACATATTTTTATAAGCAAATTTAAGTCCTTTCCCTTCCTGTCCACCATTAGTCTCTGTGTTAGTCCATTTTCATGCTGCTAATAAAGACACACTCAAGACTGGGTTAATATATTAGGAAAAAGAGATTTAATGGACTCACAATTCCATATGAGGAGGCCTCACAATCATGGTGGAAGGCAAAAGGCACGTCCACCATGGGAGCAGGCAAGAGAAAGAATGAGAGCCAACTGAAAAAGGTCTCCCCTTATCAAACCATCAGATCTCATGAGACTTATTTACCATGAGAACAGTATGAGGGAAACTGCCCCCGTGATTCTATTATCTCCCACTGGCCCTCTCCCACAACATGTGAGAATTATGGGAACCACAATTCAATATGAGATTTGGGTAGGGACTCAGCCAAACCATATCAGTCTCCAAAGGCAAACAGTAACCTAGACAAGGGAGGGCATAGACGTGGCACACATGCTGCTCCTCTCTCTTCCAGTGCCTGTGGTAGGCATCAGTAATCAATCACTGCACTGCACTCTGTTCTGCTAAGCTTAAATGAGGCCCCAGAATCTTCAACATGGTTTCCCAGGCTGCACAATCTGCTAGGACCTAGACCAGTGTCTGCAGAGCTCTTTCAGTTCATCCCTTCATGGTGGAGGAATCTCAGTTGAGCCTAAGCTATGATTCCAGTAGGATCCAGAATGTTCGATGGACTGTTGGGGCAGGCCAACTGGGGTCTATTTCCCAGGAACCAAGGAGCCTCCTGGGGAAGAATTTATCCTAAGAGAGCCAAAGAAGTTAGGTTCAAGGTAATGGCCCATGGTGCAGGAGGTGGGGATGTAGAATCTGCCACTCAGGATGACCTCTGCCTATCTCTACTGGACAGCCTGAGCCCTTTTTTATAGGAAGGGCTACAAAAAAATTATAAAGGAGCAGTTTCTCAATAGTGGTCATAGATAGTGATGGTCTACCACAGCCGCAGCTTTGGGGCCAGCAACCGCTTCCGCTATGGGAGCAGACATTGTACGTCCAGCCTAGATTCCCATGTCAGGTATTGGGCTCAGCAGGTGGTGGGCATGGGCAGGTATTGAGCATGGGCAGCTTCAGCATACGTACCAGAGAGCACAAGCCACAGCAGGGCCCTTTGTGGCACCCCCAATGCACCAGGCATTGGCAGATACCCTCTGTGGCTGCTTGTTGTGCCATTGGTGGTGACCAAAGACTTCAGTGCAATGAAGCAGAGCAAATGAGCGGGCTGGTGTCAGGTGCTCTGAGTCCTCCACAAGCACAGTAAGTCACCCACTGGGAGCCCCCAGAGCAAGCTGGGAGGGAATTGAAGGTGCCACAGAATGGATAGGAAGCAGCCAGAGAAAGGTTTTAAAATAGTATTCCTTGAGCGCCCTCCAATCCAGCCCCTGGTGGCCTAGGAAACCAGAGTTAGTATATGATCTTGAGCCATTATGCATCTTATGTCATTTTTCACATATTCTTTTTATAAGTCACCTCTGGAATCTCTGAAGTGAGAAGAGTGTCTTTTGTATGCTAAAGAGATGACTGGTGGCTGGCAGCCCTAGATGGCTTCAGAATGGGGACTGGTCACAGGGAAGTCCCTCTGGTTAGGATTTTCAGCCCCATCCCCCAACCTCCACGAGGGGAGAGGAGCTGAAGGTTAAGTTGATCATCAATGGCCGATGATGTAATCATTCATGCCTGTGTAATGAAACTTCCATACAAACCCAAAAGGACAGCGTTCAGGAAACTTCCAGATAGCTGAACATGTGGAGGCTCCTGAGGGGTGATCTACCCAGACAGGGCATAGAGGCTCCACGCCCCTTCAGTCATACCTCTCCCTAAGCATCTCTTCCATGTGGCTGTTCATCTGTAACGTTTGTAACATCCTTTATAATAAATTGATAAATGTAAGTAAAGTCTTTCCCTGAGTTCTGTGATCCTCTTTAGCAAATTAATCAAGCCCAAGGAAGGAGTCATGGGAACCTGGATTTATAGTAGGTTCATCAGAAGCACAGGCAGACAGCCTGGGGCTTGTGACTGGTATCTGAAATGGGGGGCAGTCTTGTGGGATCTGGCACTATCTCCAGGTAATAGTGTGGCATTGAATTGAATTAGAGGACACCCAGGGGATGTCTGCTACAGATGTCTTGGTGTTTGGAGAAATACCCCCACACATCTGGGGTCACAGAAACATTCTGTGCTGTGTTGTGGTGAGTAGAGAATAGGAAAAACACACTTTGGTTTCTCCTCTATATCTAGAATGTATAGACCCTAGAAGCAGTACTTGGATTTTATGTCTTACTGTGTCCTCCATGGTCTCCAGTACAGGCTGGTATGATGGTAGTTCCTCAAAAAAAGTTTAGTCAAAGGAATGAATTAACAGAAGGAAGGAGGGATAGATGGATAGGTGGGTAAATGAATGGATGGATGGTGTGCCACCCTGCAAGCCAGCATTGATGGTCCTCTATTCCTGATTACTATTTGCATTTTGTTTTCCTCCCCACCCTCTCTCTTTTCCTTCCTTCAAATATTTTTTGCTTCCTTAGTTCTCATCAACCCCATCTTTGGCTCCATTGTGAGCTTCCTTTCTCATAATTTCACCCTCTTGAGATCAGAATGAAAAGCTGGGTCAATTTTCCATTAATTAATTCATTAATTAATTGAGTCAATAACTGTTCATTGAGCTCCAGCTGTTCCTTTGTCCATTCACGCAGTCACTTGACAAGATGCTTATTGAGCACCGGTGGTGTGTCTGATGTGGTGCCAGAAGCTAACTGATGGATAAACACAAAGATCTAAGCAAGATCCCTGTTTTCTGGGGTCCAACATCTAAATGACAAAGTGGACAGAAACCAGCAAACACTGAGCTCTGCTGACCCATTGCTGCCACCCTGATCAGTAGCCCCACTTTCAGGTTTGAAGGTCAACCCACCTCCAAACCCCATGTTGTTTTGCCTCTTGTTCTTTGTTAATTGGTCTAACCGGTTGCCTGCAGTGGCCACATAATTAATATGGCATTTGCAGAGGCAGACAGGCGCTCTCTGCTCACTACCTCCCTTCACTCTGCTTCTTGCCTCATCTTCAGTCTTCCCTGCTCCTTCCTCATCTGAATCCTCAGCACTCAGAATTAGAAGAGATCTTGGGGTGCTTCTGGTTCTCCAGAGCCCAGCGTGGGTGCTCCATCCACAGCCTCTCGGAAGCTGGTCCCTCACCGTGGCCCTCACCTCCAGCAATAGCCTGCGCTCTCTGCTTCATGAGCCTCCTGTCCTGCCACGAAAGCATGTTCATATGTTCAGCTCAAGTTGACCCACTTTGTCTGGACTGCGTAAGTTAGAGCTCAGGATAATCCTGATTCATCTTTTGAGCAGCAGCCTTTCAGATTTTAGAATTATAGCTGTTATGTTCCTTTTCAAGATTTTCTTGAGGATAAATATTTCCAGTTTCTCAGCTTTTCCAAATTCAAATATGGCCTCTCACAATCCTGAAGATGTTTCTCTGGACAGCCTCTAGTTTTTCTAGAGACCCCTCAAAGTATGCCCATTCCCCCAAACTGACCACTACGAAGAGAGCTGCCCAGCAATTGAGGTCAGCTGGGTTATTGCCTGGTTTTACGTGACCACTCTATTCCTACTTGTGCACCCTAAGTTTTCATTAACTATGATTTACATACTACTAGCTCTTATTGAACTTAGAGCCAATTAACACTACCAAGTCTTCTTGACATGGATAAAATAAAATAGCGTTATATGTTAAGGTTAAAATAACCCACCAGGATTATCTGCTAGTCCAATCTACTAATTTTACAGGAAAGGAAACTAAGACCCAGAGAGATGAAGGGACTGTGAAAAGGCTCATAGCTTGTGTGGAGTAGGGCACAGTGGGGACTCTTAACTCCTGATCCAGTGTTCTTTCTAAGATACGAGGCTGCCTCCTGATTGGCAGCCATTTCGGGGGTAAATAGAACACATCTTCTACTTTCAAGTCAGTCTTTCTCATGCAGTGTTTTATGCTGTTGGATGTTTGAACCCAACGCATGACCCCGGGTTTAGCCCTTTAGGATTTCATCTTATTCATTTCATGCAATCTGTCGAGATAATTTCCAGCCTGATTTTGTGAGGCATTGCTGTGGCAGGTCCTCCCAGGCTTGTGTCAGGCTGACGTATGGAATTTTCTCGAGCTCTGGATGCTTTTCATTCTGTGCCCTGTTTGCCAGCATGTTCCACCGCAAACCTGGCAGAGGAGACGTACTGTCTGAAGCCAGACGCACGGTGCGCTTCCTTCTCCCCTCGCCTGTCTGCCTGGTGGATGTCTTCCACATGAGTCTCTCTCCTCCCACCTGCCTCCTGTCCTGCTTATTAGGTAGGAGCCCCACAAATCCATCTCAACTGTAACACCGGCGTGGAACTTAGGGGCAAATGTGCCAAGCAGGGTTTTGTTTTATTTTGTGAAATAGCCTTTCTTGAGAATCTACTTGTTGTAGAAAAAAAAAAAAAATCCCTGAACCGAGCATACTCAGACATGTTTCCTATCCCTTTATGGACTCACATTACGATTCTCTCCTTAGTTTTCTCATCTATATAATGGGAGGAGAGAGAAACTCAGGGCTAGTAAGCATCGGCTCTGTGCTAGCAGCTACGCCAGGGGCTTCATTTACGTTTGCTTTTAACTATCAACACAAGCCTGCAGATGATATCCCCATTTCAAAGAAGAGAAAACTGACCTCAGAGAAGTTAATTTGCCAAGGCTTATCCAGCTAGTAAGTGGCAGAGTTTCTTTACCCTCTGCCCTCCCTGGCTGAGTTACTATAAAAATCAAATAATTTAGTAATGAATGTAAAGCTTTATACTTTTTAAAGCACTCTGTAAACATAAAGGAGAATTGTTAAAATACTGAGGTTCCTCACTTGCTTTCTCTCTCCTTTTTTTCTGTCACCTCCCTAAAGTATAAGCAGCTGCCTTCGGTCCAGACCTATCAAAGAAATGTCATAAAACTATTTTTCAAAATGTCAAATGCCTGTGTACTTTAGCCCAAAGTAATGATGCCCTTTGAATTTCTCGAAGTCACAATGCAAAACCCTGGGAGCTTCGAGGATGTGCCCTTTCTCCTCCATCCTGAACTAATGGAAATCAAGGCTGAAGGCTGAGACTGCCGGGAGTCCACAAGAGCCCTTCAGTGCCACAGAGGCCTGGCCTGACTTTGGCAGGTCTCCAGCAGTGACCACAAAGTGGTAAATA
The DNA here is from genome assembly GCF_008728515.1 of Papio anubis. Lineage (NCBI taxonomy): Eukaryota > Metazoa > Chordata > Mammalia > Primates > Cercopithecidae > Papio > Papio anubis. The sequence continues at coordinate 119,986,360 of NC_044982.1, read as the reverse complement.
ATAATAGGGTTGAATTATTTATCCAGAGGCCAATGACTCATGAGGCATAGTCCACTTCTAGCAGAGTGCCAGGGTCCCAAATCTAAGGTGAGTGGTTGCCAGAGGGAGGACTGCAGTCCTGGCCTCTAGACCATGAGTGCACACACCCCCCGCCCATCATCCCGCCCCATGTAGAGCAGGCAGAGCTCTAGCACAGTGCCTGGAGGGCAACTCACGTTTCAGTGACATTATTGGGTGTTTACACTAAGCTAGCTATTTTTGCATACAATTTCCGATTTCATCTCCAAAACAATCTTTATTTTCCATATTTTTCCTGATAAAGAAAGTGAAGCTTATGTTTCAGGTTATATAGTTGGCAAAGCGTAGAGCTGGAACAAGATCCAGGTCTGACATTTCTAAGATACCATGTGCTATTTCTCTTAGAATTCCTCTTTCCTGACAATTACATTTAAAAGCATAATCTGGGAAGTGCAGATGGTGCCAGGCCCAGTCTCGGGGCACAAGGGATTCTTCATGTGGTCTTCAGGGCCCTCTGTGATCTGATCTCATTCTGGATTCTTCTTATCAGACACAATGTTTTTCATCATCAGAATCACCTGAAAGCTTTAAAATGCAGATTGTTGGAATCCATCCTTGGTTTATTGTAATCCAAATAATTGGTGCTGGGACCAATTATTTGTATTTTTAAGCCTTCCGAGTGATTGTGATCATCAGTTGGTTGGGAAGCTATCATCTTATGCAGAAAGTCACTTCCAAATTCTCATCTGTATTCCCATTTGTGTGACTTTGCTCAATTCCACGGACTTCACTTAGATTGGCTTTTTTCTACTCTTACCCATTGTTCTCATCCAGCTCACACTCCATCATCTCCATAAGGATCTTGGCTCCCAGAGCTTCCAGGAATGCTCCATCATCTGTATTTCATTAACACCTTTGGCTCTCAACTGATATATATTAGTCAGGATGTGAGTTTAGAAGCTGTCCGAGAGACCCAAAATAGCAGTTTTGCCTCATTTAACACCTATAAATATATCCCTGTCTTCTCTCACGGTACAGAATAACCAGTCCATTGGTGGCCGCGGGACATCAGGGACCCAGGCTCCTGCAATCTTGTTGCTCATCCCTAGGGTGGTGCCTTTGTTCTCATAGCCCAAAACAGCTCATCACCATGTCCATAACCAGACACTGGAAAAAGGGAAAATGGAGTAAGGAAGAGCAATGACAAAGAATTGCACACAACAATTAGGATCACCTTCCACCGTCCAGAACTTGATCACATAGCATCACACTTAGCTGCAACCAAGGTCGAGAGATTGAACTTTGTTTTGTACCACTACATGCCAGTAAGAATGGAGGGTTCTGTTAATTGTGCTATTGGATGGGGAGAATGGGCATTGGGGAACAACCTAGCAGGCTCAACTTCTACTTGGGATTGTGATTTTCTGTTTGTGTCTGTGTTTGCAGCTAGACTATAAAAGCTCCATGAGAACTAGGCCCCTGACTTACACCTGTTTGTGATCCTTCTAGGAAGGCACTAGATCAGTACCACTGACTGGCAAGATAGACTAGAGTGACTGACAAAGCTCTGGAATTTAACTTTTATGTTAGTCCTTGTTGTCTACAATTTAGCACAAGTTTCTTAACCTCTCTGGGCTTTAGTTTCATAGAATCATAAAATTTAGTTGAAAGTCACCTTCAATGTTATCTAGTACAATCCTCTCATTTTGTAGATGAGGAAGCTGAAAACCAGAAAGAAAAGACACTTGTCCAGGACACAAATCTTTATAAATAGAAGAGCCAGAGACCAGGTCTCCTAGAAACCAACCCAAAGACAGCACTAAGGTGCCTTCCCATATCCAAAAAACGGGTACAAGGGACAAGGTGATCTTTAAGCTTCCTTCCAATTCAGAAACTCTGAGCCACATACGCAGTCACATTTGTACCCCTTGCTCAAATTAAGTACAAAAGTGGGATAATTTCCAAGCACTGAACCACTGCATCCTGCTGGATCTTGCTATGTACTTCAGCAGCTTAGACAGACACTCAAGAGGTTCAGTTCAGTGCTTTTGGTTCCAGGGTCATCTAAGAAGTAAACTGGGTAGAGAAAGCAGAGGAGAGATACCTGGGTGACTCCACTCTCTGGTCACAAGCAGTAATAATCCCTGTGAGCTTCTTAGGAGATGACACAGCTCTAGGTGTTGTGGAGCAGCTGCTCTCAGGGAATTTGGAATCCAGGTCACACACAGTTAAATAGCAGTAGAGGAGGGCGTACATAACATTAAACAGAAGAAATGTCACAAGGCAAACTGGCTGTAATAATAATAACAGCTTCCATTTATTGCTCAACTGTAATGTGTGCCCCACACTGTGATAGGTATTTATTTTATAGGCTTGATCTCATTAAATCCTCACGACAAGCTTCTGGGATTACTGAAGGTCATACAGCTGGTAAGTGGTGATTAATTGTCAGAGGAGTGGTGTGAAGAACATAAATTATGGAGCAGTTCAGAAAGAGAGAAGCCTCAGGATGGAGTGGTCTGGGAAAGCTCTGTGAAGGAGGAGAGTTAAACAGGATTCTGAGGATAGGTGGGATGTGAAGGAGGTGAGAAAGAGGGAAAGCGAGTGTAGGTGGCAAAGGCAACACAGGTACAGGGGACACCGAGTTAACAAATTCCCGAGTAAAGCATGGGAGTGATTAAATCCCAGGGTAAACATCCAAGCTGTGGGGCTGTGAGGCTCGGGAGTGGTGGGGGCAATGGAACACCAAATGATCATTCTTGGAAAAGGGATAAAAGGTCAACTGAAGTCCCAAAGCTCACATGTGGCCTGCTGCAAAAGAAAAGAGGAAAGGAAACGACTGAAAAACTCTAAAGGCAATTGTGTCAAGTGACTTACAAAAATATATATATATCTTTTCATCCAGTAATCTCTCTTCTAGGGTTTAAACTAACAAAAATTTCAGAGACAGAGTGAAAACTGAAAACAAATCTCTAAATAATAGGAGAATTCTTGAATATATTATGGCACATATACATGGTCAAATGTTATGTAGCTTTTACAGAACATACTTTTGAAAAATGTGTAATGATTTCACATAATTTCAAGAAGCAGAATGTGGACCAGGTGCAGTGGTTCATACCTGTAGTCCCAGCACTTTGGGAGGCCAAGGGAGGTGGATCACCTGAGCCCAGGAGTATGAGACCAGCCTGGACAACATGGTGAAAACCTGTCTCTACAAAAAACAAACAAACAAAAAACCCACAAAAATTAACCAGTGTGGTGGAGGATGCCTGTAGTCCCAGTAATTGAGAGGCTGAGCTGGAGGATCGCTTGATCCTGGGAGGTTGAGGCTGGGGTAAGCCATGGTCACACCACTGCCCTCCAGCCTGGGTGACAGAGGGAGTCCCTGTCTCAAAAACAAAACAAAACAACTCTCTCCCAGAAAAAAAGACTGAAGGAAAGACAGCATATTTACCATGATTCTCATCACAGAGTAAAAATGTGGGTAAGTTTTGCTTTAGTTTTCCTTTTCTATATTTACTAAGTTATGTTCACTGAGCACACACTTTTATAATAATAAAAATGTTCATTAAAAAATTTTTAATTTAAAATGCTCATCTTTTGCCATAAAGCAATATTTATAAACACCTTGCTTTGTCTTCAAAGAAAATTCATTGTCTCTGCCTTCAGTATGCAGACACAAATATTCCAACCAAATGATTATTCAGTAATTGCTGAATCTATAGATTTTTTTGAAAGTTCCTTTAAACCGGGTTCTCCTGGGTTCCCATGTAAAGCTCCCAGCTCCATGGCTCCCATGGGACTGGAAACATTAAAGTCTCCCATTAATGTTCTCTGGAGCCATTTAGATAAATTGTCTTCCCCAGAGCTATAAATCCTAAATGAACGACACCCTTGTTTCAGGGGACAGGTACCAAAGCCTCTTTCAAACTCGATGATTTATGTATCTGTGGCTTGCAGAATGTCAGGGGTCCTTCATCAATATCCACAGGGCCTTGCCAGTTATAGGAGCATACCACATCTGATGGAAAGACATTACTGTACTTGGGTCAATAGCTTTCACCTTTATCCGTCCTGCTTGCTTTGCTTTGGGGCTTTATTTTTCTTTCTTCCATTGAAATAGCTGGGATATGAGCTGAGTAAGAGAGGCAGTGCATTAAATATAACTTGATCAGAATCCCAGGCTGTCTTTGCCCTCACTGCAACAGGGGCAACATAAAGGTTAATAACTGAGAGAGGCTCCCACACACTTAACCACAGTGCAGCACCCCATCACCAAGTGACAATTAGGAACTCTCCATGAATGCCAATGACTGGTGATCAAACAGAGCTTCACCCAAACCAGGCGCACTTCTGCATTAGCTCAGCTCTCCATTCATCACTGAGCTGACAGCTTGCAGAGCTCAATGTTGAGTATGCGGCTCTGTCTTTGTTTTACGCAGTGAAATGATCTATGCTACCAGGACTGAGTGGGAGAGGAGCAGGGGAGGGAACGAGGGAAATGAAATAGGCTTGTCTTTGGCATGGTTGGGCAACAGCTCAAAGTGTCTGTTTGAGACTTGAAGAGAAATATCGCATAATGATCTTGCTAGTTCCTGCTTGCAACTTTCTGGCTCTCAGACAAGGATGGTCCTACCTTAAATAGTTCTCTTTTTGGAGGCATCATGACAAATTGGAGCAAGCACATAGCCAGCTGTGTGATTCTGGGCAAGTCACTCTGGGCCTTTGTTTTCTCATCCATAGAATGAAGGGGTGGATGAGAACAGTGATTTTCAAACCAGGTTCCTCAGAGTGTTAGGGTTCATAGAGGCATCTCAGACCCTGCAAGGGCAGAGGTGAGGAGGTTAGTAAATTCCAGGCAAAGCTGCTCCATTTTGGCTTATTGAATTTTACTAGTAGGCTGCTTTTCTTTTTTCTGTTATTACACTTTAAGTTCTAGGGTACATGTGCAGAACGTGCAGGTTTGTCACATAGGTTGACACGTGCCATGGTGTTTTGCTGCACCCCTCAACCTGTCATTTACATTATGCTTTTCTCGTAATGCTATCCCTCCTGTAGCCCCCCTCCCCCTGACAGGCCCTGGTGTGTGATGTTCCCCTCCCTGTGTCCATGTGTTCTCATTGTTAAGCTCCCAATCATGAGTGAGAACATGCGGCGTTTGGTTTTCTGATCTTGTGATAGTTTGCTGAGAATTACGGTATTCAGCTTCATCCATGTCCCTACAAAGGACATGAACTCATCCTTTTTTATGGCTGCATAGTATTCCATGGTGTATATGTGTCACGTTTTGTGCAGAACATGGTCTTACATTCTAATTTAATTTGGTCCTCACAATTTGTAAGATAATCAGGAGAAATATGACCAACTATTCCAGTAACTATTGCTGTGTTACAAACCACCTCGAGACTCTATGGCACAAGACAACCATTTTATTATGTTCATGGATTCTTTGACCCCGGAATTTGAGTGGGCACAACAGGAAATGCTCTTCTCTGCTCCACAATGTCTGAGACCTCAGCTGGAAAGACTAAAGGCTGGTGGTGACTAAACAGCCAGGAACTAGACTCATCTGGATGTGTCCTTACTCATGTCAGCTGAGCTATTGACTGGAACACTGACACATGGCCTTTCTCTGGCGTTGTCACATGGGCTAGTTTGGGCTTCCTCGCACAATGGCAGTTGAACTCCAAGGGCTGTTGTCCCAAGAACAAGGCAGAATTGCACTGTATTTTTATCATCTGAACTCAGAAGTTACATAGTGTTGCTTCTGCCACACCCTATTGGTTGAGGCAGTCCCAAAATTTCACCCAGGATCAAAGGAGGGACAAGACGGGAGAAGAATCAATGTCACAGTGGAGGAAGAGCATGTAGAATGGGAGATAGTGTTATTATCTTGAGAATATACAATCTGCCAAGCCCTCTTCATGTGAAAGATGGGGAAACGGGAGAATTCATACACATTTACTAAGAGCAGAGCTGGGACTAGAGCCAGTTATTTCAGATTTGAGCCCTCTCTTTGCCATGCTGCTTTGGGTTCTTCATTTCATCTTTCTGAGTTAACTCTTTATTAATTCAGTGAATAGACTCATTAAAATATGAATCCTCCTCATGGCAATGCACGACCAGCACAGGAGAGCTGTATCTTCTTGTGGATGGAACACTTTTCTCATCTGTTCTCAGAAAACTGGAGTGAAGAATGTACATAAATTCCATTAAAGTTAAGGTAAAAGGCAAGCTATTCATGTCTCTTTCTAGCCTCCAGCCCAGCATCAGGAATATAATTGGTACTTAGTAAAGGACTGGGCTTTTTGTGTGTGTGTTTTGTTTTTTATGAATCAACATTTGCTTTTAAGTCCTTTCCAAAGTCGAAGCCATATAAACAATTCTTTAGGTTGTTTTGATTCTTTGATGGTTCCTACTTGGAGTTTACTTTTATCTTCATCCATTTTGACAACACCTAAGTGTATTTATTTCCAATTTGCCAACAAGAGAAATGAAAGCTGAGAGACAAAAAGAGAGCCAAGGACACAAGGTAAAGTCTGAGAAAACAGTTGGAATTTGAAGGAAGTTATGAAGTAGGATTTTTTGTTATTGATTCAGTAGCCATCAGGTGGGAAGTGTCAATGCCCAGTCCTACGTTCAACACAGAATCCAAAGGCAAAGTGACAATGGTCCTTGCTATGGAGAGCCTCACAGTCAGGGGGAGAAGTCTAGGTTATCCAATATAATCGGTGCTGAAAGAGGGCCTGAACAAAGCACTGATAGAACACAGAGGAAGCAGCTATGGGCACTGCCTGGGAGATTGGATGCTTCACTGAGGCGATAACATTTAACCTGGACCTGGAGGGAGAGGTAAGAGCTGTCCAGGCAGAGGGAGCGAGGTGGGACAATAGTCCTGAGCATAGGGAATACACATGGGGAGACACAGAGACATGAAAGGACGTGATGTGTCTTGAGAAAGGTAGATATCTGGTCAGTGTGGGAAGGTAGATGTGAGGGGTGGGCAGACAAGTCAGGAAGCAGTCTGGAAAATTGAGGTCAGATCATAAAGGAGTGCCAGTAGCATCCCTAGATACTCCCTTTCTGTGAACTTTATCTTCCTCATAGTCCCACCTTACCCCTGCTTCTGGGATCTTGCTCTCTACCTCTCCACAATTAAAACCTGCTCTGGAGAGTGTTGGATATCAGTCATTTACACTATAGTATAAATGGTATTATATGTAGACTATAAACCAATGTGTTCTTTCTTGGAGCAATTTTTTAATTAGAAATTTTATTTCAGTTTATTAAACAAAAGGCTAAAAGAATGTTGTGGAGATTCTTCTTATGGCCAATGAAATCCCAGCCCAGAGTGAGAGTCTTGTGGGGAAACATCCACCACTCTGTACCAGAGACAGAATCCTGGGCCAAACTAATCATTTGTCCAACTCAATGTACCTGCATCATCCCTGGTCATTTTGAGCTCCCTTGGTCTCTGGATAAGAACTTAACTATCCCAAGAGCTGCCAACCACTTCTCCCAATAAAATACAATACATATCCCATAATGATCAACCTGCAGAACTCTTAACCTTCACATCAGCAAGCCAAACTCCTTGGCATGGGGCAGAATGTAAATGTTAACAATCTCATAGCTCACTGCCTATAAAAACTCTTTAATGTGTGTCAGAGTAACAGGTGATTGTCCACTGCCTACAGCTAGAGTGATAATTCCAGCTCCTCTTTCCTGAAAGAGATGAGTATTGATTCTCTATGTGAGAACATGTGGGTTATAGTGATGTTCGGGGAAAGCCAGATCTTACCAACATATGGACACAGTTCATTTACAGTTCTGCAAGGGAGGGAGAAGAATGTTTCCTTAGGGTTTTCTTTCCTTTTTTTTTTTTTTTTTTTTTTTAGAGACAGGGTCTCACTCTGTCACCCAGGCTAGAGATCAGTGGCATGATCATGGCTCACTGCACTTGGCTCCTGGGCTGAAGGAATCGTCCCATCTTAGCCTCCCAAAGAGCTGGGACTACAGGTGTGTACCACCATGCCTCGTCCTCCTTTCATTGTTGATTGGTGTTAGGTACTGCCTGATCTCTTAACTCATAAGTGCCATTCTCCTCTCTCACTTGTTGCCATCCTTGAAGTCTACCTGACTTGGTATTAGAAGGCTCTTGACTGATCGTTAAACTCTATTCTTACTGATTTTTCTCAATTACTCCTTTAACCTCTTCTTTCTGCCATCTCTCAGGTCCATCCCCATAGATGGCCTCTTGACTTGTCTGACCTCCTAAGCTCTGGTTTCATGATCTCTCACTGCACTAATGGACTTTGTTCCATGCCTTACTGTCCTCTGTGGTTGTCAAGGCTACTTTGTTTCCTCCTATATACAACTCTATCCAATCCCTCCTCCAGTATTATTACCGTGGAGGATTGACATTGAGTCAGTTGTGCTGTGGCTGTCACTTCTGTTCCTCGGATGTGGTCCCTGCACCAGGAAAGAGGTTCTTGTCTTGTTCCCCTGTGTCCCAAGTCTCTGCCTGTGCCATGGTCCAAGTTGCCAGATCTATATCTCATCCTTTTGCTTGAACCCCTGCCCTGCCTGATTCCTTTCTAAGTGTTCCTGTTGTATCCTTTAGAATAGAGACTCTGTCTTGTCCTCATTGTCAAAATTGTATTCCCAGGGACTGGAGTCTAGTGGGAACCCCAGTCCTTGGAATCCAAGACTCCCTGCTGTCATGCTCAATTTATGGCTGCTAGGACCACCTTTGATTTCCAATCTGGGCTCTGATCCCTTGCCTGTCCATCTCATCTCTGGTCACTGTACTTTGTTTCCCTGCATGGACTTCCTGCTGACATCTGTTGCTGGGTCTGACCAGAAGTCTGCCATATCTCACTGATTAATGCCAGGGTAGGCCAACTGCTGTGACAAACAACCCCATGTCTCGGGAAGCTTCACACAGTAACAGGTTTATTTTTCATATCAGTCCAAGTGTTCAACAGTCTACCACAAGATGATTTGGGGACATGCTCCTTTCATCCAGTGGGCCCTCCATCTTCTAGGACCTTGGAATCCTTAAACTGGTTCCTCTGTATCCAGCCAGCCAGTGGATGAGAGAGGCAAGATAGCAAAGGAGATATCAGGAGATTTTTTTAGGGGCTGACCAAGAAGTGGTGTTCATTGCTCTGACTTCATCATCACTGGTTAAAACTAGTACCTAACCTCACTTAGAAAACGAAATTTTCCTGAGTGCCAGGGGAAAATGAAAACATCTGATGTACAAGTAGCATTGTCTCTGCTACGCAGTGGAACATCTGTTTTCTAAGTGCTATTTCTTCCCAACCCAGCCTATTTCTTGCACTTCAGCTTATCATTCAGTCCAAAGTCTGGAAATGACTGGACTCCTGAGAAGACATTTCAGAAGTGACAGAAATTGGGGACCAGGGTTTTTGCCTTCCTACCACCTGAGCAGAAGGTGGATCCCAGGGGGAAGCCCCCCTTGGGAGAATTTCAAGCCCTACATAATCTTGCAAATTGGGATCTTTTTGACAAGCGACAGCCTTTCATTTCTTCCAAGAAATAGTCTTTTTCCCCTCCTGGGGACTTGTTCAGAGAAGAGATACTCAAGTGATAGGTGCTTTGCAAATATCTAGATGGAGGGGGAAAATGGCATGAGAAAAAATTTAGACAAAACAATGTAGATCACCATGGAAACAATCTTTAGAACACACTGAGGAGAAGAAATCATTGTTAACATGGTTCATATTTTGCAGATATCTAATCACCAAATTCAATTTTAGACCTTTCAATCATGCTACCTTCAAAATGCCAGGGTTGTTATGATCACAGAACATGCTGATTTTCTGGGATCCCTCCTCTTACTCATCTAATAACCTTTAACGAAGATAATGCTTTAATTAAGGCAACTTACTGTTTCCCCGTTGGTTAATTTGAAATCAGTAAAAGGTCAAGTTACCCTTAACACAGTGAGTTTACTAAGCTATTTTAGAAGTATTTTTATTCTGACAGCAGAAGCTTATGAGAATATGGCAAAAATATTTAGTTGAAATGTGAACAAGGAAAATAGGAGGTTTGTCTTTTGTATGGCATGGTAAGAAAAAGAGAAACCATTCTTAATTACTCAAAAGCAGTTTTTCTTAGATTTTTCTGCCCTAATATACGTGAAAAAGTCTACAGGTATGAATGACTGTTGGTCAATAATAATGATTCAATATAGCCATTTAAAGAAAACCTTTGGGTATTGCTAATGAACAGTTTGTTTCAGGGGCTTCCAAAGAAATGTCAGAAGAAAAGCAGTGGCTTTTGCAAGTGAGACCTCAGAGATGGAGGGTCACCGGCATCTAGGTGCTGGGCTTCCACCTTGCAGGCACAAAGATGTAGTGTCCACCCATGGTTATCCGTCCACCAGTCTCATGGGACTTCATCCCTGTTCATTCTCCAGGTTCCCAGTCTTTCTGGGGAAAAGTTCTCTCTCTCTCTCTCTCTCATTATACACTTTGAAAGCAAAGATGTCTTTCTCATTGGAAGGCAAGGCCAGAGTTTTATCTTATAGTCTCTGAATAGTGAGTTACAAACTATGCATTCTGAGACCTTTTGGAAAATTTATATGTGTACTGTATATGTTAGAGACAGGGTCTCACTTTGTCAGCCAGGTTGGAGTGCAGTGGCACAATCATAGCTCACTGCAGCCTTGACCTCCTATGATCCTCCTGCCTCAGCCTTCTGAATAGCTGGAATTACAGGTGTGAACCACCACACTCAGCTTGGAAAATGGATTTGTGCTCTGTTCTCTATTTTCCTTGGCCTTGGTCTTCTCAGTACATGATATGTGTGGGCCGAGGGAGAAAAGAGCCAGTGTGCTTATGTGAAATAGAAAACACGTCTTCATAAAATTCTGAGCTCTATATCTCCCTTTCGTTTCTTCCTACAAATATTTGTTGAGCACTTACTATGTACCAGGTATTCTCTCTGGTGCCACTAATATTTCTTTTGTGTGCATCTTTTCCCTCTCTGTAACTTTTCTTCTTCCTACTTTAGGTATCAGATTTCCTCCTGTCCTCCACTTCCCTGTGACCTCAAAACCTATTCTCAGGAAAGTTGAGCTGTGAGTTGTTTGCACTTTGGTGCAAATGTAAGTTGCTTTAATTTAATCTTTTGTTGTTGCATCAAATGATGCCCTGTTCAAGAAATTTTAGACATCAGTTTGCAAGCAGGGGAGATATTTTCAAAGTAGAAGCCCTTATCCAAAACCTTAGAGTCACACCATCTGTTGACCACCTACTTGGAATATGCATGAGATTGGTCCTTTCCTTGGCTTTCTTGTATAATCAGAACAGATAACGGAATTGATCAACCTCAGAAAAACATGCCAACATTGCTATTAGGATAAAGTCCCAAAGCCTTTTCCATAGCACACAGGACCCTGCATAATCCTTCCTCCTACCTAACTCTTTAGACTCTTTCTGTGTCATTGGAGGAAAGCCACATTGGAATTTTGTCAGATCTTTGATCAAAATACCATCTAATCTTAGCATGCTTCTGCTTGGAGTGTTCTACTTGTCAACCTCCTTCACCATGCTAACTCCTACTCCTGCTTCACGTCTCATCTTGGATGTTACTTCTTCTGACAAGCATTCACTGACTCTCAGGGACCTAATGAGACTGGGATTAGGCCCCCTGATACATGATCTGATAGCATCAATAATTTTCTTTTCTTTTTTTAAAAAAATTATACTTTAAGTTCTAGGATACATGTGCAGAACGTGCAGGTTTGTTACATAGGTATACATGTGCCATGGTGGTTTGCTGCACCCATCAACCCGTCATTTACATTAGGTATTTCTCTTAATGCTATCCCTCCCCTAGCCTCCCACTCCCCAACAGGCCCTGGTGTGTGATGTTCCCCTCCTTGTGTCCAAGTGTTCTCATTGTTCAACTCCTACTTATAAGTGAGAACATGCTGTGTTTGGTTTTCTGTTCTTGTGTTAGTTTGCTGAGAATGATGGCTTCCAACTTCATCCATGTCCCTGCAAAGGACATAAACTCATCCTTTTTAGTGACTGTGTAGTATTCCATGGTGTATATGTGCCATATTTTCTTTATCCAGTATATCATTGATGGGCTTTTGAGCATCCAGTAATTTTCATAGCACTTCTCATAGTTGTGCTTAGTTATTTATTTCACAGAAGTATACTTCATTAATTTTAGTCTTCACACTGTCTTGTCTATTATTTTTGTATCAAACATCTTTTAGAGTGCTGGGCTCATAGTAAATATCTGTGGAATGTATACATGACCAATCTTAAATACTAAATCTCTAAATCAAAACTTCATCAGGAGACCCCTTGATGGTAATAAGCTGATTAGCTCTGCCTTGCTCAGTGGTCACCTACTGTGAAGGTAATTCCATCTTGGACAGAATCTGTACTTGGGCTGTGCCCTCATTGTCTCATGTCTGGAATTTCCCCACTTCAACTCATGAGATCATGCCAGATTAATCTTCCCCTTAACTCTGGTTTGACCAGGTCATTCTTCCACACAAAAGCCTCTGATGGATTGGAGTTGGCTACAGAATCAAGTTCAGACTCTACAGAATCAAGTTCAGACTCCACCTGGCCTTCTTTAAGCCCTTTTATATGTTGATCCTGACCTCTATTTCTGTATTAACTTCCTTTCTAAGATGAATTGTTCATTCCACCAGACATTTTCACTCACTGACTTTAAGGCTTTGTTTACATTATTTTCTCTACCCAGAAGCACCTCCCGTCCTTCTGTTTATAAAACTTCTATCCATTGTGACAGAACAACTCATATTCCATCTCTCTGTGCAGTAGTCTCGGGCCACTAGTGTTAGGACTCTTTCAGGTGCAAGTGGTGACACTGATCTCAAATTGCTGTGAGTAAAAATGAGAACTTACTGTTAATACATGCAAGGTACTGTGTATTTCGAATTTTCATTTAGTCTACGTGAATTCTCCCCCACCCCCTCAAAGGAAAATTGAGATATTTTACCTATTCCTATGATAACAGTATCTCAGTTTTCCTTTGGGGAACCACCCACGTCTCATGCTCCATTCATGCAGTTCCATGAGGCTGACCCCACCCATGGGCTACAGGAGTGGAAGTTTTTTCTATCTCTGGGGGAAGTCCTCTCTCCATCTGCTTCCTTCTTCCTACAGCTTCTGGCAAGATCCGTAGCTTATGCTCGCATTCTTACACGTAGGAGTCATCCAATAAGTATTTGTTCATTATATTTAAGAATGAGGGGTTGAGGGAAGAGTGGAAGACTCAGATTTTCTCTGGGACTGTGTGGTTCAAAAACTTAAATTTGCCCTCCAAAAAAAAAAAGCCCGGGCGCGGTTGCTCATGCCTGTAATCCCAGCACTTTGGGAGGCCGAGGTGGGCGGATCACAAGGTCAGGAGATCGAGACCATGGTGAAACCCCGTCTCTACTAAAAATACAAAAAATTAGCCGGGCGCGGTGGCAGGTGCCTGTAGTCCCAGCTACTTGGGAGGCTGAGGCAGGAGAATGGCAGGAACCCGGGAGGCGGAGCTTGCAATGAGCCGAGATCGCGCCACTGCACTCCAGCCAGGGGGACAGAGCAAGACTCCGTCTCAAAAAAAAAAAAAAAAAAAAAAAAAAAAAATTTGCCCTCACTGCTAAAGGAAATTGAAGGTCAACACGTCTGTGTTATGGCATTTGAATCATGGAGATCCATATGTATCCCAAATATATTTTCTTAGCTATAAGTTATGTCCTGGTCAATTTGGAAATCATTCAACTCTTTGTATGTGTGGCCCATGTATATGGCTCTTATATATGTAAAATGAAGTTATACAGGCAATGTACATAACTCAGTCAGCTGGTCTCCTTTTTATGGGGATTTTCCTCATTTTTAATTTAATAAAGAAATCATTCTGTCACTGAATTTTAATTCACAACGATAAGACTTCAGAAATATAGTATTATATTCAGAAAGCATTTCAATCTTCTTGCTGTCAAACACCTCTTGCTTTCACATGGGCACTTTATTGTTGTCAGGATGTGAATTCTATTTTGACAGAGTCCTTATAGATGGAATTTTCAACTTTTTATTCTTAGCTAATATGGATGGGTAAGGGTTTTCTCCTCTGTTTTCATAAAAACATACTTTCCCATAAGACTAGATGAAAATGGTATGGTTGTGAAGCATTCTACGCTTTGGAGAGAGAAAATTTTCTCTGCTCCTCAAGACCTACTGTTAACAATCTCCAAATGTTATTGTTATCTCTAATTGCTGTGATGCTTTGAAGAGTCTGAAGGCACTGGAATCATTGTTTCCACCAAGAAATTGTTGCTTCTACTTTCTTTTGGTGCAGATCCACTTGAGTTTCAGATGTAGAGAGTTATGGCTATGAATCCATCATCCTTTGCTCTTTACATAACATTAGGGCCTGATGATTAGAAGGATGTAAGTTTTTACCTCTGTTGTCCAGGAGTAGGAGTAGACCGAACTATGCTCAACACTTGTATTAGCTATCTATTGCTATGTAAAAAGTGATCCCAACATGAAGTAGCTTCATAATAAACATGTTCAACAATAAACATGTTATCTCACACATTTTCTGCATGGAATCTGAGAGAGGTTTAGCTGGGTGGTTCTGGCTCAGGATGTCTCATGAAGTCATGTCAACTGTTGGCCTGGGGCTATAGTCATCCGAAGGCTTTGCTGGGGCTGGACTGGGGTTTTCAAGATGGCTCATTCACATGGGTATTGGCTGGAAGCCTAAGTTTCTTGCTCATGGAGACCCCTGCTTGAAGGGACTTATGGCATGGCAGCTGGCTTCCTCCAGAGTGAGTGATCAAAGAGAGAGACCAAGGAAGAAGCTGCAAAGCCTCTTACGGCCTTGTCTCAGAAGCAGTCACTTTGGCCACATTCTACTTGCTAGAAGTGAGTCACTAGGTGTAGCCCACACTCAGGGGGAGGGGAATTGAGCCCCACTTTTTGAGAGATGGCATATCAAATAATTTGGGGACATATTTTTAAACTGTTACTGTTCTTTTGATTTCCCTCTTTTATAATGGGCTATCTGCAAAACATAAACTGATGAACAAACCAACCAAGGTCAGGGGTTTAGTCAGCAAATGGACAGATAAGTACTGTTCCTTCAGTCTTGGGGTAATTTACACAGAATTTCATGCTTCCAACCTAACAAAATAGGTGCTCCCCAAAGTTCTAAAAAGATGAAGTGGAAATTTGGCCTGAGAGAGCCAGATTTTCAAACAATACTGTCTTCTGTGCCCTTGGGAATATGCAGTGGCCAGGAGGCAGCTTTACTTGGGGAGTGCTCAGAGAATGGGACACCAGAAAGGCTTCTGAACAGGGATATAACTGCTTGGCTGTACTCACTTAGACTAATAGGTCAGAATGCAGGCAGCAGATGGTAAGACCTGAGTAAGAAGCTAGCTAGTTCTGTTCTGCAGGTTGGCAAAGGCCAGTCACAGATGGCAACAGTGAGGCTACAAGTAGATCCCGGTTCTGGGATCAAGCAAGTGCCAAAGCCTCACACTAAAATTATCCGCAGCATCGCTGAGAGATGTGCAGGATCCATAAGCAGAATTCTAGGCTTGGATAGCTAAAACAAAGACCACAGTGGTTCTGGCCCCTTGGTGACTCTAAGTGCACAACATGAGGAAGGGAGCACTTGGTACCAGATGGAGAGGTTGCAGGAACAGAGCATGACTGTCAGACCACAGAGTGAAACATTGCACCACAAAGACAGATGGTGAGAGGGGTGCCCCCCTCCGTGGTGGCTCACTGCCTTTTGAGTACTCTTACTGCCTGTGTACCCTTCAAATGGGCCTCTTCAGAAGCTTCTACTTCCAAAGCATTTTTATCTAGAAGTCAAATGTAAGTGTTCCAAGCTTGAATGCAAGCTGAGAGCACTTCATAGCTTTTCTATTTTCTCACATTTAGAGACTACCAGGTTTCTGATGCACTAATTAATAAGGGAATCATAGAATGGTATAATTTGTGAAATTGAGCATTGGAGAAAAGATGTCACATAAGGATAGAGTCTTTCCAGTACATTCTTGCTATTAAGACACCCATGCAAGGGCAGAGGGGGTGGGAAAGATAGAAAATGAACATATTTATACTTCAAGAAATAGATCAACTCTACATGTCATTACCCTACCAAGAAATTCAGTGGCTCTGCTGGTACCACATTTAAATGCAGACAGGCAGGGCTTCCCTTTAAAGGCTCTGCTCTGGCTCTTCCCCAGCTGTGCTCCTACATCTGAGGAGTCCATTAAGCCAAGAAATGTGTCCACCTTGAGGTGACTGTACCCCTTCAGATCTCACATCAGGTACCCAGGAGCCAGCATTCCCTGCCCAAATGGCCCTGAACCACTTCCAGAGCCTGCGTAGGCTTCTCCCCTAGATCCTGAGATATGCACCCCTGGACCTGTGGAATAGCCAAGAAATGACTGTTTTGGAGGGGTGAAAGCGAAGACAGAGTTTGGACATGCGGGCTAGAGTGTCCATGGAATGGAGGGTACCTGGCACTGTAGGGCTGAAGGGACCATGGGAAGCAAAGGGTAAAGGCTGCTTCCTGTGGGGACCAGCTCTCTCTGACCTGCCTCATTCCAGCAAGGAGCTCTGAGAAGTCTCAGAATTCTCAATTCAAACTGGGTCTTCCAAGCTGTTATGAAAGTGTATTTGTCAAGGTGAAAGGATAAAATGCTTTTAGTTCACCATTTGTTAGCTTTTTAACTTTTACATATTTAGGCATTTGGTATGTGGGTCTCCATGTGTAGCCTTCTCATGGTACCTACAAATTCAAAATTGGTCCCCGCTCCCCATTTAATTTAGAATCCAAGTCAAATCAGCTTGACCTGATTTTTAAGGCCTTTTACTATTTGGTTTTTCTCTAATCTTACCTCCTGCTACTCTTCTGCAGGAATCTTCTATCTGTCAAACCTGTCGACCTACAGCCCAGGCTCAGCCCACATCCTTTTCTCTGTGCTCAGGTTCACATTATTTTTCTCCTCTGAAAGGCCTCTGTTTCTGCCTTGCATTTATATGGCCAACCTACTGTTTCATTATGACCCAGATCAAGCCCCACAGCCATGTCTCCTCCTCTGGACTCTTCTAACAGCTTTTGTCTCACCCACTTATTGGCACTCAAAGTGTGCAACTGTGTGTGGCCATTTTTCATATCATGCACAAGGTATGGCTATAAGATAAGGAGATATAAATATGCAAGTTTTCAAACAAGGACAAGGGACAGGAAAAAAAAAAAAAAAGAGAGTTGCCAAAGAATCAGGAGAATGTAGTTAGGCAGCTACTAAGGGAAGAGATGTCAGCATTGTCAATAATGTGAGAGGTCACGGGAAAGATACCCAAAAAATAGACCATTCTTCCAGGAGGAAAGAGGTCTTTTGTAACCATTGAGAGAATAGCAGATTGTGTGAGCAAAAGCAACATTGTAGTGGGAAAAATAAGAGATGAGAAAGTGGAGACAGCAAACATACTTTTATTTATTTACTTAGGGACAGGGCCTCAATCTGTGGCTCAATGCAGTGGCTCGGTTACAGTACACTGCAGCCTCCACCTCCCAGACTCAAGCGATCCTCCCATCTCAGCCCACACCCTGCCCCCCTCCCCGTCTCGAATAGCTGGAACTACAGGTGTGTGCCACCACACCCGGCTAATTTTTTATTTTTATTTTTGTAGATATGGGAGTCTCATTATGTTCCCAGACTGGTTTTGAACTCCTGGGCTCAAGCAATCCTCCTACCTCGGCCTCCCAAAGTGCTGGGATTACAGGCATAAGCCACAGTGCCCAGCAGCAAATACAATGTTTCTCAAGAAGTGTGTGATTCCTAGGGGAAAGGAGAAGGTAGTTTGGGTGAAAGAGATTGGGTGACTTTGTTCTGTTCAAAGGATGGGTGAGACCACGTTTGTGGGAGAAAGATTTAGGATAGAGGAAGAAATTAATAATAGGGAAAGAAAGAATAGCCGAATAAAATCTGGGAATGGCTGGGATCCAGGGCACAGGTGCAGGGTTTAACCGTGAGGAGAAAGGGCACTTCTTGCTGTAGGTAAGGGAGTGAAGAGGGTAAGATGAATGAAGGTACAGGATAGGCATAATAATGAAGAGACTGGATTTAAGAGTGAAGCCATTGGCTGCCATTATAGAGGAAAGGCCAGGAAAGTCGAATTTTCTGGGTCCAGGTCCAGATTTCATATATTAAGGTATAACAGTCTTAATTCATTCCTTTCACATTATTCAGTGCCCTGCGTGTGCCAAATACTACTGGGCACTGGGGTCTACAAAGGTACGACTTTTCATGTAATTTTGGAATTTGTTATGTTGGTAACTGGAGATTTGCTTTTCACTCTTCTGGAAAGCTGTAAGTAGAAATAAATGCAGTCATCAGACGAGTCCTTTGTCAGACCAGATGTCCTGGGTTGGGGTTTGGAAAACATGGGCATCTTAACAATGGTGCCCTGTTTGAGGTGGAGAGGGAGGAGAGCCCAAATCGGGGAAAGGAATTAAACGGAGGTTTACACGCGGGTAACCGAAGTGGGTGGGCCTTCCACCTGGAAGATGGAAACCCCCTGCGCACTTCGGGTGGCGCTGTAACCAAGGGTAACCGCACCTCGGTTTACACCGGTATGAAGACCAGCCTCTTGCCCAAACCAGGTGTATCTACGGCGGCCTGGCAGGACCACACACAAACCAAGCACGTCACGTCATTAGAGCTACCTTGCCGCTAACGTCCACTACCTCGTACTACTTCTGGTCACTACTACCTTTGCTCACAGTTTATTAAGGACGAGCGGAGAAGAGGAGGGGCGGAGAAGGGGCGGGGAGAACCACCTTTCCTTTTTTACAATTGGTCGTAGTAGACTCCGAGTCCTGCCTCCCGTCCTGCCACCGACAGGCTGCCAGGACTGTCACTCGAGGAGCTGCCGCTGCCGCCACCGCCCCCCGCCCCGCCGTGGCCCCGCCCCTTGCCGTGGCTCGGATCTCGCGGGAAGAGCTGCGGGCACGGCGGTGGCTCGGTCTCCCGGCTGCGCGCGGAGCGGGAGGGCTCTCCTCACACAAGCGCTTCCTTGCTGAGAGGCTGGAGCTGCGGCACCGCAGGCCTGAGCCACCCCTTCTTTGCTGTCTCCCTCTCTTCCTCAGGGCTCCTGGGTCTGCTCGCCCTCCGACGCTGCTCAGGTTAGAGAGTCCGGAGCGCGTCTCCGCTCAGGAACGGTCGGGAGCGGGGACACGGAGCAGCCGGAGCAGGCGGGCTCCTGACGGGGGCGGCTCCGGGGGCTGCGCGGCACTGCCTGGTGGGCGCGAGGCTTGGCGGGGTTTGGGAGTGCGGGGGGCGAGGAGGCGGTGCAGTGGGATCCGGGCGCGGGCGCCCAAGGGCGGTGTAGCGGGTGCCGGAGCTCCCGAGGTTAGGGGGCAATGTATTGGGGTCCTGGGGGCTCTTCCGGCTTGGGGTGGGGGTGGGTGGCGGCACACGGGGTCCTGGGTCTTTGACGTCGAGGGAGATTTATCAGGGTCTTGAGCTTCTTTGAGGTGGTGTAGCGGGGTTCCGGGACAAGGGGTCCTTTTATCCGGGTCCCAAGCTCTTTGGGGCAGAGAATGCAGTTTAGCAAGGTTTACACCGGTGTAAACCTGGTTTCTGGAGGCAGGTCGTCGGGGTCTTGGGGGTTCTTTGAGCGGGCGTGGGCGTCCGTTTTGCATTGCTGGGATGAAGAAGCAGTGTGTCCGGGTTCTGGGGAGAGGGGTCTGTTCATCGGTGTCTCTGGGTGAGAGAGCGATGTATCCGTTCCACGGGGGCCGGGGCCGCCTTGGGGGATTGTTGGGGGCTGAGAGTGTACGGCGGCGGCCAGCGTCTGTGCCGGGGTTTCTGCTTTGCCCAGAGGGGGGCGGTAACCTGGCATGGTCTCCAGTCTTTTGGGGGTGACAGGGCGAGTTAGCTGGCCCCCGGGCGATCTCTCGGGGTGGGCGCGGCTCGGCGGGCGCTGGGTACGCTGAGGGCGGGAGAGGGCTTTAGTGCTACCGCGAGCTTGCCCAGTCTGCGGCTGGGCAACATCCTGGAACGTTTTTGTTCAGGTCTCCTTCTCTCTGGATGAGATTTACTCAATGCTTAGTTGGAGGATTGATCGGTGTTTGTTGCCTAGTTGAAGAAGCAGTGCGTTTGTTCTGCAGTTTTCTTTTTTCTGCCCCGGGATCCCTGTGGGGACGCGCTGGTCTCGCTGGAGCTCCGGGAGCTAGAGTGGCAGCACCTTAGGTGGGTATTTGGTCTGCAGGTTCTTTAGGAGGCCGGTGTCCGCAGGTTGAGCGTGGGTACCGCTCCTGAGCAACTGAAATCTGTTGAGGGTGGGGAAGACTGTGATTTTGGCTTGCTTTCCTAGGTGGTGGTCTGCTTTGCTGATCCTGCATTGTTAGATCTGTTCTGAAGTCTTGCCTGAGTGAGTGTTGGGCAGAGTCAAATAGTGCTGGGAAGCGTGTTCTGTCTGGCTTCTCTCTGTCCTTTGAAAAGCATTTGCAGAGAGGGATAACGTCAAATTCAGCCTCCAGAAAACATTGGAATTTGAAATCCCAAAGCTAGAGCTCTGCAAAAGCTTTTTCTGCCACCTGTAAGGATGGTTAATCGAGCTCTTTTAGAAAATCCTGCTTAACGGTTTCATTGTATTGTAAAAGTGTGTTTAGCCTTGGATATTATAGAGGTTTTGGTAACTAGCGTAGGCTTAGGTGGAATTTAAATAAAATGACCTGTATGTATGTGTATTGATTAAAAAACAAAACAAAACAAAAAACAACGTATAGGTCAGAAAGTCTGTGTGTTTGCCTGACATTTCTTTTGGTTAGTTACTCTATCACAGAGGCCTGTAGATGAAATTTAATGGTGCAGGCAGTGAAGTCCGTACTCAGAGCTATTCGGTAGATGTGTAATCTGGGGTTAACAGACAAATTTGAGTATACCAAAGCAAATAATTTTGCCTGCCTTATTCTTTTTCTTCGTGTCAGTTTTTTTTTTTTTTTTTTTCCTCTCATTTTTTGGTTTGTTTGTTTTGAAACAGGGACTCATTCCGCCTTCTAGGCTGGATTGTAGCATCGCTACCATGGCTCACTGCAGCCTGGACCTCCAGAGCTCAAGCAGCCCTCCCAGTTCAGCTTCCCACCCCCACCACCAGTAGAGTAGCTGGAACTACATGCATATGCCACCATGCCTAATTTTATTTATTTATTCAATTAATTAAAGACAAAGTCTTGCGCTGTTGTGCAGTCTGGTCTTGAACTCTTGGCCTTAAGTGATCCTTCAGCCTCAGCCTCCCAAAGTGCTGGGATTTACAGGCGTGAGTCACCATGCCAGGCCTCTTAGATACAATTTTTAAAAATATGTCATTTCTTCTGATCTTAGAACCAGACAGATTAGGGATAATGTACTTAATTTTGGAATTTTACATCGTTTTGAAAAACAAAGGAATCCCACACAGCAATATTTAATACTTTGAAGGGGTTAATGTAAGTTTTGTTGGTGTTTCTATTCAGACCAGAATACCTGGTTGACATATACAGCTGTCACAACTGATTGCTTGAGCAGATATTTGGTTGGAATGACAGCCCCCAAACCTGTAAGCAGATCTTATTTTTCCTATTTTTGAGATAAAGACAAAGAACAAATTAAGCAGGTTTCAGAACCTTTTTTTTTTTTTTTACATCAGCTTTCATCATTTCTAAGTAAGAAATAGACTGATAAGTCAACAGATATTTGATTATCTGCTACGTGTCACAGCTCTGGAGGTACACTGATTAAAGCTGTCATGTGACTTTCCCCTTTAAGTCAAGAGAGAGAGGAAGGCAACAAATAAATACAGTTAAAAATTGTGATACTGCTAAGGAAGAAATACACAAGGTACTTGAGATTCAGCTCTCTTTTTTTTAGTAACCCCTGAATGATGATACAATTGATGTCTGTTGTGATAATCAGAAACCAAGCAAAATAGTTAACTGCCTTCTAAATTATTAAAGAAAGATTAAATTACAATCAGTAGAGTTTTAGGTGTTAAATATATGTTGATTCTTTGTAGATGCTTGTGCTGTGTAAGCATACAAAAGTCTATAAGGATACACATCAGACTTAACCATGTTTGGATTCTTCAGGAGGGAGTTGCAGAGGCATAGAAGAGAGCAGTTTAGTTTTATATTACTTGAATCTATTTCAATGAGCAGACATTACTTTTAAGTACAAGTTAGAGAAACCCCAAAATTAAAACATTTCAGTCACTGTGCAAATTGGTGAAATGTACAGTGTTTATAAGGCTTTTGTCAGTGTTGCCACTTGCACCTGTGTATACTAATGAAGGAAAAGAGTATTTCAAGTATCTGAAAATTATAAGGGTGTGTAGGGTGGGGTGGGTAGCACAACAAAATAAGAAAAGACATAGACCTAAGTAAGATGTTAAAACATGTTAAGGTTGTTGGATATTTAATTATGTAAAGATAAATTAATTTTAGGACTTTCTTTTATCAAATTTAATTTTTTCCTGAGTTTGAAAAAGGACGTTTTTAGATTTCCTAGAGGACAATAGGGTAGGGGAATAGGTATTCTTATTGTGGTACAGACTTCAGGAAATTTCTTTTTGTCAAACATACACATCTGATATATTTTGCTTGTGAAGCATATGAACCATAAAAATAATTTTATGGTTTCATTATTACACTGCTGAAAATGACAGTACCAAAGTGTCTTTTGAATTATCATTCAGAGTCCTAGAATCATAAATATGATATGCTAAAGCAGTTTCTAGAAAGGAAATCGTAAGACATGAATTCCAGTCTTCACTGTGCTACTCATGGTGTGTCCTTGGATAATTCCTTAGTCTTTCAGGGCCCCAGTTTTCGTATATACGTATATGAATTATACTTACATACATTATGTATATAATATATACTTTTGCTGTGATCATATATACGTATATGACATGTGTATGCTGTCATATACATATGTCATATATGTATATAATATGTATAACATGTAAAATATATGTATACAAAGATATGTGTACACACACTTATACATACAGTTTTTATGTTGCAAGTCTGAAGTATTATATGTACAAAAAGGAAGAGATACCTTAAGAGTAGCTAGTTCTCAGGATACAACTAATTCCATGTAATTTTTACATATTATGCCTAATTTTAGAAGCTTCTTTTTTTAAAGATACATGGCAAGTATTTAATTCTGGAATATAGATTCATGAAGGTGAATGATTTTCTTTGGATAATTTAGCTTTATCTGTTAAAGCATTATTATTTTTAGTTCCAATCCCTGGTTCTGTAGTAGATTATGTATATAATAATATGTCCTTACTTAACTCTGGATATAGAATGAGGTCTCTAGTGGTTGCCTCCAGACTTGACCCCCTTTAATCCATCCTTACACTACTGCCAAGGTGATTTTTTCTAAAGTGCAAATCTATGCAAATCTATTCATTGCTTCATTTCTTGTTTCTTTTCTCTTTTCTCTTTCTTAGAAGTGTTACTCAGATTTATTTCTTTATCTTTCAACTTTTCTTTTAAGTTCGGGGGTACATGTGCAGAATGGGCAGGTTTGTGACACAGGTAAACATGTGCCATAGTGATTTACTGCACAGATCATCCCATCACCCAGGTATAAAGCCCAGCATCCATTAGCTATTCTACTCTTCCTGATGCTCTCTCTCCCTGCCCTTCTTCCTTAAAGCCCATACTTTATCAGCCCAAGTCTCTATCATTACAAGGCCTTTCATCATCTGGCTCATCTTGTGCATTTTCCCCGCCATAAATCTGAAGCTCCACTTGTACTAATACGAGCAGTTTACTGAATGAGCCATACTGTTTCCTGACTCAGAGGCTTCACATATGTTCTCTCCGCTGTTTAGAATGCCTTTCCTTCTTTTGTCTTGCTGACAAAGTCTACTGATTTTTTTAAGATACAACGTAAGCACTGTGTGCTTTTTTTTTTTAAGCTTGTTTTTAGCTTTTTTTTTTAATTACCATTTTTTCTTTTCTTTCTTTACTGTCTGCTTTTTAACTCTTCTGGTCCTCCCTCTTCCCAACCCTAGGTGTTATATATTCACTGTATCATGTTCATTCATTCTCTTGTGTTTGCTAATGTGTAGTAATTATGTCTCTCTTTCCTCCTGGACTCAAAGGCAGGTTTATATGTCTTATTACTTTTTGACTTCCTGTTGCTTATTTACACATAGTTGGCTATCATTATGTGTTTTATTCTCAATACCAAGATTGATGTGTTCATGATGTCAGAAATGAGTTGAACTCAAATCTCAGTCTTGTCCTGTTTTCGTAAAATTTGGGGGTTTCTAAAGTATCTTATTCTCTTGCCCTGTGATTACAAGCTGATATGAGAATGGTAGTTCTTAGCTTTGTGTTTAAGAAATAAGACTTGTAGCACTTTAAGAGGTGAGGGTTACTTTGTTAAACTTGCAGAAAAGTCTTGTAGAATTTTGAGGCAACTACTAATCCTTATCTCTAAAATTGCTAGGAGAGATATTAACTAGTTTGGGTGTTTTAAATCTTGGACATCATTATTTGGTAGCTGTTTTACCTTGGCTGCTTTTTACTTGGAAAATGATAGTAGCTGATGTGTGCAGGTTTTTATATAGGCTTTAATAATTGCTTTACATACATTGCCTTTAATTTTCAGAATAAATCCTGATCATTTAATAATTTGCTCAGCGTCATTATCTACTAAGATGCAGACTATGACTACATGTAGGTCTGACTGTCTCCAGATTCTATGCTTTTTCTAATACTACATTGTTTTCTGAATATGACTGCTTATTCAGTGTTTAAAATTATTAACAGATATTTAATTCATTTTGTAAATTGAAGAAGTAGGTTGTAAGATTTATCCATTCAATTCGTCCAAAAAAGCTAAAGTAGACAATTTGAGATTGATTGGACTTTAGAGACCATTTAATCCAACTCCTTCCTTTAGCATATGAAGAAACACATATGCAAGAGTGGTGGAATGGTGTGCTGAAGATCACACAGTTAGTTGGTCTGTAAGATTTTCTTTGTTAAGCTGGTTGTGAACACTGGTGTTATAAAACTATTACTTGAGGCCAGGCGCGGTGGCTCATGCCTCTAATCCCAGCACTTTGGGAGGCCGAGGCGGGCAGATTACCTGAAGTCAGGAGTTCAGAACCAGCCTAGCTAACATGGTGAAACCCTGTCTCTACTAAAAATACAAAAATTAGCCGGGCATGGTGGCACACACCTATAATCCCAGCTATTCGGGAGGCTGAGGCAGGAGAATTGCTTGGGCCTGGGAGACGGAAGTTGCAGTGAGCCGAGATTGTCCAGCCTGGCCGACAGACCTGGACTGTCTCAAAAAAAAAAAAAAAAAAAAGGCCAGGTGCGATGGCTCACACCTGTAATCCCAGCACCTTGGAAGGCCGAGGCGGGTGGATCACTTGAGGTCAGGAGTTCAAGACCAGCCTGGCCAACCTGGTGAAACCCCGTCTCTACTAAAAATACAAAAATTAACCAGGCGTGGTGGCGCGCACTTGTAATCCCAGCTACTCAGGAGGTTGAGGCAGGAGAATCGCTTGACCTGGGATGCAGAGGTTGCAATGAGGTGAGATCACGCCACTGCACTCCAGCCACTCCAGCCTAGGTGACAGTGCGAGACTCCATCTCAGAAAAAACAAAACAAAACAAAGAACTATTACTTGAAAGAGATACCAGATGCCTGATTTTCACCCCCAAGGGGAAAAAAAGCCTAGAATGACTTTTTATAAAAGTAATGTTGAGGATCTGAGAGTCTTAAGGACAATCAGAGAAAATCCAGACTTTGGATCATGACACATGGAGACACGCCAGTGCCTTTATACACCTGGTTCCCTAATCTTGGTTCTTTTTCTTCCTCTTTTTCTTTCTTAAAATTTGTCCACAGTTTACTGATATTATGCCTGCTGAATTGTTATTAGCATCAGTCTTACTAGTTATCATTTAAGTGACAACCATGGGCTAATAGGAATACAGAAATGCATAAAATCTAGTCACTGCCATAAAGAAGCTTGGTTTGTTTGTGAGTGGAAGGCAGTATATATCTAATTGCAAGCTAGTATATAAAGATAACCATGAGTAGTACTGCTTTAGCAGCTCAGAAGATTGGATAAATGTGGGCTGGGCTAGTGGTTACAGAAATTTCTATATAGAAAAGTTTCTACTTAAGTCTTTAAGTGAAGAGTTGGAATGGTGTGAAAGGAGAAAAAGACTTGGGATTTTTTTTTTTTTTAATTATCTCAACTTTTACTAATCTTACCTTCCTCACTTTCCTTCAGCCACACTCCTCACTGTTTCATAAGGTCTGTAACATGTTCTTTCAGATATCCAAATGTCTCCCTCCCTCACTTCCTTCAGGTCTTAATTAAAGTATCATCCTTTATCTGAGAACTTGACTGGTCACCTTGTTTAAAATGACAGTATCTCTTCCACACATACTCTTCCTGTCCTTCTTGCCTGCTTTGTTTCTTTTTTGTGCTTTTCACTATCCAAAGTACTCTAGATTTTTATTGTCTTTCTACCCCTACTAAAAAATATATAAGAGCCGGTGACACGGTGGTGCACGCCTGTAGTCCCACCTACCTGGGAGGCTGAGGTTGGAGGATTGCTTGAGCCCAGGAGTTTGAGATCAGCCTGGGCAAAAAAGTAAGACCCTGTCTCAAAAAAAAGAGTTAAATGAAAAATTAAAAAACATAAGACCCTCCAGGATAGGAATTTTTACCCATTTTAGTCAATACTATATCCCCAACATACAGGACAGTGCCTTTTACAAAGTAGGTGCTCAAATTTTTGTTGAATTAATGACAGTGGAACTTTAAAAGCAGGAGCTTAAAAGATCGTTTGATCTAAGCCTCTCATCTCTACTTTTCTTTCTTTCTTGCTGGCAGGCATGGAGGAAGAGGAACTTTCCATTCCATCCATTCCGTTTTTTTTTTTTGAGACAGAGTTTCACTTTCGTTGTCCAGGCTGGTGTGCAATGGTGTGATCTGGCTCACCGCAACTGCAGCCTCTCGGGTTCAAGTGATTCTCCTGACTCAGCCTTTTGAGTAGCTGGGATTGCAGGCATGTGCCACCATGCCCAGCTAATTTTGTATTTTTATTAGAGATGGGATTTCTCCGTGTTGGTCAGGCTAGTTTCAAACTCCTGACCTCAGGTGATCCACTCGCTTCAGCCTCCCAAAGTGCTTGGATTACAGGCGTGAGCCACTGCACCGGCCTATCCATTCTATTTTTTAAAAAATTTGATAGGACTTGAAGAAAAAAACATATACAATAAAGTACACAAATCATAAGTGTACAGCTTAATGAATTACATATGTAAACTTGTAACCAACAATCAGATCAAGATAGAGAACATTTCCAGGACCTTGGAAGCTTCCTCCTATTCTCTCTTAGTCAATGCTTAACAAAAGTTACCAGTTTTCTGATCCCCATCACTATAGATTAGTTGTGCTTATTCCTGAAATTCGTATAAGTGGAATCAAATCATTCTTTTATGTCTAATTTCCTCTGTTGAACATCACATCCGTGAGATCCATGTTTTTTGAGTTAGTAGTAGTAATTATTTTTCATTGCTCTGTATTATTTCATTGTATGAGTATCTATTTGTGTCTTCTGTTGACAGACGTTTGGGCTGTTTCCAGTGTTTAGTTCTTAGAAACAAAGCCACCATAAACAATTTTGTGCATGTGTTTTGGTGACCATAAAAATTCATTTTTTGGTGAAGCACTTCATTTCAATATATAATAAAACATATCTCCATATATACACACACATATACACACATAATTCTTAAGCTCATATGGTTCCTATCACATGCTAGATGATCACTAAATGATTAAAGATGAATTAACTAATCTTTTATTATAATATTATTTCAAATGTATTAAAATAATTTTTTCTCTCTAATAACATTTATGAAAATCTTAGTACATAATCTTTCTCCATACCTGATCTGTTTGAAGAATAGGAATAAAAACATTCAATCAAAAGATAAGACCTTAAAAAAATTAGACATTGCCATATTGCTTTCTAGAAAGATGTTAATTTATATGCCAATATGGAACATTAGTTTTAAAAAAACTTTTGCAATTTGATAAGCAAAATATCTTACTTTAATTTGTCTTTCTTCGATTATAAGTGAAGTTGAAACATTTTAAGTTGTTTCATAAACAATTAGATGTTAAAATATTTATAATAAAACAATTTTTAAAAGAATGCCTCAGACATTGTCTCGTAAGGTAAAAGATATTTTAACTAGAATTAATGTTCTTTATTGTAGTTTTTCCTTTTAATAGATAACATTTTGCATAGTTATTAGAAAAACATAAAAAAATTCAGAGACAGAAACAGTTGTCCCAGAGGCAGCCATTGTTAACAGTTTTTTATGTATACTTCTGAAGATATTATAGACTATGCGTGTATATGTATATGTGTATGAATATGTGTATATGTGTATAAATGTGTATATATATTTGTGTGTGTGCATGCATGTGTGTAATGTGTGTGTATATATGCCAAAACATTAGATGAATTATGGAAACCATTCATTAAAATACTGTCTGGTTTGGATGTGTTATTGTGTACCATTTTGTGTACTAAAAATTAGAAAGTGTCTAGCTATGACTGGTATCTGGCTACTGGCCCAGAAGGAAGAAAAGCAGGGTCTGGCAAAGTATTTCGCAGTAATCTTCTATAAGACAAGTGGCCTTAGCTCTCCTTATTATTGGATCAGTTCTTTGACAATAGCACTTCTGTTTATAGTACTGATTGTGTAGTATTATTCCAAAGTGAAAAGCCAAGTTTTTGAAAATTAAACAGATGATACCTGAAAGAACTCTTTAGAAGTATGAAAGCTATTTGGAGGTATTTAGGAGAACATTTAGGGGAAAGATACTTTATTCTTAAACATTTTAGGATTCATTTGCTTGACAGTTACAGTTTTTGCAGAGTTTCTATGACTACTGTTTAACAGTGAAAATTTGAGTTTGAATAATTGCAAATAAAATTTTTCATTTACTTAAACTTTTATATACCTAATTTAAAAACCAATCAGCCTCAATATAAACATATTTAAAAAATATTTTAAGACATTTTTCATGATAATATATATTAGTAATTTGTCTCATACATAAAAGATATTTCTGAGCTTGACTTGAATGTCACTATTAAATGGTTTGAGCAACAAGAGTCAGAAATTTTAATTGGATTCTGCAGGATTTTAATGGTTTAGGGAAAAGGGAAAAGGTATTTGCTTTTGGGATAGATTCTTTTTTTTTGAGACGGAGTCTTACACTGTCACCCGGGCTGGAGTGCAATGGCATGATCTCAGCTCACTGCAACCTCGGCCTCCCGGGTTCAAGCAGTTCTCTTGCCTCAGCCTTCCGAGTAGCTGGGATTACAGGCACCTGCCACCATGCCCGGCCAATTTTTTATATTTTTAATAGAGACGGGGTTTCACTATGTTGGCCTGGCTGGTCTCAAACTCCTGACCTTGTGATCCACCCACTTTGGCCTTCCAAAGTGCTGGGATTACAGGCATGAGCCACCGTGCCCGGCCCTGGGATAAATTCTTTTTAAGGCCCTTATTTCAAAAACTAAAATTTGGGGATGACTATTATTTACTGAATACTAACTCATTGATGTAGTCCAGGATAAGTGAGGGGTATTATAAGAGTTCCTGTTTACTGGAATTCATGTATCCTACCAAGGATAGATTATAAAGCTGTAAGGGCCACTGAAAGAATTTACACCTAATTGTGATTAATAATATTTGGGGAATTTGAAGAAAGAATTTGTCAGAGGGAAGAGATCATCTTGATTTTTAAAAAATGTTCAATTTTGAAGTATATCTTTATAGGAGAATTGCAAAGATAGTACAGAGGATTTCCATGTGCCATATACCCTTCACTCAGCTTTCTCTAATGTTCACATCTTATATAATCATGTTATATTGATCAAAACTAAGAAATTCATACTGATTTTTTAAAAGGGAATTCAATTAACCTATTTTTTTGAAGACCTACTATGTATAAGAGAGTATTTTGGCTGCTGAAGTATGTACAATATGGGAAAAGGAGTAAAGGTTACAGATAATAGCAATAGACTGATGAGCTTGGTGTCATTCCTTGAACAAATTCTTAAACAGATTATCGAACACATGTGTTGTTGGTACTTACAAAAGAAGGCACTGATCACTAGGAACCAGCATGGGTTCACAAGAACAAGTAATGACACCTAGCTTCACTTCCTTTCTTATAGGATAAGTGAACTATACCTGTAAGTAGGTATAACAGAAGATACTCTGGCCATAGTATATGTAAAATTATCACTATATTTATTGCATTTTAAATTACGTGCTGGGCACTGGATTAAATGCTTTTACATAGGTTGCCTCATTGAGTTATTGTTTTACAGATGAGGAAAGGGACCCTAAAGGTTATACATACAGCATTTGACATCCTCTTATGATATCTTTTTAGACTAGATAGAAAATGTGGTCTGAAGAGTTACATAGGTAGGTGGATTAGTAATTGCTTAAATGGCCATATCCAGAGCTTGATGATTACTGGGCTCATGTTAAAATTAAACTACAGTACATTCTTAGTGGTGTGCCTCAAGAAGCTATCATGTCCTATGTAAGATTTTTATCAGTTACTCTCAAAATTGTAAGGGAATGCTGGTATATGCACAGAATCAGGATCTTCACTCACTCTTACTGCCTTATTTCTAATAGTTAAAATGACAGACTGTATTAAGAAAATATTTGTTGTGAAATGTGTTGTAAGATTTTATATTTGATGTGTACATATTTGATAAAGACAGGCCTATAATTGAATTTTTTTTTCAGAAGTCTGCACAGATACAAGATGGGAATCTTGGAGGGCTAACAGCAGTAGGTGTGTGTTTAAGTAGAGGTGTGTGCCTGGGTGTGTCTCCTTATTTGTCTGCAGTTGGTGAGTCAGTGGTTTATTATAACTATCCCAAAAGCTAACACCTGCTTAAGCTACACTATTTTGAAGCATATTGTCCAAAATAGTTGATTTTTATTTTGTACTCTGCATCTAGCTTAGTTCTGTTCTGTTTGCCACATTTTAAGGTAGGCATTGATAAACAATGTAGTGAGAGGAGAGTAATCAGAGTGAAG
This sequence comes from Papio anubis, assembly GCF_008728515.1. NCBI lineage: Eukaryota > Metazoa > Chordata > Mammalia > Primates > Cercopithecidae > Papio > Papio anubis. The sequence continues at coordinate 119,955,117 of NC_044982.1, read as the reverse complement.
CAGTCTTGAAACAGATAGTTGCAAAGTAATTGAAACATTGAGGTTGTTTAGCATGGAAGAAAGAAGACTTGAGGTATATGATAATACTTTTTAGATTGGGTAACTGGATGATATTTAATGTTCTTCCTGACTCAAATCTGGGATTCTGTGAAACATGAAGGGATGGCACATGGAAGAAGGATTAAGCATATCTTTTGCGTTGCAGTCTGAAGGATGGACCTAGAACAGTGAACGAAAGTTAGAGGAAGGAAAATATTGGTTCATAATGAAGAAGCCTTTTTATTTTTTTAAGAGATGGAGTCTTGCTGTGTTGCCCAGGCTGAAGACAATTTGAACGGAGTAAACACTGAGCCACTAAAGCATAGCTTGAGTAGGGTTTAATCAAGCTATCCTCTAAGGACTTTTCCAATTTTAAAAATTTAAAAAATTTTCTTCATTGGTTGTAATTCCAATTGGCAGAACATTTTCTTGGGCACTTATTCACACTTATTCATAATACTTAAAGCTTCATATAGTATCAGATTCTATTAGGGAAAATGATGCCTTCCTGATAATCAAAATCTGAAATTAGAATATGAAATAATTTAACTAGATTTTTTATTTTTTATTTTTTTGAGACAGGGTCTCACTCTGTCACCCAGGCTGGCACGCAGTGGTGTGATCTTGGCTCATTGCAGCCTCTCCACGCTCAGCTAATTTTTGGTTTTTTTTGTAGAGATGGGGCTTTGCCATGTTGTCCAGGCTGGTCTTCAGTTCCTGAGTTCAAAGTGATCCGCCCGCCTTGGCCTCCCAAAGTGATGGGATTATAGGCGTGAGCCACCATACCTGGCCTTAGATGATTTTTAAAAAGTTTATTCACAATTCCAAAGGAAAAGATGTTAGTCTTGTTTTAGAAATATCACAGACTAATTGAAGTTGCTTTTAAAGATGATGGCATAAGCATCATTAAATTCAAATGCTTGTGGTTTCTCTTCTGCATATCTAAAAAAAAGTTGATGTCAGAAACTGAAACCACTCATGCCTATAATCCCAGCACTTTGGGAGGCCAAGGTGGGCAGAGCACCTGAGGTCAGGAGTTTGAGACCAGCCTGGCCTTTATGGTGAAACCCTGTCACTTCTGAAAATACAAAAATTAGCTGGGCATGGTGGTGGGTGCCTGTAATCCCAGCTACTTGGGAGGCTGAAGCAGCAGAATCACTTGAGCCCAGGAGGTAGAGGTTGCAGTGAGCTGAGATCGCACCAGTGCACTCCGGTCTGGGCGACAAGAGTGAAACTATGTCTCAAACAAACAAACAAAACAAACAAACAAACAACCCAAAGGTTATTAACTTCTAAATGATTCAGTTGTTTAAATCTACAATGGAACAGTAAGCCATTTTATTCATTGTCATCCTTTCCACAAATCAAGAGCTTTTTTGGGCCTTCATATTTTTTTATCCTGAGAATACTGTTTTTCTTTAAGCCCATCTAAAGTCTGATTTTCAGGACGTCCCCCAATCCATTTTTTTTAAAGTCATCTTAGGTTCCTCTATCCAACACTGATATTTTTCTTTCTTTTCTAACAGTCTGGTAATCTATTAGTACTATATCATGTACTGTTACTAATTGCTTTATAATATGTAAGGGTTTTTTTTTTTTTTTTTTTTTTAAATTAACAGGATTATAAGCCCCTTGAAGACTCTTTTACTGGGACTTGAAAACTACTTAATGAAATTAAAAGTTAGAGACTCTGTGGTTGAATTTTAGCTAATGTTGAAGCACTTAATAGCATAAGAAAAAGCCTATGCAGAATTTCCATGTTTAGTTTCTACTTTTTTAACAATATGATCATTCGTCTTCATCTGATGTATTATAAAATTTACAAATAATAGTAATATACTCACTTTAAAACTGAAAAATAAAAAGATTTTCCCATCATCCTTACATTCTTAATACCATCATCTCCTAAATTTTGGAGTCTCCCTTTTGTTGTTTTTCAGTGCATTTGCCAGTGTCTTTGTCATTAGCCTTCAGAAGTGTCAAATAATTTTAAAATGTGTATTTCAAAGTGAAATTTCTCATTAGAAATAAAAATCAGGAGATACATTCTAGTAAATGTACTTACTGTACCTCAGTAGTGTACTTTTTACTTTGTTACATTCATATGAACACCAAAAAGTTTAATGAATAAAATAGAATATATTTTAACATGTTTAAGAAGTATGTCTGTGACAACATCTAATTGAGCTGTTGATAAAATTAGTTTATAGTCATCAGCTTCGTTTTCTATGTCCTTCATTCCCCGTACAAAATACTTGTCATATCCAGTGGGTGTTCCAGACTTAGCATGTTTTAAAATCGAGGTAGCGTTGTCATATTTTGTTTTGATTGGCTTTTGCTCAGGGGAAGTTTGGGTCCGTATCAGAGATCTGTTTGCCTTCTTCACTGAAGCTAATGACTTCCTGTTATATGATAGGCTTTCACTGCTTCTTCATGTGGGGGCATCTCTGCAATGTAAATTGCTATTTTCTAGTTATTATTTTACTTAAATTAAAACAAATAAAGTTTCTGAAGACACTCAGGAAATGTATGAATTTACCGAGTATAAAGCCTTAGAACCCTTAAGCAGAAAAACATCAAATCACAACTAGGGAGGTGAGTATACTGGCTGGCAAATCTTACACTGTACTTCATCATATAACACTACTCATGTACTCATTTTTAGAAGCTACATATGCATTATATACTAATGCTGTATCTCTCAAATAATTGAAATAATGAAAAATTGATAATTCAGAGCCACTTTTTATTTGGCATGGGATGTGATTGTATTTGCATTACCACATATTAAAACCTAAAGGGAGTTAAATTTTGTGGTCTAGTAGTTTTCAGTGGAACCTTGTTTTTTTTTTTTGAGACAGGGCTCATTCTGTTGCTGAAGCTAGAGTGCAATGGTGTGATCTCGGCTCACTGCAGCCTCCACCTCCCGGATTGAAGCGATTCTCCTGCTTCAGCCTCCCAAGTAGCTGGGACTGCAGGTGGGCAATACCATATCTGGCTAATTTTTTTATTTTTAGTAGAGACAGGGTTTTGTCATGTTGGCCAGGCCGGTCTCAAACTCCTGACCTCAGGTGATCTGCCCACCTCAGCCATACAAACTATTGCGATTACAGGAGTGCGTGAGCCACCACCCCGGCCCATTTTTTTTTCCCCCAAACATCTATATGGCACTGCAATATGGAATACAAATAAAAAATAACATTTTTGTATAACTTTAAGTACACATTTACAACATTAACTTAGCATAAAGCGGATTGGCTCTTAAATTGTCTTATCTTCAGGATAGGCTCTTAAATTGTCTTATCTTCACGACATTCTATTGCCACTTTATTCCTAGTATTTAACAGTGCCTCGTACATAGCAGATTCCAAATGTATCTTAGTGAAGTAAATGAATGAATGACTTAGGCCATTTTGATGTACTCAAGAATTTGAAATTGAATAACTGATGATGATTGTAGTTTCTCAATCTCTGCATTAAATTTCTATTTTGTTTTTATTGTACACTGTCCACCACAACTGGAAGAGTTGTTTTAGTTGGTTCTTGAGACGAATCAGGACACTCTCAGATTGAACTGTGACTTTGAAAAAAGAAGTGGATAATGTTTCAAAGCTGAATTAGTAACATTTCACATTTGCATTCTTTTTTTTGAGACAGAGTCTCACTCTATCACTGAGGCTGGAGTGCAATGGTGCAATCTCGGCTCACCGCAACCTTCGCCTCCTGGGTTCAAGCGATTCTTGTGCCTCAGCCTCCCGAGTAGCTGGGACTATAGGCATGTGCCACCATGCCCAGCTAATTTTTGTGTTTTAGTAGAGACAGGGTTTCACCACACCTAGCTAATTTTTGTATTTTTAGTAGAGACAGGGTTTTGTCATGTTACTAGGCTGGTCTTGAATTCCTGACCTCAGGTGATCCACCTGCCTTGGTCTCCCAAAGTGCTGAGATTACTGGCGTGAGCCACCACGCCCAGCCTTCTTTGTGTTCTCTATGATAAACATAAAATAAGTCAAACAGGAGACATCACTATTTCTTGATAATTTCTAAAACAATAGTATGATATGTTATGAGTCCCTTTGTCTAACAGCTTCACTGAGGTATAATTGGTATATAGTGAATTACACAATTTAGTAAGTTTTGATATATTTGAAATCATTACCACATTCAAGATAGTGACCATACCCATCATCTCCAGAAGTTTCTTCATGCCCCTTTATTATCTTTCCTTCATGCCCCTCCACACTCCACCATCTCAAAGTAACCATTGATCTACTTAATGTAACTACAGATTGATTGTTTTATATTTTCTAGAGTTTTATATAAATGGAATTACACAGTATGTACTTTTCTTTATGGTCTGGCTTCTTTCACTCAATGTAATTATTTTGAGATTCTTCTCTGTTGTTGCATGTATAAATAATTCTTTCATTTTTTTGTAGTAATATTCCATTATATGAATATGCCAGAATTTATCATTCATTTGCTGATGAACATTTGGGTTATTTACAGTTTTATTTACAAATAAAGCTGTTGTATTATTGTACGAATCTTTATATGGACATATATTTTCATTTCTTTTGGTTAAATACTTAGGATGACTAGGTCACAGGGTAGGTATCAGTTTTACCTTTTTTTGGGAATAACATGTTTATCATAAAGGGCTAATTTTCTTAATACACAAAGAGGTCTTGTAACTTGGTAAGAGTAAGACCAAAAATCCAACAAAAATATGGGCAGAGGACAAAACCAGGTAGCTAATATCAAAAGATATACAAATGGCTTTAAGCATAAGAAAATATTTTTGGGAAGCTGAACAAAAAATATATTGTTTAAAATGTAAACCTCTAGAGTCAGTCTGCTTGGGTTTGTATGTTCTGTAACAATCAATGTAATCAAGTTCCCTAACCTTCTTGTGCTTCAGTTTTCTCATCAGTAAAATGTGGATAATAATAGCAACATTATCTACCTCAAGGGACTGTTATGAGTATTAGATAAGTTAATATATGTGAAGTTCTCAGAACAATATCTGACACACAGTAAGTGCTCTATGAAAGTTTATTTTTATTATTATTCAAATGCGAATTTAAACGAGAACATTTTTTGATTATCAGATTGACAAGGATTAAAAAGCTCAATAATACACAACAGTGGCAAAGACATCTAGAATCACTGTCATATACTATAGGCAGGAACACAAATTGTGCAGTTTCTTTGGAGGGCAAGTTGACTGTACATCTTAAAATGATAAATGTTCATACTTTTTCATTCAATTTTAAATACTTTATCTTTGCTTTTCACAGTATTAATTATATTGTCAAAAAACCTAAATGACTCTTAGTAGCGGTCTGGTTAAATAAATGATATAGCCACACAGTGGGATGTCATATAGCCATAAAAAAAGAAAAAAGGAGCACTTCTCCATAAGCTCATCTCTAAGACACATTGGGTTAAAAAAAAAATAAGTTGCAGAGCAGTGTTTATAGTATGTCGCTTATATTGCTGTAAATAAGTTGTGTATGTGTTGGTGTAAATACACATGCATATGCACATATTTATAAACACATTTTGCTTCAAAATGCTTAGACTTTTCTAGAAGGATACACAAGAAAGGGAATAGTAGTTGCTTCTGAAGAGGGACTAAAAAAAGGGATTAGGAGATTGGAAATCAGATCTCAGTATGACTGGTTGAGTTTGGTTGTGTACACCTTTATACTGCTTGAGTATTTCTTGTCAAGAGAATATTACATTAAAAAAATTTGTAGTATGTAATTATAGATTCACGGGAAGTTGAAAGATTCGTGCAGAGAGGTACCATATACCCTTCATCCAATTTCAAACACTGCTGATAATATCTTATATAACCCTAGTGCACTATCAGAACCATGAAATTGATGTTGGTACAATCCACAGAGTTTATTCAGATTTCACCAGTTTTACAGGTACTCATTGTATGTGTGTAATTGTTTGCATTTTTATCATGTGTAGTTTTGACCACCATAATCAAGATACAGAACTGTTTCATCACAACAGAAATCCCTGTGTAGTCATATCTCTCATCCTAACCACTGACAACCTAACTTCTGGCCTGAAAGAGCATATAGTCTTTTTTTTTTTTTTTTAAATTATTATTATACTTTAAGTTCTAGGGTACATGTGCACACTGTGCAGGTTTGTTACATATGTATACATGTGCCATGTTGGTGTGCTGCACCCATTAACTCGTCATTTACATTAGGTATATCTCCTAATGCTATCCTTCCCCGCTGCCCCCTCCCCACAATAGGACCCGGTGTGTGATGTTCCCCTTCCTGTGTCCAAGTGATCTCATTATTCAGTTCTCACCTATGAGTGAGAACATGCGGTGTTTGGTTTCCTGTTCTTGCGATAGTTTGCTGAGAATAATGGTTTCCAGCTGCATCCGTGTCCCTACAAAGGACATGAACTCATCCTTTTTTATGGCTGCATAGTATTCCATGGTGTAATATGTGCCACATTTTCTTAATCCAGTCTATCACTGATGGACATTTGAGTTGATTCCAAGTCTTTGCTATTGTGAATAGTGAATACGTGTGCATATGTCTTTATAGCAGCATGACTTATAATCCTTTGGTTATATACCCAGTAATGGGATGGCTAGGTCAAATGGTATTTCTAGTTCTAGATCCTTGAGGAATCGCCACACTGTTTTCCACAATGGTTGAACTAGTTTACAGTCCCACCAACAGTGTAAAAGTGTTCCTATTTCTCTACATCCTCTCCAGCACCTGTTGTTTCCTGATTTTTTAATGATTGCTATTTTAACTGGTGTGCGATGGTATCTCATTGTGGTTTTGATTTGCATTTCTCTGATGGCGAGTGACGATGAGCATTTTTTCATGTGTCTGTGGCTGTATGAATGTCTTCTTTTGAAAAGTGTCTGTTCATATCCTTTGTCCACTTTTTGATGGGGTGGTTTGTTTTTTTCTTGTAAATTTGATTGAGTTCTTTGTAGATTCTGGATATTAGCCCTTTGTCAGATGAGTAGATTGCAAAAATTTTCTCCCATTCTGTAGGTTGCCTGTTCACTCTGATGGTAGTTTCTTTTGCTGTGCAGCAGCTCTTTAGTTTAATTAGATCCCATTTGTCAATTTTGGCTTTTGTTGCCATTGCTTTTGGTGTTTTAGACATGAAGTCCTTGCCCATGCCTATGTCCTGAATGGTATTACCTAGGTTTTCTTCTAGGGTTTTTTTGGTTTTAGGTCTAACATTTAATTCTCTAATCCACCTTGAATTAATTTTCGTATAAGGTGTAAGGAAAGGATCCAGTTTCAGCTTTCTACTTATGGCTAACCAATTTTCCAGCCCCATTTATTAAATAGGGAATCCTTTCCCCATTTCTTGTTTTTGTCAGGTTTGTCAAAGATCAGATGGTTGTAGATGTGTGGTATTATTTCTGAGGGCTCTGTTCTGTTCCATTGGTCTATATCTCTGTTTTGGTACCAGTACCATGCTGTTTTGGTTACTGTACCCTTGTAGTATAGTTTGAAGTCAGGTAGCGTGATGCCTCAAGCTTTGTTCTTTTGGCTTAGGATTGTCTTGGCAATGGGGGATCTTTTTTGGTTCCATATGAACTTTAAAGCAGTTTTTTCCAATTCTGTGAAGAAAGTCATTGGTAGCTTAATGGGGATGGCATTGAATCTATCAATTACCTTGGACAGTATGGCCATTTTCACAATATTGATTCTTCCTATCCATGAGCATGGTATGTTCTTCCATTTGTTTGTGTTCTCGTTTATTTCACTGAGCAGTGATTTGTAGTGCTCCTTGAAGAGGTCCTTTACATCCCTTGTAAGTTGGATTCCTAGGTATTTTATTATCTTTGAAGCTATTGTGAATGGGAGTTCATTCATGATTTGGCTCTCTATCTGTTACTGGTGTATAAGAATGCTTGTGATTTTTGCACATTGATTTTATATCCTGAGACTTTGCTGAAGTTGCTTATTAGCTTAAGGAGATTTGGGGCTGAGACAATGGGGTTTTCTAAATATATAATCATGTCATCTGCAAACAGGGACAATTTGACTTCTTTTCCTAACTGAATACCCTTTATTTCTTTCTTTTGCCTGACTGCCCTAGCCAGAACTTCCAACACTTTGTTGAATAGGAGTGGTGAGAGAGGGCATTCCTATCTTCTGCCAGTTTTCAAAGGGAATGCTTCCAGTTTTTGCCTATTCAGTATGATATTGGCTGTGGGTTTGTCATAAATAGCTTTTATTATTTTGAGATACGTTCCATCAATACCGAATTTATTGAGAGTTTTTAGCATGAAGGGCTGTTGAATTTTGTCAGAGGCCTTTTCTGCATCTATTGAGATAATCGTGTGGTTTTTGTCTTTGATTCTGTTTATATGCTGGATTACGTTTATTGATTTGCGTATGTTGAACCAGCCTTGCATCCCAGGGATGAAGCCCACTTGATCATGGTGGATAAGCTTTTTGATGTGCTGCTGGATTCGGTTTGCCAGTATTTTATTGAGGATTTTTGCATTGATGTTCATCAGGGATATTGATCTAAAATTCTCTTTTTTTGTTGTGTCTCTGTCAGGCTTTGGTATCAGGATGATGTTGGCCTCGTAAAATGAGTTAGGGAGGATTCCCTCTTTTTCCATTGATTGGAATAGTTTCAGAAGGAATGATACCAATTCCTCGTTGTACCTCTGGTAGAATTCAGCTGTGAATCCATCTGGTCCTGGACTTCTTTTGGTTGGTAGGTTATTAATTATTGCCTCAATTTCAGAGCCTACTATTGGTCTATTCAGGGATTCAACTTCTTCCTGGTTTAGTCTTGGGAGAGTGTAAGTGTCCAGGAAATTATCCATTTCTTCTAGGTTTTCTGGTTTATTTGCGTAGAGGTGTGTATAGTATTCTCTGATGGTAGTTTGTATTTCTGTGGGGTCGGTGGTGATATCCCCTTTATCATTTTTTATTGCATCTATTTGATTCTTCTCTCTTTTCTTCTTTGTTAGAATTGCTAGCGGTCTATCAATTTTGTTGATCTTTTCAAAAAACCAGCTCCTGGATTCATTAATTTTTTGGAGGGTTTTTCATGTCTCTATCTCCTTCAGTTCTGCTCTGATCTTAGTTATTTCTTGCCTTCTGCTAGCTTTTGAATGTGTTTGCTCTTGCTTCTCTAGTTCTTTTAATTGTGATGTTAGGGTGTCAATTTTAGATCTTTCCTGCTTTCTCTTGTGGGCATTTAGTGCTATAAATTTCCCTCTACACACTGCTTTAAATGTGTCCCAGAGAATCTGGTATGTTGTATCTTTGTTCTCATTGGTTTCAAAGAACATCTTTATTTCTGCCTTCATTTCGTTAGGTACCCAGTAGTCATTCAGGAGCAGGTTGTTCAGTTTCCATGTAGTTGAGCGGTTTTGATTGGGTTTCTTAGTCCTGAGTTCTAGTTTGATTGCACTGTGGTCTGAGAGACAGTTTGTTATAATTTCTGTTCTTTTACATTTGCTGAGGAGTGCTTTACTTCCAACTATGTGGTCAATTTTGGAATAAGTGCAATGTAGTGCTGAGAAGAATGTATATTCTGTTGATTTGGGGTGGAGAGTTCTGTAGATGTCTATTAGGTCCACTTGGTGCAAAGTTGAGTTCAATTCCTGGATATCCTTGTTAACTTTCTGTCTCATTGATCTGTCTAATGTTGACAGTGGGGTGTTAAATTCTCCCATTATTATTGTATGGGAGTCTAAGTCTCTTTGTAAGTCTCTAAGGACTTGCTTTATGAATCTGGGTGCTCCTGTATTGGGTGCATATATATTTAGGATAGTTAGCTCTTCCTGATGAATTGATCCCTTTACCTCAAAATAAAGGGATGGAGGAAGATCTACCAAGCAAATGGAAAACAAAAAAAAAGCAGAGGTTGCAATCCTAGTCTCTGATAAACCAGACTTTAAACCATCAAAGATCAAAAGAGACAAAGAAGGCCGTTACGTAATGGTAAAGAGCATATAGTCTTATAGGGGACATAATAGAGATATACCAACAATTCAGTACAAAGAACAAAAACAAGTGGCTGTGTGCAGTGGCTCACTCCTGCAATCCCAGAGCTTCAGGAAGCCAAGGTGGGCAGATCACTTGAGAGGTCAGGAGTTCAAGACCAGCCCGGCTAACATGGCGAAACCCTGTCTCTACTAAAAATACAAAAATTAGCTGGGCGTGGTGGTGCATGCCTGTAGTCCCAGCTACTCAGGAGACTAAGACACAAGAATTGCTTGAGCCCGGGAGGTGGAGGTTGCAGTGAGCCGAGAATGCGCCACTGCACTCCAGCCTGGGTGACAGAGTGAGACTCTGTCTGAAAAACCAAAACCATAATGAGTGCCAAAAGAATGTATTTATTGCTTTGAGAGTTATGAGTGATCCAATATTTAAAAAAGGATCAGAAAAATCTTAATGGAAAGAATTAGTATAGTTGTAAGGAGAACTGGCTATAGTTCTGACCCTGCATTAAACGCCACTAACTAACTAGATGTATAAAATAAGAAAGTTGAGAGAAAGATTTTTTAGTGGTCCTTTTTAGTATAGTCTTAATACTGTGGATAATTTGGCATCATCCTTGAAGGAGGGCTGTGATTTTATTCATTTATCAAATGTTTGACTATTTTATGCCAGACACTGCTCTAGGCTCTGTAAATACCTCAGTGAACAAAACGGACAAAAATCCCTACCCTGATAAGACATACGTTTTAGATGAGACAATTAAAAAGCAAGTAAGTTTACAGCATGTTAGAAGGTAAGTAGTAAAGAGGAAAAATAAACCAGAGAAAGGGGAATAAAGTATGGGAGGAGTTACTCTTCTCTAAGGGATGGCCAGGAAAATTCACTGATAAGGTGACTTTTAAATAACATGAAGCTAGTCAGTGTAGGAGATCTGCACACAAATACAAATCATTGTAGGCCCAGGGAATAGCAAATGCCAAGTTCCTGAGGTTGGAGCATACCTGCGGTATCTACATTTGAAGAAGCTTGTCATTGGAGTTGAGTAAAGGACTGGGTAATGGAGGATGAAGTCAGAAAGGTAACGGTGGCAGTGGTGATGGGCTGGTCGTGGTGCCAGGTCAAGCAGGGTCTTATAGACCGTTTTAAGTACTTCAGCTTTTAGACTAAGTGATATGTGATACAGAAAGACATTGGATGAGTTGGAACAGAATAGTGACATGATTGGACTTTTGAAGAATCAGTCTGGCAACTGTTGAGAGTAGGCTGAAGGAGAACAAGGGCAGAAGCAGTGAAACCACCTAGGAGACTGTTGCAGTAATTCAGGTGAGCGGTGATGACTTGGACCAAAATGGTAGTAGTGGAGGTGGTGAGTAATTGACATGTTGAGGTCAACAGGATTTGGGGGACCAGGAAACAGGGAGAGAAAAAAGAGGGAGGCACGGTTAAGGGTGATACAGAGTTTGTGGCCTGAGCACCTAGAAGACTAGTTACCCATTTGCTGTGATGGGTAAAACTATGATGGAAGAGTTTGGAGGAGAGAAGTTGGATCTTGGACAAAGTAAATTTAAGATATATCTTAGGTATTCTAAGTGAGATGACTGCTAACTATCTGAGTGTAGAGTTCAAAGGAAAGGAATGGGCAAGAGATTTAAGTTTGGGAATTATGTATAGATGCTATTTAAAGAAATAAGATCAGATGATTTCACTAAGGGAGTCAGCATAAATAGGCAAAGGTTCAGGACTGAGATTTGGGGCACTACAACATTTAAAGGTTGGGAAACGAGGAACCAGCAAAGGAAACTTAGAAGGATAAATCACTGAGGCAAGAGAAAAAACAGGGGAGCATGGAATCTTGGAAGCCAATGAAGAAAGTGTTTCGAGAGGAGGGAGTAATGAACCTCTGTCGAATGCTGCTCGTAGTTCCAGTAAGAGGAGAACTGGTAATTGAATTGGTCATTCTAGTTTGCAATGTGGAATTCTTTAGTGATTCTGACAAGAGCAGGTTTGATAGAGTGGTGGGGAAATAGACTCATTGGAATGGATTCAAGAGAAAGGGAAGTGAGAAATTGGAGGTGGGCAGAAAGAATCATTTTTCTGAGGAATTTTACTGAAGAGGGAAGGAGAGAAATGGAACAGTAACTTAAGGGAGATGTTCAAAGAGATTTTTTGTTTTTTGTTTTTGTTTTGATGTGTTTGTAGGAGGCTGAGAAAAAAATGGAAAATTTGATGGGATGGGGAAAGAGGTAGTGGTGGTTAATGGAGATCTAGTGCATAAGTAAAAAGGTTGGGTTTTGTGTAGAGCAGAAATAATTCACACTAGTAATGAAAGAGGAATCAGAATATGTGGGCACAGATGTAGTTAGGTAGATGTGGTTGTGAGAGTTTGTAGAAGTTCTTTTCTTATTGCTTCTAGTATTTTATTAGTAAAATAGGACACAAGGTCATCAGGTAAAAGTGAGGATGAGAGGGAAGGTGATGGAAGATTGAAGAGCAAAAGGTGTGAAATAGTTATGTAAAAGAGTGGCAGAATGAATGAATCAGGAAAATAAGGTATAATTGTCAGTCAGCATTAAGGAAACTCATTTGAGGCTCCTGGCCATGAATTAAAAGAGAAACCAATTTATCAGACATCGTGTATTTGTGTGTGTGTGTGTGTGTGTGTGTGTGTGTGTGTGTGTGTGACAGAGCGAGAGAGCGAGCATATGTCTATCCAGCCACGTGCAGCTGTGTAGGTATCAACATAGAATAGGCAGAAAATTGCGTTGTAACAGCTTTAGCCAAGCAAGATTGACACAGTCAGAAGGAAGACAAGTATTTAAGGGTGTATGCAAAGGAAGGGAGTGATTAAATGATTGAATATGGATTTAATTTGGGTAAGAAGGGGATTGAGGACATGGGAGGGTAAAAGGAAGTGCAGAAGTTATCAGATTAGTGGACTGCAGGTCTGTTGGGTTGGCAGATTGTTGGAGTTAGGGTATTAGATGTAGTGAGCTGGTATCAGAGTGTGATGCTTAAAAATGGTATTTAGAGGTTGGGTGCGGTGGCTTATGCCTGTAATCCTAGCACTTTGGGAGACTGAGGCAGGTGGATCACTTGAGGTCAGGAGTTTGAGACCAGCCTGGCCAACATGGTGAAACCCCATCTCTACCAAAAAATACAAAAGTTAGCCAGGTGTGGTGGTGCGTGCCTTTAGTCCAAGCTACTCAGGAGGCTGAGGTGGGAGGATCACTTGAGTCCAGTGAGCTGTGATTGCACCACTGCACTCCAGCCTGGGCAACAGAGTGAGACCCTGTCTCAGAACAAAACAAAACAAAAAAGTAGTATTTTGGAAGGGTTGCATTTATTAAAATTGAGAAGTTTTAAGGTTTGACTATATGGGAATGAGTATAAAATAGGGTTGAGGGTAGGATCAGTGGAAGATCCTAGATTTACTGAAGGGCAGAACTTCCTTTCTGATAATAAGAAACTGACAAGCAAGGATTTGGAAAGGATTGTTTGTGTGGATGATGAGAATCTCAAGCATTACGACAATAATGATGGTGTAATGAACAAGCAGCTAAAATGTTCAAGAAATAAAGTGGAGAGCTTGATAGATAACTGCAATAAAGAACGGTTACAGTCTGATGATGAGATTTCAGTTTGGATGTTTTTAGGGAAGAGTTAGGAGGAATTGTCTGGAATGGGCAACTAGGATTGATAAAGAATAGAAGCTTTTAATCTGAGGAATTGAGCCACCATTATCAGGCCTAGAGAGGCACTGAAATGAAATAATTACCTGTGGAAGCCACTCGCTATGTGGGCTCTAGACTGACACCAAGTAGCCATAAAATGCCATGGGCTAGACACTATAACTCATACCCTATAGTTCAACAATATATAGTCAATCACTAATCAATGCTGTTTCTGTAAACCAGTGAGAATTCCTGTCAAACAATTGTGTATCAGTCTGCTCCTTGTCCCCCTTTGCCTTTAAAAACCTGCTGGTAACAAAGGCTGAGTGGGGCACTCCCCAAGGCAACTTGGAAATGTGTCCTAGGCTGCAGGTCTCAACCTTGGCTCAAATAAATTCTGTATATTAACTTTACTTCAGTTTCTTCGTTTAGGTCAATAGGATCAAGAGAACCTACCTTCACCTCCATGCCCTGTGGTATGAGGAGTTGGGAGGCAAAACACATAACACTTGAGAAAGCTTCAGGGGAAACGCTGTGCTGATAATGGAGAGCCAAGTTGTAGTTAGAGCAAGAATGACTTTAGTAGAACCAGTGAAGAACATCCCAAATGGAGGAAACACCATAAACAGAGGCACAAAAGGTGCACTATTTGGTGTTGGAGAATAGCAAAAACTCTAGTGCAGTTTAGAACTTAAGGTTTATCCCAGTTTGATGACTTCGTAGTCACATCCCTTTTAGTATCACATAGAATTTATAGGCATTCTCTATATTTTAACATCCAGGAATTTTTCATAGGAATGAACATCAATCCCAAGATTGAAATCAGTAGGACATGGCTTAATACTGATCCTGAACCATTAATAATGATTTTTGTTACAGCTTCCCAACCACTTCTTCAATTTAGTTGTAGCTCTGGGCATGCAATGTGGAATAATGACATCTCTCCTCCCTTATGAGCCCTACCTCCCACCAGGTCTTTCAGGAATACCCAAATCAGAGAAAAATACTAATTATAAAAAATAAGCATAGAGTTGTTCCGTCTGTTTCCCAAAGTATTTCTAGAATTTTTTCACCTAGTTTATATTACTACATTTAAATTACTCGCTAATAGAATAACAGTGTTCTTAAAATATTTTTAGAAATCCAAGAGGCCATGTTGGTTCTTAAGCACCTTTTGTTGTCCATCAGCTAGATGTATTATATCACTAACATGTTTCAGTTAGGTGTCTTTCAACTTTAAGTATCAGAAAACCCAATTCAAACAACCTTACACAATGAAGAGATTTATTAGCTTAACATAACTAGAAGTCCAGAGGAAAGGCAGTCTTTAGAATTAGTCAGTTAGTACCTTAATGAAGACACCAAAGATTTAGATCATTTCCGTTGTTACACTCTGCTGTCCACAGTGCTGGCTTTATTCCAGGGTGGGATTCTCAGATTCTCTTCATGCAGTGGTTACCAGGAAGGAACTGCATGTTCTATAAAGAGGAAAAAGTCTGGCTTCCTCCTAACAGAAAGGACAGCCTTAACCAGAGGCCACCAGCAAACCTCTTCTCCTATCTCATTGACATGATTCCTCCTCATATCTGAGTCAGTTTCTGGCAGTGAGGATAGATCAACCATTGAGCTAAAGTTAGTTCTCCCAGTTTTTGCCACTCAGAGTTGTGGCGTGGATATTGGAGAACACAGTCACAATGTCTGCTTACAGTGTTTGCCTTGGTTGTGTTCTAATGCTCTGAGGTTCTTTATTCATTCTTATCTGTTATATTTTTATAGTGAGTTAAAATATGCTAGTCATACTTTATTGGTTTAATTGCCATGTTCAGAGCTTTCTGTCATAGAGTACAGCAATTATTAAACATTCCTTTCTAAAAAATGGGAAAATGTTGGAATAATGAAAAGATTGAAGATAGTTGGCAAATTTAAATCTGTACCTCCTTATAACCAATAGTTTTTAACCTCTTTCACCTCCAGTAATTGACTTAGCTATCATTTACATAGAAACTTGAGTAATTTGATTTGTATCTCCTTTCTTTCTGTCAAAAGTTGCCTGAAGCATTGTGGTAAAGTAGAAAGTGGACTGGGTTGTGATTAAGTTTCAAATTAATTCTAGCTTCACTGCTTTCCAGATATATGTGATTATGGGCAGGTAATTTCATCTCAGACCTTCTGTTTTCTTCTCTGTAAACCTAGAGAGAACTACCTGTCTTCTTATCAAGTTGTTTTTATTGGACTTAGTGTAGCGAAAACTCTCAAACTGTGTTTTTTTCTACTCCCACACCACCACAAAAATAATCATCAATACAGAAGAAGACTTCTGTGACCAAAGGTGTGGAGGTTTTTCTCTATACACCAAGCAGCGCACACCAGCTGGGTATCCTCCAGTTCAATTCTGACAGTATCTACCTGGAGAACTTAAGAACAGTGCCAACCCATCCTTCAGATATCAGTCACAAGTCGGGGCCACCCCATCCTTCAGACGCCAGTTGTAAATCTGGGCCTCTGGAACTTCTGACCGACTGGCTTCAAGTTGGGTTCCTCTTTGGGCTCAATTAATTTGCTGGAGTGGTGCGCAGAACTCAGGGAAATGCTTACTTAACCTTTACTGGTTTATTATAAAGGATATATGTAGAGGATACAGACGAAGCGATACATAGGGTGAAGTATGAGGGAAGGGGTGCGGAGCTTTCATGTCCTCCCTGGGCATGCTACCCCTTGGGAACCTCTACATGTTCAGCTCTCCAGAAGCTCTCTGAAGCAGTTTTCTTGGATTTTTAAAGGAGCCTCATGACACCAATATTCCTTCCTCCAGGGTATGAGGCAGGACCCTTTCGGGAGGGTCTTAAGACCTACTGTTAGAAAGGCTGGAAAGATTAGAGTCCTGCTATAGAGCCAGTAAAAGGAGAAGAGGAGAAGGTCAGAGGCCTGCCTCTGAGGCCTCACACCCTCAGCATTATAACAAAAGACAAACAAAGGCTATGGGGGTTAGGAGCCAGGAACCGTGAATGAAAACCAATGTATATATATCATAATGCTGCAGAGTTAAATAAGCTAGTATGAAAGAAATTTGATATAGAGTAGCAAACAATTTTAAATTGCCTGAATTATTATATTCTAATAGTAAAGGGTAGGTAGGCAGTTGAAGAGAGGAAACCTGAATAACACAGAAGATTCTGTTGCTAAAAAATAAGTAGTTGATCTTAGTTTCTGAGTATCTAAGGTATATCAGTAGACGATAAGGATGTGTGCAGCTTTTTTGAAAGTACATGCTTAATGAATAGTTAGCTGCTAGTTAGTGTATCCAATGCCTACTTCTCAAGTATTCCCTATAATTTTTTACTTAAATTTTTGCCTCTTTTCTGACTAAGGCTGTTTTTAAAGGTCTCAACTAGGTACTGTAAGCCTTAGGGCTTTATGTAGCTTACAAGGTATGACAGACACATTTATTCCAATTATTGACTGTTTTCTCATATTCACTTTTTTTTTTTTTCCTTTCTTGGAATATCATTCTTTTGAAGAACCCCAGGGTTTCACAGTGGGTGGAGTTTGGTTGTTATTACCAAAAGAAATAGCACATGTCATTGCTGAGAACCCTCAAGAGCAAGACTTCATATTTGGAGTAGAATGAAATTAAGATGACATTAAAGAATTTGACTTTTAAAAAACTAATATATCCATTCATGTCTTAGGTTAATGTTCATGGCGAATCTGAGTATGTTAATAAACTGCATTAGCTACAGTTTCTGTACCTCATTACTGTTGGTTTGAAACAGGGCATATATGCTTCTTAAATTGTTGTCATTCACCTTTTTATTTTGAGCTAGTCGCTATTATCTGTCATGTTAGACTTGGGGCCATAGCTTTTTCTAAATGAAAAGACTGATCTTACCGTATTTTTTTCTTTTATATAAGAGATACTATTAATGCATATAAGCCTTGAAAGGAAAAGGATACTAATGTGTGTGGACTGTGTTGCTATGTACAAGCATACCAGACATTTAACATTTGTATCATTTCATTCTCCCTTCAACCTGATGAGAGAGTAGCTTTGTCCCCATTTTATAAAGGAAACATTGAAACGTAGAGATTAAGTAAACAAAATTACTATAATGGAGAAATCCTGCTTTCTCCTTCCCTTTAACCCTCAGATACCTGCTTTCATTTAATTATACAACTCTTTGAAGAAGAAGATGTTATTATCATTTTACAGATGAAGAAAAACATTAACATGAATGTACAATTTAAAGAATAAGAAAATGAAAATATATACTACATTATATAGGGAATATAAACCTATATAAAAGGTTTTGTTTGGTTTTGTTTACATTGATTGATTCTCAAATGATAAACCAACCTTGCTTTTTTTTCATATAAACACTACCTGGGGCCGGGCATGGTGGCTCACCTGCACAGTCTCAGCACTTCGGGAGGGCCAGGCGGGTGGATTGCTTGAAATCAGGAGTTCGAGACCAGCTTGGCCAACATGGTGAAACCCTGTCTCTACTAAAAATACGAAAAATTAGCCGGGCATGGTGGCACGCACCTGTAGTCCCAGCTACTCAGGAGGCTGAGGCAGGAGAATCGCTTGATACCAAAAGGCAGACATTGTAGTGATCAGAGATCGCCCCACTGCACTCCAGCCTGGGTGACAGAGTGAGACTCTGTCCCAAAAAACAAAACAAAACAAAACAAAACAAAATTAGCTGGACCTGGTGGCGCATGACTGTAGTCCTAGCTACTCAGGAGTCTGAGGCAGAGAATCACTTGAACTGTGGAGATGGAGGTTGCCAAGATGGCCACTGCACTCCAGCCTGGGTGACAGAGTGAGACTCCATCTCAAAACAAAAACAAAAACAAAACAAAAAACCACAACTTGGTCATGAGGTATTGTACTTTTTACATATTGTTGGATTTGATTTATGTCATATTAAGTATTTTTGCGTCTGTATTCATAGGACAATTGGTCTGTAGTTTTCTTATAATATCTTAGTTTGGTTTTGATACAGGGTCATGGTGGCCTTGTAGAATGACTTGAGAAGTGTTCTCTCTTCTTCAATTTTCTGGATAAGCCTTTTAGAATTAGTATTATTTCTTCCTTAAATGTTTTTTAGAATTGACCAGTGAAGTCAGTTGGACCTGAAAGTTTTCTTTGTGGGGTGATTTTTAACTGCAGTTTCAATTTCTTTAATATATGTAAGGTTATTCAGGTTACCTGTTTCTTCTTGAGTGAACTTTATAATTTGTCTTTCATGGAATTTGCCTATTTCATCTAAGTTGTTAAATCTATTGACATCAAGTTGCTCATGACATTCTCTTACCCTTTTAATGTCTGTCTTTAATTTATCTGTCTCACTTGTGAAATTGGTAATTTATTTATTTCTCTCCACGTCCCTTCTCCGTTAGTCTGGCTAGTGATTTATCAATTTTATTGATCTCAGAGAGCCAGTGTTTGCTTTCATTGACTTAATAAAATTTTTTAAATAAACTTTAATTTTTAGAGCATTTTTCGGTTCATAGCAATATTGAGTAGAAAATACGGAGTTCTTATATCCCCCGCCACCAACCTTCCCCACTCCAACATTTCACCCCAGAAGTGGTGTATTTGTTACAATTGAACCTACACTGATGTATCATTATCACCCCAAGTCCACAGTTTACATTAGGGTTCACTCTTGATGTTGTATACTCTGTGGGTTTTGACTAAACCCCAATATGTGTAGTGGCATATATCTACCATTATCATATTATCATACAAAATAGTTCCACTCTCCCAAAAATCCTCTGTGGTCCACCTGTTTATCCCTACCTCCCCGTTAACCCCTGGCAACCACTGATCTTTTCACTCTCTCCATAGTCTTTGCCTTTTCCAAAGTGTCATACAGTTGAAATCATACAGTATGTCACCTTTTCAGATTGGCTTCTTTCATGTAATAATATATACATTTAAGGTTCTTGTATGTCTTTTCATGCATGGCTTGATTGCTCATTTCTCTTTAGCGCTGAATCATATTCCATTGTCTGGATATGCCACGGTTTATTTATCCATTCACCTACTGAAGGACATATTGGTGGCTTCCAAGTTTGGGCAATTATGAATAAAGCTGCTATAAACATAAGGACATACGTTTTCAACTCATTTGGGTCACTACCAAGGAGCATGATTGCTGGATCATATGGTAAGAGTATATTTAGTTTTGTAAGAAACTGCCAAACTGTCTTCCAAAGTGGCTTTACCATTTTGCATTTTACTGATCTCAAAGAACCAGCTTTTGGTTTCATTGACTTTTTTCTGTTTCTTTTCTATTGTATGTGTATGTTTTTGATTTCCTGCTCATCTGTCTTTTCTTTCTTCTCCTTCTGCATACTTCCCTTCAGAAGAGGAGGACACACTTACTACTTAGGATTAGCTTGCTTTTCTCTAATTTTTTTTAACTTTTATTTTACATTCAGGGGTACATGTGCAGGTTTGTTGTATAGGTAAACTTGTGTCATGGAGGTTTGTTGTACAGATTATTTTGTCACTCAGTTATTAAGCCTAGCACCCTTTAGTTATTTTTCCTGATCCTCTCCCTACTCCCACTCTCCACCCACCAATAGGCCCCAACTAATTTCCTAAAGTGAAAGCCTAGGTCATTGATTTGAGACCTTCTTTTCTAACATTTAGAAGTATATTGTTTAGTTTCCAGACGTTTGGAGATTTTTTTTAGATGTTTTTCTGATTTTAATTTCTAATATAATTTCGTTGTGATCAGAGAATATACTTTACATACTTTGAAATCCTTGAAACTTATTGAGAATATTTTATGGCTCAGAATATAGTCTGTATTGGGGTGTTGTTCCATGTGTACTTGAAAAGGTGTATATTCTGCTGTAATTTGGTGGTGTATTCTACAAATGTTAATTAGATCAAGTTGGTTGCTAGTGGTGTTCAAGTTTACTATGTCCTTACTAAGTTTTTGTCTACTAGTTCTGGCATTATTGAGAGATTTGTTGAAATCTCTGACAATAATTGTGGATTTGTCTGTTTGTGCTTGTAATTTTATCAGGTTTTGCTTTAGGCAATTTGAAGCTCTAGCTTAGGGTTTGTCTTCTTGATGAATTCAATCCTTTAATCATTATGAAATTATTCTTTTTATTCTTAGTAATAATCTACTGTAAGATATACTTTATCTGATATTAATATAGCTACTCTAGCTCTCCTTTGATTAGTTGTTAGCCCAGTATATCTTTACAATCCTTTAACCTTTATGTGTTTTTATATTTAAAATGGGTTTCTTGTAGACAGCATATAGTTGGGTCTTACTTCTTTTTAAACACAATCTGACAGTCTCTATCCCTTTTAATCAGGAGTTCAGACCATTTACTCTTAATATGATGACTGGTATGGTTAGACTTATGTCTACTGTTGTGCTCTTTGTTTTCTATTTGTCCCATCTATTCTTTGCATTTTTCTCTCTTTTCTTGCATTCTTTTGGATTGAGAACTTTTTAGTGTTCTATTTTACTTGCACTTTTGTCTTAGGAACTTTGCCTCTTTTCTTTTTTAGTGGTTGTCCTAGGATTACATTCTATATCTTTAACTTACACAGTGTTCCTACACATTATACCTCTTCTATATTTTACTTCTATATTTGTTAAAAACCCCACAGTAGATTGTAATTATGGTTGTTTTAAACCATTTTATTTTAAAGATTTGTAAAAATAACAACTATCTTTTATAGTTATCCACATATTTACTCCACTGTACCTTACTTCTTTGTATAGTTCCATGTTTTTGTTTAGTATCATTTTTCTTCTGCAAAAAATCTTTCTCAACATTTTTTATTTGCAGTTCTACTGGTGACAGATTTTCTCAGTTTTTATGTGTCTGAAAAATTACATCAGCGTTTCAGAAAGATATTTTTACTGTGTACTGAATTGTAGTGTATCACCTCTGGTTTGGTGGTTGGTTAGGAGGACTCGGGACTCAGCATATAGTCAAACTCGTGGTTATGATGTATCACAGCAGAAGGATACAAAGCTAAATCAGCAAATGAGAAAGGTTCATGGGTGAAGTCTGGAGGAAACAAGGCACAAGCTTGCACGAATCTTCTCACAGTAGAATCATGCATGATACATTTAATTTCTCCAACAATGAATTGTGACAACACATGTGAATACAGTTGAACAGGAAGCTCATTAGAGACTGAGTGCCCAAGGTTTTTTTTGGAGCTGGTCAGGTAAGCATCCTCTGCCTAGCATGTAGCAAAATTCCAGTTTCCAAGAAGGAAAGCAGATGTTCAGAATATTGTTTGCGTAAATACTTCAGGCATAGTAAACCACCCTTATTAGTTAGGGAATGTCAGGAACCCTTTTGAAATTCAAGTTCTTAGACACCAGCCAAGGCCTAACCTTACAAGTAGGCCTTTCTAAGGATAGCACTCCTGAGCCTGCTGTGTTACCTTTTTCCTGCATACTAGGTTGCCTTGTTTTTTCCTTTCTATGCTTTGTAGATTTTATTTTATTGTCTTCTGACTCATATAGCTTCAAGGAGAAATCTGTGATGACTTATCTTTGCTTCAATGAAGGTAATGCACCTTTTTACCTCTGACTGTTTTAAATGTTTTTCTTTATCATTATTTTCAGCAATGTATGTGTGAATGTGTGTTTGTGTTTATCCTGCTAGGTATTGCTTGAACTTCTGGGAACTGTGGGTTTGTAGTTTTCAACAAAGTAGAAATTTCTATAGCTATTTTTTCCAATATTGCCTTACTCTTTTTGTTTTCATGCTTTCATTGTGGTTATCGTGATTGCTGACATGGTTACAGAGGTCATTGCATCTTTATTTTTTGGAGGGGGTGTGTGTGTGTGTGTGTATGTGTGTCTGTGTGTTTCTCTCTGTCTTCATTTTTGGATAGTTTTATTCCTGTGTCTGCAGTTTACTAATACTTTCTTTTGTAGTGGCTAATCTGCTACAAATCTTACATAGTAATATTTTTATTTCAAGTATTGTGTTTTTTATATGTAGAAGTTTTATTTGATTCTTTTATGTTTCTTTGTCTCCTCATTGTTTTTAGGTTGTCTCTTATGCTGCTGAGGAAACATTATAGCTATTTTAATGTTCTCCTCTCTTAATTTCATCATCTCTTTCATTTCTGGTTCTGTTAATATTGTGACTGTTTTATTGCTTCTTGATAGGTCTAATAGTTTTCTATTGAATGCTCATTATTTTGAATTTTATGTTATTTGCTGGATTTGGTTGCATTATTTTAAAGGATATTGGTCTTTTTTTCTAGTGTGCCACTGTTACTTACAGATAAGTTCGATCCTTTCAAGGCTTATCTTTATGCAGCTTTGGGGGGAATCTAGAGTAACCTTAAGGACTAATTTAACCTCACTTCTAATGCATGGTCCTTCTGGAGTGACTCATGGCTGCCCTGCTATTCAGCAAGATTTCACCATTTTGGGTAATACAAATTTTAACAATTCCTGGCCCTTTGTGAGCACTGACAGTTGTTTATCTTATAACTCCTGGTAATGTTCTATTTCTTAAGGCTGATTTTTTATTTTGCTCAGCCTCTACATGTGTAACTTGTGTTCAGCCAAAGATCCAGTAGGACTGCTGTGCATTTTTTGGGATCTCTTTCTGTGTTGATCTCTTCTCTCAGGCATCTGCCCACTCCCCCTCCCCCTGAATTCTAGCTGTTTTGGCCTCCCTGAACTCTGATATGTGTCTTTTCAATTCAACAATGTTGCTAGGTTCTTACCAGGTTACCTTTCCCTGTGCCATTGTTTGTAAATTACCTCGGGCAGAAGCTGAAGGGCCCTCTTATTATTGCCCTTTTAGGGCAACAGTCTGGTATCATAGACTTGTGCTGCCTTTGTTCAGTGCCAGCAAATAGTTTCCTCTATTTTGTCCAATTTCTAGTTGTTAGGGAGAAGAATATTTCCAGACCCTCTTTGTCCTTCATATTCAGAAGTGGAAATCGCCCTATAAACATTGCAGGCTTTTCCATTTATACCATAAATGTTTCCCTTTTCTGAAGCAACTTTATTCTTGTAATGTGTGAAAATGTCAGTCCTCTACTTTTTTCTTATTATATTCAGAAGATAATAATGACGCATATGATCAGGATCTCAAACTTCAGATTTTGCTCAGATTTTGCTTCAAATTTTTGTATTCACAAAAATCTCCTCTGCCGTTGATGAACATCTAGGTATCACTGTGGATCTGGGCTACAAGGAGGGTGAGGCACGTAAGGTACAAAATTTAAGGAGACACTCACTCTCATTTGTCAATCCTGTACTTGTACTACCTGGAGAGTAAGTGTCTCCTTAAATTTTGTACCATAGATGCCTTGTTTATCTCAGTCTAGTGCAGGCTTTGCAGTGGATATTCCAGACTAAGATCGCTTTTATTACCTAGGGCATTAGTCTCAAACCATGATTAACTAGATCACATATTTCTTTTGGAGTAGCTGTAAGTCTTTTTTACCTTCATAGTTAAATTATTTAAACTTCTCTCTGACCATCTATTTTTTTTGCAGTTGTAATAAAGTCTGATGTAAAATGTCAGTTCCTTAGTATTGGCTGAGAAATGAGAGAAGAAAAGAAAAGAGTATTCAGGGTAGCAAATACTGTCCCACAAAGCCAAAACCATGTGTACTAAAGCCTTGCCTATTTTTAGTTTAGTCGGCCTTGGCCCTAGAAAACAGTGGCTCTCCCTACCTAGGCCAGATTCCGTTAATTCCATGTGGGCTGTTGCCCACTGGGCATGCAGCCGTATTTGCAGTTTGAGAGTCCCAAGTAAGCCTGACTAGGCTTCAAATATGAATCTAGATTTATACTAAGAGGAATTTTAATATGGGTCAGGGACATGCAGTTGGTCTCTGATGGTGGGAAGAACGAAGTTTTTAATCTTACATAAAATATACTCTCTTTGAGGTCTTTGGTTCATGACCCACTTTTGGATTGCCTTAGGGTGTTCTTGCAGCTGGAATGATAAAGGGATCTTTTTTCTCTCTTCTTAGAGTATTAAAGGAGACAGGAAGAAGTACACATGAAGTGATTCATGGAACCATTTGTTTATCTGAACCTGAGCTAAATCTTAGGAGAGAAGGGTAAAAATAATTCATTCTTATTATTTTTAGTCCAGATTACCAGGATTTTTCAAATAGGGACGTAGGTATGGGTTCTGACAGTAATAAACGGTGATTTTACCCAGAATGGCCTCTGTTAAATATCTTCCTTTGGCACTTGAAGTGGTATTTGGTATCAGTTTAGTAGTTTAAAGGTTCTAAAACATTGATCCGGTGTGCAGAAAGTAGCCATTAATCTCATGTTACTACTGCTTTACTCAATTTTCTTTATTTTTATTTTCTTGGGCTTCTCTTTTTTAAAAAATAAGAAGAGTAGCATATTTGTACCATCTGCAGAGCACTTTTATAATGGATTGGGTAAAAATCTCTAATCCAGAAGGAAGATGCTTACATAGTCAAGTCTTTGTAGATACATACAATGTACCTTGAATTACTGGGTGAGGTAATATGTTTTGAAAGAAAATACTGAACTTGGTATTGTGGCACTATTCACAATAGCAAAGACTTGGAATCAACCCAGATGTCCATCAGTGACAGACTGGATTAAGAAAATGTGGCACATATACACCATGGAATACTATGCAGCCATAAAAAAAGATGAGTTTATGTCCTTTGTAGGGACCTGGGTGCAGCTGGATACCATCATTCTCAGCAAACTATCGCAAGAACAGAAAACCAAACACCGCATGTTCTCACTTATAGGTGGGAATTGAACAATGAGATCACTTGGACACAGGAAGGGGATCATCACACACCAGGTCCTATTGTGGGGAGGGGGTAGGGGAGAGGGATAGCGTTAGGAGATATACCTAATGTAAATGACGAGTTAATGGGTGCAGCACACCAACATGGCACATGTATACATATGTAACAAACTTGCACGTTGTGCACATGTACCCTAGAACTTAAAGTATAATAATAAAAAATAATGAAAAAGAGAGGCACATGAAAAAAAAAAGAAATTATGTAAGAGAGAACTTTCTCACCCCCAAAATAAATACTCCCCCAAAAAAATTATGAACTTGGATTCAAAAAAAGCTAATTATAGTCCAGGTTGAACTGCTTGTAGCTCTATGACCTTGAGCAGGCCAGTTAATCTCTTTGAGAGTCACTTTTTTCCATCTGCAAAGTATGTGTATGTATGTGGGAGGTGGGGGAGGATGTGATAAAATCTGCCTGCCTATATATTCATGTCAGTGTGAAGATCATAATAAAGATGTGAAAGCACTTGGGAAATGTGTAAAGAACATATACATACAAATGTAAAAATGATGTAAGTATTTTATCTCAGCGCAATCAAGTCTTGTTTTTATCTTTGGGACACTGTATATAGTTTCAGCTAAATTTTTTTTTAAATCACTGATAGCTTAGAAAAAGAAGTAAAAAGTGCGTATATTGGAAAATAGATGGAAAACACATCAAAGGTTAAAAATTACCTATGAAAGAATTGACAAAATCTCCTTAGAGTTTGTGTGTGTGTGTGTGTGTGTGTGTGTGTGTGTGTATTAACAAAATTTGAAATTTTTACTTACCTTCTCTTTCACCTCTAGACTTTGAAAATCTGTATCAGATTTTGTGACATATTGTATGTGGATTTTCAACTTTAGATTATCCATGGAAAACTATTTTTTAAAATCAGTCTTGTTGCTTCTTGTTGTCTAAGACAATTCTGGATGTTTTCTCCTGATTAGTATATTTTCAGTGGAATGCAAACTAATTTAATATAGCCCTGGTATGTATAATGAGGGTGTTAAATCTGTCAGGACATAAATCACAATGATTGAAATATGAATGTAATATTTCGGTACCTTTGAAACTATTAAATTACTCCCCTATATTACATTAGACCAGTGAGAGAATTCCCTTGGTTGGTTCATTCATTCATTAAACAAATATTAATACCATGCCTACTATTGCCAGGTACTGTTGTATCACATACAATAGTAAACAAAACAGACAAAAATTCCTGCCTCTGTGGAGGTTACATTCTAACTGAGAGGGAAACTGAAACTAACAGATGAAATATATACTTTATCAGCAAAATAAAGGAGGGAAAGGGGATGGGGGGAGTGTTGGAAGGCATGGGGATTGGAGGAGGGCAGGCCTGGGAAGGATTGTGACATTTGATTGAAGACCTAAAAGGAATCTATACAGATATCTTAGGAAAGAACATTCCTGTTCTAAGGTATAGCAAGGGTAACAGATTTGAGGAAAGTGTGTGCCTAGTGTGTTCAAGGAACAAGGAGGAGGCCAGTGTGACTGAAGTCAGTGAGCATGGAGTATTAGGCTGGTGCAGACATAATAGCGGGTTTTGCATTGTTGAAATTTGCTGTTTGATATTGGAATACATTCTTAAATAAATGTGGTTGTGTTATACGTCATTTTAATGTGCATTTCTCACTTTGTTTTGCTAATGACTTATTACTTGCTGTTTATTTTATATTTGTTTTAGACTATGGAAATGATGTTAGACAAAAAGCAAATTCGAGTGGTTTTCTTATTCAAGTTCAAAATGGGTCATAAAGCAGCAGAGACAGCTCGCAGTGTCAACAATGCATTTGGCCCAGGAATTGCTAACAAAGGTACAGTGCAGTAGTGGTTCAAGAAGTTTTGCAAAGGAGACAAGAGCCTTGAAGATGAGGAGTGTAGTGGCTGGCCATCGAAAGTTGGCAACGACCAGTTGAGAGCAATCATCGAAGCTGATCCTCTTACAGCAACACTAGAAGTTGCCGAAGAACTCAACATCGACCATCCTACGGTCATTCGGCATTCAAAGCAAATTAGAAGGGTGTAAAAGCTTGATAAGTGGGTGCCTCATGAGCTGACTGAAAATAAAAAAAATCGTCATTTTGAAGTATTGTCTTCTCTTACTTTGTGCAACAACAGTGAACCATTTCTCGATCAGACTGTGACATGTGATGATAAGTGGATTTTATACGACAACCGGTGATGGCCAGCTCGGTGGTTGGACCGAGAAGAAGCTCCAGAGTACTTCCCAAAGCCAAACGTGTACCAAAAAAGTTCATGGTCACTGTTTGATGGTCTGCTGCCGATCTGATCCACTACAGCTTTCTGAGTTCCGGCGAAACCATTACATCTGAGAAGTATGCTCAGTAAATAAATGAGATGCATGGAAAACTGCAATGCCTGCAGCCAGCATTGATCAACATAAAGGTCCCAATCCTTCTCCATGACAATGCGTCACACAACCAACGCTTCAAATATTGAATGAATTGGGCTACAAAGTTTTGCCTCATCCACCATATTCACCTTCTCACCAACTGACTACCACTTCTTCAAGCATCTCAGCAACTTTTTGCAGGGAAAATGTTTCCACAACCAGAATGCAGAAAAAGTTTCCACGAGTTTATTGAATCCCAGAGCACACATTTTTACACCACAGGAAGAAATAAACTTATTTCTCATTGGCAAAAGTGTGTTGATTGTAATGTTACCTATTTTGATTAATAAAGATGAGTTTGAGCCTAGTTATAATGTAATGATTTAAAATTCACAGTCCAAAACTGCAGTTACTTTTGCGCCAACCTAATAAGATTAAAACCAGTGGAGTTGGGTATTTTGAGAGCCATGTATTTCAAGGACGGAATTATTGTTTGTGTCAGCTCTGCTCACAGGTAAAATAAGAGGAAGTCAGAGAATCGATTGTTGTGTTTAGCAATGTGGAAGACATTGGTGACCTTAAATAAGGGCAAGTTGGTAGACAGATGGGATGAAAAGCTTGGTTGGTATGGATTCAGGAGAAAATGGGAGATGTGGAGACAGTGAGTATAGACAACACTTTTGAGTTTTATTGTAAAGGAGGAACTATGCACATTTGGTGTGTAGAGTTAAGAGAGTGGGCTTTAAAAAATTTTTTGGTTCTATATTTAGTGTGATAGGAATAATCCAGTAGAGACGGAATATTTGACAATGCAGTAGAAGGAAGAGATAATTGCTGCATCAGTTTTCTTGAAGGGTGGGAAATAATTGGGATTACCTTTAGTTTTCCAAAGTGACGATTATATTTATTTTTGTGTATAACTCACATTCTTCCCTTTTAAAGAACATCAGTGCCTGAGCCTTTTTATATACAAATCCTTTCTTATGTCTGTACCTTACCCCTCACATGTATACTTTTTTCTTTTTTTAAAAAAAAACCCTGCATGTGGCATTCAAACACATGTATACTTTTATCAGAGCTCCTAAAATGCTTTATTACATTTATTTACATGTCTCACCCATTACTGGATTGTTGATACCTTGATCTATCTTATGACTCAACTATTGATTCTTTGACTGCAGTGTTTTTATTCATTGCTACATGCCTATATTAGTTACCTATTGTTGCATGACAAATTATTTTAAAACATACCCACTCAAAACACACATTTATTATATTGCAGTGAGTCAGGAATCCAGGAACAGCCTAGGCGGTGGGTCTCTTACAAGGTTATGAACCAGTGTGTTGACAGGGCCTGAAGTCTCATCAGAAATCTTGATGTGGAAGGATCCATTTTCTGTATCACTCATAAGACATGTTTCATTTCTTCTCAGGCTGTTGGCCAGAGGTCTCCCTTGGACTCATGCCAAATGGACCCATAGAGCATCTCATAATATGGCAGTTGACTTAGAGCAAACAAGCAAGAGGGCAAGAAAAAGTGCCAGCAACAGAGAGTCCTAGCAAGAAGGACATCACAATTTTTATAATCTAATCACAGAAGTGACATCCATCACTGTTGCCATATTTTCTTTATTTTTTTAAATTGAGATGGAGTCTTACTATATTGCCCAGGCTAGTCTTGAACTCCTGGGCTCAAGTGATCCTCCTGCCTCGGCCTCCCAAAGTCTTGGGATTACAGGCATGAACCACCATGCCTGGCCAATATTTTCTTCTTCATAAGCAAGTTACTAGGTCTAGCCCACACTTAAAGAGGGTTATACAACATGCGACTATCAGAAGGCGGGGATCACTGCAGGGACGTATTAGAAGTCTGCCACCCTGTCCCCAAACTCTGAAACTACAAAAATGCTTAACTTGTTGGATGAATTAACCTTTTTCCAAGCACCCTCATGACTGGTAGTGTACATTTGTAAGAGGACTGGTCAAGGGTAAGAATTCGGTTTGAGACTGTATACAGAATAACTTGATACTCAGGGATTATTTCAACTGTTTCTTGTTTCCTTAATGATTTGCTTTTATGAAACAATGTTAATGAAAAGTTCAGGTCATTTTGTATCTTCAGGAGCTAAGCAAAACCAGGAATGCTATTCAAGAAAATCAGAATACATGCGGTATATTTTAATAGGAATTCTAGAAATAATCTGATAGCAAGCTGTATTTTGAGATAATTCAAGCTTCCAGTCATTCCTAACTTATACCCTTGTATGACATGGGTGAGCATAAGGATATATAAAAAGCTGTGCAATTGAAATGTAGTTGAATGTGATCTCTACTATAAAATAATCTTTATAAAAGTAAGATTTTAACAGGTAGGAATAAGCATTATCAGATCATGGATTTCAATTTTTTTGCATAGTTTAAATGTTGAGGTGATTTAATCTTTTGAAGAAAACTAAGGAATCTCATCCTACACTTATAAAATGTTAAGATATTAGAAATAACTTGTCCAATCCTGTATTTTTATAGATGAGGAAATGGCTACCCAGTGACGTACCCAAGCTTTCTGGTGGCACAGTCAGTGGCAGATCCCAGGCCTCCTGACTCCATTCAGTGCACTGTACCATGCCTTAAACCATACTGGAGCCACTTGGGGAGTTTAAAAACTTTTGTCCTTGTCTTATCCCCAGACCTTCTGATTTAATTGGTGTGGGTTGGAACTTGGTCATTAGAAGTTTTAAACACTCCCCAGGTGATTCAATGTGCATCATAATCTGGGAACCTCTACTCCACAGAGAATTCGTGTGCTTAAGGCATTGGAACTAGAGTGAAATCAGTAGTACAGACTTCTATCCGTTATGATTCCTCAATCACTTATTGGTTGGGTTTTATCAGAGTAGTAAGAAAAATTTTTACATTGAGAAATAATTAAGATATATGCTGAGCAAAAACTTTCTTAATAAAACTGTCCTTGCACTAGTATCTTGTGAGATAGCCCGTGACAAAATTTTTCCTAATCACGAAATTGGAGAACAATTTTTTGACACTAATCAGGCAAGAAGAAAGTTTTCTGCCATCTGTGTTGTGGCATGCTCTGCTGTTGTTTTAACTAGATAAAATTCTAATTACTGTTAAACAGATTGTTTATGAGGTTGTTTTTAATAATTTAGAGCAAGTGTATAAATATAAAGAGGCAAAGAAATGGTTCCAGATTTAAAAACAAAATACATCTTCTTTAAATCAGAATTTGACACACTGGGTTGTATAATAACACATTTCGGTTTGGGTCCTTGGTACTGCAACGTTGCAAGGAATATGAAATTTGCAGTTTGGTTATAACTATTCTGTTGTGTCATTTTATACTTTTGGATATAAAGCTGACCAAACATTCTAACTAGAAAATACTAATTCATGATTGATAAGTGGCATTTTGTTTCTACATATTGTTCTTTTAAACAAGGTCTTTCCTTGATAATGACAGATGCAGAGAATATGAAGTAGAAGAGGTAAGAATAGGAGATTATGATCAGATCAAAGCATTTCAGAAAGTTAAATCTTTTATTGAACCAGTATCAGGGTGTTGACAAGAAAAGCTATATATTTGGGTTGCTAGAGTAGAAGCGATAAGGGGCATATTAGTTTTCTATTGCTACCATCATAAATCAATACAAACTTGGTAGCTTAAACAGAAATTTTTTTTTTTTTTTTTTTTGAGACGGAGTCTCGCTCTGTCGCCCAGGCTGAAGTGGCCGGATCTCAGCTCACTGCAAGCTCCGCCTCCCGGGTTTTCGCCATTCTCCTGTCGCAGCCTCCCGAGTAGCTGGGACTACAGGCGCCCACCACCTTGCCCGGCTAGTTTTTTGTATTTTTTAGTAAAGACGGGGTTTCACCATGTTAGCCAGGATGGTCTGGATCTCCTGACCTCGTGATCCGCCGTCTCGGCCTCCCAAAGTGCTGGGATTACAGGCTTGAGCCACCGCGCCCGGCCAACAGAAAATTTTTTAATCTTACAGTTCTGTGAATCAGTAAGCCAATCCAGGTCTCAATGGGTTAAAATAAAAATTTCAGCATGGATGTGTTCCTTTCTGGAGGCTGTAGGGCAAGATCAGTTTCCTTTCTTATTCGGGGTTTTGGTAGAATTCACTTCCTTGTGGTTGTAGCACTGGGATCCTTGTGGTTGTAGCATTTGTCTTGATCAGAGCCCTTTCTAGCACCTACATTCCACCCTCATTCCCTGGCATGTGGCCCTCCGTCATCTTCAAAGCCAGTAACAAAGATCAAGTCCCTCTCAAGCTTCCAATATCTCCTTCTCCTTTGATTTAAACTCTCTGATCCACCTTCTGTCTTCCTCTTCCACTTTAAAAGCCTCATGTGATGAGATTGGGCCTACCTGGATAACACAGGGTACTCTCTCCCATCTCAAGTTCCTTATCCTTAATTACAACTGCAAGTCCCTTTTGCCATGTAAGGTAACTTAGGTTCCAGTGCTTAAGGGCACAGGTATCTTTGCAGGGCCATTGTTCTGCCTGTCAGAGAGAGCTAGATCACTGGAGTCAAGGAAGCCAAGTGTCAGTATTGACATAGCTGTTGAAAGTCTTCATTTATACAACAAAAATTTTTTTAGTGCTTGCTATGTCTAGTCATTGTAGTAGGCACTGGGGCTATTGTGGTAAACAAGACAGACATAGTATCTGCCATTGCGTATCTAGCAGTGTACTTATAAAAACAAGCAAAACATATAGCATTGCTTTATAAATAATTCTTCGTGTATTCCATATTTATGTAAGCTCTTTGAAAGCCAGTACTAGTGTTCTTTGTTTTGGCCCTTTCCTCATCCCGTCACTACAATAGTGTTTTACATACTAGATGCTTAACAGATATTGCTAACAAAGGCTTACTTTGTTTTTTCTTTGCATTGAGTTAGGAACCTCATTTATCTCTCTTTTTTTCTATTTTCTGCTTCAAAAGCAGTGAGGAATTTTGAGTTCAAAAATCCAGACTTAGAGGACAATTTAAGATTTAATCAGATACCCACTGAGAAATTTTTAAAAAGGCCTTAAGAGTGACCATGCACTCCATTTTGCTTTTCTTGCTAAAGACTCTAAAGTGCTAAAGGCAGCTATGTTTTGCTTTTTCCTCCTCCTCCTCCTATTATTATTATTACTATTATTTTTGAGAAAGTGTCTGGCTCTGTCACCCAGGCTGGAGTGCATTGGTATGAGCACAGGCTCACTGTAGCCTTGACCTCCTTGGCTCAAACAGTCTTCCTACTTCAGCCTCCCAACTAGCTAGGACTACAGGCACACTGTACCACATCTGGCTAATTTTTAAATCTTCTGTAGAGATGGAGTCTCACTATATTGCCCAGGCTGGTCTTGAGCTCCCGGGCTCAAACTATCCTTTCACTTTGGCCTCCTAAAATGATGGGATTACAGGCATGAACCATGCTTCCCAGCCTTGCTTTCAACTCCTAGATTCAACAGTCAGAGAGTACTTCCCAATTAAAAAAAAAAAAAAAAAAAAATCAGCAGTTGCTTTAAACCAGTATTCACCTATAGTGAAGAACTGCCAACTCAGAAGCAAATGAAAATAAATTTCTCAGTATGGCTTTTGTGAGATAGATAGACTTTTAAAATAATGGAAGAGATTTACTATTGTTCACTGCTCTTAGAGCTTATATCTTCCTTATATACAGTTCTCCCACTGTGTGCCGAGTGTGGATCTACTCTTCATGGAAAAACTGCAGTATTCTTACCAATTGTTAAATGCCTTCTAAAGACAGTTATTCGTAGTTTTCTTAGTGATAGTCGTGGTTACAATTCTGTATCATGTAGTTTCCCAGTGTAGCAATAGGGAACTTTAGTAATGGTGGATTGGAGTAAGCATAGGTATATAAGATTTATAGACTACACAGGCATTTATTTCAAACTTCGCCATCATAGAACTTTTTATCAGAACTATTAGCAAGTGGCTAAATATACTTGCAACACAGGTTTGGGCTACAGAGTGTAAATGTCACATGAGGCCTTCTTAATTTCAGTACATACCAAGTTCTCCATCCCAAATCCCTTCTTGATTCTTTGACAATTTAACATTATTTATGGATAATTTCTTATTCTGACCTTTTATGTTTCTAAACGAATAGCCTAAATATATTTTATATAAAACTTCATTTCTGAAAGAACTTTTGGAATGAGTGGAAAGTTCATTTGATTTGCTTAAGTGTAGAGATGGCTATTGTTATATTTAAGTTTGGATGATATTAATTTGGGTGAAGGAAAGTAGTAGCTACTTTTATAGAGATAGGTGGTTTAATGTACTATAATCTTTAAAATGTTACTAGGTAATGTTGATTTCTGTGAACTTAGCATTTCAGTGGCTAGTAAGGTAAAGCATCATGTTGGGTTTAGTTCATATGTAAAAATTCTTATTGGCAACTTTTGAAGAGAGCTGGAAGTTTAACTGTAAATAATGTAATACTAATTAACTGAAGTTTTCTTGATTATTTGAAAAAGACAGGGGAAAAAACTCCTGTGTCGATGGACATTAAATATAGTAGTGACTTAAACACGTGCAATGCTAGAGAGAGAAGAGGCAGGAAATTTACTGACCTATTGAAACTTTTGACAGGTGCAGTGCATCTTTGGAAGTCAGATTTTGATTATTATTAATAAAACAGCCTTCGTTTAGTAAGTTGAACATCGAGTGAGAAGATTACATGGAGCAGTAAGCATACAGATCTGCAATAGGTACTCCATTCAGTGGGTTTTAATGGGTGTCAAAACTAAACTGACCTTAGTGAATTATAGCTACTGCACGCACATGGTTTCAGTTAGAAAGGATATGGTACCAGGTAATGTCATCAGTTTTTCCAAATGTATTCCTGGGGAAAATAACCTAAATTCTTGAAGCAGATCATTTAACTTATAATTGGATGTAATATTATGAGAACAAAAGGCCTTAAGGCAAAAACTGTTCCTTATAGAGGCTTTTTGTTTTTCATTTGAAATTAGTGCAATTGCTGATCGGCTTTTTTAAAAATACTCATGTTCTTTTAAATATAATAATCTGAAGGTGTCGCTGAATTTAGTAGCACAACTGAGAACAACAGTATCCTTAAAAACAAATAATCGAGTTTAGGTTAATTGGAAATAGTTGGCTAAATATGACTTTTAAAAATAATACCTAAAGTACATGTAGGAACTAGATAGATTAAATAACATGATAAAAATGTTCAGAAGAGGTAGTACCTTTATACTTAGTTTTTAAAAATTTAAATTCCTGTACTATGTAGATTTTAATGTTTTGTGACCACATGCATGTATAGTATAGTAATAATTCACTGTAAGCTTGTAGTGTACTGTATTAGTTGAAGTACGATAAAGAAATTCTTGCAGAAGAGTAGAATTACTTCTGAAATACTGTGTTTTCCAGCTTGCATTCCTCATCCTACTTATTCAAATAAAGCGATTATTTTCTCCCCGATAAAAAAGGTAGAAACAAATGATTTTTTTTTTTTTTTTTGAGATGGAATCTCACTCTGTCACCCAGGCTGGAGTGCAGTGGTATGATCTCGGCTCACTGCAACCTCTGTCTCCGGGGCTTAAGTGATTCTTGTGACTCAGCCTCCTGAGTAGCTGGGATTACAGGCGCGTGCCACCACACCCAGCTAGATTTTTTGTATTTTTGGTAGAGACAGGGTTTCACCATGTTGGCCAGGCTGGTCTCAAACTCCTGACCTCAGGTGATCCGCCCACCTTGGCCTCCCAAAGTCCTGGGATTACAAGCATGAGCCACCTTGCCTGGTCTGTTTTACTTTTTATTTTCAGAATGCTTATTATGCAGTGGAAGTAGAATTAATCACATTCCTCTCCCTGACCAATAATGTGGAATTCTCTACTGACTGTAAATCAGTATTTTAAAAAAATCTTTAATGAAAGTTCTTTTATGATACCACTAAGCAGATGTCAGAATTTACTTTTCAATTAGGTGGGATAGTGGTGATGAGCAGATTAGACTCCTTTGCAGATGATACATTGCTTAAGGGAACTGACATTTAGACCATTGATCCCTGTAGTGATTTACATGTCAGGACTGAGCTATTTGTCACTTGCTCTGTCTTAAAAGTAGGCAGAATAAACAAGAGGATTTTTGCAGACTATAAGATCCAAACTAAATAATCCTGAAAAGGCCTTTATAATTTAAAAGTCTGTTAAGTATCATAAATTTTATTTTTTTAAATGAACATGCAGTAAAACTTTTTCTGTGTATAGTTGATATATTTCAACATGTGTATAGATTTATCTAACCACCATCACAGTCAATATCCAGAATAGTTTCCTTAGCTCAAAAACTACCTGGTGTTATCCCTGTGTAGTTGTATTCCCTCCCTACCCCTCAATACCTGGTAACTCTGCCATTTTACTTTTTGTCTTTCCAAAAATGGTCATGAAGTGGAATAATAGAGCATGAAGCCATTTAAGACTGTTACATATCCATTTACTCAGCATAATGCCTTATAAGATTCATGTAAGTTGTTCTGTGTATTGATATTTTATTCCTTCTTATTACTGAGTAGTATTCAGTTGTATAGATGTACCACAGTTTGTTTATAAGTTTATTAATTGGAGGACATTTGAGTTATTCCAGTTTTTAGCTATTTTAAATAGAGCTTCTGTAAACATTTGTGTATAGGATTTTGTGCGAATGAGTTTTCATTTCTGTTGGGTAAAAATACATAGGTATGGGATTGGTGGGTCATATTGTAAGTGTTCATTGTCAAGAAATTGGCAAACTGTTTTCTAAAATGGCTATACCAGTTTGTATTTCCCTCAGTAATGTATGAGTGTTCTAGTTGTTCTGCACAGTTGTCAGCACTTGGTATGGTCAGTCTTTTTCATTTTAGCCATGCTAATAGATTTGTAGTGGTACCTGATAATGAATTTCATTTTCACTTTCCTGATAGCTAGTGATGTTGCACATTTTGTCGTATGCTTTGTTATATTCTCTTTGGTGAAGGATCTATTCAGGTCTTTTGACCATTAAAAACAACCTTTTTATTTTGGAAGAAGTGTAGATGTATAGAAGAGTTACGAAGATAATACAAAGAGTTCCTTTATATTCCTCACACAGCTTGCCATAATAATAACAATTTACAAACCCAAGTGCATTTTTCAAAATCAAGAAATCAACGTTGGTACCTTGCTACTAACCAAACTGCAGATTCCAAACTGAGATTTTGCCAGTTTTTCCACTGGTCTCCTGTTCTCAAATCTATTCCAGGATTACATGGTACATTTGTCATCTCTCCCTAAATCTCCTGTAGTCTATGACAGTTTCTCTACCTTTCTTTGTTTTTCTTAAACTTGATAGTTCTGAGTACTAGTACCAGTCAGATATTTTGCAGTGTCTCTCAATTTGTGTTTGTCTGATGCTTTTCTTGTGATTAGACAGAGGTGATGAGTTTTAGGAAAGAATACACAGAGGGAAATGCCCTTTTCCTCACATCTTATCAAAGTGCATGATGACAGCATTACTTGGCTAAGGCACTGTTTATCAGATTTCCTCACTGTAAAGTTGGTATTTTTGTCTTTTTGTATTATATTCTTTAGAGATGAGTTGCTAATTGCAGCCCACAATCAAAAGGGTGGAATATTGTTTCATCTTATGGATAGGGTATATCTATATGTTATTAAGGTTTCTTCTATAAGTAAGCCTTTGTCCCTTCTCTTCCATTTGTTTATTCAGTCATTTATATCAATATGTATACTTATTTTATATATTGGCTTATAATTCAATACTATGTTATTTTGTTGCTAAAATTGTTCCAGTGTTGGTCCCTGTATTCCTTTGACATGTCCCATCCTTTTCTTTTTTGAATACTTCCTTTATTTATGGTACTACAAGATACTCCAGGCTTATCATATATTTTCTCTGCCCTACCCCTAGAATCAGCCATTTCCACTTAGGAGCTCTGGTTTCTTGTATTGGAGAATTGTACTTAGATCCTTTGTCTCTCTGGGTACTGGATATACTTGTTGATACAGGGGTATCACCATTTCAAGGCCTTCTCAGAGAATAGAGCTAGGAAATAATACATTCATATATTAATCATGTGTTTATGTACATCTATAATTGTTTCTGTACCTATCTATTTGTATTATATATTATGCTGTATATATAATATATATTAAGTTCATACTGATGTCTGTGACTAATCCAGTACCACAGGGTTCATTCCAGGCTTCCCCACTTTGCTTCTGTAACTTTCCTTTCTAACAGAAACCTGGCCTTGATCATCCGTTTACTTATTTGTTCCATCTCATTAAAGCAAGTTCACAATGGTTAACCAGTACCCCTGTGAGAAATAAATTTACCCTACCCCCTTTAGCTGGGTTATTCCATTCGTTTATAATACAGTCAGATTCACTTGTCGTGGACTGCATTCTATCTTAAAATTCCCCCAGCATCTTAGTTGATTTTTTAAAATTTGCATACATTAAAGTTCAGTCTTTGTGATGTGCAGTTCTGTGGGTTTTGACAAATGCACAATGTCATGTATACACCACCTCAGTGTCATACAGAACGACCTCATCACACTAAAAAATTTTTCCATGCATCCCCTTTGTAGTCAGCCACTACTCCATACCCCAGCTCCTCTCCTGACAACCAAAATCTCCTGTAGTTTTGCATTTTTCATTGTGTCATCTGAATGCAGTCATATAATAACATTGTTTTTGGAGCTGACTTCTTTCATTTAGAAAAATACATTTAAGGTTTATTCATATTATGTCATGCATCAAATACTTCGTTCCTTTTCATTTCTGCATAGTATTCTATTGTGTAGGA
This sequence comes from Papio anubis, assembly GCF_008728515.1. Lineage (NCBI taxonomy): Eukaryota > Metazoa > Chordata > Mammalia > Primates > Cercopithecidae > Papio > Papio anubis. Next base: position 119,916,381 of record NC_044982.1, on the reverse strand, counting down.
ATACCACAGTTTGTTTATCCATTCACCTGGACATTCTAGTTGCTTCCAGGTTTTGGTGGTTATGAATAAAGCTCCATTAAATATTGGTGTGCAGGTTTTTGTCTGAATACAAGTTTTCAGTTCAGTTTAGTAAGTATCTAGGAGTTTGATTGCTGTGTCATATGATACGTGTATACTTAGCTGTATCAGAAACTGCCAAACTGTCTTTCAAGTGGTTGTGCCATTTTGTATTTCCACCAGCAATGAATGAGAGTTCCTATTGCTCGTATCTTTAGCAGCATTTGGAATTACCAGGTTTGTTTTGTTTTGTTTTTGTTTTTTAAGCTATTCTAATCATGTGCTTTTGCTTATGTTTAAATTACATTGTTTTCTTACTGTTGAGTTTTGAGTGTTCTGTATATTTGTTGGACAGAAGTCCTTTGCTCCATAAGTGATTTGCAGGTATTATCTCCCTGTCAGTAGCTTGTTCTTATGTTATCTTGAAGATACCTTTCCAGAGCATAAATGTTTAATTTTGGTGAAGTCCAATTTATAACTTTTAATGTTATGGATTATGTTTTTGGTGTCATATCTAAGAACTCTGCTTAACTTCAGGTAACAAAGATTTTATTCTTCTTTGTCATTTTTGGGGTACAAGTTTTACAGTTTTATATTTTACATTTAAGTTTATTTTGAGTTAATTTTTGTATAACATGAGGGTTTAGGTGAAATTTTATTTTTTCTTTGCATGTGGATGCACAATTGTTCCAACACCATTTGTTGAAAAGACAATCCTTTCCTCATTGTATGCCTTTGAACCTTTGACAAAAATCAGGTGACCCTGTTTGTGTGGATATATTTGTGAACACTCTATTCTTTTCCATTGATTGATGGATCTCTTCCTTCAGCAATATCACATTGTCTTGGTAAGTAGCTTGAAGCCTTAAAATTAGGTAGTATAATTCCTTCAACTTTATTTCTTTTAAAAATAGTTTTGTTTTCTCTAGTTCTTTTGCCTTTCCATAATAATTTTAGAATCAGCTTGTCTATAACTACAAAAAATCCTGGAATTTTGATTGGAGTTGCATTAAATTTCTAGACCAGTTTGGGGAGAATTGACATCTTTATGATGTTGAGCTTTCTGATCTATGAACACTGGGTATCTTTCTGCTTACTCAGATTTTCCTGATGCATGCATCAGCATTTTGTTGTTGTTAGCATATAGCTCTTGTACATGTTCTAATGGTTTGTACTCAACTATTTGGTTTTTATGGACCTATTTTGAATTGCATTATTTTTAAATTTGAGGCTTCCAAGTTGTTCATTGTTAATGTACAGAAATATGATTGATGTTGACCTTTTTTCCCCAATCTTTGTCTCTGTTCAGATTGGATCATTTTTATTCATCTGTAGTAAGTGCACTGACTTTTTCTTCTGTCATCTTCATTTGGCTATTGAGCTCATTTAGTGAGTTTTTTATTTTGGTTATTGGTATTTGTCCACTTCTAAAATTTCCATTTGGTTCTTCTTTTATCTTCTGTTTTTTTTTTTTTTGTTTTTCCCTGAGTTTATCCCTTTGTATCAAGAATGTTTGCACTCACTTGTTAAAGCATTCTGTAATAATGGCTCTAAATATCTTTAATATCTCAGATAATTTCAACATCTTTGTTTTCTTGATGTTGGTATTTTTCCTGTGCAAGTTGAGTTTTTTTGATTCCTTGTATACCTAGTGATTTTGGATTATATCCTGGATGTTTGACTATTATGTTAGGAGACATTGGATCTTGTTTAAATACTATGCAGAATGTTGATATATTTGTTTTAGTAGGCAGTCAACCCAGTTAGATTCACACCGCAAATTTCTGTGGGTTGTAGTTACAGCATCAGTTTGATTTTGAAAGCTTTTGCCATATTACTTGGTTCTGTCCCACCTGTGTACCACCTATTGCCAGTCTGGAACTTGAGGGGTGGTCTGTTCCATAATTCCCAAAGTCTGTGTATGTTTGTTTGGGTCAGATGCATGCATATGCCACTCGAGGGTGAGTCCAGGAGTTCATAAAACAACTTTGAGGTGTTGCTCTCCCATGTTCCTTGTCTGTGATCTTCCAGTAATTTCTAATTCTGCGTGGCTTCCCTTTTCTAACCAGAAAGTGGGTCTTTATTCCTCTTTAATATTCACTCTCTGCAACTGTGCCCATATTCAGGGCCAAGTGGCAGGAGGACAGAGAGAGAAGCAAAAGGGATTCACCACATCCTCTTGGGACCACAGCTGCTGTGATCAGAGAGGTAGATTACCTCTCTCAGAGTTTTAGTTCATAATAACCTCCATTGCCACGGCTGCCACAGCTGTGATGGGTGGCTGGGCTTGAGAGAGTAAAGAGAGAAAAAAAAAGGGGGAATTGCACACTTTCTTGTGAGTCTTAGGAGACCCCTTTCCCTCTCCTCGAGCCAGAGGTAGAGGGGTTCTCCTGAAGCTTTCCATTTGGGCTGTATTATGTTCAGTCTGGATGAAAGCAGAGGGGGAAATAAATGGTAAACCTGTGGTTGCTTCAGTGGTACATCAAATTCTGGTTGTCTTAATCTGCCTGCTACTGTTACTTTTCAAAGTTCCCTAGTAGTTGTTCCGTGCATTCTGTTCAAGTCTCATAGCTACATTAACTTACTGGCATGTGATTACCCTATCTTATCTGGAACTGGAAGCTGACTTAAGGTTTTCAATTTTTGTTTCTCTAGGAATTTGACAAGAAACTGAAGTTTTGATTCAGATACATTTTGAATTGAAACCAGAGATGTACTAGAGTTTAGATTCTTTCATTTGATTAAGGTAAGATTGTTTGATAAAATTTAATCATACCCTTACTGTGTATGCATTTTTAGACTTATATTTTAATGTGTATTTTATTAACACATTTAAATTTCCCAGTCTTATCTGAGATTCTGACCTCAGGAAATATTTTCATGGTTTCTTTACGACTTATATAGCTAATGTTCCTTGTAACAACTACTAGATTCAAGGGAAACATGATTATACATTCGCTGGAAGTGTTATATACTGATATCAAATCTGTTTGCCTAGAGCAGGAGTCAGCAAACTATGGCCTACCTATTTTGGTAAATAAAGTTTTATTGGAACACAGCCACACCCACTTAATACATATTGTGTGTGGCCATCTTAGCACTACATTGGCAGCATTTTTAGTTGGAACAGTGTCTGTATGGCCCAGAAGCCTAAAATCTAGTCCTTTTAGGAAAGTTTGCCAACCCTTGGCTTAGAAAACTGAAGCAGGGTATCTTATTATGCTATGTAATTATAATACATGAAATGGTAGTATGCTATGTAATTATGATACATGAACTGGTAGCTAACTGATTTTAGTTGTCAGTAAGACTTGTTGTATGAAAACTTATTAGAGATTTAAATATGCATATAAGTATATGTGCAGATACAAGAACTCTAATTTCTTGAAGTGAAGGGTCTGTATTATTTCTTAGAGGAGGTGCTAGTTTTCTGAAGTAATTGATTTTTAAAATAAGACTTAATGTTAGCAGTTAAATACTAAGTGCTTATTTTTTAAGTAGAAGCCTTCATTTTGCTTAGATTTTCAAAAATAAAAGTTTATATGATAAAGGTCAAGCTTGTTCCCATTCTAAAAACTAATCACACAAATGTATTTAATTATATTTGTCTCTACTACTAAATTTAAACTGAACAAATAATATTTTGAGAGTGATGATTGTGAATTTTTAATATCTGTTCCAGTAATGCAAGTGGTTTAGCTTATATAAACTTAAATGAAAACACGGGTAATATAAAACTACATTTAGTGGCTAAAGTTGGAGTTACGTTTCTCTCTCATATTTAAATGGAAACGCTTACACTTGTTTGTGATTCCTAAAATTATTAGTGTTTAAATAAACATAAGATAGAAGGAGAAAATAAAATTGGAGCCTAGAAAGTCTATAAAATCTTTGCTACACTCCTCAGGAATTTCTTGGCTGAAGAAAAGAAACATATATTTTAAAACCATGCCATATTAAATTAGAATTTCCAACCAATATCATAAAGGAATTTCTCTGTTCAGGGCACCAAAATTAGAAACAAATTATATTTGCTATTTTCCATGTAATTTTAACAAAATAAAGTAAGCTTCTAAAATCTTCATCTCATAAAGAACTATTATTTGATTTGAAAATAGCCTCTTTTATATCCTGCCTAACCTGAAATATATTTGGTTTCCTAATAGACTTGTGTGAGGTATCTTTGCTTGCATTTTTATAAAGCCAATTTAAAACTTTTAAAATTTACTTTTTAAAGGAAGGAATCTGGAAACTTATCAGAAAGAAAATACTTTGCATCTTTTTGTGCCATCACACATTTTATATTTAAATCAGTATGGATTTAGAATTTGAGTGCTTATACATTTGAATTATGAAAGGTGATAAAATTAAGCTGCAGAAGGGATGGAAATCTTGATAGCTTTAATATGTTAATGAGGCCACCTTAGCATTGTGTGTGTTTAGCTGTGGAGAGTATCTGATTTGTAAACTAGGACTTATGAATAAAATAATCAATTTCTTATGAATAAGTAAAACTTCCTTTTAAATGATGGATAATATAAGAAGGTAATGCTAACACTTTTTGCATCTATTAAAATCATATCTTAAGACATCTTTTTTAAATTTCCCTGATTTATATTCTAGTTGTGGTACTTAAAAGTAAAACAAGGGGAAATAAATTCATAGGAAAGTTTATACTTTGATTTTCCCTTTCATATAATCTTAGATTACTTAGATTTTTCTAACTCAGCATAAAAGATTTCATTATAAAAATCAAATACTGAGTCATTGCCAATTTGATAGTATCATTGAAATTAAATATGTGTACTTTAAAGACAGGCATAGAATTTTTTTTTAAATTGAATATACTGCTTATCTCTTAAAGTATATGTGGCTAAATAAGAAAGGGCCTGAATGGACTTGGTTTGGAATTTTCTCTGTTCATGTCTTTGAAGGTATTCAGACTGAAAGAGAATGTCAGCTTTTTAACTTCGTAAAACCTGATCCATATTACCGCATAGCTGTTAGTTACAGTAGCTATTTGCAATGTTGAATTTTTGTGATGAGTATTTTTACTGCTAACGATGTGGACATGGGTATTATTTTCATATAACTGTCAGGGCAGTAAAGAAACTAGTTTGGAAGTAAACCTCCAAGATTTATCCTCATAGGAGACAATGTTAAAAATCTTATTTTAATATACCACTATGGGGTTTTCTTTAAAATGTTAAATAACGTTTTTGAATAATTTGGTTTTTGTAGCCATTTTATCTTCTACCAAATAAGTTTTTAAAAAAATCAATTTTATCCACATAATTTGCTGTCAAGAAAGGTATACTGCATTTGAAGGAGAGGAATAAAGTCTCTTTTTCTCTTTTTTAAGGCTCTTGAAAAAAAATTATTTTGAAATAATTTTAGATATACAAGTAAGTTACAATGATAATATAGTATAGAGAGTTTTTTGTGTTCATTACTCAGCTTACCCTTATGTTAACATCTTACATACCCATGGTATAGTGATCAAAACTAAATAATCAATAATGACTTACTAAAACTACAGACCTTATTAGAATTTCACCAGGTTTTCCACTAATGTTCTTTTTCCAGGATCCCATATTACAGTTAGTTGTGTTATTTCCTTAGTCTCCTCCAATCTGACAGTTCCTTAGTCTTTCCATGTCTCTCATGATTTTCACACTTTGAAAGACTCCTGGTCAGGTATTTTGTAGAATGTCATTCAATTAGAGTTTCCCTGATGTTTCCTCATAACTAGATTGAAGTTACAGATTTTGAGACAGAATACCACAGAGGTGATATGCCTTTTTCAGCACACAATATCAGAGGCTACGTGGTGTCAGAATGTCCTATTACTGGTAATGTTAGCCTTGATCACTTGATTATGGTGGTGTCTACCAGATTTCTCTATTTAAAAGTTAATACTTTTCCCTTAATTTAATAAATATTTAGGGGAAAATGCTTTGAGGCTTGACAAATATCTTGTTTTTCCTTAAATTTTTGGCCACTAATTTTAGCATTTATAGGTGGATCTTGCCTGCAGCATCTGTGGTGTTTTAGTGGTGATTTTCTATTCTCCGTATTTCCTCTACGTTTATCAATTGTAATTCTTCTGTAATACAGAGTAGTCCCTCCTCACATTTATTTGCTTAATCATTTGCTTATATCAGTGTGAACTCATAGATATTTATTTTATTCTCTGGATTAGAATCAAAATTCTGTTGTTATTTATTTTATTGCTCAAATTGTTCCAGCTTCGGCCACTGGGAGCACTTTTCAACGTGTCATTGTCTTTTTCTTTTCTTTTTTTTTTTTTTAAAGCAATTCCTTACTTTCTGACTTTATGAGATGCTTCAGGCTTATCTTGTGTTTTCCCTGCTCTAGCCCTGAAATCAGTTACCTCTCCAAGGAACCCAGGTCCAACTTGTTGGATAATAGTATTTAGAAACCAGCATCCGGGTGCTAGGTATGTTCATTGCTACCAAGGTGTTACTGCTTTTAGACCTTTCAGGGGTCAGAGTTAGGAAATGTATACTGATATGGTTAGGCTTTGTGTCCCCACCCAAATCTCATCTTGAATTGTAATCCGCATAATCCCCACATGTTAAGGGAGAGACCTGGTGGGAGGTGACTGGGTCATGGGGCAGTGTCCCCATGCATTTCTTATAATAGTGAGTGCTCATGAGATCTGATGGTTTTATAAGTGTCTGACAGTTCGTCCCTTACACACTTGCTCTCTTGCTTGCTGCCATGTAAGACATTCCCTTCTGCCATGATTATAAGTTTCCTGAGGCCTCCCCAGCCATGTGGAACTGTGAGTCAATTAAACTTCTTTTCTTTATAAATTACCCAGTCTTGGGCAGTTCTTTATAATAGTGTGAAAACGGACGAATACATATACTAACTCACATACATACATACATCTATATTTATTTCTGTGTTTACTTGCTGTATACACACTTAAAATATTAATTCATACTGATACCTTCAACTCCAGTTTTGTACCACAGGGATTATTCTAGTGTTTCCCCTTTGCTTATTTGTAATTTCTTTCTCCCACAGTGAGAAACCTGACTCTCATTCTCTACACTATATTTATGTGTTTATTAGACATATATAGTAGTTGCCAAATTGCTAACCCATACTCCTGTGAGAAACAAATTTACCAAATAGAATACAGTGTTTGTGTACAGTTACTTTTATCTTTATTCTCACATTATCCAGCCAAAATGCTTTTTTCCAAAGTTAGTTGTCAGGTCTTTTCTTCTGTATATCCCCATCAGTCTACTGTGCCATTTCATTTGTACCACAGTTAGATTCATTTTGTCACAGTTCACATTCCATCTTGGGTTTCCCTGATACCCTGGTTGTTTGCATTTAATTTATATACAGTAAAATTCATTCTTTGTGTTGTACAGTTTTGTGGATTTTGAAAAATGCATAGAGTCACATACCTACCAACAGCAGTTCTGTGACCACCCACCCCCGCCTAATTTTTTTGTGCTGCCACTTTGTAGTCAGCCCCTCTCCCCAGCCCCAAATCCTGGCAACCCTTAATGTGTGTTCTATCCCTTTAGTTATTAGCCTTTTCCAGAATATCATATACATGGAATCATATAATATGTAGCCTCTTAGGTCTGGCTTCTTTTTAGCAAAATACATTTTAAGTTTCATCCATTTGTTGCATAAATCCTTAGTTTGTACCTTTTTGTTGCTGAGTAGTATTCTATTATAGGTACACAATTTGCTTATTCATTTATCTATTGAGGGACATCTAGGTTGTTTGCAGTTTCAGTCAATCGTGAATAAAGCTACTACGTTTACATAAAGGGTGTGTGTGTGTGTGTGTACATAAGTTTTCATTTCACTTGAGTGAATACCTAGGAGCAGGATTATGGACCTTATTTTAAGTGTATAGTTAACTTTATAAGAAACTGTTAAACTGTTTCCAAGTGAATGTACAATTTTGCATTCCTGCCACCAATATATAAGAATTTTTGCTGCTCTGCATCCTTGTCAGCACTTGATATTGTGCAGTATATTTTTGCCTTTTATCTGTTCTAATATGTGTGTAGTAGCATCTTGTGTTTTTCCCATGACTTATAATGTTGAGCACCTTTTCATATGTCATCCTTATATGTTTGTGAAAAGGTAGCTGGTCTCTTTTATTTCTCTGTATTTTCTTCTTTTGTGATCAGCCAGGTAGATAGTCTTTCCAATATCTTTTTGATCAAATTAGCTGCCATTATCTCTGACTATTTGGCTATGCTTTATAATAAAATACACATTTTCATAATGAGTTTTGGTTATCTGTACCTATTCCAAGGGAATGTATGTATAGTTTTATATAGCTGAGTATTTGAATAATTTTATTGTTGTCTAAAACTAGATTGCATTATAGGAATCTATCCAAAGATTACATCTGTGACTGAAAAAACATGTAAGACAAGACAAAGTGTAATAAATGCTGCTAGTGCCGAAGATTGGCATTGGGTTGACAAATGTTACTTTAGAAAAATAAATTTTAGGGTCTTTGGTGAGATCTTTTCATCTTTGGGTATCAAATGAACAAAGAAACCTGATACTCTCTTGGGATATCTGTCAAAAAGAACAAACTTTGGTATGTTCTTACAACTAAGCAGTTAATATTAGGTGAAAGAGATAAGAAATGAATGTTTTTAAACTTGGGCTACTTTATATAAACATTTAAACTAGCAACTTAAAATACTTAGGACTTATATTTAGTTCTGTCAGAATGGAATGAAGACATAGCAAGTTTCAGTGGTAGTTTTCTACCCTATTTAAGCCTGATATTTACTATTTCTTTTTGTAAAGACCTATGTTTAACTAAACCATTAGAATATGTGTAGGGATGCCACATTATTTAATTAGGCCTTTCTATTTGTTTGCTGTATAACAAATAGAGAGTTATACAGCAAACTCTATAACTGTTGTATAGTTCTTGCCCTTTTAAGAACTTACTATATTACATAAAATAATATGCCTAGATTTGGAAAATACTATATGCCTTAAAGGATAGCATTACTGTCACATTATGTGGGTAATTATGATTGATTCTGTTGATAATTCTAATTAGCTAAGTGAGTTCCCTATTTCGGTAGGAAATTATTTCCTTTTTCAGTAGGAGAAAGCCAAACGAAACAGTGTTTAATTTACATATTCAGATTCTGAAAATAACTTTAGTATTAGAAGTCATTACAGTTACTACATATGGGAAGATGACCTTTTCTGCTTTAGAGTAAGCATACCTCTTTAAATGTCCTATTTAATAGTGTGATCACATGACTGATATTTCTAATGGCTAAACCCAGTATTGTTATTAGGATGATGATGATGACAGTCTTTGATTTAAACCAAAGCCATTATAGAAAGGTCTGCCCTTTCCAATATAAAACTTATAAAACATGTATATATAACTTACATTGGATGTAACTTATGTATATATAACTTACATTAATGGCTGCTGTAGTCATTGTATATATCTTACATTGTTGTCCCTTCTCAGGCCCTATTTGTAAATGAGATGTATTTTTTGTTTGTTTTTTATTGATCCTTATTCCTAGAAATGTAAATGAGATGTAAATAAGACAAACTGTTTTCCAAGCCTTGTAAAAGTAGAAAAATTACTATATGTACATATATTACAAATATATATTTTATTTATTTTTTCCCTTCTCCTGAAAAGCAGAAAAAGAAAAAAAGAATGTGGGTTTTATCTATAAGGCCTTGATAGCAGCCTACTTCCTTGTTTATAGGAGACTAATAAGGTGAACTTTGTGACTTCAATTGAGTATGCTTTAGAACCTGAAACATAATAAAGTGGCACCTGCTAGCAGTTTTGCATGTATGACAGTTGACATTATCAATTTCACTTTCATTGTTGAAATCAGCACTTCTGAAATTGGGGTATTGAAGAAGGATGGAATTTAACTTCGTTTGAACAGCTGTTCTTTGGTCGACTCTGACTCAGGCACTTTGTTTCCTTATTATTTTATTTTATCCTCAAATTTAATCCTCACAATTTATTTAATTTTCACAATTAGCCTACAAAGGAGGCGTGATTACACACATTTTTACAAACAAAATTTATTCGAAGGAACACAGCAGGCCGGGCTCAGTGGCTCACGCCTGTAATCCCAGCACTTTGGGAGGCCGAGGCGGGCAGATCATGAGGTCAGGAGTTTGAGACCAACCAAACCAACATGGTGAAACCCTGTCTCTACTAAAAATACAAAAATTAGCTGGGCGTGTTGGTGCGCACCTATAATCACAGCTACTCAGGAGGCTGAGGCAGGAGAATCACTTGAACCCAGGAGGCGGAGATTGCAGTGAGCTGAGAATGTGCCATTGCATTCCAGCCTGGGTGACAGAGTGAGACTCTGTCTCAAAAAAAAAAAAAAAAGAAAATTCACACTTTTATCAACTATACTATGTCGATTCTTCTAAGATTAGAAAAGTAGGCCGGGCATGGTGGCTCATTCCTGTAATCGCAGCATTTTGGGAAGCCAAGGCGGGTGGATTTCTTGAGCTCAGGAGTTCAAGACCAGCCTGGGCAACATGGCAAAACCCCATCTCTGCCAAAAACAAAAAATCAGCTGGATGTAGTGGTGCACGCCTATAGTCTCAGCTACCTGGGAGGCTGAGTCTGGAGGATTGCTTGAGCCTGGGAGGCAGAGGTTTCAGAGAGCCGAGATGGAGCCACTGCATTTCAACTTGGCTGCTAGAGTGAGACCCAGTCTCAAAAAAGAAAACAAACAGAAAAAAAAAAGTAATGAGAATTATTAGAAAATCTCTCTAAACTTAAGCCTCTGGGAGGGAAACTAATAATTAGACAAGACTCAAATTTCAACCTTATGTAGTATTTTTCTCAGCCTCACGGGGCTTCACTTTTGGAAAACCTGTTTTATGTGTGTTATATAAGAGAACTGTCAGCATAATACCTGTTAATGCTAATCATATGGCTAAATATCCATTCGATATCTTGGAAAAGATTAATAACGTTACTGATCATTGTTTTCTTGGAAACAAATTATCTGTGAATCAGAAATAATACACATAACTGCATTGATGTTAGCAGTAAAAATACTCATCTCAAAAATTTAACACTGCAAATGTAACTTTCTGATAGTCCAGTTAAACACTTAAAATGATACTTAGTATAATATTTGCAAAACAAGTTCATATAGCTAAAAATAAAGCTTTTAAACTGTTTTGTCAATAAACTCATTTTATGGTAGATCAGTAAATTCTATTTGCATAGTGATTAAACTGTCTTTATCTTAATGGTATTGATAGTAATGTAATGTTATACTGTGAACATTAATAACTTCATGTAGAATTGTCAGTTATAAGGGTTTTTCTTAACATTTGTGTTATATTGTCAGTCTTATTGTACATTTATTATAAATTTATCTGTGGTCCAGTCATTAGTTACTTAGTATTTATTTCTAGCATATTATTGTCAAATCAATAAAATATAGAGCATGTTTCAAGGATAATGAAATTGTATGGATAGTTGTTTCGGTGTATGTAAGCAGTCAAACTGTAGATTTTGTGTTGAAAAGGTGATAAATGTTAGTTGACATTTGGTAAGGAAAAAGTCCAATAATTCAGTATTTCTTTTATAAAAGAAAGTATGTAAAGTATGTTGTAATACTAAGTAGTATATATAAAAGTAGTATCTGAGTCTGTGTATTTATTTCAGTGTTATAGGTAGAACAACAAAGTTAGAAAGCTGCAGTGGAAAGCAGAGCCTTCGTAAGTAATCACAAGACTTGGACCTAGTGTTGGTGCAGCCAGAACTAGTTGTGTGACTTTGGACAAGTCATTAAACTCTAGATCTTATTTTGTTGTTGTTGTTGTTTACAAATAAACCAGTTGGACTATGGTTTTTAAGATTATTGCCAGTTCTGTGATTCTTTTTTGTTTTCAATTGTTTAAATTGTGTTAAAATACACATAATATAAAATTTACCATCTTAACTATTTTTAAGTGTATAGTTCAGTGGTATTAAATACATTCATAGTGTTATGCATCCATTTCCATTACTCTTTCAATCTTGTAAACCTGAAGCTCTGTACTAATTAATCAATAACTCCCCAGTTTCCCCTTCCCCCACTCCCTGGCAACCACCAATCTACTGTCTGTCTGTATGATTCTGAGTAAGTACCTCATACAAATAGAATTATAGTATTAGTGGTTTTGGTGACTAGTTTATTTCACTTAGTATAATGTCCTCAAGGTTCATCTATGTTGTAACATATATCATAATTTCCTTTCTTTTTAAGGCTGAAAAATATTTTGTTGTATGTATATACCACATTTTACTTACGCATTCCATTGATACACTCTTGGGTTGCTTGCACATTTTGGCTGTTGTTAATAATGCCGCTGTGAACATAGGTGTACCAATATTTCTTCAAGAGCCTGTTTTAAATTCTTTGGGGATATACTGAGAAGTGGAAGTGTTGGATCATATGGTAAACTCTATTTTGAATTTTTTGAGAAGCTGTCATACTGTTTTCCACAGTGGCTGTACCATTTTGTTTTTCTTATTTTTTAAATTTATTTTTCTTTCTTTTATACAAACCTGCACATGTAAGTGGCTGTACCATTTTACATTCTCATCAACACTGCACAAGAGTTCCAATTTCTTTACATCCTTGTCAGCACTTGTTATTTTCTGTTTTCTGATGGTAGCCATTATAATGGGTATGAGGTAGTATCTCATTGTAGTTTTGATTTGTGTTCATTAATGTTTACTGATGTTGAGCATCTTTTTATGTGTTACTTGGCCAGTTATGTGTATATTCTTCAGTGAAATGTCTATTCAAGTTTTTTGCCCGTTTTTGAATTGGGTCGTTTGCTTTTTGTTGTTGAGTTTTAGAAGTTATCTGTACATTCTGGATATTAATCCCTTATCAGATATATAATTTGCAAATATTATCTCCTATTCTGTGAGTTGCCTTTTTACTCTGCTGATATTGTCTTTTGATGCACAACATTTTATATTTTTCCTGAAGTCCAAATTGTCTTTCTCTTGTTGCTTGTGATTTTGAGTAATATCCAGGAAATCATTACTAAATCCAGTATTGTGAAGCTTTTGCCCTGTTTCCTTCTAAGAATTTTATAGTTTTAGAATTTATGTTTAAGTCTTTCATCTATTTTTACATATGGTAAGGATCCAACTTCACTCTTTTGCATATGGAGATCCAGTTTTCCCAACACCATTTGTTGAAAAGACAAATTATTCCCTTTTGGGTGGTCTTGCCACCCTTGTCAGAATTATTTGATTATATATTTGAGGGTTTATTTTGGGCCCTCTAGTGTATTCCATTGGTCTATATGTCTGTGTCAGTACTATACTGTTTTGATCATTCTAACTTTTGAAATCAGAAAATGTGAATCTTCCAACTTGGTTCTTTTTCAAGATTGTTTTGGCTATTTGAGGTCCCTTGAGATTCCATGTGGATTTTTGGATAGGTTTTTCTATTTCCATGAAAAACATGTCATCAGGATTTTGATAGTGATTGCATTGGATCTGTAGATTACTTTATGTAGTGTTGATATTTTAACAATATTATGTCTTCCAATACATGAACATGGGATATGTTTTCTCTTCTTTAATTTTTTTCAGTAGTGTTTTGTAATTTTCATTTTACATGTCTTTTACCTCCTTGGTTAATTTCTAAGTATATTATTCTTTTTGATGCTATAATAAATGGAATTACTTTTGTCATTTTATTTTCAGATTATTCCTTGTTACTATATAGAAGTTAATTTTTAAAAAATTAGGCCAGGCACGGTGACTCATGTCTATAATCCCAGCACTTTGGGAAGCTGAGGTGGGTGGATCACCTTAGGTCAGGAGTTCAAGACCAGCCTGGCCATCATGGCGAAACTCCATCTCTACTAAAAATACAAACATTAGCTGAATGTGGTGGTGGGCACCTGTAATCCCAGCTACTCGGAAGGCTGAGGCAGGAGAATCGCTTGAACTTGGGAGGCTGAGGCAGGAGATTCGCTTGAACCTGGGAGGCAGATGTTGCAGTGAGCTGAGATCACGCCATTGCATTCCAGCCTGGGTGACGAGTGAAACTCCATAAAAAATAAAATTAAATTAAAAGGCTTTATTGAGATATATTTCATATACCATAAAATTTACTGATTTAAAATGTACAGTTCAGTGGTTTCTAGAATATATAGAATTGTGCAATCATTACCACAGTCTAACTTTAGAACATTTCAACTGTTCAGAAAGAAACGTTGTACACATTAGCACTCATTCCTGCTTCTGTGCATCTCACCCTGTGCTTCACTATAGCTCCAGGCCACTGCAAATCTACTCTCTGTCTCCCTGGATTTTCCTGTTCTAGGCATTTCACATAAAAGCAGTCAGACAATATGCAGTCTCTTATGACTGGATTCTTTCACTTAACATAATATTTACAAAGTTCACTCATATTACAGCATTTTTATATATATTTTTATAGATTCAGGGGGCACATGTGCACTTCAATTACGTGGCTATCTTGTGCAGTAGTGAAGTCTGGGCTTTTACTGAACCTAGTAATAGTGAATGGTGTTCCTAGTAGATAATTTTTCAGGTCTCACTTCCTTACTGCTCTGCCCTGTTTTGGAGTCCCCAGTGTCTATTAGACCCTTCTGTATGTTCATGTATACCCATTGTTTAGCTCCCACGTATACATGAGAACATGTAGCAATTGGTTTTCTTTTTCTGAGTTAATTCACTTAGGCTAATGGCCTCCACCTCTATCCATGTTATATTGCAGCATTTTTAAGCAGCCGAATAATCTTCTAAAATTCATTTTTAAGGCTGAATAGTATCCCATCATATGGCTATACCACATTTTATTTATTAATTCATCAGTGACAGGCATTATGTTGCTTCTAGTTTTTGAATAATGCTGCTATGAACCATGTATGTACAAGTTTTGGTAGGAAGACACATTTTCATTTGTTCTGGGTATATATCTAGGAGTGGAATTGCTGGATTATATGGTAGCTATGTGTTCAACTTTTAGAGGAACTACCAGATGTGTTCTAAAGTGGCTGCACTGTTTTACATTCCAACCGGCAAAAATGAGGATTCCAATTTCTTTAAATTCTCATCATCACTTTAAAAAAAACTTTATTTTTTAACTTTTATTTTAGGTTCAAGGGGTATCTGGGCAGATTTGTTACATGGATAAATTGCATGTCACTGAGGCTTGTTGTATGAATGATCCCATAACCCAGGTGGTGAGCACAGTTCTCAATAGGTACGTTCCAAGCCATTTTCCCCTCCACGGTCCCCGCTTAAGCAGTCCCCAGTGTCTGTTTTTCCTATCTTTGTGTACGTGTGTATTCAATGTCTGGCTCCCACTTATAAGTGAGAACATGTGGTATTTGGTTTTCTGTTCCTTCATTAGTTCACTTATGATAATGAATTCCAGCTGCATCTATATCGCTGTAAAGGACATGATTTCATTCTTTTTTATGGCTGTATAGTATTCCATGGTATATATATACTACATCTTCTTTATCCAGTCCACCATTGATGGGCATTGTGGTTGATTCCTGTCTTTGCTATTATAAGTACTACTGCATGTGTCTTTTTGGTAGAACAATCTATTTTCCTTTGGGTATATACCTTACTGTGGGATTGCTGGATTGAATGGTTGTTCTACTTTAAATTATTTGAGACATCTCCACACTGCTTTCCACAGTGGCTGAACTAGTTTATATTCCCACCGGCAGCATATAAGTGTTTCCTTTTCTCCACAACCTCACCAGCATCTGTTGTTTTTTGACTGTTTAGTAATAGCCATTCTGACTACTATGAGATGGTATCTCATTGCAATTTGTATTTGCATTTCTCTAATGATTAATGATGATCATTTTTTCATATATTTGTTGGCTGCGTGTATGGTTTCTTTTGAGAAGTTTTTGTTCATGTCTTTTGCCCATTTTTTAAATGGGTGATATGGTTTGGCTGTGTTTCAACCCAAAATCTCATCTTGAATTATATTCTGAATTATAATCACCACATATTGGGGCTCAGAAGACAGGAAGATATGGGAAAGTTTGGAACTTCCTAGAGACTTGTTGGATGGTTTTGACCAAAATGCTGATAGTGATATGGCTGAGGTAGTCTCAGATGGCGATAAGGAACTTGTTAGAAATTGGAGTAAAGGTCACTCTTGCTATGCAAAGAGACTGGTGGCATTTTGCCCCTGCCCTGGAGATGTGTGGAACTTTGAACTTGAGGGAGATGATTTTGGGTATCTGGTGAAAGAAATTTCTAAGTGGCAAAGCCTTCAAGAGGAAGCAGAGCATAAAAGTTTGGAAAATTTCAACCTGAAGATGCAATAGAAAAGAAAACCCCATTTTCTGGGGAGAAACTGTAGCTGGCTGCAGTTAAGTAACCAGGAGCCAAATGTTAACCACCAAGACAGTGGGGAAAATGTCTCAGGACATGTCAGAAACCTTCATGGCAGACTCTCCCAGCACAGGCCCAGAGGCCTTGGAGGGAAAAATGGTTGCATGGGCTGGGCTCTTCTGTTCTACGCAGCCTCGGGATGTGGTGTCCTGCATCCCAGCTGCTTCAGCTCCACCCATGGCTAAAGGGCGCAAACAGACAGCCTCAGGCCGTAGCTTTAGAGGGTACAAGCCCCAAGCCTTGGTGTCTTACACATGATGTTGGGCCTGTGGATGTACAGAAGTCAGTAATTGAGGTTTGGGAACCTCTGCCCTAGATTTCACAGGATGTATGGAACCACCTGGATGTCCAGTTAGAAGTTTGCTGCAGGGGCAGAGCCCTCATGGAGAACCTCTGATCAGTCAGTGCAGAAGGGAAATATGGGGTCAGAGCCCCCACACAGAGTCCCCATTGGGCCACTGCCTAGTGGAGCTGTGAGAAGAGGGCCACTGTATTCCCAACCAGAGAATGGTAGGTACACCGACAGCTTGCACTATGTACCTGGAAAAGCTGCAGGCACTCAATGCCAACCTGTGAAAGCCATCAGGAGGGGGGTTGTATACTGCAAAGCCACAGGGGTGGAGCTACTCAAGGCCCTGGGAGCCCACCTTTTGTATCAGTGTGACCTGGATGTGAGACATGGAGTCAAAGGAGATTATTTTGGAACTGTAAGATTTAATGACCGCCTTATTGGATTTTGGACTTGCATGGGGCCTGTAGCCCTTTTGTTTTGGCCAATCTCTCCTGTTTGGAATGGGTGTATTTACCCAGTGCTTGTACTCCCATTATATCTAGGAAGTAACTAATTTTTTATTTTACAGGCTCATAGGCAGAAGGGACTTGCCTTGTCTTAGATGAGACTTTGGACTTGGACTTTTGGGTTAATGCTGGAATGATTAAGACTTTAGGGGACTATTGGAAAGGCATGATTGTGTTTTGAAATGTGAAGACATGACATTTGGGAGGGGCCAGGGGCAGAATGATATGGTTTGGTTGTGTTCCCACCCGAAATCTCATCTTCAATTGTAATCTGAATTATAATCCCCATGTGTAGTGGGAAGGCCCTTGGGGGAAGTGATTAGATCATGGCTGCGATTCCCCCATGCTGTTCTCATGATAGTGAGTGAGCTCTCATGAGATCTAATGACTTTGTAAGGGGCTTTCCCCTCTTCACTCATTCTTTTCTCTCCTGCCGCCTTGTGAAAAAGAACTTGTTTACTTTCCCTTCTGCCATGACTGTAAATGTCCTGAGGCCTCCCCAGCCCTGCAGAACTGTGAGTTAAACCTGTTTCCTTTATAAATTACCCAGTCTCAAGTATGTCCTTATAGCACTTGAGAATGGAGTAATACAATGGGGTTATTTGGTTTTTGCTTGCTGATTTGTTTAAGTTCGTTATAGATTCTGGGTATTTAGACCTTTATTGGATGCATAACTTGTGAATATTTTCTCCCATTCTGTAGTTTGTAGTTTACTTTGTTGATAATTTCTTTTGTTATGCAGAAGCTCTTTAGTTTAATTAGGTCCCACTGGTCAATTTTTGTTTCTGTTGCAATTGCTTTTGGGGACTTAGTCATAAATTATTTGCTAAGACCAATATCCAGAATGAATGATACTTCCTCGATTTTCTTCTAGATCTAGATCTAGCCCTTTTGTTTTGGCCAATTTCTCCCATTTGGAATGGGTTTTTTTTTGTTTTTTTTTTTCCTTTTTTGCTTAGGATTGCTTTTGGTGATTTATTGTTTTAGGTCATACATCTAAGTCTTTATCTTGAGTTAATGTTTGTATATGGTGAAGTTCGGGTCCAGTTTTAACCTTGTGCCTATAGCTGGCCAGTTATCACAGCGCCTCTTATTGACTAGGGAGTCCTTTCCCCCATTGTTTATCAACTTTGTCTGGGTTTATTTCTGGTTCTCTATCCTGTTCCATTGGTTGATGTGTCTGTTTTGGTACCAGTACCATGCTATTTTGGTTACTATAATCTTGTAGTATAGTTTGAACTCAAGTAGTATAATGCCTCTGGCTTTGTTCTTTTTGCTTAGGATTGCTTTGGTGATTTGAGGTCTTCTATGGTTCTATGTGAATTTTAAAATAGTTATTTGTCTAATTCTGTGAAAAATGACATTGATAATTTGATAGGAATAGCATTAAAACTGTAAATTGCTTTAGGTAGTATAGCTGTTTTGACAATATTCTTTCATCTATGAGCATGGAATGTTATTCCATTTGTTTGTGTCATCTCATTTCTTTATTTGGTGTTTTGTAATTCTCAGTCTTTCACTTCCTTGGTAAGCTGTATTCCTAGGTATTTTATTCTTTTTGTGGCTATTGTACATGGTTTTATGCACTTAATTCGACTTTAAGCTTGGACATTATGAGTGTATAGAAATGCTACTAATATTTGTGCATTGATTGTGTATCCTGAAACTTTACTGGAGTCGTTTGTCAGTTCTAGGAGCCTTCTGGTAGAGTCTGTAGGGTTTTCTAGGTATAGAATTATATAGTCTGTTAAGAGAGATAGTTTGACTTCCTCTCTCCGTTTTTGGATACCTTTTATTTCTTTCTCTTGCCTGATTGCTCTGGCTAGGACTTCCAGTACTGTATTGAATAGGATTGGTGAGAGTGGGCTTCCTTTTTATGTTTCAGTTCTCCAGGGGAATGCTTCCAACTTTTGCCCTTTCAGTATGTTGTTGGTTGTGGGTTTGTCATATATGGCTCTTATTTCCTTGAGAGTCACGTTCCTATAAGTGCCTAATTTGTTGAGGGTTTTCGACATGAAAGGATGTTGAATTTTATTGAAGGCCTTTTCTGTATCTATTGAGATGATCATGTCCTTTCTGTTATAAACTCTGTTTATGTGGTGAATCACATTTATTGATTTGCCTATGTTGAACCAACCTTGCAACCCAAGAATAAAGCCTACTTGATTGTGGTGAATTAACTTTTTGATGTGCTGCTGGTTCAGTTTGCTAGTATTTCATTGAGAATTTTTGTGTCTGTATTCATCAGGAATACAGGTCTGAAGTTTTCTTTTTTCCTTGTGTCCCTGTAGGACTTTTATATCAGAATGATAATAGCTTCAGAGAATGAGTTAGAGAGGAGTCCCTTCTCCTCAATTTTTTGGAATAATTTTAGTAGGATTTGTACTACCTCTTCTTTGTCCGTCTGGTACAATTCAGCTGTGAATCTGTTTGATCCAGGGCTTCTTTTGATTGGTAGTTTTGTTGTTGTTGTTTTTAATCGCTGATTCAATTTCAGAACCCATTATTGGTCTGCTCAGAATTTTCACTTCTTCCTGGCTCAATCTTAAAAGCCTATGTGTTTCCAGGAACTTATCTATTTATCATGTGTTTTCTAGTTTGTGTGCATAGAGGTGTTCATAATAGTCTCTGAGGGTTTTTGTATTTCTGTGGGGTTAGTGTTTATTTGGATTTTCTTTTTTCTTTCTAGCTAGCTGTCTAACAATCTTGTTTAATCTTTTGAAGAACCCACTTTGGTTTCATTGATCTTTTCTATAGATTTTTACATTTCAGCTCTGATTTTGGTTATTTCTTTTCTTCTGCTAGCTTTGGTGTTCACTTACTTTTGTGTTTCCACCTCCTTTAGGTGGGACATTAGGTTGTTAATTTGAGATCTTTGTAATTTCTTGATGTAGGTATTTGTCACTCTAAACCTTCCTCTTAACAGTGCTTTAGCTGGCTGGGTGTGGTGGTTCACGCCTGTAATCTCAGCACTCTGGGAGGCCAAGGCGGGCAGATCATGAGGTCAGGAGTTCAAGGCCATCCTGGCCAACATGGTGAAACCCCATCTCTACTAAAAATAGAAAAAATAAGCTGGGCATGATGGCAGGTGCCTGTAATCTCAGCTACTCAGGAGGTTGAGGGAGGAGAATCGCTTGAACCCTGGAGGCGGAGGTTGCAGTGAGCTGAGATCGTACCACTACATTCCAGCCCAGGTGACAGAGCAACACTCCATCTCAAAAACAAAAACAAAACAATGCTTTAGCTGTTTCCCAAATATTCTGGTATGTTGTGTCTTTGTTTTCATTAGTTTCAACTAACTTTGTGATTTCTGCCTTAATTTTGTTCTTTACCCAAAAGTCATTTCAGGTCAGTTTGTTTAACTTCCATGTAATTGTATGGTTTTGATAGATCTTTTTGGTATTGATTTCTTTTGGTATTGTGCTGTGGTCTGAGAGTGTGGTTGGCATGGTTTCGATTTTTTTGAATTTGTTGAGACTTTATGATCCAGCATGTGGTGAATCTTTTAGAGTATGTGCTGTGTGTAGATAAGAAGAATGTACATTCTATTGTTGGATGGAGTGTTTTGTAGATGTCTACTAGGTCCAATTGGTCAAGTATCGTGTTTAAGTCCAGCATATCTTTGTTTGTTTTCTGCCTTGATGATCTGTTCAACGCTGTCAATGGTTTTTTTTTTTGTTTGTTTTGTTTTTTAAGTCCTCCAGTCTTATTGTGTGGTTGTCTAAATCTGTTTGTAGATCTCTAGAACTTGTTTTATGAATCTGAGTGCTCCAATGTTTAGTGTATATATATTAAGGATAGTAAGGATAGTTAAGTGTTCCTCTTGTATTGAGCCTTTTATCATTATGTAATACTCTTTCTTTGTCCTTTTTGATCATAGTTTTAAAGTCTGTTTTATATAATATAGGAATAGCAACCCCTTCTCTCTTTTTTTCCACTTGCCTGTTATTTCTGTACCCATTTACTTTGAGCCTGTGAGTGTTGTTACTTGTGAGATGGGTCTCTTGAAGACAGCAGACAGTTGGATCCTGCTTCTTTATCCAACTTGCCACTCTATGCCTTTTAAGTGGAACATTTAGCCCATTTATGCTCAGATTCAATATTGATATGTGAGGATTTGATCTTATTGTGCTATTGGCTGGTTGTTATGTAGACCTGATTGTATAGTTGCTTTATAGTGTCAGTAGGCTATGTGCTTAAGTGTGTTTTTGTGATGGCAGGTATTGTTCTTTCATTTCCATGGTTTTTTTTTTTTGTTTTTTTTTTTGTTTTTTTTTTAGACGGAGTCTCACTCTGTCACCCAGGCTGGAGTACAGTGGCACGATCTCTGCTCACTGCAAGCTCTGCCGCCTCCCAGGTTCACGCCATTCTCCTGCCTTAGCCTCCCGAAGCTGGGACTACAGGCGCCCACCACCACGCCCGGCTAATTTTTTTGTTTGTATTTTTAGTAGAGACGGGGTTTCACCGTGTTCGCCAGGATGATCGATCTCCTGACCTCATAATCTGCCCGCCTCAGCCTCTCAAAGTGCTGGGATTACAGGCGTGAGCCACCGCGCCCGGCTCATTTCCATGTTTAGCACTCCCTTTAGGATCTCTTGTAAAGCAGGTCTAGTGGTAATGAATTTAGCATTTGCTTGTCTGAGAATAATTTAATTTCTTCTTCACTTATGAAACTTAGTTTGGTTGGATATGAAATTCCAATTTCTTCTGTCTTCTAAAGTTTCTGATGAAAGGTGTGCTGTTAGCCTGATGGAGTTCCCTTTATAAGTGACCAGCCTCTTCTCTCTAGCTCCCTTTAAAGTTGTCTCTTTCATGTGGACCTTGGAGAATCAGATGACTGTGTGTTTTGAGGATGATTGTCTTGCATAGCAATCTCACAGAGGTTCTCTGAATTTCTTGAATTTGCATGTCAGTGTCTCTAGTGAGACTGAGATTTTCCTGGACTATATCCTCAAGTATGTTTTCCAAGTTGCTTGCTCTCTCTCCACTTTCAGGAATGCCAATGAGTTGTAGGGTTGGTCTCCTTATATAATGCCATATTTCTTGGAGGTTTTGGTCATTTTAAAAAATATTTTTTATTTCTGTCTGACTGTGTTACTTCAAAGGATCAGTATTCAAGCTCTGAGATTCTTTCTTCAGCTTGGTCTATTCTGTTTTTAATGCTTCCAGTTTTATTTTGAAATTCCTGTAGTGAATTTTTCATTTCTGGAAGTTCAGTTTAGTTCTTTCTTAAAATGGTTATGTCATCTTTCAACTCTGGGATCATTTTACTGCTTTCCTTGGATTGGGTTTCAACCTTGTTTTATATCTTGATGAGATTCCTTGCCATCTAGATTCTGAATTCTTTGTCTGCCATTTCAGCCATTTCAATCTGGTTAAGAACCATTGTCAGGGAGCAAGTATGATCATTTGGAGGTAAGAATATGCTCTGGCTTTTAGAGTTGCTAGAGTTGTTGTGCTGGTTCTTTCTCATTGGTGAGGGCTGATATTCATTTTTCCTTTGAAGTTGCTGTTCTTTGAATGGGACTTTTTGTTTTTATGATTTTTATTGCCCTGAGGGTTTGACTGTGGCACAAGTTGCATGTGGTTGAATGGCTTTGTTTCTGAATGCTTTCAGAGGGCCAAGGTTCAGCTTTACACTCACGGGCTGCATGCTCTAACTCTGGGTGGCCTGGACCAAGTCCACAGCTTTGTCCACTGGTCTCTTGAAGCTGAGCCCAGGCTCACTAGAGGGGCTGAGGTACTCCCAGGCTGCTGACAACAGCATCCCATAAGGTATGGCAGCATGGGTCCATGGGCTTAAGTGCTCCTGTGGGAGCACTGCAGGTGGGAGGCATTCTGGCAGGGGCACCGTGGGTGGGAGGCAGGGGTGGTGGAGGCACCACGGGCAGGAAGTGCTCCAGCAGGGTAGTTGAGGCTGTGCTGTGTGTAGGCACGTCCAGACAGGGACTATGAGAGGGGCTAGTGGACAGCAGGGTGCACAGATCAGGCTTACCCTGGTCCCACAGGAAAGAAAGCCCTGTTCTCTCCTGGTCTGGCAGCTTACACAGGTCAGAGCCACTCCTTCCTAAGGAGCTGTTTAGGGCCTGGAACATATCTTGGCACTTGGCAACCCTGTGTGGGGTTCCCAGTTTCCTCCCCCTTCAGTCCTGGCATTTGGGTCATCTCTCTAACCTCTTTCAGTTTGATTTCTCAGATGATGTGTCTGGATTATGCTGATTTAGTTGAATCTCTGGTCTATCTCAATGGGAGAAGTTATTTCTAGCTATGTCTAGTCAGCCATCTTGTTTGGGTCCTCTGCAACTGATTTTTGTTCATATCCTGCTCCTTTGCTGAATTCATAGTTGATTTTTTTTTATAGTGAAAGGTTTAAAATAATTTCACATTCCCTTTTGTGTATTTTCTATAGCTACTTTCTTTGTGGTTACCATGGGATTACAATTAACATCCTAACATCCTAGGTTATAACTCTTGAATTTGAAGTTATAAAAGTTGAACTTCAATAACATCCAAAAATCCTGCTCATCTACAGCTTTATTCCCACACCTGTCAGTTGTTGGTGTCACAAATTACATCCTTATACATTATGCACCCACAATCAAACTCTTAAATGCATTAGTCTCTTAGGTTGTATAGAAAACAAAAAGTGAAGTTACAAACCATTATTACAATAATAGTAGGTTTTGTAATTGCCCATGTAGTTACCTTTATTGAGATACTTATTTCTGGTGTTCTTTCATTTTACCTTATAGATTTCCCTTGATTATTTCTTGCAGGGTAGGTCTAGTGGTAATGAATTCCTTCAGCTTTTGTTTATCTAGGAGTATCTTAATGTCTTCTTCACCTTTGAAGGACACTTTTGCTGGATATAGGATTCTTGGTTGACAGATTTTTTTGTTTGTTTGTTTGTTTGTTTTCCTTCTAGCACATTGAATATGTCAACCCACTGCCTCTGGCCTCCAAAGTTTCTGAGGAGAAACATGATGATAACCTTCTTGAGAGTCCCTTGTATATGATAAGTCTCTTTCTTACTGATTTTAAGATCCTCACTTTGTCTTTTACTTTTGATAGTTTCATTATACTATATCCCAGTATGGGTCTCTGAGTTCATGCCACTTGGAGTTTGTTGAGCTACTGGGATGTTTATTATAGTCATGTCCTTCATCAAACTTTGGAAGTTTTTCATCATTATTCATGTACTCTCCTTGCCTATTTCTCTTTTCTCCTCCTGAAACTCCCACAATGTATATACTCATCCAATTTTTGGTGTCCCACAGATCTCTTAGATTCTCTTCATTTTTCTTCAGTCTTTTTTTTTTTTCTGTTCCTCAGAGTCATAGTTGCAATTGTCCTATCTTGAAGTTAGCTGATTCTTCAGCCTGCTCAGATATGCCTTTGAATCTATATAGTGAATTTTTCATTTTGTACTTCTCAGCTCCAGAATTTCTTTTTGGTTCCTATTTAGGTTCTGTATCTCTATTGATATTTATACGTTGTTTCTACATCATTTTCTTGATTCTATCTGCTTCTTCCTTCAGTTATTTGCACATCTTTAAGACAGCATTTTAAGAGCTATGGTAGATTTGCCATCAGGTCTTTTTCAAGGACAATTTCTGTGATTTTTTTTTTTTTTTGCCTTTGAATGTACCATACTTTCCGGTTTCTTTGTATGCCTTGTGATTTTTTTGTTTTTGTTGAAAACTAGACGTTTAAATCTATTAATATGATAAGTCTGGAAATCAGATTTTCTCCTTTCACTAGGGCTTCTAGGGCTTGTTGTTTTAGTATTATTTTTGTTTATTGTTTTTGGTTTTTGTAGACTAGGTAAGGAAACAAGGATCAGCGTATGTCAGGGATAGAAATATAAACTTAAGGTCTTCCCAGGTATTTTCTTTGCATCTTTTCCTGGGCATGCATGATCATTTTCCAGTTTTGTCCATATTTACAGTTGTTTTTGAATGTTCCAGTCTTTAATGTCTGGCTCCCAAAAGGAGAAAAAGAGAAAAATAAATACAGGAAGAAAAATTGGCTCTTGCCCTTTAAGTTCCCTGGAAGTCATTTCAGGGGAGCAGGGGGAGCTCTTGCAACACTGGGAGGAGGTACAACAACCATGGCTGGCAGCCTCTTTGACTACACCCATGTGATCTTTGGCAACAATCAGTGATCAGAGTACAGATCTCCATATTTGGAGCATGAGGTCCTTTTTGCCCTCGCAGGCTCCTGCAAGCTGAGTACAAACTGCTCCACGAGCACATGCACAGCTGCCTGCCAGGGAGCTAGGAGTGGAGGATGGCTTGCTGCAACTGTGTTAAGAGCTGAAAGTGACCCAAATTAATGCACTTTATCATTTAGTCCTTCTCTTGGAAGTTGCAAGCCTTCAGTGGACTACAGAGTTCCAAGATAGTTACTGTAGACAGATTCTGCCAGTGCAGTTGTTGTCTAAGTTGGGAGACAGATTCCTGGTGGTTCCTATTTTGTCATCTTTCTTGAATCCCTCTTTGATTTCTTATGGCAGAAATTATGTTAATAGTAAACTCAACATAAATGATAGAGTTTTTTTGGTTCTTGATAAATCAGGTTTTTGTTTTTTGTGTTTAGAATGGCAGCCCAAGGTAACTCTGCTGGTGGTTTTATGGCTTATGATACTACATATGCCCATAGTGATATAATATGTCTAAAAAGGTATGATTCCTGGCATTAGGAATAAAATACTACATTAGCCAAATATTTTAAAGTTTTTTTTTTTTCTTTTTTGCAGGGCAGAGGTGGGGAGGGGTTAGATTATTCATCTACCCGACACTTGGCATAATAGAGTAAGCCCTTAGGTTTGGGAATGTATGCAGTAAGCTAGGCATCCTTGCATCAGCTCTCATAGAAGTCCCTGTCCTCTTAGTCTTCAGTAAACATTAGGATATACTAGGACTTATATTCTGTACCACAGAGTTCAGCATTCAATTAAATATGGTCTTATATCATAGTCTAAATAATTTGTTAATAATTATAAGGTTTCGAGGGGCAGTTATGCCTCTTGTTTGTACACACAGTGCCTAGTAGGTATTCAGTGAACACTTGTTGATTAGGTCCTCATGTATAAGCAATAATTTTTTTGTGGAATAGTGAAGGTCTTGAAACTTGAGTAGACATTACACTGAAAGTATGCACAACTTCCTGTGAATTATGTGTAAATTTATAGATTTGAACTTTGACTTGCATACTAAAGATTCTTTTACTGTTTTTAGAGTGGTAGTGCTGATATTTCCTAACATTTACTGAGTACTTTCTCTGTGCCTGGCATCGATCTAAACAATTTACATACATTTCATTTAATACTACTTTATGAAGTATTTTTTACATTCATATAGTATATGAGGAAACTAAGATATAAACAAGTTAAACTTTTTTTTAAAGACACAGAGTTAATAAGTGATAGAGCCAGGATTCAAACCCAGAAAAAAGAGCTAAAAGCCTACATCCTTAACTTCTATGTTATACTGCCTCCCAGTGTTACATATGTGACGTTTCCAATTTTTATTGGACTTATGGGCCTAAATTCATCAAACTTCACTCCTCTAAACACACACACGCGCGCACACACACACACCTATTTTAATCCTTTGTTATTAGATACAGTTATTAGACCATCTTGGGGTCATGGCGTTTTCTGTCACTTAAACTACTTACCTTTAGGTGAATTGAGTTAGAATTGAGTATTTGACACAAATACTACTTTTGTTCCAGATATGAACATTTCGAAACTCTATTTCATGAGTAATGAACATGATTTTGGCAATATTCCAAACACTGCTGTTGTTGGAAGTGTTAGGCTAGATAGAATTCTGAGTACTTTTTAAGTTAAATAGACACTGACAAAGGAATATTTTTATAAAGAACTGATAAGCCTTCTGGTCTGTATAAACTCTGTCTGCCCTACAAGTGTACAAATGAGGAAGATAGCAAAATCTGAGAAATGTTATAGTCAATCAGTCACTCCTAAAATGTAGCATTTTTACTTTGTCCATAGTGTTTATTGCAAAACAGC
This sequence comes from Papio anubis, assembly GCF_008728515.1. Lineage (NCBI taxonomy): Eukaryota > Metazoa > Chordata > Mammalia > Primates > Cercopithecidae > Papio > Papio anubis. The sequence continues at coordinate 119,889,031 of NC_044982.1, read as the reverse complement.
ATAGAAATAATGGGGTCTTAAGAGTAAAACTCAGTTACCAAATAGGAAAGCTTATACTAAAATGGATTCCAATTTCTTAGTGAAAATCAAAACTTGATTGCATAGGAAGTTATAGGAATTTCATGTTCATGCACATCCCTAATCCATAAATCAGGACTTTTTAATATAGATTTCATATCTTCAGCCAGAGTAAGCTTGCTTGCTTGCTTTTTTTTTTAGAAGTAATCTTGCTCTTGTCGCCCAGGCTGGGGTGCAGTGGCATGATCTCGGCTCACTGCAACCTCCGCCTCCCAGGTTCAAGCGTGTCTCCTGCCTCAGCCTCCTGAGTAGCTGGGATTATAGGCTCCCACCACCACACTCAGCTAATTTTTGTACTTTTAATAGAGACAGGGTTTCACTGTGTTGGCCAGGCTGGTCTTGAACTCCGGACCTCAGATGATCCACCCGCCTCGGCCTCCCAAAGTGCTGGAATTACAGGCGTGAGCCACCACGCCCGGCCAAGAGTGAGCTTTCTAATTAGTATTTTATTGAGTCGGATGTCAGTAGGGAAAAAAAGTGTATGTGTATAAAATATATATAATTATTGCCTAACTAAATCAAGGATGATTTATTGTTTAAATGTAATTTGAGTCAGTGTACCATGTGTAAGAGAGAAATTTTTGCTAAGTCACTAAGATTATGGGGAATATTTGTTACAACCCCAGGCCTAGATTATCCTAATTAATACCCTACAGAAAGGGTATCCAGATAATCATTAGAGACCCTATTGTATAAAGGGATACTTTGGAGAGAGAACATCAGTATTAGTGAAGCCCTATGATAACTCAAGTCACTCGTCTTAAAAATGATTTGTTCAGTGTAGAGCTGATACTGGAGTAGATGTGTCAGAGAAAGCTTTTAAGTATGCACAAAAACACAGTATTTGTTAGAATGAACTGTTAGATAACTAAATCAGGAGAGTCATCAACTTTCTTTTTTCATATGACAGAAAAAAAATTAGATAACCTTTTTTGAGTGAATGTTCTGAGCCAAACATAAACCTACTTAGGTATGGGTAAGTAGGGTGTGAGACAGATTTTATTATACTTTAGACTTTTGAAGACAAAATAGCTAATTTTACCAAGTTTTTATGAGCAGCCAGAGATTTTGCCTTTGCTACCTAGTGTTTTTTGTCTAGTCATTCTTTTTTTTTGAGACGGAGTCTTGCTCTGTTCCCCAGGCTGGAGTGCAGTGGCATGATCTTGGCTCACTACAAACTCCGCCTCCCGGGTTCACGCCATTCTCCTGCCTCAGCCTCCCAAGTAGCTGGGACTACAGGCGCCCGCCACCATGCCCAGCTAATTTTTTATATTTTTCACTGTGTTAGCCAGGATGGTCTCGATCTCCTGATCTCATGATCTGCCCACCTCGGCCTCCCAAAGTGCTGGGATTACAGGCATGAACCACTGCACCCAGCCTTGTCCAGTCATTCTTAAAAATCACATGTTAAGTGAGTTGATGGAATATTCCCTGAGCACTTGGCAACATTCTCAGCAAATGCCCTCATTTCATTGTTTTGTTGTTTTGTTGTTGTTTGTTCTCTAGATCTTAAAGGACTTTTTGATATCTTTATATATGCCTATAAGCTTTTTTCCCATTTAGGATACATGTGTGATTCAGATGTGTGTGTATGTATGTGTGTGTGTGTGTGTGTGTGTGTGTGTGTGTATTTTTTTTTTTTTTTCCTGAAATGGAGTATTGCCCTCTCACTCAGACTGGAGTGCAATGGCACCATCTCGGCTCACTGCAACCTCCGCCTCCTGGGTTCAATCAGTTGTGCTGCCACAACCTCCCAAGTAGCTGGGATTACAGGCACACACCACCACGCCTGGCTAATTTTTGTATTTTTAGTAGAGACAGGGTTTCACCATATTGGCCAGTCTGGTCTCAAACTTGTAACCTTGTAATCCACCCACTTTGGCCTCCAAAAGTGCTGGGATTACAGGCCTGAGCCACCACGCCCAGACTCAGATTTTTATACATACTTTTGGATGGAGTAAAGTAGGCTATTGTCTGAGTAATTATAGTTTCCTTTTATTTGCAAGAAAATAACATAATTTTAATTACTTGAGAGAGAACAACTTTCTGTGTCCAGTATGTTAATGAGTGAAGCCATAGTGTCAGTCTCGTAGGAGAGTATGGTAGAATAGTCATTAATGTCTTTCTAACAGCTAGTGCTAATCTAGGACTAATACTATGTTCTTAGTAATCAGTGATACTTTCAGGCAGTGGCTCCTAAGATGAGATACAAATTGTGTTATATTACAAAATGCATTCCTAGGAACAAAAGTCTTGATTAGTCACTTGGTTTTATGGGATTGATATGACTACATGAGTCGTGTGTGTGTGTGTGTGTGTGTACATTAATATGTCCATATGTTCTTCCTCCTGAGTTATTTGTCATGAAAATAGATATCATTGAGTTATGCCTTTATTTTCCCAGTTGTCTAAAACATTTCAAGTCCTTTTAAAAAAATTGATGCATTGCTTTCTAGTTTTTATTGTTGCAGAGCTTGGAACCATTATAATTCCTAAACTAGCTGTGGATTCTTACAGGGAAAAAATAAGTGTTTAGAATAGCAGAGTAGAATTTGAGGGGGAAATTATATTCACAGAATTTGTTTATATGTATAATAGAAACAATTAGACAATTAAATAGAAAACAAAAGGGGGAAAAATCTATTCACACATGGCTTCTCCTCTCAAGGAGCTTATTTTTTGACATAAATGCAACAGCAAGGACATATAAGACATTTATCCTTGAGAGTAAGCTTTTGATCAGTCTAAAGTCATAGACTAAATGAGAATATTTCTGTTTGGTTGGAGAATATGCTGTTTCGGGAGGAGCAGCAGACAGTAGGAAAGGAGCCAAGAATACACGATTGAGAAACAATGTTCTAACGGTGTAACTTACTGACATTTATTATTAAAGACTGTAGAATATTCATATTTGGGCATTTTAGGATAGTTTCTCATTTTCCTGGAAAGGCTGAAAGAGGGAATACGGACTTAAAATTTCATAGTCATCTTAAGCGGTTCCTTTCAGAAAAGTATGTTCAGGGTGGGCATATTTAACTTTTGGGTGCTCTATAACCTCTAAGGATTTAGATGTAAAGTATGTGAAAAACATGTAAAAGATTCCATAAAGCCCCCAAAAGTCTTGAAGTTTAACCTCCTCGGTCACTTTTTGTGACTAACATGGAGAAAAGAGAAATCAAAATTGTATTGACTTTATGTTTGTTTTTAGTTTATAAATTCTCTTTGTTTTATCTCTACATTCAGGCTGTGTAAATTTATACCAAGAAACTGCTAGAAAAATTACATTTTAAGTCAAGAAATAGACATTAATAACATACTTGAATGCTTTCTCCCCCCAGACAATAGTAATGGGGGAAACATTGTTGTCATGTCTTCAAATTCAGCATATGTTAAACTTTGCTTCCTAGTGGTGGAGTTTCAGCACTAAGGAAAAAGAACAGTCTCTATCCTTATTACATATGTGCATTGTAGGGTATGATAAGAAGCTCAGTTAATAACTCAGATACCCTATTAGACTGTTTAGAGACCATAGCTACTTTGTGGTTGGCTTAATAGAGAAGGAAAGATTTGTATAACATCTTAATTTCTTAATCAGCATTTGCCACAATTTGAAACCTAGAGTTTATTATGATGTGTGAGTAATAATTTAAATTCTGTCTTAAGGAAGCAATTTTTAAAACATGAAGCAGTGTGTAGGCTACACGGTATAGCTTGTCACAGGAAGAAAACACATACGTACATGTGAAATATATGTGATACACATATACATATGTGGAGATTTTTTTTTTTTTTTTGAGACGGAGTTTTGCACTTGTTGCCCAGGCTGGAGTACAATGGCATGATCTCGGCTCATTGCAACCTCTGCCTCCTGGGTTCAGGCGATTCTCCTGCCTCAGCCTCCCCAGTAGCTGGCATTACAGGCACGCGCCACCACGCCCAGCTAATTAATTTTTGTATTTTTAGTAGAGAGGAGATTTCACCATGTTGGCCAGACTGGTCTCAAATTCCTGACCTCAGGTAATCCGTCCGCCTCAGCCTCTCAAAGTGCTGAGATTACAGGCATGAGCCATCGCGCCTGGCCAGAAGATTATTTTTTAAAAATTTTTTTGACTTTATTTTTTCCGGGGTCACCGTTCCCACAGCCAAGGTGGGGATGCCGCCCCATAGAAGACGATTTTGATTTGGGAAGAAAGAAAGTATAATTTTCTCCTTGCCAAATATTTGTAATTCAGGTTTTACCTTTGTAAATAATCCCAGTGCCAAGATTTTAGGTTGTTTATATAAATGTCAGTGAAAACTTAGTTTCAGCCCTTAGAAAATATATTGATACATATACATGGAATATATTTATATGCATTAAGAAATAATCTTAGGTAAAATTTCATTTCTGCATCACTACCTAATTTTTTTAGGTAAATGCAGTTTCTATGCTGCAAGTTGCATTCACCTCAAATTTAAAAACCAACAGAAAGTATCTATACCCTTTGCTCAACATGAAGTAAGGTCTTAAGCAGGAGGTTAATGAAAGTTCTTGCAGTGCTGAAGTTAATTCAATTTGGTAACCTTATTTGCCTAGAAAATTGTGCGTCTGGGAAATACTAGTTTAAATCTTATTTAATTCACATTTATTGCTGATAAAATTTATGTTCCCTACCAATAAGCATTCTGTGGAAAGGTAGATTATATTTGTTTCTTGATTGCTATTCTTATCAACTTTTATGAGATAATAAAAATTACAGAAGCTTAGAGAAATGTGATTTTTTCAGGGGAATATGTACTCTGGTTTTACTGATTATTTATTTGGGAAAATGTTAACATACCTTATAACAGGTGTTTAACAAATATTTGTCGATTAAATGAACTGATATAGATAGATGAAGATTATTATTATTATTATTATTATTATTTTGAGATGGAGTCTTGCTTTGTCACCCAGGCTGGAGTGCAGTGGCACGATCTCAGCTTACTGCAACCTCTGCCTCCTGGGTTCAAGCGATTCTCCTGCCTCAGCCTCCCAAGTAGCTGGGATTACAGGCTTATGCCACCATGCCTTGCTAATTTTTGTATTTTTAGTAGAGATGGGGTTTCGCCATGTTGGCCAGGCTAGTCTCAAACTCCTGACCTCAAGTGATCTGCCCACCTCAGCTTCCCAAAGTGCTAGGATTACAGGTATGAGCCACTGTGCCTGGCACGAATATTATTCTTTTTTTAATTGGCTTAGATATCAGTTAATCCATAAACATTTTCCTTTGTTTTCCTACTATGACTGCCTACTGTGTGGTAGGCACTAAATTAAGTGTTCACTTAATCTTAAAACTACTTTATAAAGCAGAAGGTATTATATCAGCTTAACAGATGAGGAAACCGAGGTTTGGAAAGGTCAACTAACTTGTCCCAGATTGTCAAGCTTACCAGGATTCAAATTTAGGCCTATCAGACTAAAAAACTCAGGTTGTCCCGAAAATATACCTTCTCCCTTTGTTTATATTACCTATTTAATTAGTTTCTTCTATATTTTCATAGAATTTATTACTCAAAAACAAAACTATAGAAACCCATTATAGATTAATTTTACTAAGGTATAGTTTACATAAAATAAAATGTGCCTCTTTAAAATGTATAGTTGGATGAGTTTTGTCAGATGAATAGTCATTTACCACCACAACAATCAAAATTAGAATATTTCCATCATCCTCAAAAGCCCCTCATCTGTGTCGCATTGTAAGTCACTCCCTTCCTGCCACTGCTGATTAACTTTAATCCCTATGATTTTCTTTTTCCAGAATGTCACATAAATGAAATTATATAGTAAGTACATTTTTGTGTCTGACTTCCTTCACTTAGTGAAATGCTTTTGAGATTCATCTATGTTGTGGCAGGTATCGGTATCAGTGCATTGCCGTGTTGTGTTTCATTGTGTGGATGAACGATAGTTTAAAAGTCACCATTTGGTGCACATTTGGGTTGTTTCCAGCTTGGAATTATTATTAATAAACTGCTGTAACTGTACATGTTCATAACCTGTTTAGTTTTAAAATTTCTGGATTATTACAACATTCTCTGGAGTCATATGGCCTCTGACTAACGAGTTTATAGATTCCTTAGTTTTAGATATGAGATACGTCATTGAAGGCTGTGAGTGAGCCCTTTGTTAGAAATTGGAGATGAATTTGTTGATTGCTTTCAAAATTTGGAGATGACATTTGAGACATGCCTTTTTAAAAAATTAGCATGTAGTAGGAGGAGGAGGAGGAGGAAATAAATGATATGAAAAGTGCAGGGAAATGTAGTATAATGGCAAACACTGGACTAAGATAAATTTGGGTTCTGGGCCTATAATCTGGTTTCATTTTCTAGCTGTATCTCTTAATAGATTTTGGACAATTTGAGACTTGAAAAAATTGGTAACCTCTCTGAAAGAAAAATGGAACTTACATTTCCACATTTTGAGTATATACACTTACCTCATTTAGTCCTCAAGACACCTGTGAGGTACCTGTGAGCTAGATAGTACTAGTGCTAGTGTACTAGTGAAAAACTGTGATTCAGAGAAGTGAAATAACTGGCAGTGGAAGAAAAGCTAGTAAGTGATTGAGTCAGTAGTTGCCTCTGTATCAGTTTCCTTATCTGAAAAATGAAGGTAATACCACTTTGTAGTTATGAGACTTAAGTGGGATTACGTTAATAAGAACTCAAAACTGCTGGTAGTCTCTTCCTCTACCCCCCTTTTTATAAAGGTCCCCATTTCCTAGTCTCTTGACCTGCCATTCTGTTAACTATTAATTACTAATAGAAATTTATAATGTGGATACTACTGTTATGTATCTTTAAAATTGCAAAAGATTATGCAATGTCTGAAGGCTGGTATATTAAATGTTTCTTTTTATCATAAATATTAGAAAAAACATTACATCAAATTACAAGTAGAATTTGCAGTATTGTTTATTCTACCAGATTATCCTCACACATTTCCATTAGCATATTCTCTCAATCATTTTTTCTGATATCATGCTTTCTAAATTGCTTTGTGAAGTAGCTCAAAACTGCATTCTATATAAAAAATTATCCTAATAATAACTCATTTAAAAACCAATTTGGGGCTGAGCGCGGTGGCTCATGCCTGTAATCCCAGGACTGTGGGAGGCCGAGGCAGGTGGATCACCTGAGGTCAGGAGTTCGAGACCAGCCTGGCCAACATGGTGAAACCCCGTCTCTACTAAAAATACAAAAAAAAATCAGCCAAGCATTGGTGGCGCACACCTATAATCCCAGCTACTTGTGAGGCTGAGGCAGGAGAATCGGTTGAACCCAGGAGGTGGAGGTTGCAGTGAGCCGAGATCGTGCCACTGCACTCCAGCCCAGGTGACTGAGCAAGACTCTGTCTCCAAAAAAATTTTAAAAAAACAAAACAAAACAATTTGGGCACTGATTTCTTCCACATATAACTTCTTCTGCATAGCTAATACGCTATCTTATGATTTTTAAAATTACTATAAGCAGTCTTCTTGATGAACCTTTCTCCTTTAGACATTCCAGTTTGCAGGATGGCACCAAACTTGGTAAAAGATGTTTCATAAAAACTTACTGTCAACAACTATTCTATAGAACCTGTGTTTGAACCATGCAGAGTAAACACATCATTAAGTTTTCTTTTTCTTGGCTTTCCTAATGAGTGGAGAAATCTTACACAGCTGGAGAAGCCTGGGACTCCTTTCTGAACTGATTTATTTACATAGCATATGCTTAGTTTGACACACTGCTTAGAAGCAAGCAGAGAGCTTTTAAAGTTAAGTGCTATACAGTACTTCAAAGAACATTTTAGCTACACTGTAATTGTTCAGCTTTTCTGGATACGAAGCATCTCTTTGCTGTTAAAAACATTCCTGTCCCACTTTTTTATGTTATGGCTTTCAATGCTAGAGAAAAGTAAGCTGAATGTATTTAAAAGCCCTTTTTAAAAACATATTTTAGTTTCAGAAGCTAATGTGTAATGCTAGTAGTTTAAGATTGTGTCTGCACAACCAAGGGCAGATCTTTCTGCTCTTACCTAATTGGTGTGAAAGTATATGGTGATTTGGAGCCAGATAATACGATACTATGATCTGATATAAAGAACTTACACTTCGAAGCCAGATAAATCTAGGTTTAAATCCCACTATGTGGTCACTAATAATTTTTCTTCAGCAGAGTTAAGAACTACTCAGTTTCTTCAACCGTATGTGGGTGATTAAAAAAAAAAAAAAAATCTCCTTCTTAGGGGTTGATTTCAGTAACCGAAAGTATATCTAATGCTTAGCATATATGGTAAAACTACTTATTAAACCTTTCCTTTTTCTGTAACCATCCCCACTGTCCCAAAAAGGAACAACTTCCTTTCTCATTGAAATGAAGATTTTTTTAGCCTAAATATGTTTTATTCAGGTTTGAGGATAAATGAGAGTAGCAGGGTTGACCTACTTATGGAGTGCTGATGATGATTTTCATTCAGCACAAGCTCTGGATTGTGGGAAGAATAGGTTGCCATACAGGTAACAAAACTCAATAGAATAGTTTGAAAATGAACATACATAACTATAAACATGGTGACCAAATACATGCTTCAGTGTGTCTGAATAAAGCACATTTGAGTTGAATGCCTGAATAGGCATTGATAGAGGGAAATATATATATAAATAAAAAATGCCCTGCATCTTCAAGAAATTCAGTCTAGAGAAAAATACCCACAGATTCATAATTACTTGCAAACCAGACTTGAAGAATTTGTATAATTGAGATATAGTAAAGGGCTACATGAGGAGAGAGTGATTAATTTGTACATTGAGAAACTTTCTGGTGAGATGGTATGACAGAGACTGGGTTTGCTCCCAGGGTCTGTTTTCTCCTTAATAATAGAACCCTGTTTTTTCCACTTGGCATGTGGCTGCCTAGAAGCTTCCCTTGCAGCTAGAGGTGGCCATGTGACTAAGATTTGACTAATGAAATGTTGGAAATGTTGTGTGAAGCTTGAGGAAAGTCTCAGTGTGAATTAGTTCTACTGAGAGAGGTGCTGTTTTGCCCTTCTGCCTTTCTTTTTCTTTCTGGGATACAACGCAGACATGATGACTGAGGCCTCAGTAGCTTTCTTGGGGCATAAGGTAATGTAGAAAGATAGAAAGCACCTAGGTCCTTGATGAGCATGTACGCTCCAGCCTGCCTATTTTTAGGTGTATTTTATATGAGTGAAAACTAACCCAAGCTGGAACATAAGATGGTTTATTTCTGGTGTCTGTTACTAATAGCAAAACATATTCCTCACAGGTACAGACAGCAGTGTGGTATAAGCATCTGACTCCCTCTAACCCCATATCTGGTCACCACTGGAATGACTATAAATATATCTAAATAGAGTGTACCAGCACCAAAAAGGAAGTGTTCACATACCTGAATACGGACATCTCAAGAAAAAGAAATAACTGCAGTAGATTGAAACGTATCAAATATGTTAAAAATCTGTGAGTTCATATGTTACTTTTTTTAAAAGCTCATTATTTTTAGAGACTAGGGAGCCAATTCATTATTTTGAAAATTGATAAAGATTTAATCATTAATTCTGCCCTTCCTGTACACACTGTATATCTCAGGGTAACTAAGTAGTTAGCAAGATCAAGATTTTCTTTATAGAAATATTTTAACTATACATTAAGAAAGGCTGATAGAATGTCACCCATTTTGCAACTTTTAATGAAATAATCATCAATGATTGCTAAAAGTAATATTGGGTGAACTGCTGAAGGATAACTTTATAATGGCTTTCCTCTTCTTTTTGGGCTACAACACAGACATGACTGAGGCTTTAGGAGCTTTCTTGGGTCATATAATGACTTTATAATGTATTAGGCTGAAAATAGGGATTAATCTTAGCATCATAAAAAGAGAGACAATTGAACATTATATACTTCCTGGTGAAAGTTCACATCTCTATCATGAAGTATCCTTGCTGAAAAATCAAACCCTACTTTGATCAAACCTCTAGATCTCTAGTAACCGATATATAAGAAATGGTGAGGAGACAGACTCTGAAATAAGATTCTGCAACCTTAAAAATACAGGAATGTTGCACTCAATACCAGGGCAAAAGCACATATTCTTGATATAAAAGGTTACTTCTGTAACAAGAAAATTGTAGAAAACATTTTTTTTTTTTTTTGGCTTGTAGGTTTTTTAAATTGTGGAGTCTTTGGAGTGAGATGTAGAAAATAAGTTCATAAGACAGCAGGCTGGGATGAAAGTAGGGGTCAGCTAACAGGGAGGCATACATTAAAAGGGTGTTGGATATTAATAAGTAAGGCCTATAGGATGGAAACTAAAATATGCAGTATCCAAATAAGAAACAATAAAATAGAAACTAAATATGCAGTATATAAATTAAACTGCACCAGAAGCAACAGAGAGTGGATTAGAAAATTTTATTAGTGATACAGACTACAAGTTTGAGAAGCTCTCTCAAAATGCAGAGGAAAAGGGGGAGAAGAAATTAAAAAAGAAAATTTGAAGAAAAAGGTGATTGACATAAAGGATAGAGTACAGAGATCTAATATATACAATTGACGTTTTGGAATAGACCAGAAGAAATTGAATGGAAACAATTATTAAACACTCTATGGGATAAAAACTTTTCTGAGAGGAGATGACCTGAGCCTGCAATTCAAACAAGCTTGTTGCCAAACTCCAGGAAAAATTAATGAAAATAGCCTAACAACTAAGTCTATTCTGGTGAAACTTTGTACTTTCTCTTGTTAAAGTCATCATCATCATCATCAGGTATCCAGGAAGGGAGAAAAACAAGAAAACATACAAGTTGTTCACAAGGGAAGAAAAGGTGGACTAGCTTTAGATTGATTGTTCTTGCCATTAAACACTGGCTTGTTCTTACCATTAAACAGTTGAGCAGTGTATACAGAGTTCTGTAGGCAATTTGGACCCTAAACTTCTTTATTCAGCCAAGTTGTTTGATGAAGAAGCAACACATATTTTCAATTCTGCAAGACTTCAAAATATATACCACCCACCTACCCTTCCAACAGAATTATTTCAAAACATACTGTAGCTGAGAGATTCTGCAACATACAGGCAAAAGCCAAAACTTACACATTTTTTCCAAGCATGACTTTAGGGCTTAGCTAACTCTTGAATCACTCCTTTGTAAATTGATTCAAGAGTTAACTAAAGTCATTCTCACTGGAGCACAAACTAATTATTCTGCAAAAATCAATATGCTAATAACCCTAATTTTCAGAGTTGCCTAAGATAGTTCTTAGTTTGAGCAGCATACCTATTTCCACTTGCACATAGTACCTACTTAACGCATATGGTATATTACAGTGGTTCTCAAAGTGTGATCCCCTGACCAGAAGCATAGGTTTCACCTGGAACTTGGTAGAAAAGCAGGTTCTTAGGTCTCTACCTAGATTTAGTAAATCAGAAACTGTGAGGTTTGGGAAAAGCAATCTGTGTTTGAACAAACCTTCTAGGTAATTTTAATGCCCTGTGAAATGTTAGAGCCAGTTGTATTGTTTCTCAGACCAAATTAATCATCAGAATCACTTCTGAAGACTTTGAAACATCTTTTCCCAGTCCAGATGAAACTTAATTATCTGGATTTGGAAATCACTGGTCTGATAAAGCTTAGAACCAAAATATCTAAATTCTTTTCTTCGTGCCACCTTATCAATTTCTGAACCTTAGTGTTTTCTGTTGTAAAATAGCACTCACTTTCCTGACCATTTCATTGGATTGTTGCAGACATTAAATGAAGAAATGAATGTAAAAGTACTTTGCAGTGTAGATAAGGAAATCCATAGTTATAAGTTCATTATTCTGTGTTTGAAAAGGGCCTCACTTAATGGTGGTTAATATTCTCTTGGAGAATATACCATCTATGTTGGGCTTCAGTAAAGTGTTCTCCCCCATGCAGCTCTTTCTAGTATTTTTCCCTTTCCTAACTAAACTACCTGCCACACTACTTTTTATTTGATTTTCAAATTCAATTATTTTATTTATTTTACCACCTTTTCAATGTGGATTTTTAAAAATTGCTTTCTGTATGTTTAAGTCTTGTATCTTCAAGGTTCTAAGTTATTTGAGAGCAGAAATCGTTACTAATCGTAATACTAAGTAAAATGCCTCATTCATGGAATTTAGTCTGTTCATTAGCTCATTGTCATTAACTGTTGTAGGAATTGATGAGGATTTTCTTTTTCTATTTCATTAATTTAGTGCTTTGCAAACAGCTTTCCTTCTAGTAGTATGAAAAGGTGGTTGGTCTGGAACCAGTCAACATCTATACTTCTTAAAATTATTTTTTAAAGGTTTATCATATTATTCTTTCTGCCTAGTTTATGGTTGCTGAAATTAAGAAAACTAGAGCTAGGTGTGGTAGCTCATGCCTGTAATCCCAGCACTTTCGGAAGCCAAGGCAGGGGGTGTTGCTTGAGTTCCAAAGTTCAAGACCAGTCTGGGAAACATAGTGAGACTTCATCTCTACTCAAAATAAAAATTAGCCAAGCATGATGGTGTGCACCTGTAGTCCCAGCTACCCAGGAGGCTAAGGCAGGAGGATCACTTGAGCCCGAGAGATTGAAGCTACAGTGCTACAGTGAGCTATGAGTATGGCACTGCACTCCAGCCTGGTTGACAGAGTGAGAGACCCTGTCTCAAAAAAAAAAGAAAAGAAAAGAAAGGAAGGGAAGGGGAGGGGAGGAAGAAAAGAAAGGAAGAAAAAAGAAAAGAAAAGAGAAAAGAAAAGGAAAGAAAGAAAAAAAGAGAAAGAAAGAAGAAAGGAGAGAGAGAGGGAGAGAGAGAGAGAAAGGAAGAAAGGAAAGAAAGGAAGGAAAGAAAGAGAAAAGAAAAGGAAGGAAGGAAGGCAGGCCGGCAGGTTGGAATTGCTTTGGTGTCCTGTTAGGGGTAGGACTAAGATTTTCCTACAAAAGTATGTCAGTTAGGAGGCCCAGTAGGCTTAGAATATGAATTTCCACACCTCAGCTAATAGCCACCAGATGGTCTCAGGTCTCCTTATGAGTGAAGCGCAATAACCACAAATGTGTCTTCCCCCAACTTCTAGTTCTGTTTTGCATTTTTATTTATATATTATCTTTAAAGGCTAATACAATTAACTTTCCTTAGATGGTTCTCCTTTATCTCCATAGTGTTGAAATTTTTTATTTTTGTTTTGCTTTTTCCTTTCACAGCTTCAAAGCTGATTTATTGGCTGAGCTCAGTGGCTCACACCTGTAATCCCAGCACTTTGGGAGGCTGAGAGGATCACTTGAGCCCAGGAGTTCAAGACCAGCCTGGGCAACATAATGAGACCGCCTGCCCCCATCTCAAAAAAAAAAACGATTTGTGTTGAGCAACCCAAGCAAATAAATATGACCTTTGGCGTAACTGGTGATTTTCATTCTAAGGGTAATTACAATCTGTATTCAAGATCATAAATGTTCTTGCCGGAAACTAAACTAAGTAGAAAAAAAAGTTAAAGCCTTTTATTCTCCTTGACCTGTTGCTTTTTTTTTTTGCTATGGCTAATAAAAAGTCATAGAAGAAAATAATTTTTTTAAAAAAAGACAGAGTCTCATGTCACCCACACTGGTCTCGAACTCTTGGTCTCGAACTCCTCCCACCTTGGTCTCCCAAAGTGCTGGGATGACAGGTGTGAGCCACCATGCCCAGCCCAAGAAATAGATTTTTCTTTTTTACACCCTAATTTCTTGTACTAATGTTAGTTACTCTTATATATCCTGCCACCTTGGGGCTTTTAAGACACCAGTATATTTTCAAAGCCTCAAATTAACATGGGGAAAGTTTTGCTTCAACGAGCTATACCAGAACATCATAATAATTATTAAGAGAAATAAGGCATTATGATGCATTTGTAAGCTATTGCTGGATTTGTGGGGCCTGTTGTCAAGAGCTTAATTATTCTAATCCACCTGGGGACCGGGTAGCTTTCTTAGAATATATATACATAACATTCGTAGTCATGACTCTCATTTCTGTCCCTTTCTAATATTAATATGGCATTTAATTATACTGTTAGATTTAAAGAAAATTCAAAACTTTCAGTAGCTTCACTCAGAAATGCTAATACATTTTTAGAACAACTAGATAACTTTTCCTAAAATTGTATTTACCTGTGTGAACTGTTGATTTATGGTAAAATTAAACTTTAGCCAAAACAAGACCTGTGAATGTCTGAATTCAGTTCGCAATCTAATAACCTGTTATAAGTTAAAATCTTTTGGGGAAGGGGAATATTCAGCTTCTGAAATATAATATTTATATACCTGTTCTAAGAAACCCTGTGACATATCAGAGCACAGGCTTTGGAGTCAGACTGGAAAACTGGAGTTAAAATACCATTCTTAATACTAGATATGTGAACCATCAAATAATCATGTGGCTTCAGGTAAATTCCTGAATTTCACAATTCCTGAACATCACAATGCCTCAGTTTCATCATCTGTAAGTAGGGAATGCACAAAATTTTTTTATCAGATTTAAGTTCTAGTCTTGGCTTTGTTCCTGTCCTTTTCCTTTAGTAAATCTTCTTATAGGTTTTGTAGGTTCTTATGCCTTAGTCTTTTCATCTATGAAATTCAAATAATATAATTTACTATAGGAATACATTGGAGATATTGCAGATTCAGTTCCAGACCACCATAATGTGAATATCACAATAAAGTGACTCAAACACATTTTTTGGTTTCCCAGTACTTATAAAAGTTATGTTTATTCTGTACTGTGTGTTAAGTGTAGAATAGCATTATGTCTAAAAAATATACATACCTGGCTGGGCACAGTGGCTCATGCCTGTAATCCCAGCACTTTGGGAGGCCAAGGTGGGGAGAATCACTTGAGGTCAGGAGTTCAAGACCAGCCTGGCCAACATGGTGAAACCCTATCTCTACGAAAAATGCAAAAATTAGCCAGGTGTGGTGGCATACCACGCCTGTAATCCCAGCTACTTGGGAGGCTGAGGCAGGAGAATTGCTTGAACCGGGAGGTAGAGGTTTCAGTGAGTCGAGATCACATCACTGCACTCCAACCTGGGAGACAGAGCAAGATTCCATCTCAAAAAAAAAAAAGAAAAAGAAAAAGAAAAAAAAGTACATATCTTAATTTAAAAATACTTTATTGCTTAAAAATTGTTAGAGATTATCTGAGCCTTTAGCAAGTTATAATCTTTTTACTGGTGGAGGGTCTTGCCTTGATGTTGATGGCTGCTAAATGCTCAGGGTGGTGATTGCTGAAGATTGTGGTAACTGTGGGAATTTCTTAAAATAAGACAACGATGAAGTTTGCCACATGGAATGACTCTTCCTTTCATGAACGATTTATCTGTATCATTCCATGCCATTTGATAGCATTTTATCCACAATAGAACTTCTTTCAAAATTGGAGTCAGTCCTCCCAAACCCTATTGCTTTATTAACTAAGTTTTTGCGATATTCTAAATCCTTTGTTGTCATTTATTTTTCTTTTCTTTTTTGTTTTTTGAGACAGAATCTCACTCTGTCATCTAGGCTGGAGTGCAGGGACACCGTGTTGGCTCACTGCAACCTCCATCTCCTGGGTTCAAGCAATTCTCCTGCCTCAGCCTCCCAAGTAGCTGGGATTACAGGTGCCCACCACCAGGCCCGACTAATGTTTATATTTTTAGTAGAGATGGGGTTTCACCATGTTGGCCACACTGCTCTTGAACTCCTTACCTCAGGTGATCTGCCTGCCTTGGCCTCCCAAAGTGCTGGGATTACAGGCGTGAGCTACCGCACCCAGCCAGTCATTTCAACAATGTTCATGGCATCTTCACCAGGTATAGATTCCATCTCAAGAAACCACTTTCTTTGCTCATCCATGAGATTGCAGCAATTCAGCCCCATCTTCAGACTCTACTTCTAATTCTGGTTCTCTTGTTGTCTTCACCACATCTGTAGTTACTTCCTCTGCTGAAGTTTTGAACCCCTCAAAGTCATCCATGAATGTGGGAATTAACTTACAAACTCTGTTCATGTTGATATTTTGACCTCCTCCCATGAGTCATGAATATTTTTAATGGCATCTAGAATGGTGGATCCTTTCCAGCAGGTTTTCAGTTTATTTTACCTAGATCCATCAGAGAAATCACCATCTATGGCCAGCTATAGTATTACAAAATGTATTTATTAAATACTAAGACCTGAAAGTCGGCTGGGTGCAGTGGCTCACGCCTGTAATCCAGCACTTTGGGAGGCCAAAGTGGGCAGATCACGAGTTCAGGAGTTTGAGACCAGCCTGGCCAACATAGTGAAACCCCGTCTCTACTAAAAATACAAAAATTAGCCGGCCATGATGGCACACGCCTCTAACCCCAGCTACTCAGAAGGCTGAGGCAGAAGAATCACTTGAATCCGGGAGGCAGAGGTTGCAGTGAGCCGAGAGCATGCCACTGCACTCCAGCCTGGGAGATAGAGTGACACTCTATCTCAGAAAAAAAAAAAAAAAAAGACATGAAAGTCAAATTGCTTTTTCATTTATGGGCTGCAGAATGGATGTTGTGTTAGCAGGTGTGGATACAGCATTAATCTCCTTGTACATCTCCATCAGAGCTCTTGGGTGACCAGGTGCATCGTCAATGGGCAGTAACATTTTGAATCTTTTTTCTGAGCAGTAGGTCTCAACAGGGGGCTTCAGATACTCAGTAAACCATGCCGTAAACAGATGTGCTGTCATCCAGGCTTTGTTGTTGCATTTATAGAGTGCAGGAAGAGTAGATTTAGCATAATTCTTAAGGGCTCTAATATTTTCAGAATTATAAAGGAGCATTGGCTTCAACTTAAAGTCACCAGTTGCATTAGTCCCTAATGAGAGTCAGCTGGTGCTTTGAAGCCAGGCATTCACTTCTTTCTAGCTATCAAAGTCCTAGATGTCATCTTCCAATAGAAGACTGCTTTGTCTACATTGAAAATCTGTTTAGTGTAACTGCTTTCATCAATGAACTTAGCTAGAGCTTCTGAATAACTTGCTGTAGCTTCTACATCAGCACTTGCTGCTTTACCTTGTACCTGATAAACCAGCCTCTGCTAGCTTCCAACTTTTCTTCTGCAGCTTCGTCACCTCTCTCATCCTTCGTAAAATTGAAGAGAGTTAGGGGTTTGCTGTGGATTATTAGGCTTTGGCTTAAGGGAATATTGTGGCTGGTTTGACCTTAAGACCGCCAAAATTTTCTCCATATCAGCAATAAGGCTGTTTCACTTTCTTTTCATTCATGCGTTCACTAGAGTAGCAATTTTAACTTCCATCAAGAACTTCTCCATTGCTATCACAACTCGGCTGTTAGGCACAAGAGGCCTAGCTTTTAGCCTATTTTGGCTTTAGACATGCCCTCCCTCACTGAGCTTAATCATTTCTAGCTTTTGTTTTAAAGTGAGAGACATGTGGCTCTTCCTTTCACTTGAATACTTACCAGTCATTGTAGAGTTATTAATTGTCCTAATGTCCATATTGTTCTGTCTCAGAAAATAGCAAGGCCCAAGGAGAAGGTGAGAAACAGGGAATTGGGGAACAGCTGGTCATTGGAGCAGTCAGAACGTACGCAACATTTATCAGTAAAGTTTGTCATCTTGCATGAGTAGAGTTAATAGTACCCCAAAACAATTACAATAGCAACATTGAAGATCACTGATCACAGATCACCATAACAGATATAATTATGAGAAAATACTAGAAATACTGTGAGAATTCAGTAACATAAAACATGTCCATATATATATTGCTTACTCAGTTTCTTTGGGATTTTTTTCTAGAAATACAATCTTATTTGAAGTATTATGAGCACTTGTATCAGAGATCATTTCAATTTTGTTACTAAAAAATAAAATGGACTTGCAAAATTTCCTTCCTGTTTTGCATTATTGTGAGTAGCTACCAGAGAATTCTACTTGTTTATATTACTAGAAGGGTCCTAACAACCAAAGATATTAGGCATTTCTCCTTTGAGTTACATCTATCACTGGATGTTTAACCATTTGACTGTATAATTTAAATCTTGGTCTATTAAGCAGTAAACAGATGGAACATTACTAACAGCAGTAATTAAATTATAAATCTGTTTTAAAGTTGGCCAATATACAGCATCACAATCCATATTCTGTTATGTCAGTTATGTTCATTTTTATTTGGATTACAATTTCTAAATACCCAAATATTGGAAAGAAAACAAAGTTGTCTGGTTCAAATGTCTGTTTTTTGTTTTTTTTAATCATATAGGCCAAGTGCTTGCTTGCTTGCTTGCTTGCTTGCTTGCTTGCTTGCTTGCTTCCTTTCAAGAAAGGAAGGAAAGGAAGAAGCAACGGAGAGGAAAGAATATTTAACAATGTTCATTTATTCAACAAACCTTTAATGAATGTCTGCTGTGAGCTAGGCACACTTTTTTTCCCCCTTCGAGACAGAGTCTCATTCTATGTCGCCCAGGCTGGAGTGCAATGGCAATCTCAGCTCACTGCAACCTCTGCCTCTCGAGTTCAAGCAATTCTCCTGCCTCAGCCTCCCAAGTAGCTGGGAAAACAGGTGAGTGCCACCACGCCCAGCTAATTTTTTTGTATTTTTAGTAGAGATGGGGTTTCACCATGTTGACTAGGCTGGTCTCAAACTCCTG
Source organism: Papio anubis (assembly GCF_008728515.1). NCBI lineage: Eukaryota > Metazoa > Chordata > Mammalia > Primates > Cercopithecidae > Papio > Papio anubis. Next base: position 119,870,283 of record NC_044982.1, on the reverse strand, counting down.
ACCTTGTCAAGTGATCCTCCCACCTTAGCCTCCCAAAGTGCTAGGATTACAGACATGAGCCAAGCTAGGCACATTTCTAAGTATTAGGGATAAAACAGTGACCAGGAGAAGCAAAACCCCAGCCCTCATGGAACTTACATTCTAGTGGATTGGGGATGAATAATTTAAATGTGTAATACGTCAAATGGTGATAAATGCTATAAAGAAAAATGAAACTGAGTAAGGACCTGGAGAATGATGGGGTAAGAACTGGTATTTTAGATAAGGTGGCCAGGGAAGCCCTTTCTAATACACTGGCATTTAAGCAGTGACCTGAATGAAGTGAGAGAGCCATCCAAATGGGTATCTGGGGAAATAGAGTGCTAGGCATGGGGAATGACAAGTGCAAATACCCTGACTTGGGAGCATGCTTAACTGTCAATCTTCAATTCATTCTACCTGGAAACTTTTCTTAACACCTTAAAAGGTTAAGGTGTTTTATAGCATAGTCTACATAACTTTTTTTTACAGTTCTTAAATCTTAGCATTATTATTTTTTATGCCTGCTAATCCGTCCTTTAGAGACACGGATAATGCTTTACCTGCCACATAGTAGCTGCTGAACAAATACTGATCAAACCAGTCAGTGAGTTTGATTATTTGTTGAGCAATTACTATTTTGTCTACTTAGTATCAATAAATTATTTTTTTAAATCAGAGTAAGCATTCTTCTCAGTCAAGGAATTATAGGAAACATAAATAGATACGTAAGTAAGTAAGAGAAATAATAAGCAGGGAAACCTTGGCCTGCATTATTCAGAGGAAAAAAAGCCAATAACAATGTAAGTGAGTATTTTTAAAAAACCCATTGAAAGGTTGTTCTTTACTGAAATATAACCTTCATATTTTGAAAGCTCATGATGAGATCCATAGTTCCTGATACTCAGTGAATTACTCTAATAGTTACTTGAAGTAACTAGGAAAATAAATCTGAAAAGTAAAGTATCACAGAAAAGGTCTTTGAATTGCAAATGGCTTTAGAATAGAACAATTTGCTTTCCAGAAAAAACCCTAAAAGTTATATTTTACTTTCCCTAATTTTTAACTATTTCTACAAAGAAGTTTTTCCACAGTTTCTTTATGATGCTTACTGCATGATATTTTCTGTTTTAGATCTCAGCATTATAAGACCTGATTTTTACTGGATTCTATTTCTAATGAAATAAATCTTTAGGGTCAGCAGTAGTTGAGGTTTCAAGATTTTTTTTATTTATGAGTTTTTCATTTGTTTATTTTACCTAAAACATCAATCTATTTTGTAGATGTGGCAAAAGCTTCAAAATAAGTAGGAGCATTTCACCACTCAAAGTTACCAGCATTTATACCTAGCAGAATGTCAGTGCAATCTACTTCTTGAAATCTGAGTATCTGTGTCAGTTTTCTATAATTTGGCAACATGATAATGAAATTACTGAGTTTCTCTTTAGATGAGCCTATTTTTTAGTTAATGCTATATGTCAACACTCAGAGATTTCCTTCTCTTCATCTTCCTTTCTCCCTTATTATCCCCACCCCCCTGAAAAAAGCCCGTGCCCATTCGAAAGCTAAATTTTTCTACAAATTTTTTAACTGACTTACATTTTTTTCTTTCAGTATTTTAACAAAATTGACCTTGCCCTTCTTAGTTTTTCATTATTTTTTTAAGAGACAGGATCTCGCTGTGTTGCCCAGGCTGGAATACAGTGGCTGTTCACAGGCGCAATTCCACGACTGATCATCAGATCCATTTCCTGCCTGGGCTGGTTCATCCCTCCTTAGGCAACTTGGTGGTCCTCTACTCCCAGGAGGTCATCAGACTGATGCCAGACTTAATGTGGACACCCGACTTAATATAGCACCCAATAGCCCAGAACTCCTGGGCTCAAGTGATCCTCCTACCCCAGTCCCAAGTAGCTGGGACTGCAAGCACGTGCCATTTTTTATAGTTAAAAAAAAAAAACAAACAGTAAGGGTGATCATGGAAAATTAGAAAATAAAGACCTATATATGCATTGTTTACTTAAAATAAGATCATACTAAATGTGCTGTTTTGTAACCTGTTCTTTTCAGTTAACAATCTTCATTTCAGTATCTTTCCATTTTATCAAGTCCATTGTTGAATTTCCCAGTGTAGAACCAAGTTTCACATCTGGTTGTTATGTCCCTAAGTCTCTTTTAAAAAAAAAACCTTTTTTCTTTTCATATCACTAATTGAATTGAGGAGACAGGACCAGCTGTCCTGCAGGATGTCTCACCTTCCAGATGTGTCTGGTTGCTTCCTCCTTTAACTTGTTCCTCTATCCCTTGTATTTCCTGTTAACCAGAGATTAAATTTTATGTCCTGAGAGATCCAAGTGAAACATTTTGGGCTGGAATATGTGGTAAGTGATATATTTCTTATTATGACTTATCAGGAGAAAGCTTCTGGATGGGTCACAATTAAGGAGACTGAAGTTGACCACTGAATTAGGGTATGACTATCTGATCCTTTCACTGTCAAGTTTAATCTTTTTCTTCTTTCAACTAGAAAATAATGTATTTGGTATTACTTTGCACAGTGTGAATCTCTAGGTCCTGGCAAACATATACCTGCATTTAACACTTGCCTGAATCTGTAATTTCATGAGGGATTACATAATGCTAATTTTCTGATTTTTTTTTAAAAAATTTACCTCTTATTGGATAGCCTTTTGTACAATAGAGTATTTTATTTACTAGGGTTATTGATTTGTTCTGAAATATGGTTGCTCCTGCAAAGACAAGTAAATAATTTTTTTCACTCAGTTGCCAATATTTATCAGCTCAGAGAGTTTTTTGCTGGCTTTCTCCTTTTAAATATTATTGCAGATTCATGGATTTTTATTGCGTCATTGTGTTTCAGTCTACTTCAATCATAATTCTTACACATTTGACTAATAGGGAAGAGGACCTTTTAGACTGATTCCTGTGTCTTTTTTCCATGACGTTACATATTTATGGAAATGTTTAAACACAAAAGTATATAGGGAGTGGTATACTGAACTTCCAATGTATCTATCACTCTCAGTTTTAGCAATTAGCAATAATTTTCTAATTTTGTTTTATCTTTCTCCTGCTGCTTTTTTGACACCCTTGATTTTTATCTCATTGGTAGTTGAAAGTTTGTTTTCTGGTGCGGCAAGGTGTCCCATCCCTAGACCTGGAATTACTCATTTCTTTAAGAAGCCCTGATTGCCTTTAGTAACAAATGGCATCAGACAATAAAACCTGGACATAAAGATTATTGGAAGTTTTTAAATTTGATTTTTCTTTACTTTCCCATCATGTGCTTCATCATATTGGTAGCTGTGTTAGTCTGTTCTTGTATTGCTATAAAGGAATACCTGAGATTGGGTAATTTATTTAAAAAAAAAAAAAGAGGTTTAATTGGCTCACAATTCTGCAGGCTATACAAACATGGTGCCAGCATCCACTCAGCTTCTGGGGAGGCCTCAGGGAGCTTTTACTCATGGCAGAAGGCAAAGCAGGAGCAAGCAGGCCGCATGGCCAGGGCAGGAGCCAAGGGAGTGTGGCAAGGTGCCACATACTTTTAAGCAACCAGATCTCACACAAACTCATTCATCACCAAGGGGATGGCACTAAGCCATTCAAGAGGGATGCACCCCCACGATCCAAACACCTCCCCCTAGATCCCACCTCCAAGACTGGAGATTACATTTCAACATGAGATTTGGGTGGGGACAAATACCCAAACTATATCAGTAGCCTTGTTCCATAAGCAGGGTTACAGGCATTTGAGTAGTAGAGGAAGGGCACTTCTCAAAGATAGGATAAAAAGCTTTATATTTCTATATTAATTGGTCAAAATGTAAGGCATAGATGACAGAGTAGTCAGCTGTTGACATATAAGTGTTTTTAATAAAGGATTTAAAAAGCAAAACAAAACGCCATTTAGTGTTATCAGTTTGCCCCCACTACAATATACGGAAATTCTCAATTTATATGACTTCTAAAGTTTTGCTTGTTACACACTTTGGTTTCTCATAGTAATAATGCAGATGATGAAATGAATTATTCTCAGTTAATAGGGTTAAAAATGTATTATTGGTTTCCAGTTCTTAAAATCTGTATTCACCTCCTTTCCCTTCTGATGCCCCACCAAAATAAAATGTCTAAAAATGAGAAATGAAGAAGCCAGTAACAGTAAATTGGAGGACTACCCAAGGATGATAGTTGAACAGATTTCCGGATCTCTAATTGAGTACCAGTAGGCCCAACTATACCTTCTTCTCCCCTCCTCATACCTCTTTCACCCCTGCACTTGAATACAGATAGCTGGCAAGAATCCCAGGCAAACACGAGGCAGATTTTCTTTAGAGAGCATGAGAAAGATGAAGGCTTCTAAAGTGTGTGCTGTGTTCGTGTAGCAAAAAAGAAAACACCATCTTCTTTCTGGCATTTGAAAGGTCTGCTGGCTCCCCACCCACTCACCCTGTGGGAACACTGCCAGCCAGCTTATGTCCAGCCCACACAGAGCTCCCTCTTTTTATCCCCTCCAGGGGAACAATCTAGCCAAAATCAGACTATCTTCAAAATAACACAGGAAATCTATGTTGGCTAATGAGTCATTCTCTCTTAAATGTGAATGAGTAACCGAAGATCACCAGGCATGGTGGGAAAAACTAATGGCATGAAAGACTAAATAACCAGGAAAATGGCCAGTGGAAAAAGTAAAACTAGTAAGAAAGAACTTTATTTTTAAAAAAGAAGAATAAATCATCTAATATATTCAGAGATCTAAGAAGATACTATATCCGTTAAACAAGAATAGGAGGACACAAGTTTTTACATTGAAAGGGCACACCAAGCGCTGAAATAGAGAATCAAATATGGTACTGTGAGAATTCCAGGATAAACAAAGATCCACAAAGAAATCACATGCATAGTAACAAGAGACTAAATCAAACTGCTTATGAATAACTCTTAATGATTTAAGAAAGAGCCATTGACTATTTTATGCTGTTAGGAGGTCAGGTAGGATGAGCACTAAAAATTCGTTGTTGGATTTAGCAACATGGATGTTGGTGTTTACCTTGAAAAGGTCTACTATGTTTTTTCAGACAGCTACTAAGGTGTTAGGACATAAATACTTGTATATAAGTAGTTATTTGGCCCTAACTATTTAATAAATGAAACTACATGTTGAGCATCCCAAGTTCAGAAATCCAAAATACAAAATGGTTCAAAATCAAAAACTTTTTGAGCATCAATGTGATGTTCTAAAGAAATACTCAGTGAAGCGTTTCAGATTTTAGATCTGGGGTGCTGAACTGTTAAGTGTAATACAGATATTCCCAAATCTGAGAAAAATCCAAAATCCAAAACCCTCTGGTCCCAAGCATTTTGGGTACAGGATACTCAAACTGATTTAGGTATTTCTTTTGGCCTAGGGGGCATTGTGAAAAATTACTGAGATATCAAGGGAGCCACAAACTAAGAAAGTTTGAACATCTCTGCTTTAGAAGCTTATGCTATTCTAAGGATTTAGAAGCATAGCTATTCTAAGGATTTCACCAAAAGGAGGAAACACCTCTTACCTTTTTTTTGTGCTGAAAAGTTTCAGTTTGCAATTTTAAATCTGATCCAAAATGGTCCTAATACAGTTGTTTCAACATTTAAAAAAAAAAAAAAGCAAAGACAACTTTATCCTTTGAAATGCTGGTAGTACATCTTTGCATGATTTTTTTTCTTCTTGCCTCCATAGGTATGGTCTGAATATGCGTTGCTTGGCAGCTCGGGTCAACTATAAGACTTTGATTATTATCTGCGCACTCTTCACTTTGGTCACAGTACTTTTGTGGAATAAGTGTTCCAGTGACAAAGCAATCCAGTTTCCACGGCGTTTGAGTAGTGGCTTCAGAGTGGATGGATTAGAAAAAAGAGCAGCAGCATCTGAGAGTAACAACTATATGAACCATGTGGCCAAACAACAGTCTGAGGAAGCATTCCCTCAGGAACAGCAGAAAGCTCCCCCTGTTGTTGGGGGCTTCAATAGCAATGTGGGAAGTAAGGTGTTAGGGCTCAAATATGAAGAAATTGACTGTCTCATAAATGATGAACACACAATTAAAGGGAGACGAGAGGGGAACGAAGTCTTTCTTCCATTCACTTGGGTTGAGAAATATTTTGATGTTTATGGAAAGGTGGTTCAGTATGATGGCTATGATCGGTTTGAATTCTCTCATAGCTATTCCAAAGTCTATGCACAGAGAGCCCCCTATCACCCCGATGGTGTGTTTATGTCTTTTGAAGGCTACAATGTGGAAGTCCGAGACAGAGTCAAGTGCATAAGTGGGGTTGAAGGTTGGTATCTGTCTGCTTCACTTGCATTTTTCAAGCATGACTGTGTTGAAGAATAAGAAAATGTTGTTAATTATACATCAAGTACGTAGCTTACTATCAAAAGACCTTTCATCACTCTAATTTAGCAGGGAGGAACAGGTTAAGTCTGAACCTAGGGCAGCTTTCTAGATACTATGACTTAAGGGCTGCTGTAAGACCATACCTGGGCAAATAGAATTATTTTATTAACCTAACTCTGAATCTAAAATTCTCACCAGTAAGGTAAAGGCACTGCTTCTCCAGAATTTTGCATTAAAATATATAGCTAGAATCCTATGAGAGATGGGAAAAGGAAACCATCCGGTGGACCCATCAATATACCACTGCAGTCTGGTTACCTAATTAATCAAGTGTCATCTCTGGAAGGAGGTTTCAAGTCTTCAGAACAAGACAATATGTAGATGTTTTTTCTCTGGACTTACACTGAACTCCTAGTCTATTACATACTGTTTTTCATTGTCTTTAAAACCTGGGGCAGTAAGAGTTCCTTGTGGATACAATTAATATGCTTTGGAATTTGCTTTTCAAACCAGAAACCCAAATTGAATTTGACTTTAAAGTATATCACTTTAAAGTATATCACAACAGAGGAAAGGGCTTAATATGTTTTGAGATTTCTTGGTTTGGGATTTACTTTCCTCATTTTGTTATAAAGTGATTTTAAGATCTTAATATTTTTAAATCTGTATTGAAATAAGCTTTTAACTAAACTTAATATATATTTTTTTGCTCTGAAAAGAAGTTTGTGCTCACTTGGTGACCATGTGGATGTTTTCGGACTCCTACAGACCAAAGGATTATAGCCCACCCATGTCTGTGAAGTTAATGGTGTGTTTATTCATCAAGTTGGAAATTGGAATTTACGTATCTGATGCAGGAGTTTTTTCCTTTGTTTTTACTACTTATATAATTTTTTATAATATCTTTTTCTCTTCTTTTGAGACGGCATCTCACTCTGTCACCCAGGCCTGGAGTGTAGTGACACTGTCATGGCTCACTGCAGTCTCGATCTCCCAGGCTCCACCATGCCCAGCTAATTCTTTTTAATTTATTTTTTGTAAAGACAGTGTCTCACTGTGTTGTCCAGGCTTATCTCAAATTCCTGGACTCAAGCAGTCCTCCCGCCTTAGGCTCCCAAAGTGCTGGAATTACAGACATGAGGCACCGTGCCTGGCCAATATCCTTACCAAATGTTTAGAAGAGAGAAGCGACCAGATTCACCTACATTTTTACCACCTCAATATAATTATTATTATTTTTGTATTTTCTCTGGAGGGCTTTGTACTTAGACATGTATTTTAGCATAATCATAATGATATTTACTATACAGTGATTCAGGACAGTAATAGAGATTTCAAGGATATTCAGAGTCAAACCTTTTTTTCCGGCAATTTTTTAAACGCATAAAATTAATAGATGCCTAAATTCTAAAATAAAAAAGTAAAAAGTACCCATGACCACCATTAATATTTTGACTTTTTCCCCCAATCTTTTTGTTGTTGTAGAAATATATTTTTTATTTTATTTTATTTTGTTTTTAACTTTTAAGTTCAGGGGCACATGTGCAGCTTTGTTATATAGGTAACCTCATGTCATGGAGATTTGTTTTACAGATTATTTTGTCACCTAGGTATTAAGCCTAGAACCCATCAGTTATTTTTCTGATCCTCACCCGCCACCTACCCTCCACCCTCCAGTAGGCCCCAGTGTGTGTTGTTCCCCTCTATGTGTCCATGTGTTTTCATCATTTAGCTCCCACTTAGAAGTGAGAACCACACAGTATTTAGTTTTCTGTTCCTGCATTGGTTTGCTAAGGATAATGGCCCCTAGCTCCGTCCATATTTCTACAAAGAACGTGATTTCTTTCTTTTTATGGCTGCATACTAGAAATGCATCTTTTAAAAAAATTCAGATCATACTGTATGGTCAGTTTTTATTCTGGTATTTTCTATTTAACACGACTATTTCCTCTCACTGAATATTTATTGAACATTTTAATAACTAGTATTTGTAGTAAAGACATGCCATGATATATGTAATGTATGAGACCCTGCTCTTTAGTTGTACACTTAGGTCATTCCCAGGTTTTTTATGGTTCTTTTTTTTTTGAGATGGAGTCTCGGTCTGTTGCCCAGGCTGGAATGCAGTGACGCGATCTCGGCTCACTGCAAGCTCCGCCTCCTGGATTCACGCCGTTCTCCTGCCTCAGCCTCCCAAGTAGCTGGGACTACAGGCGCCTGCTACCATGCTGAGCTAATTTTTTGTATTTTTAGTAGAGACAGGATTTCACCGTGTTAGCCAGGATGGTCTCGATCTCCTGACCTCGTGATCCGCCTGCCTCGGCCTCCCAAAGTGCTGGGATTACAGGCATGAGCCGCCACGCGCGGCCCTTATGTTTTTTAATTAATGTTTTATTTTTAATTTTTGTGGGTACATAGTAGGTGTATGTATTTATGGGGTATATTAGATATTTTTATATAGGCATGCAATGTATAATAATAATCACATCAGGGTTAATGGCATATCCATCACCTCAAACATTTATCCTTTATTTGTGTTACAAACAATCCAGTAATATTCTTTTAGTTATTTTTAAATGTATAATAAATTAAGATCGAGTGAATGAAATCTGGTATTTGGTAGCACAAAGGGTAACTACATTTCCATTTCTTTGCTATTATAAATGTTGCAGATTTTCATTGTTAATTTTTATTTGCTATTTTAATTTTATTCTCATTGTAGTGTATTCCTATTCTGAGAATATAATTAACTGCAATGTCAAATAACCTGCCAAACCTTTGTACTCTTTTGCCAGCCGTTTTCCAGAAAGGTGGAACTTGCTCCTACTTCCAGTAGCAGAGTATGAGGGTGTCATTTTCACCCAACTCTTGCCATCATGGAACATTGTTTTTCTGTCTGTTGGTTACAAAGGGATATTATAATTTTCTCTCTTTAACAACTAGTGAGGTCAGATATCTTTTTCTTATACTTTTTGCCATATTTTCATGTTCTTTACCCCTTTTTCTAATGTGATAAGTGGAGTTTTTAAAAAATTTATTTGTGTGAACTTATGTAGTAAGGGTAGCAATACTCATATATATGTTAAAGATATTTCTTCAATTTGGTTGTCTTTTCATTTTACATATGATTTGTTGGTTTTAGAAGTTTTTAGTTCCATTTATTGAACTTATGGGGTTTTTTTGGATCTTTGTGCCTCTTCGTTTTATGCTTAGAAAGGCACTTGCCATACCACATTATGATCAGCTTTTCACTTTTAATTTCTCTGACAGTTTTATGGTTTCATTTTTTTACATTTAACTTCTTTAGTTCTGCTAAATTGATTTATATTTTGGCAAATGGTACAAAGTCACAGCCTAATTTTAAACGTTTTTCCCCAATATGTATTGAATCATCTCTTTTCCCACTGATTTTGATGGAATATTCGTCATTACACTAAATTTAGGAGTACTAGAATGAGTTTCTGGGCTGCTGTTTGGTTTCATTGATCAGTCTCAGTTCTTGTGCTAGTTGCACATTATTGTAGTCACCAGTCATCTTTAATGAGGTTGTATAAACTACCTTTTATTTGAATTACAGAGGGGATCCCCCTCTTGGAGGAAAGATACAAATGTTAAAAAGCTTACCTGTAGCCTAATTCCGTAAACATTGTTTTGAATATACAACAAAACACTTAAAATTCTGTAGATTCCCAGTCTCTGCTGTGCTCATCAGATTCTTATTAATTTTAGAACTACAGATAGTAGTTTATCTCTCAATACATACGTGATTCAGCAATACAATATTATATAAATGTAGGATTTATAGCTCCTATGTAAGAAATTACTACGATATGGCCAGGCGCAATGGCTTAAGCCTGTAATCCCAGCACTTTGGTAGGCCGAGGCAGGCGGATCACGAGGTCAGGAGATCGAGAACATCCTGGCTAACACAGTGAAACCCCGTCTGTACTAAAAAATACAAAAAACTAGCCGGGCGAGGTGGTGGGCGCCTGTAGTCGCAGCTACTCGGGAGGCTGAGGCAGGAGAGTGGCGTAAACCTGGGAGGCGGACCTTGCAGTGAGCTGAGATCTGGCCACTGCACTCCAGCCTGGGCGACAGAGCGAGACTCCGTCTCAAAAAAAAAAAAAGAAAAAAAAAATTACTGGCCGGTTGCGGTGGCTCAAGCCTGTAATCCCAGCACTTTGGGAGGCCAAGATGGGTGGATCACGAGGTCAGGAGATCGAGACCATCCTGGCTAACACGGTGAAACCCCGTCTCTACTAAGAAATACAAAAAACTAGCCCGGCGAGGTGGCGGGCGCCTGTAGTCCCAGCTACTCGGGAGACTGAGGCCGGAGAATGGCATGAACCCGGGAGGCGGAGCTTGCAGTGAGCTGAGATCCGGCCACTGCACGCCAGCCTGGGCTACAAAGCAAGACTCCGTCTCAAAAAAAAAAGAAAGAAAGAAATTACTAAGATAAACACTAATACCAAACATTTAAAAGTTGTGCTTAGAACTTTACAAAAGGTAATCCATTAATGAATTATTTCAAGAATCTGTGGTGAAATATACAAACGAAATTCGTGTTTTAAAAAACACTTCTTAAGAATTACATTTTAATAGGAAAGATATAAAAAAGAATTTCAAGCTGTTTATATTTTAATTGCCAAGTCACAGCTGGCTTTTTTTTTTTTTTTTTTTTTTTTTTTTTGGAGACAGAGTCTTGCTCCATCATCCAGGCTGGAGTGCAGTGGTGCCACTTTGGCTCACTGCAACCCCCGAGTCCTGGGTTCAAGCGATTCTCCTGTCTCAGCCTCCCAAGTAGCTGGGATTACAGGCACCCGCCACCACTCCCAGCTAACTTTTTGTATTTTAGTAGAGATGAGGTTTCACCGTGTTGCCCAAGCTGGTCTCAAACTCCTGAGCTCAGGAAATCCACCCATCTCAGCCTCCCAAAGTGCTAGGATTACAGGCGTGAGCTACCGTGCCCAGCCACAACTGGCTTTTTAAGCAAATACATTAACCATCAGATGACATACCTAATTAGTAGACCACACTTTGACATTGGAGGGAAAGATGAGTATGTGGTAACTTGATAAGTATAAATGTTTAAGAAAATTTCAGGATTAATATTGAAAATAGAACTGTGGTGACATTAACTATAGGCATCTAAATTGTGCAGAATTCGAATGTATGAAACAGGATTATGAAACGTGACATCTATAGCCATGAGCAAGAGTAACACACATAAAAAACCAGTCCTTAAAAGGTAATTTGTAGCATTGCACTATTTGTTAACAAATAATGAATGAGAGTGAAAGAATACTTAATTTTTGTTTTTCACATCTGGTTAATTTGGTACTAGATCTGGTCAGTATGAGAGCAGTATTATGAGGAAGCCCACAACTTCCTGATAACCCTGTAAGATTCCCCAGAAGTAAATCAGTGAGGAGTGGTATTAGGAATAGGCTTGTAAATGTCTTGATATGATTATTCATTTTGTTTCTCTATTTTATAGGTGTGCCATTATCTACACAATGGGGACCTCAAGGCTATTTCTATCCAATCCAGATTGCACAGTATGGGTTAAGTCATTACAGCAAGAATCTAACTGAGAAACCTCCTCACATAGAGGTATATGAAACAGCAGAAGACAGAGACAAAAACAACAAGCCTAATGACTGGACTGTGCCAAAGGGCTGCTTTATGGCTAATGTGGCTGATAAGTCTAGATTCACCAATGTCAAACAGTTTATTGCACCAGGTAAGTTATGTGTTATATGTGCCTGCTAATTTTATGTTGGTTTATGGGACCCTGATATTCCCTTAAAATTTTAATATGGTTTAAAAAACACATAAGCAGACCCTTTATGTTACATATATAAAGCAACAAATGGTGTCACCCCAGTGAAATCTCTAAAAAAGATAGAGCTAAAAAGTCAAGGTTATAAAAAGGAATATTTACTATGTAAAGAGCCAAGCCATAGATTGAATGGTAAGGTCCGGGTTACTGCACAATGTATACCTGCCTCCAGGGGTCTATATCCAATAGGAAAGAAGTTCCTCCATTTAGTATTTCAGTACAGTATAGTTTAATTTTTAAACTTTTGCAGTAAATAGAATGGTTTTAAGGAGACAGCCATCCTTTCCTTTGCCTACCCTTTGCCAATAGCTTTTAATTTTTTCAGGATAATACAGCATTACCAAAGAGGCCTGTTTCCCATATTGGAATGTGTTAATGTAGTAGATTATCTCAAACTTCATGTAAAGCCATTTTCATTAATAAAATAATTTACAAAAATTAACTTTATGCAGCATTTCCCCTTTTACTAAGACAGTCTCATTAATTAGAATCTAATGCATTTTCCTGCACTAATCAATATCAATGAGAATTAATGAGTCCATTACTTAAGAAGACAATGAAATAATTTTAGTTAGCACCGCAGGCTAATTCTCTTTGGGGGAATGTTGTCAAGTACAGAACTTGTTCCACCCTCCCACCAATCTTGCCGATGGTAAATGAAAAGAGAGGAAAGGTTATAAGACCTCTTCTGTATTTTCTTCTTCTTCATTGATGACTGTGTAATTTATAGACCCTGAAAGCCACAATACAAACCTACTCATTCTAGATAGCCTTAAGTAATGAATTTATGAGTACTGAATGCAGTGCAAATAATAGATGACCTTTACTTTTTGTTCTGTGACTAGAACTCCTTTTTTCCCATGGCATTCTGTGATATTCTGGTACACAGAGCATCTTTGCTTATTGTAAACAACAGGTTTGGCTGAATGAGAAAGTACAACTGAATGTTTAAGAATATTTAGGTTGTGATACCTAAGAGGTTATTGCAACAGGAAATGATTAGACTATGCAAAAGAACTTTTGGGTGCACTCAACAAACTTATTTTTGCACCAGTTAATAATGGTTGTCTGGATTAGGGTGGAATCAGCAGCCCTCACCTTGATCTTCTTGAGTGTTTAGAAGGTTTTCTAGGACAGTCTTTTGAACTCTGTCCTGTTTAGAGCAACAGATTTCATTGTGCACTTTTGGGTGCTCTGAGTAATACAAAAGATAGGTTCCCACATCTTAAGTGAGGGATCTTCACCTTAGCCCCTCATTCTGTAGCCAGTAGCTGGAGATAAAACTACTTCCTAAGATGATTTTAAGCATATAGAGGAGAGAACTCTGTCTCTAACAGCCAGTCTGTGAGTGGGACACAGCTATTCTAAGTTGGAACTCCCTGTTGGTGGAAGCGTGCTAGCTGGGAATGGAATTCTGTGTGTGCATGTACAGGTTGAGTATCCCTTATCTGAAATGCTTGGGACTAGAAGTGTTTCAGATTTTGGAATATTTACATATACATAAATATCCTGGGGATGGAACTGAAGTCTAAACACAAAATTCTTTTACATTTCATATGCTATACACATAGCCTGAGGGTAACTTCTTATAATATTTTTAATAATATATGCCACCCATCATGAGGGAAGATGTGGAATTTTCCACTTGTGGCATCATGTTAGCATTCAAAAAGTTTTGGATTTTGGAGCATTTCAGATTTCGGAGTTTTGAACTAAGGATGCTGCACCTCCAGTTGCATACTATAAGAGTATGAGAGAAGGTGAGTTGGAGATACGTGGGAGTTACTGCTCAGAACAGAGTGGAGGAAGGGAATCAAAGAGGTGAGACTATTTTATTGAAGCACAGGTATGAGAAAGGAGAGTTCTTAGAGGATATAGACCTCATGGGAGATAAATTCAGAGAATCACCATTAAGAGGAAATTGGAACTTGTACATAAAAGCATTTTGCATAAAAGCAAATATAAAAGAATTTTGTGTTTAGACTTCAGTCCCATCCCCAGGATATTTATGTATATGTAAATATTCCAAAATCTGAAACACTTCTAGTCCCATAAAAGCATAGGCCCAAGTGAGATGAGATCCTGGAGGACCACAAGCTGAATGCTGTTGGCCTTTTTTTTTCCTCTTTCTTGGCCTTCAATTTTTTTTCTGAAAGGGGATAAAATCAAATATGGGTAAAGAGTCATATAATAGGTTCTGCAGCATATTTTTGTTGTTTATTTGCTTATTTGTTGAGTAATGTTTTCCTTTTTCTAATTTTAAAATTGAATGAATTGAAACTTTAGGCCTGTCCTACTCTATCAAATTAAATTAGCTTTCCCTTTCCCCAAGCACACTTTTCATTTGATTTCCATGACCTCACTTTCTCCTATCTCTGTAGCCATTCTTGCTCAGGCTTCTTGGGAGCTTCTCTTCTTCTGCCTGATTCTTCTTTCTCTCGGTGTTTCTCAAGATTTTGAGTAGGGCCTCTGCTCATGCTACATAGTAAATCTGTTGATTAAATGAATGGATTGATAACAGTTTTTGTTGGATATGAAACAGTGATTTAAAGGCTCTTCTTTTTTTCCCCAGCTTTATTGAGGTATAACTGGCAAACGTATACAATGTGATGCCTTGATATACATAGATATTGTGAAATGATTACCATAATTAAATTAGTTAACACATCCATCACCTCATAGTTACCTTTCTTTGTATGGTGGTGGTGGTGGTGAGAACATTTAAGAGATATTTTAGCACATTTCAGGCATACAGTACAGTAAACTATAGTCACCATGCTGTACATTAGACCCCTAGAACTTACTCGTCTTATATCTGAAGTTTGTACCCTTTGATCAACATCTCCCCATTTTTCCCACCCCCCAGCCCAACAACCACCATTCTACTTTCCTGTGAGTTCAGTTGTTTGGGGGTCCACATATAAGTGAGATCATACAGTATCTTTCTCTGACTTGTCACACGTAGCATAATGCCTTCAGGGTTCATCTATGTTGTCACAAATGGCAGGATTTCCTTCTTTGTTATGGCTAATATTCTATTCTATATGTTATACACACACACACATATACACCATGTTTTCTTTGTTTATCCATACTAGACACTTAGGTTGCTCCCATGCCTTGGCTATTGTGAATAATGCTGCAAAGAACACAGGAGTACAGATATCTCTCTTTTTGAGATAATTGATTTCCTTTCCTTGGGGTATATACCAGGAAGTGGGATTGATGGATCATTGGTAGTTCTATTTTTGATTTTTTGAGGAACCTCCATTCTGTTTCCTAATGACTATGCCAATTTACTTTCCCACCCAAAGTGCACAAGGGTTCCCCTTTCTCCACATCGTTACCAGTACTTCTTATCTCTTCCCTTTTTGATGATAGTCATCCCAACAGGTGTAAGGTGATGATATATCATTGTGGTTTTGCTTTGCATTTATTTCCTTGGTGATTAATGATGTTGAGCACCTTTTTATATACCTTTTGGCCACTCATATATCTTCTTTGAAAAAGTGCCTATTCAGATCATTTGCTTATTTTTTAATCAGATTTTTTTTTTTTTGCTATTTATATAAGTTCCTGATAGATTTTGGATATTAACCTCTTATAAGATATATACTTGTACATATTCTCACCTGTTCTATAGGTTGCTTTTCATTTTGTTGATTGTTTCCCTTGCTGTGCAAAAGCTTTTCAGTTTGATGTAGTCCCACTTGTTTGCTTGTGCCCCTTTTGCTTGTACATTTGATGTCAAATCTAAACAATCATTGCTAAGACCAATGTCAAAAGTATTCTTAAATGTTGATCATCCTTTATTGCCTAAAGTGCATGTATATGTGTCACATATACCAAAAATAAACAGTTACGGTAACTCCTGGGAATAACTGGTCAGGAGAGGATGGGTCATGGGCTTCAAACAATAAAAAAACAAAACTTTCTATTAGATTTGAAGGAGGAATCTTCAGATAGCCTAGTACTTCCAGTAGAGCTCAGAACCTTACCTGTTACATTGCCAAACTGGTTGCCACCATCCCATTTGCTCCCATTCAGATCCTCCTGAATGATGCCAGGAGGTTATTTAACCTCCTCTGTGTATCTATAAAATGGGAATTAAACGATTTGTAAGATTGTTGTGAAGATTATAATTGTTGGTTGGTTAATTTGAGGATTGTGACTTCTGTCACTTCTCCTGGATGACTCAGTAACCCCCTCTGCTGGTGTTACAGTCTTTGGGAAATTAATACATTGGCTTTTTAAAAGATTACATCCCTTGACATTGTTCATTACTGAGTTCTTTGGACTGGTTTGTCATATGAAGACATAAGGTGACTGATTAAACCATGTCATTTCATTACATTTGTGTAAATAAAATTGAAATTCTGGGAGGAAATGGGTACTCTTTCAGCTTCTGAAATTCTGGGAGGAAATGGGTACTCTTCCAGCTTCCTCACACTTGGATTTCTAAAGATGGGTCATTGTTACCCACTTTGGCCAGAATAGATGTCATAGTTAATAATCCCATCTGATGAGAATGAAAAAATAAGTAGCACTCAAGATAGTTTGCTCCACTGAATATAATTTAATCTTGAGTGGTTCATAAGTCAATTCAGAATCCTACAATGTTTCAGGGACGTTGTCCTGAACTTCAGATCCCATTTTACTATAGATGCAGAAAAATGCTAGTTAAGAGAGAGAGTACATGTTGACATTTTGCCAGATAAAATGGATTTTTTACTGTATTAGAAGTTTACTTCTGAAATAATTTTTTCTGTTAAGTTACTCAGAGCATTGTTTGATGCATAAGTCTATGAGGATGTTCTCATTCTTGATACAACTTTCAGAATTGTCTGTTCCATCCAATGAAGTAATTAAGAGCCTTGGGCCAAATATAACCATACTGCTAGAGTCCAGTGTTACAAGAGTTAAATGATCAACTCAACATACTGATGCCCTCCAAGTATACACTATCATCAGTTCACATTTATTTTTCCCTTTTTCTTTTTTTTTAAGAGACAGAGTCTTGTTCTGTCACCCAGAATGAGAGTGGTGTGATCATAGCTCACTTCAGCCTCAAACTCCTGGGCTCAAGCAATCCTCCCACCTTAGCCTCCCAAGTACCTAGGACTACAGACACATGCCACTGCACTTGGCTATTTTATTGTATTTTTTGTAGAGTTAGGATCTTGCTTTCTTGGCCAGACTGGTCTCAAGCTCCTCACTTCAAGCAGTCCTCCTGCCTTGGCCTCCCAAACTGCTGAGTGTGACCAGTTGTGCCCAGCCCAGTTCACATTTCTGATCTTTGCTCCTGGTGACACACTAAAGATTTTTTCAAGGATTCTGCAAAGCAGAGATCTGCTTCTATGGCTGTGTCTAAGAGAAGCTTTCTATTGAATATTCTTATAAGAATACCATCTCCAATATCATTTGTCTTTTTCACAGTCTGAACCTGAGTCCAGGAAACGTGGATTCTAGTCACTGCTCTACCACTAATTAGCTTTTGGCATTGGGCAAACCATTTAACCTTGCAAAGCCTACATATGTTCACCTCTAAAATGGAGATGTAATATAATAATTCCTGCCCTACCAGCTTCAGAAGATTAGGTGTCAAATGAGATAATACATGTGAATGCATTTTGGACATTTAAGCTGTGGAAAGATCAAGATATTAAGATTTTCCTTTAATATTTTTAAATTTGTACTACATATATTTTTGTTGTTCTTATTCTTGCTGCTGCTGCTGCTATTTTAATATGCTCAGTTTCTTGGTAGATCTAGATCAGCAGTATTCAAAAAGTCATCTTTCTGGGAATTAACCATCATTAATAACTATAAATATTCAAGAGAAATTTGCTCTTTAATAATTTGTCAGATAAAACAGCTTTAACTATTTTTTTAGCCTCTGAAGCCAGTGGCTTTGGAATAATAACCATCATTTATTACTATATTCTACTCCATTGTCTTTTTTAAAATCCTCACAATTACCCTGCAAGGTAATATTATCTCTATTTAACATGTGAAAAAGCTGAGGCTCAAAGAAACTGCATCTTGCCAGACTTCTCAAAGCTAGTGGTTGAACAAAAATTCAAATCTGAGGTTTTTAAACTCCAAAGCCTGTGCTTTACCCTGCCCACTCCACCATTCTCTCACTTTTTGTTGTATACATGAGCCCATTGCTTAATTTCCAGAAATTTTGTTAGCACTTCTAGCAAGTATGTGAAAGCAAATCTATCATTTTCGAAATCAAATTAATAATGTGTTGTGGAGCGAGACCAGGCAACCCGGGTTCAAGTCTTGTACCTTGGGCAAGTTACTTCCTTGTGTCTCAGCTCCTCATCCATAAAGTAGGAACAGTAATAGCACCTACCCTTGTAATTGTTCAGGGGATTAAATGAGTAAATAGATGTAAAGCCCTTAGAACATAGTAAGTACATATTAAATGCTAAATAATTTAAAATTCATGTATAATAACCATTTCTTCTAGCTTCTTTCTTGCAATATTATGTGCTGAGCCAGCTTTTGGCTTTTTCTTTTTTTCCTGTTTGCAGAATAGGTATACTAGAATAGTCATTGATTTTACTCATCAGCTAGTATTAGATTTAGAAAAGGCAGTTTTGATCTACAGTACCTTAGCCATTTACTCTTAATCCTCTACTATAAACTAGACAGGGCAAAAGGTAAGAGCTTTGATCTGATGCTCACAAGCCATCATGAACTCACCAATTCTTTCGTTTGTTTTTGGTTAATTTAGTAAAAAATAAAATTACAAATGATCTGATACTGAAAATATTTAAGGGTTAATTTTGTGTGGTCAGGGTTTTCAAGGATGAATTGCAATTTGATTTCAAATACAAAAGTGCTTTTCTTCTAACCAGTCTGTTGGTATATTCTCCCCTGCAGAAACCAGTGAAGGTGTATCCTTGCAACTGGGAAACACGAAAGATTTTATTATTTCATTCGACCTCAAGTTCTTGACAAATGGAAGCGTGTCCGTGGTTCTAGAGACCACAGAAAAGAATCAGCTCTTCACTATACATTATGTCTCAAATGCTCAGCTAATTGCTTTTAAAGAAAGAGATATATACTATGGCATTGGGCCCAGAACTTCATGGAGCACAGTTACCAGGGACCTGGTCACTGACCTCAGGAAAGGAGTGGGTCTTTCAAACACAAAAGCTGTCAAGCCAACCAAAATAATGCCCAAGAAGGTGGTTAGGTTGATTGCAAAAGGTAAGGGATTCCTCGACAACATTACCATCTCTACCACAGCCCACATGGCTGCATTTTTTGCTGCTAGTGATTGGCTAGTAAGGAACCAGGATGAGAAAGGTGGCTGGCCAATTATGGTGACCCGTAAGTTAGGGGAAGGGTTCAAGTCTTTAGAGCCAGGATGGTATTCTGCCATGGCGCAAGGGCAAGCCATTTCTACATTAGTCAGGGCCTATCTGTTAACAAAAGACCATATATTCCTCAATTCAGCTTTAAGGGCAACAGCCCCTTATAAGTTTCTGTCTGAGCAGCATGGAGTTAAAGCTGTGTTTATGAATAAACATGACTGGTATGAAGAATATCCAACCACACCTAGCTCTTTTGTTTTAAATGGCTTTATGTATTCTTTAATTGGGCTGTATGACTTAAAAGAAACTGCAGGGGAAAAACTCGGAAAAGAAGCAAGGTCCTTGTATGAGCGTGGCATGGAATCTCTTAAAGCCATGCTGCCCTTGTATGACACTGGCTCAGGAACCATCTATGACCTCCGTCACTTCATGCTTGGCATCGCTCCTAACCTGGCTCGCTGGGACTATCATACCACCCACATCAATCAGTTGCAGCTACTCAGTACCATTGATGAGTCCCCGATCTTCAAAGAATTTGTCAAGAGGTGGAAAAGCTACCTTAAAGGCAGCAGGGCAAAGCACAACTAGAGCTCACAACCAAAATTATACTTCAGCCTCTGCTGTACACAGAAACTACAGGCTCTGTCTCAGGAGAGCATAGGCACATTTTAAAAGGTTATGTACTAGGTTTTTATGGATTCTATCAAAGTGATAAGTGATCCTTAAAACCAGCCTTCTAAAATAATTGCATTCCATGGGTTGGGTATTTAGACATGTAGGTGGCATTTAGAACACAATGTTTAATCAATGGGCTGAACAAAGATGTTTCACTTTGCCTTGCCCATCACCCTATACAGTTTCGCAGATAGTCTAGTCACTCTTTGTGAGAAAGATAATGGTAAGTAGTTGCTACTGGCCAACTGTCTAGCACTTACCTGAAAACTTAGTATGGAGCTCTTTTAAAATGTGATTATTTATATTTATGTTGAAAGCAGACTTTAAAAAAATAATGTGCTGTAATACAGTAAATATGTACTTGTAGCCTGGATAGCAGACTGTGTTCAACTTTTTAAAAAGATGTTTCATTTCTATAGATTAATTTCTTGGGAGCAAATGAGTATTTGTTGCATTTGTTCAATTTGTTGTATATGGTGAATATTTAATTATGGTTTTCTTGAAATGTGTAAATTAAAAACACAACCAGTGTTCAGGCTTCACAGTTATATAATGTAAGCACAACTAAAATGAAACCTGTTGACTGCACAAGAAATTACAAAAATGTTTCTGTTTTGAAACTTGATCTACAATCAGTAAAAGTTTGATAATCAGTGTATCCCTCCCCAACCCCCATTGTGACAGTTTCTTTTTGTCACTATCTAGAATTTTGTATTTTATTTCAGACTATACCTTGGAGTTTTGTATATTTTGAGAGAGATATTTTTGGGACATTATTTCGGAAACTTATTACAAATCTAAATTTGGAAAGAGAGTAGCTTTAAAGCCACCACCATATTTTATTTTTTTAGGATTTTTCCCCCTTTAAATAAAAATATTAGATCAAATACTACATACAAGAATCATAGCAAAGTTTTTTTTTTCTACCAAGATCATTCTTGATCATCAGCTTCCCAAACTAGTGAGTCTGTGCATCATTGGTTTTTTTTTTTATTTAATTTTAAGTTATTCTAGCTATTAGAAGAGATGTTACTGCATTTATGTGTAATCAGATCTTTATTTAGGTATATATATTCTCCTATACCGCACATAAATAGATTTCAGAGCCCCCATACAATGGGCAGTGTCTGCTATAGGGCTTCAGGCATTAAATAAAACCGAGGGATGTTGATTTTGCTGTGACAGTACACTAAATCAATAGTATATCTTATACAGTTTGAAAATATGATACCCTACACTTTCAGGGGACCGAGTCTGACAAACACAATGCATTTATCTGTGACCTGTATCAAGTGCACATTTAGGAGCCAGGTAGGTTACCTGCTTACACACTATATTTTAATTGAATTCAAACTACCAAGCACTACTTAGAAACTGGAAAACATATATATATATATATATATACATATATATATATATATATATATGTTAGCATCAAAGAGGGCAGAAGCAAAGAAGATACAGATCTGCACTGAAGACATTAAACTGACCATAGAAAAGTAAGCTTGAACTCCCAATTGATGTGACCACACTCTTCTTAATTTTGCTCACAATAAAAACACTTTTGAGTTATTAGGCTTACCCCTAGCTTTTGATCTTTGCATTTCATATATGTTAGATGTCTCAGCAAGCATATCTGGTCTCCCCTAATTTTTATTCCCAGTGCCAATGTGCAAAATAAACTTTCTCCAATCTGGGAACCTTTCTTACTTCCCCATATTTTTTATTATTAAGAATGGTTCATACGTCTGCTTTGTTTGCATACTGGTCTTCAGATTATGAGACTCGATGATAACAGTATGGTACTGCTTCTGTGACAAATACCGTGCCTTAACAATGTGGCTGTCCTTTTCCACTGAAGAAGGAAAGACTTTTTGATCTAGAAATAGCGTTGTGATTTCCTTGCTGTTGGTTTTACACTGCCTTCCACATTGCAACAGCAACTTGATTTGTCTTGTGATGCCAGAATTTTCTAAGAGGAGGAGTTGAGCCTATAGCAGCATTGTCAGTACAGACCAGTGGTTCTCAAACTTTAAAATGCCTCAGCATCACTTGGGAGCTTATTGAAATGCAGATCCCAGAGTCGGTAAATCTGCCTGTGAAGTCTGATAGTCTGCATTTGTAATGAGCATTCAGGTGATTCTGACGCAGGGGAGCTGGGGGCATACAGGGAGGAACACTGCCCTACACCATCCATTGCATTTTTGCCTCTAAAGAGCTACAGAATTTTCTAGGGTTTTAAATTATGTAAAATGTTTACTTATTCTGAGCTTAGAATGGGGAGGGTATTTTTAAATTTTATTATTTTGTTTCTTTAAATTTTTCTTTGCTTTAAGATTATAGGTATTAGGTTTGTTTTTGTTTTGTTCTGTTTTGTTTTTGTTTTTCCACTTATCTTGAGTTCACTTTGATGTTACATCTATTGCTACTTCATTTGTAAAACCAGCCAAAAGTTTCTGGATGAAGGTCAAGTTTGACCTTTTAGGAGTTACTGTACATAAAAGCTTCATCCAAGAACCATCCAGTGCACAGAAGCAAATGCAAAAATGACACAAGCACAACTCTCCAGACGTGGCTCCTTTTCCTTTCTCAGTGCAGACTCTCACTGAAAGCTGCTATTTTCATCCTCCTTGTGGTTGCTTTTCTTGTTTCTCTTCCACTGTACATGTGGGTTATATACCATGTGTTAAATATGCAATAACGTGTTTACAGGATGCCCTTCTGAAGGGTAGTCCTTTGTAAAGCTGTACAGACTTTGCAGTTTAAGCACAATGTGCACATGTTAGTTTTATATACAGCAAAACTTGATTTTTTGCAGATGGAAAGGTATTTTGTTTCTATACAAAGTAAATGGATTGTTTGTGCTTAATGTAAAGCCGCTTTATAAAATTGTAAAATAAAGTTTTTATCTTAAAAAGAATATACCTGGATATTTCTCTTGCTTCTCAAATTATTCTAAGAAGGTTATTTGAGCCCAGCAAGCAGATTTCTGACCATTTCCTGTTCAACCCGTGACCAGAAGTCAAGACAACAAATGTAGTTCATCAAAGGCATACCAAGCCCTGTCAGACAATGTGTGGGAACAAATAGTATACATGGGCTTTAATCCTAAGGAGCCTTAGCCTACAAGGGGGAACACAGTGTATACTAAACACTTTAAGAAAAATAAAATGCTAAATTGTGTGCTCAGGGAAGGTGTTAGGGAAGAGACAGAGCCTCAACTGGTGTTCCAGGGGTGGAGTCCAGGTGGAAGACGAGAGAGAGTAACCTGAGCAAAAACAGGTGCCCATGCCAGGTGAGAGGATGGCCTTTCCCACGCTCATTCAGACTGGGTAACCATTTTTTATTTAGATTTATGTGAGAGTTTGTCCCTCATATATTTTCTTTACTTCTTCAGAGCGATTAGCATTATTTAATGTTTACCTCCTTCTCAGAGAATAATGAATTAACCTCCCAAACAGAGAAAACCAGAGACCAGAGTCTGGCTTCATGTTATGTTTCATTGCACAGTATTTTTTGGATTATGAACATTCTGCACCATTTATATAATGGAATTACAATTGATCACCAATCAACTTTTTCCAGCTGATGGGTGCACAGATTTTGACAGGCTACTAATCAACATTCTTGGCAGCTTTTCCTTCTCCACCGTCTTCAGTTGAGAAATGGCCATAAGGTTGCAAGCAGTCTTGGGCTGAATGAGCTCTCCAGCTGCTCTTGCTTTGATTTTGCTGCTTGTAGCCAAACTGTTAATATTTTGGCTGTTCTGCCTTAGTGCACTGAGCATCTCATGTTCATCTCCCCGTTGCCCTTGAGAGGGGGTGGGCCCTCCATACTCCAGAGAACTTACTTGGTAGTCTGATGAGTGCTCCTTCCCTTCATAGCCACAGGCTCTGGCGGCCACTGTGTGCCTTGTGACCCTGCCTCCTCTGGCATGACTTAGATGAGGGGCTAATCCCCCTCACTCAAGCTGGCTGGCCAATCAGTCTTTTCCAGGAATTCAAAATGGGATGGATTAAAAAACTAAAGCAGATACACAGTGAAAAGCAGAGTTGAAAAAACAGAATCTTGACAATGCTCCAGGCCCTGGATCCAATGCCCTTATGAGGCCAGCTGTATGCCTCTCAGGTTCCGTGAGATACTACTGTATCCTTAAGATAAATTCTTACGTTTGCTGAACTTGGCTGGATTTAGTTTCTGTTACTTGCAACAGATGAGCCCTAATTAATAACATGTCTCCATTATAGAGGAAAATACAGTGTAAATTCTGCATTTTCCTCCAATCTGGACCCTATTGTATTAACTTGCTAGAGCTGCTGTAATGAATACCACAGACTGGGTGGCTTACACCAGAAATTTATTCTTCTCACAATTCTGGAGGCTTGAAGTCCAAGATTAAGATGTTGGTAGGTTTGGTTTCTTCCAAGACCTCTCACATGTCTTTCAGATGGTGCCTTATTGCTGTGTCTCAAGGTTGTCTCTCCAACTGTGTTCTCTGTGTCTGGGGCCCACTCATATGACCTCATTTTACCTTAATTACTTAAGGCCTGTCTGTAAATACAGTCACATTCTGAGATGCCGGGGAGTTAGGACTTAACATGTGAGTGGTGAGGGGGACACAAGTCAGTAACAACCACTCAAAGTGTTGCCATTTAATTTGATGATGATCATTGAAGGACAAAACTCAAATCTCAAGGAGACATTAGTTGGGCAGAAATCTAGACTTGGGACTCAGAATACAGAGCTCCCTGGCTCAGCCATTAGAGCATCAAGAATTTACTCAGGCCAGGTGTGGTGGCTCACACTTGTAATCCCAGCACTTTGGGAGGCTGAAGTGGGCGGATCACCTGAGGTCAGGAGTTCAAGACCAGCCTGGGCAACATGGTGAAACCCCATCTCTACTCAAAATACAAAACAATCAGGTGTGTGGTGGTGCATGCCTATAATCCCAGCTACTCAGGAGGGTGAGCCAGGAGAATCACTTGAACCCTGGAGGGAGAGGTTGCAATGAGCTGAGATCATGCCACTGCACTCCAGCCTGGGTGACAGAGTGAGACTCCATCTCGATAAAAAAAATAATTTACTCTTTGACCCCATAGACTTCAGTTGCCTCATGGAACAATCCAGTAAATAGAGAACTCTGCTCTCAAAGTTTGTAATAAACTAACAAAAGGTAACTACTAAATATAAGCAGTGGTAAAAACAACATAAACTTCTAGATTTTTCTTCTTCTTACCTGTATGGTATTTTCATTATCTCATTCCAAATGCAGAATTCTGGGGTACTGGGGTGGGGGTGGGGAAGTATACATACAGAGTATATAAAAGTGCAAGTAGTGGTGAGATTTTGTTTAATGATAATTTTTTAATCCCAAGTCTGCATTATTGTAACTTACAAATAGTCAACAATATAGGGATAAAATATTGATTTTCATTATACCAGCTCATTAAGGATGTCAAACTGAAAATGGATGTGAATGTAAATGTTGTATTGGTGATGAATTTGAATGTTTGCTGCTCAATTTCTGGTGAAAAGAGATACATTTACCATCTGGTAAGAATGATTGATAACTTGCATGCGTATGCTGCATTTCCTGAATGTTAAGTAGCAGCAACACTGTGTAATTTTGCTAATCCTTTTCTAGGAGGATTTCACAAAATGACAGTACTGCAAGGCAAGCCATCAAAGAGCAGTAGTAAAGAGAACAGCAAAAGGGGCAGAAAAAAAGTCCTGTGAAGGACCAGAAATAGAGCAGTGGACTGGTATTAAATACTCAGTTTAGATAAGATATTCTTAAGCAACACAAAGCTCATTGCATCTTAAGCTTAACATCAGAAGAGCTGGTGTCTCCCTGGGATTTTGCCCTGTTCTGTCAGCACCTAGTGAAATCACTGAGATAAGAATGGCTGCTCCATTTCAGTTCAGAAAATCTAGTAAAGAGAGTTCATCTCTTTGGGGACTACAGCAGGAAGTAAATCTCTGAAGTGGGGTGAGGAAGAGGTCTTGTTTTTAAGCAAACACATAGCAAAGATGCATGATCTTAATTTAATGCCTGTTATTCTGTCATCTTTCCTTTTTAACACCAGTGAAGTTAAATCTCTGCAATTCAATTGAATACAGTGGGAGGCCCCAGATTCCCAAATCCTATCCTATATGGCAAGATAGTCTTAGGGAAAGTGTCTGTCTATCTTCTCAGCTACTGCAGGCAACAGAGAGAGGCACTCTCTCCATCTGGAAATATCCATCAGAAGAAATTACCTGCGCAGCTTCTCGTGAGCTTGTAGTAGGTTTTAGTGCCTCGGGTACGGGAAACCATGATCCTGGGTTAGTGATTCTTGCTAATGACTATTTAGGAATAGGAAGAGGAAACAGGCACTATTACAGGTGCTCCTCAAACTAACTCTCATTAATTGCTCACCATGACTCTGGAAGACCAACTCCTGGTAGGTGAGAAAAGGAAACACTGCTGCCTAGTGTTCCATTATTGGAACGCTAAGCATGTGGGAGTTATTTATATCCTACTGCTCAAGGTCATCGCCAAGGTCCGGTTTTTCATTCATGCAAAAATTCAAAAAATTGTAACCTCTGGCATAAATGGGTTAAGGAGCTTGTTGAAGCTCATGCAGTTATTTTCACTACGTATTTATTGAACACCTTCCTACTAATTGTGCTACCTGCCAAAAGCAAAGATGAGACCTGTTCCTGTCACGAGTCGTAACTAGTCAACATAAAGAACCGAGTCCACAGCTGACTGGCCTGGAGTGCTCTCCTCTGGGGTTAAGCTTTGGATGGCCAACACGAAGAGCCAGAGTGTCCGAGCTCCTGCAGTGGGTCGGGTTCTTGCTAGAAGACTCCACGGGTGGTCTTTCTAATCCTTTTGACAGCCTTGGGAGGAAGTATGTGAACTTCACAGATGGAAAAACAAACTCAGAGAAGTTAACAACTTGCCAGAAACCATTTAGTTATTTGACAAACAAGGTCTCAAGCCCAGGTGTGTCTGACTCCAAATTCCAAGTTCTGACCCATCGTCCCCAAGCAATAACTACAATCCACTATCTCCTGACTCCACCTTCTACACAGTGGGCTCAACCAGGGAGGCAGATCTCAGCCCCAGAGCTCTCCCACATTCTCCAGATAAGAAAATTAGTCCATTTCATCTGTGGACTCTATATCAGAACTGCTGAAATTGGTATTTGCTCCACTAAATGATTAGAAAAGTCCAGAAGCAGATACAGGAAGCTTTTTCCAGCAATTGAGTCTTTTAGCATGTGCCCCCATTTCTTCAACTTCCATTGATGTTATTTTTTGAATAACCCAACATAAAAACCCCTCTAGCCTCTCTCCAGCCTTCTCCTGCTATTTGCTGTCTTCCCTAGTGGACTTTCAAAAAGCTGCCTCTATTACAAATTAAAATGTACACAGCGTGTGTTTAATATGTGCAAATACACACACACACACAAGTGAATACACAGATGCACAGCAAACAGTTATCATGCCCTGTGCTGGCTGCAAGGGCTGCAGTGATGAGTGAGATGAAGTCTCTGCCCTCTCTGAGTCCATGAAGTGACAGCTTTGGGAGGTACACAATTTTATTTGCTGTGAAAAATGCAACCGTTTAAAATTTTACAAATTCCAAATTAGAGTTTGAATTAATGAGATTCCAAAGAACCTTCCTATGTTATACTTTTTATGCTCATTTCATGAAAATAATGAAATATTTTATCCTCAGAATGGCCCTAAGAGACTGGCCGAGTGGACACCTCCTCTCAGTGGGGGAGCAGCGGCGTGGGTGTGTGATGACTGTCTGGGGTCAACGTCCTGGTGACGGAGCTGGAGTAAAACCCTGGTCTGTAGACTTGCAGTTGGATTCTCTTCATCTTGGTGCCTTCACATCTATGGGAATCTGGAAAAGAGCTTCCTGGTGTGCACTCAGGCAGGGCCATGTCTTGTCTCCTTTGGCCCTAGGCTTGGCATGAAAGGAGAGGGGAAATGGGGCCGTTCTCTTGTGTTTCTGTTTCGCCTCGACTGTCAGCACTTCTCTGTCTCATTCCATCTGAGCTCTCACCAACAGGAACCCACCCAAAGGCCTGTCTACATGTTGCCTGGTTGTCTTATCTAGAGCTTATTTTAATTTTTAAAAATATGGTTTTTGTGGGGTGTGATGGCTCATGCCTGTAATCCCAGCACTTTGGGAGGCCAAGGCGGGCGGATCACTTGAGGTCAGGAGTTCGAGACCAGCTTGGCCAACATGGCAAAACCCTGTCTCTATTAAAAATACAAAAATTAGCCAGGTGTGGTGGAGCAGCTACTCAGGAGGCTGAGGCAGGAGAATTGCTTGAACTTGGGAGGCGGGGCCCCTGCACTCCAGCCTGGGAGACAGAGTGAGACTCTGTCTCCAAAAAATTTAAAAAAAAAAAAAATTTTTATACATATATATATATATATATAATCAGATCTGACAATAGAACCAGCACACAGATGCTTCCCGATTAGCTGGGACTACGTGCATGTGCTATCGTGCCTGGCTATTTTTTGTATTTTTAGTAGAGACAGGGTTTCACCATGTTGGCCAGGCTGGTCTCGAACTCCTGACCTCAAGTGATCCACCTACCTCAGCCTCCCAAAGTGCTAAGATTACAGGCATAAGCCACCATCCCTGGCCAAAAATATTCCATCTTCAGGTGCCAATTACTCCATAAACTTTAAGATAGTTATATTTTATTCCTGGGAAATACCCTGCGTGCCTCCCCCCGATTCATGTTCGAGTAGCCGTGAGGAAAGCCGCGTCGTGTCGGGGGTCGACTGCCCCTGCTGGCCAGCTGTGGGGTGTGCAGCCAGTGACTTTCCCTCTTCACATCTTGATGACTCCGTGGCTGTGTGGACACAGGATTGTAGGGGTAGGAGTGGAAGCAGGAAGTCTCCTAAGCAGATGGATGCCGGAGCTGTGGTGAGAGGGAAGGGGGACTGAGGAGGGTTGGAGAGAGATGGGTTGACTAGGACACATGGCAGAGCCGGTGCAATGGCTGTAGGGAGTGAGGAGTAATGGGGAATCAAGGATGTCCAGCTGTGGATGGCAGAAGGGCCACTGTCTGAAGTGGGAACTCTAGACATTCCCAAAGGAATCTTTAAAGACTGGGTCTTCTCCTGAGCCTGAGAGCAGTGCTTCTTCCAAGGACACTGCTTCCATTTTAAGGTATGTGGAGGAAACAGGATTTGGGGTGTGTGTGTGTGCGTGTGTGTGTGTGACATTTCAGATGCCACTTTGTTTGCCAATGGGATTTCTGCCTCTGCCTCCCTCCCTGCAAGCCTGTGTCCACATAGCCAGCAGAGTCACTGTTTTGGGGAAAAAAAAAAATCAGCTGTTCAAAACTCTCCAATGGCTTCCCATTGCCTGAAAATGGAATTGAAATTCCTCAGCAGGCCTGCAAGGCCCTCAGTGAGCTGTCCCCTGCCCCTACCCTCCCTCAGTCTCAGCCTCCCCCATCCCCCACTGGACTCCCTAGGAGGGCTTCATAGACTGCCACGCTCCTCCTGCCTGGAACCCTGGCTCTCGAGTTTTCATGGGGCTGGCTGCTTCTCCTCACTCAGTCATCAGGTCCAATGTCAATTCCTTGGTGAGGCCATCTCTGCCCAGCCAGCCAAGGTGGACACTCAGGTGCTCCTTATTATAATACCTTGCTCTAAGGACTTGTCCTCATGTGGGTCTGCCTCTCTTCCCCCACTGGAATGTGACCTTCTTGAAGACAGGGGCTTGACTCCTTGGTCTCCATCTCATACCCAGCACCTTAGCACAGGCCCTGGCACACCAACAGATACTGGTTGGTTAACTGGATGGATAGGTGGATGGATGGATGAGTGAATGGATGGATGGATGGATGAAGGATCCCACAGAATGGAGAGGGGGCTGGGGGCTAGAGTTCGCCTCACAACACTTTGACCATGTTCTTTGCATTCTCCAGCATCAGCGTGACCCGGGAGCTTGTTGGAATGAAGAATCTCCAGCTCCATCCCAAACCTGCTGAATCAGAATATGCATTTAACACATTACCAGGACCCCAGGTAACTGCTGTGCACAGTGAAGTTTAAGAAGTTCTTCTAGAGCACTGATTCTCAAATTTGCCTGCACACTGGAATCACCTTGGGAGTTCTAAAAGTCACCGATGCAGGCGGGGGACGTTGATAATGAGGGAGGCTGTGCACGTGTTGGGGGCAGAGGATATGTGGGAGATCTCTGTCCCTTCCTCAATTTTGCTATGAACCTACAACTACTCTAGAAATTAAAGCCTTTAAAAAAGTTTTAAAAACACTGATGTCTGGGCCACTCCTGCCAGGGATTCTGATCTAATCAGTTCTTGGACTGATGAAAGTCTACCAGCTGATTCCACTGACTACCCAGTTGACACTAATGTTTGGCCAAGGTTGAGAACTAGCTGGTGTCTAGCATTCTTTTTTGTTGGGAAGCAGAGAGCAAAGCTCAAAGAGTGGTCAGGAGAGAGGCTGGGAGAGTGCAAAGGGAAGAAAGGAAAATGTGTGATGCCTCCCGTCGCTGGGGCTTGGCTGTCTGCAGAGTACTTGCTCACCTTCATTAATTATAGTAGGTGCCTTTCTCCTGGTTCCTAAGGTGCTCTAGGCCCTTCAGGAAGCTCTCAGGGTCAAGGTGAGGCCCAGACCCATGTGCGTGTGCCCATAGTACACACACACACACACACACACACACACACACTGTGCAGCCTGACTACCATCTCGGGGAGTCCAGAGCTTAGCCCAGGCCTCGTGGGCCCAGCAGATGCTCAGGCAGAAGCTGCAGAGAGGTAGGAGTGGTAGAAAACCAAGAGAAGCCAGGAAAATCACACCCCATTGCTGTGTTTTCAATGCAAAGGAGTCTTTGTCCATGGTGGAACCACACAGAAGAAACACCTCAGTGTTGTGTCTCAAAGAACAATTCCAGCTCCCACTTGAGGAAAAGCTTTTGGGTCCAAGAACAGGCCTCCTGCCTCTTCCACCACCCCACCTTGCAGGCCCCTCCCCAAAGGTCTTCCCTACCTTTCCCTCAAACCCTAGCAAGCTATGCCTGTAATCAGAGACTTGGGCTGAACCATGATTGCGGGTAAAATGCAGACTAATTTGTAAGTTGTTTTCATCATCTACACCTCAATGTAACTGGCGTAACCAGATCCTCTTTTGAGAACGGTTTGCTGGGAGGCAGCACAGCCAGCGGGCCCTGGCCAGGGGAGAGAGGCCTTGTGGGGCTCACACCAGCCTCCCGCATTCTCCCAGCCTGACTCCCACCTCCACGACGCAATTCTTGTCTCCCCTTCTGACTCCTTGTCCTCCAGAGCTGCCTCTTAATGGGGGGGAAGAAATCACTAATCTAAGGCTTCCTCTCTGGTTTACAAA
This sequence comes from Papio anubis, assembly GCF_008728515.1. Lineage (NCBI taxonomy): Eukaryota > Metazoa > Chordata > Mammalia > Primates > Cercopithecidae > Papio > Papio anubis. The sequence continues at coordinate 119,838,619 of NC_044982.1, read as the reverse complement.
GTTACTCACTTTGCATAGCTGCCTTCAATCAACGTGCCCAGCCCTCTGGTGACAGTCACAGTGCCTACTGTAACTGCCAACAGATCTTGTAGTGTATTCATTTTTTTTAAATCACCAACTGATTTAAAACAGACCGAGAGGCAAAGGTTACAGAAGTCAGCCCTGGGTCTCTTCTCGGCTGATTGCACAGAGTTCCTCCAGTGCCCTGCAGAGACCTCTGTCCACCCAGCCAGGCCTCTTTCAGGAGGCTAAGGGGTGACCCTTCGCAGAACTCTACAAAAGCCAGGGACTCTCTCACCAGAATAATGCTCAGAGAATTTAAGTACATTTAAGGTCCTTGTCCACAATTTTGGGGCCTCCAGATAACTCTGAATTTCATATGAAGATCTGAAAAGGGTCCACAAACCCCAAGTGAAAAATCACTGCATTTTTTATATTTAAAAATTCAAACTACAAACTCACAATACTTCAGAAACCAGGCAGGTGAAAATTTGGAAGTGAGTAATTGAGTCCATGGATGATAAGGAATGGTGGGTACCATTTAAAGTCATTTCATAAATTAAATTACCAGATAGACCAAGTAATATATATCTTCAGACCAGATTTAGCCCATGGGTAACCCATGTATTGTACAGAATTTTCTAGGTATTTATGCCTGCCTCCACCCTCCATTTGATAATGAGATCTACCTAGTATCTAAGCCCAATCATTTCCGCAGGAACATGAGCTTATTTCTCCTCAGTTTTACTTGGCAGAAGTTCTCTCAATTCTCCTCCTCCATACTACTGTCAGTTCTTCCAGAGGTCTGCCCAGCTCCAAGGCCCAAGTTAAACAGCCCCTTCTTCCATGAAGCATCCCTGATAGCCCCACACCTACAGCCAGACCCGCATCCCTCACCCTTCCTTTCCTAGCCACAGGTGTGTCGGCACTACAGTATGCTCCCTGAGTCCTCTCTGACTTGATTGTCGACACCCATTCCCCAAGCTGTTGCTCTTACCCGGGAGCTATTTTGCTTCCCAGGGAACATTTGGCCATGTCTGGAGACATTTCTTTTAGTCACAGATTGGAGGGAGGTAATGCCCCTGGCATCTAGTGGGAGAGGCCAGGGATGCCGCTAAACATCCTACAATGCACAGGACAACCCCCCACAACCAAGAGTTACTCAGTCCAGATGTCAATGCTGAAGCTCAGAAACCATCCTCAGTGAGCCCTGGATAAATCCCTTGAGGGCAGGGCTGTGTCTGGGTTAATGTGGTCCTGCTAGAGCCTAGGATACAGGGTCTGGCACGCAACAGGCACTCAGACTGGCATGTTGATGGGTTTTAATGGTAGCGGGCTAGGTCAAAAGAGAAAGACCCAGTCTCAGCCCCAAATAGCTCATAGCTAGATCAGAGAGGAAAACACATGTCCACCTGGCTCTCCTCTGCAGTGGATGATGCAACCAAGGCTGGACAGCCATGAAATGAGTTTGCTCTGGGAGGGGCTTCACCATTTTCAGGAGGGGGCATTAGGACGGGGTGTTTGTTTCAGCTGAGCTCTTTATTGCAATACAGAAATGAACTCAGGGCTCCTTAAGAGGTGAAAGATCCATGCAAAGAGACACCTGAATGAACACCCTGGCCTGGGAAGAGCAGAGCATCTGTCCATGGGAAGGCTGGGCTGGGGCGGTTGCACGGGCGCTGCCCACTAAGGACATGCAGAGACAGCCCCACCTCTTCTCTCCACCCCACCCACCCCAGGTTCACCCAGACGTTTCTGCTTCCCCTTGACCTGGGACCCCACCAGGGCCAATTTATCTGTTAGCCACAGTGCCTAGGGCCCACAATACTTCTTAGGGGCACTTAAAAATGTTTAATTTTCATTTCTTTTGAAATCAGAAGAAAAAAGGAACATAACAATGAATCTAAAATAAGGAATCCAGCCTGAATTGTATTCATCTGTATACCAACGCAGTCATATCGTCTAATTTTTTTTTTTTTTTTTTTTGAGACAGAGTCTCGCTCTGTGCCCCAGGCTGGAGTGCAGTGGCGCAATCTCGGCTCACTGCAAGCTCCGCCTCCCGGGTTCACGCCATTCTCCTGCCTCAGCCTCCCGAGTAGCTGGGACTACAGGCGCCAGCCACCACGCCCGGCTAATTTTTTGTATTTTTAATAGAGACGGGGTTTCACCGTGGTCTCGATCTCCTGACCTTATGATCCGCCCGCCTCGGCCTCCCAAAGTGCTGGGATTACAGGCGTGAGCCACCGCGCCCGGCCTTGTCTAATTTTTTTCTATGTTTTTATGGAGAAGGGCCCAAAGGTACCACCCATTACCCCCTCCACGCCCTTCCACTCCTCCCGGGTGACGCTCCCACCCCCTCCACGCCCTCTCTACTCCTCCCGGGTGACGCTCCCACCACAGACCAACACTCCTGGGTTCTTCATGAAAATCTCATGGAGGATCCACTGGAGACATTTTTCTTTCTTTCTTTTCTTCAGTCATACTACCAAATATCTATGGAGATTTTGTGGTGGTTGTTGTGGTTGAGACGGAGTCTCACTTTTTCACCAGGCTGGAGTGCAGTGGCGTGATCTCGGCTCACTGCAACCTCCACCTTCCAGGTTCAAGCGATTCCCCTGCTTCCCGAGCAGCTGAGATTACAGGTGTGTACCACCACGCCAGGCTAATTTTTGTATTTTTAGTAGAGACGGGGTTTCACCATGTTGGCCAGGCTGGTCTCGAACTCCTGACCTCAAGTGATCTGCCTGCCTCCGCCTCCCAAAGTGCTGGGATTACACGTGTGAGCCACCACAACCACCCTACGGAGATATTCTTAATACAAATATGTAACTCAGAAGTTCTCTGACTTTGATGAATTTTGCTTGGGAAAGGGTTTTCCAGAATTGACTCCAGTAAGTCAATTTAATTCCTTGATCAATTGTATAAAAAGCTCAGTTAAACTGTTTCCAATTTTTCCACTTTTTCATTTCCAACAGACTGAAATTATTTTCATTGGGACCAATTCTTTTTCACTTAAATTTTATATCAGGACTGTGGTTCATAGATCGATTTTTGTCAGTATCAAATTTCACCAATGATAGCTGCTGCCGTAGTAAGTTTCCTTTTGTGGACTTCATTTCTACCACCTCCATTTTCCAGGGTCAAATTTTGTTCTAAATTTTGTCAAGAACATTTGATTATTTCATGAGTTCTACCAGATAACAACCTACCTAATTTAGTATCTGAGATTTTTTATGCATTGGACAAAAGACTTTAGAGTTTGTAACTGCTTCTTGGCTTAAACCGTGAGAAAATTGTGACTATATTTATGAGACAGAGAGGGTGCTGCAGGAGAGAGGAGAGGCAGAGTAGAAAGGCAATGAGTTTAGCAGCACTGTTAGGCTGAATGCACACTGCAGGTCACGATATCCTGGGGAGGAGAAGAGAAACAAGTGGTAGAATCAAGACGCTGTTTTCTGTTCCAGCTCGTTTTGTGAACAATGTCACATCACAGGTCACTTGGCTGTCCTTGGGTCCACTGTGAGTAAGGAGGAGTCCTGCAGAATGAAAAATGACTACCTAGAATTGCCAACAAAATCCAGCAGGAGTGCCTTAGAAAGGAGGTAAGGCACAGGAGCCCTCTTGGGGCACAAGAAGAATGGTCTCCATCTGTCAGTCCTCTTCATGGGAGAAGCCCTTGCCTGTGCATTTTTGTTTTTTCTTTTTTTTTTTGAGACGGAGTGTCGCTCTGTTCCTCAGGCTGGAGGGCAGTAATTCTCCTGCCTCAGGAACATGAGCTCAAGTGATTCTCCTGAGCTCAGCCTCCGGAGTGACTGGGATTACAGGCGTGCACCACCACACCCGGCTAATTTTTGTATTTTTAGTAGAGATGGGGTTTCACCATGTTGGCCAGGCTAGTCTCGAACTCCTGACCTCAAGTGATCCATCCACCTCGGCCTCCTAAAGTGCCGGGGTTACAGACGAGAGCCACTGTGCCCGGCCGCCTGTGCACTCTTTCATAAGATTTCTAAGCAGTGCTGGGGGCAGGCAGGATCGCTTTCGACTTATGATGATGGAAGAAAATTAAGCTAAAGTGGGTCATCTTGTTTCAAACCCAGTGATTGTCCCATCATGCCTTGAAGCCTCTCGAAAGAAGAAGTGTGAAAGTCAGTACAACACTTTGCCGTTGGCAGAGGTCTTTGGGCTGGGTCCTGATGCCTCTGGGTCCTGGAACAAGAGAACAAATGGAGGCCACCCACCATGTGTCTAAATATTATTTAAAAGGTATTAATTAGGGGCTGAGCACAGTGGCTCATGCCTGTAATCCCAGCACTTTAAGAGGCCGAGGTGCGAGGATCGCTTGAGCCCAAAAGTTCAAGACCAGCCTGGGCAACATACAAGACCCTGTCTCTACAAAAAATGTAAAAATGTGCTGGATGTGGTGGCGTGCCTATAGTTTCAGCTACTTGGGAGGCTGAGATAGGAGGATGGCTTGAGCCCAGGAGGTTGAGGCTGCAATGAGCCAAGACTGCACCACTGCGCTCCAACCTGGGCCACAGAGTGAAATTCTGTCTAAAAAGAAAAAAAAAAAAATTATTAATCAGGCTCACAAGCTATTAAAAGAAAAATATTTTTTTCTTCTACCCTGACAAATATACCTTCAAAATGGTATGTTTGAAAAAAATAGTTGCTTCTCATGCGACTGAACACTAGTTTTTATAGGACCAAGTTAGTCATATCAGTGATGACTGAGTGCAGTCATTGCTTTGTGTGTCTCAGTGTTCTGTTGATGGGCTAATGATGTTTGAGTAAATAATAAAATAAAAACCATCTGAGTCATACATTATTCATTTATTTCATAAAATTTGTTTCCCTTTATTTCAACAAAATTACTAATTATATTGTTACAATAAAAATGTTTATGAAAATTATGCTGTATTGGCAGAAGTGCCAAATGAACTGCTCTTCCTTCAGTCATTGTCCTCAGACAGTTTTTTATTCAATTCAATTTTGTGAGACAACAGCAACTGGAATTATCAATACACTGTATTCCTTGAAGCACTTTGATTTGGAATGAACCATAAATTTTACATGTCATGTTCAAACAGTGTAATGGATAATCCATGTATTGTTCAGAATATATGATAACTATGATATATAACTTCCATATATAACTTATTATCATAGAAAACATTATGCAACAGTATCGAAACAATATTCTAATTTTTTATACAAATTTCTATCACTTTATAGTTTTCGGCATCTCACAGTGAGACCCTGTCTAAAAAAAATTTTTTTTAAGTGCTCCTAAGCGCACTGTTCAATTCGCTGTTTGTTTTTTCAAAGCAAGACTTTCTTAAGGAAGCACTATGCTGATTTACTTTCCTTAATTAGCATTAAGAATTCACATATGGCGATCTAATGTTCTGTTGAGAAAAAAATTTTAAAAAGAAGAAGAATCCATGTAGCATTTCTTTTTTTTTTTTTTTTTTGAGACGGAGTCTTGCTCTGTCGCCCAGGCTGGAATGCAGTGGCCAGATCTCAGCTCACTGCAAGCTCCTCCTCCTGGGTTTACGCCATTCTCCTGCCTCAGCCTCCCAAGTAGCTGGGACTACAGGCACCCGCTACCTCCCTCGGCTAGTTTTTTGTATTTTTTAGTAGAGACGGGGTTTCACCGGGTTAGCCAGGATGGTCTCGATCTCCTGACCTTGTGATCTGCCCATCTCAGCCTCCCAAAGTGCTGGGATTAGAGGCTTGAGCCACCACGCCCCGGCCCATGTAGCATTTCTTAAGTTCTTCTTCCATACTTTTCAATGCTGGGATATTATCAAGAAAACCAAAAATAGCAGTATTTGGCTCACTTGTTCAACTCTCTCTTCAACTGAGTCTCTGCCTTGATCTGTAATGGCCAGAAAATAGTCTCTATAAACAAGACTATTTGAATATGAATCTTCTATTGTATAATCATACAAACATTTTCTTTTTTTTTCTAATTTCCTTGTATCTTATTGGAATATCACTTTTATTGCATATTTTTATATAGATTCTTTCCATTTATTTTTAAAAACAATTTCCTCTAAGCATTTAAAAATATTTTCTATCCTTTAAAAATGACACAACTGGGCCGGGCGCGGTGGCTCAAGCCTGTAATCCCAGCACTTTGGGAGGCCAAGAGGGCGGATCACGAAGTCAGGAGATCGAGACCATCCTGGCTAACACGGTGAAACCCTGTCTCTACTAGAAAAATACAAAAAACTAGCCGGGCAAACTGGCGGGTGCCTGTAGTCCCAGCTACTCGGGAGGCTGAGGCAGGAGAATGGCGTAAACCCGGGAGGCGGAGCTTGCAGTGAGCTGAGATCGGGCTACTGCACTCCAGCCTGGGCCACACAGCGAGACTCCGTCTGAAAAAAATAAAATAAAATAAAAATAAAAATGACACAACCAACTTGTTTAGTTAGATCTGTTCTTTTAAAATAAGCTTTTGCTAACATTATTACTGTCAAGCCACAGTTCACACCAAATGATTATGGATAGCACAAATTTTTCATTTCTAAAATAATTTTATTTTCTGTTAAAGACCACGATTTGCTCTATATTTGAGGATTTTCTGCTGTTTCACTGGACTGTTCTAATTATCTTGTATTTTGTCCAAATTATATCCGATTGCTTTAAGATCATTTTGCTGCCATTCCCATCAAGTGTCTGCAAGTGGCTGTAGGTTCACATATTTGATATGTGTTTCATCAAGATGTCCTATCTTGGGACAGATCCAGAAAATATCATGTGTAATCAATGAATTGTCCATTGCAACAACACCGTGGAAGCCACATCTCCTAGTATGAATTGAAACCATACACTGGATGTGGCACATAGAATGCTTCTGCGTTTTTGGCCAAAATTCTGGCTCATACACTTTTTTCTTTACAATCCTGTTAGTGGCTATTACCATAGGTTTACCCTTGACAATTAAAAAAAAAAACAAAAAAAAAGTCAGGTCCGGGCACGTTGGCTCATGCCTGTAATCCTAGCACTTTGGGAGGCCAAGGTGAGCAGATCACTTGAGGTCAGGAGTTCGAAACCAGCCTGGCCAACATGGTGAAACCCCGTCTCTACTAAAAATTAAAAAAAAATAGCCAGGCATGGTGGTGGGTGCCTGTAATCCCAACTACTGGGGAGGCTGAGGCAGGAGAATTGCTTGAACCCAGGACGTTGCCGTGAGCTGAGATTGTGCCACTGCACTCCAGCCTGGGTGACAGAGCAAGACTCTTTCTCAAAAAAAAAAAAAAAAAAAAAAATCAGTGCCTATAATTGAAAGCTGTTTATTCAGTATGTCACTTAAATTAAAACCTTTATGTTTTGTAAAAGGTGCAAAACTAATAAAATGCTCCTGATAGAATCTGATTGATCTGAGTAATATTTACTTTTAAAAAATTATATACAGGTTGGGAATGGTGGCTCATGCCTGTAATCCCAGCACTTTGGGACACCGAGGCAGGAGGACTGCTTGAGCTCAAGGGTTCAAGAACAGCCTGGACAACACAGTGAGACCTCATCTCTATAAAAAATAAAAAACTTAGCCAGTCATTGTGGTGCACGTCTGTAGCCCCAGCTACTCAGGAGGCTGAGGTGGGAGGACGATTTGAGCCCAGGAGATCAAGGATGCAGTGAGCCGTGATTGCACTACTGCACTCCAGCCTGGGCAACAGAGTAAGACCCTGTCTCAAAAAAAAAAAAAAAAAAATTTGTATGCAATTTCTTCTCTTACTTTCTACTCACATTAATAATCTCATTATTAATTCTATATCCAAAATAAATATTTGTCTGATTTTTTAAAAAATTCATCTTACACATTTGGCTATTTAGCATCAAAGTTTAAAATCATTTCTACTATACTTAGGCTTTATTATTTTATTTTCTGTATATATTATGCCATTAGTGCTTCCTCCACCCAAAGTAAAACTCATTTGGCTGAATATAGGGCACATACCTTTATTCTTTTAAGCACATTCTATCAATGTCCTCATCCTTACTTATTTGTGTTTATTGAAAGCCACCCATGGTTGGCTGTTTATTCGGCCCTTTTTCTATTTGTAGTAATTGTATGTGTGTGTTTTGGGGTTACAAGTGAAATATGCTCACTTTTGTTTTTAAAATTTTAAGCAGACTCCCTCTTTCAAGATTTTCTATTCCTCTTTGCTCTTTTATTTTTGAGTTCCACTTCAACAAATGACCCAAGGGATTAAAAATAAAATTAATTATACTAAGAGTAAAATATTTGGATATATGGCATCAAAGAAATGTAAATTAAATCAATTTTAAAAATTAACTATTGAAAATTAACTAGTGAAAAATAAAATTATTAAAAATATTTAAACTAAAATACTTAAAAATATCAAAGACAAAAGGTGAAATACAAATAAGTAATGGATATCCAAACTTCAAATAAAATTATTTAAGTGCACCTGGAATTCTCAATTTGACTTTTTGAAATTATAATTAAATCTTATTAAATATTTTATAAAAATAAAAGCGCTTGTGATTTGAGCATTCAGTGTCCATGTAGCTGGCAATGTAAGGGATGGGATAGCCTCTCCTGATTCCTGGACACATACATCATGGTTGCTGAAAACAACTGCTAACATTGGTAAGTGCTTTTCACATGCTCTAACAGCCCTATGAAGCAGCAAGGATTCTTCCCTTTTTTAGGGTGGGAAAATAAATAAACTAAGGGCTTGTCGAGGAGTCGTCAGCTAGTGCGCGGGCAGAACCAGGATTCCAACCAAGTTTTTCTGACTTACACACTGCGTCCCTGGGAAGCCCTGGAAAGGGCCCACAGAGCAGGACCTCTGATTCTTTGGGCGGACCCCAAACCAGAGTTTTCTCTATCTTCTCACTGATGCCACAGCAGCTCCTTCTGGGGCCTTGAGGCCCGGGGTCCTGCAGACCCTACCTGTAGGCTCTTGGGGGCTCAGGATGGGAACCAGAGCTGGCCGCGGGCAGTTCCTGCTAAGAGCTGGGCCAAGTCTGCGGCAGCTCCTGGACCGGCACGCGGGCGCCACCTACAGGGCAGTGGGGGCCCACCCCGGCACCCTGCTCCTCTCGGAGACCAGCAGCTGAAGGTGCCAGGCTGCATCCAGCCTTGCGGGAAAGGAAGGAGGTCTGCGCTGGACAAGGACAATCAGGAAAGACCCTCGCTGCTCTTCCCACCAGCTTATCGGTTCTCCCTTTTCATGTCTGCCCCCGGCAGAGGGAAAGTTCTTTCCAGTGTCTAACCGCAATCCTCCAGACTGCAAGGGAAGCCCTTTTCACCGCAGAAAAGCAGAGAATAGGGAAATCCAAGCGGTTTTTTGTAGCCATTAGGTAGGGTGTCCAGAGATACAGCTCCCTAGAAGTGCACCAAGGAGTTCCTGTCCCATTCAAGTCAACCAGTCCCTCCACCTACAGCTACAGTTCACCCCCATTTCCTTCCCTTTGGAAAACTCTGTATTTAAGTGTGTGTGTGTGTGTGTGTGTGTGTGTGCGCGCGTGCCGCACACCTCCAAATTACACCCCAGAGCCCTCACAGCAACCCAGTGAGGTCAGGATTGTTAGAACTATTTCTCACATGAGGAAACTGAGGACCAGGGAGAGGATGCAAAGTTTCCAAAAACCCAGGGGCAGGCTGGAAACGGACAGCGATCTCCGGATCCCAAGCCTGGTGCACTTCCTGCCAAACACTGTCTCCATTTTTGGGGAAGGAGGGTGGTGCCAATGTATTCCTGTGTCTATCCCGTGTATACAGGGGTATCTGCGAGAGTGGGCCTCAGCCCAGGGTGCACACTCACGTGCTTTGTACCAGTGCGTGAATGACTGGGATAATGACAATTGGAGACTGTGATGATATGATGATATGTATTGGTGTCCATCCAGAGTTCCTGGCTCATAGCTCCCTTAGCTCTTGTTACAGTCTTTTGTTCTGATATGGGGGTGTTCTAGGCCTCAGAAGCAGGCCTTAGAAAACAGAATCTCTCTGACCTCCTCCTGCCTTCCTTTCACCTGCTCATTTCTCTCCTGAAGGCAGGACTCTTCCCCAGCCTCTCTGTCTTGGAAGTGGCCAGAAGGAAATTCTGTGACCTACCTTGTGTGATTGCGGGTCATAAGACCCCCATTTCAGAAGAGGTCCTGCTGCATACCTGGGAGGAAGGAATGCTGCCTACAGAGGCCGAGAAGAATCTGAATAGCAGCCTTGCTGGGTTTCCCACCCAGTCCGTTAGGAGGAGATCATACCTTTTTTTGTCTAAGCGCATTTCTACTCGGTTGTCAATCATGCCTAACCAATGAAGTCTCCATAAAAGGCCCAGGAGGGGCCGGGTGCGGTGACTCACGCCTGTAATCCCAGCACTTTGGGAGGCTGAGGCAGGCAGATCAGATCACGAGGTCAGGAGATCGAGACCATCCTGGCTAACACAGTGAAACCCCGTCTCTACTAAAAATACAACAAATTAGCCGAGCGTGGTGGCGGGCGCCTGTAGTCCCAGCTACTCGGGAGGCTGAGGCAGGAGAATGGCGTGAACCCAGGAGGCGGAGCTTGCAGTGAGCTGAGATCAGGCCACTGCACTCCAGCCTGGGGACAAAGCGAGCGAGACTCCGTCTCAAAAAGAAAAAAAAAAAAAAAAAGGGCCCGGGAGGACGGGGTCCAGGAGCTTCTGGCTAGCTGAATATGTGGGGTTTACAGAGAATGCTGCATCTGAGGAGGACTTGGAAATTCTGTTCACCTTCCCCATACCTCACCCTATGTGTCTCTTCATCTGTATCTTTTATAATATTCTTTATAATAAATCAGTAAACATAAGCAGTGTTCCCCTGAGTTCTGTGGAGCCGCTCTAGCAAATTAATCAAACCCAAGGGGAGGGTAGTGGGGCCCCTGATTTATAGCTGCTTGGTCAGAAGCACAAGTAAAACAACCAGGGGCTTGCGACTGGCAGTGGAAGTCGGGGGGCAGTCTTGTGAGACTGAGCCCTCAACCTCTGGGATCTGACGCGGCCTTTAGGTAGAGAGTGTCAGAACTGAATCGGAGGACACCCAGCTGGTGTCCACTGCAGAACTGATTGCTTGTTTGCTAGTGAGAGAAATCCCCGCATATTTGGGCGCAGCAGTCTTCTGTGTTGATTGTTGGGGTGTGAGAGCAGATAAAAAACCTTTTCAATTTGTGGCTTTTTTCCACTCGCATATCTATATTCAAAACAAAAAAGAAAGGATCTCACATACCCACACCTTACACAAAAATGAACTCAAAATGCATTATAGTCCTAAGTGTAAACCATAAACCTATGAAACTTCTAGAAAATATAGGAGAAAATATGTGTGACCTTCAGAGACTAAAGGAATAATCTATAAAGAAAAAATGATAAATGAGATTTTATCAATATTAAAAATGTTTGCTCTGAAAAAAAGTGAAAAGGAAAACACAAACCACAGACTGGCAGAAAGTATTTACAAATCATATATTTGACAAAGGATGTAAAAAGACTCATCAGTGAGAAAATAAGTACATTTTGCCAATTAAAAACAGGCAAAAGACTGAATAGATACTTCACCCACACACACATACCAAGATGCTGAACATCATTAGTCTAAGGGTAATATAAATTAAAACCACAACAAAATGATCTAAATACTCAAAAATAAGTGATTAGTTAAATAAATTAGGGTGTATTTGTGTAAAATGTTATTATCCATCCCTTAAGAATTATGTTTTACACTTTAAAATAACATGAAAAATAGATATGGAACAATGCATTAAGTAAAGGAAAGAGAATTTAAAGATATACACAATATTACTCCAAACTTTAAGGAAAATTGTGTGTATGTTACATACACGTGTTCAACAAACACTGAAATACATTAAATATAAACAGGCCTCATTTCTGGGTGTGGCAATTATAGAAATTTCATTTTTATTCTTTCTATTTCTCAGACTTTTCCTAAATATTTTCCAGCCCACACATATTATTTTTATAAATTATTTAAGATGAGAGAAAAACATAGACGTATATCTGAGCCCACCCTCCAGGCATCATTCAGCCCTTTTTGTAGGAGATGCTATTGTGGAGACTCCCCAGGAGTCTCTAACAGAGGAGTCAGGCAATAGACACATCCACAAATCAATGAGCCCATTCACTTCAGAACCTGCATTTTAGCAAGATTCCCTAGACAGGTGAAGGCACATTAAAGTTTGAGGCCCACTGCCCTACGTCAGTGGTTCCCAAAATGTAGTTCCCAAGCAGCGGCTCTCCTAGGAGCTTCTGAGAAGTGCAGCCTCTCAGCTCCAACCCAGACCTACTGAATCAGAAGCTCTGTGGGTGGGGCCCAGCATCATTTGTGTCCTCCAGCTGATGGAGGGCCCTCCAGGGTATTCTGCTGTGGTCCCATAAAGGGCTCCCTAGGGCTAGGGACCGCATCTCATTTATCTTGCTATTTGTTAGTTTCCAATTGTAGCGATCACAAATCACCACAAAAGTAGTGGCTTCAATCTACACAAGTGTATTAACTTATAGTTCTGGAGATCAGAAATCTGAAAGCAGTTCCACTGGGCTAAAACCAAGGTGCTGGCTAGGCTGTGTTCCTCTTGGAGGCTCTAGGGGTTGGTTCGTTTCCTTGCCTTCTCCAACTTTCAGAGGCTGCTGGCATCCCTTGGCTCACGGCCGTATTGCTCTGACCTCCACTTCCGTCGCCACACTTCTTTCTCTGACTCTGATCCTCCTGCCTCCTTCTTAAAAGGACCCTGTGATTACACTGGGCCTGCCCTGATAATCCATGATGACCTTCCCATCTCAAGATTCTTAACTTAATCACATCTGCAACATCCTTTTTGCCATGCAGGGTAACATACAGGATCTGTGGATCAGGACGTGAACATCTTTGGAAGCTGTTATCTACCCCACACCGTGTCTCTAGCACTTAGCACATGCCCTGTACAGAACAGATGCTAGGCAAGGATCTGGAGAAATAATGAATGAGTGAATTAATAAACAAAGAAATCAGGAGTCAAATGAAGCCTCCCCTTCTCTCCCCTTGAGCCCTGGTCCACCTGTGAGCATCTGACCTGGATCAAATGCTCCAGGTCAAAGGCCTTGAGGCCCCAGAGTGCTCCCTAATGCATGAGTCCTTCAATTCAAGGTGGGTCTCAGGGTTGAGGCTTTGCCCTCAGGACCCAGCTCCACAGGCAGCACCAACAGGCAGTGGGGCAACCAGGCCAGCACTGTGGAGGTCAGCAGTGAAGGGGCTTCTGGGGTCCTGGCTGGTAGGCGTGGTGTCTAGGCCCACCAAGACAACATGGGCTTTTGGTTGAAGTCCTGACTCAGCCACTTGCCAAGCGTGTGAGCTGGAACAAGCTACTTAACCACTATGAGCCTCCTTGGTTACTTCCTCCTGCGTATGGGATGGTAACAGCAGCCTCGCCAGGTCGTCCTGAGAATTAGAGAACATGAAGTGCCTGGCCCTGGAGTGGTGAATGAGGGTGTAGATGCTGCTGCTGGAAATAGGCTACATGGGGAGCTGGCATTCAGACCTGGGCTTGGGGAGTGGGCTGGGTGCTGGCTTTGATTCTGGCTTGCCTGAGATCAGTCTCCCGCCCTGAGGCCCACTGGCCCCCAGCCATGACAAGCCTGGGCGTGAATTACCCTCTAGGTTTCACACAGTTCTTTCTGTGTGATATGCTGACTCTCTTTAGTCATTCAGTGCAGGAGAACTGATCTCAGAGAAGGCAGGAGTCATTGGGGGGGCCTCCCTGCAGTGCCTAAACTGGGACAGAAAATGCTCAGGACATAGATGAGGAAACCTGGGCTCTGGCACTCACCAGCTTCCCTGATCCTTTAAACCTCGGTTTCCGTGTCTATAAGCATCTGTCCCTCCTCCCATTCCACCCCTGGTGGCAAGGACATGCCGGGGAGGTGAAGGAGTATGCGACCTGGCGGGACGGAGGAAGCAGAACCTGGGACCAATAGAAACAGGCTCTGGCTGGAGACTTCTGATCGGAGGTTTTGATAGTGAGCCTGAGAAAGGTTGTTTATCATTAGTTAGACCTGGGAATATTATGATAAAGACGTTACTGTTCCGTAATTAAGGCTACCAGCTTGGGGCTAAATTAAATATTTACATAGCCCTCGATTATCTTCTCCCTCTCTTTTGCAACTCCCTCCCCATGCTAAAATATTTAGCAGGGATTTCAGGAGTGTTCTCAAATCCAGCTATGGTTCAGAAAGTTACTTAATAGCCAGGAAGTTTGCGAACACTGCTTTTAGTAGATTCCCAGTGGCTGCTGCTCTCGTTGGAGCCCGGGAAATCCACACGGCTCATCAGATGGGGGTGTTAGATAGAAGCTTTTAAGCTTGGATTTTTACAACAGAACCAAAATAAACTGTGTAGGGTAGGCATGAGACAAGCTGGACCCAAAGGGATTCTCTAATACAAGTGTCAGAAACTGCCTCCAAAATAGCTGCACAAAAATGTTTAAAGAGGGAGAAACCCCAGCTGGGCAGGTGGCAACGAATGCAAAGTCAGCCTTTAATTCACGAAGTGACAAGCAAGTCACTTACCCTTTTACGATCTTACTGTTCCTAGAATAGCTAATAGATGTCTGTGGTCCCTTCTGGTTTAATTTATGAAATGGACTAGAAGTACTCTATATTTCCCAAAAGAACAGTGGACAAAATGCTTGCTCCTCACATCATCTGAATATTCACCATTTTTGCCTCAAGGGCACGATCCTGTAAGAGCCTCCAGACTGGCTGGTTGAAGTGAATAGGAGTCCTGTTTGGAACATTAGCTATAGGATATATGTGGTGGTGAATTCAGAGCATATATGTTCCAGGAAGAATTGTATCTATATTTAATTTTTGAAAATCTAAATGTACTCTCTGATTACTAAGAGAAGCCGTACTAAGAACCGTGTGAAACCTAGAGGGTAATTCACAACCAGGCTTGTCATGGCTGGCGGGAGACAGCAACTGAGAACAAAAACTTTGGACCAGTCCTGATTTGAGATCCAGCTGTGTGATCTTGTAGACATCACAGCCTCAACTTTCCAATCTATAAAATGGGATGGTGATAGACATGGAGTTTGGTGAGTACCACATGAGATACTGATCCTACAAAGCTCTTGGCACCTAGCTTGTAGTAAGAGCTTGGTAAACACTGGCGGTTATTCTCACTTTAAATCCTCTTATCAAAGTGAAGCCTTCCCCTCCCATGGAATGTTTTGTGTAAATCTGACTTCCACACCCTGAGCAGACTGCGTATGTCATAGGGTCCTTCAGCCTGCCCTGAGCTGCCCCGCAGCCAGCAAGGCCAGCCCAGGCCCCAGGAGAGCAGCCAGGGAGAACTTCCTACTCTTGTGAGTTGGAAGGGAACAGAGAACACAGGGAGGCTTCCTCCAGCCTTTCCTGAGAACACAACTTCAAAACGTCCACACCCAGAAGTTAAGAAAGCCCCAGGCCCAGCGCCAGCCCCCTCCTCCCTGGGGTCAGCACCCTGTCTCAGCCCTAGAAGAGTCCACAGCCCTCCAGCCTGCTGCAGAGGAGGCTCAGGATAGCGACTGGTCACTTATCCCCTCCCCCATCTCAGGGGGAAGACCCAGAAACAGAGGGGAAAAGGCCTTTGCCTTTGGCTGAGACTACCTGAGTTCAGCTCTCGGCCCTGCCTTATACAAGCTGTGGCCCCTCGGCCCCCTTCTTACTCTTTCAAAGTATCCCCATCTGACCCTACAGATTTTTTTTTTTTTTTTTTGAGACAGAGTTTCACTCTGTCACCCAGGCTGGAGTGCAATGGCATGATCTGGGCTCACTGCGACCTCCGCCTCCCCGGTTCAAGCAAGTCTCCTATCTCAGCCTCCGAGTAGCTGGGATTGCAGGCGCATGCCACCACATCCAGCTAATTTTGGTATTTTTAGTAGAGACAGGGTTTCACCATGTTGGCCAGGCTGTTTCAAACTCCTGACCTCAGGTGATCCACCCACCTTGGCCTCCCAAAGTGCTGGGATTACAGGCATGAGCCCCTGCACCAGCCCAGATATTCTTAATATGGAGTAAAATACTGCCCAGAGAAAGTGAGGCTCAGAGCCTGAGTTGCCTGTAAGCTCTCCGTGACTGTCTGCCCCTTCCTGCCTTGTACAAAGGAGAGTGCACTAAGCTAGGAAGGCTGGTGGTCCTGTGGGTGGCTGTGTGGGAAAAGGGTCGGCTACAAGTGGTGAGCTCAGGGCCTTCCCCCGCTTGTAACAAAATAGTTGTCACCGGCCGGGCATGGTGGCTCACGTCTATAATCCCAGCCCTTTGGGAGGCCAAGGAGGGAGGATCACTTGAGGTCAGGAGTTCGAGACCAGCCTGGCCAACATGGTGAAACCCTGTCTCTACTGAAAATACAAAAAAAAATCAACCAGGCCTCGGGGTGAGCACCTGTAGTCTCAGCCACTTGGGAGGCTGAGGCACGAGAATCGCTTGAACCCAGGAGGCAGAGGTTGCCGTGAGCCAGGAGATCATGCCACTGCATTCCGGCCTGGGTAACAGAGCGAGACTCTGACTCAAAAATAAATAAATACATAAAATAAAATAGCTGTCACCCTGGCTGCGACGTAGGCTTCTTTCAAAAGCAAACACTGCAGAAAGACAGCCATGTGAGGACCCGTGCTCATTTACACCTGTGCTGGAATAGGCGCATTCCAGAGGCTTCCCTGGATATACAACCAATTATTATCATTGTTATTTATTCATATAAAATATTTATTGCGCAAACAATATTATAACACCACCACAAAAAAAAAAAAAGAAAAGAAAAGAAAAGAAAAGAAATTACTCACAATCCCCCAAACCTAGTAAATGGGCATTTGGTTTTCTTTTTATTTTTGCAATTCCCCTCCATCTCTCATTCATACACACACAATTTTCTCATAGCTGGGCTCCGGCCCAGTGCAATTTGCACCGAACACCATATCATCAGCATTTCCCCACGTTGCCACAGTTTTCCCAATTAGCTTTTAACATGAGCCTGCTGTTGCTCACCAGCGCTCTGGAGTCGCGCATTTAGGTTGCTGCTTTGTTCAAAGGGCTTTTTCATCTTCTGAGGATTCTTTCCACGGACTGCCTTCTCAGGTGTGTGACTGCTGGATGAAAGTGATGAGTATTTTTGTGACTCTTGAAAGAGACAACCTAGTAGAGGTTTTGCGTGGGGCTTGCAGACAGCTGGTACCTCAGGGTTGAGAGGGAGCTGGGATCAGGGAAGGAGTCTCTGTGCTTGCCGGGGCAGTGGAAGTTTTGCTTGGAGCAATCCTTAAAGGACTTTAGCCCTAAAGGAGAGGCAGTGGCTTCAGGCTGAGAGCAGATCCCAGAAGCTTGCCCAGAAGGTGCTGCCTCCTTCCTGTTCCTCCCTGAGTGGTGACAGCCTCAGCATCTGCAGCATCCACTCATTAAGAGAAAGGGCGTGGACAACAAGGAGAAACCCAGGGAAGCAGCAAGCACTGTGTAACTGATGGCCCATGATTCAGACAGTAAGTGCAATTGCGATTGCTGCTGGGAAGAATTTGCTGGAGCGGCAGTAGAAGGCTCTATGTGTCCACACATACACATTTATATGTCTTTGCTGTGTGCTGGGCCTGACCCAGAGCACTGTAGGAGCGAGGTGGTAAGGAAGCAGCCGTGGCCTCACCTCTCAAGGTGCCCCAAGAATCAAGCAGGCCGAGGTAGTTGGACTACCTGGGGGTCTCCCCGCTGGCTGCACATCAGAATCCCCCGGGAGCCTTAAAACAGACGTGGGCCTCACCTCTAGATATTCGAATTAAATAGTGTCGGATGCTAACTTGTTGCCAGGATTGAGAACCAATGGGCCAGATGTTATGTTTTCTTATTAGGGCAATTAGGGATGCAGGAACAGAGACTCTCTTAAGCTAACAGGATAAAACAGAAATTACTGTGGGTGACCAGGATGCATGCGGGGGAGGGTGGGCTAACTCCCCTTCATAGAGGCCTCTATAATCACCCTCCTCCAAGCCACCCCAATTAAACCCTCCACCTAAATGAAACAGCCTGCCTCTATGCCATTGTTGCTTCAAGCCCAGCTCCCCAGGTCCCCCTTTGCAAGCAGGGGGCTGCCCAAGAGCCACCGCGGGCCCTCGGCTGCTGTAAAGATATTGCCTGGGCCTGGGAAGCTGGCACCGAGACAGAGGCAACCTGGATGCTACAAGTCTGCTGGTCCCCTCACTGCATCTTTGCTTCTCTGCAAGCAGCTTTCCTCCCTGGGTCAGATGGCCCTGAAGGCCTTGCTGAGTGTTCTGGTCCTTGATGGCTACTGGCCCTCAGGAGCCCACCTGGCACAGGGCACGCCTGGGGCTTCCTTCAAGTACCGGACATGACAGGCCCTTGTGATCTGTCTCCCTGGCCAAGGCAAGTCACCCTCCTCCTGTCTCAGCATCTTCCCCCTGACACACACTCTCCAAGGGCCAGCTTCCCATGCTCCACCTCCCTCAATCCTGCTCTCAAGACAGGGTCACACCTGGGGATCCATGCCAGTCGCAGTGTCCCCTGCCCCAAGGGGTTCTGCCTGAAAGTCTGTGCTTTCCACATGGAATTCAAAGCTTTGTGGCTCCTGGCAAAGGGGTTCTCAGGACCTGGGCATCAGAAGAAGGGCTGGGGGCACAGGTGGGGTGAGCAGGGAGAGCAGGCATTTTCTCTGAGCCTATTCACCAGAAAGGGTATCTTTCCATAGGGACCCCATGATTGGAAGATGTTAGAGGAAGGGGCATCAAGGCTCCTTTTGAAAGGCATAACCAGGCTGGGCATGGTGGCTCATGCCTGTAATCCCAGCACATGGGAGGCTGAGGCAGGTGGATCACATGAGGTCAGAAGTTTGAGACCAGCCTGACCAACATGGTGATATCTCATCTCTACTAAAAATACAAAAATCAGCCAGGCGTGGTGGTACCTGAGTCCCAGTTACTCAGGAGGCTGAGGCAGGAGAACTGCTTGAACCTGGGAGGCGGAGGTTGCAGTGAACCAAGATAGTGCCATTGCACTCCAGGCTGGGTGACAGGAAAAAAAAAAAAAAAAAAAAAGCCATGGCCAGACTGTGAGGTGGTAGGAAAGGGAGTTAGAGGGAGGTAAGTCCCCCAACTCAATGCCCCCAGCAAGGACGCTATATGGCTTTAGCCTCCTTTCTCCTCCGTAACATGACCAGATAGAAGATGCTATAGGAGACTCTGTCTGACACGGTGAGAAGCTGAGGGAAGGACAAAAGGAGGAAACTGACCTTGCTGGAGCCCTTTGTGCTGCCACTGGGGGAAAGACACAGATGTGGATTGAACAGTGTCCCCAAAATGTGTGTCCACATCCTAACTTCCTCTACCCATGACTGTGATCTTATTTGGAAAAAGGGCCTTTGCAGATGCACTTAAGCTAAGGATCTTGAGATGAGCTCATCCTGACTCCAGTGACTGCTGTCCTACAGAGACGAGGGGACACAGACACTCAGAGACGGCATGTGAAGACAGGCAAGATTGTGTGATGCTGCCACAAGCCCAGGGATGCTGGGAACCAGGAGCTGGAAGAGACAAGGAAGGATTCTCCCTCTCAGGGTTATTGTGATGACCACAGAATGCATTTGGAAGTGGCTTTGTAAACTGCAGGGTGATAAGCAAATTCAGTATTTGGAGTTGTGTTTTATTTTCCAAAGGCCTCAGTAAACGTTTGTGGAACTGACCGGTGTTGGTTTGGGCACTGCGTCTCTTCACAGACGTGGGCAGAGGGACCATAAACGCAGGGGGCAGGGATGGGCAGCAGTCAGAGGGAGCCATGGAAGCTTCAGAGGGAGCACAACTCTGCTAATGCCCTGACTTGGGACTTCTAGCCTCCAGGACCGTGGGAGAGTAAACAGGTGTTGTTTTAAGGTGCTGTGCATGATAATTTGTCACAGCAGCACTGGGAAACCACTGGCAACATCGACCCCTTATCTGGATGCAGTGGCAGAAAAGAAAGCTCTGCATAAAGTTCCCATAAAGCATGTCCTCGCCCTTAGTGCCCATTTCCTCCTCTGTCAAATGAGGCAAATACTTCCAGCTCTGATGAGATAATGGCCTTATCAGCAGGGCAACTCTGATGGTGTGGGTGAGGCTGTTCTAAGTTTCGCGCGGCCGGGCAGGTGCCAGCACTTCTCCCAGCCTCCGTTTTCTCATCTGCCAAGTGGGACAGTAAGCCCTGCCCTGGTGACTCCATTGCCGAGGAGATGGGAGGAGGGAGCGGACTTATGGATTGGGGTAGGGTTGGGTGCCAGGGGGCTGAGAACACATGTGAGGGACCTGAGTCTTACCATATTAGCTGAGGGCGATGGTTTCCGTAGTACCGTTTCGGCTATCCAACAAGGCCTTGTAAACAAATACGACATCTGGGCCCACCTGGGAGGAGCTGGTGAGCGCCTGAGGAGTAGACGGCCAGTGGGGATGGGTGAAGAACACATAGAAAAGTGATGTCTGATATGGCGCCCTTGAACACACAGGCAAAGGGAGAGATGGGGCATTTTGAGTCACATGGATTGTTTCCCCCACAAAAGGCTTTTTGAGTTATGTTGTAAAGATGTCAGAGGGAGACTGACGTTTAAGACTGGAGCTCTCCTTCCCTCACACCCTCACCAGGACTCCCTCTGGCCGCCCCCAGTCCCTGCCCCCTCTGTTTTTGGTCCCTCCGCCCATTGCCATGAGGAGACAGTGCTCAATCCAATGTCAGTCAGTTCCACGAACGTTTACTGAGGCCTTTGGAAAATAAAACACAACTCCAAATATTAAATTTAGTCAGCACTCTGCAGTTTACAGAGCACTTCCAAATGCATTCTGTGGTCACCACAATAACCCTGAAAGGAAAAAAAGATGATTATCTCCCACTCCACGGAAAAAGAAACTGAGGGCCAGAGAAGAGAGACAACTTGCTCAAGGCCATTTGATTAGGTTGCCTGACTCCTGGAGCAGCTCTTCCCTGTCTCCTTGCTGCCTTGCTGTCATGTCACCTGCTGTCTCACTGGGTCATTTGGGCGTGTGCCTCTCCCACGCCTGTATCTTCCCAACTGGTGTCAACTCAAAACCCTCTGTGGTCTGCAGTGCTCCGCCTGGCTTTCCAGGTCTGGGCAGCTCCCTCTTTCCAGATCTTGCCTGTGATTCCAGCTCCTTTCCCTTGCTGTACAAGGTTCCCACCTCTGCACTTTGCCTCCCTCCTTCTTCCTGCCCACGGGTACGTATCCCAGTCCTTCCCACACTTCAGGTCACCCTCGGCTGCACAGGAGGCCCAAATCCAGCATAGATTCTTGAAGTCCTGGGTCCAAGTTCCAGCTCTGCTACTAACTTCCTGTGACTGTGTGACCTTGGGCAGGTCACTTTCTCTCTCTGGGCCTCCGTTTCATCACTATGAAATAGGAGTGTTGAACACAATGCTCTCTAAATGCATCTCCATGTGGTCTAAGTACCCCCCTCCCCGCCCCCTCCCTGCCCTTCCCCCTCCTCTGATCATCCTGTGTGCTTACCATCCACAATTCCCTTTCCTGGCTCCACGTTGTTCTCCAAAGGGTTCAGGTTCAATCATTCAGTTAGACTTTAAGCTCCCTAAGAGCAGAGGAGGGTGTTTTTGGCCAAGACGTGCAGATCGATTCGCTGGTAATCCACTGACCACCTCCATTTAGGTTGGGAGCCTCTTTGCCTTCCCTCTTTAGTTTCTTCAAGGTGCACACACAGATGCCTACAGGAGTCCAGGTGGAGCACCAGGCATCTCTGCTCACCTTGGCTGCTCTGCTGGTGGTGGGGTGCCTGCCTGTGCTGTGCATGCTGCAGCTTTGGCAGGGTGGTCAGTCAGGCCAGTGCCAGCCTTTGCCCCCAGAGAACTCTTCACACCCTATTCTTATCCCAAACCCATCACCGGCCCAGGCATCAAAAGGTGGCATCAAAAGTACATATCCCTGTGCTATTCCCCTTCAAAAAGCTTCATTTCTAATATCTCATTGAGTCCCCCGACTAGCCTTGGAAAGGCAAAACAGGTATTATTAATCTCCATTTTGTAGATGGTGAGGGACTTGTCCAAGGCTGCTCTGAATTCAGCACAGAGCTGGGACTGGGCTGCACTCTCCTGGTGTCCAGTCATTCTTGTCAAACTCTGGTCTGCGGAAAATACATGCCTGCCTCTGTGTAGGCCCCAGTCTCTTTCTCTTTAAGAACTCAGGTCTGAGAGGACAAGCGCATGCGCGCATGCGTACACACCCTTACAAGATGCACAACCACCAAAAAGCCTAATAAAGCAGGGTGCCCAAGACCACGGTTCAGGATCCATAAAAACGGCCGGAGATAATTGACTGCAACCTATTCACTGCAAACGGGGCAACTTAGGCCCACAAAGGGCCAGAGACTTGACGCAAGTCACAGAGTAGACTAGAGCCCAGGTCTCCGGACTCCCAGTCCTGTGCTCTCTCCACTGTGTGCGCCCTCGGCAAACAAGGCAAGGCAGGGAGGAGCAGGAGCTCAGAGAGCCTGGGGCTGAAGGGTGGGAGGAAGGAGCCTGGTGGGGGACCAGTCTGCAGAGGTGGATGTTCCAGCCTTTCTCTAGCAGGGCCCGGATGGGGGTACCAGGCAGCTGCAACCTGTTCCTTCAGCACCTGGGAGGACACAGAGTCTGGTTCCATGAAGCCAAATGTTTCTTCTTTGTCCTCTGTGTCCATTCATCTCTTATCGCTGTGTCCACTGAGTGGCAGAGGTCCAGGCCCAGCATCTTCCAGTCTAGGAGCCTGTGACCTGGGACAGGATCCTTGGAGAAAGAGTGAGGGCTGGCAAAGGGTCCACCCCCCTGAGCACTCCAAGAGACAGTGGTGGAACGCACTTCAAGGATTCAGAGCGGCCAGGAGCCTCTCCCACCGGCCAAGGGGACACTGCCGTGGGGCTGTGGATAGCCAGTTGTTTATTCCTCCTTCCCTGTGCTCCACCCCATGCACTTTTCCGAGGGGCAAGCTCCGCAATTCTCCCATCAGGGAGGCTCTCCAGGGTCCCTGTCGGCCTTCGGCTCCTGGGGTGGAGGTGGGCCTGGGGTACATGAGCCCTAGGAGAATGGGGTGTGAGAGACTCCCGTGGGCTCCTGGCTTGGGTTGCACCTCAGGCTGTGGAGTGCGGTGGCGAGTCTTTGGAGGTCACAGAGCCCAGGGTCGGTGACACGTGATGAGGCGCAGGCCTGGCTCAGGGAGTGGTGCCCACGGCCCTCGGCTCCTCCCCCGGGGCCGCCCCGCCCCATGCGGGAGGGGACGGGCGGGGACCGGCATGGGTAGGCGCGGCGACCCGCAGGGCCAGGTGCAGGGCCCGAGAGTCCGGGGTCGCCGCAGCCCGGGAGAAGTGACCGGTCTCCGGCCTGCTTGTGCTGTCCCCACGCCCTGTCCACTGGACTCCCGAGACCCTCGGAACCCAGGTAACCGGGGGCGGGACTCCCCGCCGCGCGCCGCCTCCTCACCTCCTGGTCCACGCGCACCCGCCCTCCGCGGCCGCCCCAGCCGCTCTGCGCCCGTGGAGCCCGGGTGGCCACTCCAAGGGCGGGTCTGGGAAAGTTTGTGCCGGGGCGGCCCTGATCCGGCGGCGGCGCGGCGTGGCCACTTTCACCGCACGCGGGGCCGGTGTGAAGGTGGGGCGGCCGCCGCCGTGCAGAAGGCTCTCTGCTGCAATCGAGGCCGGTGAGGGGGACTGTTGCCTTCTAGCACCTTTTCTCTCAGTCTCCAGGGCGTTTGCGCCGCTTACCCTTCGTCCACCGCCCCCCTCCTGCCACCCCCACTTTAATAAAACCCTTGGATTGGGGCTGCACAGTTGGCGATTTCTTTACACCTGTGCTTCCCGCCTCCTGAGCCCAGATGCGAGCCTGGGCTGAGCAGGACCGTGTGGGTGAGGGGCGGCCCTCTGCCTGCGGGGGCCCCTGTTGAAGTGGGTGCCCAGCTACAGGGAGTTCCCCGTGCTCTGTCATTGGCCTACCCCCTGGCCACAGCCCCCAGCTGGACATCTCTTGGCTCCCCTGGCACTTCCCAAGTCCCAGTCGGATAAGCCCAGGAGAGGGGGTGGACCCCAGCACCAGTGGAGCAAGAATTCAGGAGCCCGGTAACTCTCATCCGTGAACAGAACCGGCTTCCTCCCGCTTAGGTTGGGAGGAGGGCTCAGCTTAGTGGGAGTTGGGGGTGACAACTGCCCCTTCCCACGCAGAGCCATAGAAAAGAGATGGGGAGAGGTCAGAGGATCTGAGAAGAACTAGCAGCCAACAGGGACACATCCCTGACTTCATTTGAACCTAACAAACCAATGGCAAGTAGATATTAGCACAGGGGCAGATGAGAAGACAAGGAGGCCCAACGAGACTCAGACATTTGCTGGAGAAACTGGTGGACTTTTCTCCACCACTGAGTGGCGGATTTCCCACCACATCCTTCCAGAGCCGGATGGTTGCTTCTGCATTCTTGCAGTGCCCTTGACTCAGCAGAGGCTGGTTTCTTTCCCCCTACTCCCCACCCCGCTAGGTTCTTCCTGTGAAAGAAGTTCAGGGGAGAGGGCACCTCCAAACAGGCACAAACTCCAGTCAGGAAAGTCCTCCAAGAGCCAGCCAGAGCCTTGCTAAGCTCCCAGAACTCCAGGAGGGCAGGGACCTGCTTTGTTCCCTGCCGTAGCCATAGTACCTGGCACACAGGAAGGTGCTCTGTGAGAATGGAATGATTAGTCTGCAACAGCAAAGCTTCTTTTCCAACTGCCTTACCTCTGCCCTTGGCAAGCAGAAAGGGCACTCTGAAAAGTTGGATCAGAAAGGTGTCCAGCCCCACCACTGAGATCCCTTGGCACCCTTACCCACGTGGGGCAATATTTTTCCTTTACACCAAGAGAATATCCTTAATCCCATGTGCTTTTCTTTCTTTCTTTCTTTCTTTCTTTTTTTTTTTTTTTGAGACTGAGTCTCGCTCTATCACCTAGGTGGGAGTGCAAGGGCGAGATCTTGGCTCACTGCCACCTCCGCCTCCCAGGTTCAAGCAATTCTCTATCACGCCTGGCTAATTTTTGTATTTTTAGTAGAGGCAGGGTTTCACCATGTTGGCCAGGTTGGTCTCGAACTCCTGACTTCAGATGATCCACCCAAGTTGGCCTCCAAAAGTGTTGGGATTACAGGTGTAAGCCACCTCGTCCCGCCCCCATGTTTTTTTCCAGAGAGACAGGGGACTTTTGCTTTACCCTGGTCCTGCCAAGGAGAGGCCAGGGCTGGTGGGTTCCATGCCCAGCTTGGCCCTACCCTAGATTGGAGGCAGAGCAACTGTGTCCCTTTATGTAGAATTCTTATGCATCCCTCCAGGGGTAAGAATTGGAATGGAATTATTTGGAAACATTAATCTTCATTGTCTCCTCTCTCTCCTCACCACTCCATGGGGCAGCTACTATTGGGGGAAGAGAAGGTGCTTTTCTGGGTCTCAATTTCCTCATCTGTAAAATGAGATCAACAGGCTTTGCGTGGTTTTAGGACATAGTAAGTTGTTGCAAAGGACTCTGTGGGCTGCAAAGCAAACTGTAAGTGCAGATTGCTATTTTCTCATGTGTGTTAGCCCGGCCTCCCCGGTTGGCGGTAAGTCCTTTCTCAGCATCTTGGTATCCCTTACTCATCCTGAATACACAGAAGGTTTGCAATACATATTTTCAAAAATAATCCCTACAGGAAGAGAAAAATTGTGAATTCATAAGAAATGGGGGGAGTTTTTGTGTGTGTGTGTGTGTGTGTGTGTGTATTTTTTAGCCCAGTGTTAGGAGCCAAGAATGGTGGCAGGAAACTGGGCAGGGCCATGCATGAGTACAGGGACAGCTCTCAGGGGTGGTGAGGATGCTAGGTTTGTGCACAGGCTTGAGCCCCAGTCAGTTTCTCAGCGACTTCCTCCAGGAAACGGAACTGACCAACTCTGGGTTGGTCAGATATATATATTCAAGACAGGGTCTTGCTCTGTCGCCCAGGCTGGAATGTGGTAGCATGATCTCTGCTCACTGCAACCTCCACCTCCTGGGCTCGAGCTATCCTCCTCACCTCAGCCTCCTTAGTAGCTGGGACTATAAGCATGTACCCTCATGCCCAGCTAATTTTTGTATTTTTTGTAGAGGTGGGGTCTCACTATGTTGCCCAGGTTGTTCTCGAACTCCTGAGTGCAAGTGATCTGTCTGCCTCTACCTCCCAAAGTGCTGGGATTACAGGTGTGATCCACCATGCCCAGCCAGAACTTTCAAATTCCTCTCCCTCCCTCCCCATGTAAGGGGAGGGGAGACCCTACCATGCAGAGGAGGATCAGTAGGAGGAAAGGAAGGGTCTGAGAGCCCCTGTAGTTGGAGGTGGCCAGTGTCTTGTTCATCGAAGGCCACGGTAGAGTGAGGGATGTAGAAGAGTCCCTGGCAGTGCTCTGAGGATGTCGCCCACCTTGCTTTGAAGAAATCCTCCCCTCAGTCAGGACTTTTGGGGCCCTGCCAGGAACCCTGTGTGACTCCTGGACTCCTCAGCAGACCCAGTTGCCTGCCTTTGAGGACAGGCCAGCATACCCGGAGTTGGTCAGTTCTGTTTCCTGGAGGAAGCCGCTGAGAGACTGACTGGGGCTCTAGCCTACCATCCCCACCACCCCTGAGCGCTGTCCCTGTACTCACGCATGGCCCTGCCCAGTTTCCTGCCACCATTCTTGACTCCTAACAAGGATCCAGCAGAGTAAGAGCTTTAGACTCAGAGTCTCTAAGCTAGACTAAGCCTTAGCAGCCATGTCCCCCCGCTCCTTCTCTGCTTCATTTTCCATGGCTCATATTCCCTTCTGACAGCCTATAGATTTCACTCCTTAATCTTGTTTGCCATCTGTCTTCCCTGTTAGAATATCAGCTCTGTGAGGGCAAGGCCTTTTGTCTCTCTCGTTCCATGGTCTCTCCCCAGAGATCAGAGTGTAGTAAGTGCTCAGTTAACATGTGCTGAGTAGATGAACACATCCAATGCACCATTTCTCAGTGCACAGATGGGGAGACTGAGACCCAGAGGTGAGGAGTGACTCTTGGAGGCAGAGCTGGAGCTTTTCCTAATTAGACTCAAGTTAATTCAAAGTTGGGTCTCTGTCCCCTACTTTGAATTACCTTGGTTGCTAGGGGTGCTTAAGAGGCCCCTGGCAAGAACCTTCAGGCCAGCTGCCTCCCGAGTTACCCAAAGGGGCAGCTCCCAGATTGAACGGACAGCTGCCACATGAGGCGATTGGAGAGTTCCGGGAAGGAGTCATCCCCATCAGACCTCCATCCTCAAAGGAAACCTCCCAGGGCTGCTCTCCCAAGGCAGCCAGTTCCTCTGCTAGTGAGTTCTCTCTTGGTGAAAATAGTGCCCTCTGCAGGCAGCCTTTTAAAATTCCCCAGCGCAATTAAATAAATAAATAAATAAATAAATAAATAAATAAATAAATAAAATAAAGAAGCACATCCAATAAATAAATAAATTCTCCAGTGCACGAGAGAACTAAGGAAGTCCAAAGCCAGGCTCCTGGCAGCTGTGGGAGAAGGGGTGGCATTCCCATGGACTTGGGCTAGGGATAACCGACCAGTCTGAGAAGTGCAGCCAGAGGCCCAGGGAAGTCTTGGGATTCTGAGGCCTCACTTGGGAATCTGGCAAGACAGCCTAGAAGACACAGTGCTCAGCACGCCCCACAGAGGAGCAGATCTTGTGCGGGCCTCTACATTCCCTCCATGGGGAGCTTTGGCTTTTCCCCCCAAGCCCAGCTATTAACCCCAAACATCTTTTTCTGTCGTCATTGCGGTCTGCCAAATTCAGGGTTGGAATGCACCTGAACCTTGGAACTGGGGGAAGGACACCAGAAATTAGGCCTTGAAGGATATGTAGGAGTTTTCCAACTTGTTGGAAAAATTAGGGAGGAAGGGGACAGGCAGGTGAGGGAGCTGTGATAATGCTTTGCCTGAAGAAACGAATCTGTAATGGGGTCTTCTTCTGTAACTGAGGCCATTGTAGGCCCTCCCCTACCCCACCATCCTTGTCCCCACCACCCTCTATGGGCTTCCTGCTCCTGAAGAGGGTGAGGCCCTGACCTAAGACAGAGCTTCATGCACTGCTGCCCTGGCCTTCTCTTTATTACCGCTGTTACTACAAGTTTACTGACTTTCAGCCACAGTGGATGGAAAAGTACGCCTGTTGCAACATGACGTGAGTCAGTTGTTCATAAATAATGGGATTGCACCGTCAGCTCTGATGCCCTGGTGTCTGGCCCACAGTTGGAGACATGGTGTTGGCTCCTTGGAGAAAAGGGTAAGGGTGACTCTAGACGTCAGTTTGAAATTACGCAGGATGGCAGTGAGGATCCAGCAGGTGCGGGAGATACAATCATTTTTGGCACCTAGGAAAAAAGATAGTGCCCCCAAAGCAGTGATCCAAGGTTTAATTCTTACCCATGCCCTGTCCTCCAATCCTGGTTTGCCTTACACAGTCATCCTCTCTTCTGACCTTGACCTCAGCCAGGACCACCCCCAGCATGCTATGGACTTAAAGGGTGGGTTTTGCCCAAGCCTCAGATAGGGTTATTCTGTCTGGACACACCACAGTCCCTTAAGACAGTCCTCCTCTGATTATTTGGGAACCCTGTGACCAAGATGGTCAGGCTCATCTTGGTGGGATTCATTTGGAGCCTGCCAGAGACACAGAGCCCAACTATGATAGCTTCTAGACCCCAGACTCCCAAATTCAGCCACTCCACTAGCTTGCCACTTGTCTTCGAGTTGGTCACTGTACTCCTGGGAGCTGAAGGCTAGTGTTGGCTGGTAGAGAGCCCTGGATTCTAATTCTGACATTATCTAATGCATAGTGTGACTTTGATCCTGTCACTTCCTCTGCCTCAATTTCCTCTTCTGTACAGCTTGGATTCATCATGGTGTCTCACCCTCAGTACTGTTGACTTTTGGGACTGGATAATTCTTTGTGGGGTGGGGGGTGCAGAGGCGGGATGTGCTGTGCATTGTGGGAGGTTAGCAGTAGTCCTGGCTTCTACCCATCAGACACTGCACCATCACCTCCCCTTCCTTTCCTGGCAACCAAAACTGTCTCCAGACATTGCCCCATCTCTGGTTGAGACCCCTGGGTTTAATGATCTATGAAGTTTCATGAATGTGGACTGTGTGTGAATGAAGAGTCAACAGGTGGGGCGTGCAAGGACTTATGGGTGGAGGGGCCCCCTGGACCTCATGCTGAGTGCCAAGGCCAGTTCTCTTCGCCTTCCAGACCTTGGGTTACATAAGTCGGGGTGGGGAGTTGAGGCTCAGCATGAGGGGGAGAGAGGCCTGTGGTCCGGGCCCGCACACTAAGGTCAGTGACCCTCCAGTGCGGGGCAGCGTGGTGACTAATCATCTATCCATGCCCTAGGACTCAGCATTCCCCCCACTTTCCCCTCTCACGCTGCCTGGGAGGGCCACAGGAAGTGAATCAGCCCACCCATCAAGCAGAGGAGGGAGAGAGGGTGGAGTGTGGTGTTGTTAGACGCAAGGGCACGCCTGCGCCGGCCTACGCTGGGTTTTATTTTGTTTATTCCTCCCAAGTTAGCTGTTTATTAACTTTGTCCGTGGAAACCCCCTTCTGACCTTGTTGCTCACTGGAAGGGCAGACAATCTTTGGCAGGGGGAGGGGTTTGTTGATGAATATTAGAAGTAAATCACCGTTCTGAGAATAACAGGCTGTGAGGTTTGGGATAGTACTAACCCAGAACTATTGGTTTGGGGGATTCATTCC
The DNA here is from genome assembly GCF_008728515.1 of Papio anubis. NCBI lineage: Eukaryota > Metazoa > Chordata > Mammalia > Primates > Cercopithecidae > Papio > Papio anubis. The sequence goes on along the minus strand of NC_044982.1, from coordinate 119,808,860 downwards.
TTCACTGAAGAAACTCTGCTCTGGACTGTGGGCTAGACGTGGGGCAGGAGAAGGGAATGAGACATAGTGCCTGCCTGCAGAACCCCTCAGTCTCGGAGGGCAGACATAACTGTCGGGCTGTCCCTACCGGGTACTGGGAATGTTCATGGAATGCATGGAGCGGGGTGTGGGCAGCTCCACCCGGCTGTGTTTCAGGGAATTGGGGGTGGGTGGCTGGGGCAGCACACGTGTTTGGGGAGGTGGCGGGAATGTCCAGGCAGCTTCCCGAGAGGAAGAGGTGGATTTTTTGTTGCATTATTTTGTTATTACCTTTTGTTATTATGGCAAAACATACAAAACATAAAATTTACCATTTAACCCTTTTTTTTTTTTTATTGATATGGTCTTGATCTGTCGCCCAGGCTGGAGTGCAATGGCACCATCTCAGCTCACCACCACCTCTGCCTCCTGGGTTCAAGCAATTCTCCTGCCTCAACCTCCTGAGTAGCTGGGATTATAGGCGCCCACCACCACACCCAGTTAATTTTTGTATTTTTAGTAGACAGGGTTTCCCCATGTTGGCCAGGATGGTCTCGGTCTATGGACCTCGTGATCCACCCACCTCGGCCTCCCAAAGTACCGGGATTACAGGTGTGAGCCACCACACCCCGCCCATTTAACCATTTTTTAAGTCTGCAATTCATTGTCATTAAGTATGTTCACATTGTTGTGCAACTGTCACCACCATCCATCTCCACCCCTTTTTATCATCTCCCAATTGGAAGTTGGTACCCAATAAACAATAATTTCCCATTTCCCCTCCCCCAGCCCCTGGCAACCACCATTCTCCTTTCTGTCTTTTTATGAACTTGAGTACTCTAGATAACTCTTGTAAGTGGAATCATGCTGCACTGGTCTTTTTGTGACTGGCTAATTTCACTTAGCATAGTGTCTTCAAGTTTCATCCATGTTGTGGCATGTGACAGAATTTCCTTCCTTTTTAAGGCTGCATAATATTCCATTATGAATACTCCACATTTCTTTTTTTTTTTTTTTTTTTGAGATAGTCTCGCTCTGTCACCCAGGCTGGAGTGCAGTGGCATGATCCCTGCTCGTTGCACCCGCCACCTCCCGGTATATACAACATTTTGTTTATCATTTGTTACTGACACTTCAGTTGCTTCACCTTTTGTCTGCTGTGAATAATGTTGCTATGAACATGGAAATGCAAATATATGTTTGCGTCCCTGCTCTCACTTCCTTTTGATGCATGCCCAGAAGTGGAGTTTCTGGGTCATATGGTGGTTCTATGTGTAAGTTTTGAAGGAACCATCATAGTATTAAGGAAGAAGTGTTTGCTTTAGGTTTAAGGATGAGCGTGGGATCTCTGGGCACCTCAGAGGGAAGGGGAGGGGAGAGGAAGAAAGGAAAAAGCCCAGGCTGTATGAAGAAAGTGGCGCTGAGGTGTTCGTGCCTGGGGCTGGAGATGAGGCCATGAGGGTGGGAGGGGCTGGGGAGAGTATAGAAGGTCTTGCACCCTTCATCCCCTGCCAGGCCGGGGAACTTGGGCTCTGCCCTGCGGACAGTGAGAAGTGTCGAAGGAGTTTTCATCAGGAAGTGAGACAGGCCAATGGTCATCTTAGAAGGACATAGTTGGGAGGGATGTCCCAGGTGGACTGAGAGGGAAAGAGGCTTCAGACAAGAAGACCAAATGGGAGAAAGCTGGGGGACCCTGTGGCTGTCGGTGGGGAGTTAGAGGGAGCAAGTCTGAAGGGTGCTGTGCTGCACAAGGGTGCCCAGGATTCTGGTTTGTTGGCTGGGTTGATGGTGGTGCAGGCACCTGAGTAAGCTCACTGGAGGAGCAGCCGGCTTGACAAGATGAGGAGCAGGCAAACTTGGGCCTGGTGGCTTTAAGGGGCCCACAGAACCACCTGGAGATGAACTTAGAGACGAGGCATTGACAAGTGTGAAACAGCACTGCAGAGTTAGTTGCTGAGTACAAGGTGAGAAGCCAGTCAAGGGCCAGGGCAAGGACTGCCGTCAGATGACCTGGAAGGCCCTGCGGAGTTGAAAGCCAGGACACAGGGTGGCCTCTGCTCAGTGTGGCTCAATCCCTGCCCTGGCCATGTCATATCAATCCACACATTCTCAGTGTCAAGCTCGAGGCTGCATACTTGGTTTGGGCACTGTGGGTAGAGACCCAGAGATCAACATGACCCAGTGACTTTAATTCATTTATTCATCCCATAAAGCTCAGAGAATGGAATCTGGCCAATACTTTTGCACAGCTAAAGACTGAACGTCTGCAGGAGAAATGGAGTGTGTTATGGAAATGTATCATGGGGACATGACAGGCTAGAGCAGGATTTCTCACCTTGGCCCTGCTGACATATTGGACCAGACAATTCTTTGTCGTGTGGGACTGTCCTGTGCACTGCAGGGTGTTTAGCAGCATCCCTGGCTTCTATGCAACAGATGCCAGTAGCCATACACACCCCCTCCCTGCTTGTGACAACCACAAATATCTCCAAACTTGCCAAACGTCTGCTGGGGAGCAAGACCACCCCGCAGTGAGATCCATTGGTCTAGGGGTCAAAAAAGGTTTCTTTGGGGTAGTTATGTTAATCTGGGTTCCAGAATATAGATAAGAATTAATTAGAGTACAGCAGGGGTAGAAAGTGGAGGAGAGTATTCAAGGCACAGGTTCCACAAAGGCCCTGAGGTGAGAAAGAGCATGTAGGCAGCAGTGAGGAACCTGGTGTAGCTTCCTCACTGAATGAATGCGAAACGCTTTCATTAGGCAAGCAGTGGTGAAGGTGGGAGAGAAGGGTCAAATTCTAGGGATCTTCAAGAGGGAGCACTCTAGGTTCTGATGACCAAAAGGGTTTGGACATGAGATTACTAGGGAAATCCCCCAGGTGCAGAGAAGGAAACCAACTAGAAGCTGGTGAATTGCATTTGGAGCATGTTGGGTTGGAGATACCTGGGAGACAGCAGGTGGGGTCCTGAGCTCAGAAGAGAAGTCTGGTTGGAGATACACAGTTGGAAGCTACATGCATACAGGTGATGAGAGAAGCCGTGGGGTGGATGGGACAGCCCTGGGAGCGCCTGCAGAGTGAGAAGTGGAGCATGGAGAGGATGGCCTGGCAGGAAGCAGCAGGAGCTCCAACATTTAGAGATGGAGTACGAGTTCCGAGAGAGATAGTGGAGGACCGTATGGAGAATGGTGCTGTGGAGGCTCATGGAAGAGTGCTCCAGGCGCAGGGCCTCGCCCACTGTGAAGCCTGTGGTGCACGAGCAAGTGGATGAGGACTGAGAAGTGGCTGGGGATTTTGGAGTGCTACGAGGAGGAACCAGACTGAGATGATTGAGGAATGGGCAGCAGGTGGGAAGAGAGGCAGCTGGCAGACAGTTTTCCAAAGATGTGTCAGTAGACATGAGGAGAGGGTGAAAAAGCCAGAAAGGGAAGTGGGTTTAGGATCTCACTGGGAAGAGTTTTCATCCCCCAATCTCCCTGGATCTCCCCATTCCCTCCCACCTTGGAGGCAACGTTACCAGTTCCATGCACGTGTTAGGAAAGACATATATAGATTCCTTCCTCTGGATGGTGGCACATGCATGCACTCTGCCCCTGAGTCTTAATTTTTCCACCTAGCTACCTACGTGAGGTTTTTCTGTATCAGTACATAGAAAGCCGCTTCTCGGCCAGGTGCAATAGCTCACACCTGTAATCCCAGCACTTTGGGAGGCCGAGGCGGCGGATCACCTGAGGTCAGGAGTTTGAGACCAGCCTGGCCAACAAGGTGAAATTCCGTCTCTACAAAAATACAGAAATTAGCCAGACATGATGGTAGGTACCTGTAATCCCAGCTACTGGGAGGCCGAGGTGGGAGAATCACTTGAACTCCCCAGGAGGTGGAGGTTACAACGTGAGCTGAGATCACTCCACTGCGCTCCAGCCTGGGTGACAGAGTGAGACTCCATCTAAAAAAATAAAAACAAAAAACAAACAAACAAAAAAGAAAGCTGCTTCTTTCTTGCCTATGGATGTCACATAACTTATTTAACTAATCTGTTTTTTGGACATGGAGGCGGTTTTGAGCCTTTTGCCACCATAAATGATTTCCCACAGGATCTCCTTGTACTTCAGTCATTTGGCAAATGTAGGTGGCTATAGGTAGGATAAAGTTCTAGAAGTGGAATTGGTGATTCAAGGGTATGTGTGTTTATATTTGGAATGATATTGGCAATGTGCTGTCCATAGAGTTTGTAAGAATGTACCCGCCTACCAGCAGTGGATAGGGATACTCATTTACCACACCCTCCAACAGAGAGTGTTACCAAACACACCAATATTTGCCAATCTGGAAGACAAAAATGATTTCTTGATGTAGTTTAACCTGCATTTTGAATAAAGTTAAATATATTATTACAGATGTAAAAGTCATTTGAGTTTCCTTTTCTGTGAGCTGTCTATAAGTTTTATCAATTTTATTTGAAGTTGTTGATCTTTTTCTTATTAGAAGAATCAGAGGGAATCTTGATGTATTGGGGAAACTAGTCTTTTGTCTGAAATAGACATTACACGTTTTTCCCTTCCTCATTTGGTCAATAATTTATTATTATTATTTATTATTGCTGTTACTGCTGTTTTTTAAGAATTATGAATGTTGATGGAAGAGATTCACCAGAGAGGGGATCTCCGATATGGAGGTCCCTGAGGAAGCATTGAGGTGAGTTCCAGAATGGACCAGGGCTTGTCCTTAGGCAGGAAGGGAGATACCTCACTGTCATGACAGGGAGAAGGGAGGGAAGAGGGAGCTGTGTGCCAGGAATTGGATGGCTACACGTTGAAAGAGTGAAGGAGATCGTGAGTTCGTCTACGGAAGGGGCTGCGTTCACGAGATAGGAAAAGTCAGAGGGGTGAGAGAGTTCACTGAGGCAGCAAGAGAGTGACTGGACTGCTGAAGCCTGGAACCTGAGTTAGATGAAGGGAGTGAATGGATGGTGTTCTGACGTTGTTTGCTTAGATTTTGTATTTGTTTGTGTGGCGTTTGTTAGTCACAGGGCCTAACAACCAGCCCAAGTTGTTCCCGTCTCTCCTGCAACTTAAAACCCATGCTCTCAGTCACTTCCTTATCAAACTCTGATGCACCCTGCCAATCTTTCCCTGCCCTTGGTCGCCCAGGCCTAGGTACCAAAAGACTTGGGACAGCTTCTATGCCCCAGTGCCCACGGGGGTTATTTAAACTAGCCATTCCTAACCTGCTCAACCTGCCCTGCTGTGCTTTTCCCATTGAAACCCAAAAAGGATCTGACCGAGGCCTCCCGCTCACTGACCAAAGCCTGGTGATTCCCCTGCAGCCATACACTGAGTTTGGTGTGCCCCCTCCTCTTGGGAAATGCAGGTAATACATTCTTTCAGCAGCATTGCCTCTCTCTGTTATCACTCAGTTGCCTCCATCAATTAAAATCCTGCAGGTACAATTGAGACCACAGAGGACCCTCAAACAGGAATAGAATGTAAGGGTCAGTAAACTGCAGGCTCAGTGAGGCTCCAGAGCCATCAGAGCATGAGTGGTTAAATAAGCAAGCTCTCTGGGAAGACTTCCTGGAGGAGGTGGGCTGGGGAGATGGGTTCTGAAGAATGGAGGTGAGGAGATGCCTTGTAATGGGACGGGGGGTGGCGGTGCAGGGGAGTGTGTGGGTGTGTTTGGGGGTCTGGGAGGACAGCAATCAGAACTGAAGGAGGCTGGAGGAAAATCTACAATGAGGAGGTTAATCTGATGGTGTATAGAGGAGGCAGGGGCGATAGGGTCCAAGAGGTAGGGTGGAGCCTGCAGATGCTTTTTGAAAACAGAATTTTTCTTTCCAAGAATGATTTGATTTTGTGGTAACTCCTTCTGGGGGCTCACGGTGGGGCTTGAAGATGCCTATGATGAAGGACCTAGATGTGCATTCCAACCTTGCATTAGGTCCAACTTGACTCTCACTAGACAGTAAACCCCCTACCCCGCTACTTTTTGGTTATCACATTAACAAAACCCCATTTCTGGCTGAGCTCAACCGTCTGGCTTTGCCCTTCAACCCTGGCAAAAGTCATCCTCTTCTCTCTCTTCTGCTTGTTATAGCAGCAGGGGAACTTCCCTCCTATCTGAAGTGAGCCTCAGCCCTCTTGGTGCCTTCTTCCTCCCCATGAAAACCCCCCTTCCCCTGTCCAGTCCCCCACTCCCCCAGGATCAGCTGCGACTGCTTCTGACTTTCCAGGGGCATTGGACTTGAGAAAAAACAAAAAACTGGAAGACTGAAAAGTCTTTAAAGCACGAAGACTCAAGCAATCCTGGTTGGATGATGGGGGCTGGCATTGCTGTCCTGAAGCCTGAGGCCCTGTTCCACACTGCCTCAAATCACAGAGACTCTTTTTTGGGGGTGGGGATTTGCCTGTTCTAATAACTTAGGTGGCCTAGGTCACAGTCCTGTGTGCTATAAATCAGTAGAGCCATGGGAAGTTCATGAGCGCATGCACTTATTTGGCGATTGCTCATGCTAGCTTGGGATTTCTCTTGTATTGTTGCTTACACAGTTATTTACCTTTTTAAGAGTGGAATTTGTGGGGAAATCATCTCATATTCAGCAAGTGCTTGCCTAGTTCTCATGAATCCTGAACTGGGCCAGGTGGCATGGATCGTAAACCTTTGTTGTACGTGTTTTACGTCCCCGGTAAAGACCCTGTCACGACTCCCTGATATGCCCTATAGTCCCCATTGCCAATGCAGAGAAAAGGGAATTCAGCCAGGCATGGTGTCTCACTCCTATAATCCAAACACTTTCAGGGGCCAAGGAGGGAGGATCCTTTGAGCCGAAGCATTTGAGACCAGCCTGGGCAACAGAGTGAGACCCCCATTTTTACAAAATTTTAAAAATCAGCTAGGTATGGTGGTGTGTGCCTGTAGTTCCAGCTACTCAAGGGGGCTGAGGTGGAAGGATCACTTGGGCCCAGGGAGCAAAAGCTGCAGTGAGCTGTGATTGCGCCACTGCACTCCAGCCTGAGCCACAGAGTGAGACTGTCTCAAAAACAGCAACAACCACCACCAAATAAATAAATAATAAAGGGAACCTAGATGGGCTGTGGTTGGCAGAGAAGATTTCTTGAAAAAAGGAAGAGCTTGAGCAGACAGTACGTCTAGAAAAGGTAGGAAAGGGGAAGGAAGAGAAAAGGAAGTCCACCAAGGAGGCCCCATTTCTGGCACTCTACAGAGCCAGGTATCCCCGAGGGGAGGTTGAGTGTCAGCCCTTCAGGGTGGCCAGTGGATGGCGACTGGTCACCCTGGGGTGGGGAGAGAGGGGGTGGCAGGGGAGCCGCCTAAGAAGGAAAGGGACAGGAGGCAATGGAGTTCCTGCCAACAGTGAGGGTGGGGGTCTGTGAATGTGGCCCCCTCTCTGCCAGCTGGGGAGTCCTGGAGGGCTGCAAGCTGGATGGACCGGGTGGGGCGTGGGCGGACTCAGGGACCTTGCCTTTCTGTGAGGGACTGAAGTTCCTCCACAGCCGCCTCCCCAGGCGCCCCGGTGGCAGGGAACAACCGCTCTCCCAGATCAGGGCTCACTAAACCTCCTGCCTGGAATCCTGGCTTGCTGAAAGGGAGTGACAGGGAGCAGGGATGCCGAGAGGAGGGCTTCCGTTTCTGAAATAGGGGATGTCAATAGTTCATTTCTTGGATGTTTTTGGTACACATCCTCTCTAGAACCTGACTAATCATTTTTTACAAATTGTAAGTGGGAAAAAAAAAAAAAGGAAATTGTGTGCAGGAGGATGAAAACTTTGGCTTAAGCACAGGCTTCACCAAGCAGGAAGGGAAAGTGACTGGCCCAGTCGCCCTTCTCCCTCCTCTCCCTCCTAGTCTGGTTTTGTTTAATCTTCACCTTTGTCCTAGAGGCAGTTCCAGACACCCGGTTGCTGGAACATTACTTCTGGGTGTAGCTTAACAAGACCATGGCCTCTGGACTTACCCTGTGATCAGCTCGCTGTGTGGTCCTGCGCAGCCACCCAACATCTCTGGGCCCTGGATTCCTACCTGGCCTCTCTTCTGGATGCATTTTTGCCTGTAGGTATCTGGACTATTCCCTCCCATGGATGATAAAGTTTTTGCTTCACACCCTCAGGATTACCTTAAGGTCCTGAAAAGAACAGAGGAGGAGTCTGAGGAGGTGAATTCCAGCCATGCTCTTGCAGGCTGGCCGGGCAGTATGCTGGGGAGGAGAGGGAGCGCTGTGTCTGGCTGGGCCTCCACCAGGCCTGGTGTGCTGGGAACACCCCACATTGTCCCAAGGCCTCAGATTTGACTTTCAAAGGGAAAACAGCTCTCCTGATAAGGTGGGTCTTGTTCTATGAAAGATGGCTTTGTTCCAGTGTCCTGCAGGTATGTGAAGAACAGAGGCTGCACCAGGTCCCTAGGGGGTTAGATGACTCCTGCGGGCGGGGGGAGCCGAAGGGTTTCAGGTGCCCGGGCTGTGCCAGGTTGTGCCTTCAGTATCGCCGTCTGGGCGCCTGCTGGTGCCAGGCACTCTGTTAAACGTGATCTTAGGGATCACTCTGGAGGAGCAGAGCAGGAGTGGTCATCTCCATTTTCTCAGCCTAGGATGAGGAAACCAAAGGGTGTGCAGCTTGTGCAGAATCCCTTGGGCTTCCCAGGGGACAGCTCAAGTCAGACTTGAACCACGTCTTAGGACTCCTTGCCCAGAGCTCCTTTCCCCACAGACTGTTTACGATGGGCCTTCACATGACTGGGACTGCATTCTCTGCCCTTTCGCTCCACCCCTTCTGCTCTCATGTGTCCCCTACAGCATCAATGGTTGCCAATTATTGAGGAAATGAATGCACTTTGTTCAGGGAGGAAGATCTGGGTCTTTGTGTGAATAAGAAAAGAAAAGTTTGCTCTAATAATTCCAGCGAATCCCCACAACACCTCCCCTCTCCCCAAAGCATCAGAATGGCTTCAGGTTTTCCAGCATCCTTGAAGACCCAAGGAAATTGGTCTCGAATGGTGAAATCTCCAGTCTCAGGGCATAGGGGCTGGCCCTTGACTCACACTGCAGAGGTGACCACTTTTCTACCTTCTTACCCAGCCTTACCTTCTTGCCACAGCCAGCCCTGTGTGACATTCCTGTGCCAGGAAATACAAGGACCTATCTCCAAGTGTGTTTCACCTTGACCGGCACTTTCCACCTCACATACCCAGGGACGTGTGTTTGGGAGAGCTGTCTGAACTACGGAAGTGATTTCTTTGCTTCTCACTTTTCATGTAGAGGCCCTGCTTTTTCTCCCTGTGCAAACTGAATCATTTCCCATGACAAGCAATGGCAGTTGGAGCTCTGGGGGGAGGGACTACCTGGGTTTAGGGACAGTTGTAGTAAGAGTCCTCCCCTCCCGCCCCTCCGCTGTCATGCACTTGCCAGTTCCATGCCGCTTCTTTCCCCTTGGGCTCTGGGAGGAACTTGGGTCAGGAGCTTAAGGCCAGCCTGGAACCTCAGAGGTGGTCCTGGGCTGTGAAGGCTCGGGCAAGGCGGAGGGCTTACTATTTACACCTTCTGAGCTCGGGCTGCACGCTATTGGGGGCTGATTTAGATGAACTGTTATTCTCATTATTTATAGGTTTTTTTGTTGTTGTTGTTTCATTTTTTTGAGACAGAGTCTCCCTCTGCTGCCAGGCTGGAGTGTAATGGTATGACCTTGGCTCACTGCAACCTCCGCCTCCTGGGTTCAAGTGATTCTCAAGCCTCAGTCTCCAGAATAGCTGGAATTACAGGTGTGCTCCACCACGTCCGGCTAGTTTTTGTATTTTCAGTAGAGACGGGGTTTCGCCATGTTGGCCAGGCTGATCTGGAACTCCTGACCACAGGTAATCCGCCCACCTCAGCCTCCCCAGGTTCTGGGATTACAGGCGTGAGCCACTGTGCCCGGCCATAAGGTTTTAAATAATGCATTTTGCCTCAACCCTTTGAAAAAAAGCCTGTGCTGAATAACGCTAGAATAATTACTGTGTGTCGCATTTCAGCCACTGGGGCTCTTAATCCACCACTGCGTTCAAATATTGTGAAATGTGTTACTTATGACATTGGGTTAGCAGGACAAATAATGTCCTAGCAAGAAGGAAGGAGAATACATTTTCCATTCTATCTCATAGCCTGGGACAGGCCAGAGAAGGCATGTCCCTGGTCATAAGTTAGAATGACAGTTGTTCTTTTTGAGAGTCCCAGTTGTGCCTCAAGGACTTACACATGGGGCTTACGCTTACTGATGCTTGAAATACCCCACAGAGTTAGTTGCTTTGGGGATTACAAAAGTGTCCATCTTAAAAAAAAAAAAAAAAAGTGTCCACCTAAAGAGATGCTGTAAAAATTAAGTGGGGGTGTAAAATGCCCATAAGGGATTTATTTATTTATTTATTTTGAGATGGAGTCTTGCTCTGTCGCCCAGGCTGGAGTGCAGTGGTGGGATTTTGGCTCACTGCAATGCCCGCCTCCTGGGTTCAAGCAATTCTCCTGCCTCAGTTTCCCGAGTAGCTGGGATTATAGGCGCATGCCACCCGGCCCGGGTAATTTTTGTATTTTTGGTAAAGACAGGGTTTCACCATGTTGGCCAGGCTGGTCTGGAACTCTTGACCTCAGGTGATCCACCCACCTTAGCCCCCACAGTGCTGAGATGACAGGCATGAGCCACTGCGCCCAGCCCATAAGGGGTTTAGAATAGATTGAGTGCTCAGTAGTGGTGTTTCAAATCAAACACCATCATCTCCATTTCACAAGGGAGGAAAGTCAGACCCAGAGGGGCTTCGGGACTCAAAGCCAAGGTGAGCTGACTCTGGAGCCCAAATGCCACACACACCAGGGGGAGCGGCTATACATTATGCAGGCGGGGGCATCTGCCCAGGCTCCCCCACCCCATCTAAACTCCCCATTGGCTGTGGGGCCACTTGCAAGTCACGCCCTTTCCCATCTAGGTCCTGAGTCCTTCTCTGACCTCTAGTGCCCTGCAGTCTCTGCTGAGGGTCTGGGCCCATGCCAGTCCACCCCCCTACCCAGGTCCATGCAGGCTTCTTCCCTCTGCCAGTTCACATCTCCCTGGCTTCTTGGCTGCCCTGACCATTTTCCCCTCACCTATGAGGTATGCTCTTTGGGTAATGATTACGTGAAATGGCTCACCTACAGCTTTATAGGTTAACAATGCCCCCCACTCCCAGCAGGTAAAGCTCAGTTAATGATTGCTGGAAAAGCTTCCCACAAATGCAAATCATCTAGGGAAGTGCAGCGGCTCCCTGGATGGTCCCTCACTGGCCTGGCATTGAAATGTACCCATGGTGCTATGTCTTGGCCTTCTCCACGTGCCCACCCTCCTTTCCCCTTCTCCCCATGCTGTGCTCCCACCTCTTGCCTCTCTGAGCTCAGCACCAGCAGGCCTCCCTCCTTGCCGTCTGCCAGCCTGCCTCCCTGCCTTGTGCCTCTGCTGTCCCTGGGGACATCGTTCCCTCTTCTGCCAAAGCAAGTCCTCAGCCTCTTTGGTATCCACCTAAAGCACCGCCTCCACCAGGAGCCTGCCCTGACTGCACCAGCATCCTTGCTCAGGGTTTCTTCTCTGAACTTCTCCGAGCTACCAGGCAGATCTTTTCTGAGTGCTGTCCCATACGTCAGGCAATGTTTAGTTGCGAGGACTCAGCAGTGAGCAAGGCAGGAGCCCAAGGAGGGGCATTAGTGTGCTCTGGGAGTACCCAGTCAGCCTGAGCCACAGCAGGGGCTCAGAGAAGAGGGGTGCGCTGGAGGCTGATGAAGTGGGGCTCAGGCTGAGACAGAGGGTGTGGTGGAATTGTCTAGGCAGGCGAGGAATGCATCTTGAAGCAGAGGGGTCAGCTTGTTCGAAGCACAAGGCAGGATTTGGTGTCAGATAATGACTCAACTGCAACCATGTCATGTTTGAGACACCTTTTTAACACCCAGGTGAAGGCAGGTGATCCCTCAGAGATGTCTGTCTCCCTCTCTCCTGTTACCGGCTCATGGTCCACTGGGTATGTCTGTCTCCTCAGAAAGATGGAGTTCTCTTTGAGGGCAGCCAACATTTCTGACACTCTGCCCAGCTCGGACCCCAGCACTGGGCACGCACTCACTGCCGAGATGTGGGACTGAATTTAAACTCACCTCCATCATCCATTCTGCCTCCTTCTTCTTGGGGCACCTGCTTTTCACCTTGTCCTGCTAGTACAGTAGTCCCCCTTATCTGCAAGGGAGATGGTCAACCCCAAGGGACCCTGATTCAGAAGGTTTGAGATAGGCCTACCTTGGTGGCTCTGGGTGCTGACAAGCCCCTAGGTTATTTGGATACACAGCTGGGCTTGGGACTTGCTGCCGGAGAGGTTTCCAGGCTCCTGTCTCTACCCTAGCTTTAACCAGTCCTCACCTCTTCCCAGGATTAGAACCTTAGACTCGATCTGGACATTTTTGGAGTGGGGAGCTCAGTGCCCATGGAGCAACCATCCTCATGCAGGTGGGAGCAGTGCCTTGCCTCTGTGGATTGAGCTGAAGCCTGTCTCCTAGAAGCTCTTGTCTGGGGGTCTTGGTTCTGCTCTCAGGGGCTGCATGGCCTCCTCCAGGTTCCCAGTCTGCTGCCCCTGGACATGTGAAGGCACTCACCCTCGCCCCAAGTCTTCTCTGGGTCTCCGTCCTTTCCTTCCTCTGCGGTCTGGTCTGGCTTCCACAGGCTGGCAGCTTTATCTCAGACTTCAAGTTTCCAATCAGATTAGAAGCTTGAGAGCAGGGTGGAGATAGGATCTCCCCTTCCCTAGCAGCCAGAGACTTCTCTGCTGGGGTGAGGGGAACTCAACAGTCAGGGCCTGGAGTCACACCTTCCATCAGCCTGGCAGGGGCTTCGCCCTTTCCCAGCCTTGGGGGAGGACCCCACCTGCTGCACTCACACTGGAGGCCAACTAGCTGGGTAGCATAGAGCCAGAAAGAGCCCAGGCTGGCGTTCGGCACTGGCTGACTGCAGGGCTCAGCAGCAGACTGGCTCCAGGTGGGCTCTGCTCCTCTTACCTGGGACTAGCTTTGCAGTCACTGACGTGGGTTCCACTTCCCCTCTCTTGACTCTTGGTGAGCTGGATTTAAATGAGCTGGGGTTGGGCCTGGGCATTAGTATTTTTTAACTTTCTGGGTGATTCTGATGTCCATCCAGAGAGGTGCCTAGCATCCCCTTCCAGCTCTGACAATGCATGGAAATAGTTATTACATGCTGGGGTACGAGCACCAGCGCTGATAATATGCGTATCATATAATGCTGAAATCAGTATTTTTATTTGACAAAAAGGTATTTAAAAAATGTAAAACAGGAAACCCAAATATTTAATAATTTTAAATATAAAAATGCTTTAGAATACCAATAAAGGTTGACTTAGAAAAATACACATTCTCATTCTGGTCTATGTAGGCAGATAAAATAAACAAAAATGAAATATTCAAAACATTAAAACCTATCCACCTCAAAAACTCAACATTCAGTCATGGAAAGTTCAAGAAGGGATACTATTTGATCCCTTTAAAGCAGAAATTTAAAATCAAAGGATGTTGGCAATATCATTATGTCACAAGTATGTTTTTTTCCCTGTAAAATTTTCTAGAAAAAGCTTTTCCTGACTCTACCCTAGTTGGGGAATAGTGAGAAGATATATTTGTATGATATCTTCGAATATTTTCCGCTGACAAGGTCTTTTGGCTGTTTTTCAGAGACTGCCGTCTTTTATTTATAAGGAGCCACGATTTTTGTTTCTAAAGCATTTCCGATTTGCCTTTAAGTTCTTTGGTTTTATCTTGTTCAGATGGAGACTCTGATGCACACTTCCTGTATCAGTTTCAAAGCTGTCATGTTGATATCCCACATGTTAGGAAAGTCTGTGAATAGAGTGATAATTATTCTTGCAACAGAGTTTTGCTTTGTCTATAGGCATGCAATGCCTGAGAAGGACTCAAAAGCCATATTTCACATTTCAGGGTTTTTTCTGACATTGTTATTCTCTCCTTTTCAAAGCATATACAAAGATTGAGAGATTAGTATGATTAGTTTCCATGCCTGGCTCCAGCAATTACCAACTCATGGCCAACATTTTTCATCTATACTCTTACCCAGTCCTCTGGATCCCTACCAGATTCTGTTACAGCCAGTCTGAGACATCATATCATTTTATCTGCAATTACTTCAGTATACATCTCCAAAGGAAAATGGCCCAATAAAACACATAACCACAGTGTTATTACTGTACCTTAAGAATTGAGAATTCCTCATTATCATAAAAAAGTAAATGTTCACATTTTCCCAGTTGTCTCCTACATTTTGTTTTACAATTAGTTTGTTTGAGATTTCTGACATTTAAACTTTTGAAATAAATATCTTTGGACCGAACAGATACACAATTTTGGCACCGAAGTGCAGTTTTCGTGAACACAGCATGGCAACCACTGGGTAGAAGATGCCAGACAACCGGGCTAGATCCTGCCTCTAGGGCTCAGAGTGCAGTGGACAGCAGAAGTCATTCAGTGGCTCAGCAAACATTCATTCACTGAACAGGAACACTGAACAGTGTTCCTGGGCTGGGCACCACGGGCACAGCAATGACCAAGACAAGCTCAGTCTGTCTTGACCCGATGGAAACCAGGACACTGGCATCTAATTGAAGTTTGCAAATGAAATGATAGATACCCTTGTACTGGAACCCAGAAGAGAGTGGAAGCTAATTTTGCCCTAGAAAACATTATAGAGCAAGTGACATTTGCGTTTAGCCGTAAGAAAAGGAAGAACTTTGTCAAGAAGACAGGATTACATGCCTGTAATCCCAGCACTTTTGGAGGTCAAAGTGGGAGAGTCACTTGAGCCCAGGAGTTCAAGACCAGTCTGGGAAACATAGCGAGACCCCATTTCTACAAAAATAAAATAAAATAAAGTAAAATAAAAAATAAAACTAGCCAGGGCCAGGTGTGGTGGCTCATGTCTGTAATCCTAGCACTTTGGGAGGCCGAGACAGGCAGATCACCTGAGATCAGGAGTTCGAGACCAGCCTGACCAACCATGGCTAACATGGTGAAACCCCATCTCTACTAAAAATACAAAAATCAGCTGGGCATGGTGGTGGGCACCTGTAACCCCAGTTACTCGGGAGGCTAAGGAGAATTGCTTGAACCCAGGAGGCAGAGGTTGCAGTGAGCCGAGATCGCACCACTGCACTCCAGCCTAGGTGACAGAGTGAGACTCCGTCTCAATAAAACCAAAAATAAAAAACAACAAAAACCTAGCCAGGCATTGTGGCATGTGCCTGCGGTCCAAGCTACTCAGGAGAGAGGCTATGGTGAGAGGATCATCTCAGCCTAGGAGGTGGAGGCTGTAGTGAGCTGTGTTTGCACCACTGCACTCCAGGCTGGGTGACAGAGTGAGACTTGGAAGAAGAAGAGGAAGAAGAAGAAGGAGAAGGAGAAGGAGAAGGAGAAGGAGAAGGAGAAGGAGAAGGAGAAGGAGAAGGAGGGGAAGGGGAAGGGGAAGGGGAAGGGGAAGGGGAAGGGGAAGAATTTCATCAAGAAGAGATGGAGGAAGAGATGTCTCATCCAGTGCAAGTAGCAAGCACAAAGAGCACATGGGGGTGGGAAGTTCCTGGTGCACTAAGGACTGAAATGAGAGGTGGGCGGGTATATGGCAAGGCTGGTGGGAGGTGGGACTCAGGGACTGTGGAGGGCTTGAGGATATGCTAAGGAGTGGGGTTTCCAGGGCCTACTGCTGGGGACTGCACTATTCTCTTGTTTGAACATAAAGTGTGGACCATGGGGCAGGAGAAGAGAACCCTGCAGGAACAATGAGAAGGATTTGGATTTCCAAGCCCTTCCCGGAGCCCTCTGTCCATTAGGCTAAGAGTCTACCTGGATCTCCATGAGTCTCCAGGGATAACACAGAGGCTGGCACACAGTGAGTGCTCAATATAGGCCTACTAACAGATGGCCTCTGCCATTGCTCCCAGTGAGTGTGCTCCCACCGGCCTCCACCTTCACACAGGGTGGTGAGGGAGGGACCCTCGTCTTTATGCCTTTGGCTCAGGGAAATGGGGTGGCTTTTCCAAATGCATGAGCTGTTAGGCTTTCGGACTTGGTCCCCAGCTTCCCTGAATGGCCAGTGGTGCTCCTGGGCCAGCAGGCAGGATGGGAGCACATAGAGTAAGGCTCACCTGTGACCTTCTCAGGTGGGTGTACAAGCAAATGCCAGCATTTGCAAACCATGGGCTGGCTGACACAATTAATCCCTTTAAGACTGGCCAAGAGTTAGAGGAGTCATTCATTTATTTTCTTCTAATAGCAATGGCTTAGAAGAAAGAAAGAGAAAGAAAAAGAAAAAAGAATTCACATGCTCATTGTCAGCAAATGAGTTCCTGTTGTTACAGAAACGGAGAAAGAGTAAAGCAAATCCCTAGATTTTCTGATCTACCACTACCATCTAGAGAGAGCCATAGTGAACAGCCTTCAAAATCTTCTTCTGTTCATAAATACGAAGCAGTTAAATGTAACACCATTTTATATAGACAGTATTACGGGATTTAGGCTGTTCTATAACCTGCTTTTTTTCCTTTAACAACTTGTCATGACACCGTTTCCTGTCAGTTACCACAGATCTGTGCCATTTTTAATAGCCCCACGGTACAGTTTTGCATGGATGTGCCGTAAGTTACCCAGCCAGTTCTCTGTTGCCAGAAATGTGGATTGTTTTCCGTTTTTCTCTGCAATGTGCTAGGGAATATCATTCAGCTTTTTCAGATGTGTAATAATCGCCTAGCAGTAAATATTTAGAATAGCTGGGATAGCTAGGGCTGAAAAAAAAAAAGAAGAAGAAGAAGGAAGAAAAAAGGCTCAGTACACTCAGAGTCCTAAGCCAAGCTGGGAGGTCACCATGGCAACCCCCTGCCATCCTCACACAGGGATCGCCCCTTTGCCATGGCTCCAGCCAGAGAGGTGGGTCAGAGCTGGAGGAGAAACAGTGTTTTCAAGTGGTTTTATAAACCAAGGGCAGAAGGCACAGGAGAGAGCATTAATGCATACCTGAGACAGCTTAAAATGCAATGGTGATAATAGCCCTTTATTGAGTCCCCGTCATTTGGTAGATACCATGGTTTTTCATCCTCACTGGAGCCGTTGAAACTTTTATGATGCTCATTTAAGTGATTAGAAACTCAGAGACTAAGGAATCTGTCCAAGGGCACACAGTAAATGATGGAGCCAGGGTTTGAAATTGGTCTGCATTCACTCCTCAGCATTCTCCTGGCCACCACAATTGGGGTGGCCAGCCTCTGTCTCATCACCATCCCTGAGGTTCAGGTCGTCTTTTCCCAGTCCCCCTAGAGCATTCATTCCCACCTCATTCATATGCAGCTCACACCAATTCTTCATCTGGCCTCTGTTTTCTGGGCTCCACTCTGGCCTCCTGCCACTCCATACCCTGTATACTTCCGCGCTGAACTACAGACAGGACCTCGAATGGCACACCCTCTTCCTACCTCCATGGCCCTATCCTGCTGTACCCTCAACTCTACCCCATAACTGTGGCACTCCTGTTGACTCTTCAAGACTGATCCCAAGCTTTCTTTCCTTTTTTTTTTTTTTTTTTTTCCTGAGATAGAGTCTTGCTCTGTCACCCAGACTGGAGTACAGTGGGGCGATCTTGGCTCATTGCAATCTCTGCCTCCCAGGCTCAAGTGATTCTCCTGCTTCAGCCTCCCAAGTAGCTGGGACTACAGGTGCCCACCACCATGCCCGGCTAATTTTTGTATTTTTAGTAGAGATGGGGTTTCGCCATGTTGGCCAGGCTGGCCTCGAACTCCTGACCTCAGGTGATCCACCCGCCTCAGCCTCCCAAAGTGCTGGGATTACAGGCGTGAGCCACCGCACCCGGCCCCGAGTTTCATTACTTCAAGAAGTCTCCCCTGACTCCCTAGCATAATGCTCTCCTCTGTGTTCCCCTAGAGGCATAACCACTATTTTTTAAGCACTGTCTATCTCCAGGCAGCTGCATTGCCCTTATAAGTCAGGTGGCCACAGCAGGCTGGAATGTTTGTTTCTCTGGAAGAGGGAATGAGCAGCCACCTGGTGATGCAGCCAGATGCATAGTGAGTCTACCATAACCACTGCTTTACTATTAGATATGCCGTGTGGCAATTGTTAGTGCAGATCTACACTAGAATGTGAGCTCTTACGGGTTAGAACTGTTGTGTCTGCTTCTTCATCCCCATATCTTTCCTACCAGAGCTTTGGATATAGTAGGTATTCAGGAAATGTGTGCTGAATGAATGAATGAATGAATGACCAAGCATATTCCTGCCCGCTTTCCATTTCTGCTACCAGCCCCAGGGCAGGTGTGAACTCAGACTACATTAACCCAGGCAGCCTATCAAGTTCCCTGCCTCTCATCTGGCTGGTTCCTGACCACTCCCCAAACACCTGACCCCTCCTGTCTCCTTAAGCCTTGTCTACCTCTCCTCCCACCACAGTTTCTACTCACAGCCATCTGCCCGGGAAACTAAGGTTCCGGGTGGACTCTTATCATCACCTCTACCACATCATCCCATGAACCTGCTTTTTCTTATCCCTTCGGCTCCCCTGTCTGTATTCCTCTCCTTGGTGGAACCTCAAGTATTCCCTGGGCTTTGAAAGTCACTTTTCTCTCCCTCTGGAATTTATCTGCAGCCTCAACTTCTCCTCCAAGATGCAGTCACGTATTTTTTTAACTGCAAATACATGCAAATCAAATTCAACTTGTCTGAAAACTGTCCTGGTTTTCCTCACTTTCTTCATCATTTCCCATTTGATATCATCATTTTCCAGCACCTGGGGAAATGGTGCTCCAGAGACCCCAGCCAAATTTGCCTGTCTGCTTCTCTGTGATCAGACACCTGACTTTTATCACCAGGGCCCCAAACTCCCCAAAGCTCCCAGCCAAGCCTGGCAGGAGTAGTGAGGCCTCAGCAAACCTAAGGGTGACTACCCATGTGAAGGAGCTGTGTCTCCTGGGCTGCAGCCTGTTCTTTCCATGTGCAAATTCAGCCCAGGGCTGTAGATCTTCAGATTTCTCAAAAGGAACTGGGAGCAAGGTTTTTATGTTGACAGCTCTTGGTCTTTTAATATTGGCTTCTTTTTTTTTTTTTTTTTTTTTTTTTTTTTGAGAGGCAGTCTCGCTCTGTTGCACAGTCTGGAGTGCAATGGCATAATCTTGGCTCACTGCAACCTCCGCCTCCCAGGTTCAAGCAATTCTCCCTGCCTCAGCCTCCTGAATAGCTGGGATTACAGGTGCCTGCCTGTAATCCGGCTAATTTTTGTATTTTTAGTAGAGACAGAGTTTTCCTTGTTGACCAGGCTGGTCTCAAACTCCTGACCTCAAGTGATCTGTCTGCCTCAGCCTCCCAAAGTGCTGGGATTACAGGCATGAGCTACCGCACCTGGCCTTTTGTTTTCTTAATAGATTTTATGTTTTAGAGCAGATGTAGGTTTATAGAAAAACTGTGCATAGTTCCCATTCCCTCCCTCCCCACCCCCCTGTTATTAACATCTTGCATTAGTGTAGTATGTTTGTTAAAACTGATGAATCAACATGGATGCATTGTTATTAACTATTGTCCCTCCTTTACATTAGGGCTCATGCTTTCTGTTGTGCATGCTGTGGACTTTGACAAATGCTTAATGTCATGTTTCCACCATTACAGTATAACGCTCTCCTCTGTGTATTTTTTTAGACAAGGTGTCGCTCTGTTGCCTGGGCTTGAGTGCAGTGGCAGTAACATCGCTCATTCGACCATGTTACTCGACCTCAGGCTCATGTGATTCTCCTGCCTCAGCCTCCCTAGTAGCTGGGGCTACAGGCATGCAGCACCACACTTGGCTAATTTCTTTATTATTATTATTATTATTATTATTGCAGAGATGGAGTCTCACTATGTTGCCCAGGCTGGTCTTGAACTCCTGGACTCAAGTGATCTTCCTGCCTCAGCCTCCTAAAGTGCTTACGGGTGTGAGCCACTGCGTCCAACCCATGCGAATTATTTTTTAAACACTTTAGGCATCAGAAGTCTCTGCTTTCTACACTCTTTCATCCTAGTGTGCCCCTCCTTCTCATCTTATCTACCCCACAGTATTCAGCTCTTCCCCCCTCTCCCCACTCCTTAGAGTTTCCTGTCCTTACACACGGTCAGCTTTTCACTTGTGTCATCTTTCTATCAAACTCTAAGCTCCTGGAGGCACTTGGAGGTTTAATTTAGAAGTCTCAGTCTCCCCAGTGCCTAGGGTGCTTTTGAGATTCACTAACATCCACCTGCAGGCATATTGAGCAAATGCCTGCAGATGTGTTGGCTCTGAGGCTTCCAGGAAGATGCTTTAGGGCCTGTTGACAACAGAGAAAGTGGGAGCATGTGGCAAGGGATGAAGACTTGGGCACATCTCCAGTGGCAGTGGCTGCAGGGAGGAGAGAGGAGGTGTTCCAGCAAGAACAGTTTTAGAGAGAGGAGAGGTGAGGACAAACGGCTTTGAGTGGGAGGATGCTTAAATCCTTGGGAGCTGCCCCATAGAATGCCCAAGTTGGGATCGCAGCCTCCCAGGGGCCCCCCCTCTCCTGGGAGAAACACTGAGGTCAGAGAGGGGAGGGGAGTTTATCCAAAGCCCCAGAGCAAGTTTGCGGCAAGCAAGCTCAGAACCCAGAGCTCTCTCTGCCTCTTGCAGCCTTCCTGGATGGAGACAGTCCTCCATCACCCCCACCTTCTTGATGAATGGCCTATAAGAAGGGGGTGCCCAGTGTGGGGCCGAGGTTTTCTCCCCAAGCAGAGCAGAGAGAAAGCCCAGGATATGGCCGGCAAGCCATGTGGGGCAGGACAGGGAGGAGGTAAAAGGGATGGGGTGGGGCCACGTACTCCACCTTCCCCTTCCCCTGCCTGTCCCCAGCAGCAGCCTCCTTCGGGAAAGTGAGTTTGAGAAGGAAAACAAAGGCAGAACCCCTCCTCCTTAGTGGGGCTGTCCTCCCAGTCTCCCCAGGCAGCCTGGGTTCTCTCCCACCCACAACTCACCCAGCTCTGCCCTAAGTAGCCAGAAGAGGAAACATACCTTCCAGTCGACTAAAGGGACCCCAAGGGGTGAGTGGCTGTTCCCGTGACATGCCCCCCACAGTCACACCTCTGTGCCTTTGCTCAAGCTCTCCCTTCGGCCAGCGTGCCCTCTCCCTTCCCGAGCTGACAGATTCTTCATGCTCTCCTATGCTCCATTCACACGCCATCTCCTCCGTAAAGTGACCCTAAGCCTGCTTCCCCCACACATGAAGGTGTCCTTGCCCGGATGCCTCCGCAGCCCTTTTGTCTCCACCATCCACACAGCCTCTAGCACATGGGCTCACAAGTTTGTATGTCTCCCCTGTTCTGCAGGGAGCTCCCCCAAGGCCCAGGCTGTGTTTATTCCCCTGTGTCCCCAGCTGTCAGCAGCGTGCCTGGCACAGAGCTGATGCACCACATGGAGGAGTGGATGAGTGGACGGACAGATGGATGAATTGCCAGTCTCTGAGTAGAACAGTCAACATGTTCCATTGAGTCTCTTATTTTTTTTAAGACGGAGTCTCGCTCTGTCGCCCAGGCTGGAGTACAGTGGTATGCTCTCGGCTCACTGCAACCTTCACCTCCTGGAGTCAAGTGATTCTCCTGCCACAGCCTCCCAAATAGTTGGGATTACAGGCTCCTGCCACCACACCCAGCTAATTTTTTTGTATTTTTAGTAGAGACAGGATATCACCATGTTGGCCAGGCTGGTCTCAAATTCCTGACCTCTGGTGATCCGCTGGCCTCAGCCTCCTAAAGTGCTGGGATTACAGGTGTGAGTTACCTCACCTGGCCTAATTTTTGTATTTTTAGTAGAGACAGGGTTTCACCAGGTGGGCCAGGCTGGTCTCGAACTCCTGGCCTCAGGTGATCTGCCCACCTCAGCTTCCCAAAATGCTGGGATTACAGGTGTGAGCCACTGTGCCCGGCCAAGCCTCTTCTTCTATAATGAAAATAGATCTAGGTCCTGTCTTTCAGGAATCTAAATTGTGGCTACCAAAATGATAACACTTAAAATAATCAGAGAATGATATAAATCAAGCTAATAATAATAATGATCTTTGATTGAACTGTTTGCTGCCAGCCACGCTCTATGCAAAGAACCTTATGTACATTATTTCATTTCATCTTTATGCAGCTTATAAGCTAAGGACAGAGAGGCTGAGAAAGCTAAGAGCAAGACTGAGAAACTTAAGCAACATGGTCAAGGCACCAGTCAGTGAGTAGAGAAGCCAGGTCTGAAACCCAGACCAGTGTGACCCTGAAGTCTGGTCTCAGCCACTTCCCTACAGCTAGAGGGTTCAGGGAGGAGGAGAGCAGCAGGAGAGGAGTCTCTGGAGCCTGTGTCCCTCCTGGAGGAGGCCGACTGTGGGCTGGGCCTGAAAGGCTGCCAGGGAACTGGCCAGCTAGAGGGTATGGGAGGCTTGGGGGCAGGCCTGCAGCCTGGCCAGCCTGGAAAGACTCCCAGGGAGTTGCATGGGATGGGAGTGGGGGTGGCCCTTATCCCAGCCTCACCTGAGTGGCCCACAGTGACATGGATGGCAACCCTTCCTTCGGGCCCTGCCAGGTTCCTGTTGCCTCTCCCTCTGTCACCCCTCCCTCTGGGTCTGCAGAGGAGAACCAGGCCCATTGCTTCCGGTGTGGCCTGGTTGCCTTGGGTGCGGACTTTACCCAAGTTGGAGGGCAAGGCCAGTGCAGCCTGTAGAGCCACTTCTCCCTGGATCACACCTGCTGAGGGAATGCCTCTCCCAGCCACCAGACCAGTTTCCAGTTTCCAGGGTGGGGCAGCCAGGCAGAAACAGGTTTCTGTGAAGTGACACTCCCTTCATTCACCGACTGGTAGCATGACTCTGTCCCACCACTTGGAGCCATGCCAACAAATCCTGCCCTGGATTGGGGATTCCGTCTGGACGCCAGGTTACCCTGGGAATGTGGCTTTGCCCTTGTTCACCAGGCACTGCAGGGGCTGGTGGTTCTGAACCTTTCCTGGCTCACAGATGTCACTGAAACTTTGTTGAAAGCCATGGCCCCTGTCCCCAGTGACAGACACACACACACACACACACATTTACACTCACCCACACATAATTTAACCAATAATTTGATAAATTCCCTGAGGCCCATCCATGGATTTTCATGGACCTCAAGTTAAAAACCCCCATCCTTGAAGATAGAGAGTAGATTGGTGGTTACCAGAGGCTGGGAAGGAGGTGGGGGATGAAGGGCAGAAAAAAAATATATAAATATATTTCCAATCACTGAACTAGATGGTAAATTATATATGTATATTTTACCTAAATTTCTTTTTTCTTTTTTTGGAGAGAGAGCCTTGCTCTGTCACCTCGCTCTGTCTGATTGTCACTAGTGCAGTAGTGTAATCTCGGCTCACTGCAACTTCTGCCTCCCAGGTTCAAACAATTCTTGTGCCTCAGCCTCCCAAGTGGCTGGGACTGCAGGTGTACACCACCACACCTGGCTAATTTTTTGTATTTTAGTAGAGACAGGGTTTCTTCATCTTGTCCAGGCTGGTCTTGAACTCCTGAGCAGGCAATCTGCCTGCCTCAGCCTCCCAAGGTGCTAGGATTACAGAAATGAGCCACTGCGAACAGCCTCAATTTTTGTTTTTTAAATCATCCTAAAAGTTTTTCCAGCTGATGGCTCACTCTCCTGAATGTGTTCTTTGTAGTAATAGTAGCCACAATAGTAGCCATAGTGGTAAATACCACTGGCATTGAGTCAGCGTTTTGTAGTTCATAAAGTTTGTTCACATCTATTATTATTTCATTTTAGCTCCCCCATAGCCCTGGCCTGGTAAGTATTAATATGTTTATTTCACAGATGACAAAAATGAAAGTCATTTGGAACAAGCCCAGCCAATTCATACCTAGGAGACGGTAGAGAGGAGACCTGACCTTGGTGACCCCAAATCCCAACTCTATGTGCCTCTCCCCATCTTCATAGAACATTCTCCAAGTTTAGGCAGTCCAGGGTACTTGTTACCATACACCAGGGAACGTTAGTGAAACCACCTTTGCAAAATTATGACTGAGACAGTGAAAGAGATCTAACTTAACTAACTCCATCTTGCTTCTAACCCCAAACTGTCTTTGTTCATTCCTGGGCATAGCCTGAACTTACTTTGGGAGAAACTTGGTTTGTAGTGTATAGTTTAAACAGCCCTTTCCCAAAGCAGACCTCCTTCTTGCCTGGGGACTAGATTAACATTAGCCACAGGATTAGAAATTATGGTTTAGGAGTCATGCAGTTGGAGGCCACAAGATTCTGACCCTCCCTAGACTGCTCCTAAGATCAGCACTCGGGATGTTTTGCGGACCCTGCATTTGATGGATCAGCTGGCACCACCCAGATCAATGAACTGGCCCCTCTGATCTTGTGGCCCCCACCCAGAAACTGACTCAGTGCAAGAAGCCAGCTCCGACTCCCTATGACTTCATCCCTGACCAGCACTCCTGGCTCATTGGTTACCCAGCCCCCCACCACCAACCAAGTTATCCTTAAAAATTCTGTTCCAGGAATGCTCAGGAAGACTCATTTGAGTATAATGAAACTCCGGTCTCCCACACAGCAGGCTCTTTCTCTATTGCAATTCCCCTGTCTAGGCAGGGGAATCGGCTCTGTCTAGGCAGAGGGCAATGTGAACCCCTTGGTCACTTACAAAGTTGGTGGCTCATCTGGGATTGCCCTTGTGGCTACCTGCCCATGGTTCAGTGGCCCCACTCCAGTGATGGATCGAGAAGCCAGCCCAAGCAGCTGCCTAGTTCTCTTGGACTGGGGCTGACTCTGGTACTCTCTGTACTGGTGGGGTGCTGCTGACCCAGTGTGCATGGATCTAATTGCAATGGAGAAATAGTCCTGGGGCAATGTCCCTTAACTGTAGCCCTATCACAGGTTGTCTATATAGCCCCATGAGGGGGTATCTGTCTGTAGCCCCATTGTGGGGTGTCTGGATTGGTGAGTATCCTAGATGCTGTCAACACCTCCTTTCTTCTCCCCACTGGTTCTGTAACCCTATGGTGTGGTGT
Organism: Papio anubis; assembly: GCF_008728515.1. Classification (NCBI taxonomy): domain Eukaryota; kingdom Metazoa; phylum Chordata; class Mammalia; order Primates; family Cercopithecidae; genus Papio; species Papio anubis. The sequence goes on along the minus strand of NC_044982.1, from coordinate 119,783,710 downwards.
CTGTAGCTCCACCATGGGGTGTCTTGTGTCTGAAGCCCCATTGCAGCATGTCTGTTCAGCTCCTGTGGGGTCTTGGTTGCCTCTTTCTAGCTAGTAGGAAGAGTCTTGGTTTGAGAGACTTATCCTCAATCAGGAAGATTTTGAGGAGGTTTCTCAGATGGATAATAGGAGGATAGTTTGGAAGGGATACTCTTGGAGTTCTTGGTTAGGGATCTGATTTGGAAGGCCTTTGGTCCATCTCGTCTTTATGTGTGTTTGTATATGTGGAAGGGATCTCAGGAGGGGTTGCTAATGGAAGTCCAGCAGGTCTAACTCAGAGAACGCTCCTTATTTGTCTGGTTACATTTGGTGAGCCCTAAAGAAAGCTCAATAGGCCTGTCTCTTGGGGTGACTATCTGGTCTTTGCCTTGCCCAGAGGTCTTATTGTGAATTACCATTTGGAGGTCACCCCTCCCCACCTGGAGTGGATCAGAAATAGGGAGCAATGGGAAAAAGTTTGAGCTTTCCCTGGCTGATATTGGGTGCTGAATGAGGTGACTGATGTCTGTTTTGTTATGTGTATTTTGCTGGGATGGAAAATGTTAATTTGGTTCCACATGCAGCCCATTGGGCAGCATCTTGCAAATTAAGAATCTTGCCTATGGTTCCATAAAACAGCAAAGTGGCTTTTTTTTTCTCTTGTAAAGTGGCTTGAACCCCACAGCTATAGCACAAGCGAGCAGGGTCATCAGAAGCCCCTCCGTTCTTCTGGAAGCTGCAGAGAAAGGCAACCCAGAAACCTGATGTGCCAGTAAAAAGGGTAAGAAATTCTTACCGGCCAAATTTCTGGTCTCTCTTTCTCTGTCTGGGTAAAACAGTAAACTATTGGTCTCTTCTGCAAGGGTTTGATTAATAGAAAAAAGGATTTGTGAGATTAGTCTTAGGCGGTAGCCAATCTGCTGTACTTTGTGCAAAGAATTTGTCTTTCTGTGTTCCGTAGTGGAGAGAGGGGTATCACAGGATAGAATGTGGGTTTAAGACCCCTATAAGCTCACTTTTCAAGCCAGCTTGGCAGGCTGGTCAGTTACAAACCTTGCTACGGGTCCCTGAAACCAATACTGGATGAAATTTCTCTGTCTTGCTTTGTGCCCTTAAGAGCTTAACTTTGTGACCATGTGGGGATACTTTCTCTTGGTTTCTGCCATCCAGAGGACAGGAATTTTGGGGTTCATGTCATAGTCCTAAAAAATGTTTCTTGAGCAGTTAAAAGCCTGTGCAAGCTTGAAATTGGTTTTTCTAATCTCCTTCTGGGGAGAGCGATAGAAACTGCTCAATGCTGTAACTCAGTAGCTGAGGCTTTGCCTTTTGACAATGGCGGCCTGGGTTTTAGTCTTGGCTTCTGGAATGATTCCTTTCTGGGTTTTATTTATGAAACTTTGCCATTTATCGAGGTTCCCCCCCACCGCCCCACCCCAGCCAACCCATGGATAGCTTCTGATTCCCTGTCTTGAATTTTCCTTTTTCTAAACTACCCTGGGGGAGATTCTAAATCTTGTTCAAAAACAAAAAAACAAAAAAGAAACTGCTTACCATCTCCTTGAGACATGTATGTGTCTATGGTTAAGTTATAACCTTAGCTAAAACTTATTAATTTAGTGTGGGAAGTTAACTGTGGTAGAATTTAAAAGACAAAAATATTGGTCGCTTAGTGTGGCTAAAGTTGGGTAATAACAATTTTTAAAGGATTTTTTTTTTTTTTGAGATGGAGTCTCACTCTGTTGCCCAGGCTGGAATGCAGTGGCCTGATCTCGGTTTACTGCAAGCTCCGCCTCCCGGGTTCACGTCATTCTCCTGCCTCAGCCTCCCGAGTAGCTGGGACTACAGGCGCCCGCCACCACTCCCGGCTAATTTTTTGTATTTTTAGTAGAGACGGGGTTTCACCGTGTTAGTCAGGATGGTCTCAATCTCCTGACCTTGTGATCCGCCCGCCTTGGCCTCCCAAAGTGCTGGGATTACAGGCGTGAGCCACCGCGCCTGGCCCTTAAAAGGATATTTTTTAAAAAATGCTATGGTTAAACGTCAGCTTAATTAAAAGTGGATAAACAAGCAATAGGTATATTTAAAAGGCCTTTATGTTTTTCTCTTTTTGGATCTTGTTTTTTTCCTGGAAATAGGTTTTTTCTTCTCAGTCAACTGAATTACTTTTTTCCATTTTTTTGTCTTGCCACTCCTAATGCACACACGAGAGGCCCTAAGATAACTTCTGCTAGCCTGGGACTCCTTGGGAAAAACAGAGGAGGCGCCACAGACCCCGTTTTGGAAAAAGCTCTGTTTTTCTCATGGAGCCCCAGGAATTAAAAGCGGATAGATCCCTCTCAAAATCAAAGGCTCTGTTCTGTTTTGCATTGTGTTATCTGACAGTTTTGAGTTTTGGGGGTATCAGAAATTACTTCTCATTATGAGAGAGTTTTGGTGTGTAATAACTAGGTAGGAAATATTCTCTAGGGGATGGCTAACAGTAGTTGTGGAGGGATACTTGACTCTGCACACTTGGATCAGAGATGCTTGCTCTTGGCCACCTGGAAGATAAGGAGACATCCCTGCCCCGACTGGGAGACCAGACTCCCCTGAGAGATGGGCCAATTACAAAATGGGCTGATTGGCTTTGGCTGCCTTGAATGGAATGCAGGGTAGAAGCACTGCGCGGTCTTCTCCCACAGTATTTCCCTCCTCTTGGGGATCCAGGATCCAGTATAAAATGGCACCATTAATTCTGGGGATCTGTCTTTGCCTTCAGCTGCTTACTTGCTGCTTATTTGGCCCTAGAAACGCATGCTTTCCTGGCCCTGTTCCTCCAAGGGCTCCACCCTGAAGCCAGTCATCCAATTAAGAAACTGGCAAATAAGGCCAAGCACGGTGGCTCACGCCTGTAATCCCAGCACTTTGGGAGGCTGAGGCGGGCGAATCACAAGGTCAGGAGATCGAGACCATCCTGGCTAATATGGTGAAACCCTGTCTCTACTAAAAACACAAAAAACTAGCCAGGATCGGTGGCGGGTGCCTGTAGTCCCAGCTACTCTGGAGGCTGAGGCAGGAGAATGACGTGAACCCGGGAGGCGGAGCTTGCAGTGAGCCGAGATCGCACCACTGCACTGCAGCCTGGGTGATAGAACAGGACTCTGTCTCCAAAAAAAAAGAAAAAAAAAAAAGAAAGAAACCGGCAAGCGAAAAATCTTACAAATACTGAATCTTCTGTCTGTCTGTATTCATATGTGGTGTGTGTGTGTGTGATGTTTGTATAAAAGAGCTCTGATTAAATGGCTTAGAAATATAAGCATTTAAATCAAGCATTTTATTAGAGAAATAGAAACTATAATACCTTTTTGTTCACATGACTCTAGTAGTCTTTTGGAAATAAAGACAGTTGTTTTTGTTTTTGTTTTTTCTTTGAGACGGAGTCTCGCTCTCTCACCAGGCTGGAGGGCAGTGGCACAGTCTCGGCTCACTGCAACCTCTGCCTCCCAGGTTCAAGTGATTCTCCTGCCTCAGCCTCCCAAGTTGCTGGGACTACAGGCGCCCACCACCATGCCTGGCTAATTTTTTTGTGTTTTCAGTACAGACGGGATTTCACCGTGTCAGCCAGGATGGTCTTGATCTCCTGACCTCATGATCCACCCACCTCGGACTTCCAAAGTGCTGGGATTACAGATGTGAGCCACCGTGCCCGATCCCGGAAATAAAGACAGTTTTAAAGATTATTGGTAAAATAAAAAGTCTTGAAAATGTAGACATTTGGTCTAAATTAAGGTTAGATATCAGATTTGCTAAATGCTTTATGGTCAAACTGTTTCTTTGACTTTTGAAAATTATTCAGTTTCCCGTGCTCGCTTCGGCAGCACATATACTAAAATTGGAAAATTATTCAGTTTCCCTACTTTGGAGCATTAGATGATAGATAAGGCCTGGGGACATATGGAGAGCCAGGCCCGCCAGCTATGCTAAGAGTCAGACCTTATCTTCATTTCTGGCTGATGTCCTAGACTCCACCCCAGTACATAATTAAAATCAGTTACTTATCAGGTTTTTCACTAAAAATAAAAGTTGCTAAGATTTAACATTGTAACATGTAGTTGAGACCACTGGAGAAACAGTTTTATATACTAGGTGTGTGGGGAATGTGTTTTTGGTAAAAGATGATAAGAAGGCATGGGAATATGGCTTTTGTGAAAGGGAATGTAGTTTTGTCCACTTCAGAGGGTTTTAAAGATTGTCTTAACCTAAAAGAGTAACGGAACAAAACTGAAGGTTTAAGCAAAGGGAAAAGTGTTTGTAAAGGTTTGATCTTGTAAAAAAAATTCTGTGGGTATAAACAAGTTGGCTAAGATTTAAAAGAAATTGGCTGGGTGTGGTGGCACTTTGGGAGGCCGAGGATGGCGGATCCCTTGAGGTCAGGAATTCAAGACCAGCCTGGCCAACATAGTGAAATCCCATCTCTACTGAAAAACAAACAAAAATTAGCTGGGCGTGGTGGGAGGCGCCTGTAATCCCAGCTACTTGGGAGGTTGAGGCAGGAGAATCGCTTGAACCCGGGAGATGGAGGTTGCAGTGAGCCGAGATTGCACCACTGTACTCAAGTCTGGGCAACAGAGTGAGACCATGTTGCAAAAATAAATAAATAAATAAATAAAATAAAAAAGATTTAAAATAGATTTTAGCTTTTTTTTTTGAAACGGAGTTTTGCTCTTGTTGCCCAGGCTGGAGTGCAATGGCGCAATCTTGGCTCACTGCAACCTCTGCCTCCTGGGTTCAAGTGATTCTCCTGCCTCAGCCACCCGAGTAGCCTGGATTACAGGCATGTACCACCACACCCAGCTAATTTTGCATTTTTAGTAGAGGTGGGGTTTCTCCATGTTGGTCAGGCTGGTCTCGAACTCCTCACCTCAGGTGATCCACCTGCCTTGGCCTCCCAAAGTGCTGGGATTACAGGTGTGAGCCACCATATCCAGCCTTTTTTTTTTTTTTTGAGACGGAGTCTCGCTCTGTCGCCCAAGCTGGAGTGCAGTGGTGCGATCCGGGCTCACTGAAAGCTCCGCCTCCTGGGTTCACGCCATTCTCCTGCCTCAGCCTCCCAAGTAGCTGGGACTACAGCTTTAAAAACTGTGCTATTGGAATAGAGGAAAAAAGGAAACTTCTAGGACTCTCATGGAGAGCTTGTGTGTTAAACATTGCTAATCCTTTTGTTTTCAGAGTCAAGGTTACTTACTTCTTTAGAGTTATTTGCAACTTTTAACAAGTAAGTAAAATATACTCCTGTGGAAAATTTTGGAGCATATTTGTTTCTCTCTACCTGATTGCTCTAGAATTTGGAAACCATTTGTGTGTATTCTCAATTTATGGCAGTATAGTTAATTGCATAAGTGCAATAAGAATCTGTTTTCTTTTGTAACAGGACACCATTGGAGAAACTGGTCGTTTTACCAAGGATTTGACTGGAATGGCATGCTTCCTTTAAAGAATTAAAGTTGACTTATAGAGCCAATTAAAGCCGTTTGGGGAATCTGGCCTCATACCTTGTCCACAGAGTTCCTGTACAAGGTTCCTGAGCTGTGGTAAGTACAAAATGTCACTTTCTAACAGGCCCAGGAACCCCAAGTTATCTTGGGACCTCAAGAGGAGAGGACTTTGCTCAACTCATAGGTATTTGAGGGTAAAAACCCATGGCTGGGCTCAGCTTTTAAAACATTTTATCTGAGATTCTTCATGGAACAGAGTTCTATCAAAGCCAATTTAAAAAGCCTAAGTGAAAAATAATTATTCTTGCTGCACTTTATGCAAATAATCAGGCCAAGTAGAGTAAGACTAAAATTTATTTTGTAAACTGTAAATCAGTTCTATCATGATTTACTTTTAATAAAAATGGTGACTGAAATCCCAGCACTTTGGGAGGCCCAGGTGGGTGGATCGCTTGAGGCCACGAGTTCAAGACCAGCTGGCCAACATGGTGAAACCCTGTCTCTATTTAAAAAATACAAAAATTAGCCAGGCGTGGTGGTGTGCACCTGTGGTCCCAGTTACTTGGGAAGCTGAGGCCTGAGAATTGCTTGAACCCGGGAGGCAGAGGCTGCAGTGAGCTGAGATTGCGCCACTGCACTCCAGCGTGGGTGACAGAGCAAGATTCTGTCTCAAAACAAACAAACAAACAAAGCAGAAACAACAACAACAACAAAAAGATTGTTGTGGGAGGACTAAGGCTACCAGGTACCCGGACAGATGCATGTCTGGACAAGAAGCCCCTCCTAATGTAACTGCCCAAGGGGTTCACCTTGTCCACTGCCTAGTGACAAAATTATGCTCCAAAAGAAAACTATAGTGTACTGTTGTTAGCTGTTCTTGAGGTTTTTTTGCTGCAGGTTAGACTAAATTCTAAATTCCTTGTGGGTTAGAAGTCCCCAAGCTAATGCTTTTAAATCTTTGCTTTTAAAATCCAGGATCGTACTCATCGTAGAACTCGTGATTTACCTTATAGGAGGCTGTTCACTTAAACACTGTAGTAAAACTATAGATGAAAACACTAATGTTTTTCACACACAAGCCTTGGAAGCCCAGCCAGGCCTGCATGAGTACACTCAGACAGTTACAAAGCGTTTCCATTCTTCTCACCTTGGGGTTCACTCCCATTCCCACAATGTCCCTCGTCAGCAGGAAGAAGCCAGAGCGATTGACAGTGTTTTCCCATCTTCACAGCCTACACCTTAAGATGAAAGTGTTACAAAATCCAAAGGGAGTGATTGAGACCGCCTTTGCAAAATTATGACTGAGACAATGAAAGAGATCTAACTTAATCGACTCCATCTTGCCTCTAACCTCCAAGCTGTCTTTTTCATTTCTGGGCATAGGCTGAACTAACTCTGGGAGAAACTTAGTTTGTAGTTTATAGTTTAAACAAAAATGGTAACAGCCCTTTCCCAAAGCAGACCTCCTTCTTGCCTGGGGACTAGATTAACATTAGCCAAAGGATTAGAAATTACGATTTAGGAATCTTGCAGCTGAAGGCCACAAGATTCTGACCCTCCCTAGACTGCTCCTAAGATCAGTGCTTGAGATATTTTGCAGACCCTGCACTTGATGGATCAGCTGGCACCACCCAGATCAATGAACTGGCCCCTCTGATCTTGTGTCCCCCACCCGGGAACTGACTCAGTGCAAGAAGACAGCTTCAACTCCCTATGATTTCATCCCTGACCAGTCACCACTCCTGGCTCACTGGCTCACCCCACCCACCAAGTTATCCTTAAAAACTTTGCTCCCCGAATGCTCAGGGAGACTGATTTGAGTAATAATAAAACTCTGGTCTCCTGCACAGCCGGCTCTGTGTGAATTACTCTTTCTCTATTACAGTTCCCCTGTTTTGATGAATTGGCTCTGTCTAGAGAGCTGGCAAAGTGAACCCCTTGGGCAGTTACACTAGGAGGGGCTTCTTGTCCAGTCATGCATCCGTCTGGGTACGTGGTGGCCTTAGTCTCCCCACAACAATCTTTTTGTTGTTGTTGTCGTTTCTGTTTTTTTTTTTTTTTTTTTTTTTGAGACAGAGTCTTGTTCTGTCACCCAGGCTGGAGTACAGTGACGCAATCTCAGCTCACTGCAGCCTCTGCCTCCCGGATTCAAGCAATTCTCATGCCTCAGCTTCCCAAGTAACTGGGACCACAGGTGCACACCACCACGCCTGGCAATTTTTGTATTTTTTATTAGAGACAAAGTTTCACCATGTTGTCCAGGCTGATCTTGAACTCCTGACCTCAAGTGATCAGCCACCTGAAGCCTCCCAAAGTGCTGGGATTACAGGCATGAGCTATTGAGCCCGGCCTCTCCACAATTTATCTTTAGAATGTACCACAGCATGTGTGACTCTAGGTAGAAAAAAAATCCATGGCTCTCCATAATCAATACAGGTGACCTGTGACATTAACATCTTTTTTTTTTTTTTTTTTTTAAAGACAGAGTTTCGCTCTTGTTGCCCAGGCTGGAGTGCAATGGCACAATCTTGGCTCACCGCAACCTCTGCCTCCCGGGTTCAAGCGATTCTTCTGCCTCAGCCTCCCGAGTAGCTGGGATTACAGGCATGTACCACCATTCCTGGCTAACTTTGTATTTTTGGTAGAGACAGGGTTTCTCCATGTTGGTCAGGCTGGTCTCAAACTCCCGACCTCAGGTGATCCGCCTGCCTTGGCCTCCCAAAGTGCTGGGATTACAAACAGGAGCCACTGTGCCTGGCCTCACATTAACACCTTTTTTCCAAGGTTTTTTGATTATGGCTTTTAGTAAGCCATACCTTTTGTCATAATCTAGTACACACATACAGTCATACATAACATAGTAAGCAATATCTATAAACATATATAACAAATACCACAAAACAGTACTTACCTTTACTCTGCAATACACTGGTATTTTCTGTCTATTCTTTTCCATACGATTCTACCTTTAAATGTTAATCATGACTCACTAAATAGATTTCATGATGCATTGAGAGGTTGTGACCTGCAGTTTGGAAAGCACTGCGTGAGCAGACATAATCATGGTTTTAATGAATGGCAAACTACTTGGGAGTTGTTTATGACCTTGCTGAGGTGGGCATTTGACCCATGCTACAGGGAGGCTCAAGTTCAGGCATGTGTCATTCAGCTGATGAGTGACCTCAGCTTTCCCCCAGCTCCCTGCCCTGTGAGTTGGTCCTTTTCTCCCCATGGTGGATTCACGCATTGGCATGGCAGGATGGACTTCTGGTCCTTCCAACTCTAGGACCCATGCACATATTCCCACTGTTCGTTAGAGACCTTCCTTATTTTTGACTTTGCCAGGCCCTCACTGAGTGACCTCAAACAAGTCATTTCCTATCTGAGGTTCTCAGATATAAAATAGGAAGAAGGGTGGATTGAACTAGCCTGTGCTTCTCACAATAGCGGGGGAGGCAGTTTGCAGCAACAGGATGTGTATAATATGTATTTTTTTTGGAAGATTTGGAGAAAATAAATTTTTGTGTTAAAACAACTTTAAATTACGGAGCAGACTACAAAGAGCACGTGCTTTTTTATGATACTTTTTTATTGTGGTAAAATATACATAACATAAAATGTATCATGCTAAGCCCTTAAAAATGTGTAATTCATTGGTATTGAGTACATTCACATTGTTGTGCAACTATGACCACCATCCATCTCCACAACTTTTTCATCTTCCCAAATAGAAACTATGTGTCCCTTAAACACTCATTCCCCATCCCCGCTACCCGCCTCCCTGGCCCCCAAGCCAGACTGTCTTTACATAAATGTCTCTGTAAATTTGTCTATTCCAGGCATGTCACCTTAGTGGAATCATACAATATTTGTCCCTTTGTGTCTGGCTTATTTGACTTAATGTTTTCAAGCCTCACCCACGTTGCAACACGTATTAGAATTCTAGTCCTTTTTTTTTTTTTTTCTTTTTTTAAGAAATAGGGTCTTGCTCTGTTGTCCAGGCTGGAGTGCAGTGGTGTGATCACAGCTCACTGTGGCCTCGTTCTCCTGAGCTCAAGCAGTCCTCCCACCTCAGCCTCCAGAGTAGCTGAGATTACAGGCATGAACTACCACATTGGGCCTTTTATTCTTTTCTAAGGCTGAGTAATATCCTGTAGTATAGATATACCACATTTTGTTCATCCATTCATCTGCTGATGAGCATTTGGGCTTCCACCTTTTGGTTGCTGTGAATAATGCTGCTGTGAAAATTGGTTTAGAAACACCTGCTTCAGGCCATGCACGGTGGCTCACACCTGTAATCCCAGTACTTTGGGAGGCCAAGGTGGGCGGATCACTTGAGCCCAGGAGTTTGAGACCAGCCTGGACAATACAGGGAGGCCTCTTCTCTACAAAAGATACAAAAATTAGATGGTGTGGTGGCATGCGTCTGTGGTCCCAGCTACTTAGGCTGAGGTGGGAGGATCACTTAATCCCAGGAGGTCAAGGCTGCAGTGAGGCACTTTCAGGCTGGGCAACAGAGTGAGACCCTGTCTCAAAAAAAGAAAAAAAAAATATGTTTCAGCCCCTTTCACTTCTTTTGGGTATATACGTAGAAGTGAAATTGCTGGATTATATTCAGTAACTCTGTTTAACTTTCTGAGAAACTGTCATACTGTTTTCCATAGCTATTGCACCACTTCACAGTCCCACCAGAAATGCATTAGTTTCAATTTCTCCACACCCTTGCCAATACTTACCTTCTGTGTTTTTTGTTTGTTTTGTTTTTTGATAGCAGTCACCCTAATGGCTGTGAAGCGGTATCCCATTATGGTTTTGAATTGTGCTTCCCTAATGACTAGTGATGCTGAGAATCTTTTCACCTGCCTGTTGGTTGTTTGTTCTTTTATTATTGTTATTATTATTATTTCTTTTATATTGGTTGTTTGCACATTTGGGGAAAAATATCTATTCAAGCCATTTGCCCATTTTTGAATTGGCTTGTTTGGAATTTTTTTGTCAAGTTCTGGGAATTCTTTATATATTCTGGATATTAGTCTCTTGTAGATATCTGATTTGCAAATCTCCCATTCTGTGGGCTGTCTTTTCACTCTCTTGATAGTGTCCCTTGATGCATACAGGTTTTTTATTTTGATCACATGTTTTAAGGTAAAATGGTCTGAAAGCAGCTGGGGCCCCTGCTCCTAGGCTCTGCCTCCCTCCATCCTCCCCCAGGGTGCTATTCAGTCCTTGGAGGTGGTGAGGACTGCCAGGGCCTTCTGGCACAGTGATGGGATCAAGACTCGGCCGTGGTCACCTCCTGGGCTCTGTGCTGTTTTCTGTCCACATGAAGGAGATTAGACAGGAGCCCCAGGGGAAGGAGAGGATCAGAAGTGTGGCTCAGCCACCCAGAGCCCACCTGAAGGCAGGACCTCCCCTTCACCTCTCACTCTCTGTTCTTCTCCAGCCATGCTCGGACCCTGCACCTTGCAGCGCTGGCTAAAGAAGCCAACTCCTCCTACCACACGCAGGAGGCATTCAGACCACTCTGAGGATAAGTAGAAAGGTGATGCTGGCTTCTCTCTCCCGACATCTCCTCGCTGCTTCTCACAGAACCTGAAACCCCTCTGTTAGCCTTGCCTCTTTGGGTCAAATGTATGACCACTTGTCTGAAAGGCCTTCAACAAAATCCAGACATCCAGTGGTGATTTAGACTGGATGGCTTCTCAGAAGCTTCCTGGTCTCGTGTTTCCATTCTAAAGCGAGCACAGAGAAATTGCCTACCAGTGTTCTTTGCCTTTGCTATGCGTTACCCGACTATGAGTTGAGTGTTTTGTTTTCCAATATGTTTTTCAGGAACAAGGAGGTGGCATTACAGCTGGGTCTATCCAGAGTTTTTCATATTCAGGGTCACTGCATTCCATTATTAGAATAGGCTGTCTGGGGGAACATGGGTGACCCTGGACTTTCCCAGTGAATACTTATTTGGAATCCTTTCAGAAGGCACTTGACACAATCAGGGAAAGAAATAGAGGCAAAAAAATGTAACACAGATTGAGATTTATTCCCAGGAATATGGTCTTCCAGTTGCAAATCCTGGTTTTGTGGTAAAAGAGTCTTTAAAGCTTCCTTTAAAGAGCTGAGTAGTGAGTTTGGAGAAAGTAATCATTGCAGATGAACTTAGGCCAACTGCTCATTTACAATGACTATTTCATCAATCAATTTCAACATGCACTTTTTTTGCGACATTTTAACAGCTCTGAAATCAAGATTCATTTCCTATCAGTGGTGCCTCATGATAAAATTGGCAGCATTTGTGTGTGTGTGTGTGTGTGTGTGTGTGTGTGTGTGTGTGTGTGTTAGTGGTAGGCAAAAATAGTGGCATGACTTCCAGCTGACAGTGTCTGAAGTTGATTGAAATACAGTCCTAGGCTCATTCTATCTGCAGGCACCTGAGAACTAGAAGGACCCCCACAATCTCAGCACCAGGTAGCACAACACAATGCAACATTCAGGGTGAGTTCCATCATGCATATCTTTTTTTTTCTTTTTTTTTAGCAAGCAGACAGAGAAACAGTATAATGACCTAGCAAACCCCAGCAAGCTACTCTTCCTCCTGTGGCTGGGACCACAGGCACATGCCACCATGCCCAGCTTATTTTTGCATTTTTGGTAGAGACGGGGTTTCACCATGTTGCCCAGGCTGGTTTCGAACTCCTGGACTCAAGCAATTCACCTGCCTCGGCCTCCCAAAGTGCTGAGATTACAGGCGTGGACCACCATGCCCAGCTACAGCAAACTACTCTTTTAGGAACTCTTAGGCACACCTTGCTTGAAAGTTCGTGCATGACTGATGTGACAGCTGTCTTGTGGCAAGCTTCAGCTGAACTTCTAGTTGTATTCAAACCATTGACTCTTCCCTAAAAGGCTTATCTGGACTCATTTCGAGGAGTGGCCTCTTTGGGGTATACCATAGCTGTCACGCAAGAGAGAGGGAAGCTTCTCACTCATTCACATATCTCTAATTCCACTCATTTCTCCAAAGAAACAGCATTCACTCTGCTAATTAGTAAACCCTCTGGTGTTGATTAAAAATAACCTCAACTGAATCCAAGCTGTACCCTCCGGAATGTGTGTGTGAGTTTATGATTCATCTTTCAAATGCTAACTAACCACCCCCACCAGGGGTATGGATTAAAACTAACATTTTCATATCATGTTATCTATGTGAAGTATTTGAAAGTAAATTGCAAACAGCATAATAATAGCGAATGAGGACTTGTGACTTGGGACACATTTTTCAGCAATTAGCATTAAACACAGCTTTAACAAGTATAGATTTCAAACAACTTTGTTGGCGGTGAGAGTATTTTTCAAGTAAACTGTGTGATGTGACTCAAAAGAGTGGCCGTAGTTGTGAAGATGCTCTTGCTGATTTTGAATACACTTATTTCTATGAAATATGAGTGGAGGCTGGGCACCGTGGCTCATGCCTGTAATCCCTGCATTTTGGAAGGTCAAGACAGGTGGATCACTTGAGCTCAGGAGGTAGAGACCAGTCTGGCCAACATGGTGAAACCTTGTTTCTACCAAAAAATACAAAAATTAGCTGGGCATGGTGGTGTGCTATAGTCCTAGCTACTTGGGAGGCTGAGGTGGGAGAAACTCTTGAACCCGAGAGGTGGAGGTTGCAGTGAGCTGAGATCACACCACTGTACTCCAGCATGGGTGACAGAGTGAGACCCTGTCTCAAAAGAAAAGAAAAAGAAAAAAGAAAAGAGACAGAAGAAAGGAAAGAAGGAAGGAAGGAAGGAAGGGAAATATGAGTGGAAAAGCTATTTTAAAATTGATATATTGAATATGTAATATTCAATATTCATATAAATATATGAATATATTTAGGGGTTCTGAATATGTATGCCTAACTAATTAATAAATTAATGCTGTGAAGAGACTTTTTTAGTTTATTCGTATTACTAGAAGTTAGTAAGTTTTTGGACCCTCTCACTGGGAAAATAGTCCATAGGCTTATAATTTGGCCACCTTTTATGTAAACATATTTGATAGGTTATGAGGTTTGCCAACTGTGTCCTTCAAGGCCTAAGATCCACAGAGTGTAGGCTGAAGTTCACTGTTGGGGGATCTTTATGGATGGGCCCCTAGCCTAAGAGGCATGAGACAGCCAAGTGCAAATTTCACCTCTTAGTAATTTTGCTTGGTCTTGAATGGAAAGGTTTTAGCTTGAAACCTCCTGAGGGTGATTTTGCCGTTGATTTGCCTGTTTTGTTTTCTTTTTTAAGGCTATTTCAGGGGAGCTCAGCATGTCCTGGAGAGTATATTAAACACACACCCTCTTTTTGTTTTGATTTTTTTGAAGCTATTTAAAACTTATTTTAAAGCTTCGGAATTCTCTTTTAAATGAAATCTTACATTCAGGATTTGTATCCTAGGTAAAAAAAGAAATCTTGCATAGCCGGGGGTGCCTGTAGTCCCAGGTACTTGGGAAGCTGAAGTGGGAAGATGCTTGACGCCAGGAGTTCGAGGCTGCAGCGTGCTGTGATCACACTTGTGAATAGCCACTGCACTCTAGCGTGGGCAACAGAGTGAGACCCAGGGCTGGGTTCCCTAAGGGAGGTGGACACTACTGAAAATGTATACTATTATTCTTTCTCCCAGCCTTTGCCAAAGGGACCTGTGGCCCAGGGTAAGGGTGCATTAGGAAAAGGAGGTAATCAGAGCTTTCATGGATGGCTATACACCAGCTCTGTGCGGACGTTGATTCCAGGAGGCCCAAAATGTTACTGTGGCCCTCTAGTCAGAGGCGAGGCTCATAGAGGTGAGATGATCAGCAGAGTTGTAGCTCGGGTCTGACTCACAGTGAGTCCAAGGGAATAGACAAACCTAGAGGCTGGCAAGAATCCCCACATGACTTCCCTAACCTGTGAGGGGAGGGCTATTGTGGTGGAAATGGCCGAATGAAAGCCATTAGAGCTGTCTCTACCTGGAAACATAATAAATCAAAAACAATATCGCATCCCTGGAGGGACTGCAGAGATTAGTGCTACTATCAAGGACTTGAAGACACAGGGGCGGAGATTCCTACCACATCCTCATTCAGCCTGTGCAAAAGACAGATGATCCTGAATAATCCAGAAGACAGTGGATTATCACAAGCTTAACCAAGTGGTGACTCTAATTGCAGCTGCTGTACCAGGTATAGTTTCATTGCTTGAGCAAAATAACACATCTCCTGGTACCTGGTATGCTGCCATTCATCTGGCAAATGCCTTTTTCTCCAACCTGTCTCTAAAACCCACCAGAAGCAACTTGCTCTCAGCTGGCAAGGCCAACAATACACCTTCACCGTCCGACATCAGGGGTATGTAAACTCTCCGGCCCTTTGTCTTGATTTAGTTTGCAGGGCACTTGATCGCCTTATCTTTCCACAAGGTATCATGCTGGCCCAGTACATTGATGGTGTTGTGCTGATTGGACCCAGTGAAGTAGCAGCCACTCTGGGTTTATTTGTGAGACATTTGCTTACATAGAGGGTGAGAAATCTGACAAAATTCAGGGGCCTTCTACCTCAGTGCAATTTCTAGGGATCCAGTGGTGTGGGTCGGGTATCTTGAGATATCCCTTCTAAGACGAGGGATAAGTTGTTGCATTTGGCCCCTCCTACAACCAAGAAAGAAGCACGTGAACACCTTGGGCTTGTTTGGATTTTAGGGACGCGTGTTCCTCATTTGGGTATGTTACTCTAGTCCATCTACCAGGTGACCTGAAAAGCTGCTCGCTGTGAGTGGAGCCCAGAACAGGAGAAGGCTCTGCAACAGGTCCAGGCTGCTATGCAAGCTGCTCTGCCACTTGGGTCATAGGACCCAGCAGATCGATTGGTGCTTGATGTGTCAGTGGCAGATAAGGGTGCTCTCTGGAGCCTTTGACAGGCCCCTGTAGGTGAATTGCAGCAGAGGCCCTTAGAGGGCCTTTTGGAGCAAGGTCTTGCCATCATCCACAGATAAATACCCTCCTTTTGGGAGGCAGCTCTTGGCCTTAGTAGGACTGGGCCTTAGTAGAAACTGAATGCTTGACCATGGACCACCAATTTACCACATGACCTCAGCTGCCTATCATGAACTGAGTGTTATGTGACCCACCAAGCCATAAAGTTGGGCATGCACAGAAGCATTCCATCATCAAATGGAAGTGGTTTATACGTGACCAGGTCTGAAGAGATCCAGAAGGCACAAGTAAGTTATATGAAGTGACACAAATGCCCATGGTTTCTACTCCTCCCACTCTGCCTTCTCTCTTCCAGCCTGCACCTATGACCTCATGGGAAGTGCTGTACAATCAGTTGACGGAGGAGGAGAAACAGGGCCTGCTGTCCAGATGAATCTGCGGGAGATACAGGCCACCTGAAAATGGACAGCTACAGCACTATGGCCCTTCTATGAGGCATCCTTGAAGGACAGTAGTGAAGGGAACTCTTCTCAGTTGGCAGAACTTCGAGCAGGGCACCTGGTCATGCACTTTGCTTGGAAGGAGAAATGGCCGGGTGTATACAGTATACTGATTCATGGGCTGTAGCCAATGGTTTGGCTGGATGGTCAGGAATATGGAAGAAACATGACTGGAAAATCGGTGACAAGGAAATTTGGGGAAGAGGTATGTGGATAGACCTCTCTGATTGGACAAAGGAGGTGAAGATATTTGTGTCTCATGTTAATAGTCACCAAAGAGTGACCTCATCAGAGGAGGACTTTAATGATCAAGTGGATAGAATGACCTGTTCTATAGATGCCAGTCAGCCTCTTTCGCCACCCATCCCTGTCATCATCCCAGAGTCTCATGAATAAAGTGGCCATGGTGGCAGGGATGGGGGTTATGCACTGGCTCAGCAACATTGACTTCCACTCACTGAGGCCAACCTGGCTACAACCACTGCTGAGTGCCCAATCTGCCAGCAGGAGAGACCACCATTGGGTCCCTGATGTGGCACCATTCCCTGGGGTGATCAGTCAGCTACCTGGTGGCAAGTTGCTTACAATGGACTCCCTCCATTGTGGAAGAGGCAGTGTTTTTTCCTTACTGGAATACATATTTAATCCGGATATGGATTTGTCTCCCCTGAATGTGATACTTCTGTCGAAACTACCATCCATGGACTCATAGAATGCCTTATCCATTGCCATGGTATTCCACACAATATTGCTTTTGACCAAGAAACTCATTTTACAGCCAAAGAAGTATGACAGTGGGCCCATGCTCATGGAATTCACTGTTTTTACCATGTTCCTGTTATTCCGAAGCCGCTGGCTTGATAGAACAGTAGAATGGCCTTTTGAAGTCATAATTACAGAGCCAGCTAGGTGGCAATACCTTGCAGGGCCGGGGCAAGGTTGTCCAGAAGGCTGCACATGCTCAGAATCAGCGTTCAATATATGGTACTATTTCTCCCACAGCCAGGATTCACAAGTGCAGGAATCAAAGTGTAGAAATGGAGGGGGGTAGAGGGCACCACTCGCCGTTATCCCTAGTGACTCACAAACAAAACTTTTGCTCCCTGTTTCCAAGAAGACTTGATGCTCTGCTGGTCTAAAGGTCTTAGTTCCAGAGGGAAGAATGCTTCCACCAGGAGACACAACAATGATTCCACTGAGCTGGAAGTTAAGACTGCCATCCAGCCACTTTGGGCTTCTCATGCCTCTGAATCAGCAGGCTAGGAAGGGAGTGATGCTTTGGGCTGGGATGATTGATGTGGATGACCAAGAAGAAATTGCCCTTCTACCCGACAATGGGAGTGAGGAAGAGTATGTCTGCAATACAGGAAAGCTCTTTGGGCCTCTCAGTATTGTCCTGCTCTGTGATTAAGGTCAATGGGAAACTATAACAACTCAATCTAGGCAGTACTAACAAATGGCCCAGACCCTTCAGGAATTAAGGTTTAGGCCAACCCACTAGGTAAAGAACCATGACTAACTAAGGTGCTTACTGAAGGCAAAGAGAATGCAGAAGGGGTAGTAGAAGATGATAGTTATCAATACCAGCTACAAACATGATCAGTTACAGAACCAAGGACTGTAATTTTCATGAGTAGTTCCTCCCTGTTTTGTTAAGAATATGTTTCCAGGTGTATGTACATATATTAATAAATAGCTTTGTTTTTGTGCTTCTCTTATTTCTTCATCATGTAATATAAGATTCATTGACCTTGTATCAGTAGTTAAGTATTTTTAATGTTATATCATAATATTTAAGTCATGAGATATCAAGAGAAGAGTAAATATCACCCAAGAGCTTTACCTCCTCTTCTGTGGAAGGGATTAGTGCGTTTTGGGTTGTATGCAGGATGATTGTATCATGTTATGCAGAACTATTTTCTTGTTATTGTCTTTATTTGGAGATTAAATGTGATTTAGGAGATGCAGATTGGTGCCAAGTTGACAGGGGGTAGACTTATGATGGTTAATTTTGGGTGTCCACTTGACTGGATTAGGGAATACCTAGAGAAATGCTAAGAGTGATTTCTGGGTGTGTCTGTGAGGATGTTTCCAGAGGAGATTGGGTTGTGAGTCCATGGACCAAATGGGGAAGATCCGCCCTCGGTGTGGGCAGACACCATCCAATCAACAAGGGCCCAGATAGAACAAAAAGAGGAAATTCAAATTCTCTCTCTCTTTCTCCTGGAGCTGGGGCACCCTTCTTCTTCCCTTGGGCATCAGAACTCCAGGCTCTCTGGCCCTTGGACTCTAGGACTTGCACCTCCACCCCACAGAGTTCTCAGGGCCTTCTGCCTCAGCCCGAGGGTTAAACCATCAGCTTTCCTCATTCTGAGTCTGTAGGACTTGGACTGAGTCACACTGCTGGCATCCCAGTGTCTCCAGCTTGTTAGACAGCCTGTTATGGGAATTCTTGGCTGCTATTATCACATGAGCCAATTCCCCTATCACCTCTCTCTCTCTCTCTCTCTCTCTCTCTCTCTCTCTCTCGCTATCTATATATCTACCTACCTATCTACTTAGTTCTGCCTCTCAGGAGAACTCTAATACAGGTGTATATTTGTCTTATTTCTTCTTTCTTTCTCTTTCTCTTTTCTTTTCTTTTCTTTTCTTTTATTTCCTTCCTTCCTTCCTTCCTTCCTTCCTTCCTTCTCTTTTTCTTTATCTTTTTTTTTCTTGAGACAGTCTCACTCTGTTGCCCAGGCTGGAGTGTAGTGGCTAGATCTCGGCTCACTGCAACCTCTGTCTCCCGGGTTCAAGAGATTCCCCTGCCTCAGCCTTCCAAGTAGCGGGGATTACAGACATTCGCCACCACACCCAGCTAATTTTTGTATTTTTAGCAGAGACAGGGTTTCACCATGTTGGTCAGGCTAGTCTCGAACTCCTGACCTCAGGTGATCCACCTGCCTCAGCCTCCCAAAGTGCTGGGATTACAGGTGTGAGGCACTGTGCCCGGCTTGTCCTATTTCTTTATTTCTTTTTTATATATTTCTTGGAGACAAGGATAGTCTTATTCATCTTTTTTCCCCTGTGCAATGAAGCAATAGAATGATACAAAGCATGCCTACTTCCCTCTATTCTGCGTATCCCAAACTTAAACCATTTTTATATCAGTTAAATTCTCAGCTTTTCCTTAAATCTGCGGCAGCCCACAGAGAATAATCAGCTATTCACTTATCCCTTACCCTTTCTTGCCACATGATTAAAATGCAGTAAGCAGTGAATGAATGAATAAATTAATGAATCCTACACTACTTTGTATTTCCCCTTAGTTTTGCATGGCTAATGTGGTCATCCTACCTAGATAGTGTGACAGGAAGGACTGTGTGTTTCTTATTCTTCCCATGATATTGAGTCAAAGCCAGGGAGAACTAAGGGACCTAGGTAGGCAGGTCTGTGGAGACCCAGCCTTGATTTCTATTGTTGTCTAAGGCTTCTCTGGGGTGTTTGAGTTTCCCTATTACTGGACTTTTGCCTCTTGTCCTGCCATTAGGTGGATTAGTGGTACTTCTGTGAGTGTGCAAGGCTCGGTGATTTAGCCATGAAAAACTAAGTGTACCACGGCTTACTTACATCAGTGTTGTATTTTTTGCAAAGTATTAACTTTTATTTTTTAACCTGGGCAAAATGTAGGTGAGTTTTAAAAAGTTATTTTCTTTATTATTCTATAATTTTGAAACCGTATGTCACTATTTTATTGGTATAAAATATACATAACATTTAGCATTTTAACCATTTTGAAGTGTGTAGCTCAGTGGCATTAAGTACATTGGTAGTGTTGTGCAACCATCGCCATCATCCGTCTTCAGAACATTTTTATCATCCCAAACAGAAACTCTGTGTCCTTTAAACACCAACTCCCCATTCTCTCCCCCCAGCCCATGGTAACACCATCCAGCTTCCTGTTTCTAGGAATTTGACTACTCGGGGTGCCTCGTGGAATTGTACAATATTTGTCCTTTTGTAAGTGGCTCACTTCACTTAGCTTAAGGTTTTCAAAGGTGTGTCCTGGTTGTAGCATGTATCAAAATTTCCTTCCTTTTTAAGGATGAATAATATTCCATTGTATGTATAGTTCACTGATATAGTTTGAATATTTGTCCCTGCACAAATCTCATGTTGAAATGTAACCCCCAATGCTGAAGGTGGGGCCTGGAGGGAGGTGTTTGTATCATGGGGGCAGATGCCTCGTGGTTTGGTGTTATCTTTGAGATAGTGACTTCTGTCAAGATCTGGTTGTTTAAAAGTGTGTGGCATCTCCCCACCCACTATCTCTTTCTCTCTTTCTCTCTCACTCCTGCTTTTGCCATATGACTTGCCAGCTGCTCCTTCGCCTTCCGCTGTGATTGTAAGCTTCCTGCAGCCTCCCTAGAAGCTGAGCAGATGCCAGCACCATGTTTCCTGTCCAGCCTGCAGAACTGTGAGCCAATCAAACCTCTTTTCTTTATAAATTACCCAGTCTCAGGTTTTGTTTGTTTGTTTTCTTGTTTTTGAGACAGAATCTTACTCTGTCGTCCAGGCTGGAATGCAGTGGTGTGATCTCGGCTCACTGCAACCTCCACCTCCCAGGTTCAAGCAATTCTCCTGACTCAGCCTCCTGAGTAACTGGAACTACAGCCATGCACCACCATGCCTGGCTAATTTTTGTATTTTAGTAGAAATGGGGTTTCACCATGTTGCCCAAGTTGGTCTCAAACTCCTGACCTCAGGTGGTCCACCCACCTCAGCCTCCCAAAGTGCAGGGATTACAGGCATAAGCCACCATGCCCAGCCTCAGGTATTTCTTTATAGCAATGCAAGAATGGACTGATACCACCACATTTTATTCGTTCACCCTTTAATGGACACTTGGGTCGCTCCCACCCTTTGAGTATTGTGAATAATGCTTCTATTACTGTTTTTAAGAAAGAATCATATTTACAACAGTGAAATAAACAGATTGTATTTTGCTGCATAGTTCCAGAAAACACTTGGAACATAAATATAAGAAGAAGCAAAAGTAAGCAAACCACAAAAATCAGAACGACTTCAAGTTCAAACTGTGAGCATCATTGCTTCATTAAATAAGCATTTGCTGAGGCCCAGGGTGGGCCAGGCATACACCCTGAGTTTCCTGCCAGCTATGGGAGGCTTCTTCCTGAGGGGGCAGACAAGGCCTAGAGAGTTAGCTGTGACTATAGGTACGATGTGGTTGGTGCCGCAGGTACATACAAGCAAGGTCTCTGCGTGTTCAGAGGCAGGGAAAGAACTCGTCTGGTTGACGGGGACTATGAGGAGGGCTCTCAGGAGGTGGTAGACTTCGGCCCAGTGATGATAGAGGTAGAGGAGGAAATTTACTATGGTCAATTTCCAACTCTGCTCTTCTTTGCTAAATCCAAGGTGTATTTTTCTGTTTCTTGGACCTGTTCCAAGGGTTCTGGGTCTCTGTGGTGCACATTACTCACAGCTGTTAAGTGGTCTTCATCCTGCATTTAAGCAATCTTGTTACTTACTCTTGAGTTGGTCTGTCTCCAACAAGTGCCTTGGATTTATTTGCTTGGCTTGGTTCTTTTGTGTGTCTCAGGGCAACCAAACTCTGGTCAGCTTTCTGGAAGAGTTGAGTTGCTTCTCCTTCTGGGATCTGGGGCAGCTCCTGGTCCTCTTCCACCCACTGGCTAGACACAGACTTAAGATCCCACTGTCCATCCAGGCGCTGCCTCTGGTGGAGTGGAGCAGTGAGCAGCCCAGCTCTCCCACTGCGTTGCTGCCTTGGGAAAGTTATTCCATCCCTCCCACCTTCATGTGTAACATGAGAAGACTGGGTGACTTCTAAGACCCTTTTCAGCTCTGTGGCTTTTTCTTTTTTTTTTTTTTTTTTTTTTTTGGAGACAGAGTCTTGCTGTATTGCTCTGGCTGGAGTGCAGTGGCATGATCATGGCTCACAGTAGCCTGGACCTCCTGGGCTTAAGTGATCTCACTTTAGCCCGCCCTTGAATAGCTCGGACTACAACACCATGCCCAGCTAATTTTAATTTTTTCTTTGTAGAAACAAGGTCTCACTATATCGCCCAGGCTGGTCTTGAACTCTGGGGCTCAACTGATCCTCCCATCTCAGTCTCCCAAATTTCTGGGATTACAGGCATGAGCCACCACATCTGGCCTTAGCTCTGCAATTTTATGATCACTGTCTTAGTCCATTTGGCATGCTATCACAAAATACCCAAGACTGGGTAATTTATAAACAACAGAAATTTATTGCTAATAGTTCTGGAGGCTGGGAAGTTCAAGGTCATGGTGCCAGCAGATTCCCCATCTGGTGAGGGCCCATTCCTCATAGATGTCTCCTTCTATGTGTCCTCACATGGTGGAAGGGGCGAACAAACTCCCTCATACCTCTTTTCTATGAGCACTAATCCCACTCATAAGGGCAGAGCCTTCATGACCTAGTCACTTTCCAAAAGCCCTGCTCCTTGTCACCACAATGGAGATTAGGTTTTGACACATGAATTTTGGGGAGACACAAACATTCAGACCATAGTAATTGCCCATATTATTATTTAATTACTTCCCTCCAGCACTCTTGGAGTGGATGACTCAGCAGTCTGATCGTTTCGCTGTTTTTAAGGAAGCTTGATCTTGTGCCATCACGTGTAGCAAGTATATGTTCAATAGTTGAACAAGCGGACTGTCCTGACCCAGCTGGAGTTAGGCTGAAACTGACTGGGTTTCTTCATGCTGTCCTCTTTCAGGGAAGCAGCACAGCACCAGCTAGGCAGAGACGCCCCAGGCCATGTCAGAGCTTTGATCGAGGCCTGGTAACAGGGAGGCTCTGTCACCCACTGGCCTTGCCAACCCAGCTCCAAGATGCTGAGCCTGAAGCTCCCCAGGCTGTTTAGCACAGACCAGATACCACAGGTATGTGCTCTATTTATTATGATGGTTCATTTCCAGGGTGTGACCAGGGCTTGGCCTCTGCAACGGGGGACTGTTGTCTTCACCTAGTCTGTTCTGTACAGGCCCATTCTCTTCAAGGATCCCCTCCCACACTTCCTTGGAGGATATTACAGCCTCCTACTTCCCCCACCTACCTTGAAATGGAAGTATTCCCAAAGTTGTTTAAGTTATAACCCTTCCTTATAACATCTGTGTTTTATCCAGAAGCAAAGTCATTACTGAGATTCAACCTGAAGAGATAAAGCCAGCAGCAGCTGGCTGGATAGGAGGTTTATTTTTTTAGGACCCTCCTATGGGTGCTTGAAAGCAGACTATGGGCAAAAGCACACGAGGGCATGGCTTTGCTCATCCCTGTTACTTGCAGGATGCCCAGGCCAGGCCTTCACTGGGGTGATGGGGAGGGTTGTTGAATGGGCCTTAGCACTGTCTTGTAGTGGACTTATGGGCCTGGGAGCTCACAGGCATGTACCCTGAAATATGTGAGACTCACTGATGATCTGCTTTAATAAGCCATAGGTGAGCCTGGTTGTGTACAACAGAGAACTGGTGCACTTCCTCCTTCCCTTGCAAAGGACACATCGTTGTGTTGCACCTCTTTGTTGATGTCAAATTTCCTTCCTTTTTGACTAAGAAGAGTGGGTGTCATTTCATGGTGGGAAGTTTCATTGGGAAGATGTGACAGAGTGGAGGAGAGTTCTACTTGGCTGATGGCCAAGCACTTATGACTTGCCCTAGAAAAATAATTTCAAAATAAACTCAACATCACCAATGGAAGGTTGAGGGGGAAACTGCCAAACCCTATCCCTAAAAGCCTGTGAAGCCAGGTGATTCCAGGAAGATGGCATGGGGGAAACCATAAGGGATGCAGAGTTGTTTGGTGGGGTGAGCTGAGGAATGTGGCAAGTAATAGGCAAGCTACATGTGTGGCTGGCTCCCATGATACTGGGCAGAGCGCCTGCCTCTGTTCTCACATGGCCATCACCTTCTCTTCTTGGTGCGCTTCGCTGGTTGGTTCTACCCACAGAGCATTAGCAGCCGTGATTAGTGGGAACACAGTGTGATTCTTGAATGTATTTACTCATGAAATTTGTATTGACTGCCTATTATGTGCAAGGGATTCAGCGAATAACTACATACAAATCCTGTCCTTGCGTGGCTCATATGCTGGTCAGGAAGATTTTTAAATGTGCATGAGAAATTCTTTCCCAAAGTGGGTTAGGGTCTCTCTTAAGACAGGGTGATTGTTTCAGAGAAGGGATTGGTCACTTCCATCACGGGGGAGTGTATTAGTTCATTCTCACATTGCTATAAAGAACTGCCTGAGACTGGGTAATTTATAAAGAAAAGAGGTCTAATTGACTCACAGTTCTTCATGGCTGAGGAGGCCTCAGGTAACTTACAATCATGAGGGAAGAGGCACGTCTTACATGGCAGCAGGTGAGAGAGAGCACGATGTGAAGGAGGAACTGTCAGACACTTATAAAACCATCAGATCTTGAGAGAACTCACTCACAGTCTGGGGGACAACACCCCCATGATCCAGTCACCTTCCACCAGGTTCCTCCCTCGACACATGGGGATTATAGGGATTACAATTTGAGATGAGATTTGAATGGGGACACAGAGCCAAATCATATCAAGCAGGAAGGGATCAGGGAAGTCTTCATGAAGGGGGTGATCTGTAAGACAGATTTTGAGGGATGGACAGGATTGTGGAGCTGGGGAGAGCATTCCAGGTGGAAGGAGCAGTGTGAGTAAAGGCCTGGAGATGGGAGATCATGGGACAGGTGGTGATGGCGGGAGGACTGGGGAGCCTCTTTCAGGTAGAGGTTATGGCAGTCTGCTTATATATCTTTCTGGACATTTTGGTCAGGGTTGGGTTCAGAGTATGTCCACAGGAAAGAAGTGAAGGGGGCAGAGTGGTATCAATAGGTCTTTTGGGTAACCTGCTGGGAATCTGAATGTATGGAGATTCTGAATGTCAGGACTGGACAACCAAGGCAGAGGCTAAGGGAGAAAGATGAATATGTCCTCTCTGTCCAGTTTTTCATAAGTTAGAGGATGATAATATCTTTTAGTGAAATGGCACTAGCTAGAGGCAGAAGACCAGCATCACACCTTACATCCACCATTTGCTTCAAAATCTTCCTTGGGCTCCAGCATCCACTATTGGGTTTTTGGGCATCATACCCAGGGTTCATGAAGCCATAGAGAAAATACAGTGGCTCTGCCTGCCTGGAGGGTAGTTTTGCCTGAGGATTTGGTGCAAAGACATTTATTAGTATTAAAACAGATGCATGCATATTAAAAATGGAATGCACTATTTACATGAATATTTAAAATAGGATATTTCATACAATTGTTAAAGCTTACCTTTGGTAGGCTCTGTGGGTTCCAATACTTGGCTTTTAGAGTGGCCTCAAGCAAGATAATCTCTCTACCTCAGCTTTTGCTTCTGTAAAAAGGGAATGAAAATAGTATCTGCCTCCTGGGGTTTTGAGAATTAAATGAGATGACCCAAGTGAAGTGCCTGGCACGTGGTGAACAATTAATAATGTTGGTTGTCATTATTATCATTCTCTCCTAGGCTCTCTAGGGCACTTTGAGGGGTACAGCATGCTGGCAGGAGACTTCAGAGGCCCTGTCCATAGACTAGAACCCCAGCTCCCCAGCCTGCTGTTCACCATCTTCACCAGCTTGATCCCTCCCCACCTCTTCCACCACGTCCCATCCACAGACCCTCTTCTTTTTATTCTCCCCAGCAGATGCAACCTTCACTTGTCTTGATTTCTGTTTGAAGAAGGCTTTCCTCTCCCCACCCTTTGCTCCCCCTTTCTGGCTTCCTTCTTTGTGGAGTGGCACGTGCTTACTCCCTTCCCTGAGCTCTTTCAGCTGTTGGTTGTACTTCTGCAAGCTGCTCTGTACACCTGCCTCTCCTGTTGTGTATCAGCCAGCTACGTGACCTGGACCACTTCACTACCCTGTCTGGGCCTCAGCTATCTATAGGGAATGGTGTGCCCACCTCTCTGCATCATCAGAGTTGTAATCTTGGCCCATTCTTGGTGCATTCCTGGCTGATAGATTGTTCGTGGAAAAGGGCAGTTTCTCTCTTCCCTCAGAAGGCGGAACTTGTGTGTATGCCTAAATAAATAATATTTAGTCTCCCTTGTGTCCAAAACTAAGCCTGGGTACATTAGAGGGTTATTAAAGAAAAAAGACAAGTTCATATGCAACATGGCATGACACTTTGCCAGGAAACAAGAACATCGAGTGTCAAATTACTAATCTGTTTTTTTGTTTGTTTGTTTGTTTGTTTTTGAGACAGAGTCTCGCTCTGTCACCCAGGCTGGAGTGCAGTGGCACAACCATGACTCACTGCAACCTCTGCCTCCCAGGTTCAAGCAATTCTCCTGCCTCAACCTCCCAAGTAGCTGGGACTACAGGTGCATGCCACCACGCCCGGCTAATTTTTGTATTTTCAATAACAACAGCGTTTCACCGTGTTGGCCAGGCTGGGTCTCGAACTTCTGACCTCAAGTGATCCGCCCGCCTCGGCTTCCCAAAGTTCTGGGATTACAAGCGTGAGCCACTGCGCCCAACCAAACTGCTAAGCTTTAATTAACTACAGCCTTGACTCACAGGCTACAGGTAAACACATCCCATAGTCCCAGATGCCTTAGTTTAGGGGCATGGACAGGAGGATTCCCTCAGGCACTGGTCTACACAGAGAGGAAAAGCAACGCTGTTTCCAGACTTGCACTGCAGCTCTGCCACCCAGTCATAACCTCAGTCTCAGTGTTCTCATCTGTAAAATGGAGGTGACTCCTGTTAAGTCAGTCTCACAGGGCAATTGTGAAGATCCAAGAAAAATGAGATAGAACAGTGGGATTATTATGAACGAAGGAAGCATAGCCAGATCAGTGGCTGGCATTGGTGTTTGGTAGGTGGGCTCAGGCACTGGGAACAAGGAGCCATCTCAATGCGTAAATGGTTTCTCCAGCCCAGGGCTGTTCGGAGAGGGTGCTTAGATCACCAATATCAGAATCACCTGGTAGCTTACTAAAATATGATAGGAGCCGGGCTTGGTGGGTCACACCTGTAATCCTAGCACTTTGGGATGCCGAGGTGGGTGATTTTAAGGCAATCACCATTCTGTCTCAAAAAAAGAAAAAAGAAAAAAAAAATATATATATATATGTATAATAGGAGTTGTGATAGCAGGCATCTTTGTATTGTTCTTGGTTTTAATGAAAAGAAATGCTTTTAACATTTCACCATTTAGTATATTTGCTGTGTGTGTATGTGTGTATATATAATAAGTAATCTTTTCATCTTTATCAGATTAAGGGTATTTTTTTTGGAGATGGAGTCTCACTCTGTCACCCAGGCTGGAGTGCAGTAGTGAGATCTCAGCTCACTGCAACCTCTGCCTCCCAGGTTCAAGCAATTCTCTACCTCAGTCTCCCAAGTAGCTGGGATCACAGGTGCCCGCTACCATACCAAGCTAGTTTTTGTATTTTTAGTAGAGACGGGGTTTCACTATCTTGGCCAGGCTGGTCTTGAGCCCCTGACCTCGTGATCCACCTGCCTCGGCCTCCCAAGGTGCTGGGATTACAGGTGTGAGCCACCGTGTCCGGCCTTCCCTTATGAATTTTATTTTGTTATATTTTATTTTATTTATTTTGCGACAGAGTCTCACTCTGTCACCCAGGCTGGAGTGCAGTGGCACAATCTCGGCTCACTGCAACCTCCACCTCCCAGGTTAAAGCAATTCTCATGCCTCAGCCTCCCAAGTAGCTGGGACTACAGGCAAGTGCCACCACGCCCGGCTAATTTTTGTATTTTTTAGTAGAGATGGGGTTTCATCATGTTGGCCAGGCTGGTCTCAAACTCCTGACCTCAGGTGATCCACCCGCCTCAGCCTCCCACAGTGCTGGGATTACAGGCGTGAGCCACTGTGACTAGCCTCCTTTATGAATTTTACAGAACTCTTTTTTCCAATCAGTATCTTTTGAGATGATCATATATGATTTATTTAAGTTGTTAACGTGGTGATTACATTGATTGATTTACTAATGTTAAACCAATTTTTTGTTCTTGTTTTAAATACAGTTTGGTTATGATGCAATATCTCTTTAATCTATTGCTAGAGTCAGTTAGCTAATATTTTGTTCAGGATCTTTAAGTCGATTTAATGAGTTGGCTTATAATGTTTTCTTCTTATGCTGTCCTTGCCTGGACTTGGGATTCAGATTATGCCAACCACAAGTGAGTTGAAGATTGCTGCCTATTTATTCTATGGGGAAAAATGTCTAATATTAGAATTATACATTCCTGAGTGGTTGGTAGAATTTATCGGGGAAATTACCTGGGCAGAGCCACCATATTGCCCAACTCTAAGGCGGCACCATTTCCCTTTTAGTCTATGTGAATGGCAACCTCTGGAGTTGTACAGGGAACAACTTGGCCCTACAGCTGAATTTTCTTGATGGAAAGATTTTTTTTATAACAGCCTTGTTGAGATACAATTCACATATTATAAAATCCACCCTGTAAAAGCGTACAATTCAGTGGGTTTTCGTATGTTGAACACAGATTATGTTGCACAAAACCATCACCATGATCACCAGTTTTTAGAACATTTTCATCACCCCAGAAAGAACTGCACTCGTTAGCAGCTATTTTATATCCCCTCAGTTCCTGGCAACCACCTAACCTACTTTCTGTCTGTATGGATTCGCCTGTTGTGGATATCTCACACGAACGGAATGGTGCAATATGTGGCCTTTTCTGACTGGCTTCTTTCACTTAGCAGGATGTTTTCAGGGTTCATCTACGCTGTAGCATCTATCAGTACTTTGTTTTAATGGCCAAATCATAGTCTATTGAATGGATAGACCATAGTTTGTTTATCCATTCATTAGTTGATGAACAGGTGAGTTGTTTCTATTTTTTGCCTATTATAAATAAATATTTATAGTCATTTAGGTGGACAAGTTGTCAGTCTCTTTGGTGAACAACCCAGGAGTGGAGTTGCTGGATCATATGGTAACTCTATGCTTCCAAGTATATGGAGTTTTTATACTATTGATTTAACTTAATTGATCTTGGTCTGAGAATGCCCCCTGTGTTATTCCAATCCTTGATGTTTGTTCAGACTAGCTGGATGGCCTAGCATATGAATAATTTTCATAAATCTTCTAAGTGTGCCTATAAATAATGTATAGTCTCCAGTTGTTGGAGGAAGTATTCCATATTTGTCCATAAGATCAATTATCTTTATATTTTCACTAATTTTGTTCTACTTGATCTATGCATAATTGAGACGTGTTAAAAAAAATCTGCCATTATAGTGGCAAATTTATAAATTACTTCTTGTAAGTTAATTTTTGCTTTATGTATTTTGAGCCTGTGTTTTTTAGGTATATCCAAGTTTATAACTGTCCTATTTTCTATCTTCCTGGTGATGCAAAGGTATGATTTTGTAGTGATTATCTTTATATCTAGTAATGCTTTTTGCCTTGGAATGCATCTGATATTAATATAACCACTCTAGCTTTTGTTATCATTTGTTTGGCTTATCTCCTTCCTTTGACTTTCAATCCTTCCCCATGATTATATTTTAACTGTGTCTTTTGTAAACAGCACATGGTGAGATTTTATTAGTTTGACAATATTTGTCTTTTAGCTGACAGTTTAGTCTACTTATATTTATAATGATTACTGATATCCACATTTATTTTCATTGTCTTAAATGCTTTTGTCTTGTTTTCTCTATTTGTTCCTTGTTTCCCTTACTTTCTTGGATTGAGTTTTACATTCATCTTTTTTTTCTTTTCATATGCTATTTTTCCCTTCTACCTGTTTTATAATTAATGTGTTAGAAATATGCTCTGTGGATTAGTTTAGTGGTCACTTCAGCTATTTTAACATGAATAGCTGTACTAGACAGGGTCAGGCTATGCTGAGTTAAAAATTACCCCATATAGCTCAGTGACTTAACATAGCAAAGGTTATTTCGCATCACACTACGTAGCTAAGTGGTCAGTGAGGGACTGAGACATCTCCCAGCTGCAGCCTCCGAGGTCATCCCAGAAGGGGAAGCAAGGGTCTACAGCCATACCACCCTGAACACGCCTATCTCGCCTGATCTCAGAAACTAGGCAGGGCTGGGCCAGGTTCCAGCTTGGATGGGAGGAGAAGAGAAAGTTAGTTTCCCTAGAAACAGACTTTGAGAAAAAGATTCGGGCACAGGAAGTTTATGGGGGAGTATTCTCAGGAACACCTGCAAGGATGTGAAGGAGGCAGGATGTGCAGAAGGAGAAGCTGCGTTAGAAGCCTCCATCAGTCACTCAGGAGCTCTGGGGGTTAGTTGGCCTTTCAGAGTTGTCCCAAATGGGAAAAGGAGGCCAGGACCTTGATCCCTCATCAGTGGATGTACACAGCCCCCGGGGAGGAATATAACTAGTGCCCGTTGGCCAAAAGCAATTCCTGGGGCATGGTGAGTGGCTCAGTACTGAAGAGTCCCTCCGAAAGGTCCTTCAGAAGTGTGTAGTGATATCTGCAAGAAGGCTTTCTGCTTTTTTTTTTTTTTAGACCAAGTCTTGCTCTGTAGCCAAGGCTGCAGTGCAGTGACACTCTCTTGGCTCACTGCAACCTCCGCCTCCAAGATTCAAGCAATTCTCCTGCCTCAGCCTTCCATATGGCTGGGATTACAGACATGCACCACCACACCTGGCTAATTTTTGTATTTTTAGCAGAGATGGGGTTTCACCATGTTGGCCAGGCTGGTCTCGAACTCCTGACTACAGGTGATCTGCCCACCTCGGCCTCCCAAAGTGATGGGATTGCAGGCATGAGCTACTGCGCCTCTGCTTTTAACTCTTCTGACCTAGAAGTAACATTAACCAGAAATAGTCACATGGCCCCAACGTAACGTTGAGAAAGTCTGAGGAATGTGGGAAAGCACATGTAATATTTGGTGAACACCAACTGTCTACTTAACCTCTTGGATCTGAAGACTGATGACTCAATAATTCCAGAAATGTATCAGTTATTTCTTCAAATAGCACATCAAAACCATTTATATTTTCTCCTTCTGGAGAAATGTTCTCTGTGTCTCTTATTAGATTTTTCATATTTTCTATCTATTACTCTCTCTGGACTGCATTCTGGGTACTTTCTTTGGATCTTTCAGTTGACTAATTTTCTCTTCAGACAGGTTTAGTGTATTGTTTATTCCTTTGATGTATTTTAAATTTCAATTATTATTTTTTAATTTCTAAAAGTTATATTAGGCTCTTTTTTTTGAGACAGGGTCTTGCTCTGTCACCTAGGCTGGAGTGTCGTGGTGCAATCATGGCTCACTATAGCGTTAAACTCTTGGGCTCAAGTGAAGCTCCTGCCTCAGCCTCCCCAGTAGCTGGGACTACAGCTCTGCTCCACCATACCCAGCTAATTTTTTTTTTTTTTTTAAATTTTGTAGAGATGAGGGTGTCTCACTGTGTGGCCTAGGTTGGTCTCAGACTCCTGGGCTCAAGCAATCCACCCACCATGGTCCCCAAAGTGTTGGCATTACAGGGTTGACCCACTAAGCCCAGCCTGTTTTTTCAAATTGGCTTGTTTCCTGTTTATCTTTATTTCTTTAAATATATTAAACACAGTTATTTTACATTTTAATATTTGTACTTTGATCTCTGTCTCTGCCATCTACTGTTTCTGCTGTTTCTCTCTCATGGTGTTTTATTTCCCTATGTGTGCATGCCTGTGTTAAAGTAGAAATCCGGCTGGGTGTGGTGGCTCACGCCTGTAATCCCAGCACTTTAGGAGGCCAGGGCAGGTGGATCACCTGAGGTCAGGAGTTCAAAACCAGCCTGACCAACATGGCGAAACCCTGTCTCTACTAAAAGTACAAGAATTAGCAGGGCGTGGTGGCACATGCCTGTAATCCCAGCTACTCAAGAGACTGAGGCAGAAGAATAGCTTGAGCTTGAACTCAGGAGGCAGAGGTTGCAGTAAGCCAAGATCATGCCATTGCACTCCAGCCTGGGTGACAGAGCAAGACTCTGTCTCAAGTAAAAAAAAAAAAAAAAAAAAAAAAAGTAGAAATCCTTCAGAGAGGATTTGTGTTTGCTTTTGTAACTTACCAAAGGGAACTACAAAATGTTAACCTCTTTCTATTTGTAATCACTTTAATTTTTTTCACTTGAGATTTCCTGGACCACAAAAGTAGTACGGGCTTGGACCACAAACCTATATGAAGACTATTTGATGGTTATGAATTTTGGGAGAGATTTTTTTTTTCCAGAGAAACAACTTTCCTTATTGTCCTCTTCTGCCTAGTTG
Organism: Papio anubis; assembly: GCF_008728515.1. Taxonomy (NCBI): domain Eukaryota; kingdom Metazoa; phylum Chordata; class Mammalia; order Primates; family Cercopithecidae; genus Papio; species Papio anubis. The sequence continues at coordinate 119,751,459 of NC_044982.1, read as the reverse complement.
AATTTATTTCACACTCACTTATCTTTAGACTCCTAGCTTTATTGGCAAAGTCTCCTATTAGATTCCCTGCCTTTGCTGGGCCTTGGGTTTCATCCCTTGTTTACAAAATCTGGCAGCAGAGAATCTGATAGTGAATGCAGCTTACCTCACAGGGTTCCTGGTTTCCCTCTGTTTTGGGGCTTTGTGACTTCTTTACTTTTGTGTCATTTTGCTGATATACTGGCTTATGATGCATACTCCAGACAGCATATTAATTGCATTAATCAGAAGGATCCTTCATAACATCTAATCGACCATCATTTGGCCAGAACCGGAGTCCCCCAGTCATTCTTCCAGGTCCTTCCTTCATCCTCAGTGATTACTTCCTTCTGAAAACTTTCATGACCCTTAGCGTTTCTATAAAACATGTTTGTAGCAATATTTAGTTCCACCAGCTGGGTGCTGTGAAGCACACAGGGGTTTTGCAATTTAAGACTAGGGTTTGCGTCTTGGTTCTGGTATTTATTATGACCTTGGAAACTTCGTCTCACTGAGCTTCTGTTTTCTTATTTGTAAAATGGGTCGACAGTCCCTACCTTGCCATGCTCTCATGATGATCAAATGAAACCAGACCTGCCCTTAATATATGCTAAGTCTGAATAAGGAGGACAAATGCAGGCCATAGGCTATATGTCTAAATACTTAAAAGTTATAAATGAAGCCAACAAACAGTTATGTATAATGGTTCTATTCTACCGTAACAAATGCCCCTTTATTTATTTATTTATTTATTTATTTATTTATTTATTTATTTATTTTGAGACAGTTTCGCTCTTGTTGCCCGGGCTGGAGTGGAATGGCATGATCTTGGCTCACTGCAACCTCTGCCTCCTGGGTTCAAGCAATTCTCCTGCCTCAGCCTCCCGAGTAGCTGGGATTACAGGCACCCACCACCATGCTCAGCTAATTTTTCGTGTTTTTAGTGGAGATAGAGTTTCACCATGTTAGTCAGGATGGTCTCAATCTCCCGACTTCAGGTGATCCACCCACCTCGGCCTCCCAAAGTGCTGGGATTACAGGTGTGAACCACTGTGCCTGAGCTGACTAATGCCCCTTTATAAGGACAGAAAAAGTGAAACTTTGATTTTTATATAGCTAAAGTCAGCAAAATATGAAAAACAACTGAGTTTAATTATTATTGCACGTGTCTAAATGTTACATTGATGAATTACTTATGTTTGGAAGAGTAATAAAACAAAAACATGCATAATTTATAAATTATTATGTGTGTTTATTCCATATAATTCATTTTACTTCTTCATTTCAGTAAAATTGAGTTATAGTGTTGTAATCAACATTATCATAAAATTTGTGTTCTATTGACAATGATGTTAAATTAAACCACTATTCCTGAGTCATTGTAGTTCTTAGTTTTGTTTCTTAAATTAATTTCATTTGGGAGAATCTTCTGCTGAGATTCCATTCAGTTTTATTGAGGTAGAACAGCTGGAATTACAAAAAAAAAAAAAAAAAAAAAATTATTAAGGCCACATTTTGAATCAGAAATGAATTATAATTTTTTTCTTTTTTTTAAATTGAAGCCAGTTTGAGCAAGAAAATTATAAATTTTTCATATAAAGTTCAAACATTGTAATGAGGCTGCATCATATGATAATTATATTAAGCAGAAAAATTATTAAATATTTTAATTCCATACAGATTACCATCTCATCTTGCTATCTTTACTCTCTCAAAGTAATGTCTAGATTAGTATTCATCTATTTTATTAAGAAACATATAAAGAGATAGTATAAGGAAAACTGAAAACAGTAGGCCTTTACTCTGTCAAAATTATACCTTAGTCTACAATGTCCAGAGAAATAATCCCTACAGAAATTAATTTCAGGATGATCTGTATGTGAATCTTCTCTTTCATAGTCCAGAGACATTTTTGTTTCCTTTTTTGGATTTTATCTTATTGGAATGTCACCTTTATTATGTATTTTACATGTGACTCCTTTGGTTTAGAGTCCTATACATATTTAAAATAATAAATATGTATTTTTAATCCCTTTAAAAATGAAATAGCCAGGCCTAGATTTTTTTGTAGGCTTTTGCTAACACTATCTCGTAACAAATATCAGTTGAGAGCTCAAATTCAAAATTAATGTTATTTCCCACTAAAAATAGAATATTCTGTTACACTGATTTCTTCCCATCATCCTATATCTTACCTAAATTAAACCTAAGTGTTTAACAGCACAGATTTGTTATTCCCATTGTGTGAATGAGAGTAGTTAAGGTCAAATTTGGTATGTGTTTCAGCAAGATGTCCCATTTGGGAGAAGATTCAGAGAATGTCATGTATAATCTTTGAACTATTCCATAGAAAATCTAATTGAGAGCCTAATCAATTTTAGTAAGCAATTCAAACCATGTGCTACCATACCCAGCACTAAGAATACTTTTAAAGCCGCCTTACATGTTTGACCAGAAGAAATTTACCATTGTCTTCTGTAAATAGTGTGCTGTACGTACAAAAAGCATTCTTGGCCAGGCACAGTGGCTCACGCCTGTAATCCCAGCTCTTTGGGAAACCAATGCAGGTGGATCACTTGATGTCGGGAGTTCGAGACCAGCCTGGCCAACATGGTGAAACCCTGTCTCTACTAAAAATATAAAATTCTCTGGGCATGGTAGCACATGCCTATAATCCCAGCTACTCGGGAGGCTGAGGCAGGAGAATCACTTGAATTCAGGAGACAGAGGTTGCAGTGAGCCAAGATCATGCCACTGCACTCCAGGCTGGGCGACAGAGTGAGACTGTCTCAAAAACAAAATAAAAAGCATTCTTTTGCTTGACTGAGTATTGGACACATTATTTTTTGAAAACCATCACACCACTGTTGTAAGTTGGCATTTTGCTGTAATTATTTCATACCAACAATGGCTGGTTATTAATTCAGCCTATTTAAAGTTCTAGTAATTGCATGTGTGTTGTGTATAAGCGATGTTTTATGTTCTTTTAATTGAGAGCACAATCAATTCTCCTAGTAAGCAATTCAAACCACGTGCCACCATACTCAGCACTAAGAATACTTCTGGATTTTTGGTCAAATTCTGACCTTGCATTAGTTTTCTGTTGCTGTTGTAACAATTACCACAAACTTAGTGGCTCAAAAAACAAACAAACAAATATATGATCTTACAGTCCTGTAGGTTACAAGTCTGACATGGGGCTCACTGGATAAAATCTAGATTTTGGTGGATGTTGTTGGGGAGAATCTGTTTCCTTACCTTTCTAGCTCCTAGAGGCTGCCTGCTCTCCTTGGCTCCTGGCCCCTTCCTCCATCTTCACATCAGCAATGTTGCATCTCTCTGACCTTATTCTGTGGTCACTTTTTCCTCTGAGTCTCTTTTTCTACCTCCATCTTCCATTTTTAAGGACCTTTTGATTATACTGGGCCCACCTCGGTAACCAGAGAATCTCCCTAATTTAAGGTCAGTGTATTAGCAACTTCAGTTTCACCTGGGACATTACTGCCCCTTTGCTGTGTAACCTAACATATTCACTGGTTCTGGCAATTACGATGTGAACATCTTTGGGGAGCCATTATTCTGCCTACTGCAGACTTAGCAACCATGTTATACTATTATCACAAGCTTGCCCATGGCAACTTTGGAAATCAATGCCTAAAACTGAAAATAGTTTTTCTACTTCTTAAATCAAAGACTGCATTTTTACAACAAATGTAAAACCAATGGAATTGCTCTGTTATTTCAACTTTCTTACTTTCTTCTGCTGTAGATCAATACTGTCTATAATGCTAGTCATTCAATAGGACTTTTCTTCCCTAGTACACACTACCTGAGTCCTATTTACTTTTCTTTTTTTGAGACAGAGTCTCACTTTGTTGACTAGACTGGAGTGCAATGGCATGATCTCAGCTCACTGCAACCTCTGCCTCCCAGGTTCAAGCGATTCTACTGCTTCAGCCCCCAGATTAACTGGGACTACAGGCAGGCACTACCATGTCCAACTAATTTTTGTAGTTTCAGTAGAGATGGGATTTCACCATGTTGGCCAGGCTGGTCTCGAACTCCTGACCTCAAGTGATCTGCCCACCTCAGTCTCCCAAAGTGCTGAGATTACAGGTGTGAGCCACGATGCCCAGTGCTATTTACTTTTTAAAAACATTTTGTGTATCATTTTTTAACTTTATTGTCCATTAAATTATTAATATCCTTTGGTTCCTCTATCTCTGATATTGATCATTTATTTCATTACTTTTTATCCATCTTACATGTTCAGCCAGAAGAGACTTACCATTGTCTTCTGTAAATGTTGTACTGCATGTACAAAAAGCATTCTTATGCTTGACTGAATATTGGACATGTTGTTTTTTTAAAAAACATCACAGCAGTGTTGTAAATTGGCATTTTCCTGTAATTGTTTCATACCAACAATGGTTGGCTATTAATTCAGCCTATTTAAAGTTCTAGTAATTGCATGTGTGTGGTGTGCAATTGTTGTTTTATGCTCTTTTAATTGAGAGCCTAAGTATTTCTGTCCTGCAGGAACTAAGCATGGTCCTGCAAGTGACGTGGCATACTGTCCAACCTAGAGCCTGGTGCACCGCAGGTACCCAGCAAATGATATATATAACCAGCAGGTTATAACTGCTGCAGCAAGGCCGGACATGGTGGCTCACGCCTGTAATTCCAACACTTTGGGAGGCCAAGGCGGGTGCATCACCTGAGGTCAGGGGTTCGAGATCAGACTGACCAACATGTTGAAACCCTGTCTCTACTAAAAATACAAAAATTTAGCTGAGCATGGTGGCAGGCGCCTGTAATCCCAGCTACTCGGGAGGCTGAAGCACGAGAATCACTTGAACTCAGGAGGCAGAGCTTGCAGGGAGCCGAGATCGTGCCACTGCACTCCAGCCTGGGCAACAGAGTGAGACTCTGTCTCAATAATAATAATAATAATAATAATAATTGCTGCATCAATGCATGGCCTCCCCCTTTTCCCTCTCATTCTTCCCCTGCCCTCTGCCAGCAAACACCTCATCAGACTCCCCACTGGCCTCTAACTATTCCCTGTCCTGGCTTTCCCTGTCACCATGTCCCTCTTATGTAGAGGGATCTTCCTCTTCTGTAGGGAACTGGATTCTGGGCAGGAAGGTGACAGCACGATGCTAGGGTGGGAGTCTGGCTTTGAAGCCAGAGGCAGTTGTAGCATCAGCAGGCCCTGGGAGCTGATTAGAACTGCAGACTCTCGCCCCAGCCACCACACTGCAGTAAGGTGCCCAGGTGCTCTGCACACACTAGAAGAAAGTTTGAGAGGCGCTGGCTTGCACAACCTCACCGTTTGTATTAGTTTGCTAGGGCTGCCACAACAAAATACCACAGACTGAGTGGTCTAAACAACAGAACGTTATTTTCTCACAGTTCCGGAGACTGAAAGGTATTCAAGATCAAGGTTTGGACAGGGGGAAAGCCTCTCTCCTTGGCTTACAGATGGCCACTCTCTTGCTGCCTCTGTACAAGGTCACCACTCTGTGGGCGCTCATCCCTGGTGTCTCTCTGTGAATTCAAATGTCCTCTTCTTGTGAGGGACACCAGGCAGATTGGATTAGGACCCACTCTAATGGCTTCTTGAAAGACCTTATCTCTGAATGCAGTTGCATCTGAGGTCCTGGGGGTTAGGACTTTAACTTAACAGATGAATTTTGGGAGGGACACAGTTCCCTCCCAGATTTAGTTCATAATGGCACTTTAAAGAAGAAGAATCTAAGGCTCAGAGAAGTATGTCACAGTCCAAAATCACAGTACAGCCCAGGGGATAAGGGTTTTTATCTCTTGACAGAGCCTTCCCCAGGGGAAGCAATGAAGGACAGTGCACAAGAGGGCAGGGAATGGAGCCTGCTGTCTGCATTTAGGTTTCAGCTTTGCTTCTGTTACTTTTGAGAACTTGAATAAGTGCCCTAACCTCTCCAGGCCTCAGTTTCCTTTTCTGTGAAATGGGGACAACAAAAGGCTCTTCCTCACAAGCTGGTTGTGAGGATTCAGTAAGCAGGAATTACAGAATTCATGTGAATAGCGCCCGAGGCCCCCTGATCCCACTCTGCCTCTTCCCTTTCCCTGCTATCAAAATCTGCCCTTATTTACAGCTGGGCAAAAATGCCCAGCTATTTTCTCCAGGTGGTTTGCAGTTTAATAGCTAGAAAAACCAAAAGCTTTTAACTGTCACGGTGGAATTGTAGGCATCGGCTAGCAGGTGCATGCAAGTCTTGGCCATGCAAGAAGACTTTCCTCGATGCTGAGCCTGGGGCAGGAACTGAAAGGGAAAACTTGCTGATGTGCCCTTCCGCTCCTAGTTCCTGGAGATTCTCAGTTCTAAATAATAGGCTTCATATGATTTGATTTCATTTCACTCTAAATTGCTCAGCCTGCAACTAGGGGTGCAAGGTGGAGTCCTACAAATCAATTCTGCTGTGCAAATAAGCAAGCACTTGCTTACTTGGGGGCGCTTAGAAATGAGGCCAAGCTACGAAGTGTTGAGGAAATGATTGCAGTTTTCCTTTGGGGTCAAACTGGGTTTGGAATACAAAATTGTTGTCAAATATTTAGTTTGTCCTTTCAATGTATGTACCCTGCATTCTATGAAGGTCTGCTCTAGGCAAAGCACTTTGCTAAGTGGGAAGACGGAGAGAATGTTTCTCCTTTCCTGTGCTCACAGGAGCTCAGGGCAGGAGTACAACTAAGAACTAGCAATGGGGTTTGATAGACAGAGGTTCAAGTTGGGGAGGGCAGGGACAGGTCAGTCTTCTCAGTCTAAGCTGGAACATCACTGTCCCGGGACAGAGGGACTCCTTTTACTACACTTTATCCATCCATTTATTTTTTTGGAAAGGCTGCTTTGAATCCTGCCCCTATTGCATGGCCAGTATTGGGCTTCCCATCCTTTTCTGGGGTCAGCGTAGCAGGTCAGATGGAGGCAGGTGTTTTTAATCTGGGCCCAGCCCTGGCTTTGGTGGCAAAATATCCTCCCCAGGTCTGGGGCCAGATTCCTAAATGAGGTCAAGTTGTCCAGTGTATGGATTTCCCTTCTGTTCCCTGCTGGCTTTTGACGACATCAGTCCCCCCGGTTTTGCCTGCTGGAATGCTGGGATCCACAGAGAGAAGGGAAGTCATCACAGACTGTGAGTGACCTTTTCCTCCAGCTTCTGTTCAGCCACTGCCACTGTGGCTGTCACAGGGTCTGTGCTCTCCTGCAGCCCTGCCCGGCCTCCTCCCTGCAGGCCACCGTCCCCACATTCCCAGTGCTCTGAAATGTTTCTGCTCTCACTGGCCCCTTGTCACAAAGTCTCTTGGTTTATAGGATCTGCTAGTCTAATTCATATGAAGGAATAAATAGTGATTAATGGAGTCTGCATTGTAACCAGTGGCCAGTGCTTTAATAAATAATTATAAAACAACGACTTTAAAAGAAGAGAGAAAGAAGCTTGAAAGGTAGAAGGACAGACCCAGTGTGGAGCTCCTGGGAGCTGTTATTTCTGCTAGAAGGCTTTCTGAGTCCCGCCAAGCACATGCCGTCCTCCTCCACAGGGATCAAAGGCTGAAGGCCATTGGCCTATTTGCCTCCTTGTCATCAGCCTTGGTGGGGTGGAAATCTGCAACTCAAGATTCCTGCTGCCCATTATAGGAATCTGTCCACCATAAACCGGGGCGTCAGCAGAATTGAATGGTGAATCAAAAACTGGAACAAATCGCTTTAATTACCTAAGACCCAAACCGAATTCATAGTATTTCTTCATTGGACCATGAGCCAACTTCATTATATCCCCTCCCTCTAGTTGACCAGTTTAACCCAGAACTGAACTAAGAGTTCTCTAAAACTTGGAGCTAGTGCTGGAAGGGAATGTTCCGACCATTCAGCTAGCCAAGCCCTCTCATTTTACACAGAGGCCCTGAGAGCTGTGACCCAGGGCCTCAGCTTCACTTTTCTCAAGGCCACATGGTGCCATGGGGGCCCAGATTTGACTCATTACTCTGGCAGCCCCTCACCTTCTGCACTGTTCCATGTGACTACTTGACTTGGAACCCCAAGAAATAGCACAAGGCTGGGCACAATGGCTCACACCTCTAATCCCAGCACTTTAGGAGGCCAAGATGGGAGAATCACTTGAGCCCAGGAATTCAAGATGAGTCTGGGCATCATAGTGAGACCTTGTCTTTGCAAAAAATAAAAAATTAGGCTGGGCATGGTAGCTCACACCTGTAATCCCAGCAGCACTTTGGGAGGTCGAGGTGGGTGGATCACTTAAGGTCAGGAGTTCGAGCCCAGTCTGGGCAACATGATGAAACCCCGTCTCTACTAGTAATACAAAAAATTAGCCAGGCGTTGTGGCAAGCGCTTGTAATCCCAGCTACTTGAGGAGCTGAGGCAGGAGAATTGCTTGAACCTGGGAAGCAGAGGTTTCAGTGAGCCGAGATCACACCACTGCACTCCAGCCTGGGTAAAAAAGTGAGACTCCGTCACAAAAAAAAAAAAAAAAAAAAAAAATTAGCTGACCATTGTGGCACTCCTGTAGTTCCAGCTACTCAGGTGGCTAAGGTGGGAGGATCATTTGAAGCCCAGGAGTTTGAGGCTGCAGTAAGCCATGATTGCACCACTGCACTCCAGCCTGGGCTTCAGATCAAGACCCTGTCTCAAAAAAAAAAAAAAAAAAAAAAGAGATAGCACAAACTCTGGTATTATATATTGTACATTTTTTTAACAGAGAACCTCTCTTACACTAAGATGTTGGCACCCCAAATGAGAAATGGGTGGCTAGATTGAAGTTCCTCTAGCCTTCCCCTTACAGCCCTAGAAATTCAAAGGAGAGGCTTTGCAACTTATTGTGACCTGATTTAGGTTATGATTACTAACATTATCATTGTTATTATTTGCTTCAATTACCCTACTCATTTATAATTTACGTTTCAAAGGGTATGGCAACACTTATCTAAATCAGTGGTCCTTACCTGGGGGCGACTTTAGCCCCCAGGGGACATCTGGCAATATCTGGAGACATTTCTGTTTGTCACAACTTGGGGGGTAGGGTGCCGACAGTGTGTGCTAGTGGCGTTTAGCAGATAGAGGCCATGGATGCTGTGAAAGGATGCACAGGTTGGCCCCCACAACAAACAATGATCTGGCCCAAAGTGTCAATAGTGTCAAAATTGAGAACCCTTGGTCTAAATCAACAGAGAAGGGGAAAACAGGTCTCCTTCCATCCTACTACCTCAACAAATTAAACACCACTTTTCTATGTTCCTCCCAGCCTTTGCCCCACGGTGTAAACTTCAATTTCCCAAGCTCTTCTAACCATGGCAGGAATACAGCTTAAATTCCATGTTTCTTCCCTTCTTATTGCATCCTGGGCTGTTGTCCCTCTGGCCTCATTATCTTCTCACCACTTTTAGTGGATATAATACAATACTCCAGGCAGGTTGATACCCCATATTTCACCTGATCAGTCCAGGTTTCTCATTGGGGGTGTTTTTTGTGGGGGGACTTGCCAAATGGGCTGCATGGGGGTGGCAGTGGTTTGAGTAGCCGTGCTGTGGGCAGCCACCTCCTCTTCCTGCAGCCCAGGCATCAGCATCACGGTCCTCATCATCAAAAGCCCTTTATGAAGCACCTTGGTGAATATATCCTGGCACCGGGGACATCTTCTGCAGAGTTCTTCCCACCAGCCCCTGACATGCCGGGCTTGCCGGCTCAAACAGACAGCATCTATGTCAGCTCACCAAAACGGCGTCCAAAAACCGGGCTGTAGGCCCCAGGCAGAGGGGTAGGAAAACGGATTCTTAGGCAAGATTCATGCCAAGAGTAAGTACGCCAGGGAATGCAAAGACAGGCTGGATTCCCAAAGGGAGCCTGGCCCTTGAATTCCCTCCTCCAGCTGGCTGGAGGCTTCTTGGAGGATGTGGGATTTTAGAAGCCACTGTGAGGGAAGGAGAGAGTGAGGGGAACAGCTTAACAGGTCAAGGACTTGGGGTCAAGCGTTCCAGGCACACAGTGCACGGCCTGGAAGATGTCTCTCCAGAGACCTTCATGCTGCCCTCTGGTCTCACCTCAGTGTCCTTTTCCTTTTGCCTCTGCAGGTGTTCCATGAGCAAGGCATCCTCTTCGGCTACCGCCATCCACAGAGTTCTGCCACTGCCTGTATCCTCAGCCTTTTCCAAATGACCAATGAGACTCTCAACATTTGGACTCACTTGCTGCCCTTCTGGTACCTTCTGGCCCCCTTGACCGGCCTGTCTCCTTCAGGAGCCCTGGAGATCAGGGAGTCTTAACACAGCTAGTGTTGAGATGGCTGAGATTCTGTGCTGGGGTTTGGGGATCCCCCATGGGTACACATGGGTGAAGGGGGTGTGTGACAGAGGGAAGAGACATTGGGTGTGCCACTGGGATGACCTTTAAGGCATGGACTGGGGTAGGATTTGAGGGAAAATCCCAAAATTGCCTCAGTCTTTCCCAGCTCCCTGCTCTCATGCCTGATATGATAGCATTTACCTTCACCTCCTTCAGTCTTGGAGACTTTCCAGGTTTTTCAGGAGCCTTGGTTAAAATGTCACTAGTTTGAGGAAGTCAACCTCTCTGAGCCTCACATTTTCCTACCTGCAAAGTAGGAGTGATGGTCCGCACCTCCCCAAGGGTTGCTGTGAGAGTTTCGGGAGAAAACATTGGCAGAGGCATCCGGCACAGAGCTGTGGGTGTTCCGTAATCATTCTGGGAACCATGGCAACTGGGAGGCACTTCATCTGGCAGCCTGTAGGTGGAGCTAGCTAAGAGCAAAGCTCCGGGAAGCCTGTGCGCAGAAATGGGAGTTGCCAGGGAAGCGAAGAGGGGCCTTGCTGAGAAAGGTGGGGGATGAAGGCCAATGTCACACACTGCGCACCTTTGCTTGATGAATGAAGGATGGAGACAGGGTCAAAGCACCAAATCACAGTGGATCTGAGCTGGAAGAACTCAGAGGCCATTCAAGCCACTGTCCCACTCAGACCACCATTGGTCGACGTAGACACAGCCGAGAGAAGGGGTGGCTTCCTTATGTCATGCAGGGGAGCTGTGTCACAGGCTGGTCACTAGACTCCCTCTAGTCACAGTGAGAAGAGATTAGGAGTGTGCCATGCGTGCAGATGGGCCCAGGCTCCCCGCACAGGGGCAGCCAGCCCGACTAAAAATCAGAAGACAGACACAGGGCCAAAATGCAGGGGCAGGCTGTTTGGTTCCCGCAGCCAGCTCAGTGGAGAGAGGAGAGAGCTCAGTCTGGTGTGGACTAGGGTGATCTGTAAAGGGGCGTGGCAACCCTGGGCCTGCGGACTGGGCAGGGGTGGCAGCACAGCCCTGCTCCAGGGGCCATCTGTCATTTTTAAAAGTATATGTGCTTATAAATTATAACCCTTCAGAAGGGAATAGAGTCAGGCTCTGCCACTGGCCCCAGTTCTCCTCCCTGGAGTGGCCAGGGGGACCTGCTTCCTGTGTGTCCTTCTGCAGCTTTTCTGGGGGCTCAGGAGCATCTGTGCTGTGAGTGTCCCCAGCATCTGCCTCTTTCCCCGCTGCCCTCCCCTGACTTCCCTCCCTTGGAGATCTCACTCTGTCAGCATCTGCAGTCTGCATGTCTCCTGGACTTTGGAACATCTGCCTGGTGTTCCATTTTCTGGATGAATCATGGTTGATTTAGGCTGTTTTGAGATTTGAGCTGCTAAAAGGCTACCGGCCTGTCCATCCCTGTTGTGGGTCTTGTGCTGCATGCCTGGATCCCTGTAGCGTGATTTTTTTGCTATTTTACAGCTGAGCCAAGCTGGGTGAGCCGCACCCCCTCACCCCCAGCACTGCCTATGCACCTCTACACTGTGCCAGGCTCTCAGAGATGATCCTGACTGAGCAACAGAGAGTAGCAGGAAGGACTTGGGAAGGTCTGGATCAAGATGCCCTAGGGAAATGGGACCACCAAAACATTGAAATGACTGAAGGATACGTTTTGAGAAACAGCAAATAGCTTAAGCTTTACTTCTGCTGGGACAAAAATGAAAAGACCACAAGTGTAGCTGGAAGGATTTAGCAACGCTCCTTCAGCTCCTATATACGAAAAACTTTGTAGAGTCTCCTTCCTTGGAGGAGTTAGTGGGAAAGGGAGCCAGCTCTCTAGGCGTGGGTTGTGGAAGTGAGGTGTTCTGCAGGCGGGACCTCATGTGTGGATTGCAGGTCAGGCAGATCTGGTGAAGAACTGTGAAGTGTCTCTGCATAGAGATCTAGGCTCTGCTGAGAGTCAGCTGTGGGACTAGCTATTCAGAAAAGTGATTGTACTCTTAGTGGAGGAACAGTGTGGAGGAGGAGGGAGAAAATAGTCCTCTTGTCCTCTGGGCTTGCAAGGTTCCACCTGGGGCATTGTTTCTATTTGAGGAGCCTTCCTACAAGAGGGACACAGATAAACTACATGGAGCAAGGACAAACCACAAGGATGGTAGTAACGCCAGATTTAGATCCTGCAAGGAATGGCTGAAGGAACTGGGGTTGTTTAATGTGAAGTTCAAGGAGGTGGGAGGGGGTTAGAAAGACTGCGTTAAAATATGTGATAGGCGGCCGGGCGCAGTGGCTCACGCCTGTAATCCCAGCACTTTGGGAGGCCGAGGTAGGCAGATCACGAGGTCAGGAGATCAAGACCATCCTGGCCAACATGGTGAAACCCCGTCTCTACTAAAAATACAAAAATTAGCCAGACGTGGTGGCGGGCCCCTGTAGTCCCAGCTACTCGAGAGGCTGAGGCAGGAGAATCACGTGAACCCAGGAGACAGAGGTTGCAGTGAGCCAAGATCGTGCCACTACACTCCAGCCTAGAGACAGAGCAAGACTCCATCTCAAAAAACAAAACAAAACAAAACAAAACAAAAAAACACATACACACACACACACACACACACACACACACACGTTTTCTGTGATCCTGGTGGAGGGAACTAGGCCAACCAAATGGAGATAGATACAAGGAGGATAGATTTGAGCCAATGAAGGAGAACTTTCCAGCCCTCAGAGCTGCCTTGGGAGGTAATGAGCCCCCCATCCCTGGAAGCATGCAAGCTGAGGCTGGAGAATCGCTAGGGGATTGGACTAGATATACATAAAGCTTCTCTTCTTACTTCACCTGCCCATTCCCAACATACTGCCTCCCAATTAAAAAAGGACCCCCCCACCTCCCTAACACACCATATTTCCCCAAAGTGAGAGCACAAAGGAGTTGGTCATGAGGGAATGGAGACAGTAGATAGGTGAGGATCTAAGAGGAGCTTCCATCATGGAGGGTGAGTGGGCCCTCTGTGTTCATGGTGGAGGGTGAGTGATCCTCTGTGTTCATGATGGAGGGTAAGTGGATCCTCTGTGTTCACAGTGGAAAGTGATGGATCTTCTGTGTTCATGGTGGAGGGTGAGTGATCCTCTGTGTTCATGATGGAGGGTGAGTGGATCCTCTGTGTTCACGGTGGAGGTGAGTGGATCTTCTGTGTTCATGGTGTAAGGAGGGCAGTGGGTCCTCTGTGTTCGATGGAGGCAGTGGGTCCTCTACGGTGGAGGGTGAGTGGATCTTCTGTGTTCACGGTGGAGGGCGAGTGGATCTTCTGTGTTCACGGTGGAGAGGCAGTGGGTCTCTGTGTTCCGCGTTGGAGGGCAAGTGGGTCCTCTGTGTTCACGGTGGAGGGTGAGTGGACCCTCTGTTTATCGTGGAGGGTGCGTGATCCTCTGTGTTCATGGTGGAGGGTGAGTGGGTTCTCTGTGTTCACGGTGGAGGGTGAGTGGATCCTCTGTGTTCATGGTGGAGGGTGAGTGGACTCTCTGTGTTCACCACGGTGGGTGAGTGGATACTCTGTGTTCATGGTGGAGGGTGAGGGGATCCTCTGTGCTCATGATGGAGGGTGAGTGGACCCTCTTTGTTCATGGTGGAGGGTGAGTGGGCCCTCTGTGTTTATCGTGGATGGTGAGTGGGCCCTCTGTTTTCATGGTGGATGGTGAGTGGGCCCTCTGTGTTCATGGTGGAGGGCGCATGGGCCCTCTGTGTTTATGATGGAGGGTGAGTGGGCCCTCTGTGTTCATCGTGGAGTGTGAGTGGGCCCTCTGTTTATCGTGGAGGGTGAGTGGGCCCTCTGTGCTCATCGTGGAGGGTGAGTGGGCCCTCTGTGTTCATGGTGGAGGGCGCATGGGCCCTCTGTGTTCATGATGGAGGGTGAGTGGGCCCTCTGTGTTCATCGTGGAGGGTGAGTGGGCCCTCTGTTTATCGTGGAGGGTGAGTGGGCCCTCTGTGCTCATCGTGGAGGGTGAGTGGGCCCTCTATGTTCATCGTGGAGGTGAGTGGGCCCTCTGTGTTCCAGGTTCTTTGCATGGAGGTTTGTGACTGCACTGTATGTGACAGACATCAAGAATGACAACTACTCCTGGCCCATGCTTGTGTACATGTGCACCAGCTGCGTGTACCCGCTTGCATCCAGCTGTGCACACACCTTCAGCTCTATGTCCAAGAATGCCCGGCACATTTGCTACTTCCTGGACTATGGCGCCGTCAACCTCTTCAGCCTGGGTATGTGAGGCCTTGTTCTTGCTTTCCTTCCCCTGCAAGTGGGCTGTTTGCCCCTTCTCCTGGGAGCTAAGGTCACTGGAAGGCTTCGATGAGTTTGCAGAAGAGTCCAGGGAATGCCAGTGCCCCTGTCCAGGTTCCCAGTGGGTTTTTTATAAGAAACTGTCCATAAGCACACTGCTAAATATTTAGCCACAACAGCCCTGATCTGTGGTGTTTGCCAGTTTCTATGGTGTAAATCTTCCCATCATGGCCAGCTTCAACCTACCAACATGACATCACAGAACACAAGGGTGGGAAGAGATATGCGTAGCACACCATTATAGAAATTCCACCATGCAGATACAGTAGATGTAGTCATTGAGTACTCAGTACTTTTGTTAATAGGATTTATTTAATTGCAAGTTTATGTGATTTAATTTTTAATGATGGCTGTGTTCAGCACTCAGCTCTCTCACAGGCCAGAATGAACTGACTCTAGTACATCAGTGCTAGTCTCTGTCATGCCAGGCAAGAGGAGGAGGGTGAGCTCATGAGCCTCATATGTCCAGAGGCTTAGAGCAATCAGAGAGATGCTCAGAGTGTGCAGGAATAGAGCAGCAGCCTAAGCTGGTGAAAATGGGTACTGACTGTCCCCCCTTCCTTGTCTTTTTCTTTGACTATGATGCGCCCTCCTCCAGCCTTTTCTCCTCTCCTCCCCTTGTGGGCATGCATCTGTCCCTAAGGATATGAGTTCTAGATTCTTCCTCCAGGTCCCATTCTAGGTGAGAAAACCAATTATTGTCTTCCTTGCCCAAAAGGTTGTCCATGAGGAGCCTACCTTCATCCTCTTTCTTCATATACACACACACTCACACACACACTCACATACTGACACACATACAATGCACTCACACATACACATACACTCACCACATATACACAATACACTTACATGCACACACTCCACACACACACACCACATGCCACACATACACACTGACACACAAATACACTCACATACACACACTCACACCACATACACACAATACACTCACAGGCATACACACAGTCTCAGACACTACGCACACACCACACATACTGACACACACACAATACACTCACATACACACACAATACACTCACATACACACACAACACATACACACAATACACTCACATGCACACACACATACTCTCAGACCCTCCACACACACTCACATCCACATACACACCACACATACTGACATATACACACAATACACTCACAGACACACACCACATACTCACATGCACATATATGCACACATACTCTCAGACACTACACACACATTCACACACTCACACTCTCACATACATCACACACGCACCACACACATGCACATCACACACACCACATACATACACACACACCACACATACACACATGCTCACTCACACACTCACACACATACACACACATTTTCCCGCTTCACTGCCCACTCCTCAGTGCTCTGCTGCCCAGTCCGCAGCATTCACCAGACCTTGCCCCTTTCCGTGTGAGCCCGGCTTACCCTCAGGGTTTGATGGGTTTGCAGAAGAGAGCAGGGAATGTGCGTGCCCCTGTCCAGGGTCCCAGCCTCCTGACTGCCGAGATTGACACAGGGGTACTACTTCAGGCCTCCTCAGTGCCCCTCTCTTTCTCTGGTCCCTGTCACATCTCCCCCTCCCTCCTGGGTCCCCTCCCACCCTCCGGATTCCCTCTTACCCTCCATGCCCCCCCTCCCCTGGGCATTGCTCCCCTCCTCTGCTTTCCGGCACACGTGGGCGGGGAGGCTCAGAAGTAGTCCTTTGACCTCTCCTCTCACATGATCTGGCTCCCCGGGGATCTCCTCCAAGCCTAATGCATCTCTTCCCACCTCCGGAGAAGCCCCATCTCCAGTGTAGACCTCTTACCTGAGGTCCACACCACCTCAGAGCCATGAGACCAGAACTGTACCTGCTCCTGCCCCTGCCCCTACACCTGCTACCGTTCTGTATGTCCAGCCTGACTATGGTCGCGCCCCTACTCCTTCTCCCCAGTCAGAAGCCTCGCTAATCCTCGGGGTCCCCTTCCTCTCACTCCCCGTCCCCGCCCACCCTCTGGCCAGTTGGTTATTAAGGCCAGGCGACTTCTCTCCCACCTGCTTTAAGTGGCACTGCCCCTTCGTCTTGACTCAGGCCCCGGCCTCTCACTTGCACAGTTATCACAGCCTTCTCCACCTCCCCCGGCCCCTGGAGGCTTCCACAACACCTTCTACCACAGGTGTTCCCAGGCTCCCAGGGGTTCCTCCCTCAGGCCATCCTGTGCGCTTTCACTAGGTTTTGGTCATCAAAATCCTTCATTGACTCCCTTAGTGCCTGAAAGAGGAAGTTCCCTTTCCCTAGCCTGCACCCAAAGCTGAAAGCCTCCCTGCCCTCAGGCTCCTGTCAGAATCCCAGATGACCTGCCAGGCTTTGTTCCAAGATCAGCTCCTGTGCCTTGTGCTCCACCCATCCTGAGCGCCTGCCCCACACTCCCTCAGGCTCTGATCTTTTGCTTCTGGCTGCAGTTCTGGGCAGGGACAGAGGCTCCCTGGCTCTTGTATGGCCCACAGCTTGCCCCAGGTGGCATCTGCTGAGCGAATGTGTCCCAGTCCAGAAGGGAACCCCCTCCCAGTATGGGGCCAGACGAAGGCCTTGCCTGTCCCTCTGGAGGCAGCTTCCCATTGAAATCTCACGCGCTGCCTACTGGAGCTGGGAACATGGGACCAGGAGGCTTTGGTATTCACCCTCTTTGCCTGTGTGGCCAGCTTCGCTAGATCCACCTATCAATGGGATAAAAGACAGAGATCAACCTGTATGGCCTAAGGCCTTGTTCAGCCCTGAGCTAGGACTCCATGGTTCTTGATGTCTTTGGAATGACAGGTGTCCTAGGCATGGCCATCAGGCCCTGGGCTGCCTCCCTTGGGGGAGACCTCAGGAGGTGAGGGTGCAGGTCCAGGCCCGTTTCCCCAGCTGAAGCACACCTGGCCCCTTTGAAAAGGACAGTGATCTCCCCTGCTCTTCCAAATAAATGCTTCAGCAAACAGGTCTCTAGAAGGTCCTTAAGCAACCCTTCTCTCACAAACTCCAAAACCTAAAACACAATGCAACACCCAGCCTCTCAGCTGGCCTGTCCCCCAGCTGCTGATATGACATCCTCATCTCAGCAAGGGCCCTCTCTCCAACACTGATCTTTCTACCAGGAGCACCCATGTCCCTGGGCAAGTGAGATGTGCACACTCAGAGTGGAGCTCGGCTCGCTGGGTCTGTCATCGTGGACCACAGCATGTGGCTAAAAGCGGGGACTGTCACTAACCTGCCTGGGTTTGAAGCCCGTCTTTGCTAACTCCCTAGCTGCAGGACCCTGGACGAGTGATTAAATTCCCATCTGTGCAATGAGGATAAGTACAGAGTTATGAAGGAGGATGGTTGAAGTGTTATGTGATGTCATATATGTAAAGCCCTTGAAGCAAAGCTAGGCTCACAGTAAACTCTCAGGATGGGATTTGGGTGGGCAGAGAAGAGAGAGGAGGACATCCTGGAAGGGGGAATGGCCCCAGCAAGGGCACAGAGCCGGGACTATGGGAATGATGGGGGCCAAGTCAGATGCTGGGGATGGTCTTTGCAAGGGGCCTACATGGTAGCAAGGCCTGGCTCCTCTCCCAAGGCTGGTGTTTCTTCCCCAGGCTCAGCCATTGCCTATTCTGCATACACGTTCCCAGACACGCTGGTGTGCACCACCTTCCACAACTACTACGTGGCCATGGCTGTACTGAACACCGTCCTCAGCACAGGCCTCTCCTGCTACTCCAGGTACTGAGTCGCTCTGACCTCAGATGGGAGGGGAGGGAGGGTCTTTCGTGCAGCTCCCTGTGCTCTTTGAGGGAGCTGGGGAAGAAGTGGGCTCAGTGGAAAAGGTGCTTGGGAACCTAGGACTCTGTTTCAGGTGGACTTCCTATTGCTGGCAAAACCAGCTTCCTGGGCATGCAAGCTCCAGGCCTCCATGCTCAGAGAGCCTCATACTTGCTGCTAATACTCTGCTGCCTTTTTTTTTTTTTTTTTTTTTTTTGAGACAGAGTCTTACTCTGTCACCCAGGCTGAAATGTGATGACACAATCTCGGCCCACTGCAACCTCCGCCTCCTGAGTTCAAGTGATTCTCCTGCCTCAGCCTGCCATGTAGCTGGGATTACAGGCACCGGCCACCACGCCCAGCTAATTTTTGTATTTTTAGTAGAGACAGGGTTTCCCCATGTTGGTCAGGCTGGTCTGGAACTCCTGACCTCAGGTGATCCACCCACCTTGGCCCTCCAAAGTGTTGGGATTACAGGCATGAGCCACCATGCCTGACTTGTTTTTGTTTTTTTTTTGAGACAGGGTCTCTCTCTGTGGCCCAGGCTGGAATGCAGTGGTGGGATCTCAGCTCACTGCAGCCTCGCCTTCCTGGGATCGTCTGCTGCATTCTTAATAATTTGTAATAATTTTTGAACAAGGAGGTCCCTGCTCTTTGATTTGGTACCAGGCTTTACAAATGATGCAGCTGTTTCAATTGCTGGACAAGTCGCTTATCCACCTCAAACTTCAGTTTGCTCATCTATAAAATGAGGCTGTTACAAATACCCCTAAGGCAAATGGAAGAATTACAGGTAATGTACCCAGGACACTTAGCACAAGCCTGGCACAGAGGAGGTGCCCCACAAATGTGCGGTCACTAATGGTGACTAGGTGTGCCTGCCTCTGAGCATATGTGATGGATGATGGAGTTATTCAAACGCCCTATGTATCCCTCATCGCTGTGAGTCAGGCCCAACTCACTGGCTCTAATTCCCACTGGCTTTTTTTTTCTTTCTTTCAAGAAAACTCACTGGGGTGTGAGTGTAGAGAATGTTGTTATGTTGTTATGGGGATAACTACACCTGTTTATTCAGCTCTTTGTAGAAGAGAACTGCCCGGAAGTTCCTTTTCCCTAAAATACTCAGGGAATCTCCCAAATGGTTGTGTTGGGGTGACAGCCCTGGCTGAATAGTGCCAAGGCCAGTACTTTTGGGCTGGAGGCCTTTGGTGCTGGTCGGGAAAGGTAGGCTGGCAGGTACATCTGAGTTCTCTGTCCTCCGCAACGGCAACTCCAGCGAGCCAGTGGAATCTCCCGGCCTCCACTCGCCCCCCTCTCCCCAGGTAAAAACAGGGAGGTGAAATATGCCCCATCTGGTAACTTCTCCAGAATGATTTTGTCTCCACCTTCCTTTGGGTGACCCTTGGGATGTGTGGGGCCAGCAAGTTTCACAAGGGAGGGCAGGCAAGTTTCACAAACAGGACAAACCAGTTTTTTTGTTTTTGTTTTTTATTTTTAAATGGAAGGATAGATTCTGAAACAGCATCGGGAATACCTGTTCCAACTCGCTTTCCATTCGCCTGTGCTGAGGCGGGTTGGAAATATGGAGCTGCCTTCCATGGGAGTGAAAGTCTCTTTCTAGGAGTCCCTGCCATGGATGAAGGGAGGTGTAGCACACATAGAAAAGTAATAACGCTGCGGAAACAAGTCCAGCAGAGATGAAGCAAGCCCCGGAGGCCTGGGTGCATAGACTTGTGGACCGGCCATGGTCCAGGAACCTGGACACTCTTGGACCTGGTCCTTGGACCAGTCACTACTCCTGTCTGTTGGCTCTCCTAGGGCTGTGTGACTCTGATGTTTGAAATTTAGGATTAGATAGGGAGAGCACCATAGGTTGAGAGGGCAAAGGAGGAAGAGAAGGCGTCGTGAGTGTGGAAGAAAGTCTCCAGAGTGAGGCTGGGCGTAGTGGCTCACACCTGTAATCCCAGCATTTTGGGAGCCCCAGGTGGGTGGATCACCTGAAGTCAGGTTTCAAGACCAGTCTGGCCAACATGGTGAAAACCTGTTTCTACTAAAAATACAAAGGTTAGCTGGGTGTGGTCGTGGGCGCCTGTAATTCTAGCTACTCAAGAGGCTGAGGCGGGAGAATCACTTGAACCCAGGAGGCAGAAGTTGCAGTGAGCTGAGATCATGCCACTGCACTCCAGCCTGGGCAATGGAGCAAAGAAAAAAAAGAAATTGTCTCCAGAATGGATGATCCAAGATGGTTTCCCCAGGAGCTCATAATTCAGATTCTTAGAACACTTGCTGGTTTTAATTTTTGTTTTGTTTTGTTTTTAAGGAGAGACAGGGTTTCGCCATGCTGGCCAGGCTGGTCTCGAGCTCCTGACCTCAGGTGATGCATTCTCCTCGGCCTCCCAAAGTGCTGGGATTACAGGTGTGAGCCACCCTGCTCAGCCTAGATTGCTTTCTTCTAGCCAGGAGTCTTCCCTGATGGTTCAGATATAACAGATGGGGTCTTTTGGATGTGGCATGCCTGGTGTCTTTGGAGGAACTTATCCGACAGGGCAGCTTTGCCAGACATCTCCTGGGTGCCTGAGTTTGGGGGCTTCTCCCTTTGCCAATGAAGTGGATTATTTATTTATAGAGTGCATCTGTGGCTATTCCATCCATCCACGCATCTACACGCCCACCCACCCATCCAACATTCCTTAAATACCTGCCATACTCCAGGTACCACGTTAGGAGCTGGGGGTGCCAGAAGGATGCCCTTGCCTTCAGAGAGCACCCAGTGCTGTAGGAGAGAGACTGCAGATGCCCCTAGAGGCCCATGAGGCCATCATTTCCTTCAGAGTGTAGCGGGAGGGAGTGTAAACAAATAATGATAAGGCAGAATGACACCTGCTGAGATACACAGGGTTCTGAGAAGTGGCATTAGGACTGGATATTGAAGGAGGTCAAACACTTTAGCTGAAGAGGAGGACAGAACAACCAGCCAGGACAAGGATGAAGACTACAGAGAGGGTGGGCCAGGGTCGGGAAGCAGCAAGGTGCATCAGAGTTGCCAGAGTCTGCAGGAGTGGATAGAGGAGAGCAGCTGCAGAGGGACTTGGATGGTGGGCTGGGGGCTTGTGGGTCCTATGAGGACTGGTCCTTTGCTCATGAAGGATGAGAGTCTCCTAGGGGGAAAAAAAAATCCTATGCACTCAGCTTCTGTGCCCTGAGGGGTTTCCAGGCATGTTAACAGCCACAGAAGTGGGAGCTGAGGGGAGAGGGAGGTGGTGGGCTATGTTGGAAGCAAAAAGGAGGAAGGGAGCACGTGCCACACTTTTGCACCCAAAGGTAGAGTGGGCATTCCAGCTGTGGCCCTTCCACTGCCCTTTGTACCTCGTCCTCGCTCCACATTCCCCTGTCTGTGGTTTTGCTGCTCTTACAAGCTGTCCTCCACTCTGTTCACTCCCTATCTCTGCCTTTAGTGTCTGGAGAGTGAGAAAGCTGACTCGTGCAGAAGTGATGCTGGCCCTGAGTAACTTCAGGAGAAGTGGGTAGAGAGGAGGGTCTGGGCATCTGGAGGCCTGAATTTCAACCCTGCTCCCCCAGACTTGCTGTGTGGCCTCAGGGCAGTCACTGTCCCCTCTGGGCCTCAGGGTCTGCATCTTCAGTGAGGGCATCTGAAACAACATCCTCTGGGTCCTCTCTGGTTTGGGCATCCTGCAATGCCAATGCCTTAGTGTCTTCTCCAAGCTTCCTCTCCCAGCTGTCTTCCTCCCCCAGGCTCCACCCCTGCCTCTCCCTCCTGCTCTATCCAGCTGTAGTTGGGCAGAGCAGGAGAGAACCACCTTCCCCTCCCAGGAGCACAGGGGGAGACCAGAAACCTCAGTATTAGCTTGATAGTTATCTGATGCTTGCCTGAAAATCAGGGTTGAAATGGCATTCGTTCCATTATAAGGCAGACCATTAAGGCCAATCTCAACATAGCTTTGTCGTACCCTGAGTGGTTTTTGGTTCTTACTATCATGGACTTTGGTTCAATTGAATATGTTCCAGAAAACTGCCTTCTCATTCTGTAGCATTTGAGAGGGGAAATGAGAGAATGCATGCCTTCATGGTTCTTGGAGCAAGGTGGGGGTGGCCGAGGCCCTGGCCTGCTCATGTCTGCACAGGAAAGGGCTGCCACTCCCTTCACGAATGTCAGTTACACAGCGAGTGCTGTATATCACAAATCATTGTCCATCTCCATCCAATGCGTCCAACTATTGATTGCTTTTTTTTTTTTTTTTTAAGAGCGGAGTGAAAAACCCGCTGGTCAGAGCTGTGAGGGCAAGAGATTAATTTTCACTCATGAGCTCTGCTGTAAGGACAGCTTGGCAGTTGCTGAGGCAGCTCAGAGGGGTGGAGCTGACCTGGAAGGGGTTTGAGGTCAGCGCAGGAGGTAGAAGGCTCAGCAGACATGGTTCTCAGAGGATTGGCCAGGTACGGGCATGGGGAAATGTCCACATTCCTGCAGTTCTCCAAAATAAGACAACTCCTACACAAGAAAACAACCATAACCACCGCCCTTACGTACACACACACGTGGACTCGTGCGTGCGCCTCTGCAATAAAATGATTTTTCCGAAGGCCCGCTATTTTCAAGCCCTAGTTTCCGGAATTCCAGTTGCCAGTCCTTTCAGCTGTGTTGTCAGGGTTTAGAACAGACTATTGAATCAACCCTCTCTTAACGAAGGCTTCTCCCGCAACTCAGTGTGCCTTGCCAACCTCGTTCTGAGCAGAGATCTGACTTCCTGTATAGCAGCCCCTTAGCCCTCTGCTGCGGAACTGCCCTAAGCCCAAGCAGGCTGGGCTGTGGGGCCGCGCGTGGGGCGCCTCTGAGGATGCTGTGGCTGCGGCTCTGCTCTGGCTGTGGCGACATCGCGTGGCCTGATGCGGAACTGCAACTTGGCAGCGGGCGGCCCTTCTCCCAAGCTACTGGCCCTTCTGCCTTTTTCTCTCTGTTGCTGTCTCTCTTCTATTCTGCTTTTTCTCCTCTTTTCCCTCTAGACTCGGCTTTGCAGCTGGAGAGGCTGGTCCGTTTGCCCCTGGGGAAACACTTTGTCAGGCCGAGCGAAATGTTGTCTCAAGTCACAGAAAATCCATGCTTTGGGGGATGGCCTTCGCCAGCCAGAGCCAGATTTCTTCGAGTGTAAGTGGCCACAGGGGCCCTTTAAGAGCCAGCCTCTCAACCCAGAGAGGGCAGGCCGTGGCAGGGCACAGGGCAGGAGGGGGCGGCCTGCCGCGGCCGGGCAGGGTCTGCTGGAGGACTAAGAAGGCCGGTGAGGCAGGTACCTGGCTCTCGGGATGGCAGGAGTGTATGCCCTCTGCTCTAGGGGCAGAGCGGGCAGGGAAGGGTGAAGGCTGGGCGGAGTCTGAGGCTACCCAGCCTACTGCCCGAGGCAGAGAGGGTGACACTTGGGAACCAGAAAGCCCAGGGTTTATATCCTAGCTCTGCTTCTTATTGACTCATCTGACTTCAGGCAAATCACCCAGAACCTGTTTGTTCCCTCCTGTTCCTATTTTCTGGACCAACATCGATACAAGGTGGGGCGGGGGAGAGAATGGAGCTCCACGATGCATGTTTTTTAAAAGCTGCTATTTAGTCTGTGTGACTGTACCATGCACAGTTCTAAACACCTCACGAGCATCGTTTCATCGAATCCATACAACAAGGCTGTGACGAGGCACAGTCATTGTCCCTGTGTCACCCGTGAGGATCAGGAGGTACACAAAGGTTAGTGACCAGCCGAGGTCACGTGGTTGTGAAGGGCAGAGTCAGGATTTGAACCCAGTGTGTCCCGATCAAGCTCTCCACATGAAATCACAGTGCTGCTGCCTCACCTCTCCTAGAGTTTGGTTCTTTTTTGGGGGGACGATGCATCCTAGTCCCTTCTCATTGAGCTTCTCACCTGGCACGTGCCATGTGCCATGTATGACTTACAGGCAGGGTCAGCAAAGAAGAAACACCAAAGTGGGCTGGAGTGAAGTTGGAGTTTGTCTTGGGAGGCCGTGAGGCTTCTTGGGGCACACAGTGGTATCCCTTTCCCCTGAAACAGGAATCTCTGGGTGGGCCATTTGTGCTCGGATGCCCTGAGGACTGAGTGGAGCACACTAGCCTGGACAATGTCCACATCCTTAGACCTGATTCTGTGCTGGGTCCCTGGGATCCAGGCCTGACCAGACCTGGCGCCTGCCTGAGGAGCGTTCCCTAACTGCCCGATGTGGAAGTCCCTGCATACTCCATGCTGAGGGATACAGGCAGCAGCCAGGTTTATGGTCAGGTAGCTTTACTGGCTCATACGAGATGTGAACAGCCTGGCCACGGGAAATGCGTCTGGGCTCAGAGGAGACAGCAGATGGCATTTGAAGGAGAAAGAACAGACTTGTGAACTGGGCCCGAGGTTCTTGGGAGCAGAGTGGGAGCCACAGCAGGACCCAGACCCCATCGCTCCAGTGTGATGAGGGGCAGAACTGTCAGCAAAGGCTGAAAGGGCCCAAATGCACGCATTGCCTTTAGAGACTGCATCAGAACAGCCATCCCAAGAGCCTCAGCATGTGGCTCTGCATCCCCTGTGCTGGGTTCCTTACCCTGCAGCCCTGTGGGCCCTGAGGGAGGACACAGCCCTCCACAGTACACCTCAGCATTGATGTGGGGACTGTACCTGTCCCTACTACCTGGCCTTGGTGGCCCAGCCAGGGCCCATGAGCACTTCCTTACCCAGGCCTCAGTTCAGGGCTGTGGTTTTGTGCAGAGATCCTCCTTGCCCATCCCCATGTCCTCCCAGTGTGCAGCCTGCCCTCTGTGCGGCCCAGTTCCCCATACCCTGAGCTGCTGCCCCAGGCTGGGCCCAAGTCAGCTGAGGTCCTGTCATGTTCTGTCTGGGGGGACCTGCCTCTCAACAATCAACATCACTTGTTTTAATGTTGCTATCAGCTGTCTTGGATTGGAGGTTGGGTGAGGGTGGCAACGAAGGAGAGAAGGAAAGACTTCATGTTTATTTAGTTTTCCCAAGGCAAGTATCCCTGTGTGTAGTATAAATATTCCAGAAAGCTCTCCAAGGATCAAATGCCTACTTCAACCCAGGCCTCCTTCGTGATAATACCTGGGCTCCAACTAGATGGGTGCATCTCAGCCTTTGCAGAGTGTGCCTCCCAAGAGTCTGTGGCAGTGGATCCCCTGATGCTCCGTACTCATTCCCTGTCCCGGTAGCAACTAGAGTTTTAAAAGGCTCTTTGGCAGTTATGTAACTTGGCCCTCAAAGGGTTTCTGCCCAGCGCCTCCTTTCTGGCTTAGTCTGGACACCACTGCTTCCCATGGTCTGGAGATGGTGTCTCTGGAGATCTTTTTGCATCTGAAGTTTTGTCACTTCCATTGGGGTGGGAGGAATGGATGAGGCTGGTGGAGAAGCTGCTGGCCACAGGAGCTTGTACAAAAATGCTTGTCCTCTGTCGATGACCAGGCCCTCGGTGTGCATGCATGTGCGTGTGCAATTTACTGAGACTCTTTTCATTCCATTTCCTCCCCACTTTCCTTCCCTCATTTAGGTTTCTTGAAATCCAGAAGCCCAGACTCTGTAAGGTGATTCGTGTGCTCGCCTTTGCTTATCCGTACATGTGGGACTCCCTGCCCATCTTCTACAGGGTAAGGACTGGCTGTATCTCCTCTCTGCCTGTTGGCAACACCAGGAAGTCAGTTGTTTTCCTGAGCTTCTGGGGGTCACAGCACTGCAATGGGAACTGTAGAACAAAACAGGAGTCGAGACCTAGGTGAAGGGGGCCAGCGCCTCCACACCTGTGGGTATTTCTCGTCAGGTGGGACGAGAGATTGAGAAAAGAAATAAGAAAAATTTTTCTTAGTACAGATCAAAATGGAATTTCTTATGTCTTCCTTTTTCTACATAGACACAGTAACAGTCTGATCTATCTTTCTTTCCCCTGCACCCAGGTGCTGCCTTGGTGGCACTTGAGGAGTGGTTAGGAGATGGCATAAGCACAGAGGCCCTGACTGACAATATGACTGGGGGCTCAGGAATGTCATAGAGCCAGGCAGAGCAGGCAGCCTGGGGCTGAGTGGAGTGAGCAGGAGAGTGAGCTCTGCAGGCAGGTCTCCAATGCTTGCTGTCAGTCCCTGGGCCAGTTCTCTATGCCTCAGTATCCCTCATCTGTAAGCTGGGCTTGATAACACCTCATGGGCTGTGGGGAGGATTACACGGAGAACATGTAAAGTGCTGACTGTTAGCAAGAGTTCGGGAATGCATTGTTCCATCATCAAGTAGTATACTGTTAATATTGAAGGAAAAGGCATGAACGAGGGTCTTAAACAAGCGATGGGAACGAGATGGAGAGCATAAAGGAAGAGGTTATAGTAGGGACAGCAAGTAGGACAAGAAGGGGAAAGTCCATGCACTTTCAAACCATATGGGCTTGAGTTCAAATTCTAGTCCCACTGCTCACTGGCTGTGTGACCTCAGGCAGGGCACACAACTCTCTGAGCCTCAAATTAGTTTCCTCATCTGTACATGAGGGTACCAGCCCTCCTTTGTAGGGGGTAATGAGGATTAATCAAAACAATGGATCTGATAGGCTCTGCAGTGCTTATCCAGTACCTGGTGAGTGAATTTTCCTCCCAGAGGTGGTGTCCTGTGGGCTTGAAGAATAAAGCCCAGATGGCAGGGCTGAGGGACAAGGGGAGGGGCTGAGCTCCACCCAGCAGCTGGGGCATTGAGCACGTTCTCTGTGCTCTGCCTCTGTGGGTCTGGAGGAGCACCAAAGATGGGGCTGTAGCCCATTCCCCTCACTCCTTCCTCGAAGGCGCAGACCACACACAGGAAACCAAGACCAGACAGAGCAATTCTGTCCCATGTGCCTCCAAATCAGGCAGTGTGAGTCCTGTGTTGTGACAAGCGTTGCGTGCTTCTGGCACGTGGCTGAGTCAGAGGAGGGCAGAGGGAAGGGGAGGTCCAGTTCTAAGTGCCGATGTTGACGCTGGAATCAGCCTGCCTGGATTCAGATCCTGACTTCACTTCTCACTAAGTGATATGCAAGTCACTCTCTGGCCCACTCTCCTCATCTGCAAAATGGGGAAAATGGAGTCTGCCTTATGATAATTGTGGCTCAGGTGAAATGATGCACGTAAGAGGCCTGGCTTGCTGCCCTCGGTAAGTGGCGGCTGCTATGACTGTTTATAACAATAATACAAAAACTACACTTAGCTCTGAAACAGTATAGTGGCCATGATTGATACTTTTGGATGACTCAGAAGGCCTTCCAGGGATTTCTAGGCCTTAAAGCCTTAATTAGGAGCACCAGTTCAGTGGATGTGCTGATAAAAAGTGAGTTCCAGCGTGAATCCACTATACAGTTGACCCTCAAACACGGGTTTAAACTTATACATGGGTTTTCTTCCACCTCCGCCACTCAGGAGACAGCAAGACCAACCCCTTTTCTTCTTCCTCCTCCTCAGGATTTTCTCAATAATACTTGCTTTTCTCTAGCTTACTTTACTGTAAGAATACAGTATATAATATATATACAAAATATGTGTTAATTGGCAGTTTGTTACAGGTAAGGTTTCCAGTCAACAGGAGGCTATTAGTAATTAAGTTTGGGGGAGTCAAAGTTGTACATGGACTTTTGACTGCAGGAGGTCAGTGCCCCTAGCCTGTATGTTAAGAGTCAATTGTACTTACATTTTACCCCCAGAAAGAGTACCAATTATCTAGTAGGATTTTTGTCTTTCTTTTCCTTTCCCATTCCTTCCTTCTTTCCTTTTTCTCCCCGCTTCAGTAAGTAAATAACCCAAAAGACTCTCATGAGCATTTGGGGGACTGAAATACAATAGTCTCGAGTCTCAATCGACCACACTCAGGATAGGAGTTCCGCTCACATGGTGCCTGAGTTTCCTCTCCCAGGCCACAGACCTGAGGAGGTGAGGGCCTTGGCCTCTGGAGTTTGTGTGTGTGCTGACGTGTGTGGGTGTCAGAGCCCCCAAAGTCCCAGCTGCAGGTGCTGAGAAGGAAGAGGGCCTGTCTCAGGCCTGTCCTCTCAAGACCTGATGTTTCTTTAAACACCTGCAGCTATTCCTGTTCCCAGGGGAGAGTGCACAAAATGAAGCCACCTCCTACCACCAGAAGCACATGATCATGACCCTCCTGGCCTCTTTCTTGTACTCTGCACACCTGCCGGAGCGCCTAGCCCCAGGACGCTTTGACTACATCGGTGAGTGGGCAACAGCCCTGCTGCTCTGCTCATTGCCCACCTGGCTGGGCAGGGTCCTGTCCCTGACTCTAGCGCATGGAGCTGCAAAGGGCAGGGAGGGGCAGGGAGAAAGGCCAAGGTGAGTACCACTGCAAGTTGACAGAGGCCAGGGTGTCCGCAGCAGGTGCACTGTTAGGTAGTATGGGCAGGATGAAGGGCAGGTAGGCCCAGGAGCCTAAAGCATTCTGATGGGGTATGGAGCCAGTGTGTCCTATTGTCATCCAGAACATGGATCTCATTGTTAAATGAACATTGGGGCTGGGTGTGGTGGCTCACGCATGTAATCCCAGCACTTTGGGAGGCCAAGGTGGGCAGATTACTTGAGCCTGTGCTCAAGACAATCCTGAGCGACACAGCGAAACCCTGTTTCTACAAAAAACACAAAAATTAGCCGGGTGTGGTGGCGTGCGCCTGTGGTCCCAGCTACTTAGGAGGCGTTGGCTTGAGCCTGGAAGGTTAAGGCTGCAGTGAGCCATGATGGTGCACTGCACTCTAGTCTGGGCGAGTGCAGTGGGGGCAGCCGAGGACAGGAAGAGGAAAGACAGGATGAAGATGGCTCTGAGGGTACCAGATAACAGGGGGCTGTGCAGGAAAGGGAAAAGGGGAAAGCATCCTTCTTTGTCTTGAGCATGGTGGGCAGGAGGGGGCCAGGAGTTCATGGTAGAACAGTGGTTTCTCAAGGGGTGGTCATCAGCCAGCAGCATCAGCATCATCTGAGAACATGCAGATTCTCAGGCCCCACCACAGACCTCCTGAACCAGAAACTCCAGGAGTGAAACCCAATACTCACACAGAGGCCGAGTCATCCTCCAGATGAACCTGAGCTCACTGAAGCTCCAGAGGATGTGGTGGAGAGAAGGTGTCGGAGTCACGGGGGTTTCCACCTGCTGGCAGAGTTCTTTCCCCGCTCTGTCTAGGGAAGGAGGGACGGGGCCCTGCAGAATGTGCCTCCTCTGCTCTGGCTCTGGGACTGGCTAGGAGGAGGCATCCTTGCATCACTTCTGGTGAGGATGACAAGACTTTGGGGTGAGAGTTCCTTAGATGAGTACCTGGGAATCAAAGGACCAGTCATTGTCCCCACCAGGGTGGGAAGCTTGCTTCTCTCCAAGCCCATTTTGTTCCTGATTTTCCATCTCCTCCCACTAAGAGATGTGGTCAGATGCAGTTTGTTTGATCTGATTCAAGTTTTTATCTCTTTTCCCACTTTTGTTGTGTCAGAAGGGGTTGTAACTAGCAAAATGCTTAGAGAACAGATTTCCAAAAAGGAGGAAAAGGAGAGGCCAGGGAATCGGAGTGATCAGCATCCTGACTGCCACGTCCATCTCCCCAGCCCCCTTGACAAAGTAGAGGTGTCTGTGTAGCAAGTTTTGGGGTTGCTGGAAAAGTAGCCCTGAGCCTTCTTTTGCTACCACTCAGGTTTCTTAATAACATTTTATTTATTCAACTCTGTCCCATCTTCTTGGGCCTAGGGATACAGAACTGAAAAACACCCCTCTGGGGGACATTTCCTAGACAATAGTTCATGACAGATCATTAACAAGATTTGGGACATTCTCAGTCCTTAACTGAGTCTGCTGGAGGTGGGAATCCCTCTCTGGCCATGAGCCCCAGGTTTCCTGGGAAGTGCTGGCCTGGCATGGTTTGGCTCAGAGGAAGCTCCTCCCTATTCCTGTTAGGCAGGATTGTTGAAATCACTCTTCCTGCTGCAGCCACATTTCAGATACATCCAATGCTGATGGCTCTTTCTGTCTTTTATCTCATGCCCCAGTGGAGACAGGTTTGAGCCTCAGCTGGAGAAGGTGGCTAGTTACCGCTCTGCTTTGCCCTGTGTCCTGAGAGCACAGCTCTCTGCTGGAGATGAAATCACTTTGCTGCATCACATACACATTTGGAAATCATACACAGCCCATTAGTATAGCTTGAGTAAGGCAGGCATGGCAGCTCCAGGCACACCTTCTTCCTGGAGACAGATACTGGGGGCCTCACAGCTCCCTGCTGTAGGAAACTTGTCAGACATCCACTTGAGAATCCTCAACCCTTCTACATTCTTATTCCTAACTCTGCTCCTGCTCAATAGTAGAGGTGGCCAGGCTGGATCAAGTCCTAGGACACATTTATTGCGTATTTCTTCTGAGATAGGTCCTGAGGGTGCAACACTAAATTTTCAATTTTTCTAGAGATAGGATCTCACTGTGTTGCCCAGGCTGGTCTCAAAAATCCTGGGTTCAAGCAATCCTCCTGCCTTGGCCTCCCAAAGTTCTGGGATTATAGGTGTGAGCCAGCATGCCCAGCCTTTTTATTTTATTTTTTTTAAACCAAAAGAGAATCCTTATTTAACTTTTATGTTGTATTAGTTTGCTAGGGCTGCCATAACAAAGTATCACAGACTGTTGTGGTCTAAACAACTGAAATTTATTTTCTCACAATTCTGGAGGCTGGAAATCTGAGATCAAAGTGTTGGCAGAGTTGGTTTCTCCAGAGGCCTCCTCTTTGGCTTGTTGATGGCCGTTCTTTCCATCTGTCTTTACATGATCTTTTTCTCTGTATACATGCATGTCTGTGTCCTAACCTCCTTTTTTTTTTTTTTTTTTTTGAGACAGAGGTCTCTGTCTGTCGCCCAGGCTAGCGTGCAGTGGTGCAATCTCGGCTCCCTGCAAGCTCTGCCTCCCGGGTTCATACCATTCTCCTGCCTCAGCCTCCTGAGTAGCTGGGATTACAGGTGCCCGCCACCACGCCCGGCTAATTTTTGTATTTTTAGTAGAGATGGGGTTTCATTATGTTAGCCAGAATGGTCTTGATCTCCTGACCTCGTGATCTGCCCGCCTCAGCCTCCCAGAGTGCTGGGATTACAGGCGTGAGCCACCGTGCCTGGCCTAACCTCCTTTTCTTATAAGGACACCAGTCACAGTGGATTAGGCCCATCATAGAGACTTCATTTTTACCTAATTATTTCTCTAAAGATCCTATCTGCAAATATGGTCTCATTCTGGGGGTTAAGACTTCAGCACATGTATTTTTCAGGGACATCATTCAGCCCATGACACATGTGATCTCCTCCTTACTCCTGGGGTCTGAGGGTTGTCCCCCAAAGCTGCCCCTGACCCTAGGCATTGGACTTGTTTCCTCGCCAACCACCAACCACCCAGCATGTCCCTGTCTCTGTCACTCCCACTACCCTCTACTCTGCTCCCAGGCTCTGTGATGAGCACCATGTAAGATGGGTCCAGCATGGCATTGGCGAGGAAGAATCCTAGTCATATCTGTGACTAACTGGCAGTAGGGAGAGGTCCACTTGGTTAGTGGCCAACAGAAAATTCAGCCAGCTTCTCCCTGAGCATTGAATGAAACTCTGAGCTGATCAGTGCTGGCTCTCCAGAGATGACCTTTGGTGCCTAATTTTTTCATCTGAAAAATGAGACTGGTGGATAGTTGTTTTAAAAAAGAATTTGGATTTGGTTTTCTCTGATGGACCTTTTATTTTTCCCATATTGCTTCTTAAAAATAAATTTATTAAGGTGTATATCACATATTCAATAATTCCCCAATGTCAAGTATACAATTTAATGATACTTTCAGTAAATTCACCATACATCAGTTTTAGAACATTTTCATCCCCTCCATCAGACCCATGCACTGTTAATCCCTATTCTCACCCCCTGTTGAAGCAGCCACTAATCTACTCTCTGTCTTTATGGATTTGCATATTCTGGAGATTTCATATAATATGTGGTCTCCTGTCTGGTTTCTTTCACTTAGCATCATTTTTAGCATACATGCCATAGCATGTATCAGTACTCATTCCTTTTCTTTTTTTGAGACGGAGTCTCGCCTCTTGCCTCTGTAGGCTGAGTGCGGGTGGTCGGATCTCAGCTCACTGTAGCTCCACTCCGGGTTCACGCCATTCTCCTGCCTCAGCCTCCCGAGTAGCTGGGACTACAGGCACCTGCCACCATACCTGGCCCACCACCTCGCCCAGCTAGTTTTTTGTATTTTTTTAGTAGAGACGGGGTTTCACTGGGTTAGCCAGGATGGTCTCGATCTCCTGACCTCGTGATCCGCCCGTCTCGGCCTCCCAAAGTGCTGGGATTACAGGCTTGAGCCACCGCGCCCGGCCAGTACTCATTCCTTTTCATTGCTGATCTTGACGGCCTTTTGTGTTTGCCATAGGTCACAGTCACCAGCTGTTTCACGTGTGTGTGATCCTGGCCACGCATATGCAGATGGAAGCCATACTTCTGGACAAGACTCTGAGGAAGGAATGGCTCCTAGCCACCTCCAAGCCCTTCTCTTTCTCTCAGATAGCCGGAGCCATACTTCTGTGCATCATCTTCAGCCTCAGCAACATAATTTATTTCTCAGCTGCTCTGTATCGGATTCCCAAGCCAGAATTACACAAAAAAGAAACATGACTCAGACCATAAGCTTTTCATGCCAAATGTCAACATAAAGCTGCAACACCAAGCCGGAGGCGGTTACAACTTACCATGGCCTAAAATATTCATAATGGTTGGTGTCTTTTGAATGAATTCATGTCAAAAAGGTATTCAGCTGGCGAAATTTCTCCAAATGTACACTGGTTCTGTGTGTGTGATTTTAAAAGGAGAACATGGTTCAAGCAAGTCCTTGTTAAGGCAGACTACTGATATTTCATTAATTTTAAATTTACTTAAAATGGGGTTTTTTTATTCTATTTAAACAATTGGATTAAGCATATTACCCTGGAGCTTTGTAATATTTTTAAAAAAATGAATCTTGCTTCATTTGATGAATTTCATGTCACAAAGCTTCTCTCAAGAGCTCTCGTAGTGGCCTGTTGACTTCTTCGGGAGAATGAGTCAGGTCAGTCACTGGGAGGACCTGTGAAAGGAAGTTGGTCACTGAGCGCCTTGGGGACTGGGAAAACATTCCAGAATGAAGAGAGCTGTTTGGGGAGAGACCTTCTTCCCTTCTCCACCTAGTGAAGGGAGAACAAAAGGGGAGTCCTCTCTTCCCACAAATCCATTCTGCCTTCAAAGTGCAAGTTCTCATGTCATTATGGATTTGGAATTCATCAGTTTTTTTCTTAAAAATCCACAGCAGGGTGTCATGTGTTCTGTTATGCTGTTTTCTGGTTGCCAGTTTGATCTGCAAAGTATTATTCGGTGCAGGTAAAATGTGTTAAACTCTAAGAATTGGCTGAGTTAATCTCAATTGGTTGTGCTCATCTGCCACCTTTTAAACCAAAGGAAATTGCTATATTTGGGGATGTCATACATTTGATATTGCTTCAAGATTTCAAATATGCTGCAAAATTCAGTATCCATATGCATAAGATGTTAATGACCTTGCCAGTGGGATGGTCACATATAATGTTCTCAAGCTTTACTGTGAATCAGAAACATCTAGTAAGCTTGTGACAAATGCAGACTCCTGGGGAAAACCACAGGGTTCTGCTTCACTAGGTTAAATGTAGGTTTTGTAGAGGAGATCTGCACTGGAGCAAGTCTCCCAGATGGTTCTAATACAGGAGGGCCAGAGGCCAAACTTGAAGAACTGCTGGTGTTACACATTCCAGAAGGCACTGGACCTATCACCTTCGCTTCACCTGATCTCAAGTTTTAGCAACTCACCAACTAAGGCGTACCCCCCATTTTATGTTCCAGAGTTTTCTGCTCTGAATAGTTCTAAAACACTGAGCATTTTCCCATTTGTTGTATTACTGATTAAAGTTCAGTATTTCCTGGTGTTTTCAGGGAACACAGAAATGCGGATGCAAAACACTTTTGACAGAGGCCCATCAAACCCTGATCTGCACTTGTTAATGACTTAAGGGGCCTTCCTCACAATGTAAGATCCTCTTTGCTGACTCAGGAATACCCCACATCTTAGACTACTGCCTCTACCATTAACTAGCCCAGACATTTGAATGCCCTTGTAAATAGCTCACTGTCTAATCCTCTAAGGACAAGTAACAATTTATATTGGATGAGAGTGGTCAAGAAATATGATTTCGTTAGTTTTATTATCTGTTTACTTCCTCTGGGGAAGGCAGATGATAAAACTGTATGGGCTGGTAAATTTTCGGTACATTAATTGCAAGCTGCATGACAAAATTTGTTTTTTTGGCAACAATCTGACATTATTAGTGGAATTCCATACCAACAGGGCCGTGGGCTTCCATTTCATCTTACTGTAACTTCAATTTTATGGCAACAAAAGGTACAAAGTTTAAATACCCCTTTCTGGTAATGCCAAAGACATACAGTGTTTTAAATTCTCTACTTTATAGATAACAAAATAATGTTTAGCTCAGTAAGAAATGAAGTAATGAGTGATCAATCTGAAGGATTTTTAGATTATTTAATCTTTGCTTATGTTGCTTTTTCACATGATTAATGATGAAAATGAAATGTTAAATCAACAAAATAACATCCAGTGTTTCATAACATTTTTAGTAAGTTTGGTAAACTTTAGTCCCATTATATACTTTTGGGGACAGTGTTATAAATCAGAATTTTACAACAGTTTGCAGCACACTGATTTGAAAGTTTCCACTGCAAAATGAGAAAGGGTTCAAATATATTAATTATTATTAAGTATTAAGTGATAGGCATTAGATGTCTAATGTGCGTATAATTTCATCCAAGCCATTTCAGAAAGTCTAAAAGGTTGGCAGGGGTCAGCTGAAGACCTCACTGGAATGGGTCTCAATTTTTAAAAAGTGTCTCACTACACTTAAGAGATGTGACACATTCCCATTGGTAACAATTGCTCACCATGGCATTGTCTCAAAAAAGGCTATGGTGGCGAGGGTGGCACATTCCTAATGGAATGTACCTCTCCTCGCTCCCCTTGCTTAAGAAGCGCTACTCTAAAATTTACCAGACCTTACAACTGTGATAAAACTTGAATATGTAGGAATAAGGCCATTCAGTTAACTTTACCTCCCTTTACCCATTGAAGGGGTTCCATTGCTTAGTTTTTAGAAAATAATTCTCATCTTTTTTCTAAAGAAATGAATTTTTGGCTGGTCTGAAGGTAGTGAGTTAGCTCAATTGATTGTTCACAGTCAGTTAT
Organism: Papio anubis; assembly: GCF_008728515.1. Lineage (NCBI taxonomy): Eukaryota > Metazoa > Chordata > Mammalia > Primates > Cercopithecidae > Papio > Papio anubis. The sequence continues at coordinate 119,715,661 of NC_044982.1, read as the reverse complement.
AGGTCAAGCTCCTTGTTCTACTCTTCCCCTCTTCTCACTACTGCACTTCACTAGTCTTAAAATAAAGAACGAATGAATGAATTAATTAATCTGTAGCTGGATGCAGCGGCTCATGCCTGTAATCCCAGCACTTTGGGAGGCTGAAGTTGGAGGACTGCTAGAGCCTAGGGGTTTGGGACCAGCCTGGACAATAGAGCCAGACACTGTCTCTATTAAAAAATTTTAAAACTAGCTGGTTGTGGTGGTGCATACTTGTGGTCCCAGCTACTGTGGAGGGTGATGTGGGAGGATTGCTTGAACCCAGGAGTTGGATGCTGCAGTGATCTATGATTGCACCATTGCACTCCAGACTGGGCAACAGGGTGAGACCCTGCCTCAAAAAAACAAAAAAAGAATTTGCAATTGTTGGTAGGATGTTGTGGGAAATTTAGAGGCCTTCTGAGTATAAAGTGGTTTAAATATTTGGTCTGCTGAAGTCTTTCTGGAAGTGTTGCACAACACTTCAGAACATATTATTTGAATGTCAGCCTCTCATTTTCTAGTCAACAATCCATTAAGGCAAAGACCTGTTTTCAAACTCAGATGTTCTCCAACTTACACTAATGTCTGGTTTCTTGAACTATGTGAGAGAAAAAAATAAACAGAATTTATTTATTATCATAAAGTCATCCTGTTTGCCACTTAATTTGGTTATGTTTTATCTACCACACTGCAAGCGTGTTCATTCACCATGAGAAACAGATCCCTGTACACATGTATATCAGTAGATCATCAATGAATAGTTAGTGCTTAGGATGTATAGAATGGCCACTGTCCTAGGAATTGGGGATACGCAAATGAAAAAAACCTATAATGTCCCTCCCCGAAGAGGCTAGTGTTCTGGTTGGGCAGGCAGACAAGATATATAGATGAATCCAGATAATAAGTGCTGTAAAGAAATTAAGCCTAGTAGGGCATGTGAATTGATGGTCACTCTGATAAGCTGACATTTGAAGAAGACTTGATGGGCATAAAGGAGCCAGTCTTGTCAGCTTGTCAGGGGAAGGCACTGCAGGTTGAGCTAAGTAGAGGGGTCCCAAGGCTGGCAGGTACTTGTTCTACTGGAAGGATGTTAACTCCAGAAAATATCTGGATGACTTGACTTTTGAAGAATTCTGAGATTTGCCTGATTTTTTTTCCCTTGAGAAATTGCCTATAGGGCTTTCCTATGTCTCTTGGTACTTGCATGGAATGTGTCAACTCGTAAGAAATGAACTTCAGAGAGTTGCCACGCTCATTCTCTTAATGCTAAGCAACAGATTTCTGAAACAGGCTGAACTTTTTTTGCCTCCTCCAGAACACAGAAGGAAAGGCCTTCTTTTTTTTTTTTTTTTTTGAGACGGAGTCTTGCTCTGTCGCCCAGGCTGGAGTGCAGTGGCGCAATCTCGGCTCACTGCAAGCTCCGCCTCCCGGGTTCACGCCATTCTCCTGCCTCAGCCTCCCGAGTAGCTGGGACTACAGGCGCCCGCCACTGCGCCCGGCTAATTTTTTCTATTTTTAGTAGAGACGGGGTTTCACCATGGTCTCGATCTCCTGACCTTGTGATCCACCCGCCTCGGCCTCCCAAAGTGCTGGGATTACAGGCGTGAGCCACCGCGCCCGGCCAAAAGGCCTTCTAAATAGTCACAGTTACCTGGGTTTTTTCCCCCTTTCTGTGTATGTTATTTATTTGAAATATAGTTCAAGTCATTTGTTTCTTTTTGTGTAAATATTACAGTCCCCCAACCCCCCAACACACACACACACACACACACACACGTTGATTTTATTAATTTGTGTTTTGTGTATGTAAACATTAACATCTAACCATCCATGTTACAAATGGCCTGGTGAGAAAGATTCATGGCCTGGGAACCTGAGACAATGTTTCCAAGGCCACTGAGTGACCAGCATGCCCTGGGAGGGAACAGTGTGCGCAGTATGTCCAAGCTCCCAAGGCAGTGCTGTCTCCATTTTACTGCCTCCCCTCAAACACTCTGGGCTTCAGCAGTTTCTGGTCATTGGTGTTTACTGGGTTCCCACAGCTGGACTTGCTTATCTGGGTGTTTGGATTAACACATGGTTTCAAATTTGTGTAGTGTCAGCCCCTCTTCAATGATTTGGATAAGACTCTCCTGGTCCAATTTAATAGTTTCTAATAAAGTTAAACTTACCATAAGACCCACAATCCCACCTAAGACAAATACAAACACACCTACATAAAGACTTTTACACAAATAATTATACCAGTTTCATAATCTCCAGAAAGTGGAAACAGTCTAAATGTCCAACTGGTGAATGAATAAGTTGTCCTGCATTCACACAGTGGAAAAGACTCAGCAACAAAAAGGGAACAAATTACTGGTACATGCAACATGTTGTTGAATATCAAAGCATTATGCTGAGTGAAAGAAAAGACACGCTGGAAAAGGCAAAAGTATAGGGAAGAAAATCAGAAAAGTGGCTGCCAAGGCCTAGGAGTAGGGGCAGCACAGAGGATTTTCCACTGTGATGGAAATATACATTTGATGTGATTACAGCATACTATGTATTTGTCAAATACATAGGACAACACAACTAAAAAGGGTCCGTTTTACTGTATATAAATTATACCTAAAATACTTGACTTTAGAAAGAAAAAAGCCCCTCAGTTCTCCTCTCCCCGCCCTCCTACCCTCACTCCTGCTCTGGATCTCTAATTCTGTGGTAAAATGCAAATCTTTTAATGGCTACAGGGAGCCCTTTGCTATTTTTGAATAGAGAAATGATGTCATTATTTGGTAGTTTTAAGGAAATTAATAAGCCAGAGAGCTTTAATACAGAAGTGAGGGAGGAAGAAGAAACTGACCTGAAGAGAAGCTGGAGGTGGTGCGGTGTAACTGGGTCCTCAACTGGAGTGTTCTTTGAAGGGATGATTCATTCATCCCCTTCAAGCCATGTATGGGGCACCTGCACTGCGAGGCTCTGGGCATGCAACAATGCCATCTAGTGAGGCTGTGGGGATAAGCCAGTAGAGAAGACAGGAATGAACAGTGACTGCCAATTGGAATGTGAGTGCTGAAACAAGTCAACAGGTGCAGTGAGTGGGAAAGGGCAGTTTTGGGGGCATGGGGGCTGTACCACAGGACCCAGTATCCACAGCAGGGTAGCTGGCAGATCTGCAGAGAACTGAAGGCAAGGCATTGTCAGAGGAAAGGAGGGAGAAGAGCGTGTTAGCACAGAGAATGGCATGTGAGCCCAGCGTGTTCAGGGCGCTGCAATTCAACATGACTGGAAGGGACGGGGCAGTGATGGGTGATGGGCCCCAGAGGAAGCGCCTCAGGGCCCTGTGGTGGGTCTCCAACAATGGGGAAGCACTGCAGAGTTTCATACAGGTGTGTGACATAATCAGATCCGTGATTTAGAGGTGAGCAAAATTGAAACTGGATTGGAAGGTGGCAGCAGAGAGGCCTGTTAGGACACTGCTGTCTTCATTAGACAAGAGATGATGGTGGCCAACGAGATGGAGAAAAGTGGAGCGGTTTGGAGGTTTGGCTACTTAGTATGTAGAACTGTTAAGATTTAGTGATTGAATATTGAGACAGAAGAAGACAGAAAAGCCAAAAATGGTGCCTTAGACTCTGGCTTGGCAGATGCCATCCACTGAGAGGGAGCAAGTTTGGGAGAAGAGATTAGAATGTGTTAGGATGTGAGATGAGATTAGAATGTGAGATGCTTGTGGGATATCAAAGTGGAGAATCCAGAAGACAGTTGGATATATGGCTCTGGAGCTCAGAAGAGCAAACATGAATGGTATGTGAAGCCATATGAGTGCTTGAGAGTGCCTAGGGAGAAGGTACACCTAGTGACCAGCTCTAAACCCTGAACCACAACATTTAAGGGAGAAAAAAAGAACTCACAAAGGAGATTGAGAAGGAAGGGCTAGACAGCTAGGAGAAAAAATAAAGGCATGATAAGAAAGGAATGGGCAACATTTTTTAGTGTTGTTAAGAAGTCAAGACAGACAATGGTCAATTAGATTTAGCATCGAGGAAGTGGTAATTTTGGTAACAAAAGTTCCAATGGAGAGTCTGAGGTAGAAGCTAAACTGAAGAGCAACTAGGAGATAAGTAGTCAGCAACCAAGCCCAATTCCGAAATGATAAACATTCCAAACTCTAGGCCGGGCGCGGTGGCTCAGGCCTGTAATCCCAGCACTTTGGGAGGCCGAGGCAGGTGGATCACTTCAGGTCACGAGTTCGAGACCAGCCTGGCCAGCATGGTGAAACCCCATCTCTACTAAAAACACAAAAAAATTAGCCGGGCATGGTGGCACACGCCTGTAGTCCCAGCTACTCGGGAGGCCGAGGCAGGAGAATCGCTTGAACCCCAGAGGCGGAAGGAAGTTGCAGTGAGCCGAGATCTCGCCACTGCACTCCAGGCTGGGTGACAGAGACTCCGTCTCAAAAAACAAAACAAAACAAACAAACAAAATAACACTCCAGGCTGGGTGACAGAGACTCCGTCTCAAAAAACAAAACAAAACAAACAAAATAAACTCTAGCTTGACAACAAAATCCTAATGATTCAAAGACTTCCACATAAGAAGCAAAGCAATAAAAGCACTAGGAAACAAAAAACGGGAAATAAAATAAAAAACTCAGAATGGATATATTTTTCTAGTATGACACAAAACAGAAGCCATAAAAGACAGACAAATCTGTCTACCTGAAATTTTTTCTAAGCTGTCACAAAACATACAAATAAAAATAACCTAAATGTGAACAATAAAAATATTTAAACTCGTATTTTGGATGAGGACCAATTTTTTTTTAATATAAGAACTTTCACAACTCATTAAGAAAAACTAACAACCGATAGAACAAAGAGGCAAAGAATATGAACACAGTTCATAGAGAAGGAATTAAAAGGGCTCTTAAATATATGAACAGACAACATCATTTATCTGAAAATAAATGAAAAATTTAATTACATGTTTTTTCTCACCAGTTGATAACAGATATCAATAGATTGATATCTACTAAAAAGTTTGATAACACTTTGAGAATTGTGGAGAAATAGGCACTCTCATACAGGCTGGTGGGAGTGTGCATTTGGACAGCTTATGGAGAACAATTTGCAATATCTGTGAAATGTTACACATGTGTATACTTTGACTCAGCAATTCTGTTTCTAGAAATGTGTCCTACATGTTTACCTGCATCGTATAAATTTCCAAGTTTATTCACTATAGCTGTATCTGTAATAGCAAAAATTGGAACCATCCTAATGTGCAATGTAGGGGTGGAAAAGGTGTGATACTTTTCTTTACCCATCTTAAGGGTCACAGCTGACATTACCATAACAAAAGACAGGTTAACAAGATAAATGGATAACTAATTTATTGAATCACAGTTTTATGTGGTGTAAGTGCCTTCAGAAATGAAGACCCAAAGACCCAGGGAAAGCTGTCCATTTTTATGCTTACATGAGATGAAGAAAGGACAGCTGTGTAGAAATGTGATTGGACAAAAGGAGTATGATCTAATGGTAACAGACTGAAGGAGGAACCCAGCAAGTCCTGTCTGTTCAGATTCTTGTTGGCCTCTCTGTGTAGCTTTCCTTCTTCTTGAATGTAGGGCAAGACCCTTTTGGAACCAGGGTCTTATGACAAGGTACATCAAAGAATTTCTTTATGGCCAGCTCTTACACAAAAAGGTGGGGGAAGTCTAGATTAATATTTCTAGGTTTTTCTAGAATAATGTTTCTGGCTTGCTTGGGTGAAGAGGGGTTCTAGTTTCCATGACCCGCCTTGGGGAACAGAAATTCTGATTTCTATTATTTGCTTTAGGAGACACGGAGGGGTGGGAGACAAGAAGGCAGGAGAAAGTCAGAGAGAGACTTTGCTTTTAAGGCTTCTCTGAGGCACTTTCAATCTTCTTTAGTTCAAAGCACTCAGTGTGCCAAAGAGCCATACTTTGGGGTGTTGCTTCCTGAGCACCAACGATATGGGCCAAGGATATTAAATTGTGACTATCCTTACCAGTGCTGTGGTCCTTTAGGAAGTTGATAAGGGGCTAGAATTCAATGAGAGCACAGGTGTAGATGTGTATTTGATAGTCATCAGCTTAGGGTCAAAGACTGAAGTGATACAGAATCAGTTCATCTAAGGCAAGAGAGTAGGTTCTAAAGGGCAACCCTTCAAGGGTAAGGACCAAATTTTATTCATCTCCGTAAGGCCAGGATCAAACACAATCAAGATTTGATAAAATAGGCCGGGCGCGGTGGCTCACGCCTGTAATCCCAGCACTTTGGGAGGCCAAGGTAGGCGGATCACATGAAGTCAGGAGTTCCAGACCACCCTGGCCAATATGATGAAACCTCATCTCTACTAAAAATACAAAAATTAGCTGGGCGTGGTGGTGCGCGCCTGTAATCCCAGCTACTTGGGAGGCTGAGGCAGGAGAAATGCTTGAACCTGGGAGGCGAAGGTTGCTGAGGTGAGCTGAAGACTGCAGTCCAGCCTGGGCGACAGGGCAACTCCATCTCAAAAAATAAAAAAGGAAAAAAAAAAGATTTGATAAAATAATGTACATATAGGACAGAGCTGGAGGGAAACCCAGGAAAGTTGAATCAGAGAGAGAAAAGAAGCCAAGATAATGTGGTGACTTGGAAGGCAGAGAGAGGGAGCCTGAGACTCGGAGCAGGGCACAGCACAGGAATACAACACTTTTCACCAGAACGACATTCCGACCTCTGAATCAACCCTGGAAAGGCCCCTCCATTGAACTTCTTGTGATGGAGGAAAAGAAACCCTCAATTTCCTCATCGAAAGGCGGAACAGTTTAAATACCATACCTCAAGATCGCCCTCCAGCCCTGACACACAACTCCGCAGCCCTTTCAGCGTCGGTCGCCTAGGAGACAAACGCCACTTCCGGTAGCGCAGTCACTTCCGCGGAGGTCCTGCCGCTCCCTGCGGACGGGCGCTGATTGGCCCGTTTGAAATACGCCAGGCGGGAGCTCACCTGGGCTCTTAGCGCCGCCGCCGGCTTCTCCAAGCACCGCACTTTAGCCGCGGGGTCCCAGTTCTTGCTGCCGGTCCTAACGTCCGGCAGTCTTCGCCAGCCCGCCGTTCCGCGCGCGCGTTTGGGCAGCGTGGAGCCTGTTGCCATGAAGTCAGCGTGAGTACGAGGCCACAGAGCAGGGAGGGAGGGCGGACGGGGGCCGGGGCCGCGGGGCTTGGACAGGCGTCTCCACGCAGGCCGCGGCCGGATGCGGGCAGCGCGGACGGCGTCCGGCTCGGTGCTGCTGCGGCCGCGACCCCAAAGTGGGAACCTTCACGTGTGGCCGCTCCGCGGGAGCCTGGGCGCGGAGCCCCCTGCCGCGTCGCCCCCAGCCGCCCCGACTGGGCCTCCAGAGGCCAGGAAGCGTCGGCTTGAAGCCGGGGGTGTTTTATGCGGCACCCGGTTCCCGATAGCGGGGCTATCCTCCTCGGGTCCCCGGGACAGCCTTCCCCTTCTCAAGTTCCCCTTCTCCCTCGCTGGCTGCCGCCGCCGCCTCCAGAGCGCAGTTGGCCGAGTGAGTGCGGATCGGGGGTGGTCTCGCGTGTGGAGCCGAGCGAGTGTGCTGGGCAATGGTTAGGTGGGCTCCGTTTCTGGAGAGCCCTGGCACCGGTGATCGCCGCGAGCTTTTTTTTAGCCCAGCACCCTGTCCTTGAGGCCGAGCCCATCCGCTTAACACAGGCCAGTTACTTCTGCTGTATTTTGTGGCCGCAGAGAACCCCCGCCCACATTCCAAAGCCAATATTTTCGGCGCAGCATCGTTCCTGGGTAAAGAAGTATTTGTCGTGCAAAGGAGAGGATTGGCTTTATTACCATTTAGGGAGTTGTTTGCAAAAGGCCACTTGTTTATTAAGAGGCCGAAGTCAAAATCTTTAGATGAAAAAAATTTATATATAAGAAATATACGTTGAGTTTAAGTTAAGCCCACCACAATGTGTTTGCACTGAACAACACGAATCTGCTTGTGTTTCATCTGAGAATATGTTTTGAAAAATATTTTAAAATTACAGTCAAAGCCAATAGTCTCACTTAATTTTAATATGTTAAATGTATATCTAGCCTATAGGTAAATGTGAAGGGAAAAAGATGAGATGCTAGAGAAGCGGTGAAATCAATCAAAATAACTTTTTGATTGCCCCTACTTAAGAAACCAAGAAATTGGCAGTTTGGGACCGGATTTTTTTGGAGACAAAGAGTAATCGTTTTGAGCATTCAATGACTGGTTGTTCCTTGAAAGTACAGGCATAAATCTTGTCGAAAGAATGGATTCCTCCGTGTGCATTTTTATAGTGTATTGAAGTTAATCGGTTGTCAGTCTGTAAAGTGTGGGCAGTTATTTGTAGATTTTTCAAATTTGTAGTACCTCTGTTAAATTGTTGCTCAAGAAAATATGCAAGCTATTTTAAGTATAGAACTAATCAGAGAATAAGTAGGTACATTTGGTACCAAAAATGTGTTTTAAAGCAAATTTTAATTACTTTTGGATTACGCATGCCATAAACACTCTGCTACTATGATTATTATTCATGTTATTTGGGATGCAGTGTTTTGGAACTGCTAACGGATAATTTACAGATAACCTAGAAAGATTGTGTAAGTTTTAGGTGAGGCTTTTGTATTAGTGTTGAACTGAAAAAAAAGTTATTGTTATTTTTTGAATCTATGACCAGGAGAGCTAAGACACCCCGGAAGCCTATCGTGAAAAAAGGGTCCCAAACGAACCTTAAAGACCCGGTTGGGGTAAGGTCTCCCTGTGAATTTATGTGTGTGTGTTTAAGAAACTTATCTCTTCAATCCTTTCTGTCTTATGTGTTTGCTTGGAAGGGAAGGAAGAAGACATGTGGAAATATAATCAAAGAACAATTAGTTAAATGGATGTACTAAATTCTGTAAAACTAGTTCTAGCTGTGAAATTTTCTCTGTAAGATTAATTAGTCCAGTAAAATGAAGTCTTCGGTTGTCAACTGCATACCTTCTGTAATTATAATTTGGCGAGTTAGATAATTAAAAATCTCCAACTGGGTTCATATTCATCCCAGAGAATATGAAGTGAGTTCATATGAACCCAGTTCATGCCATACAGTAACTGACGGCATGAAGGAGAGTTCCAAACTTCTTGGGACCGAGTTTAATTCAGTCTAATATCTACTCCTAATTCAAGTACGTCACTAGTTTCTGGCTTGGGAACTTGCTTTTAAAAGCAAATGTTAAATTATGAAAGAAAAATGAAGCAGGCAAAAGGAATAAGAATTTTGAAACAAAACAGCAAATGGCAAACAAAAAGCGTTCTTTGCTCTGAGGTATTTGAAATCTACCCCTCGCTGCCACTGGAGTGGGTCGCTGGCTCTGACTTAGGGGAACCAGGTGCTTTGCACACACCTGAATGAGTTTTCCTCAAGCCCCCTCCCCTGCTTTCAAAAATGTCTCTGTAGGCCGGGTGTGGTGGCTCACGCCTGTAATCCCAGCACTTTGGGAGGCTGAGGCGGGTGGATCACCTGAGGTCAGGAGTTCGAGACCAGCCTGGCCAGCATGGTGAAACCCCATCTCTACTAAAAACACAAAAAAATTAGCCGGGCATGGTGGCACACGCCTATAGTCCAGCTACTCGGGAGGCCAAGGCAGGAGAATCACTTGAACCCAGGAGGTTGCATCGAGCCAAGATCACACCATTGCACTGCAGCCTGGGTGATGAAACTCTGTCTCTAAATAAATAAATAAATAAATAAAAATGTCTTTGTATATTAAATGTCGGGTTAAGCTGACAAGTTTTTAAATTGACATCGATTTCCAAGAAATTCTAACAGTTTTAAAAATCTCACTGTGTGACATGTTGACTTTTACAGATATTAGTATAACTATTATTTGTGTACAATATAGTAGTAAATACACTGCAATTTGATTTTTATTATCAAAATTTATTTTAATTTTGTGTGTATTTAAAGTCTTCTCGTATCTAATATATGTTTGTATTTGTCAATCTCAAGTAGCAGATTTTAATTTTCATAGCTCTTGGAGATACAGAGCTCTAAAATTGAGAGACCACAAATGTTTGTTGAATGAATGAAGGAATGAATGAGAAGCTTAAGTGAAAAGTCAGGCAAAAGATCAAACTTTGTTCTTTAAGCACCTTCTTATTTCTTCAGGTATACTGTAGGGTGCGCCCACTGGGCTTTCCTGATCAAGAGTGTTGCATAGAAGTGATCAATAACACAACTGTTCAGCTTCATACTCCTGAGGGCTATAGACTCAACCGAAATGGAGACTATAAGGAGGTAATTCTGATTTGAACCAAGTTGTTTTTTCTCAATATGTTGTTTCCTGAATGACTTACATTTTTAAATGTAACAAAGTTCATTTGTGAGCCCACATTTTCGAAAGACTTATTTACTTCATTATAACCACTGTATCTAAAGTGTTTTTGACTTCTGCGATGCACAGACATATCTTTGGTATGCTGGAGTTAGAGGATTGCTTTTAGCAGATAATTTCTTACCCTGAGTATTATTGGTTTTTAGAGCATGTGTTAGGGATGATTTACTGTGGAATGATACATGATTGTACTAGGCAGTTTTATATATACAACTTCATGTGTGGAAATTAAAGTAACATTTAATAATAGGCATTGTATGCTTGCATCAATCTCCTAGGCAGTGTTTTTATTTTTAGTAAAATTTTGAACCAACTCAAAAATATTTAGCAAATGTGCTAAGCTAATAGCTGGAGGCGGGAAGGAGATTTTAAAAAAATGAGCATGATATACTCCTTGCCTTTAGAAAGTCTATAACTTAAGACATATGGTAAACAAATAATTCTCATATAAATAAGACAGAAAGTTAGGTGTGCTAAAGATGAGGGGACCGTGGGAATGCAGTAGGATTAATTCAGGCAGGCTACCATTTCTACTTCTAGCTATCACTCACTCTTTTGTGCCTACTATTCTTGTGAAATTGCTCTTCAGAAGAATACCAGTGGCCTCTTTGCTGCTAAATTTGATGTATACCTCTTCATCCTCATTATAACCTGTTTGTCAGCAGCACTCCCCTGTTTCCCGCTCCAGCTCTCCCTGTATCTCCAGCCGAAACCTTTTCTCTGGCTCTAAACATTCAGCCACTTACTTGATATCTCTGCTTGGATGTCACATGTGCATCTCAAATTTTACATGCCCAAAAAGGAGTTCTTGATTTTTCTTATTCCCTTTATAAATACTTCCTCCCTTGTTTTCTTCTCAAAGAATGGCACTGTCATCTGTCCAGTTGCTCAAGCCAGAAACCTGGTACCTACTGTTTACTTGCCCCCTCCTCATAACTAGTTCATTAATAGCTCCTATCAGTTATATTCCAACATGTGTCTTGAAACTGTCCTTTCATTTCCATCTCCACTGCCACCACCCTAGTCTGAGCCCCATTATTAACCACTGAGACCAGTGCTACTGTAATGAAGGAGTAGCTTTTTTATTTTTAATGCATCACAGCTGGGACTTTTGTACACTGTACCCGTGTGAGTTAGACAACAGGGAACTAGTTCATAATCTCTTCATAGAGATGAGCCTATTGAATACGGGCTGAAATACTGATAATTGGGCAGTGTCAAATGCCTGTAAAACTTTCTAAACATTTGGCCGGGCGCAGTGACTCATGTCTGTAATTCCAGCACTTTGGGAGGCCAAGGCTTGTGAATCACCTGAGGTCAGGACTTCAAGACCAGCCTAACCAATATGATGAAACCCTGTCTCTACTAAAAATACAAAGAAATTAGCCAGGCGTGGTGGGGCGTGCCTGTAATCCCAGCTACTCGGGAGGCTGAGACAGAAGAATCACTTGAACCCGGGAGGCGGAGGTTGCAGTGAGCCGAGATCGCACCATTACACTCCAGCCTGGGCAACAAGAGTGAAACTCCATCTCAAAAAACGAACAAAGAAAAAACAACTTTCTAAACATTTAAGTAGTCTTGTAACAGTTCTCAGACAGGCATTGGTTTGCTGAGTGTGCTTTGGGTATCATTGACAAGACTGCCAAAGCCCAACTGCCTCCACTTGACATCTTCTCTAATCCATTTCTACAGAGCAGACAGTGTTCTTTTAAAACATAAAGTCTCATCATTTTCCTATTCAAAAACTTTCAAGGAATAAAATCTTTAAACAGACAAAATCCTGCTTCATCCGCCTCCCATCTGTCTCTCCACCCTCCACCCTCATTCATCTTTTAGTATTTATCCAATCCTTTGAGTTCCTTGGATAAGGCAGAATCCTGGCTGTTAGCTGTTGCCTTAACCCGGACTTTTTCTGGACCTTAGCATGGGTCATTCTTGGGTTTCAGCTTAAATGTCACCTCAGGTCGTATAGACTGCGCAATCAGAAACAGCACCCCACAGCCCCTCACCCCTGATCTGTACTCTGTGTACCTCCTTTATATTACTTAACCACAATCTATTTATTTACCTGTTTATTGTCTTTCCTCTACTATAATGTAAACTTCCAAGGAATATGTACCTTATATGTTCTGTTCATCAGACAGTAAATATGGCTTCAGCAAGAATGCATGGTCTGGGGGGGTTTTATGGAGGAGCAGGTCTTTGAGGATATAATATGGTTAAACACTGATTTACTGAGTTTTACTTCTTTAAGTAAATTTCAAGTATGTATAAATAAAGGTATCAAGTAGGTATAAAAAGGTTTGATGGGGATTAAAAATAATCACTGCTTTCTGACAGCAGGCAACATTATATAATGAAAAGAGCATTGCGGCCCGGCATGATGGCTTACACGTGTAATCCCAGTGCTTTGGGAGGCCAAGGCAGGCGGATCACCTGAGATCAGGAGTTCGAGACCAGCTTGGCCAGTGTGGCGAAACCCCATCACTACTAAAAATACAAAAGTTACCCAGTGTGGTGGCAGGCGCCTGTAATCCCAGCTGCTCGGGAGGCTGAGGCAGGAGTATGGCTTGAACCTAGGAGGCAGAGGTTGCAGTGAGCCGAGATCCCGCCACTACGCTCCAACCTGGGTGACAGAGCAAGACTCTGTCTCAAAAAAAAAAAAAAAAAGAAAGAAAGAAAACAAAAGCATTGCACTGATGATGGCTTTGATACTAATTAACTCCATGAGCTCAGAGAAGTTTCACCTTTGGGCCTCAGTTTTCTTTACCTTGAAGGGAGGGAGTCATTCATGAGGACTGTGAGGTCATCTATCTTCTCAGTATTGTCCTATGTGTATCCTTTCAGTTCCAAGATTGTTTGTTCTTTTTGAACTCTAAAGCTGTTTTTACAGGATATTTTATTAATCGTATTTAGAGAGCCTTGATAATTGAAGTGTTCTTGCTTTGTTAAAGGTCACAATTTATTTAAAATGTATTTCATGTAAGAACTCAGAGATGAGATAATATTCTGATTTTAAAGTATAGTACATCAAAATGTGGTATTATGCTACTATGCCATTTTATTTTATTTGTCTGTTTTGTTTTTCTTTTTTGGGATAGGGTCTCATTCTGTTACCTAGGCTGGCGTACAATGGTGTGACCACAGCACACTGTTTTTTGCGGGTTTGTTGTTGTTTTTACTTTTAAAATTTTTTATTAGATGAGCTTACCCAGGCTGGTCTCTTAACTCCTGGCCTCAAGTGATCTTCCTGCCTCAGCCTTCCAAAGTGCTGGGGTTATAGGTTTGAGCCACTGTGCGCATGCTATGCTATTTTAAATGACACCTTTATAAAGAAAAACCAGGAAACAGTAAAGTCATGTGTGACATAATGCTTGTAGATTTCCACAAATCTGTGACCGTGACTCATTATAATACCTTTTGATCTTTGTCACTTAATTAAAACAAAATCAGCCTTACATTAGAAGTATTAGTGGACTTAAGATTTTCCTACATTTTTGGCTGGCTGCTGTGGCTCACGCCTATAATCCCAGCACTTTGGAAGGCTGAGGCAGGTGGATCACCTAAGATCAGGAGTTCAACACCAGCCTGACTAACGTGGCGAAACGCGTCTCTACTAAAAATATAAAAATTAGCCAGGTGTGGTGGTGCGTGCCTGTAATTCCAGCTACTCGGGAGGCTGAGGCAGGGGAATCGCTTGAACCCAGGAGGTGGAGGTTGCAGCGAGCCGAGATCGTGCCATTGCACTCCAGCCTGGGCAACAAGAGCGAAACTCCATCTCAAAAAAAAAAAAAAAAAGGTTTTCTACATTGTCTTTAGTAGTTGTGACTGAAAACATTTACCAGTTTATAATTGGTTTAATATAGGTATGTCATGACTTTTTAGTAACTAAAAAACTAAGGGTTCCAACTGTAAAGACCATTTATATTTTTTCTTTGCATGCTTAGATCTTAAATGTCATAAACACCTTGAGTTTAAGTAGATGTATTTTTAGCCTAGATAATAGTGGAATTCCATTTAGTGCATTTTTTTCTCTCTCCACAGACTCAGTATTCATTTAAACAAGTATTTGGCACTCACACTACCCAGAAGGAACTCTTTGATGTTGTGGCTAATCCCTTGGTCGATGACCTCATTCATGGCAAAAATGGTATGATATGACTCTTGGAGTTTTGTTGGATTTTCCTTTTTCTCCTCTTCTGATAAAACTTTTTTGATATTTATATATTTGATTTATGTTTGGCATTGAATCCATTTTTAATTTGTTAGGGTGGTGCTAAACTTGCCTTTTTTGATTCCTCTGGCTAATTGTTAGTGTTTTCTAATGCAGTGAAGAAATATTGTAAGTGGGGAACTTCTAAGATACAACTCATTGTGACTTGTTACACTGTAGGTCTTCTTTTTACATATGGCGTGACGGGAAGTGGAAAAACTCACACAATGACTGGTTCTCCAGGGGAAGGAGGGCTGCTTCCTCGTTGTTTGGACATGATCTTTAACAGTATAGGGTCATTTCAAGCTAAACGATATGTAAGTATGATTCTTTTGTGTTGTGACTATCTTGCTGGACTAAGACACCTATGGATACAGAAGTAGTAAAGAAGAACCAAAGCACTGGATTCATTTTGAAACCTTAACTGTTCCTTAGTTTTTAAGCATGTTTCTTACTATTTAAGTTAAATTCTACAAAACGTGGTATGATTTTTTTGCCCCCACTTCAGGTTTTCAAATCTAATGATAGGAATAGTATGGATATACAGTGTGAGGTTGATGCCTTATTAGAACGTCAGAAAAGAGAAGCTATGCCCAATCCAAAGACCCCTTCTAGCAAGTAAGTAATTATATTTGTCTGCAGCACTGGCCTTAGGGGCACAGGATTCTTTCCTGTGGTTTGCCCAGACATGAGGAATGGTGAACATTAAATAGAGAAGTTGACTTTTGTGAGATTAAAGTTAAGGAATGTTCTAAGTTCTTTGCTCAGATGTTTTCTCTTTGGCTGTGAGCACATTTTGTTTCAATCACTGTTTTAAGAAGATGCCATTGTGGGTTGGGAGAGGTTATAAAAGCCTTTGTTGTGTGTTTGGGAGGACGTAGGAATACTGCTGGCAAACTGTGAGTATGAATAAAGTTGCTTTGTGTATTTCTGCTTGTAATTGCAGGTATTTATTGTATCTATTAGTTTCCCCTTGGGATCATTTACTTTTTTTTTTTTCTTTGAGATGGAGTCTCACTCTGTTGCCCAGGGTGGAGTGCAGTGGCATGATCTCGGCTCACTGCAACCTCTGCCTTCCAGGTTCAAGCGATCCTTCTGCCTCAGCTCCCCTAGTAGCTGGGATTACAGGCACGCGCCACCATGCCTGGCTAATTTTTGTATTTTTCGTAGAGACGGGGTTTCACCATGTTGGCAAGGCTGGTTTCGAACTCCTGATCTCAGGTTATCCGCCTGCCTCGGCCTCCCAAAGTGCTGGGATTACAGCCGTGAGCCACTGTGCCCGGCTGGGATCATTTACTTTTAAAATGGACTTACAATGTATACAATTGAACTTTTTTTTTTTTAGACGACAAGTAGATCCAGAGTTTGCAGATATGATAACTGTACAAGAATTCTGCAAAGCAGAAGAGGTTGATGAAGATAGTGTCTATGGTGTATTTGTCTCTTATATTGAAATATATAATAATTACATATATGATCTATTGGAAGAGGTGCCGTTTGATCCCATAAAACCCAAGTAAGTAGTGAAGAGAGACCCTTCTTAGCTGTTAATGTTGGGGAAGTTACTTTGCCTCAAGGAGCTTTAGTTTCTTCAGTTATGAATGAGAATAATGCTTGCATTTGTTTTCAGAATGAAATGATATAATTTGTATATCACATGGTTTGGTGTTTGAGTATGTTTATCATTAACTAGATATGTACCTGTATTAGGGAACTAGTGGGTTAAAGCATCTAAGGAGAAGAGGGACCCAAATATTCATCTTAGAGATTACTTTTGAAAACTCTGGGCCCTGGGCTGTTTTGAAAAGGATCTTAATTATATAAGGAAGTGTCCCTATTGATGTGTTCTGGGACTACCTTTCAAGAACCTGACACAGTAAAGGGAGTTTTGTAGCCTCTTTAACCACCTGTGTCTTGGTGATTTCTATAGACTGGAGCCTAAAGCTGTTATCTGTACAAGTAATAATTACATACGTTCTATCATTCGTTAATATGGACTGATATCTGCACTGAAATTCCACCAGAGTTGAAATACTACCTCCTAGATTTCCTTGGGTCTTGCCTTTCTGAGACATAAGACTGGTTACCACTTGGCATCACAAATGATAAATCTGCATTTGTGCCAGAGTTGACCCCGGAATCTTATGTTTCATATTAGTATCTTGTTCCTGAGTTGATGGCTTTGTTTTTAAGCCAAAGGCTTGTCTTCAATGCTGTCTTTATTAGGGCCTCTCAGAACATAAATAATACAAGGACTTGTGTCTTATATTTAACTGTGTGTATATCTAATGGAACATTATTGGAGAAACAGCTGGATTTAGAAAATCATTAGACTGAGAATACATACCAGTATATATCCGCTTTTAATTACATGAAAAATTTGTGGACTCTGGTTGAGGCCATACTTGATACAGGTATTTCTGTGGTTCTTAGTGAGTCACATTTTGATACAGTTATCTTCACCACAGTCCTTGAATTTTCATCACATTGATTGGGAAAACAATTACAATATGGCTAAGTAAGCTAAATGTAAAATTATTAATCCTAGGAGTTTATGCCAAGGAAGACTCTTTTGCTCTATTTAACCTTTCCTCAAGTGAGAACTTTATTTACCCTTGGAATGTTGGTAATAGTAAAAATACTTGGGATAGGTTGTGGAGCAATACATGTGAGAGTTAAGACCTTGTGAGACAGTTACTTTTTACTTTTTTTTGAGACAGGGTCTTGCTCTGCCGTATCAGCTCACTGCAGCCAACCTCCTGGGTTCAGGTGATCCTCCCACTTTAGCCTCCTAAGTAGCTGGAACTACAAGCACAAGCCACCATGCCTGGCTAATTTTCTAATTTCTTGTAGAGATAGGAGTGATAGAGGTCTCACTATGTTGCCTAGGGTGGTCTCAAACTCCTGGCCTCAAGCAGTCCTCCCACCTTGGCCTCCCAAAGTGCTGGGATTACAAGTGTGAGCCACCATACCCGGCCTGACAATTACTTTTGATATCAAACTAATTACTTTCCCATTTGTTTTAAAGTGTCCATTGTCTTGACTCTACTCTTGAGTATATCCATTTTCATGTATGCCCACGTGCCAAGTTTTTGTTTGTTCTAAATGAGATTATTTTCAAAGGATCATATCTTGGCTTTATTTAGTTATACAAAAGAAGATTGACAAAAATACCTTGTGTGCTTTGTAACCTTTTTGGGTAACTCCTTGAATGAACATACAAGGGTGCTTGTTTGGCAGTGAATTCAGATTTAATTTGTTAGGTTGGTGTTAGACCTGCTTTTTTAAGCTAGTTAACTTTTAGTAGTTTTTAATACAATGAAAAACTGTTACAAGTGGAGGGTTTTTAAGATATGACTCATTGTGAATGTCACGTAGTCTGGACTGAACATGTTGGTGTGAGATGGCTGCTGTAGAAACAGTAACTTCTACCTTATTCCTTTGGTAGGTGGAACAGTTGCAGCACACCCATGAGGAACACAGATTTTGTGTATGTGATGGTGTTGGCTCTTTTCTTAAGGAGAAGGGTGCAGTTATACTATGGTTGGCATTCCATGGCATGTTTGCATGTAGATTATTTTCCATTGTCACTGGGCTGGCTGCTTTCTCTAAGCCCTCCTTGCTTCCTGACAGATCTGCTATTGACTATCAGTGATGGTGGCTGGTAAATGTCTCTACCCTCACCATTCACAAAACCAAGAGCAAACAGGTAGCCACCTTCATCTTGTCATACAGACTAAAACTTCATAAGCCACTTTGGAAGGATTGCCACTCCTGGTATATACCAAACTCTTTCTGAATTTGTTTTCTGCTGTTGCAGAGGAGGTCAGAACCGGTTCTATCTGCTAGTCTTTTAAAATTAGGAAAATACTAGATTTTGATGCTTAACCTGTGCATGTGTTGTTGCTGTAATACTACTTTGGTCTCTAAATTGTTTAGTAAGTATTATTTCATGTGCTTTCTTAGAGTAAATTAGAGCAAAGCTTTTAAAACAAAATTGGTTTCTGTTATCTTGTTATGTAACTAATCTTGACTATTTAGCTTTACAATCTTATCTAAGTTTAATATTTCTCTGGAGTATTATACATTATATACTTATTATAAAATATATATAATTTTCATTAGAAGAGTAATGTCATGTCACTTGGCATTTTAGTCCTAGTCTTAAATGAAGGTACTGGCATCTCATAATTTAGGAAACTAATCTTTTTTTCTTTCCCATAGACCTCCACAATCTAAATTACTTCGTGAAGATAAGAACCATAACATGTATGTTGCAGGATGTACAGAAGTTGAAGTGAAATCTACTGAGGAGGCTTTTGAAGTTTTCTGGAGAGGTTAGAAACATCTAGAAATAGAAAAATACAGAATGATAAATATTACCTAGAGTTGCTACTAAATTTAATGGCAATCTTTTTTGACTTATTAGCATGTGTAATGAAATGACTGAGTTCAGGTTTGACCAATGATTTCTCTGTTGTCATAGGCCAGAAAAAGAGACGTATTGCTAATACCCATTTGAATCGTGAGTCCAGCCGTTCCCATAGCGTGTTCAACATTAAATTAGTTCAGGCTCCCTTGGATGCAGATGGAGACAATGTCTTACAGGTAAAGTTGTAGTACGTGGAGTTTTTCTGGTTCTAACTCTATCCTTAATTTTTGGAATTAGAGTAATCCCACCAACATGGTGAAAGCCAGTCTCTAGTAAAATTGGAAAAATCAGCCAGGCATGGTGATGCACTCCTGTAATCCCAGCTACTTGTGTGGCTGAGGCAGGAGGATCACTTGAACCTGGGAGGCAGAGGTGCAGTGACCTGAGATCGTGCCACTGCACCCCAGCCTGGGCAACATAGTGAGACCCTGTCTCGAAAAAAAAAAAAAGTTAAATTAGGGAGGTTTTATTGCAATGAAGATTGCTCTAGAATAAATACACAGTTGGTTCTCTGGATCTGTGAGTTCTACATCTATAGATTCAACCAACTGCGGATTGAAAATATTCAAAAATAAAATGCTGCATTTGTGCTGACCATGTACAGACTTTTTTTGGTCATTATTCCTTAAACAATACAGTATAACAAAGTGTTACATAGTGTTTACATTGTATTAGATATTATAAGTACTCTAAGTATGATTTAAAGTATACAGGAGGGCTGGGTGCATGCGTGGCTCATGCCTGTAATCCCAGCACTTTGGGAGGCCAGAAGTTTGAGACAAGCCTGGGCAACAAAACAAGACTCTGTCTTTGCAAAAAAATAAGTAAGTCTAAAAAAAAATTTAAAAAATAGAATTTTAAAAAGTGTATGGGAGGATGTACATAGGTTATATGCAAATACTACGCCATTTTGTACACGGGACTTGAGCATCCATGGAATTTGGTATCTGAAATTTAGTATCCATAGGAGACCCTACAGCTAATCCCTTGAGGATACCGAGGGATGACTCTGTATGTAGGTGATGACATTAAAAACTTTTTTTCCCCATTATTATAGTTTTGGGAAGTTGGATATTGAATCTTAGAGCCTGAATTTTGCTGTGAAAAAAGTTTGCAGATCTTTAAAAATCTCTTTGATAGAAGTGATAAAATAAGACTATGATTGTTTTCTCTCTGGTGACTTATTCTGTAAGTGGAAATTCAGTTAATGGTTTTAAAATGTCATTAATTCATTTTTCAGGGTAGGTATAGTTTAGGAAGTCGCCAGTGTTATAAGTTGTTCATCTCTTGGCTGATAGGCCAGTAGGTTCCCCCATATGCAGATCACTATTTACTGCCGGGCCTGCCACACTACAAGGCTTGTGTCAATTAGTAACAGCAGATGAGTCTGAGTATACATAATCTAATAACTGTAATGCATTAAAGTGTAATTTATTCAAACTGTATCATGAAGTTATGGCATTCTGAAGGTTTATAAGTGACAGGAGTGGTATTGAAGACCTCCAGGATTTGAATGCTGATTTCTATTTATTTACTGACTAGCTATAATAAAACCTTATAAGGTTGTGAGAATTAAAGGAGGTAATGCGTGTAAAGTTCTTAGTCCAGTGTTTAGCTTATAGTCAACACTCAATAATTGTTAGCTAGAAAATAGTTATAAGGGCCAGGTGCGGTGGCTCACGCCTGTAATCCCAGCACTTTGGGAGGCCGAGACAGGCAGATCACGAGGTCAGGAGATTGAGACCATCCTAGCCACCATGGTGAAACCCCGTCCCTACTAAAAATACAAAAATTAGCTGAGCATGGTGGCACGTGCCTGTAGTCCCAGCTACTCGGGAGGCTGAGGCAGGAGAATTGTTTGAACCAGGGAGGTGGATGTTGTAGTGAGCCAGGATCACGCCACTACACTCCAGCCTGGGTGACAGAGCGAGACTCTGTCTTAAAAAAAAGAAAAAGAAAAATGATTATAAGTCAGCCTTCCATATATACCTGATTTCCATTGAATCACATCTAATATTATAGCATCAGTTAGGTGCCACTTGGCTTTCACTTCTTTTTATAAGAATTATCTGCTGGGCATGGTGGCTCACCCCCGTAATCCCAAGCACTTTGGGAGGCTGAGGCAGGCAGATCAACTGAGGTTAGGTGTTCGAGACCAGCTTGGTCCACATGGTGAAACCCTGTCTCTACTAAAAATACGAAAAAAATGAGCTGGGCATGGTGGCGCATGCCTGTAATCCCAGTTACTCGGAAGGCTGAGGCAAGAGAACCGCTTGAACCCAGGAGGGGGAGGTTGCAGTGAGTGTAGATGGCACCACTGCAATCCAGCCTGGAGACACAGCAAGACTCTGTCTCTCCTGCCCCCCCCAAAAAAAAATTATTTATAGCATTATGAAATTAGGTTATAAGATTATTAAACATCTGATTATAGAAGAATTTAAGATAATCCTGTTCTAGACTCTTATTCAGCAAATATCTGTGGAGTTCCTACTGAGTGGTAGGCACTGTGCAGCATGCTGGTGATAAGGTAGTAAAAGACAGAGTCCCTGCTCTCAGGGACCTTACTGTTTGATGCAGAAGGAAGACCAGCCAGTTGACAAGTAATCATTAATGTCATGAGTATATTTATCAAACTCTTTTAGCAAACTCTTCGCTAAAATATGAACCCTTTGCCTATCCTGTGCATTTTGTTCTGTGCAAATGTTCATTAAGACTTAGCTTGTTGATATGAATCTATTTAAAGAACATTGTAAACCAGTTATAACCCATTTTAAGTTATTGGCTTTGTGATTGGCTTTGTGATCTTTTTAGGAAAAAGAACAAATCACTATAAGTCAGTTGTCCTTGGTAGATCTTGCTGGAAGTGAGAGAACTAACCGGACCAGAGCAGAAGGAAACAGATTACGTGAAGCTGGTGAGTAAAGCATAGTATTTATTTATTGCTCTAACTTTCAGAAACTTGCAACGCCAGTTTATTATCTGCTTATCAATGGGTGGGTTTTTTTTTTTTTTTTTTTTTGAGACAGAGTCCCGCTCTGTCACCCAGACTGGAGTGCAGTGGCTCAATCTCTGCTTACTGCAAGCTCCACCTCCCCGGTTCATGCCATCCTCCTGCCTCAGCCTCCTGAGTAGCTGGAACTACAGGTGCCCGTCACCATGCCCGGCTAATTTTTTGTATATTTAGTAGAGATGGGGTTTCACCATGTTAGCCAGGATAGTCTCGATCTCTTGACCTCGTGATCCGCCCGCCTCGGCCTCCTAAAGTGCTGGGATTACAGGCATGAGCCACTGTGCCCAGCCCGAGATGGAGTCTTGCTCTGTCGCCCAAGCTGGAGTGTAGTGGCGCGATCTCGGCTCACTGCAAGCTCTGCCTCCCAGGTTCACTCCGTTGTCCTGCCTAAGCCTCTCGAGTGGCTGAGACTACAGGTGCCCGCCACCACGCCTGATTTTTTGTATGATTAGTAGAGACGGGGTTTCACCGTGTTAGCCAGGATGGTCTTGATATCCTGACCTCATGATCCACCTGCCTCGGCCTCCCAAAGTGCTGGGATTACAGGCCTGAGCCACCGCACCTGGCCAGTGGGTGGTTCTTTGTTTTTTGTTTTGTTTTTAAATTTTTTTTTTATTGACACGGTCTTACTCTGTTACCCAGGAGGGAATGCAGTGATGTGATCATGGCTCATTGCAGCCTCAAACTCCTGGGCTCAATTGATTCTCCCATTTCAGCCTTCTGAGTAGCTGGGACTACAGGTGTGCACCATCATGCCTGTCTAATTTTTAACAATTTTTTTGTAGAGATGGGTTCTCCTTATGTTGCCCAGGGTGGTCTCAAATTCCTGGGCGCTCTCTCACCTTGGCCACCCCAAAGTCTTGGGATTACAGGAATGAACCACTGTAACCGGCCTCAATGGATGGTTTAAGCATAATTGTCCTCCATTAGATAATTTAGAGGCTAAGTTTATAGTTATACTGGTTTGGTATCAATCTATTACAATACCCTGATTTCTTTAAGAATGAGGAAAGTTGTATTCAATTAGTCTGGGTGCGGTGGCTCACACCTGTAATCCTGGCAATTTGGGAGGCCAAGGCATGTGGATCACTTGAGCCCAGGAGTTCAAGACCAGCTTTGGCAACATGATGAAACCCCATCTCTACAAAAAATACAAAAAATTAGCTGGGTGTGGTGCATCTGTAGTTCCAAGCTACTTGGAGGCTGAGGTGGGAGAACTGCTTGAGCCCTGATCTCACCACTGTACTCCAGCCTGGACAACAGAGAAGCTGTCTCAAAAAAAAAAAGT
This sequence comes from Papio anubis, assembly GCF_008728515.1. NCBI lineage: Eukaryota > Metazoa > Chordata > Mammalia > Primates > Cercopithecidae > Papio > Papio anubis. The sequence goes on along the minus strand of NC_044982.1, from coordinate 119,692,290 downwards.
CTATTTTTAGTATTGTAGGTCAGTATTGGGTCCTTGAAATGTTATTTCAGTATTTATTAGTGGTAAAAATTGGCTTCTAGAGATGGGAAAATTCTGAACATAAGCCAGTTGAAGGCTTTAAATAGATATCTAGCCAATCTATATATGTGTTTTTAAAAATCTATGCATGTTATGTCTCGTTACCTTTTTGTAGTTTTTAAAAAAATTAATAGAGTTGTACATACTTTTTGGGTATATGTGATATTTTGATAGATGTATACAGTGTGATCAAATCAGTGTAACTGGGTTTTCTGTCACCTTGCATGTTGTGTTTTATGTTAATAACCATGTATTGAGTACCTACTGTGTGCCAGGAATTAAACACAGATACAAAGGACACAGTCCTGCTGGGGAGAGCCCATCTTAGTAGAAAAGATCAGTAGATAAACTAGATTTTTTGAGTAGAGTATGATGGGAGTGCAGGGTAGGGCTGCCTAAACCAATCTGGGAGTGGGAAGGTGACAAATTGAGTAGGAGTGAGCTGTATGAAGAAGGATAGGATTAAAGGCAACATTCCTGTCCCAGGAGGCAGTTGCTTAGTCCTGAGATAATATGGCAGAGTCAAAATAGCTGAAGTAGAGGATGTAGGTTGGTGAACTGTGAGAACTGAGGCAGGAAAGCAAGGCAAGGTCATGAAGACCCTTGTCTTTCATACCAAGAAGTTTGAATTTTATCTTGAAGGAGTAATGTTAGCTGCCAACTATTAAGGGTCTAGCGTGTATTGTAGTATCTAGATACAATAGATAGGTAGGATTGTATCATACCCATTTTACAGATGAGAAAATGGGTTTGGGAAGGTTAAATTTCTCAAGGCTGGAGCCAGGTTGGTTGGACTTTCACAGCTTGTGTCTTTATACTGTGTCATACAGCCTCCCCTTAAAGAAGGATTAGTCTTTTAGAAAGATCATTTTGCCAGTGTAGAGAAATAATTTACCAGGGGCGAGCCTGAATATATGATAGAGCAGTTAGGAGCCTTTTGCAGCAATTCAGGCAAGCAATTGTGTGACCTGGAGGCAAAGCTCAGACAACACTGAGAGCTACTTAGGAAGTAGGTCCACCTGGATGTGGAGAATAAGGAGGTGTTTGATTGAGGAGAAGCGGTTTTAGGAGCAGGTGTAGGCAGTTAATGAGTTGTGTTTGAAATGTTCAATTTATGCAAGTGAAAGTGCCTTGTAATTGGATGCAGAGGTAGGTACATGGATTTGGAAGGAGAGAGATTTGACTTGAGGTTTGTAGGTTTAGGCTTTGCCAATAGAAAAATGATTGAAGCAATTGGGTGAGATTAAAATAATTCATAGCGAATGGAGAGGAACAAGCTGAGAGCAGAAGCTTGAGGAACAACAGGCCCTTGATTATTAGCTTGGGAAGGACAGAGAACGGTGATAACTAAAAGGGATTTGAGGGATTATGCAACGATGAAAAATACACACACACATTATATATGTATATTAGAAGACAGTAAAGACTTGAGTTTATTCATATGCTGAAGAGATGTTTAAGTCCAGCGGTGAGAAATGGGGCCTTTAGAGCTGCCCCTACCCTGGGCCAAAGGACCCTTACAATTTGTCTGAATCACTTGAATTTAATGAGAGTGGACTGTGTGTGTGCTGTCTGTCATTGTCTACCCAGTGCCGCTTACCTACTAGGTGTTAATAAACATGAAAGTGATGATTATTGGTGGAGCATGATCCCAGAAGTGGCAGGAAAATCTGAATCTAGATTCAAGAAGAAGGATTAACTTTGATGGGACAAGAGTTGGCTTGGGAAGGAAGTTAAAACTTGAAGTTTTGGATGCTTTGGGGAAAAGCTAGAAAGGACTGTTAGTGTAAGTATGGGTAAGGTGCAGGTATGATAAGAGTTAGGGAGTGAGAGCAGAAAAGGATATTGTAGTTGGGGCATATGGCAGAGGCTCCAGGTTCTTAGAGGTGGTACACTTCTGAGGGATAGGGTTTGGCCTGTCAGCTGTAATGGAATAGAGATAAAGATTTACCGGAGTTGGGACATTGGGACCCTGTGACTACAGCATATGAGAATGATTGTTGTTCTCATGGATACCGAAATAAACCAGGGGCTGGCATGTAGGAGGAACATTTCAAGGCGATAGGGAGGAACTAGGAAAATGTTGCTGGCCTCTCCCTCTGTTTACCATACTTGTAGAATGTCAGCCTTTAGAAACCAAATAGCTTTTTTTATTCCAAAAGTCTACAGGGCTGCAGCAGGGGATAAACGGTTAGGTTGCAGGGCTGTATGCCATGGATGTAGGGTGAAGCCTGTGGACCTTTCCTGGTATAGTATTTCTGAAGGTATAGCACAGAGAGAATTACAGAGAAAACCAATTGCATCGAAATGTGTTTTAAAAGTATTCTTAAGTTTGTCATACAGAAATTTGTGTGCTTCTTTATTAATACCTTAAAGACACAGCAGCAGGTCTGAGTAAATAAATGCAGTGTAATGATGAACATAAATATCTTGATGAGCAACAAACTGTAATGTGCTATAAAAATATCTGTAGTTTGTATTGATACCAATTACAGGTACTACTAATGCTGTGATTTTTGGCCTGCATTCATGATTGAAGGAACTAGTGAATTCCAGTTAGAGTTTGGTAAAAATAAATAATGTAATTTATTTTCCATCTAAGTATGCAGACACCCCATAATGTTCCCCTGGACAACGTCGACCTCAAGTTAAGAACCCCTGACCACTAGGGAAAGCTATCAATGGATTATTTTGTGAGAGATTTGAAGTTGCAGGGAAATCTGTTAATAAGAACATGAGTTCCTGAGAGCACAGTGCTTCCGAAGAAGAAAGAACATTAGGAGTTTGGGTCAAGGAACATAAATCATGAATCATGGAATATTACAGAGGTACAGATGAGTTCTCTATTTTGGGAGTTGTATCAACGATCCTCTGTATCCTTGGGAGGCCAAGGGTAAAAGCATAATCGAGTTAGCTGACCTCAATCAAAGTTCCATAATCAACTCATTCTCATGGGGTCTAATCAGATGAGAGCTGCATTCGTGAATGCTTGATTAGACTGTTAGACTTGCCTTGGCTCAGAAATCCAAATAAGAGCGGTCAGAAGTAACAAGTATGCCACCTAAGAAATCCTTGCTGAGATGTAGAGGGGACAGAGTTAGCTGATTCCGAAGACATTTGACTGTTAGAAACAGCAGGAGAGCCCCTGTAGATGCAGGGAGAGCTTCAGACTCTTGCATGCTTCCTATGAAAATCTAATACCTGATTATCTGAGCTGGAATGATTTCATCCCAAAACCACACCCCCCAAGCCTCAACCCATCTGTGTGAAAATTGTCTTCTGTGAAACTGGTCCCTGGTGCCAGAAAGGTTGGGGACCTGCTGCTTTAGAGAATATATTTTATTTATTTATTTATTTATTTTATTATTTTTATTTTTTAGCCACATAAAAGGCAGCACACAGTAATTTCAAAATCATCTCCTGAACTCAGAATCGATGGGTCAGGGTAGACACCCTAAGTACATAGGTGAAATCTTCATTAATTGTTCACTTCTTAAGTACAAATTTAAATTAATAGATTGTGTACAGCAGTGTTTTTCCACATTTCCCTGATAAGAATCATTTGGAGTGCTCTGTAAACACAACTTCACTGGAGATTAATCCCATCAAATTGATTTAGTGGCTCTGGAATAGGCCAGTAATTTGGAAATTTTTATTTTTACAAATGCTTCCTGATGATGACCAAAGTCCAAGGAAATTTGGGAAACACTGATCTGGAACATAACTTTCGGTTTTCTCTAAAGTTTTTAAGTCTTGAACTACTGATCATCTTAGAGATAACCCACTGAAAAGTCTTCTCCAATCCAGTTTTATGAAAGAAAACTCTTTAGAACATTTGGTTTGATAAAATTTTTTTCAAAGCACCAGAAGTATTTTACTTTGGCTTTTTAAATTTCTGGCCCATCCGTTCTAGTTCACATTTTCTTGAAGAATCCATCTTCTTTGAGTTGAGCTGTAGCAATCTAATCATTTTTTAAAAATAGTTGGTTTCTTATTAAAGATTTGTGACATTTACTAGCTGTTGCTTTCTTTTGTCTTGCTCCCATCTCCCTGAAACTTCTTAAGAAATGACTCAATATTCTGGCCTTTCCACCTTAAATCTCATACTGACCATGCCGTGTATGCCAGCCTGGATCTCATCGTTTTCTTTAACCGGTCCAACTCCCTTTGGTGTCCCAGTCAAGATAATATTTCCTTCCAAGGTCATGATCTTAGAAACATGGTTGATGATGTAGGAGGATGGAAAAAATCATGGAGGATGTCTCACCCTCCTGTTTTGAGTTCGCCGTTGACTTTGAGTCACAGCCTCAGGTTGGGAGGATCAGGGATCTTCTCCTTGGGCACAAACGTGCTGACCGGGCAGGAGGCCGTAAAGCTCTTAGCCAGAGCCCAGAGCAGCCCCTTCTTCTCACACTCGTCCTGCACGTCCCTGGCAGTCATGTTCAGGCACAGGGCATAGCTGCTAATGTAGTCCATAGCTGTGCGGCCATGCTTGCCTATCATCACACCCAACTCCAGCTTGTGTTGCAAGTTGGCGACTGTACGTGGGCATGCGGATGGGCGAGCCCTCAGGTGTATAGGCCATGGACAGTTTCAGGAACAGCATGGGCTCATTCAACACTGCGCTGTCATCTCCCTGGCATGGTCCCCGTAGTTCCTCCCCACGCAGATGATATTCTTCCCCACCCCAAGAATCGGGACAGTGGCCTGGGGGTCGCCATGATTCCTGCCAATTGCCTAGAGAATATATTTTAATATGAGGATATTAAACATCTGTATCAAAGATATTCCTTCAGAGAATTTAGGATTTGGAAGAAACCTTATAGTCATTAACTGTAATGTTGCATTTTGTGGAAAATCCTGTTGATAGAATCCCTGAAGGATGGCTGTTTAACCTTCCCAGAAATACTGCTATTGAAAGAGAGCCTGGACCGTGCATAGACATCTCTTTATATTGAGCCATAAAAATTTGTTATTTATAATTTCTATCTAATAGTTGTTTGAAGTTGAGATTTTATAGGCAAACAGAACACACTCTAGCTACTATATTGTTGTTCTAAAATAGTGTCTATGTATATTTTTCTGTCAGGTAATATTAATCAGTCACTAATGACGCTAAGAACATGTATGGATGTCCTGAGAGAGAACCAAATGTATGGAACTAACAAGGTAAGCAGCAGCCTTCTCTGATCTTTTGTATAGTTTCATTTGTGTGCATTTTTTTGCTCTGATCTTTTGTGTAGTTTCATTTGTGTGCATTTTTTTGTGTAACACATTTGGATTTGAATGTCTTTGTAGATGGTTCCATATCGGGATTCAAAGTTAACCCATCTGTTCAAGAACTACTTTGATGGGGAAGGAAAAGTGCGGATGATCGTGTGTGTGAATCCCAAGGCTGAAGATTATGAAGAAAACTTGGTAATTTTAATGTAGTTGTCCTATAAAGTCTTGAGTTTTTCTCGGGAAAAGTTATTTGGATGAGAAGAATGATATTTTGAATGTTTTATAAATTGATAGAGAACCATTGATTGTAGAAGTAAACTAGGCTTGGTGTGGTGGCTCATGCTTCTAATCTCAACACACTGGGAGGCTGAGGTGGGGTGATCAGTTGGGCCTACCCGGGAGGTTGAAGCTGCAGTGAGTCATGTTCATGCCACTGCACTCCAGCCTGGTGACAGTGAGACTGTGTCTCACATAAATGAAAATAAGCAATCTTTGTTTCATGTAGTCATTTCTGGGACTTGGATATCCTTATTTTTTTTTAAACTCCATTTGTTTTGTGTTTTAGCAAGTCATGAGATTTGCAGAAGTGACTCAAGAAGTTGAAGTAGCAAGACCCGTAGACAAGGCAATATGTGGTTTAACGCCTGGAAGGCGATACAGAAACCAGCCTCGAGGTCCAATTGGAAATGGTATGATTTGGTGTCGTATCATTTGTCCACTCATCGGTCTGTCTCTTTCTCTCTTTTTTCGAAAAAATTATTTCATATAAGAGAAATGTTTACATACCTTCTGAAGAACCAAGCACATAGTAATTTGAACAAAATTTAAATGAGCTTATTTTGCATACTATGATTCTCATTTTTAGGGAAGTAAACTTATATCAGCTCAAGAAATTGCAATGGTTAGTTGGACTGGGGCTGTATTCAGTGTTAAACTTGTTTAAATAAGCTCTTTCTCTCCTATGTAACTTTTTGTAATTTTCTGTAATTCAATACAGAACCATTGGTTACTGACGTGGTTTTGCAGAGTTTTCCACCTTTGCCATCATGTGAAATTTTGGATATCAACGATGAGCAGACACTTCCAAGGCTGATTGAAGCCTTAGAGAAACGACATCACCTACGACAAATGATGATTGATGAGTTTAACAAACAATGTAAGGGCAAAACTATTTGCAATAATTTTATTTAATTAATTTTTTGTTTTGTTTTTTTGAGACACAGTTTCACTCTGTCCCCCAGGCTGGAGTGCAGTGGCACAATCTTAGTTCACTGCAACTTCCGCCTCCCGGGTTCAAGCGATTCTCCTGCCTCAGCCTCCCGAGTAGACTACAGGCACATGCCACCATGCCTGGCTAATTTTTGTACTATTAGTAGAGACGGGGTTTCGCCATGTTGGCCAGGCTGGTCTCAAACTCCTGACCTCAAGTGATCCGCCCGCCTCGGCCTCCCAAAGTGCTGGGATTACAGGCATGAGCCACCACTCCTGGCCAGTTTGCAATAATTGTAACTTCTGAAATTGAATGTATTTTCAATGAATCTGAGTTTATATGGTAGATTGCATCTTTAAGAAAGTTAAAGAAAATTGTGTCTTGGTACCTTTGAAGGACTCAAGGCATTGTTTGATTAGAATGACAAGGGATTTTTCCACAGCTCTTTTTTGTATTCTAAGGAAGTCAAAAAGAAAAAAGTGAGCGTGTGTTCTTTCTTTTGTTTTTTACCAACAGTGGTGGAGACACAAAGAAATATTTTTTAGTTTCCCCTGTCTACATAGTAGGGATTGTAATTGTTTCTACCTTAGGATGTGTTGTAAAGATAAATAAGATAAAGTATGAAGATCCTGTAGAACAGTAAACTCTGGTACATAGTGAACGTATCTCAGTGAATGAATGTATCTACTTTTTTTTTTTTTTTGAGACTGAGTCTCGCTCTGTTGCCCAGGTTAGAGTGCAATGGTGCAATCTTGGCTCGCTGCAACCTCCGTCTCCCAGGTTCAAGCAATTCTGCCTCAGCCTTCTGAGCAGCTGGGATTACAGGTGCGCGCCACTGCACCCAACTAATTTTTGTATTTTTAGTAGAGACGAGGTTTCACCATGTTGGTCAGGCTGATCTCAAACTCATGACCTCGTGATCCACCCACCTCAGCCTCCCAAAGTGCTGGGATTACAGACATGAGCCACCACGCCTGGCTCTACTATTTTTATTATCATTATTCATTTGAATCTTTACCAAAAAGTTGTGAGATAAAGTGGTATTTAAATTTCTATCCCAAAATGAAATTTGCTCAGAAATATTAATTAACTTGCCTAAGTCATAACTAGTAAGTGATGTACCAGGGATTTCAGCTCAGGTTTAATTAATCCCAAATACAGTGTTATTTCTATTTTGCATTTGTTGTTGTGAAGCAAAGTACCTGTAAGGATTGGGAAGAGAATGCTATAGTGACAATGAAAGACTTGAATATTTTTTTTAGCATTTAACAGAAAGCTTCTGTGACTATCTTGTCAATTTGAGAATTAAGCTCCTGATTTCCCTCTAAACTTGTTTTCTCATTATAGACTGATTCTCACAGAGATTTGCTGAATAACTACATTTTATCTAGTGTCTGCTAACAAGTTGATATCATTGTTTGTTTTAGAACTGGTGTAAAACTTGGCCTGTATGTTTTTGTTTCAGCTAATGCTTTTAAAGCTTTGTTACAAGAATTTGACAATGCTGTTTTAAGTAAAGAAAACCACATGCAAGGGAAACTAAATGAAAAGGAAAAGATGATCTCAGGACAGAAATTGGAAATAGAACGACTGGAAAAGAAAAACAAAACTTTAGAATATAAGGTTTGTTTTGACATTATTATGATAGATGTATGTGCTGGTGTTTTAGCACTGGTCTCTGAGGGAGCTATTGTGCTCCAACGGCCTGTAAATGCTGCTCATTAAGAGTTCTTGGTCGGGTGCGGTAGCTGTAATCCCAACACTTTGGGAGGCTGAGGTGGCCAGATCATCTGAGGTCAGGAGTTCAAGAACGAGACTGGCCAACATGGCAAAACCTCATCTCTACTAAAAAAGTACAAAAATTAGCTGGGTGTGGTGGCGAGCGCCTGTAATCCCAGCTATTCAGGAGGTTGAGGCAGGAGAATCGCTTGAACCCAGGAGGTGGAGGTTGTAGTGAGCCAAGCTTGAGCCATTGCACTCCAGCCTGGGCGACAAGAGCCAAGACTCCGTCTCAAGAAAAAAAAAGGTTTCTCAGGCTGAGTGCAGAGGCTCATGCCTATAGTCTCAGCACATTGGGAGGCCAAGGCAGGCAGATCACTTGAGCCCAGGAGTTCCAGACCAGACTGGGCAACATGGCGAAATCCCATATCTACAAAAAAATTAGCCAGGCATGGTGGTGCACACCTGTAGTCCCAGCTACTCAGAAGATTGAGATGGGAGAATAGCTTGAGTCTGGGAGGTTGAGGCTGCAGTGAGCTGGGATTGCACGACTGCACTCCAGCCTAGATGACAGAGCAAGAGCCTGTCTCAAAAAAAAAAGAAGTTCTCAATTGGTTATTTACTAATTCTCATCCCATGCTAAGGAGGAAATGTGAGTGAAATGAAGAATCATATGTTCTTTAATTTTATGAGAGTTTTAACAGTTGAAAAGGATATTCTCTGACCCAAACAAGGGAGCTTTCTAGAGCTTAGCTTTGGTTGTAGCTTGCTTTTTGATTTATTAGAAATATTTCCTTAGTATGCTGTTTTTAATGAGATAAATGATTAAATGAAATGGTATAAAAGTGCCAGCATAGTACCTTGGACATAACAGATACTCAGTAAAGCTTAATTTGATCTGTATTTGGTTTACAAATCAGACTGTAAAAGTATAAACTCAGGATTAATCTCTTACTATGGGGTAGAAGGGAATACCATTTTGTTGAGAAGCATTGCAGCACTATGTAATATATGTTTGTTCTCTCATTTACAGAGGGTCATTTAGAGGTTTGGTGGGGGTACACATTCATAAGAGAAGTTAGTGTCAACCAATATAGTTTTTTTTTAATTCTGAAAATAGCCTAAAAACTAAATTTTAGGCATTCATTTTAGAAGAAAGTAATTTTCACATGAAATTAGTTATAAATGTCTCTGAGTGAGGAACTTGTTTAACGTGTTTTCATTTCTGAGAATGGGGGTGGGAATTCAGATGAAATGTTAGAGAAAAAAGTGCTTTCTCCATGATTTTTCTTTCCACAAATATGCTTGTATAAGCAAATTAAGGAAGATTATTTTATAGTGACATGAAATGTTTATATGCCAAATATTGAACATAGTGGTCTACCTTCCTAGATTGAGATTTTAGAGAAAACAACTACTATCTATGAAGAAGATAAACGCAATTTGCAACAGGAACTTGAAACTCAGAACCAGAAACTTCAGCGACAGTTTTCTGACAAACGCAGATTAGAAGCCAGGTTGCAAGGCATGGTGACAGAAACGACAATGAAGTGGGAGAAAGAATGTGTGAGTGTCATTTGGGTAGTGCTTGCCTCAGAGTCGGATGATTTATTTTACATTGTAGTTAGGTTCAATATTTTGAATTATTGTATTTGTGGTAGGGTTTTGGTGATGGTCGTTAACTCTCAGGAAGAATTGGAGAACTGTCATTTTTAGGAAATAAAGTGATTGGCTAATCTGGTATACTCGTTTGCTGTGATTGAATGATAATATACATTGCCATTGATAATCTGTAGGAGCGTAGAGTGGCAGCCAAACAGCTGGAGATGCAGAATAAACTCTGGGTTAAAGATGAAAAACTGAAACAACTGAAGGCTATTGTTACTGAACCTAAAACTGAGAAGCCAGAGAGACCCTCTCGGGAGCGAGATAGAGAAAAAGTTACTCAAAGATCTGTTTCTCCATCACCTGTGCCTGTAAGTTATTTGTAATTGTGTAGTAACTTTGTACTACAGATATTTTGTTCAGATTAGATGACTATTTCTATGAGAATTTTTACATTTTATAATACTTACATTTCTGAAATTTCTCTTTAAAAATATTTTAAAATTTAGAATAAACACAAATTTAGCACAAAAAATTAGTACAAATAATTATTTGTAATGTTAAGTCTTCATGTGCTAACATTATAGAAAAGTAATGAATTGTTTCTCTCAGTTTTTCAGTCTTGCTCATTAATTTTTCTCCAATTTTTCTAGCTTTCTAGTAACTATATTGCTCAGATTTCCAACGGCCAGCAACTCATGAGCCAGCCACAGCTACATAGGCGCTCTAACTCTTGCAGCAGCATTTCTGTAGCTTCCTGTATTTCGGAATGGGAGCAGAAAATTCCTACGTACAACACACCTCTCAAAGTCACATCTATTGCAAAGCGTAGGCAGCAGGAGCCAGGACAAAGCAAAACTTGTATCGTGTCAGACAGAAGGCGAGGGATGTACTGGACTGAAGGCAGGGAGGTGGTTCCTACATTCAGAAATGAGATAGAAATAGAAGAGGATCATTGCTGCAGGGTTAGTGCCAGTATTATTTTAACGCATTGTAGCAATAGATTTTATCTTCTTTGTTTTTTGTAACTTGTGTCTGAAAGTTTATTGGAAAAATGGTTGGGCTATAGTATAAAAAAGGTCTGATTTCTCAGTTAATTTGAAAGATTGACTCACTGAAATTGAGGCCTGGCTCTTCATCTGAAAAAGCCTAAACACATCTGGCAGCAGAAGTGTGTTCAGTGAATACAGGTCAATTTGGTGCATGCCAGAGTAGTGTGAGCTTTTCAGTTGCATAAGCTAATAAGCTTTGCACAAAATTGGTGACTGTGTTTTAAAGCATACTTTCCATATTTTTCTTTTGGTTCCCCTTCCCCAAATTAGATTTTTTGTACCTCCTTTCGAGCCCTAGTTTTAAAAATTGTTTTCCCAAATTTTTATTTTGAAAAATTTCAGACCCAAAGCAAAGTAGAAAGAATAGTATGGTAATGTCTTTCCCTCCTTGCCTAAGTTTACCAGTTGTTACTTGATGTAGATACATAAACTTTATTTCCCTAAGCCTTGTAAAAGGAAATCACAGACTTAGAGACACTTAATCTCTAAGAATAAGGACATTGTACTACCTAGCCACAATCTTTATCACATCCAAGAAAATCAACATTAATTAAATAATTATCCTCTATTGGGACATTATGCATTTGTCCCAAAATTGGCTTTTCTTTTTTAAGACAGGGTCTCACTCTGTCACCCAGGATGGAGTGCAGTGGCATGATTATGGCTCACTGCAGCCTCAGTCTTCCTGAGCTGAAGTCATCCTCTCACCTCAGCCTCCCTAGTAGCTGAGACTACAGGCATGCCACCACGCTGATTTTTTATTTTCAGTAGAGACAAGGTCTCACCATGTTGCCCAGGCTGGTGTTGAACTCTTGAACTCCAGCAATCCTCCTGCCTTGGCCTCCAAAGGTGCTGAGATTACAGGCAAGCCACTGCACCCAGCCAGCTTTTTTGTCAATCCATGATATGAAAGTGTATGCATTGCATATCATGATTATGTCTTTTATCTCTTTTAATATAAAATAGTCTCACCCTGTTCCCCTACTTTTTTTATTTTTATGACATTGACTATTTTCACTGAAGAGTCTAGGCCAATTATTTTAAAACTACTGATTTCCATGCCCAATAAATTGCTTTTAATCGAGGCATTTATCTCAATTAACAAGGACTTTGTCTCACATTCAAAGGTATTTAAATAAATTCACTTTCATATTTCTCTTCTTAAAGATTAAGGTAAAGTTTCTTTTGAATCTGAATAAATGGACCAAGTTAATGTTTGTGGATTTTATATTTAGTAAAATCTTAACAAAGCTCTTTTAGAATTTTTCTTCTAAATCTTACAGTAAACATTTACTTTAGATTTTCTTATATAAGTCAGGGTATAGATGAATGTTCATTTAGGTGGCCCAAATTCCTGATTATTAAGGGATGGTGATGAATCCCAAGTTATTTACCAGGGAAACCGATGATTCTAAGGTCTGTTAAGTTCTTTACTTTGCAGATTTTTCCTTAAACATTTTTAGACAGCAAATTAGGTAAATGGTCATTCTGACCAACTCTAGTAAGTCATTTTATGACAGTTTATAGGCTGAAAACTATTCAAGCCTTGCTTATGCCTTGCAAACAGTAATGAGATATCTAATTTGGCTATGAGATATTTAAGGGAATTTACTAGAGATTCTTATGTGAAATCAAACTATTTAGAAGTGCAGCAGAAAAGTTACTATAAGGTTAGTATCTGTGCATCTAAGTTTGTTGGTCAAAAATTATGTCAAGTGGACTAAATTTATACTTGAGTGAGGAAAAAAATTTAAATATTTATTTCATAAATGCTAGTAGATTGTATGAATTATCATCTTTCCGAAGCTTGTTTCATCATATGTTTACTGTTAAATGTTTGAAGAAAACCCTCGCTTTTGCTAAATGGTAGATGATAAGGACCAGACTTTCGTGTTCAACATTAAATAAATCATTGTCAGAATGAAATGTTTCCTGTTTGTCTTGAGGCTCAGCATCTTTAATGGCAAACTGTATTGCCCATGTCTTGGAGCTGTCACTAGTGCTGCATTTGTACGACTATATAGGGAAAATGATTCAGTTCCTCAGATGTGCATTTTGAAATTGAGGTCTTCATACTTGACTAGCTTTGACGGATTTGGCCTGTGATAGACTTTTTCCATTTGCTTTCAGTTTTGTTTTTTGGGGTATTTTTGTTGTTGTTGTTGTTGTTTTTTTTTTTTTTTTTTGAGATGAGGTCTTCATCTGTTGCCCAGGTTGGAGTGCAGTGGCATCATCTAGGCTCACGGCAGCCTTGACCTTCCAGGCTCAAGTAATCGTTCTACCTCAGCCTCCTGAGCAGCTGGGACCACAGACATGTGCTATCACACCTGGCTAATTTTTAAAATTTTTGTGGAAATTTACACAAAATTTAAATTTTTTGTAGAAATTTGTAGAAATCACCTGAGACCAAAAGACGCCCGAGAAATTCTTCTTACGTTGCCTAGGCTGGTCTTGGGTGATCCTTCTCCTATCTCAGCCTCACAAATGTTAGAATTACAGGTGTGTGCCACTGCACCCAGCCCCGTTTTCAGTTTTACAAACAGGAGATGTTCATAAAACACCAGAGATAATTCATTGCTTCAAACTATAACTATGGCATATATGTGAAATATTATTTTCTTAGGCTGAATGTGCTTAACTTAACTTTGCCAGATTTACATGACATTTGACCGGAAGCAACTTGTTTGTTTTTGAGGCAGGGTCTCATTCTGTTGCCCAGGCTGGAGTGCAGTGGTGCGATCTTGGCTCACTGCAATTTCCACCTCCTGGGCTCAAGTGATCCACCCACCTCAGCCTCCTGAGTAGCTGGGACTACAGGCACGTGTCACCAAGCCTAGCTAATTTTTTTGTGTATTTTTTTGTAGAGTCTGGGTTTCACCATGTTGCCTAGGCTGGACTTGAACTTCTGAGTTCGATTGATTCCTCCACCTCGGCCTTCCAAAGTGCTGAGATTACAGGCATGTGCCACCATGCCTGGCCTGGCAACTAGTTTTTTATTGTATGATAAGAGACTGATTTGACGCTGTATTATTTATTTGTTTCTTGGAACCTGTATGAAATGTTTGGGGGAAAAATTAGTTGGTATATTGTAGCCATTATTGTATTTGAACTTTTCATGAAGTTCTGTTTTGAGGTTTTAAAATCTTAACTGAAAGCACTCAGAAGTATTTCACATTTCTTTAATCATTTTATTCATATGGTTCTTATTATACCTTATGTTCTTTGGATTGTTTTCTGTTTTGTTTAGAAACCTAGAAAATGTATAGGGCTTTCATTGATCTTATTGAAGATTTTAACAGAGTTGTGGACGTAATAGATTACCTCTCAATAGCAGGGATAAATAATGGTTTTTGATCAAAAATATGAAATGAGTTGTTTGTCCTGAATGACCCCCAAGCAGGAAAGACTTGCAGCATTACCAGAATTTTTTCTTTTATCCTTTGTTGAAAGGGAAACTCCCAGGTAGAATGTGTAACATACAAGTTGGCATTAAAGATGTTTGTTGGTTTTGTGTTTAAATGCAAAGATGTTTAAATTACTTGAATAAAATATTTAGCTTTGGAAAGGTTTGCTATGATACTGTCATCAACTAATGTAGCCGAACCTGCTGCACTTCTAATAATACCCTTTAATTAATTATGGGTTATGCTTGTTTCTCAGTTCCTCTTTCAACCTGATCAGAACGCACCACCAATTCGTCTCCGACACAGACGATCACGCTCTGCAGGAGACAGATGGGTAGATCATAAGCCCGCCTCTAACATGCAAACTGAAACAGTCATGCAGCCACATGTCCCTCATGCCATCACAGTATCTGTTGCAAATGAAAAGGCACTAGCTAAGTGTGAGAAGTACATGCTGACCCACCAGGAACTAGCCTCCGATGGGGAGATTGAAACTAAACTAATTAAGGTAAACTAATTTTCACGGGAGAAAAAAATATATTAAAAAATTCAACAAAAGTCCATTTGTCCTGCTACTCCTTTAGTAGCACACAGGCAGTGTCAACTGGAACATCAATGAGTATTTGATATAACCTTTTTGTTAGCAGAAAATTAGTCACTGCTTAGGTTTTAAGTCTGCCAAAGTGGGACTAAGTATGCTTTAAATAGGTGTAGATTCTTCAGTTTCTTAGAATTCTAGATCCATGATGTACTTTAATTTTTAATGACTATATTTAGTTTTAACCACGACTTAAAAAGTAAATCTAAGCAAAGAACTCCCATTGCTCTCTGTCAGTTCAAGATAAAAAAACAAAAACAAAATAAAACAAAATCTATGTTAAAATTTGACCCATCAAAATTACTCAGTATTGAGCTGCCTAAAGCTGTTTTCCAGAAAGAAGAGACTTGCTTGCCTATAGAAGAATTCTCCTTTGATCATAGAGTCAGTGAATAATCAGGAAAGTAAAAGATAATACCAAAAAAAAAAGCTTTTTATTTCAAGTTCAATTTAGAGTTTTTGTTCTTATAATTAGCTACAAATGAGACTATACTGTCATTTGAATATGGGCAACAGGGAGCACTCAGAGAAGAAAGTGCCATGTCTTAGAGCATGTAGAAATTTCCAGCAAATTTCTTGATCCTTAGTGCAGTTTAGTTTTTAAATTACAGGTAGAGCAAAAGAAATATTTTTTTCTGCAATTATGAATGTTACTGATTACATTGTATTGGACTTCTTTTGTTTGTGAGAGATACGTACTCAAATTTCTAAATTATTTTGATAGTACAGACTCAGCAAGTACCAAGTACCATCTGATTTTGTGGATGGGAATTTCTATAAAATAGAATCATGGGAACAATTTGAAATATATATGTGTGTTTTTCATTTGGGTGTATCAATGTGTAACAGTGACCTTTTCTTTTGGCTTTAGGGTGATATTTATAAAACAAGGGGTGGTGGACAATCTGTTCAGTTTACTGATATTGAGACTTTAAAGCAAGAATCACCAAATGGGTAAGTAACCATCAAAAATCTCTGTATAAAAGTTGGTCATTTTCTTAGCTGCTTATTTCTGAGGAACAGAACAGCCTGTGAAATGTATCATTAATTCTCCAAAGGGATGTAGATAGTATTTCCCTACCTCTAATATTTTTCCTCTTCTTAGATGCAAAAATAATTGTTGCATCATGTTTCCCCTTTTTCAGTAGTCGAAAACGAAGATCTTCCACAGTAGCACCTGCCCAACCAGATGGTGCAGAGTCTGAATGGACCGATGTAGAAACAAGGGTAGGGGAAAAATTAAATATTTCTCTGCTTACTAAAATTAGGTTTGTCACGTTTTAAACTCCACAGCTCTAGATTTTTATGCTCTTTGAAAATGCTGAGGTATAATCTCACATTGCCAGTGCACCATTTAGGTCTATTCCTAGAATAACAAGAATCCACTTCATCAGGAACCCCCTTGCAACTGTTACTCCTGAGGAGAAGCTCTTGGAAAGAACATGGGAAGGTAGGGGTCAGGAGGCTAAGCTATGGCCTTAGCCACCAACTCTCTTCACGAACTTATCTAAAATGAGATGAGTTACCTAGATGACCTCTAAAGACCCTTCTGACTCACAACATTTGTGGCCTGTGCCAGAAATAAATTACAAGTGACTGATGTTTTAACATAAGAGTCTTTGCTGAACTAGAAAGCAATATTGCATTTCACTTAGGTGTAGAGCCCACTAAATAACTGTATTTTATAGACTATTGAGAGGAGCTGATCTTTTTCCTCTTGTCATTTTCCTCTCAGTGTTCCGTGGCTGTGGAGATGAAAGCAGGATCCCAACTGGGACCTGGATATCAGCATCACGCACAACCCAAGTGAGCACTGACTGTAACTGGGGTCTTGCTGTGTGCTTTTTTCCTCCTTTGGTCTTTACGTTATTCTACCATCTATCCACTTGTTGTTCAGAACAAATATATGGTTTTGGTTTTCCCCTTGGACGATCTGGGCCCCCACAGGAAGACTGCAGTAGGCAGCTGGAATACTGAGAGCCTCAGAAGGCTGGATAAGAGCAATCAGAGCTGCAAGGCAGGCGGTGGGGGAAGACTGGTGGCTCTTGTTCATATTCTGCCAATGCTCATAAAGCTTTCTGAGGCTGAACTGAGAGTACCTCTAAGGAGGGAAGGCTAAAGGCTTAAGTTGGGGACTAGACAGCTTTGTGTAAATCATTGTTTTCTGACTTGCTTCTTGGTCTTGGTGTAGCAATAAGTGTTCACTAAAATAAATAACACTGAATGGAAGAATTTATAGTAGGGAAGGAATTGTACATTTTCCTGTTCTGTTAAACTCATACTCAGGAGTCTGACCCAGTCTTTTTCCATATTTTAATAAAATCCCCTCTTTATAAATACATGCATTCATATATAAAATGTTATAAACGTATATATACATATATACGTAGATATAACATTTTTTTTTTTTTTTTTTTTTTTGGCGGGGTTTTGTTGTTTTTTGCCGAGTCGGGAGTGCAGTGGCGCGATCTCGGCTCACTGCAAGCTCCGCCTCCTGGGTTCACGCCATTCTCCCGCCTCAGCCTCCGAGTAGCTGGGACTACAGGCGCCCGCCACCTCGCCCGGCTATTTTTTTGTATTTTTAGTAGAGACGGGGTTTCACCATGTTAGCCAGGATGGTCTCGATCTCCTGACCTCGTAATCCACCCGCCTCGGCCTCCCAAAGTGCTGGGATTACAGGCTTGAGCCACCGCGCCCGGCCAGATATAACATTTTAAACATTTACATTCCTTAACGAGCAATTTAGAAGATTGTTGCAGCAGGATAAAGATGGAAATCCTGTTTTCTAAATTTAATACTAAGATAAGCATATTTTATAAAAGTTGTTTGCTTTCTCAGAGGGACTTCTCAAAGACCTTCTAAAGATTGATTTGCTATGAATGTGTTACTAATTGCAAAGTTCAACTCTAAGTGCTGGTTGTTGTGTTTTAGGCGCAAAAAGCCATGAACTGACAGTCCCAGTATTGAAAGAACATTTTCATTTGTGTGGATGATTTCTCGAAAGCCATGCCAGAAGCAGTCTTCCAGGTCATCTTGTAGAACTCCAACTTTGTTGAAAATCATGGACCTCAGCTACATCATACACTGACCTAGAGCAAAGCTTTCCCTATGGTTCCAAAGACAACTAGTATTCAACAAACCTTGTATAGTATATGTTTTGCCATATTTAATATTAATAGCAGAGGAAGACTCCTTTTTTCATTGCTGTATGAATTTTTTATAATGCTTTGTTAAAATATATTTCATGTATACTTATAAACTAATTCACACAAGTGTTTGTCTTAGATGATTAAGGAAGAATATATCTAGATCATGCCTGATTTTTTTATTGTGACTTTTCCAGCCCTGGTCTGAATTTCTTAAGGTTTTATAAACAAATGCTGCTATTTATTAGCTGCAAGAATGCACTTTAGAACTATTTGACAATTCAAACTTTCAAAATAAAGATGTAAATGACTGGCCAATAATAACCATTTTAGGAAGGTGTTTTGAATTTTGTATGTATATATTCACTTTCTGACATTTAGATATGCCAAAAGGATTAAAATCAAAAGCACTAAGAATTACGTAGTTGTGTGATGGCCGTTCATTCAGCATGTCCTCCCAGCATCTGGCACAGTGGCCTGCATTCACCTGGCACTCATTGTTTGTGGGACAAATTGAAAGATAGCACTAAAAAATACAAGATAATATGTTAAATGGACAATGCCTTTTTTATGTGACAACCATAATTATCTACATATTAAGTATGACTTCTAGACATTTAAACAAAAAACATTGGGGACAACATAAATTAGAAAAAATACTGTCGAAACTATGGTGAAATATCCCATTGCATGGGTGAACACACATTTTACTTGAATTTAATTTGGATTTGAGGCTGATTTTTTTTTTTTTTTTTTGAGGTGGAGTTTCGCTCTTGTTGCCCAGGCTGGAGTGCAATGGCACGATCTTGGCTCACCGCAACCTCTGCCTCCCGGGTCCAGGCAATTCTTCTGCCTTTTGTATTAGTAGATTATTCTGCTAATTCTGTATTTTTAGTAGAGACAGGGTTTCTTCATGTTGGTCAGACTGGTCTCGAACTCCCAATCTCAGCCGCCTGCCTCGGCCTCCCAAAGTGCTGGGATTACAGATGTGAGTCACCGTGCCCGACCACTTTTTTGTTTTTTTTTAACTAAAATGATAGTTTAATATTTTGTTATTCATAATAAAAGTGTGGTATTAGTCCTTGCCAAAAGCTGATTCAAAAGTTAAGGGAGAAGATAAAATGCACTAGTCACTCACAGTATAGTAGTAAACAATGTCATATATGTGTTTGTGTGTGTGTTGAGTTTTTTTTGGTGGGGAGGGGATGGATTTTTGCTTTTACTGCCCAGGCTGGAGTGCAATGGCGTGATTTCAGCCACCACAACCTCTGCGTCCCAGGTTCAAGCAATTCTCCTGCCTCAGCCTCCCCAGTAGCTGGGATTACAGGCATCTGCCACCAGGCCCAGTTAATTTTGTATTTTTAGTAGAGACAGGGTTTCTCCATGTTGGTCAGGCTGGTCTCAAACTCCCAACCTCAGGTGATCAGCCCTTCTCAGCTTCCCAAACTGCTAGGATTACAGGCGTGAGCCAACACACCTGGCCTATATGTGTGTTTTTAGAATGCTTCAGAACACTAAACGTTAAATTGCTATTGTAGTAGATACAGAATTTATTTCTTGATTTTCTTGTTTTTAAATTTTTTTTCAGAAACAGGGTCTTGCTCTGTTGCACAGGCTGAAATGCAGGAGTGCAATCATGACTCACTATAACCTCAAACTCCTGGACTCAAGTGATCCTTCTGCCTCAGCCCCCCAAGTAGTTGGGACCACAGGTGCTCAGCACCATGCCCAGCTAATTAAAAAAATTTTTATTTTTGTAGAGATGGGGTCTTGCTAAGTTGTCCAGGCTGGCTTTTTTCTTACTTTTTTGAGATGGGATCTCATTCTGTCACCCAGAAGGGAGTGCAATGACATGATCACAGCTGACTGTAGTCTCAGCCTCCCAGGCTCAAGCAATCCTCTCAGCCTCTTGAGTAGCTGCAACTACAGGCAAATGCCGGCACATCTGGCTAATTTTTTATTTTTGTAGAGATGGGGCCTTGCTCTGTGGCCTTGTCTAGTCTCAAACTCCTGACCTCAAGCAATCCTCCCAACCTGGCCTCCCAAAGTGCTAGGATTACAGGCATGAGCCACTGTACCCAGCCTGCTTTTTAAATTATTATTTAACAGAGACAGCCTGGGCATGGTGGCTCACACCTGTAATCCCAGCACTACAGGATGGCTTGAGCTCAGTTCGAGACCAGCCTGAGCAACATGCTGAAATCCCATCCCTACAATTTAAAAATTAGCCATGCATGGCGGCACATACCTGTAGTCCCACCTACAGGGGAGGCTGAGGTGGGAGGATTGCCTGAGCCTGGGAGGCAGAGGTTGCAGTGAGCTGTGATGGCGCCACTGTGCTCCAGCCTGGGCAATGGAATGAGACCCTATCTCAAAAAAAAAAAAACAAAAACACAAAGTAATAGGGACTGGGTCTCACTATGTTGCCCCAGGCTGGTCTTGAACTCCTGGGCTCAAGCAATCCTCCTGCCTTGGCCTCCCCAAAGTACTTGAATTGCAGGCATGAGCCACCATGCCCTGTCCCAACCCACTTAAAAAAAAAAAAAAAAAAAATTTTGCCAGACGCAGTGGTTCACGCCTGTAATCCCAGCACTTTGGGAAGCCAAGGTGGGCGAATCACCTGAGGTTAGGAGTTTGAGACCAGCCTGGCCAACATGGTGAAACCCCATTTCTATTAAAGATACAAAAAATTAGCCAGGCGTGGTGGCACGCGACTGTAATCCAAGCTACTCTGGAGGCTGTGGCAGGAGAATAGCTTGAACCTGGGAGGCAGAGGTTGCAGTGAGCCGAGATCGCGCCATTGCACTCCAGCCTGGGGAACGAGCAAAACTCCGTCTCAGGAAAAAAAAAAAATTTAAATGGCTTATTGCATAGTATTTTCAAAATATTAATGGGAAATTTTTACTATGATAGGAGAATATGGGGCAGTGGAATTTGTCTGAAGTAACTGTTGAATGCACTAAGTCCTTCAACAACACAAAAGGAAATGCATGAGTACTGACATTTTGCTTAGCTACTTCTCTTTAATAGCTGTGGTTAGTGCTTACTGTTTGATACCCTGTAAAAGTGCGTATATGTGGAGAAAACGACTATTTCCTCAGTGACCACAAAGTGCCACTTGCCAACCAGATCTGTTTTTTTTTTGTTTGTTTGAGACGGAGTTTTGCTCTTGCTGCCCAAGCTGGAGTGCAATGGCATGATCTCGGCTCACTGCAACCTCCGCCTCCCGGGTTCACGCGATTCTCCTGCCTCAGCCTCCCTAGTAGCTGGGATTACAGGCACCCGCCACCACGCCCAGCTATTTTTTTGTATTTTAAGTAGAGACGAGGTTTCACTATGTTGGCCAGGCTGGTCTCGAACTCCTGACCTCAGGCGATCCACCCGCCTCAGCCTCCCAAACTGCTGGAATTGCAGGCATGAGCCACCGCGCCCGGCAGATCAGTTTTTTAAGTACACTGCTGGAGGTACACAGTATTTTGGACTGGCTCATTGTAGCTTTGGAAATGTTTGGATTTTTAAATAGCTTTAAGCTTTCTTGACCAAAATTCCACTATAATGGCTTCTTAGATTTGGATGAAAACTCAGTAGCTTTATTTTTAAAAAGTTTGATAGCTTTATAAAAACTTTTTTAAAAAATTCGGGATATGAAAATATTTGTTTGTAGTTAAGATTGACCCAAATAGGACTCTAGATTGGTGGATTCCAACAGAAATGTTTCATCAGAGATGATTATTAAATAATGGGATGGACTAAATAAAGAAGGTTCCCGAAAAAAAAAAATCTTGAACTAACCTTCCAGTAAACTAAGCAAATTCCACGAGCAATGTAAAGGTGACCATTTTTGAAGGTAGGAATTTAAATTGGGTTCAGATAACAAATAACAGGTTGTATACAATTTACCCATAATCCCCCTTCCCCGAAGCACTAGGCGGTGAAGTTAGGCTTCTGGATTCCAAATCCACGCTCCACCGCGCGGTAACTACACTATCTTGGGCTAGTTACCGGCTCTAAGACTTAATTTTGCCATCTGCAAGATGGAGATAACATCCAACTCCTGCTGTGTGAGGATTACGTGAATCCTTGTAGAATGTGGCTCAGTGACTGGGATATAGTAAGCGCTCCACGGCTACTGCTATCATAATGCCGTTAGTTTGCTCGTCCTCCTACATCTACCTACATCTATCTATCTCACCCACGGCCCAGCGCTAAGCAGCGACCTCCAAGGTGGGACGCAGCCTTTACCCTCAGGGTCAGCGCCGGCTGGGAAGGCCGCGACCTAACTGGGAGATTACGAACAATGTCACCACGGCCACAGCGCAGCTCCTGCCAAGTCAAGCAGCTCATGGAACCAACGGCGGCGAAGTCCGAATACCTACGCAACCCTATCCTAAAAGTGTTTTTAACCGTCTCAAGTCCTATAATTTAACAAAATAAAGTGAGACCGTAACCGTTGGCGCTGAGAAACTTTCTCAACAGGAAGAACGAATCAGGCGTAGCGCGCAGGCGTCTTCAATCGGTCCTGGGTCCGCCTCTTCCGCCCGGTGCGGGCGCCGATTGGTCCGCGTGGTGACATAAGAGACTGCGCATAGGCGCGACAACCCCTTTCCTCAGCTGTCGCGAAGGTGCTCGGTCCTTCCGAGAAAGCTAAGGCCGCGTTGGAGTGAGGGCCTCACTTCATCCGGCGACTAGCACCGCGTCCGGCAGCGCCAGCCCCACACTTGCCCGCGCTATGGCCTCCGTCTCCGAGCTCGCCTGCATCTACTCGGCCCTCATTCTGCATGATGATGAGGTGACCGTCACGGTGAGTGCGGGCGCGGGTCGGCGGCCGGGCTGCCTGTGGGCGGCGACTCCCGCCTCTCCATGCGGTTCCCGGCTCCAGGCCGTTGGGCCCAGCACTTCCGGCCGGGGCCAGGCCGCGAAGACAGGCGGCATGGGGCGGGCGCTCCTCGGGACTGGGGCCTCTCGCAGAGCGGTACCTGGGCCCCCGGGACCACGTGCGGGCCCGGGGGGCGTGGAGTGCGCTTGAGGCTGGGCTCTCTGGCTCCAAGATCCTTCGTGTAGAAAAGCTTTTCCGCAGCGCTTGGGCACCCTGACCCGCGCCTCGTCTCTCCCAGGGACACGTACTCGGACTTCTTTCGGTATAATTGCCTTGAATTCCCCGGGTCGTGGAGGATAGCGCCCCAGCTCGGCTCCACCTTCCAGGTTCTAACTTAAAAATAGCTGCGTGACTCAGGCAAGTCCCAGCCCGTGAAACAGCAGTGATAGGCTCGCCTCATTGCAGGGCGCCTGGCACACATCTCTTTTGCTTGTGATAGAATGTTTGATAGAATATTTGAGCTGGTTAAACATGTCCTGTACACTTTTTATTGAGTGACTTGCCTTTGACTTGCAGCGTTTTGGAGATACTACATACGCTACGTTTTGATGGATTGACGTTTTTATTTGTTGTAGGAGGATAAGATCAATGCCCTCATTAAAGCAGCCGGTGTAAATGTTGAACCTTTTTGGCCTGGCTTGTTTGCAAAGGTAAGGTGATGGTGGCAAAGTGATGTGGTAAAGCCTGCTGATTTACGAGGGCAGGTGTACATGCTGAAGTACCTCCAGCAGTGCCATAAGGCCCCACAAGCCGCTGGATCTCCTAGGTGTATTTGGTTGCATTTATATCTCTAGGAGCTAATAAGATTTCAGTTTCTCAAGTCTTATGTTTCCTTATCAGACTCTGGTTTCCCTTTTGCTCTGAAACCATGGTCAAAAAAAAAAATCTGAATCAGGTCATTTATTCCCAAAAAGGATCACCCGGGAGATAGGTACTACCCATGTTAAAGTTGCAAGCAAATTCTTGCATTAAAACTATGGTTTAATGGACATTTGGGTTTAGTGGACTTCATTGACACAACAGTAAGTACTATGTGTTAGGATATAAAAGACTAATAAAGACGAGATTCCTGGTCATGGAGCTTGCACTGGCTATTTTCCATTGTACAGGTTACTTAATCTCTGGCAAGTTAAGCTGATAGCATCTAACTCCGGGGTTGTGTCCTCTAAAGAGTTTTGAAAGATTGTAAACATTGTACCTATGTCATCTTTAAGAGGCCTCTTTTGAAGTCCTATGTTTGTTTAGTAGACTGAAAATTTGAGTTCACTGTTAAGAGGAGACATGGAACTGTGGAAAGAATATTCATTTGAGTGTTTCAGGAAGTTTAGATTATTTTTTTGCCAACATGTTATTTGTAAAAGGAGGGAAATCAGCTACCTCAGGAGGTTCTTAACATATAGGAATGTAATTATCAGATTCAAAGCTGAACAGGAGTGTGTTGCCCTGTCTAACCTAAGTTTTGGCTGTTAGCAAAGAAAAGCCAGTGTCTAGGGTATTGATTCCAGGACCTTCCACTAATAACAAAATCCCAGGATGTTCCATCTCTTATATAAATGTATTTGCATATAACCTATGCACATCCTCCTGTATACTTTGGAAGTCTACATGTTTGGTACGCATGCTTTTCCACTGTTGAAACCATGGATGTGGAACCCACTGTATATAGTGTTAAGGGTTGATCACTGTAACCTGGAAGGGGGGATACTTTTTGTTTTTGGTACGTGAGCGCTGTGTAACAAGGACAGAACTGGGCATTTACCTATGCATGCACATGTATTGCAGGCCCTGGCCAATGTCAACATTGGGAGCCTCATCTGCAATGTAGGGGCTGGTGGACCTGCTCCAGCAGCTGGTGCTGCACCAGCAGGAGGTCCTGCCCCCTCCACTGCTGCTGCTCCAGGTAGGAAACATGGAGTTTCTAGTATTGGAAGGAGTGTAGAGATTTAAAAAAAAAAAAAGTATTATAGGTAAAATTGCCGTTAATTTTCCACAAGCAGATGATGTATGGAAATCCTAACACCTGACTGTTTTTTTTCTAGCTGAGGAGAAGAAAGTGGAAGCAAAGAAAGAAGAATCCGAGGAGTCTGATGATGACATGGGCTTTGGTCTTTTTGACTAAATCTCTTTTATAACGTGTTCAATAAAAAGCTGAACTTTACTGCTGTTGGTCTTGCCCATAGCTTGGGAATGTGCTCTGCAAAAATGGTGTCAGTTTTGTAATGTTGGCTTTCAACCTATTCTGCCATGACACAGGCTGGATTTTCCCTGCCACTGTTGCCAGATGTGAGATCATAGACAATCCTGATGCTAACAAGAAGGCACCTCATGGTACAGTGTTAAAAACTGCACTGGGGTGGCAGGAGGAAGGATCAGAGCAGATGCTTTGTCCAGGTTACCTGTATAAACTTGAGGATTATAAGGTGTGTCCCCTCCACTGGGGGCAGAGGGTAATACAGACCAGCATTAGAAAGCCTCCTGGGTAATTACCCTATACAACCCTGCCTAATAATGAACTTTGACCTATGCTGAATTGACTGCTACATCCCAAGGTTGTAAAGAAACTAAGACCTAGCTGTGTAATGTCTCACCAAATGCTTGGGAGTTTTACGGTAACACTGAAGGAGTGCAGAAAGTTTACTTCATAGTTTATTAAGGTCCCCAGTTACACAAAGTGGATAAAACAAGATTCAAACCTGGGTTCCCAAAGCTAAGAGCTTTTTTTGTTTGCCAATTAATACCATGAATGGAAATTTCGACTTTTCAGGCTTGGATTATATAATAAACCATGGGTATTGTGTATTCAGAGCAGCTAATGACATGCCAGGCACATGAATGAGTCTTATCCTTATCTGCATTAGCATTTAATAGATGAAGACATTCAGTGATGAAAAGCATGACTTCTAGCCGGGACTGTCATGTCAATGTGAAAAAGACCATTTGTATAAGTTACTGCAACTACTTGGGGAAAATGGCAGTTCTACTTCAAGAGAAACTACATGTGGACATGAGGATACATGCCTGGGAATGTTCAAAGCAACACTTTGAGCAAAGACTTTTTAAGTATATGCATCTGATAAGAGTAATAAATATAAAAGATGGGATGGTGAACAATTTAGGACCTTGAGTAAGGTGCAGTTAACAATGGGTAGGAGTATGTAGGTGTCAGTATTATAAGAGTTAAGTTTTTTGAGAGGGGTTCTAGGCTGGAATGCATTGGTGCAGTCATGGCTTACTGCAGCTTCAAACTCCCAGGCTCAAATCAATCATCCCACTTCAGCCACCCCCAAGTGGCTGGGACTACAGGCATGCCACCATGCCTGGCTAATTTTTTGTAGACAAACCTCAACCTCCTGGTGTCAAGCGATCTGCACGCCTTGACCTCCCAAAGTGCTGGGATTGCAAGTATGAGCCATCATGCCTGGCTAGTTTTGTGTTTTTAATATATGGCTTGAGCATCCCTTACCCAAAATCCAAAACATCAACATGACACTCAAAGGAAACGTTCATTGGAACGTTTTGGATTTTCGGGTTAGGAATGCCCAACCTGTATATTAAAACCATAGGCCAGGCATGGTGGTTCATGTCTGTGATCCCTGCACTTTGGGAGGCTGAGGCAGGAGGATCACTTAAATCCATGCCCGCCTCTACAAGAAATTTTTAAAAAATCTGTGCAGCGCGGTGGTATTCGCCTGTGGCTTCAGTGAGCCATGTTTGTACCATTATACTCGAGACTGGGTGACAGGGCGGGACCCTGTCTAAAATTATCTAAGATCATAAAGTATATATAAAAACCTTAGGTATATACAAATATTCCAAAGTCTGAAAAAAAATTAGAAATCTGAAACACAAATGGTCCCAAGCATTTTGGATAAGGGATGCTCAGCCTGTACTAAAGGGCAGTTGTGAACTAGTGAGGATGTGATAGCCTATATCCACATGTTAAGTGCCTGCTTTTCCTTCACCCATTAACAGCTAACATTAGCTAGGATTGCTCGTCTGTGTGGCATCTCATTGTTCACAACAGTCCCATGACAGGATGACCCCATGTTGGGGATGGGGAAGTGGAAGCTCTCAGGTTACAAACTAGTAAGTGGGTGGGTGAACCAGATTAAAACCCCACTCTGAGTCCCTGTTCTCTTAACAGCATGGCCCATGCTTCTGGTCGTGTCTCCTACCTGCATCAGCTTCCTCATCTGTAATGACTGTAGGGTTCTGGAGAGGTAAGAGTAGGAATTCTTTGTGCTGAGTGAACAAGTGTCAGAGGAGGGAATACTAACACTTCACCAAGCTGAAGAATGGGTTAAAGAGAATACTAACAAGATATGGGAAAAGGACAGCATCTAGAAGAGCAGACATTAAGTGGTAAGCTAGGAATATTGTAAATGTCAAACTCAGCTATCCAAACAATCCAATCAACTGAAATGTTCACTAGCAAGACTCCAATGTTAACAGTCTGTAAGTGCATGGCCCAGGCTTCTCCCCCCACTCAGACTGCATTCTCTCCCTCTCCCTTGGAGGAAGAGAAGAACCATCATCAATGGCAAATGACAGTTGCAGCAAAGCAACACCAAGAGCCAACCTCACGCTCAGCAGAGAATGCTGTCCTGCCACCTCCTCATGGTTTCCAGTGCTGTACACATTGAGAGAAACTTCTCTAGTAAGGAACTACAGAATTGATGCCTGAAATTATACTCTTGGTCCAGCTTTTTTTTTCTTTTTTTTTTTCTCAATTTATTTGAGACAGGGTCTCACTGTTGCCCAGGCTGGAGTGCAGTGGCATGGTCATAGCTCACTGCAGCCTTTCTTGGGCTAAGTGATCCTCCTGCCTCAGCTTCCTGAGTGGCTGGGACTGTAGGCATGAGCCACCCTGCCTGGCATGGCCCAGCTTTTTAAGAAATCTTAATATAGCTAAAAATCTTTCTAAAGAACAATTTGAAAATCAAATTAGAAGACCCACATACATACATAGAACTACTAACTTAATTCATCCGATACTGAATGAAGTCCTCTTTGTTCCATCTGCTTTCTAGTTCTCCCGAGCCTCCTTTTTTCTTTTTCTTTTCGGAAATGGGACTATCTACTTCATATTGGGGAATGAAAGAGGTAAGTGAACATTCAATACTTGTTACTTCCCTTTTGCATACAGTACAAGGAACACGGTTGCCATCCCTAGTTCCCCAAATCTCCAGGTCTAATAGGTCCAAGCCTCATGCTCCTCAAACCGCCTACCCCCCATTCTGTTTGTTTGTTTTTTGTTTTGTTTGAGACAGAGTCTCACTCTGTTTCCCAGGCCTGAGTGCAGTGGCACGATCTCGGCTCACTGCAGCCTCCGCCTCCAAGCGATATTCCTGCCTCAGCTTCCTGAGTAGCTGGGATTATAGGCACGCACCACCACACCTGACTAATTTTTGTATTTTCAGTAGAGACAGGGTTTCACCATATCGGTCAGGCTGGTCTCGAACTCCTGACCTCATGATCCGCCCGCCTCAGCCTCCCAAAGTGCTAGGATTACAAGGGTGAGCCGCTGCACCCGGCCCCCCATTCTTATCAATCAGGCAGGTTTGGTTTCTCATATTTCATACTTCTGATTGTTCACCAAGCATACATGTTACTTTGCTTACATTTCCATTGCTCTCAGCATTGTGTTCACATCTCCTGTAGCCACTGGTCCATGTATCCAGGTCCATGGCTGGCCAACTCACACCCCTTGAGAAGTCTATCAGCAGGAGCCCAGATTAGGCATGAAGGGCTCTCATGTTCTGGAGAACTGTAGGAACAGACATGCTCACAGACAAACCATCTAAACAACTTCGAAAACCTGTATTGTCACTGAATGTGTTGCACAATAGGATAAGTAAAAATATCCAAAAGCTCCTGCCAATTGTTTTACTCTCTAATCCTTTTTTTTTTTTTTTTGCTTCTTCTCGACTGAAAATAAGGAGAGAACCACATGTGAAATTTTAAAACCACCTTTTGGAAGAGATAAACACTCTTAATTAAAATGAAAGAATTAGGTGCAGTGGCTCAAGCCTGTAATCCCAGCACTTTAGGAGGCCCAGGCAGGCAGATCACTTGAGCCCAGGAGTTCCAGACCAGCCTGGGCAACAAAGTGAGACCCCCATCTCGACAAAAAAGAAAAAAATTATAATGTCCAGATTATTGATCTGACCAGAACAGTCCAGGTTCCATGATGCATGCAGTGGTGTCTGTGATCTGACTTTTGAGAGACATCTGGCTGTGTTCCAGAAGAACTAAAAATACAAGTGCTGTAAAGCTTTAAAGCAGCCATGTTTATCTCAAGCTGAATTATTCAGGCTTGCTTACAAAGATGAGAGAGAAGTGGCCTGAGGCCGGGCGCGGTGGCTCAAGCCTGTAATCCCAGCACTTTGGGGAGGCCAGTGGGTGGATCCACGAGGTCAGGGAGGTCGAGATATCCTGGCTAGCACCACAGGGTGAAACCCGTCTCTACTTCATCACAAAAAAATTAGCGTGGTGTGAAGCCTGAGTCCAATACTTGGGGAGGCTGAGAGAATAGTGTGAACCCAGGGGCCGAGGCTTGCAGTGAGCGAGATCGGGCCACTGCCTCAACCTAAGAGAACCTGGCGAGACTCGATCTCAAAAAAAAAAAAAAAAAAAAAAAAAAAAAAAAAAGAAGTGGCCTGTAAAATGACAGAGAAAAACATGAAGGGCTGGTCGCTGTATCTTACAAAAGTATGCGTGTGGAGGGGATTCGTGACATGGCAGAAGAAATGCTGGGTTGACACAGCTGAAGTGCCAGGCCTAACTTTACCCTGTCATAGCTGTGTGAACTTATGAAGGTACTCAACCTCTCTGAGCAAGTTCATTGTTTTGTTTAAAATTGTTTTGAGACAGAGTCTTGCTCTGTCACCCAGGCTGGAGTGCAGTGGCACAATTTCAGCTCACTGCAACCTCCCAGGCTCAAGCAATCCTCCCACCTCAGCCTCCCAAGTAGTTTGGATTACAGGTGCATGCCGCCATGCCCGGCTAATTTTTTGTATTTTTTGTAGAGACAAGGTTTCGCCAGGTTGCCCAGGCCGATCTTGAACTCCTGGACTCAAGTTATGTGCCCGCCTCAGCCTCCCAAAGGTTTTGTTGGGCCAATGTGAGCCACCATGCCCGGCCAGTTTGTTTATATTAAGAGGGCTAATTGAGTTCTCCTGACAGGGTAAAGCCCTGAATGGGAGAACGCATAAAAGTTATCTCTAAAGTGCTACTCAACCAGATCAACAATTACCTGGCTCACATTGTTCCCTAAGAATTTTACTGTACATGCTCATTGAAATTATGGGGGGAGAAAGGATTTGGCATGTTTTATTTGAATTTATAGAAATATAGTAAACATTTTGCTGCATAATTATTTTAAATTCTTTCATTTTACTTTATTTTTTGACACAGGGTTTTGCTTTGTTGCCCAGGCTGGAGTGCAGTGGTGAGATCAGTGCAGTAGTGAGATCACACCTCACTGCAGCCTCAACCTCCTGGATTCAAGCCATCTTCCCACCTTGGCCTCCGAAGTAGCTGGAACTATAGTTTTAGTTCTTCTGAAACAGAGCCAGATGTCTCTCAAAGTCAGATGACAGACACCACTGCTTGCATCATGGAACCTGGACTGTTCCGGTCAGATCAATAATCTGGACATTTCCATCAGAAAACAGGGTCAGAGGTCTTCACATACGTTTATAGGATTGCTCAAATACTTAGGGGCTTTCAAAGAATTCTCCAAGGCCTTCTCAATTTAACTTGCTGAAGCTTCCACACCTCTGACTTGTATGCTTTTAAGAGTGCTTATAATGTCCAATTCAAGAAATGTGTGTGTTTCACGCTCCAGACCTTTGCAGTTGCTATGACCATGCCACTGCACTGCAGCCTGGGCAACAGTGAGACCACTTTGGGAGGCCAAGGTGGAAAGGTCACTTGGGGTCAGGAGTTCGAGACCAGCCTGGCCAACATGGTGAAACCCATCTATTAAAAATACAAAGTGCCAGGCGTGGTGGGCGCATGCCTGTAATCCCAGCTACCGGGGAGGCTGAGGTGGGAGAAACTGCTTGAACCCGAGAGGCAGAGAGGTTGCAGTGAGCGAGATCGCATGCATCCAGCCTGGTGACGAGCTAGACTCTATCTCAAAAAAAAAAAAAAAAAAGTACACGTATAATTACGTCCACGTGATTGTTGACTGCCTCCTACTCCACCATATGTTCTGGGGATCAGGGCTGTCTGTTTTGCTCACCTGTATCCCCAATACTTAATGCTGGGCTCCTTGTTGGCCTTCAACATATATTTATCAGAGTTCAAGTCTCCTTTTACACGTTAAGAAGTTAGGACTGGCCGGGCGCAGTGGCTCACGCCTGTAATCCCAGCACTTTGGGAGGCTGAGATGGGCAGATCACCTGAGGTCGGGAGTTCGAGACCAGCCTGACCAACATGGTGAAATCCCATCTCTACTAAAAATACAAAAATTAGCGGGGCGTAGTGACGCATGCCTGTCGTCCCAGCTACTCGGGAGGCTGAGGCAGGAGAATCGCTTGAGCCAGTAAGGCAGAGGCTGTGGTGAGCTGAGATCGCGCCCCTGCACTCCAGCCTGGGCAACAAAACTGAAACTCCGTTTCAAAAAACAAAAACAAAAAAGAAGAAGTTAGGACCCAGATGGGGGGAGGAACTTATTAAGCAGCAATGATAAACGGAACCAGAACTGGAACCCATGACTCCAGACTAGCAAATGTTCTTTCCATTGTAGCAGCCCTACAGGGGCAAACACGCGCCCGCCATCCACCAGGAGCCTCATTCATTCATTTACTTTCACAGCACGCACCTTCCAGGCTCCCCAGCACGGGTACAGGTTTGAGGCGGGAACCAGATGAGGACGAAGGCAGAGATGCTGTTGGTACCAGGTCTGGCCTTGCACTCCGGCTCTGCGAACGTAATGCGCAGTCTTGCAAGCCTAGCCCCTGGGCATCAGGGCCGATTGCCCTGGGTATGCCTGGAGAGATGAACAGGGAACTCATCAGATGCCACAGCAGAAGCAAAGGCGTGGTACCTGGAGGCCCACTTCGTTCAGACTCACACGGAGTCCCGCACTCAGGGTGACCTGTCACCTTCTCTGTCACGTCCAGCATCACCTAGGATGAAGCAGAAGATGCAGGAAGCTTAGAGGCCGAGGCTAGGAGGCCAGATGAAGTGTCGTCGCCTGCCCCGGTCTCGGCCCCAGGGAGCCTGGCACCTCTCCAGCGCTGGCGCGTGAAGGTCGCAGGCCCACAGTCGAGCTTTTTTTTTTTTTTTTTTTGATACGGAGTTTCGTTCTTGTTGCCGAGGCTGGAGTACAATGGCGCGATCTTGGCTCACCTCACCGCAACCTCTGCCTCCCAGGGACAAGAGAGTCTCCTGTCTCAGCCTCCCGAGTAGCTCGGACTATAGGCGTGCGTAGAGACGGGGTTTCACCATGTTGGTGAGGCTGGTCGCGAACTTTGATCCACCCACCTTGGCCTCCCAAAGTGCTGGGATTACAGGCGTGCGCCACAGCGCCCGGCCCACAGTCGAGCTTTCAGAGCCCGCTGCGCGCCCATCAACGCGGCGCTGGAAGGAAAAGGCGGGCCGAGAGGCGGGGCTGGAGACCGAGTGTGGCCGAGGGAAGCCGAACTTTCCAGTTTCACTGAGGCTTGTTAGCCGCTGGGGGCGCCTTCGGGCCCGCCGGCTTCTGCGCATGCTCTTGACCCTCAGTCCCCCGGAGGAAAGTCTTTAGTCAGGAGCTGATTAGTGGATGAAGGCGGCTGATCTGTTTCGAAGCCTCTGTGTCGGGAAAGGCCAACGCTTTCATTAGCCAGCAGAAATGGGGTGGGGCGCGTTTGTAGTTGGGAATCCTGAGCCCGAGCTGTTGCTTGGAGGACTCGGGAGCAGCAGTAGATTTCGGCGTTACCAGGAGAGGTCTCACCAGGTCCCTGTTCCTTCACTTCCCAGAAGTGGGTCCTGGCCGTTCCCGGCGCCTTCATTTCCAGAAGGCGATTTTACACAGAGAAAGGAGAGGGAAGATTTGCTCTACCTTTGGCTCCTTACCAAATAGCTAAATCACGTGGGAAGCTGGTAAACAAAAACACAAAAATGAATGAAACAACTTGCCGGGCCCCTCCAAGGCCCACTGAACCAGCACCTCGGGGCAGCCACCAGGAATCTGTATTTTCATAAGCTCTTCTGATGAACCGGGGGATAAGTCAGTCAGGGCTGGAAACTCCCGGATCAGAGCAAACCCAGCTCCTCACTCAGCGCCTGAGGAAAAGATGCGTAGTCAATATTGTTTGAAAGAATGTGTTGTGTAAATGAATATATGAATGAAGAGCTGT
Organism: Papio anubis; assembly: GCF_008728515.1. Taxonomy (NCBI): domain Eukaryota; kingdom Metazoa; phylum Chordata; class Mammalia; order Primates; family Cercopithecidae; genus Papio; species Papio anubis. The sequence continues at coordinate 119,659,027 of NC_044982.1, read as the reverse complement.
CTTCAAACGTGGAAGGAAAAGTTAACCGTTTGATAAAAGGCGATATTGATAAACCTGGGAAAATGGGCTGTTGGTTGATTTGGGTGTAAATTTCCCACAACGTTTTTCTTTTTCTTCTTCTTTCTTTACTCCTCCTCCTCTCCCTCCTCCTCCCCCATCCCTCCTTTCCCCTCCTCCTCCTCTTTCTCTTCTCTTCTTTTTTTTTTTTTTGAGACAGGGTCTGACTGTCGCCTAGGATGGAGTGCAGTGGTGTGTGATCTCTGCTCACTGCAGCGTTGGGCGCTCTGGGGCTCAGCGATCCTCCGAGTAGCGGGATTACAGGCACATGCCACCATGACGGCTACTTTTTTTGGTCTTTTCTAGGGGTTTCACCATGTTGCTCAGGGTGGTCTTGAACTCCTGGGCTCAAGTGATCCTCCAGCCTTGGCCTCCCAAAGTGCTGGGATTACAGGCGAGGAAACCCTGCACCCAGCCCTTAATGTGTTTCATTCCACTATTTTATTAAAGACTGAAAAACCAGTTAATAATGTGGGGATTTTGAATTTCTTAAATTTAAAAACCACAGTTAATAATGTGGAGATTTTGAATTTTTTAAATTTAAAAACCACAGTTAATAATGTGGAGATTTTGAATTTTTTAAATTTAAAAACCACAGTTAATAATGTGGGGATTTTGAATTTTTTTGATTTACTTTTTTTTTTTTTTTTGAGACAGCGTCTTGCTTTGTCACCCAGGTCGGAGTGCAGTGGTGCAATCAAGGCTCCCTGCAGCCTCGACCTCCTGGGCTCAAGCAACCTTCCTGCCCCAGTCTCCAAGTACCTGAATTACAGGTGGTGAGCCACTGTGCCATCACTACAAGTTCCAATTTTTAGAAAAAAATTTTTAATGTTTTCTTCAGCCTGTTTGAGTTTGAATTACTACAATTTTTTTTTTTCTTTTGAGATGGAGTTTCGCTCTGTCGCCCAGGCTAGAGTGCGATCTCTGCTCACTGCAAGCTCTGCCTCCCGGGTTCACGCCATTCTCCTGCCTCAGCCTCTCGAGTAGCTGGGACTACAGGCACCTGCCACCATGCCCAGCTAATTGATTGTATTTTTAGTAGAGACAGGGTTTCACCATGTTAGCCAGGATGGTCTCGATCTCCTGACCTCGTGATCTGCCCACCTCGGCCTCCCAATGTGCTAGGATTACAGGCGTGAGCCGCTGCGCCTGACCAAAACTACTACAATTTTTTGAGGGTAATTTGGTCCTCTCTCTCAAAAGTGCACTTACCCTCTATCCAGGAATTTCATTTGCAGGAACCTATGCTATGTACAATTGCATTGAAGTATTGCTTGTATTAGAAAAAAAGTGTATGATAGGCAGATTGAATAAATGTTGATGTTTTCATGTAGCTATGTATAGGAATGCTGCTATGGAAAGACATCCAGGACACCTTGTTAAGGAAAAAGGTAAGTTGCCCCACCAGTATGCATAACATGACCCTATTTGAGTTAAAAAAAAATTATGTGCATATGTTTATAGTATTAAAAAACCCTGGGAGGATTCAAAAGTAATTACAACGATTAATTCTGAGGACAGGGATTGGATGAGGTGGAAGAAATATTTTTACTTTCCAGTTTATCCTTTCTATATTGCTTGAATTTTTAAAGACCATGAACATGCATTACTTTTCTAAATTAAAAACACTAGTTTTGATTTTTTAAAAATTGGAGAGGGTTTCATGTGGAAGAGAGACTCAACTTTCAAGTAGCTCTAGAAGGAAGAACTCTGACCAATTTTGAGACAGTTTTAGGTCAAAATAAGAAAAATAAGGAAAAGCTTTCTGGGTGTTAAGCTGAGGCTGGGATATGGAAGACAGTGTTGCTTCAGGAGGAAGCGAACTAGATGCTTCCTCCAGCTATGAGATCATGTAAGTCTTCTGGGACACAGGGTTAAATGCTCTTATATCAGACTACCTGGGTTGACTCAAATCCTATTGCCGCTAAATAGGGCTGTGTGACTTTGGGTGAGTTATTTAACCTCTCTGTGCCTCAGTTCCATCATATACATAGTAGGGATCATGTTGACACCTACCTCATAGAGTTCTTGTGGAATTAAATGAGATGGCACATATAAAACACTTAGCACAGCACTTTGGGAGGCCGAGGCGGGCGGATCACAAGGTCAGGAGATCAAGACCATCCTGGCTAACACGGTGAAACCCCATCTCTACTAAAAATACAAAAAAATTAGCCGGGCATGGTGGCGGGCGCCTGTAGTCCCAGCTACTCAGGAGGCTGAGGCAGGAGAATGGCGTGAACCCAGGAGGCAGAGCTTGCAGTGAGCTGAGATTGCGCCACTGCACTCCAACCTGGGCGACAGAGCGAGACTCCGCCTCACAAAAAGAAAAACAACAACAAAAAAACACAAAAACACTTAGCATAGTTCCTGTTCAAAAACTGTTGAGCGTTTCTTTGCTATCTCATATAAATTGGTGGCTAAAAAGTTAAAAAGTGGCTGGGTGCGGTGCCTCACTCCTTTGGGAGGCTGAGGAAGGTGGATCACTTGAGGCCAGGAGTTGGAGACCAGCCTGGCCAACATGGCAAAAACCCATCTCTACTAAAAATACAAAAATGAACCGGGTGTGGTGGTGTGTGCCTGTAATCCCAGCTACTCAGGAGGCTGAGGCATGAGAATCGTTTGAACCCTGGAGCTGGAGGTTGCAATGAACTGAGATCGCGCCACTGCACTCTATCCTGGGTGACAGAGAGAGACTCTGTCTCAAAAAAAAAAAAAAAAAAAAAGGAAATCAAAGAAGCAGTTTCTACAATTAGAAAGGCTGTTTTATTTTTACACCCTTTATTTATGGGGAAGGTCAAATATTGGATTTTCAGAATTAATGGAATTTTTGTGTTGGTACAATTTCATGTACGCTGGATTGCTTTGCTGGGAAAAGGAATGTTTGTTTTTCAGATGCTGGCTCAGTGTTGCCCCATAGTGGCCAACCCTGGGAAGGGCTACTGGGGTTGACCCCTTCACGCTAGAGTGCTTCTAGGCTGGGGTGTGAGTTCCACAGTCAGGACTGTGTGGCTGCTTGGCTGAGGGATGAGTGAGTCAGTCCACACCTTAGTAAGGAAAGCATGTTTGTGTGCCCTCCCATGACCCAGCCAAGAGGAAACCAAGAGCACTTTAATATGGTCTTCCCTCCCTTGTAATTTACTTAGCACGCTTGACTTCGCCTCTTAAAACGCTCATTTCTTGTTTAAAAACAAAGAAGGATGTCACTGAATCACTGTGCAATCTGGCGCACCCTTGGTTTTCCTCAAAGGTTGTTGGAAGAAAAGGCCACATGAAAACCATTTCTGCTTTTGCCAGAAAACTTGAGCAGGCTGTTATGTTGTTTGGTCTCCTAAATAAGGTCTCATGTGAAAAATTCTTGTAAAATTTAGGGGCAGGAGAAAGTTTGTGTCCTCTTGGGCATTAGTCCGCATCCTGCTGTATGATAATGAGAGCTCTGTGACTTCACACTCTCTCTTCTCTGCTTCAGCTGCTGAGAAATTCAGTACCAGACCAGATGCCCAATCTCAGTAATTAAATTAACCCAAATGGATAAGGTATTTACCTCCTCTTCCTTTTCTTGGCACCGATTTTTAAAATAAAAATTTTGGCAGCTCTTTTATTGACTTTACTGCATAGTTGTACTTTGATCTATATTCTTAAATTCTTTTGAGAAAGAGGAAAGGAATTCTCAAATTAAATGAAAAATTGAATATTGGAAGGTTTTATTCTGGTGGCACGTTAAATGAGATAATATTAAGTTAGTGGTTGTACTTGGGTTTTGAGACTCATAAACTTATAGGTCCAAGATTTCAGGTCATAATTTTTCTTTACTTGGAAAAATGAGAACCTTATGCATATCAAGCTGTCAAAGAAGTTGTAGGGTGTGGTGAAAAGATAGAAAACAGTTCAGGCTTGTTTTTCATTTGTTTGTTTGTTTGTTTGTTTGTTTTGGAGACGGAGTCTCTCTGTCACCCAGGCTGGAGTGCAGTGGAGTGATCTCTTCTAACTACAACCTCCACCTCCTGAGTTCAAGCGATTTTCCTGCCTCAGCCTCCCAAGTAGCTGGGACTACAGGTGCACACCACCACACCTGGCTAATTTTTGTACTTTTAGTAGAGATGGGGTTTCACCACAAGGCTTATTTTTTATCCACTATCACCAAGGATAATATTGAATCAGTGTGAACATTTAGAGACTGAAAAAGCTAGAAGCCCTATGTGGACCCAAAATATTTTCCCACTGCTGTCATTTCAGACATGCCACCATTAGGGCTTCATTTCCCTGTAGTCTTCTTTAAATACCAAAACTGCCCTGGGAAGGTTAAGACGTCAGTTTCTTCATACTTCAGAGCAAATGGGATTGATTCCCAGGTCCTCCTTTCTGTGGACTGGGTTTTTGCCTCCTCACCAAGAGAAAGGGCTTCCCGGGCGAGCAGAGGCTGCTGGGTAAGAGAGACTTAGTTCTGTTTCAACAAGCTGTGTGGCCTTTGACAAGCCCCCTGGCCTCTCTGGACCTTGGTGTCCTCATGTTGCCATGAAGGGCTTTTGAGGATGCTCCAGCTCCCACATGGCCAATCCTGACTCCCCTCCCAGGGCTCCTGATGGACCCTGCGGCCGGTGCCAGTGGAGTCACCTTCCAGCCTGGCGGGGCGCTTCAGCTCCTTGCTCTGTTGACTCTCAAGTAAAGCCTTTCTTGTGTTTACTCAGCAAAGATTCTTTTAAGACAGGCTAAGCACACGGTTTACTCTGCTAACAAGCCTTGGCATTTATTGTGAGGACCTGTGTTGACTTATTCTCGAATCTCCATTGACATTCACTGAGAAACGTTAACGCAAACACAAGGAGACATCCTGGGAGCTCTGAGGCCCGACGTTGTGCTGGGGAAGGCGCTCCAGAAAGGGCCATCCTTTCTGTTTTGGTTAGAATCACCTTGAGAGTTAAAAATAACAATAATATAGGCACCATAAGAGATTCTAATGATCTCCTTTTAGTTTTTTGGTTCAGTATCTGAACACTTTTGCTAAAGGTCTCTGGAAAGCTCCCTGTGTTAATTCTGGATGAGACTATGTCTGTGCCGGTCACTTCCTGAGCCTCCTTCCATGTGCATAGGCCTGCTGCGTGCTGGAGACCCACGGCACAGCCGCCAAGTGCCCCTGTGTAGCTCTGTGATCTTGGGACAGTCACTTCCTCCCTCTGGTTGTCAGTCTTCTCATCCTCAAGGTGAGGGGACGCTGTCTCCACGCTCATCTCCCCAGCTAGACCGGGGCCTCAGGCCTGAGCCCAGGGCCTAAGAGCCCTAAGAAATGTTTGCTGAATAAATGAATGAATAAGCCGCATTAGCCAGTCTCTCCGGGCTTGCTCTGACATCTTGCGCCTGAATCCTCCCCCATTGCAGGCTCTGCTTTGAGTCATAGTCTGACAAGATCTGCTAATGGGGTCACTGCAGACAACCACAGAGCCTCAGCATCTGACTCATACGCTGTGGCTGCCAAGTGGTTTCACCTGCCTCTGCCTCTCTCCTCCCTGCCTCTCATCCAAGCTGATGCTTGTAAAGGAAACAGCTTTCAGGTGAGGGGCCTGTGTATTTGGTTTGTCTTTGTTGCCTGGAAACTGTTGACATCCTGAGACATTCTGTTGCCTTCACTGGGTAATGAAAAATTGATTACTTTTCTCTCTGTCAACAAATTATAGCCCATTCCCCTTGGCTGGGAATGGGTGAGAAGTGTGTGCGTCTTGCTCTGTGGCTGTTTGCTTGCTTTCAAGAAGTTGGGTTTGCTTGACTTAGAAGTGGGGGTAGGGCCCAGAGCAGAGGGACAGGATGAGTGGCTGTGGGGGAGGCTGTCAGGGAGAGGACTCTCCTTACTTCCCTTGAGTGCTCCCTCACTTCCAGCAAATGCCTTCGCCCAACTGACCCATGGCACTTCTCCCCTCTGCAGTGTCCTCTCTGCTCAGCCTGCTCAGAAGCCTTCTTGAGTCTCTCCAGCCCTGGGGACAGCCTGAGATACACAGCTAATACCATTTCCTCTGTGTTCTGCTCTGTGTGGTGTTTCCTCTGGACTGTGCACTGGGCTGGCATCCCCTGCCTGAGGGGATGGGCAATAGATCTACCCAGAGGAGCTCAGCATGCTAGATTTAGAAGGGACCTCAGAGAGCATCCAGCCCTGTTGGTTTTACATTTGTGGAAGAGGAAGTTCAGAGCACAGGTGACGTGGCTGTGGCCACATAGCTAAGGTGATAACAGAGTATGGCTTCTTGACTCCCAGTCTGGTGGGATGAAGGTCGTCAGTTTGGTACTCACTGTCCTTGGTGGAATATAAAAGTCATGGGATGGCCCTCACTCCAGGAACATATCAAACACTCAGCAAAAGGGGACAGAGACTGGGCAAGAGTGGACAGAGGCCTGGGGTCTTTCCGTGGGGAGCGTGGTGACTTGGCCACTCAGCAGGGATGGAGGTGGTGGAGCTCATGTGAGAGAAGCTTTCAAAAGGTAGTGTTGAGAGAACAGTGAAGAACAGGCTTTGCGAGTGCGGCCTGATGTGTAGGCTTGGCGAAGTCCTCTCCTTTCCCGACTCCACCTTTGGTGCCTTCATGCCTTGCTCCCCAGAGCGGGGACAGTGTGTGGGCCCCACAGCCATAGGAGAGCAGAACTGCCCAGGGTAGGAGGTCACAGCCTCAGGCCGCCTGGTCACCCTCCTGCAGCCTTCTTGGCCCCAGGTGAGATCTGTAGATCACCCCATAGGCTCAGCCTTGCCCCCAGCCTCAGGGGAGCCCGTGCTTGCAACAGGAGAAGTAAGGGCTCTCTGAGATTCCCTGAGCTATCACTCCCGGCTGGCCCTACTTTAGACCTGCCTTGCTCCAGGAAAGGATCTTACACTTCGCTCTAGGGCCCCAGGCCTGCCTGGACATCTCTGAGTCAGCTTCAGGGGATCATAACTTTAAGCCTCTGGTTCTTCACTGATTCTTGTACTCAGGCATTTCTTGAGTTCCTTAGTCCTTGGGTGTCAGGCTGGCTTAGGAGCAGCCAGTTGGAGGGCTCTGGACGTGTTTTGCTTGCTTTACATCAATGGTGGACTGGGGCTGGGGCTGGGAACTGGGCTTTATCACTGATGTCATTTAGAATTGCCAGCGCATGGTCAGGATAAGAAGCAGACTAGCTCCTCCTCCTCCTCCTCCTCCTCCTCCTCCTCCTTCTTTTTTTGAGACAGAGTCTTGCTCTGTCGCCCAGGCTGGAGTGTAGTGGTGTGATCTCGGCTCACCGCAACCTCCGCCTCCTAGATTCAAGCAATTCTCCTGCCTCGGCCTCCTGAGTAGCTGGGATTACAGGTGCCCACCACTACGCCAGGATAATTTTTGTATTTTTAGTAGAGATGGGGTTTTACCATATTGACCAGGCTGGTCTTGAACTCCTGACCTCAGGTGATCCACCCGCCTTGGCCTTCCAAAGTGCTGGGATTACAGGCGTGAGCCACCATGCCCAGCCCAGACTGGCTTCTACTTAGTTTTATCACTATTGTCACATTCTCTACAGACTCTTTGCCTGACCCTGAGGGATGGACCTTTCTGCCCCTCACCCCCACCCCAGGTATACCACTGGTAGGTATAAAGGTTTTTACATACTTATTTCTTTTTAAAATAAACCTTATTTTTTAGAACAGTTTTAGGTTTACAGCAAAATTGAGCAGAAGGTACAGAGATTTCCCATATATCACCTACCCCTACAACATGCACAGCTTCTCCCCCCATCAAAAACCTACAGGGAGTGGTCCATTTGTTACAGTCCATGAACCTACATTGATACATCATCATCTCCCAAAGTCCATAGTTTCCATGAGAGTTTGCCCTTGGTGCTGTGTATTCTGTGCATTTGGAAAATGTGGAATGACATACATCCATCATTGAGGCATCACAGAGCAGTCTCACTCCCCTAAAAGTCCCCTGCGCTCCACCTGTTCATCCCTCCCTCCCCCCAACCCTGGCAACCACTGATCTTTTTACCGTCTCCATAGTTTTGCCGTTTCCAGAATGTCATCTAGTTGGAATCGTGCAGTCTGTAGCCTTTTCAGATTGGCTTCTCTCACTTAGTAATGCGCATTTAAGGTTCCTCCATGTCTTTTCATGGCTTGGTAGCTCATTTCTTTTTAGCACTGAATAATACTCCACTCTCTGGTTGTGACACGGTTTATCCATTCATTTACTGAAGAACATCTTGGTTGCTTCTAAGTTTTGGCAATTATGAATAAAGCTGCTATAAACACCTGTGTGCAGGTTTTGTGTGGATATATGTTTTTTTTTTTCCAACTCCTTTGGGTGAATACCAAGGAGCATGATCAGTTTAAAATTGTAAATTTTAAAAATTTAAAAATTTAAAATTTAGAATTAAAAAAATTGGGAAGCAGGTGAGGCATGGTAACTGATGCCTATAATTTCAGCACTTTGGGAGGCTAAGGTGGGAGGCATGCTTGAGCCCAGGAGTTTGAGACCAGCCTGGACAACAAAGTGAGACCCCCATCTCTACAGAAAAATTAAAAAGTTAGCCGGTTGTGGCAGTACACACCTGAAGTCCCAGCTACTTGGGAGACAGGGGCGGGAGGATCTCCTGAGCCCAGGAGGTTGAGGCTGCAGTGAGCCATGGTTATTCCACTGCACTCCAGTCCAGGCAACAGAGCAAGACTGTCTCGAAAAAAATAAATCTGGAAACATTTCCCAAGTTGTGGGTTTCTGGTTTCTTGTTAAACATTGGAGGATCTGGATGGTATCTGTCTGATGGTGCAGTCAGGCACCGCTGCTGCTGTTCTTTTGGGTTGGGCATGTGCCGCCTCTTCAACTCCTCACAGCCCCCACCTCCTGTAGTCTTTACCCTGCCACGTCCGCAGTCATGCCTGGCCATTTGAGTTTGCAATCCCTGGAGGAGATAGTGTAACACTTCTCAGGTGGGGGACCTTGGGGATGGTCCCACCGCGTCACTACCTGTCCCTGGTGGTCCTGGATTTGGTAGATGTGGTTTAGGTGCCCTGGAGGTCCCTGTAGCAACGTGTGATTTTCCTGTGGCCTGGTTTTGACGTGAGCGTGCCACAAGGTTGGTGGAATGGAGTGAATTGCTGACAAGCTAGTGAGTGGGCCTAGCCTGCCACCTGCCACCCAGCTCTCAGTACCCCAGTCGGGCTTGGTTCCGTTCCCAGAATCCAGTCTTGATGATTTGCCTGACAGTCGGCTCCTTCCCAGGTGCAGGGGTTTGTTTCATTTCTGCTTCCCTTCTATGGACTGGACTCATTTGTCTACTAACTCATTCACTCATTGAATTATTCAACATGTATCCACGAATTATCTATTGGACAAACACTGCTTTAGATGTCAGAGATGCAGAGATTAATTAGATCAAGTCCTAATTCCTAAAAGTCTCTTATCTGGTGGAATAAAGACCCTTCAAGGGTTATACTGTATTTAGGAGGTCTGTGTAAGGAGCAGCAGCTGTCAGGAGGCAAGGGCAGGGCAAAGGGGTGGGCTTGTGTGGGAAGGTGTTAGGGAGGCTTCCTGGAGGAGGAGATGTTTTGGCTGCAGAGAAAGCTGCTCTTAAACAACATGGAGTAGCTAGATAAACATCCATGGAACTGCAGGGATGTGGTGTGGTTGGAACTGAATGTAAGGAGAGAGGCAGTGGGAGAGAGGACTGGGTGAGGGCCAAGCTCAGAGTAGCCCTGCCCGATAGAAATAGGATGAGCCGCCTCGGTGATTATAAACTTCCTAGGGCCACATTCAAAAACGCAAAAGGACACAAGCTAAATGACTTTTATTTTATTATTATTTTTTTTTGAGGCAGAGTCTCACTCTTGTCACCCAGGCTGGAGAGCAGTGGCACAATCTCGACCCACTGCAACCTCCACCTCCTGGGTTCAAGCGATTCTTCTGCCTCAGCCTCCTGAGTAGCTGGGATTACAGGTGCCCTCCACCATGCCAAGCTAATTTCTTTTTGTATTTTTAATAGAGATAGTGCTTCACCACGTTGGTCAGGCTGATCTCAAACTCCTGACCTCAAGTGATCCACCCACCTCGGCCTCCCAAAGTGCTGGGATTACAGGCACCTGGCTCAATTTTTTTTTAACATGGAGTCTCACTCCATTGCCCCAGCTGGAGTGCAGTGGCACTACCTCAGCTCACTGCAGCCTCCACCTCCTGGGTTCAAGCGATTCTCCTGCCTCAGCCTCCTGAGTAGCTGGGATTACAGGCACATGCCACCGACCATGCCCGGCTAATTTTTGTATTTTTTTTAGTAGAGACAGGGTTTCACCATGTTGGTCAGGCTGGTCTCAAACTCTTGACCTTGTGATCCACCCACCTTGGCCTCCCAAAGTGCTGGGATTACAGGCATGAGCCACCGCACCCGGCCTTGAGCCACTGTGCCTAGCCTACCTGGCTCAATTTTAATAATGCATTTTATTTAACTCAATATATCCAAAATATTGTCATTTCAACATGTGGCACTAGCCACATTTCAAGTGCTCAATGGCTACATGGACTAGTGGCTACAGTAGTGATGGGACATTCTTCTAGAACATTCTTTTTATTTTTATTTTTGAGAAGGTCTAATTCTTTCACCCAGGCTGGAGTACAATGGCATGATCTTGGCTCACTGCAGCCTCTGCCTCTGCCTCTTGGGTTCAAGTGATTCTTGTACCTCAGCCTTCCAAGTAGCTGGGATTACAGGCTCACGCCCCCACGCCTGGCTAATTTTTGTATTTTTAGTAGAGATGGGGTTTCGCCATGTTGACCAGACTGGTCTTGAACTCCTGATGTCAAGTGATCCGCCCACCTCAGTCTCCCAAAGTGCTGAGATTACAGGCATGAGCCACCATGCCCGGCCTCTCTAGAATGTTCTTTATCCTCAAGCCTCAAGGAGGGAGTGACACAGTAGGGTTTTGTTGAAGAAATACCCTCCAGCTCCTGGAAAAGTGGGAAGGTACCTGAGGGAGGGAGGCGGGGAGGCCCGTGGAGGCAGTGCAGGAAGCACCGACCTAGGCATGAGATGGAGAAGAAAGCTCAGGTATGAAGCAGGACTGTTTTTTAATGACTGTCTCCCAAGGAAGTTGTGATTCAGCCTCCTGAGAAGATGTGACATCAGCAGGAATCCCAACTCCTCATGAGAGCCCCAGAATTGTCTTGAGCCCTAAGATAAGGATATAAATTTAGGGAAGTCATCACAGATAATTTTGCCCTCAAACTCAGGGTCCTTGACTGGGCACGGTGGCGCATACCTCTAGTCCCAGCAATTCGGAAGATCAAGGCGGGAGGATCCCTTGAGCCCAGGAGGTCAAGACTGCAGTGAGCTGTGATTGCACCACTGCACTCTAGCCTGGGTGACAGAGCAAGACCCTGTCTATAAATAAAACAAAACAAAAAGCCACCCAGGGTGCCACCATCCGCAGCACCATGTCAGGTTCAGATCCCATCTCTCCCTCCCAGTCTGCATTTCCAGAGGCCATCTTGACTCCTTGACTCAGACAGCATCCACCTTTCTGCTCTCTACCTGTCCCTCACAGATGGAGAGGGCTGAGCTCAGGGGCTGACTTTGAGCCACTGTCCCTGGGGCTCTGTCTTTGTCCTGAGCTACCCCTCAGCTCCAGCTGCAGATCTAGAGCTCACCCTGAGTCAGCAGTGGGACCTGAGTCTCAAAACAGCAGAGGAGTCCTGGCTGTCTGCTGAGGCAGCACACGAGGAAACGGATTCCTCGTGCTGGCCGTGTGGCCTCTGGCCTGTCATTTGTCCTCGTTGGACCCATGCTTCTCACAGCATAGTCTGTGGGCCGCATTGGCTCCCAAAATATTGTTACTTGTCTATATGGAGACAGGTACAGTAAGTCCCTGCTGAGAATGTAAAAGTAAGCATAGAGAAACTTTTGGCAGGGTGCAGTGACTCAAGCCTGTAATCCCAGCACTTTGGTAGGCCAAGAGGAGAGGATCGCTTGAAGCCAGGAGTATGAGACCAGCCTGGGCAACATGGCGGAATCCTATCTCTACAATAAATAGCCAGGCGTGGTGGTACAGGCTACTCAGGAGGCTTAGGTGGGAGGACCCCCTGGGTGGGGAAATGGGGAGACATTGGTCAAAGGGTAAAAGTTTCAGTTAGACAGAAGGAATACCTTTTTTGAGGTCTATTGCACAGCATGGCAACTGTCCTTAATAATAATGTATTGTATATTTCAAAATTGTTAACAGTGTAAATTTCAAATGTTCTTACCACAAAAATTATTTGGTAAGCGAGATGATGGATTTGTTAAAATTAGCTTGACTTTATCATTCCACATTGTATACATATATCAAACATCACATCAGATCCCAAAAATGTATGCAATTAATAATAAAAAATTATAAACAGGAACAAAAGACCAGTGGCAACCTGGTCCTTCTTCAGAGAGGGCTTGGGAAGTTCTGCCTCGACCCCCTTTCCAATGGGGTGAAAAGGGAGGTGAGCCTTGCAGTTCTTCTTTCGGGCAGGAGGGGGCGGCAGATACACGGGTAATCCATCTTTCCCTTCGGGACCGGTTCCTTCTTTCTCCAATCTTCCTCCATTTGACACCTTCCGGATGCTGGGGACACAGGGAGAAAGAGAGGCTTTCTCCTTCTTCTTGTTTTGCCTCAGTCCAGGGCAACGCCACCAGGGACAGTGTCCAGGAGGGCCATCTACATGGAGATGACACAAAACATGACCCCTGCCAGGGACTCTCCTCCCAGGAGGTGTAGCTACTTGACTTGAGTGTTTAGCAGAGGCCTGAGTCAGGCTTTCTGGGTTCGAATCCTAGCTCCTTCTCTAGCTGCTGTGAGACGTAGGAAAGTCAGTCACTCCAAAGCCCAGCTTCCTCAAGTGTAAAGGGGGCGTGTTAATGGTAGCTGCCCTACAGGGTTATTGGGGGATTAAAGGATAATTCTGTTTTTTGTTTTTTGTTTTTTGTTTTTTTTTTTAGATGGAGTTTCACTCTTGCCCAGGCTGGAGTGCAATGATGTGTTCTTGGCTCACTGCAACTTCCGCCTCTCAGGTTCAAGTGATTCTCCCACCTCAGCCTCCCAAGTAGCTGGGATTACAGGCGCATGCCACTATGCCTGCTAATTTTTTTGTATTTTTAGAAGAGATGGGGTTTCACCATGTTGGTCAGGCTGGTCTCAAAGTCCTGACCTCAGGTGATCTGCCCACCTCGGCCTCCCAAAGTGCTGGGATTACAGGTGTGAGCCACTGCACCCAGCAGGAGATAATTCTTAGAGAGCCCTTAGTACTGTGCCTGGCCTGTACAGACGCCTGCCCAAGCAATGTGTGCATTATTGTGACAGTCTCATCCTGCTTGCTTTCAGCTCCTGTGAGGTTGAGAAATGTCACTCTTCTCTGATAGGCGCTTTTCCTGAGGGCAGCCTGTTCCACCAGTCACTCTGATTGTTGGACCCTTTGACATAGTGAGATTTGGCTCAGTCCTAACCTCCTCCAGGAAGTCTGCCGAGATGAACCCAAGTCCTAAGAGCCTCCTCGCTGTAGCCTCATTTTTTCAATGATTAATTTGTCTAATTTCTTCCTTCTGCATGTCTCCCCAGCCCTGCACAGACTCTGCACATTTCATAGTGTACAAGGCGTTGTCCTAGCCATCTTGCTGCTGGAAGACACTGTGAGGGTTGCAAGCCTGGCACCAGGAGCCAGGCTATCTGGGTTGGAATCCTGTCTCCACATCTGGCCAGCTATGTGGCTTTGGGCAAGTTGCTTGACTCCTCTGGGCACCCAGCCCTCCGTTTCCCTATTCTATCTTGCATATTACTGTGATATGAGTGAAGTAGTGCAGGTGAAGGCCAGGTACCTGCACTGAGCAAGTGCCCAATAATCCCAGCACTTAGGGAGGCCGAGGTGGGTGGATCACTTGAGGTCAGGTGTTTGAGACCAGCCTGCCCAACATGGTGAAACCCCATCTGTACTAAAAATACAAAAATTAGCTGGGCGTGGTGGCAGGCGCCTGTAATCCCAGCTACTTGGGAGGCTGAAGCACGAGAATTGCTTGAACCTGGGAGGTGGAGATTGCAGTGAGTTGAGATCGCACCACTGCACTCCAGCCTGGATGGCAGAGTGAGACTCTGTCTCAAATAATAATACTAATAATAAATTTAAATAAATAAATAAATAGATAAAAATCAGGCCAGGTGTGGTGGCTCATACCTGTAATCCGAGCATTTTGGGAGGCCAAGGCACGTGGATTACTTGAGGAGTTCAAGACCAGCCTACCCAATATGGTGAAACCCTGTCTCTACTAAAAATACAAAGAAAATTAGCCAGGCATGATATCACGTGCCTGTAGTCCCAGCTACTTGGGAGGCTGAGGCAGGAGAATCACTTGAACTTGGGAGGCAGAGGTTTCAGCGAGCCAAGATTGTGCCACTGCAATCCAGCCTGGGCAACAGAGCGAGACTCCATCTAAAAAAAAAAAAAAAAAATTCAGCAGATGAGAACACTGAAGCTCAGGAAGGAGAAGAGCTTGATTATTAAGTACCTACCAAATGCAGGGCGCTGGATAGATACACTCTCTCATTTTTTCCTCCCAGAAGAAAGGTAGATACTTTTGTCTCCATTTTGCTCCTGAGAGACTCAGTTGCACAAGTCTGCAGGACCAGGGAGAACAGGAGTTGTTCCTGATATGAAGCATCTGACAGTATCTGATACAAAGTCTAGAGTTCCTCTTTGCCTGTTTCGTGATGGAAGGGTAAAAAGATGTGGGTTTTTGGGGGTCCCCTAGGCATAGACCTAGAAGGCCAGAAACAAACATTTATTTTCCTCTCTGTTTTGCCTGAAAACCCAGGAGTGCTTTCAAGAGGATAAAGGTGTTAGTGGGAAAGTGGGGGTCTCATTCGAGGACCCCCTAGGGTCTCTTGTAACAGGCAGTCCTGCAGCATTAAAGGCTCTTGCAGAAGAGCGTGGGAGTGAGCAGCAGGGGGCGCTACGACCTCGGCGGAGAGAGGCGGCATCCCTGGGGAAACAGACCCCGGGCTTTGAGTGCTTAGGGGCAAAGCTCAGCCTGAGATAGGCAGGCAGCAGCACCCCAGCCCGCTCACCCACTCAGGAAACTTGAACCTGAGAGCTGAGCGCTAGAGAGGCCTCCCGAAATCAAGATCAGTATGGTCATTGCAAGCACTGGCTTTGGAGTTTGTGGATTTGTAATTGAAAATCCACTCAGCACTTTCTAGTTATGTGACCTGGGCAGGTACTTAACCTCTTGGAGCCTCAGTGGCCTCATTGAACAAAAATGAACACCTGTTTCATGGGGCTCTCAGGAGGATCAAGGCAATGATGCGTGTAAATTTCTTAGCATAGTGTCTGGCATCTATGAGCACTCAGTGAAGGACAGCCAGTGTTTCTATTAAGGGTCATGTGATTTGCAGGGTAGTCCCAAAGAGGCGAGGCCCCTGCCCTGCAGTGTCTAGAGCCCCTGTGCTGCTGTGGACACCTGCTTTGTCTTCAGTGGGGCTCACTTTCTGGGATACTGGACTGTCTGAGCCTCTTTCTGCCAAGCAAACTGCCCATGCCCTCACAGCCCTGCTTGTCTCCAGATGCCTAAGACTCCCATTTGGGCCAACAGGTTTGCTGGAGGTCAGTGGGGAGGAGGAGGGCAGTGTGGTCCCTGCTCTGCTATGAACTTGCTAAGGCCTGTGTTGCCTGGAATAAGTCCCTTGCCCTCTCTGGGCCTCGATTTCTTCGTTTCGATCTAGAGGAGCTGCAAGAGATAAGTGTTGGGATCCCTCTCAGCCCAGCCTCAGCATCCTATGAGTATGTCCCCATCCAGGAAACATACGTGCATTTTAATGGAGCCCTTTGCTAGCTAAATGTGAAAGTGTGGTTTGAGGTAAAGAACAGATAGACTTCTAGCTAAGGCCCATGGACGAGAGAGCTTGTGGACAACTTTTCTCAGTGAAGAAGTGGCATGGGCCTTCCACACTGTCCAACATGCCCTTCCTGTGTCTCTCCTGAATGTCATTGTCCCCAGGATCAGGGTTCCTATCCTCTCTCCACACCACCCAGCACAGTCTGCTGTAAGAAAGAAAAGAATAATTTTCCCTAAGGCACGAATGACTGGTAGGGCTGGAGCTACCCATTCTGAGGAGATTTGAACTTGGGCAGGAATAGAGTGTTTTATCCAGATAATTAGACTCTATTTATGGAGTCCCAGCAAGAGACTTTGAAACTGGAAGGATGTCGCCTCCATTCAAGTCACAGCAGCCTCATTCCCTGGCTTTGCTTGGGCAGGTGCAGCGGCCAGCACAACTGATTCAAAAGAAAGCCTGTGGCACACAGAACGAAGAAGAATGAAGACACTGGATGTCATCAAAATCACAAACTTTTGTGCTTCAAAGGACACTGTCAAGAAAGTGAAAGATTTTCCCACATAATAGAAGAGAATATTTGCAAGTTATGTATCTGACAATAAACTTGTATCCAGAATATATAAATAACTCTTACAACTCAACAACAAAAAGACAAATGCCCAATTTAAAAATGGGCAATGGACTTGAAAAGACATTTCTCCAAAGGAGATATACAAATAACCGACAAGCACATGAAAATAGCTTGGTGTCATTAGTCATTAGGGAAATGCGAATTGAAACCACAATGAGATACCACTTCATACTCACTAGGATGGCAATTATTAGAAAGATGGATAACAATAGGTGTTGACGAGGATGTGGGGAAATTGGAGCCCTCAGTGGGTGGGACTGCAGCCACTTTGGAAAAACAGTTTGGCAGTTACTCAAAGAGTAACACAGAGTTACCATATGACCTAGCAATTCACTCCTAGGTGTATACTTATGAGAATCAAAAACAGATCTACACAAAACCTCCTATGTGAATATTCATAGCAGCATTACTCATAATAGCTAACAAGAGGAAATACTGTCCATCAAATGACGAATTGATAAATTAGTATATATCCATACAATGATTTGAATAAATGAGTTTGGCCACTAAAAAGAAATGATGCACTTATACAGGCTACGACGTAGATGAATCTTGGAAATATTATGCTAAGCGAAAAACCCAGAGACACAAAAGGCCACATACTGTATGATTCCATTAATGTGATGTCCAGAATAGACAAATCCATAGAGACGGAAGTGGATAAGTGGTTGCTGGGGCTTGAAGGAGAGGGGGATGGGGCATGACAACTAATAGGTATAGGGTTTCTTTTGAGGGCAATGAAGATGTTCTAGAATTAGATAGTAGTGATGGTTGTACAACTTTGTGAATGTACTAAAAACCACTGAATTGTACACTTTAAAGAGCAAATTTTTATGATATTAGAACGCTATTGCAATTTTTTTTGTTTAAAGAAAGCTCATGGAAGCTGGATGTGGTGGCTCTCGCCTGTAATGGGAGGCTGAGGTGGGAGGATTGCTTGAGTTCAGGAATTCAAGACCAGCCTGGGCAACATAGCAAGGCCTTGTCTCTGCTAAAAATTAAAAAAAAATAGCTGGGTGTGATGGTGTGTGCCAGCTACTCAGGAGACTGAGGTGAGAGGAGTGCTTGAGCCTAGGGGGTTGAGGCTGCAGTGAGTCATGCCACTGCATATAATTGTGCTTGTAATTCTAGCAATTTGGGAGGACAAGGTGGGCAGATCACTTTGGGTCAGGAGTTTGGGACATTAACAAGCAGTTGCTCTGTAAACAAGAACCTGGACTCTCTTAGTGCCAGCAACAGCCAAGAGGCACCGCCCATTTCATTGTCACTCCAGCCTGGGTGACAGAGTGAGACCTCGTCTCAAACTGCACCCACGTCTCACAAAAAAACAAACTAACAAAGCTCATGGAAAGAATGGGGAAGTTCTTGAAACCTTCAACAAATAATAAATGCCCCATCCCCACACCCAACCCACAGCTACCCTAGTATATATGGTGACTGTTCTTTAGGGCACATTTTCCATGCAGACGGAAATGCCCTGGGCGGCCCTTTAAAAATGTATGTGTAGGGTATTTCTGGTGGGCACGATGTTAAGAGACAACTGCTGGCATAATTGAGTGACCTGTGAGAAACCAAGGGTATGAGACACTGCAATGCGTGGGCCATCTCACAATGAGGGACTGTCGTGCATTCCACGTGACTTTCGAATGTCTCTTAGGACACTGATGTAGATTAGATGATTATCTAATCTAAAAACTCAACTTTGCTTTACATAATAAACATCAGACATATGTGCAAGGCTTTAACACACACCAAATTTTCCAAGAATATCGCTGCCGTGTCAGTTGGGAAGACCGCACGGCATCTCCTGTTGAATGTCCGTAATCTATCCCCCAAAATAAGTTGTTCTGTGTGAAAATGCTTCTGGGAACATATTTCCTTTCCTTTCATCTCTTTTTGTTTATTGTCTTTCCATTATTCTTAAAGGGAAAAAAGTTATATTGTTATTGGTTAACCCAGTCCCTTAACCAATTTCCTAACATCTAACTAAAATACAGTAAAATGCTTATATTTGTAACAAACAGTCATACTAGGTTGTAAGATGCTTAAAGCTTTGCTTCTTGGTCACCACGTAATTGATATAGACATGAACAAGCAGGTACTCTGTAAACAGGAACCTGGACTCTCTTAGTGCCAGCAACAGCCAAGAGGCACTACCCACTTCATTGTCACTCTCATGTTATTTATTTATTTATTTATTTGAGGTGGAGTCTCGCTCTGTCAGCCAGGCTGGAATGCAGTGGCTCAATCTCAGCTCTCTGCAACCTCTGCCTCCCGGGTTCAAGTGATTCTCATGCCTTAGCCTCCTGAGTAGCTGGGATTACAGGTGTGTGCCAACACACCCAGCTAATTTTTGTATTTTTAGTGAAGACAGAATTTCGCCATGTTGGCCAGGCTGGTCCCAAACTCCTGGCCCAAAGCGATCTGCCCGCCTTGATCTCCCAAAGTGCTAGAATTACAAGCACAAGCCACTGCGCCTAGACACCACTTTCATGTTTTTCAAAACGTAACTTAATTCAGACAGTCTATTAATTGTATTTAGAATGTACCTTAATTATCTTCCTGTACATTATTTCTTTTAAAAAAGTTATATTGAATTTTGGAGACATATACACATATTTTTCCCCATGTAAATACCAACCAGAAAGCACTGGAGTGACGATACGTATGTTCTGTTAAGGAGTGGTTGTGCAGGGAGAGTGTTAACCGGGGTGGAGTTCTGCAGGTAGACCTGAACTTTGTTTCTCTGAGCACAGGAGGGAGTATGATTCTCTAGTCCTGCTGCAGCTTGAAGGACTTTGGAGAATGTCTCATTCTTTTTCAGTTCACAGGGAAAAGACAAAGAGGCCTGGAGATTTCTCCAGGGTCCTACAGTGCCCATGGTAGAGCTGAGCTGGGAACCCAGGCTCCTAGCATCCAGATGGGCAGCAGCTCTGGGCTTTACACCAGGATCTCAGGCTCGCAAATTGGAGCGGCCTGTGGAAATACAGGCCACCAGACAGGTTTGGTGGATCAGTCACTTTGCCTCGAGCATAGCAACCTCCAAACATCAAGTAACTAATCTATCGTGTTGTCCCTGCTAGTGGAAGGTTAGTGCACTCTTGGTAAACACACCTACTGGCTATTTACAGAACTCAGTCTGGGGACCAGACTGGGCCTTTCAACACAGTCAAGTCAGGATGTGGGAGCCAAGCAGAGAGGCTGGGAGGTGGGGCCCAATGGTCTGCAAAGCCTGTCTGTGCACTTGCTGCTGGGGATGGGGAGGTCAGGGCAGTCCTGGCTTCCAAGAAAGCCAAGCCCACAGTCCCAAGGTGCTTCTTCCCAGATGGCACTGCAGATTCATCCTGATGACGGTGTCCTAGCCTGGTTTCCCCCAAGCAGGGCCCAAATCAGAGGCTTTTGTGGGATGAGTTCTTTGAGTACATTCCCAGGAAGCTGGGAAGGGGGTAACTGGTCCAAGGAGGCATGCTGGGCTTGCTTCTGCTCAATGTGGTGGGGCCTTATAAGAAGCCTCCTGAAAATGAGTCCCAGAACTGCCTGCCTGGGAAAGAAGGGGTGCCATTTATTCATCCCCGCTGTGATCCGGGTAACTCATGAAGTGTTTATGCTATGTTGCATTTGGGTGAGCACCAGGTGGGTTCGGGGCCATTCAGTCAGGAAAGCCTGGGGCAGATGAAAGAGGACAGGGAGGAGTCAGAGGTGAGACTGGGACAGTTTGCACCTTCATAAAACAAGCAAAGCTGCATTGGAGCTGGTAGCTTCAGGGCTGACTGGGACAAGAAAGAAGGCCAAGGATGTCTGCAGTGGTGTCAAGAGGGCATTGGTACAAGCGACTGGGGAGATGAAACTAGGAGCAGATTAGCAGTTGGTGGGAGTCCAAATTCCAGAACACGTGCAATGTGTCTCTTGCCCTGTGTGCGGTACAAAGGGAGAGGTATAATATATCACAATCAAAAGATAGAAGATTTCAATCTCCCCAGAAAGTTCTCTGTGCCCTGTTTTAGCTGCCCTCCACCTGCTTTCAGTTCTGGTAGCAATAGTGTTATATGGTCCCTCTCCCCACTCTTTTTTCTCTCCCTCTCCCTCCGTCTCCTTCCATCATTCTCTCTGTTCCTTCTGTGTGCCCCTTTCTACTCTCCTAAGCTTTCTGGGAGCCTGGCTCACCTGCTAAACTACACACTGGATGCTCTTTGAGAGTAGGAGACGCACCATGTTCGCTTTTCCATCTTCTCCCATCCCCTGTGAACATGTATCTCAGATGACAGCCAGTGGCCCCAGCCCCTGAAAATCGGAAAGAGCGTGACTGAAGTCCTCATTTCGTGCCCAAGGGAACCCAAGGCCCTGTAAGATGCAAATTCCTGCGAACTATCCCCATCCACTCTGGCTTCAGACTGCTGCCTCAGTGGGGTCTGATTTTCCTTTCACTGTGAGTTTCAGTTGTTTCTTTATCTCTTCCCCACAGTTGACCCAGTTGTAGGGCCTGGAACTTTCTCCGTAATATTCCCATTCTAAAGACACCCAGGTAGTAGAAAAGTGACAGAAGATTCTTGGGTCACCAGGAGGTGTCTCATTGTGCTCTGAACAGCGATAACATCAAAAACCTTTCACCTTTTACGTTTTACTTTGAAAAAGTTCTGCCAGCCTTCATGTCAACTGGTTATTCCTTCCCCACCCTTTTGAGAGATGAACTTCCCCCAACCCCTCTGGGTCCAGGCCATCGCGCTCTGGAGCAAACCAACCAGGTTCTTTCCATTCTGGACCAGCTCTGCGGGACCAAGGCCACCTGTGTTCTCAGTCAACCCAGGGGTCTGGTCTGTAACAGAGTTCATTGTCAGCAGGAGGTACTGGAGCTACGGCTCCCATGGGACCCCAGAACCTCCTCCATGGTTCCCTCAGGATTCTGGAATCTCCATCCTGTTAGGTTTGGCCAGAGGCCTCCCTGCCTCAGGGGCCTTCTCTCTCCAGTGGGAACTGGCATAGCTTCATCCTGGGATTAGAGTCAGATCTCAAACAAACCGCCTTTCTCAGGGAGACAAGCACCCCAGAATCCACTAATCTCCTTCTCCAGCGGCATCGTGTTGCTCTTTGCGATCTTAATCTCTCCTGGCAGGCCACGCTGGAAAAAGTGCCAGGGGAAACAGGATCTTTCTGGGCAAAACCAGGGCTACCTCCCAGTCCACTCCCTCACACCGCTGGGGGTGCCCTGCCCAGGAAAGAAGCGCTTCCTTACAAAGGCGCCTAGCCACAGCCCCACAGTTACAAGCTCACAAGTTCTTGGAGCTCCCTCTAGCTCTCTTTATTTTCAGCTCTGCCAGCCCAGTGCTGGGCTCTGGGCCCTTGGGGTTCAGTGAATGGTCTCCCGGTTCATGTCCCCTCTGCGTGGTGGAGGATGTGTGGAGAAGAGGGAAGGGAAAGAATTGGGCTTCCAGAGCAGAGGACCTGGGCTTGCCCGCTTTGCCCAAGCAGGGTAGGTCACCGTGTAACTGGCTATGTGACCTTAGACCTCAGTGTGTGCATCTGTAACTGGGTATAATATGCCACAATCAAAGGATAGAACAGTTCAGTCTTCTCTTTGATTGAAGTTCTCTTGTCTCCCTTTGTACCTGCCCTGCACCTGATTTTGGTTGGGATAGCTGGAGTATTGGATGATGGAACCATACAGATAGGTTATTTTATGTCTGGCTCTGGCTTGGCGTGATGTCTATGAGACTCATGTATGTTGTTGGGTAGATCAGTTGTTTGTGCCTTTGTCATGCTGAGGAGTAATCCATTGTACGGATAGACCAGAATTTGTTCATCCATTCACCTGTTGTTGGACACCTGAGCGATTTTTGGCTTTTTCCCAGTTTTTGGCTATTATGAATAAAGCTCCTAGAAACTGCCGTGCACAGATTTTTGTGTGAACATAAGTTTTCATTTCTCTAGGGTAAAACCAGGGAGAGCAATGACTGAGTCATAGGTTGAATATGTGTTTCATTTTATATGAAATTGCTGAACTGTTTTCCGAAGTGGCTATACCACTTTGCATTTCCACTAGCAGTATATGAGCGTTCCAGTTGCTCCACATCCTCGTCAGCACTTGGTACCGTCTGTCCTGATTTCTTCCTCCTCCTGTCTCTATCCGCAGCCATTCCCTGTGACCCCAGGCCTGCCAGGGCTTCTTATCCTCTGAAGCTCTCCTGCTGTCTCCCACACCTGCTTCTCAGGCCTGGCTGAGGCCTTAGCATGGGTGGGGACTCTGAGGAGATGCAAAAACTTTCAGGTCACTTTTATTTGAGATCTGACCTGAGATATAAGTTTAAATGTAGCCTTTTAACTCTACAAAGCAAATAGCTTGGGACCTTTTCAGAATCTCTTGGCTCCCTGTCTCAGGGCCAAGAATCTTACTTTGCTCATTTTAATGGTTCCTTTCTAATTATTCAGGTCCATGCTCAAATGTCACCTTTTCAGAGAGGCCTTTCCTGACCTCTGGGAGCAGAGGCAGGCTTTGTGGAGCCTGATGCTTATGTAAGTTTTGAGAGTGGTCTTTAGGAAAAAGAATACACAATTGTGAATAAAAATTTGGTCACGAAGCATTAATCATGGGAACAAGAAGGGACCCAAATGAACAAGGGGCCCTAAAGCTTAGCTTTATTACGTCGGGGTAAATTCACTTCTGCTGACCTCACTACACGAGTTCCCGCTCCCCCACCCCTCTCGTTTAGCCCTGTTCCTTGGTGTCTTCATTTTCACAGCATGTGCAGCTGCCGATGTCATATTCTATTTGCTCTCTGTCTGGAGAGCATACTCTATGAGGGTGAGGGATCATTGGTTCACTGCTACACCCCTGGCCCCCAGAATAGTACCTGGTGCATGGTGAGTACTAGATAATTATTGATTAAACACATGAATAAATGCCTTTTGAGTGCTACTGGTTTTCTATTTGTGGAAGTGAGATTGAGTTTTTAAAGTGAGTCAAGTTATAGAAAAATATTAAGCTCATGGTGCATGGTGGTGATGCACAGAAATGGCCGAGGTCACAGTGAAGGAAGTATGGGGGCTGTGGATGACAGCCTAGAAAGCCGGCATTTGGTGAGTGCATGCTATGGGCTGTATATTTTCTATCCATGGTCTTCTTGAAGACTCTCGCAGCAACCTGTGAGGTGAACATCTCTATCCCCATTTTGCAGGAAACAGAGGCTCAGGGAAGTGAAGTCACTCAACCGAGTGTCACACCACCGGTAAGTTTGCACCCAGGTTCTCCCTTTCTCTTGCCCTGGCATGACCCTTGAAGCTCCTGAATCCATGGTCCCTAAGGGGATGGTAGAGGTCTAAGAGGGTCAAGTACTCAGAGCTGAACGCTGGGGAAGTTGGGGTTACAGGCATGGAGAAGAGTCATTGCATCACATTTTCTGATGGGCACCAGAGAGGGAAAAGGAAGGCTCTGTGCTCCTTCACCCACCTCCCCAACAACATCCCTGCTCAGGTCAACTTGAACTAGGCCAGCTTGGAATGAAATCATGTTCATTGTTAAACAAAGGCACAAGGGCCTGGCTTCTGAAGAAGGTGAGCTTTAAGCAGCTTCCAGGACTTGATTTGATTTAGAGAATAGGGAGAGTACCTGGGAGCCCAGAAATCCTTCCTGCATGAGATGCCAGAAATTCCAGCAGTTATAACACCCCTGAGAACCTGGGTGAGCAATTTAACTTGTTTGTGTTAATGTTTTCTCTTGTAGACATGGGCACAAAACCACCCACCTCTCAGGCTGACATGAGGATTAATTAAGGTCATGCACATAAAAGTACTAAATATGTGTGAATTCTCTCTCCTCCCCCACTTTTATTAAAAGTCCTTGAACTATAGGTTTTTGGCTAAAGTCAGCCTGGTAGCCCTTTGCTGCCTTTGCTCGGAACACTCACCTTTGCCTCAAGTTCTGCGTCAGGTGTCATTTTCATCCCAGCATCTTCATTTTAGTCACAACAGCCTTTTATTTAGCACCTACTGTGTGCCAGGCACTGGACACTCGTCCTCTCTTCTTCACCCCAGCTCTGCAAACTAAACTTTATGACTCCCATTTTGTTGCTGAAGAGAATGAGGCTCCACAGGTAGTAAGCAGTGCAGCTGGGGTGAGGAGCAAAGCTCTTGCTCTATTTTCTAAGCCACTTGCCTCCTCTCCTGTGTTCCTCTCCACTGCCTACTCCAAGCCCAGAGTGCTACATGACTTGACTTTTACATAATGGAATATTTATTTATTGAACTCTTACTCTGTGTGGGGCAGGGTCCTTCCCAGCACAGGACCGAGGGAGAGGACAGCCTCACTGTTGCCTTCAGGTTGCTCAGAGAGTAGCAGGGAGACAGATGAGTAGTAAGGAGTTCTGGAGGAATGGGGCAAGTTCGGATTAGCAGGAGGGATGCAGTGCTATGGGGCACCTGTTTCTGTCTGGGAGGCAGGGAGTCTAGAATGTGAGCCATCCAAATGGGATTCATCAATACCCTCTCAGTGCTTTATGTGCATTTGTGTGTGCATGCAAGTGTAAAGTGATGGTGATAAAGATTAATGAGACATCGTTGCTACCTCAACTTATGGTTATGGTTGTGCAGTGCCCCCAGCCATCTCCCTCCATCCCGAATGTCAATTTTCACATCTTTAAAATGGAAGTTTTGACACAAGCATAGGTCTACAGACTGGAACTTGTTGATGGCAATTTGGCATTTTTTAAAATCCATAGGCAAAAAATGTTTATAATGGAAGTGCTTACTTCTGACACATTAATTTGAGAAACAGACTTAAAAATATACATATGGTTTCAAGTTTTTACTATGGAATTTTAAATATATAGATAAAATAGAATAAGATCATGAAGCCCTATGTACCCAGAACCTGGCTTCATTAGTTATCCACATTATGCCATTCTTGAAGAAGTGGAATCTTGATTAATTAAATAAATAGATATTTTGCAAAACATTGAATGTAATTCGTGTAATGCCTATTTTTGTTTTTCTCTGATTAAAGAACTAGAAAAGATTTAAAACTATTTATGATGTTTGTTGTAGAAGCTAATATAGACACGCATCTGTTATCTGTCTACAGTAACTTTAAAGGTGCATGGTGGAGAATTCAGATTCTTTGGCTAGAGGGAATCTGGCTAGGGAAACACCCCACTAGTCCGTCTCTTGAAGACCTAACATTCTGTGGTTCTCTTATCTGTAGAGAGAAAAAGCCCATTTATAACTTTTCTAGTCTGGTTTTAAATGTAGTGGCAAAGATTCAGGAATGTGTTTGCTTGGAACTCGTAACCCTTGGAGATTCACTTAGAAAACAAGGACTCGTTGTCTCCTATTCTGACTCCCAGGACACATTTTAATGAAATGCCCTGAAACCCAAATTGGCTTCAGCCTAACTCACAGCAACCGCAGTACGCTGGGGAAAAAGCAGAAACCAGGGGGGCAGAAAATGTGGCTTTGAGCCTCAGCTCTGTACCCATTAGCTGTGTGGTCTTGAGAAAGTTGCTTTCCCTTTCTGAGCCCCCATTGCCTCATCTGTAAATGGCTTTTCACCTGGGCCTTCTCTGTGGATTCTTCCAGCTCTGGGTGCCTGTGGTCTGTGGCCAAGTGCAAGAAAGGAGTGTTAAACACCATGCAAGACACGGTAGATATGTGTACTTGTTCATTTATTCTTCAGGAGATGATATGCTAGAGGGCTTCGATGTACTTTAGAAAGGTCAACAGTTTTCTCTGAGTTTATTAGATGCTCTGCACTTAACAAGAGTGAGCCAGATGTCAACTGGGGGCACTTAAGGTCTACCAGAATGACTTGAGCCCCCATTCCAAAGCCCCCCTCACTCCTGCAAAGATTGCTATGAGTCCCTGAGGGACCCTAGGTTCTCGAGGTGCAAATCCAGTAACCCTCTTTCTCTCTTCACACGGCCCAGAAGTGAAATCAGTCCATTGCTGCTCCACCCCCAAGAGACCCACATACATGAAGATCTGGGAGCATGACAGACTTCCCTTTGGGAGCCAGCCACAATGAGCATCACCCCACACGTAATTTAGAATCATGCAGCAGCCTTCCTTGTTTTAAAACGTTGACTCAGCTCTTTGCCCTCTGCACCGCCTAACCTTTCCCTACCTTTCTGGTTTCCTTCTTTCCTCCTTTTGTTTTTGGATGCCCTCTTCTTCTCTCCCTTGAATGTCCAAATACATTTCATTCTATTTTGCAGAGCAGTTCAGCATTGCTCCAACCTGCAAGTGCACACACTCAAACCTGTCAAGGTGCTCACGAGGCAAAAAGCTTTCCACTTAATAGGATCAGCCTTCCAGAGACAGGACTTGTCATACAGATTTAAAAAAAAAAAGAGTTACCCAAGAATATAGCCCTAAAACCATTTGGGTAGGGTTCAGGGGTGATGGTACTACTTCTGGTTTATGTCCAAAAGATCTGGCCTTATGCTATGAGAACATCCTGCAGCATTCAACATGACTGTTTCCTCCCTGGCAGCTACCCGCACTTGCCCTCCTGGTTCTCCCCTTTCCTCTGCAATGGCACCTTCTCTGCCTCCTCATCTTTGGACCTCTGGGCTGCCTGTGTGGGAGTGAAGGAGAACTCAGGAGTTTGGCTTTGAGCATCCGTGCCATTGGCTTCTCTTGGGGGCCAGAGCTGGGCATGCTTCACTCTTCCTGATGCTCTCACACAATGTATCTTTAGGCTTAATTGGTGAGTCTTTAGAGCTGGTGCCAGAAACTGAACTTGATAAGGGATGCAGAGAATGGAAGTCAAGAAGCAGTCATAGAAAGTGATGCAGTTTGACAAGGCTGGGAAGGGGCAGTTGCACCTGGGAGAGAGAAGCAGCCTCCTACCCATGTCCAAAACTCTCCAATGTGTGCTAGTCTACATGAAGAGCTGGAAAGAATGGTCTGTGCTGTTGCACAGGGGTGGACTTTGGCTCTGAGTGGGAAGTGACTTGCCTTGGTTCCCACACTGAAGAAAACCTGGTCTTGTGCCTCGAGATGTGGCTGGAGGATTGCCGGAGAAAACAAAAGAATAGGAGAGTGGGGAGTGGGGTGTGGGTGTGTGTAAATTTCTTCACAGAGATTTGTGAGCTGAGCCTTGAAAGATGAATGTGGACACTTGCCAGGCTGATCCACTTTGATAGGCGAATAAGTCTGGGTGGGACAGGGCTGCAGAGAGAAAAACTCACTCCAGGCCAAGAGAGCAAGTCACACAATCAAGGCCTGGAGGCTGAACAGCTGGCATGTCTGGTGAACCACAGACAGTCCTGTGAGGCTGGATTGGAAGGGTTGTTGGGTGAAAGATGAGGCTTTTTAAGCTCTGCTGAGACATTTGGGCTCTGTCTTGTAGGTCTCAGAGAGTCATGGGAGAGTTCTAAGTAGGCAAGTGACATTGTCAGACGCATGTCTTGGAAAGATGCCTTTGGCTGCTGGGTGACTTCCAGGGGCCGATGTGGAGCAGGGAGCCCAGTTATGCCTCTGTTGCATCATCTAAGCAAAAATTATGGCAGGGCCTTGGCATAGAGGGAATGCAAAGGAGCAAATAGACATCAGGGAGGTAGAATTTGTAAAGTGTAGTGGATAAATGTGAGAAGTAATATTATACATCTGGTTCATTTTAACTGCTGCATTATATTCTATTGGGTGCATGAATCACATTTTAGATTTTCATTCTCCTAGTGATAGTTATTTCCACTTCCTCACTATTACAAACAGGACTTGGATGAACACCTTTGTACTGTGCACATGTGAGAAACTGTCTTTAGGGTGGTTATTTATAATTGGTTTTTCTGAGTTGAGAGGTTTGCACATCTTTAAATCTACAGGATATTCTCAAATTCCTCCTTAAAGTGGTTGTACCAATACACCCTTCCATCAAGTAGAGGCACTCGCTTTCCCTGTTTCTTTTAAGTTTGTTATCAGACTTGCAAGATTTTGCCAATCCAATTGGTGTGAAATGGAATCTTTCTGTTGTTTCAATTTGTTTCCCTGACTATTGGTGACATTAAGTTTATATTAATATATGTCACTATTTTCTTCTGTAAATTGCCTGTTCATATGTTTTGCACAATTCTCTGTTGGTTTGTTTGTCTTTTTCTTACTGATTTGTTGAAGTTCTTTATATATTCAAAATACTAATCCTTTGTTGGTAAAATACCTTTTTTCAATCAGTGACTTTTCTATTTCATTTATAAAAGACTTTGTTGGGCAGAAATTTTAAATTTTAATATATTCTAAAATTTCAAAAATTTCCTTTATAGTTTGTAGTTATTGTATTTTGATGAAATTTTTTATGCTGAAATATTCTTCTGTATTTCTAATATTTATTTCTTCTCTAAAAATTTAAAAGCTTTGATTTTTCACATTTGTATCTTTAATCTCCTTGAATTGTGTGTGCGTGTGCCATGTGATGAAAAGGCCTAATTTTACCTTTTTCTTAAGTGGTTAGCCAGTTTTTCCAGTACTATTTATAGAATAATTCCTTTCTTCATTCATTATTTGCAGAAAAATTCATTATACTGATTTGTAATTCCACGTCTGTTACATATTGCCTATGTTTATGGGTTTATTTCTGGGCTTTATGTTTCATTCCATAGTATATTTGTCTATTCTTAGAGCAATATCATGTTGTTTTAATTACAATAACTTTATAATAATTTATTTTATCTGGCAAGATAAGTCTCTCAATTTTGGTTCTTTCGTTTCAAAGTTGTCTTGGCTATTCTTAGCCCTCTTTACTTCCATATTAATTTTAAGATCATTTAATCAAGTCCTGTGAAAAAAATTCTTTGGGATTTAAGTGGGAATGACATTCAATTTGCAGCCATAATTTGGTGGAAATTGCTGTTTTTAAGATATGGAGTTTTTCCATCTGTAGACATGGTATACCACTCTATTATTTAAGTCTTCTTCAATACCCTTAAATATAGTTTTATATTTTTCTTGCTATAAAGGTCTTGAGAGCTTTTTATTAACTTTAATTCTAGAAAACATGATTTCTCATTTTAAAGAAAATATGTCTAATGTTTTACCACTGAGTACAATATTTTCTACATATTTTCAAAGATGTCCTTAATCAGGTTAAGGAAGGTTCCACTTTCCCAAATTCTCTATGAGGTTTTTCTCTTTTTTTTTTTTTTTTTTGGCTTTTGTTTTTAACATGAAGATTTGAATTAAAATATATATTTAAATTTTATCAAAATGTTTCTAAAGTATAGTTTTTTAATTTGTTAATTGATAAATTATGTTAATCATTTTTCTAAAGTTAAACTCTCCTTGCATTTCTGAGGTGTTACTTGGATAGATAGATAGATAATAGGTAGAGAGACAGCTAGATATGTGATAGATAGGTAGATAGCTAGATATGTAATAGATAGGTAGATAGCTAGATATGTGATAGATAGGTAGATAGCTAGATAAATCATAGATAAATAGAATCATGAATAGATTACCATGTTCAATCTGCAGGCCTCTGTCTCAGGGAGAGGGGAGTTGTAAGGAAAAGGGCACAGTTTTAAAAGACAGCTCTCTAAACTCAATGGATGTCTAGCGCTGGCTTTCTCTGCTTGGCATTTCATGGATTTCTCTGAGCCCTGCCCACCCCATGGGGAACTTCCAGCTGCAATGCCTCTGGCATGGTGATGTCATGACTCCAGCTAACCATCTGGCCTTCTCTGCCAGACCCTCTCTGTTTGCTCCCATTCCTCAGAGGGCAGACTCCTTATCCTCTTCCCTCTTGCCCTTTGATAAGCTCATATGTCCTTTTCCACTATCAGTATGACAGCACTTTCTCCCTCCTGTCCACTCTACTGTGAGGCAGATCCCATCACTGTGATTTGCCTTTAGATTTTTCAGGCATGCCATAGAGACTCCCCAATTCTGAGGACTGATCAAATTCCCTAAGTGGGCCTCTTCAAGCCCCTCTCACTTGGTTTGAGCACCTGCCTACACTCCCATCTTCAAAGGTATCTTTCCTTCTTCCAGTTCTCTCCAATTTGTGTCCTTTCAGCAGCTGGGCCTGGGGATGGTCAATGCTGGCAGAACTGGTTTCCAAAGCCTTAGCCTGTCCTGTGGAGGCAAGGCAGTTTGGCATCTTGTTTAGGAATGGGAAACATTTGGTAGCTTGTTCTTGGTCTCCAGAGTTTCAGCTAAAGCTGAGATGGAGGTAGTCCCATTTTAATATCCCGCTACACATTTTTCTAGACCATTACTTATTTTGTCTGTTTTCAAATTTATTGGCATACGGTTGTCCATAGTATTCTCTTGGGAGTTAAAAAATATCTACCGTATCTCCAGTTATATTGTCTTTATCATTCGGAATAGAGGTGCCTTTTTTTTTTTTTGGAGACAGAGTCTTACTCTGTTGCCCAGGCTGGAGTGTAGTGGCACGATCTTGGCTCACCACAACCTCCACCTCCCGGGTTCAAGTGATTCTCCTGCCTCAGCCTCCCAAGTAGCTGGGATTACAGGCATGTGCCACAATGCCTGGTTAATATTTGTATTTTTAGTAGAGACGGAGCTTCACTATGTTGGCTAGGATGGTCTTGAACTCCTCACCCCATGATCCGCCTGCCTTTGCCTCCCAAAGTGCTGGGATTACAGACATGAGCCACCACACCCAGCCATATGGGCCTTTTCTATTTCTTTTTGATCAAATTTGCCAGGGTTTTGATTGTTAGTGTTTTCAGAGAACATTAAAAATTCTCTTTGGTTTCTTTGTATTCTAATTAATTAAATTTTCTTTCTTCTTTTTTTACTCTCTGTCGAATAAATCATACATACAAAAGAGTGCATGAAAAGTGTCTGTGTGCATTACAAATAATAATAAAATGAACAAGCATGTATCCATGGCTGAGTTTAAGAAGTTGAGAGCCAGAATGTTGGAAGCCTCAAATGCGTCTCCCTTCTCACCCCAGTGCAGCCACTGTCTTGTCTGTTGTGTTAGCCATACCTTTACTTTTTAGAAACATGTTTCACTTGTGTATGTATTGCTAAACAATAGTCCAGTTTAGCATTTTTTAAAAAGAATCCCAGATGACCAAAGTGCAATTAATCAAAATCCTTACTTCATGGCATAATCTGATAGTTGACCTATAAACTTCTTTCTCCTCCCTTCCCTTCTTTCTTCTATCCATTTTTGTTCCCTTTCATATTCCTTCTTTTAATGTGATAAATACCTGCGAATCTGGCATCTAACAAAAGCCAGTCCCTTCATAATAGCACATATTAAACTATAAGATGACTTTCTCAATCTGTGTAACTGTCATCCTGAATTCTGTGATATATTTTCTCAAAAAGCCTTTTTTTTTTTTTTTTTTTTTTTTTGAGGCAGAGTTGTTCTGTCACCCAGGCTGGAGTGCAGTGGTGCGATCTCAGCTCACTGCAACCTCCGCCTCCCAAGTTCAGGTGATTCTCCTGTCTCAGCCTCCCGAGTAGCTGGGATTAGAGACACGCACCACCACACCCAGGTAATTTTTGTATTTTTAGTAGAGACGGGGTTTCACCATATTAGT
The DNA here is from genome assembly GCF_008728515.1 of Papio anubis. Taxonomy (NCBI): domain Eukaryota; kingdom Metazoa; phylum Chordata; class Mammalia; order Primates; family Cercopithecidae; genus Papio; species Papio anubis. The sequence continues at coordinate 119,627,019 of NC_044982.1, read as the reverse complement.
CAGGTTGGTCTCAAACTCCTGACCTCAGGTCATCCACCTGCCTCGGCCTCCCAAAATGCTGGGAGTACAAGTGTGAGCCACTGGATCCAGCCACAAAAAGCATTTTTTTAATTTTAGTTTTTTAAACTTTATTAAGAAGATATGCTCTATGTCATCTTTGGAAATTTCTTTTTTCTTAATATTATCAAATATATATCCATATTCTCAAGTTTACTATAATTAACTTTTTATTGCAGTAAATATGCATAACATAAAATTTGCCATTTTGACCATTTTTAAGTGTACAATTATGTGGCATTAAGTACATTCACGTTCTTGTGCTACCATCACCAACACGCATTTCAGAACTTTTTTCATCTTCTCAAACAGAAACTCCAATCAATGTGTTTTGACTGTCGTACATGGTGAGAACACACCACAGTTTATTTATTCTCCTGCTGATGAACGATAATTGGTGTTTCCAGGGTTTCGCTATTGTGAACTGTGCTGCTGTGATTATTCTGGTAATGTCTACTGCTGAACATGTGTTCATTGTTGAGTTTTAGATATCTAAATGTTCAGCTTTAAGAGATAAAGTCACACAGTTTTACAAAGTGATTGTACCAACTGACACTCCCACCTGCGATGTGAAAGAGACGCCATGAATCCACATCCTCACCGACACTTGGCTGTGACTGCTTGAAATGCTGCCAAATGCATGTAGGATGGCGTCTCTTAGTGGCCTTGACTTGCATTGCTCTGATTCCTGGGGAGGTTGAACATCTTTTCATATGTTTATTGGCTTTGTGTGTTTTTTTCTTCTGCAACTTACTTTTTAATGTCTTTGTCCATTTTTTTTTCTCTCTTGCATTGTTTGTGCTTTTCCTAACAAGTTGTGAGTTCTTTCTATGTTGCTCATTCTAATCTTTTGGCATTTGTATGTATCACAAATAGATTTCTCCAGTCTGTAACTTGTATTTTTTATTTTTCAAAGTGTATTTTGATAAAGAAAAGTTCTTAACTTTAACATAATTCTCAATATTTTTAAATAATGTATTTTGATGTCTTGTTTAAGAAATATTTTTCTCATCAATGGTGAAAATATAGTCCCTCTTCCCCTTCCTCCTCCCCTTCCCCTTCCCTCTCCCCTTCCCCTCCCCCTTCCCTTCCCTTTCCTTTCCTTCCTTCTTTTTTTTTTTTTTTGAGACACAGTCTTGCTCTGTTGCCCAGGCAAACTCCTGGGCTTAAACAATTCTCCTGCCTCAGCCTCCCAAGCATCTGGGACTACAAGTGTGTACCACCATACCTGGCTATTTTTTATTTTTTTATTTTTAGTAAAGACTGGGTCTCATTATGGTACGTAGGCTGATCTCGATCTCCTGGCCTCAAGTAACCCTCTGGCCTTGGCCTCCAAAAGTGCTAGGATTACAGGCATGATTTCCAGTGTCAATGATGCTGTCTTCTGTTGCACCCTGGGATTCCACATGCAAAGTCTCCTAATTTCTTCCCCTTATTGGCAAGGGTCTACTATGGCATATTCCCTCCAGTGGGACATGGGAGAGCCAGCACTTGCTTCTCCCCTATCCCATTCCCCAGGGGAAAGGGGCCCTAGTCTCACTGGAGCAGGGGCTACAGAAGGGTCCTTAGCAGGCATCCTGGTGAGGAGACAAGACAGAATCAGCCCCCTGGGCTGCAGCCCAGCACTGTGCAGCTCTGGGGCACCTTCCACACAGACTGTAGCACCAAATGGCACCACAGGAGTTGTGCGACACAGCAGCCCTCTTATTGACCTTTAGTTTGGGTGTCTCGTCCTATTTCAAGCCCTTACTCAGCTTGAAATAATATGCAATTGGAATATGCCTGTTTCTTAAAGTAGAATAAATGAGAGAGTGTGAATAACCAGAAACCATCCCATTTCTACTTCCTGCCTGTGCCTTGTGCCATTGCCTGGTGGGTTTCAAAAGAAGTAAAGCCATGAGCACCTTTGTTCAAACCAAACTCTAGCTGGAATAGAAATCAATCTTGGCCCCTGGAGTCCTCTCCAGAGAATGCTTACAGCTCCAACAAGCATAGCTGGAGGGCCACCGCAGCAACCCTGCTGGCCCCATGCACTCTCCCTACCTCCTCACGGCCTCACTAGGAGGACCCCAAGCCCTCTTGTCCTTTCCCCTGCAGATGGTTAACCAAGAAATGGGCCTTGGCCAAGGCCTTTTCACCTGTATGTAACAGGATTCTACTCAAACTGGCTTCAGCAAAAAAGGCGAGTTTATTGGAAAAACAGAGGGGTGGGTTACAGCACACAAAGACTTCACAAGGCCCAGAGCCAGGTGAACCCAGGCAGCCTCTATCTGTGACTCTGTCTCTGTGTCTCTGTTTCTGTCTCTCTGTCTCTGTCTCCCTCTGACTCAGGCTTTCTCTCTCACATTTGGACCATCTGACCCCATCAGCATGAAGCCCCAGGTACAGCTTGAATAAATGTTGCTGGCTGCTGGGGGCAGATCCCATCTCAGAGATGTGTCTGTACATTTTTTCTGCCTTCTGGAGTCCACATTCTAGACCAGAGACAACTGACACGTTTGTACTGCAAATCTGAGGCTCAGGCCATCAAGGAGGGCTGCTTACTCCTGTGGGTAATGCGCAATTCTCCGTGCGCTGCCTGCTAACCCCACTCCTGCTTTTCCTGTGTGAAAGAGGGGGGAGCACGTGGGATTAAGATGACGTAATTACAGGTCTAACCTTGAATCCATTCAGATTTCTTCAATTCAACAAGCCACTCCCAGACTTTGACATCTTATCGTCAGTAGTGAATTATTTGCTCCGTACTTCACAACTGATCACTACACACCACACCTCGCCTGCGAATTCTGTACCCTGAAGGTTCAGGTGCTTAATTGAAGGATGGAGAGGTTGGGTCCCAGTCATCTATAAGCATATTGAAACGTTGTATATTTTAAATCACACATGGAGGAGCCGTATGTGTGTGTGTGTGCATGTGTGTAACGTGCTGCGGTGTGTGCATGTGGACGCAGGTGTAAAAGGCAGGACGGTGTGTGGACGTGCAGGTGTGCATGTGTGCATGTGAGGCAAAAATGCAATGCAAGGTGGGTGTGTGTGTGTGTGCGGTGGGATATGTGTGCTCAGTGGACATGGTGGCAGCATCACAGTGGATCGGCAGTGGCATCGGGATCTGCAATGGCAGGTGAATGGCAGACCACGCAGGTGGCACAAGAGGGTGGGGCGTGACCCCGGAGGGCAAAGATCTTAGTGGATCAACAGTGGAAGGAGGAAGGAATGGTGTTTGCACTGCCAGACTGCCTGGAAGAGTTTTGGTGGATCAGTCCCTTGACCTCTGACACTTTTCTGGGTGCAGATGGAGGGCAGGTGCCGGGACATTGGAGCAGAGGGAACCAATTATAGTTTTTTCCCCCCTCCTTCTCCTTCAAGGAAACTCACTTTTAATTTCCTTGGTGATTATCCTGCTTATTGCCAAACATAAGCTGCTGGCCGGCTCCCCTTTGATTCCTTCTTTCAGTAAGTCCCCTGATATGTGCTTTCTGCCCTTTTCCACCTCCTTTCATTTTTTATGGTTTTATATTTAGTTCCAGACAATTGAAAAATATGCAATGCGTGCAACCATGCAGGTCTCATTGCTTGTTTGGGGTTGATTTTGGGCACTGGCTCAGCATCCTGCTGTTGAGGCAACTGGACCCCTTGGGATATGAGAGAGTGAGGCCTGAGAGTTAACAGGCGCAATGCTCACGTCAAGGTCTGGGGACAGAGCAGACCCTGTGTTTAAAAGTTTGTATCAAAGTATCCTAAGAAGTCCTCTAATCCTTCCATCCCACCTTATGCATCCTGTTGCAGTGTCTGAGACCGATGTTCATTCATTCAACAAGTACTTCCTGGGCCCTGCAATGTGTCAAACCTGTAGCTGGTGCTGAGTAAATGCCATGGCCCCTGTTCTCAAGTAGCCTTCCTCCTTTTTAATTGCAAAGCCTAAAGAGAGGGTTATCCGCACCCTCATTATTACCTGATTAGTTTTCCAGATTTCTGGTTGCTGCTTAGTAGAGCAGAGCCTGGGACGGGGAGCGGGTGGGGTAGGCAGGGGAATAGCAAGTTCTAAGGACCCAGTCAGGGATGAGAGGTCTGGAGTGCATGCATGAAGAAGGGCTGGGAAATCAGGAGGCAGCATGAGAGTGCAAGGCCCCCGGCAGGGTGTGGGGTCCCTGGAGTTAGAGAAAATTGAGGCAGAAAAGGCCTTGGAGATAATTGAGTTGATCTCTTTCATTTTCACCATGAAGACAGCTGGGCTGAGGGCCAGCCTTGCTGGTGAGGGGTGAGAAGCCCTTTCTTGCCCCTGCACTCTGGGTGTTACTTGCTAAAGTCCTTTCCTGTCTCATGTAGCTGGCATCTTCCTTTGTTCACAGACCTCAATTACGTTTAGCCCAGCAGCGGGGAGAGCAGTGAGCAGAAAGGTCAGTCACATGGCGCCCCATCTATGCTGACTTGATGGCCCTGCCACTCCAACCGAAAGCTCCCTGGGCTCCTGGGCTCAGAATGGGCTGAGGCATGGAATTCCACCTGGGCTCCAGGTGCCTGGGTCACTGTGCTCTGATCGCTTAGATGACTCAACCTCTAGGACAAAGGCGGCTCCTGTTGCCGTGGGGAGCAGCTTGTTCTTGGGGGGGCTTGACCCAGAACCCTTCAGAGTGGAGCCTGGTCTGGAGTGAGAGCTCAGTGCCCCACTGAGCTCACTGGAGCACAATGGGCTATTTTTAGGGCCTGCCTCTCCTGATGCAGTCAAACACGCTGGCTGACCGTTTGCATCTGACGCTGTCGGCTGGGGGCCTAAGCAGCTTGTCGAGCCCCTGTTGCTTCCCAAAACCCACTGCCCTAGTTCTGCCTGTCATCTTCCTTTTGTTCTGCCTGCTTTGTCATCGGTGCTGGCACTGTTTCTCCGGGAGCTGGAGAGATGAGGTCTCAGCAAATATCATCGAGGTAGCAGCTTCCTATAGCAGTGCATTCATTTCCTGGGGCTGTTGTAACTAAGTAGCACTAGCTGGGATGGGTTAAAACAACAGAAATGTATTCTCTCACAGTTCTGAAGGCTGGAAGCCAGAGATGGAGGTGTGGGCAGGGCCATGCTGCTCTGGAAGGATCTAGGGAAGAATCGGTTGCATTCCTTCTCTTAGCTTCTGGGGTTTGTTGGTCGTCTTCGCTGCTCCTTGGCTTGCAGCCACAGCACTTCCATCTTGGCCTCTGCCCTCACGTGGCCATCTTCTGCTAGGGGTCTGTGTCTTTTGAGTCTCCTCTTATAAGGACACCAGTCATATTGGATTAAGGGCCCACCCTGCTCCAGCATGACCTTATCTTAACTTAATTCATGACATGTACAAAGGCCCTACTTCCAAATAAGGTCACATTCTGGGGTACTGGGGATTAGGTGTCCAACATATCTTTCTGGGGGACACTATTCGACCCGTACCAAGCAGATTCCCACTGAGTGGATGGTGAGGGCGTGGGTGGATGTTCCACCCCAGGGTGTATGAACCCACCTGTTACCACATTCCCATGGCCAAAAACCACCAAGGGACAGGGGCATCCAGGGTTTGTGGGGCCTCAGGCACATGCAGCTTGGGGACTTTCTTTAAGAAAAAGAATACAGGCTGGGCGCAGTGGCTCATACCTGTAACCCCAGCACTTTGGGAGGCCGAGGCAGGTGGATCACCTGAGGTCGGGAGTTCGAGACCAGCCTGAACAACATGGAGAAACCCTGTCTCTACTAAAAATACAAAATTAGCTGGGCCTGGTGGGACATGCCTGTAATCCCAGCTACTCGGGAGGCTGAGGCAGGAGAATCACTTGAACTCGGGAGGCGGAGGTTGTGGTGAGCTGAGATCACACCATTGCACTCTAGCCTGGGCAACAAGAGTGAAAGTCCGTCTCAAAAAAAAAAAAAAAAAAAAAAAAAAAAATTACAGCTACTGGAAATCTGGATCAGCACAGTGGCCGAACCTAATGTCCCTTCCAAAGGTGGAAACGTGTGGGTAAAAATAAATGACAAATGAAGAAAAGGAGGAATAATAGCTGAGGGTAAATAAATGAATAAATGCAAATGGGGGTGGTGGCTCACGCCTGTAATCCCAGCACTTTGGGAGGCTGAGGCAGGTGGATCTCTTGAGGCCAGGAGTTCTAGACCAGCCTGGCCAACATGATGAAACCCTGTCTCTACTAAAAATACAAAAATTAGCTGGGCATGGTGGTGCGCACCTGTAACCCCAGCTACTTGGGTGGCTGAGGCAGGAGAATCACTTGAACTCTGGGAGGTGGAGGTTGCAGTGAGCTGAGATCATGCCACTGCACTGAAGCCTGGGCAACATGAGTGAGGCTCTGTCTAAAAATAAATAAATAAATAAATAAATAAATAAATAAATAGTCTCAGAGCAAGAGATGCCACTGTCTCAATGATCTCAGATGCCTGAAAGGGTGAAGCTATCTATAGGTTTGCTGAGATCACTCCTGCTTTTGGAACTCAGATGGGATTGAACGGAAGCCTGTATACCTGAGTGCCTTCAGCCTAGGAGACATTCAGACAACATGACGGACTAGGCCTAATTACTAACGACCATGTATATTCTTTTGATGTAAAGGGTCCACGTTCAAAAACCAGGAGGTGACCTGTGGTGTTATGATGTATACGTATATGGGTTTTTGTCCACGGTTCCTGGCTTGCCACTCCCAAAGCACTTGTTACAGGCTTAACATTGGGTGCATCAGGCCTCAGGAGCAGGACTCAGGAAGCAGAATCCCTTCGACCTTCTCCTGCCCTCCCTTCAGCAACCCCAAGGCAGGACTCTAATCTTCCCCTGTCTCTCCTATTACAGGTTATAAGACTCTCCCTTCAGAGGGTCCTGCCCTATGCCCTGTGGGAAGGAATGTAGATGTCATGAAGCTTCCATAAAAAAACCAAGAGACCTGGGTTTGGAGACAGCTGGTTTCCGGACAGCTGAACAGGTGGAGGTTCCTGAAGGCGGTGCCCCAGGGAGGGCATGGCAGCTCTGTGTCCCCATAGCTTGCTCTATGCATCTCTTTTTTATCTTTTGAGACAGAGTCTGACTCTGTTGCCCAGGCTGGAGTGCAATGGTGCCATCTTGGCTCACTACAACCTCCGCCTCCCAGGTTCAAGCGATTCTCCTGCCTCAGCCTCCTGAGTAGCTGGGATTACAGGCGAGCGCCACCACGCCCAGCTAATTTCTATATTTTTAGTAGAGATGGGGTTTCACCATGTTGACCAGGCTGGTCTTGAACTCCTGACCTCATAGTCTGCCCACCTTGGCCTCCCAAAGTGCTGGAATTACAGGTGTGAGCCACCGCGTCCAGGCTATGTGCCTCTTCATCCTGTTTCCTTTGTAATATCCTTTGTAATAAACTGGCAAATGTAAAAAAAAAAAAAAAAAAAAAAAGGAAAAGAACAAAAGAAAAAATATATAGTTATGAACACAGACTTAGGCATGAAGTGAACGTGCTGGAGCTGCTGCTGCCCCGCTGTGGGTCCCTCTACCGGGAAAGGTGACTGGGGTTGTGGGGGGATTTGGAGGGGACGCTTAGGGGCAGTGGCTGTTGACTACCTGGTGTGGGAGCGTTTTAAGATTGGAATGCTGGAAGTGGCTGTACTGACACATGCATAGTGGCCACACCTCCATGCTGGGTGCTATGACGAAAGTGCCCTGCACTCAACCAAGGCACTGCCTGTAAGGGCAGCTCCGCCGTGTTTCCCATGCTGGCTTGTCCTCAGCTGAAGGTAGGCCGGCGGGGCTGTGTGGGCCAGGCGTGGGGACTTTGGCCACCATGGCAGCTGATGGAGATGGAGGCCACCTGGGATGGGCCTATGGGTTTTTTAATACTAGGAGGAGGTAGGTCTGCAGCAGAATCTCTGAGGAAAAAAATTTTTTTTCCAGGAAATTAACAGAACAGAACAGTATTGCAAACATGATGGAGGCAGGAAGCCCTTTGTAAGTCAGAAAGAACCAGGACTTGGACGTATTAGAAGGGAATCCAGGGGGGCTGCTGTTTCCCAGCCTGCCTAGCAGCTAGTAGGGGGCACGTGAGAGGAGAGAGGTGAAGAGAATGGAAGTCCAGCCTAGACTCATTCAATGTTAGAGTTGGAAGAGTCCCACCTCCACGTGGACAAACTGAGGCCCAGAAAGGCAAAGTGGCTTGCTTCACATCATGTAGCTTCCTATTTTATAGGCACATTTGGGTTTTATATGTGAGTTCTTCTTTATAAAGTGGTTATGTGGAAGGATTTTTTTTTCTTTTTTCTTTTCTTTTTTTTTTTTTTTTCCGAGACAGGATCTCACTCTGTTACTCAGGCTGGAGTGCAGTGGTGTGATCACAGCTCACTGCAGCCTCGACCTCCAGGGCTCAAGCAATTCTCCTACATCAGCCCCTGGAAGGGATTAAAGTAATTAAAAATGGGTACCCCTTGGGGTGATGTAGAAAGGGTGTTGGGCTTGCAATTCTCTCACATTCCACTGGCAAGAACGTGGTCACATGGTCACACTCAAGTACAAAGGAGTCTGGGAAATGTGGTCCACAGCTAGGTAGTTGTGTGCCAACTACAATATTATTACTCTAGAGGAAGGGAAAAGGATTTTGGTGGACAGCTGACATTCTCTGCCACAAGCTAGAAAATGTGCACACACACACAAAATCTTTAGGGTTGTGGTTGCCTTTAAGCTCTTCTAGGTTTGATTCGATTCAATATCAGATTAATAGTGACATACTCCAGGAAACTAAAAAAATGCAATAAGGGCAAGAAAGAGGGAAGAATGACTCTTGCGTTTATCAGGCACCTACTACGCTCAGCTCCGTGCCATTGATTGAGAAAATATCTAGGAAAAGGCTTCACCCTTCAAGTTCAGTTAGTCCAAAACACAGTTGGCAAATAAACAGCCCCTAAATCGTGTGTTTAAGACCAGGAATGCTATAGAAATTCTAGAGAGGAAGGCATCAAGATGGACTGGGATGGTCAGGGAAGGAAGGTGCTCTTGAGTTGGATCCTGGGACTTAACGAGATGGCACAGATCAGAGTCAAGTTGTTCCAGTGTGGAGTGGGGGTGGAGGAGAGGAATAACATCTATCGGGCACTTGCTGTACGCCATTAACAAGAGGTTTCAATTAATCTTCACAGCAACCCCAGTATCTCCCTTTTATAGATGAAGGATTGAAGTCATGGTGGGCTAAGCTCTTGTCCCCACAGCTTGATTGAGGAGCTGAGATTCGAACCCCAGTCTAACCCCAGGATCCTAGTCCTCACCCCTCCCTTTCCCCACTTCCCCAAATCATTTAGATCCAAATCTCCTGACTGTTTCTTAAATTAACGTTCTGTTGGCGTCTTGGGCTCATTGTAGATGCTTCTTAGAGGACACAGCCGGGTGACAGGACAAGGCTATGTGTGCTTGTGTGGGTGTCTGTGAAAGAGGAAGACAACTTTAAAATTAGTATTTCATTACAAATGTCTCAGCATTGGTTAACTAATTTTTCCCAGGACCGTTATTGATCAAGCAAATAAATTCAACAGCCATTTGGGGGAAAAAAAACAGAGGAAGACAATTTCTAGCTATTTAGCTTTGGATAAGCTATTTATCTTTCCTGGGCCTTAATTTCAGCCTCTGAACGATCTGGTTCATTGTCCCTGCACAGAGTGTTTGGTGAGGTTTGGATGAGGTCACAGATGACTGCATGCCTTGTTCATCACAGGGTACTGTGCACACTGCCAAAGTGCTGGCGGGCCCCAAAGGCCAGTGAGCCGTTGAATATCATTGGAAGGAAAATGGAAAGAACATAGAAAACATCACCCCCCACTGTGTAAAACTGGGTGTCCCTCAGGAATGCCTGGTGCAGTTGGTGTCATTATCTCCTGAGAAGCACAGGGCCCAGATGGCAGGTCATGGAGGGCAGCTGGATGCATGCTTGGAACCTGGTGCTGCAGAGTGAGGGCCTCCCCAGTGCCCAGGACATGAACTCCTGTGATGTGGCAAGCTCCTTGAAGCATGCTCCTGGCCCTCCACTAGCTCCTGAAGTGCTCTGCCGGAACTTCCAGCCTTGAAGCTTGTGTGGTGGTAAATGTTACAACTAAATGGAAGATCTGCTTTCTATGGCAAGAGATAAGCTGTTGGATTTGTACTGTGCTTAATGGTTCTATATTATTCAGTCTCTTTGGTGATAAAGGACACAGGGCCTTGAAACATTCTCCAGAAAACGGGAGCTTATGGTGAGAACTGGCAAAGCCAAAAGCCCAGAGAATGAAGCTGGTTTTATTATTATTAGTATTGTTATTATTTTTTTTGAAGACGGAGTTTCACTCTTGTTGCCCAGGCTGGAGTGCAGTGCCACGATCTCAGCTCACTGCAACCTCTGCCTCTCAGATTCAAGCGATTCTCCTGCCTCAGCCTCCCAAGTAACTGGGATTACAGGCATCTGCCACCATACCTGGCTAATTTTTGTATTTTTAGTAGAGACGGGGTTTCACCATGTTGGCCAAGCTGGTCTTGAATTCCTGACCTCAGGTGATCCGCCCGCCTTGGCCTCCCAAAGTGCTGGGATTGCAGGCGTGAGCCACTGAGCCCAGCCAGAAGCTGCATTTATACCCATAATCTCTTTGTTCCTTGAAATACCCCTGCAAGTGGGCGTTATCATTCCCATTTCACAGTGAAAGAAACTAAGGCATGGCGACGTGAAGCAATTTTCTCAAGGCCAGTTACGTGGTCTAGCACATAGTGGCACCAAATATGTGCTTTTTGAATAATATTATATGTGATTTTTTTTTTGTTTGATAGTGATTTTACCACGAGGATTTTACCGTGAGAATTTTACCATGAATCACAGAGGAATCCTATCCCAGCCACCATAGTTCAACTGAATGGGCAGAGTGTGGAGGCTGTTGGTCCTAGCCTGAACTTGAGATGGTCAATGTTAGTCGCAGATCTTGCTTTTCCCTACACAACCTCTGGTTGCTAAGCCCCATGTGACCTAGAAGCCGTCCTGGAGTGCCAGACGGATGCCCCTGATTGCCGCGGTGATCTTGGTCTCTGGCTGAGACATGTCAGTTTCAGCCTCCATCAGAAGCCTGAGCACCGTTGCAGTCCTCCTATTTATACTTAAAACTTGGAGACCCAGCCAGGGTACATCTCCTTTCCACCACCTTTGAAAGAACTCTGTCCTCAGACTCCTGGTTTTTCACCCTTGCCTGACCCGCTCTTGCTCCGAGGCATCTTGTTAGATTTAATTGGTCAGCAGGCAATATTGATCGCCATGGAGACCTCTGAAATGAAGTTAGGAATCTGTACTCATTTATGTTGGCTGATAAAAGGCCAACATAAATTGCGTGTTTCTCTTTTGTTTCTTGATGTAATAAAATATATATTAAAAAGAGAAAGCATCCTGGCCAGTGAGATGAAAGCTTTGTCAGAGTGCCCAGGGCAGATATGTTACAGGCTAGCCCCAGCCCCAGCCCCAGCCCCCAGCCTTGTTCTCTCTCTTTCTTTCTTTCTTTCTTTTTTTTTTTTTTGAGATGGGGGCTCGCTCTGTCACCCAGGCTGGAGTGAAGTGCTTAGTTCACTGCAACCTCTGCCTCCTGGGCCCAAGCTGTCCTCCTACCTCAGCCTCCTGATTAGGTGCACATCACCACGCCAGGGTAATATTTGTATTTTTAGCAGAGACAGAGTTTCTCTATGTTCGCCAGCCTAGTCTTGAACTCGACCTCAGGTGATCTACCTGTCTCGGCCTGCCAAAGTGCTGAGATTACAGGTGTGAGCCACCGCGCCTGGCCTCTCCTCATCTTTTCTGGTCTTTAGCACAAGTGTTCAAGGCTACCAATCATTCAGCAAGGGTTTGTTAAATGCTTAGTGGCTAAAGCCTGGGAAACTAAGCCTCCTGAAATGGGTCCTGGCCTCAAGGAGCTGACATCTGGGCCCTTGAGGAAACAAGGTGCAGAACAATTGACAAATTGACAACCAGGTTAAGTGCTAAGTGGGGTAGAGGGGTTTTGGTGGTGAGGGAGCAGCCTGGCTGTGACAGATGAAAAAAGGCTTAGGCCAGGGTCTTGAGTACATGAGAGGGGGCTCATGGAATAAGCTTGCATTTTGATCTATTCAATTTTAGTTTTGAATTCCAACTCTATTTCTTGTTAGCTGTGAGACCATGAATAAATCACTCAACCTGAACCTCTCTGAGCGTTTTGTTTTATTTTTAATTTGAGACAGGGTCATTCTCTGTCTTCCCAACCTGGAGTACGGTGGTGCAATCTTGGCTCACTGCAACCTCCACCTTCTGGGTTCAAGCAATTCTCATGCCTCAGCCTCCCAAGTAGCTGGGATTACAGGCATGCACCACCATGCCTGGCTGATTTTTGTATTTTTAGTAGAGATGGGGTTTCACCATGTTGGACAGGCTCCTGACCTCAAGTGATCCACCCGCCTCGCCCTCCCTCTCAAAGGGCTGGGATTACAGGCATGAGCCACCACGCCTAGCTTCTGAGTGTTAGTTTTCTCATCTATTTCTATTTCATCTATAATCATGTCTACCTCTTGGGGTTGTAATGTGAATTTAAATGAAATCATGAATGTGACATCATTTGGTACACACAAGCTTACTAAACTTAATAAACAGTTTCTTTCCCATCCTTCCCTGTGTCAGTTATGATCAGGCTTTGCTGTGAGTAACAACCCCCAAAATATCAGTGGCTTAAGCAAGATAGACAGAAATGTTTTTCTGTCTCACGTGAAAGACGGCAGGTATGTGGTGCAGGACTGGTGCTCTGTGGTGTTAGGAACTCCAGCTCCCTCTAGTTTTTTGTGCTGTGTTCATGGTCTCCATTCCCAAGATTGTGTTATAACCCAAGAAGGCAGCCCCAGCATCTCTGCATTGCAACTGGTAGAAAGGAGAAAGTTACACTTTTTCCTGTTAAGGATACATTCTGGAAGTTGCGCATGCTACTTCTATCATAGGGTCTCATCTAGCCCATTACTTCTTCACAGCAACCCCATTTTCTTCCTTTTAAAGTGAAGGATTGAAGTTAGGACAGGCTAAGCTCTTGTCCCCACAGCTTGATTGAGGAGCTGAGATTTGAACCCTAGTCTAATCCCAGGATCCTAGTCCTCACACCTACCTCTCCCCGCCTCCTCTCAAGCCATTTAGATCCAAATCTTCTGACTGTTTCTTAAATCAGCTTTCATTAGCATCCAAAATATCTTGGGCTCATTGCAGATGTTTCTTAGAGGACACAGTAGGGTGATGGAACAAGGCTATGTGTGCACACGTGGGTATCTATGAAAGAGGAAGACAAGCAAGGGAGGCCGGAAAATACAACCTCTAATCCAGATGGCCCAGCTAAAACGTGGGGTGTGGTTACTTTAGAAACAGGGGGAATTGGATATTTCCTTACCACCTTCTCTTTCCTTGACAAAGGCATTTTGGAGGCAGTAGAACATGAACTGGGGATTGAAGGATAATAGGATTCAGTTACCACTACTACCGTTACTAATGGTGGCTGAATTATTTATATGGATCTGCATAAAAAATTACCCCAAAATGTGGTGGTTTAAGACAGCACTGAACACTTATTATCTCATACAGTTTCTGTGGGTTGGGAATTCAGAGCTCAGGCATGGCTGAACTGTGTGATCTGGCTCAGGGTGTCTCATGAGGTCGTAGTGAGGATGTCAGCCAGGGCTGCTGTCTCACAAGGTTCAGCTCAAACTGAGGCATCCTCTTTCAAGATGGATTGTTCACACAACTCGCAAGTTGGCACCAGTCATTGGCAGAAGGCCTCAGTTCCTTCCCACATAGGTCTCTCCACAGGCTCCTGTGGCAATGTCCCTTATGACCTGGTGTCAAAGGTCACACACCATCACTTCCTACACACTCCATTTGTTAGAAGTGAGGCACTAAGTCTGTCCCACATTTGAGGAAAGAGGAATTAGGCTCTATCTTTTGAAAGGAGCAGTGTCAAAAAAAACACCACAGTGGCTAACAGTTTTTGAACATTTACAATAATGGCTGATATTATGCTAAACATTTTATATGCATTGTCTTAATGATGTCTCACAACAACCCATGAAGTGGGTACTGTTCTTATTTCCTTTATTGCAACTGAAGAAACCAAAGCCCTAAGGCATAAAGCACCTTGCCCAAACCCACTCTTTTGTTAAACAGCTGAACTGAGATTTGAACACAGGGAGGCTGACTCAGGAACTTAACCACTAGGCCATTGTTGAGCAGGTGGGGAGACATTGGGGAGGGTCAGAGCTGAGACAGAATGACAGGGCAGATGGAGGCACAGTGAGAAAGAGCTGACACTCTGTGCCTCCTAGACAGTGTATGGACTGGGCTGGACTTAATGTGCAGTGGTCTGTCTTCAAAAGTGAGCATGATAAAGAATAAGTGAGAAAAAAAGGTTATTTTCCCAGGCTGAGGTCAGGTTACTGCTTTTCCCTCCTGCTTTTGGCTTTGATTTTGGGCTCTAGAATGTCAGGAAAGCATTTTCCAGAGAGCTATCCTCTACTCTTGTTTTCCCTCCTAGGAACATGGAAATCAACCTAAAAATCAAGTCTTTTTGGGGGGAAGGGATCTTGTTTCAACTTATCCCCATTTTATGGATAGGGAAAGGAGACCAAGAAAGTGAAAGTGGTAACTGCAGTAACTTAGAGGCAGAGCTAAGACTAGAGCCCAAATCCCCTACCCCTCAGCCCTGGAGAATGATGAGCTAGTGAGAAGGAGAGAAGAAGAGCAAACAGTGGGAGAGAGACCTGGACTCAACAGTCATCAATAAGTGAAGTCACAGGAATCAAAACAATGTAACGTTGGTGTATGGATCAACAAACCAATCCATCAAACAGACCAGAAAGTCCAGAAACAGACTCATACTTATCTAGTTAATTGATTTGTAAAAGTACCAAGATAACCAGTGATAGCCTTTTCAGCAAAAGATGCTGGGACAATTGGATATCCATAGGGGAAAAAAATAAACCTTGACCCCCTACCTCACACCACACACAAAAATGAAGATGGATCATTTGAAGATGGATCAAAAATGAAGATGGAATGTAAAAGCTAAAACGATAATGCTTCTAGAAGGGAACATGGGCAAAAATATTTTCACAACTTTGGGATGGGTAAAGACTACTTAGACAGGACAAAAATGCACTAACTATAAAATAAAATAAATATGGACACGTTGGACTCCATCAAAATCAAAGATTCTGCTCTCCAAATGACATTCCTGAGAAAATAAAGAGGCAAGCTACAGGTGGGGAAGGAATATTTATTTACATATATCTGACAAATAATCCATATTTAGAGTCTATAAAGAACAACAAGAACTCAATAATAAGGCCAACAATCTTATTTAAAAATGTGCAAAGGTCCTAACAGATACTTCACAAAGGAAGATACATAAAGCATATGAAAAAGTGTGCAACATCATTGATAATCAGAGAAATACAAATTAACACCCACTGGAATAGTTAAAATTAATGTGCCCAACAACATCAAGTGTTGCAGAGGATGTGAGCAACTTTGCTGGCATGAGAGTAAAATGGTACGACCATTTTTGGAAACACTTGAGCATTTTCTTAGAAATATACACCAACCTCATTGTGATGGTTAATATTTGTGGCAATTTGGCTGGGATCAGGGATGCCCAGATAGCTGATGAAACTATTTCTGGGTGCATCTGTGAGGGTGTTTCTGGAAGATATTAGCATTTGAGTCAGTGTACTGGGTAAAGAAGATCACCCTCTTCATTGTGGGTGGGCACCGTGTAGTTGGCTGAGGGCCTGGATGAAACAAAAAGATGGGAGAAGGGTGAATTCTCTCTTTCTCCTTGAGTAGGGGCATCTATTTTCTCCTGTCCTCAAGTATTGAAGCTCCTAGTTCTAAGCCTTTGAAATCTGGGACTTATACCAGTGGGCACCCCTCCCTGCCCACTCCCCCTTCCCAGGAATTCAGCCTTGGACTGGGAGTTACACCATTTGCTTTCCTGGTTCTCCAGCTTGCAGAGGCATATCATGGCACATCTCAGCCTCCATAACTGCATGAGCCAGCTCCTCTTGTACATCCATATATAATCCTGGAGAACCCTTACAAATACACACATGACTCAGCAATTTTACAGCTAGGTATTATTTACCCAAGACAAAAGAAACATATGCTTACAAAAAGACTTGTACAGACATATTCATGATAGCTAAAACTGAAAACAATTACCATTAACCAGAGGATGCATTAGCAAATTGTGATACATCCTTGCAATGGAATATTACTCAGAAACAAAAAGGAATAAACCGATGTATACTGATATATGTAACATGTATGACTCTCATAGAAGTTTTGATGAATGAAAAAACTAGACACAAATATATTGAATGCTTTCATTTTATGCAGTACTAGAAAATACATAATTAACCTATAGTGATAGAAATCAGACAGTGGTTGCTGAGAGCATCAGTGGGGGTAGGGTGTGACTTTCAAAGGCACAAGAAGAAACTTTCAGGGGTATTAGAATATTCCATGTCTTCACTGGGGTGGTGGTTACATGAGTGTGTACATATGTCAAAATTCATCAAACTGTACATGTAAAATCTATGCATTTTATTGCATGTAAATTATACCTCAGTAAAAACACGTCTATAAAGAATTCATTATCAAATGCAACATTCCTCCTACATAGGCTGATGTATTGTTGTTGTCTTGATTTCAACACAAATCTAACTCATTGACTTAGAACAGGCTGTTAAGGGAGCCAGGAGAGATGCTGATGGGGTCATGAATTTGATCCTAGTGAGTGGAGGCAATTTACATTGCTGTCTTGAAGAGCCTTGCATTTAGGTCCAGCCCTAGTATTGGGTGGTCACTCATGTGCTATGATTTTATTGTGACCAGAAGTCAACCCATTCCAAATTCCTTTGCATACTGGAGTCTGAAGTCAGGTGGGTGAAGCCCTGCCTTTTCCCTGTCTTCTCTTCATGAAAGGAGTGGCAAGATGCTGAAACCCCACTTGGAGGTGTGAGTGAATGTATCAGAAGCTGTCCACCCAGGGCTGGCTACATAATTTGCAGGGCCCACTGCACAATAAACATGCAGGACTCTTGCATGTTTCACAATGAAATCATGAATTGCACGATGGTGTCAGCAGAATATTAAAACAAGCATGAGCCAAGGAAATTGGGCACACTGGGCAAGGGTGGAGATACTCCACCAGTTTCAAAGCTGTTTTGGGTTGACCTCTGATGTGACCAGAAGGTGGACATAGGCATATGGCACAGGGAGAATCTTCCTTCTATGGACCTCCTTCATGTGCATCCGGCTTCTTTGCACACACTGTGCCCTGTGCTCAGCCCTGGAAATAAGAGAAGCCATGGGTCCTGCTTTCTAGGAACTCATGGTCTCATAGGAGAGGGTGACCCAGGAATATGACAAGCTTCAATATGTGGTAGAGAGCCCTCAGTGCCACCAGAGATGCACGGATGGTGTCATATCCAGATTGGGAGTAGGGGAGGCAGTCAGGGAAAGGCTCCTAGAAGAGGTGGTATTTGATTGGTCATTCGAAGGCTGATCCAACTGGCTATGAGGAGTGAGGGCAAGGCATTCCTGGGGGAGAGAGAGAGAGAGCAGAGTTGGAGTGATGGGAGAGCCCCGAGTGGGTGTGGGATGTGGAGGAAATGTTGCTGTAGCTAGGGTGCAGGCAGTGTGTCTAGGAATCAAAGGCTCTGTCTCTCCCTGTGGAAGCAAAGAGAGCCAGACTCCCCTCTACCTGGACCACAGTGATGAGGCTGCAGAAAGAGGCTGTGCTTTGTTGGTTGGCCACTCCCACCTGGGATGGGGCGGGGGTGGGGTGGGGGGGTAGTGAGGAGACTGATGTGAGCGTGTGGGGATATTTAGGTATTATTCTTGGAGGCTGTGGGGCTACTGAATGGTGGAGAGTGGCCAGTACTGGAGGCACCAGCAATGGTATTCTGGCTGGACAGTATCTGGACATGCATGACTTTTATCTCCGCCCTTTGCTGGTCAGCCTCCCTGGCCTTCCTACCAATTCTATGAGCTCTCCAATGTCCTCCTAGTAGATTATTTCTGGCTTAAGTTAGCCATGGTCACTTTCTGTTGTTGGCAACCAAGAACCCTGATGCAGGATGGTCAGCTGGAGCCAAATGATGAGACTTTAATGCTGGCATAAGGAGGATGGCAGACAATGGGGAGCCATGGGAGGTGCATGAGTGAAGCAGAGCCTTGATCCACAGATCCAGAAAGAGTCACTGTAGAATGAAATGGGGAGGAACAAGACTGTGTGTGTGTGGGGGGGGGGGGGGGGGGGGGGGGCAGGCAAGCTGAACCAGGGCAGTCACAGTGACAAAGGAGGAAATGGCACTGAGACAAGGGGCTCAGGATTGACAGGATTTCACAATGGGCTGGATGTGGCAGGACAGCAGGGATGACTTTTTGCAGAGAATACACACTGTGGCGTGTTTCGTCTCTGGTCTTCTGAATAACTGGCTCATCTGTTTCAACTATGGATTTGGGGGAGGTTATAGACCAGGGGTCTCCAACCCCTGGGCCACAGACTGGCACAGATCTGTGGCCTGTTAGGAATGAGGCTGCACAGCAGGAGGTGAGTGGCAGGCCAGTGAGCATTACCACCTGTGCTCCACCTCCCGTCAGATCAGCAGCAGCATTCGATTCTCACAGGAGCGCGAACCCTATCGTGAACTGCACAGGCAAGGGATCTAGGCTGCGTGCTCCTTATGCCTGATGACATGAAGTGGGCCAGTTTCATCCTGAAACCATCCCCCACCAACTCCTGTCCATGGAAAAATTGTCTTCCACAAAACTAGTCCCTGGTGCTGAAAAGGTTGGGGACTGCTGTTCTAGACCAAGGGGTGCTGGCCTGCCTCTTCAGCCTCAGCTGGGAGGTGACTTCCCCTCAGAGCTGTGCTCTGGAATGAGCAGACAGGAGGGCTTAGGAGCGATTAGCTTCTAAGGGGAGGGAAGAGAGTGACCCTTACTTCCTCTTTAATAACATATGTCAGTAGGTAACGTTTTCAATATGTCACTGTATTTGCAGCTCTGGTCAGCAGGTCGCTATCATTTTTGAGCAATAAACAAAAGACTGCTTTTAATTACTTCTGTGAAATTGCTCGACCCACGCATGATTAAATATTCATTATGTAGAACGAGACATTTTCTTTGTATATAGATCCATATTAAATTTAGCTGGCAACGCACTGACCGAACAGCACTAATAAATTTCTGGTAATGGGCTGCAGCTTTTCCTGATTGCTCCATCTCTTCCCTCTCAGTCCCTCTCTAGGTCCCTGTTGCTGTCCTGGCCTGGCTATCTCTGTTCCTTCCTTTTGGAAATTGAGGTGAATCTAGTCCTGGCCTAGCTATCTCTGTTACCTTTTTAGGAAATTGAAGTGAAACTTACACAACATACAATTAACCATTTTAATATGTACATTTAGTGCATTTATAATGTTGTGCAACCACTACCTCTTCCTAGTTTCAAAACTTTTTCATCACCCCAGCAGAACACTCCATACCCATTAAGTAACCGCTCCCCAATTCTTCCTCCTCCCATCTCCTGGCAATCACTAATCTGTTTTCCGTCTCTACAGATTTGCTTATTCAAGATATTTCATATAAAAGAAAACAGCAGGGCATGGTGGCTCACACCTGTAATCCCAGCACTTTGAGAGGCTGAGGCAGGTGGATAACCTGACGCCAGGAGTTCAAGACCAGCCTGGCCAACATGGTGAAACCCCATCTCTACTAAAAACACAAAAAAGTAGCCCGGTGTGGTGGTGGGTGACTGTAATCCCAGCTACCTGGGAGACTGAGGCACGAGAATTGCTTGAACCTGAGAGGCAGAGGTTAAAATGAGCTGGGATTGCCCCACTGCACTTTAGAGCAAGACTGTCTCAATTTAAAAAAAAAAAGAAAAATCATACAATATGTGATCTTTTGTATCACATGTAGCATAATGTTTTGGGTGTTAATCCATGTTGTAGCATGTATCAGTACTTAATTCCTTCTTATGGCTGAGTAATATTCCATCGTATGGATATACCAATATTTGATTATCCACTCATCAGCTGATAGATCCTTGAATTGTTTCCACCTTTTGGCTATTATGAATTATGCTTCTATGAACATTCGTGTACCAGTTCCTATGTGGACATACGTTTTCATTTCTCTTGGGTATGTACCCTAGAAGAGGAATTGCTGAGTCATGTGGTAATTCTATGTTTAGCACTTTGAGGAACCACTATACTATTTTCTGCAGCTGCTGCACCATTTTATATTCCCACAAGCCATGTTATGAGGGTTCCTATTTTTCCATACCTTCACCAACACTTGTTATTTTCCATTTTAAAAACTTGTTGGCTGGGTGTGGTGGCTCACGCTTGTAATTCCAACACTTTGGGAGGCTTAGGTGCGCAGATTACTTGAGCCCAGGAGTTTGAGACCAGCCTAGGGAACATGACAAAACCCGGTCTCTACAAAAAATAGAAAAATTAGCTGGGTGTGGTGGCGTGCACCCGTAGTCCCAACTACCAGAGAGGTGGAGTTGGGAGGACTGCTTGAGCCGGAGAGGTCGAGACTGCAGTAAGCCATGATTGCACCACTTCATTCCAGCCTGGGTGACAGAGTGAGACACTGTCTCAAAAAACAAACAAACAAACAAACAAAAAAATCATAGCCATTCTGCTGGGTGTTAAGTGGCATTTCATCGTGGTTTTGATTTGCATTTCTATAATAACTAATGATGTTGAAATTTTTTCTTCCTTTTTTTTGGAGACAGTCTTACTCTATTACCCAGGCTGGAGTGCAGTGGTGTGATCTTGGCTCATCGCAACCTCTGCCTCCCAAGTTTAAGTGATTCTCGTGCCTCAGCCTCCCGAGTAGCTGGAATTACAGACGGCAACACCATACCTGGCTAATTTTTGTATTTTTAGTAGAGATGGGGTTTCATCATGTTGGCCAGGCTGATCTTGAACTCCTGAACTCGAGTAATCTGCCCACTTTAGCTTCCCAAAGTGCTGGGATTACAGGTGTGAGCCACCATGCCTGGCCAAGAATTTTTTCAAGCACTTTTTGGTCACTCATGTATCTTTTTTGGAGAAATGTCTATTTGAATCATTTGCCTTTTAAAAATTGGGTTGTCTTTTCATTGTTGTAAGAGTTCTTTATATATTCTGAATACTAGATCTTTATCAGATATACAATTTGCAAATATTTTCTCCCATTCTGTATAGTGCCTTTTCACATTCTTGTTACTGTCTTTTGGTGCACAAAAAATTTTAACTTTTATGAAGTCAAATTTACCAATTTTTATTTTGTTGTTCGTGTGTTGGGTGTAAAATCTAAGATTCCATTGCCAAATCCAAGGTCATACAGATTTACCCCTATGTTTCCCCTAATAGTTTTATAAAGCTTTAACTCTTTCATTTAGGTCATTGATCTATTTGAGTTACATTTTGAGTATGGAGTGAGGTAAGGGTTCAACTTCACTGTTTTGAGTGTGGTTATCCAGTTGTTCCAGCACCATTTGTTGAAGAGACTCTTTCTTCTTTCGTTGGAGACATTCTTTCCCCACTGAATAGTCTTGGCACCCTGATTGAAAATTCTGCCATCTTTGTCTCATTCAACTTCCCTGTCTCCGTCTTTCTCACTTTTTGCAGACTTACACTTACATCCACATTCCTTACCTGTTGTCTTGTGATTGTAGCATTCCACGGGGAAGGGAAATGATGGAATTTGGGGGAGGCCTGGGGAAGTACTCAGTCAAAGGAGGGATGCTATGGAAGGAGTGAGGCTGGCATCAGTTGCCAGCCAAGTGCTTTGGCACAGAGTGGCAGAGGGGGCTCAGGGCTGGCATGGGAGTAAGAGTAGGACTGATCTTTCCTTTTAACACCAGATCGGGGCTATTGTAAATATCTGAGCAATATTTCATTACACTTGGAGTCCACATCTTGATTTTCCATTTCCATTAGACCTTGTGGGAAATTAACTGTATTAAATTAATATATGATTCAAATTTTTTGAGTTTCTTTTTTCTCATTCCCTCTATTTCCCCTCTCTTAACTAATTCATTATTCCATGGTGACCACATAGCATTTTGGGCAGCTGAACTGGAATTCATTTTAATCCAGACCAGGTATACTATTTACTGGCTTAGCTAGGGGCAAGTAACACCAACTTTCTGGGATTCAGTTTTCTCATTTGCAAAATGAGGAATGAATGTGAAAGTATTGTACAAACTGCAGCACAAGGAGTTATTTTTATAATCATTATATTACAAGTTATTTATTATCGTTTTAAAGGCGCAGGGGTGGAGAACTCAGAGCTGCAGGAAATCACAGGGACTTTTTCGTCAGTGATCTAGAATGCCGCAGAGCAGTGATGTGGATATGACCTGAAGCTGAGACCCTCATCACCATTCAGGCCCTAGGGGCTCTGTGCCTGTGCAACCTCTGACTTCCTTTATGGTCAAAGGGCTCTCAAGATTATCAAGTTCTACCTGCGTATTTTACAGGGGAGGAAACTAAGGCCCGTGGAAGAGATTGTCTAGGGTCCCACAAGCATCAGTGATGAAGCCCACCTTCCCATCCAGAGGCCTGACTCCCAGTTCGGGGCCCCCTTCTTCCTCTTTAGACATGCTGTGGCTGCACTGCTTATTGCTTATTCTTAGCATCACCTTCCTGGGAAGCTGGTATCTCCCAGGGTACAGAAAAGAGATGGGGCCACTGTGGGCCCAGTGAACTCAATAAGAGCCCAAAGGCTACCCACCCCCTGCCAAACTCCAATTATAGCTGGAGGGGAGTTACTTTAGTGGGAGCATGCCTGGGGCCTAGGGTATGTGTTCTTTTTTCTTGAAGACAGAGTTTCACTCTGTCACCTAGGCTGGAATCCAATGGCATGATCTTGGCTCACTGCAACCTCTGCCTAACGGGTTCAAGAGATTCTTGTGTCTCAGCCACTTGAGTAGCTGGGATTACAGGCATGCATCACCATGCCTGGCTAATTTTTGTATTTTCAGTAGAGACATGGTTTTGCCATGTTGGGCAGGCTTGTCTCGACCTCCTGGCCTCGAGTGATCCGCACGCCTCAGCCTTCCAAAGTGCTGGGATTATGGGTGTGAGCCACTGCACCCAGCCAGGTATGTGTTTTTTAATAAAATATTCCAGGCATGACAAACCGTGTACCCACCACCAAGCTTAAGAAGCAAATAGGAAAAAATGAGCTTGGCAAAGTTGCAGTTTACAAAATCAATACACAAAAATTAGTTGCATTTCTATACACTAATAATAAACCATCTTAAAAACATTAAGAAATTACAATAACATAAAAAATACAGTGATGAGACACATAATGACATTTTGGTCAACAATGGATTGCTTATGTGATGGTGGTCCTATAAAATGATGACACTGTATTTTTCCTGTGTCTTTTCCATGTGTAGTTATGTTTAGGTACACAAATATTTACTAGTGTTACCGCCAACTATAGCATTTAGTACAGTAACATGCTGTACAGGTTTGTAGCCTAGTAGCAACAGGCTATACCGTATAGCCTAGCTGCATAGTAGACTATACCATCTAAGTTTGTGTGAGTACACTCAGCGATGTTTGCACAATGACAAAATTGCCTGTT
The DNA here is from genome assembly GCF_008728515.1 of Papio anubis. Lineage (NCBI taxonomy): Eukaryota > Metazoa > Chordata > Mammalia > Primates > Cercopithecidae > Papio > Papio anubis. The sequence goes on along the minus strand of NC_044982.1, from coordinate 119,603,328 downwards.
GACACATTTCTCAGAACATAGCTCCATCATTAAGAGACATATGTCTGTACTTAGGAGTAAACTTAACCAAGGAAGTGAAACACTGATACACTAAAAACTCCAAGATGTTGCAGAAAGAAATCAAAGAAGACATAAATAAATGGAAAGACATCATGTGTTCATGGACTGGAAGACTTAATGTTGTTAAGATGTCAATACCTCCAAAAGTGATCTACAGACTCAATGTAATCCCTACCAGAATTCCAATGACATTTTTTTGCAGAAATAGAAAAGTCCATGCTAAAATGGACTATGAAATCTCAAGGGACTCCTGATAGGCAAAGCAATCTTAAAAAAGAACATTGCTAACCAAGAATATGTTAAATATATAATTACATTTTGAAAAAGAAGAACAAAGGTGGAATTCTCACATTTCCTGATGTAAAAACTTAATACAAAGCTATAGTAACTGAGTCAGTGTGGCACTGGCAAAAAGACAAACATACAGGCCATTGGAATAGAAGGGTGAGCCCAGAAACAAACCTTCACATATACAGTCAAATGATTTTTGGCAAGGGTTCCAAAACCATTCAATAGGGGAAGAACAGTCTTTTCAACAAATAGCGCTGGGAAAACTGGATATCCACATGCAAAAAAAGATGACATTGGACCCTTGCCTTACACCATATACAAAAATTAATTCAAAATGGATCAAAGACATAAACGTAAGAGCCAATATAAAAGTCTTGAAAGAAGATATAGGGAAAATCTTCAAGACATTGGATTTGGCAGATTTCTTGGATATGACTCCAAAAGCACAGGCAACGAAAGAAAAAAATGATAACGTGAACTTCATCAAACTTAAAAACTTTTTTGTATCAAAGGACACTATCAACAGAGGGAAAAGGCAACCCATGGAATGGGTTTGCAAATCACATTTCATATCTGCCAATTATATATCTGAGAAGGAACCGATATCTAGAATGCATAAAGAACTCCTGCAACTCAACAATAACAGCAACAAAACAGCCCAATTAAAAAGTAGGACAAAGACTTGAATAGGTATTTTTCCAAAAAAGGTATACAACTGGCCAATAAACACGTGAAAAGATGCTCAATATTACTAATCATTAGGGAAATGGAAATCAAAACTACAATGAGATAATATGTCATACCCAATTGGATGGCTACTATAAAAAATCCCCAGAAAATAACAAGTGTTGGTGAGGAGAAAGATATGGAGAAATTTGAATCCTCACGTATTGCTGGCGAGAACATATAATGGAGCAGCTGCTGTGGAAAAGAGTATGATGATTCTTCAAGAAATGAAACATAGAATTATCATATGTTCCTGCAATCCTATTTTGGGTATAAAACCAAAAGAAGTAAAAGCATGATCTCAAACAGACATTTGTACATCTATGTTCACAGGAGCACTATTTACAATGCTCCTATGAACCATTTTTGTTGCTGTTGTTGTTTGTTTTTTGAGACGGAGTCTCGCTCTGTCACCCAGGCTGGAGTGCAGTGGCGCGATCTTGGTTCACAGCAACCTCTGCCTCCCGGGTTCAAGCGATTCTCCTGCCTCAGCCTCTTGAGTAGCTGGGATTGCAGGTGCCCACCACCACGCCCAGCTAATTTTTGTATTTTTAGTAGAAACGGGGTTTCACCATGTCAGTCAGGCTGGTCTTGAACTCTTGACCTTGTGATCCACCTGCCTCAGCTGAACCATTTGGTTTTACAACCAAAATGTGGAAGCAACCCAACTGTCTACTGATGGATGAGTAAACAAAATATGGTGTATCCATACAATGGAATCTTATTCAGCTTTAAAATAGAGGGAAATCCTGACACATGCTACAACGTAGATGAATCTTGAAGACATTATGCTAAGTGAAGTAAGCCAGTCACAAAAGGACAAATATCATGATTCCGCCTATGTGATGTACTTAGAACAGTCAAATTCACAGCAGCAGAAAGTAGCATGGTGGTTGCCAAGGGATGGAGGTAGGGGTAATGGGGAATTATTGCTTGATGAGTAGAGAGTTTCTGTTCTACAAGATGAAAAGAATTCTGCAGATGGCTGGTGACGACGGTTGCACAACAATGTGATACACTTAATTCCACTGAACTGTACACTTAAAAATGGTTAAATAATAAATTTCATGTTATGCATATTTTACCACAATTTAAAAAATGATAAAAGAAAGAAACAAGCAAGGGAGGAGTCCATTCTTGGATCATGGCGTCCTCTCTACAGTATTCTTCAGGAGCTCATGGACATGAGGGTTGGCTATGACAGTAGTGCTTGCTAGGAAAACTGAGTCTGGAGGCTCCTGCAGAAGGGATCAAAGGCTTTTGAGAAGGTGTTGCTTCCCCTGGCAATCCCAGGGAGATGTAGGTTCTGTTGGCCCTCCCTGGCCCCAACTCTAACCTCTCAGCAGAGTTCGCTAAGGCTTGGCTAGACTGTAATTCCTATTCTTGTGTCCCCACAACAAGCTTTTTGGAGTCTTCCTACCCTCAGAGGATTATAGGAAGATATGTGGAGAGGGTCTCGGTTTCTTGCCACCCACAGCATGCAGACCAGAAGAATAGTGAGAGGAATCAGGGTGGGAGACGTGTGTGTGTGTCAGAGGGAGAGACAGCGTGCGGTGGGTGGGGGGTGGGAGGGAGAGAGAGAGAGAGAATTCAGAGGATTTGGGAGACCATCCCAACTCCTGTGAGCCCATAGAGATTTCTGGATCTTTCTTCTGTCCTATCCTATGGGGTTAGGTCTTGAGTGAATTTAAGGGAGGTAGCTGCAGGCCTTGTAAATTTGGAAGTGGTTGGTGAGTGGACACACATCTCTGGATTATTCCTTCCCAAGACAGGAAGACAGGGACCACAGCTGTGTTTTCCTGTACAGCAGGCACTAGCCACATGTGGCTGCTGAGCATATGGAATATGGCTAGTGAGACTGACGAACTCAATTTTCAACTTTATCTAACTTTAATATATGTTTACAAACTAGTAGCCCAGTTACTGGAAAACTTTTAAACACGTTTGAAACAATTTGTGTATGTGAGTTTGCTCCCTCATCAAGAAGAATCCTCTTGGTCCAAATACAGATCAAGTATTTCCAGTGAGAATGTAGTATCTGAACTGAGATGTGCCGAAAGTGTCAAATATACATCAAATTTGGAAGATTCAGTATGAAAAAGAGTGTGAAATATCTCGATAAGTTTTTATATTGATGATATGTTGACATGATCATATTTTGAATATATTGGATTAAGCAAACTATTGTTAATATTGATTTCACCCATTAAATTTTTTTTTTAAAGCAACTAGGCTGGGTGCAGTGGCACATGCCTGTAACTCCAGCACTTTGGGAGGCTGAGGTGAGCAGATCACTTGAGCCCAGAGGTTTGAGACCTGCCTGGGAAACATGGCGAAACCCCATCTCTACTAAAAATACAAAAAATTAGCCAGATGTGGTGGCATGTTCCTGTAGTCCGAGCTATGCAGGAGGCTGAGGTCGGAGAATCACCTGAGCCCAGGAAGTCCAGGCTGCAGCGAGTCATGATTGCCCCACGCACTCCAGCCTGGGTGAAGGGACTGAGACCTTATCTCAATAAATAAATAAATAGGCAGCTATTAGAAAACTTAAAATTACGTGTGTGTGGCTCACATTATGTTTCTTTTGGATTATGTTGGACTAGAGTGTCCCAGGGAAGCTCAGGTTCAGATCAGTTGGGAAACTTGCCTAGCTAATAAATGGCAGAACCAAAATTTCAACCTAGTTTTCCAAAGCTGTAATGCTTTCTTTTTTGGTTAATTGGAAAACAGTGGGTTTGATCGAGGACCTCTAACAAGACCCATCTGGGAAGGCGGCATTAGTTCTCACCCTGGGCTCTGTGACCAAGGCACTGCTCCAGGAAAGAGGCCTGAGAGAGGCTGGTGGGCAGGGCTAGAGCTCCCCCACCCCTTGTCCCTTGCCATACCATCATCAACCAATTCCATCAGAGAGCTGTGCTTTTATCGTTTCTCTTATACGCGGGACCTGAGATTTCATTTGAGAATGCAGTTTCTACTTAAAATAAAAAAGATTGAAAATCATCTGTGAAGAGGGAAGCCTTTAGACCCAAACAGACCATATACTTGTGAATTGTTGGACTGTGAGCAAGTTAACTACTTGGGTCCTCAGTTTCATCATTTGTAAAATGGGTGTTGGTGATAACTGTCCTGAGAGATCATGATGGTAATGAAATAATGAAGGATCTAATGCATGGCTCATAGCAGGTGTGCAATTAATGCAACTCCTCTCTCTTTTCCCCTCAAGACTGGCCCTGGACTCAGTTCTGACTCGTGTGTGTGTGTGTGTGTGTGTGTGTGTGTGTCCGTGTGTGTGTATAGGTGGTGAACTTTCCCTAGGAGTTTCTTGCCTCATATTTTCCTTATTCCTGGAATGATTTGCTTTCAGTGGTAGTTTCATATTCATCTACAGACATGGAAGGACATGGCAGAATGAGATAAAATGGGGGATGAATGCTTCTAAATATTGCCTTTGTGATTGTATTCAATTACACGGGCTTTTTCTTTGCCCGTTTGATTAGAAAGGTGATGAGAAAGGTGATGAGAAAGGCAGGCCTGCAGGGGGCAGCACATGGCCAGTACTTCACTCACGAGGGACTGGCTCATGGGACTCCTGGCTTTGCAAGAAATCAGAGCCTTCTCAGGCATAGGGGAGCCTTGAGGATTTCTGGAAGGAGCCTCAGTTCTGGTGTTGAGATATTTATTATGCCCTGCAAGATACTGATGCTGGTGGAATTAGGTCCTTGGGCTTTTTGGTCTCCTGGCCTCTGTGGTCCAGTCAGCTTCTTCCCCTATCCCTCAAGGATCACTTCTACAGTCTCCAAACTTCAGGGCTGAGAGGGACTTAAATGGTGATCTAACCCTAACATATGTTACCAATACAGGAGGCAACCAACCCTGCAAGGTGGGGATGTGTGTGTCTCCCATCTTACAGGAGAGAAAACAGAGGCTCAGTGAGGTTAAATGACTCTCACCAGTTCTCACAAGTAAGAAGTGATGGATTAAAGCTCTTTTGTTTGAAGGCATCAGAAATGACTAGTCAGTTTAAGCAAAGGAGAGGAATATGGATCCGGGGGGATTTCACAGAATGGCAAGAAAATCAACTAATGTGGCCTCCATGGGTGGGGCCCAGGGTAGCTCAAGATTGGCAGCAACAGTCTGTGGCTCTTTCTGTCCTGAAACTGCTCTCAGGAATGAGCACCAGCCCCAGTCCAGCCCAGACCCGGTATCTCTCAGACCTAAATTCAGGTTGCCGGGATAGAGGTTCTAGATGGACCCACCTGGATCACTCAGCAGTGGTCAGAGGTCAGGGTTACTAGCATAGATTTGGAGGATTTGTTTTGAGTTCTGTAGTGAGGCCCTGACAGGAACACCACAGGTGTCAACACCTGGTCGATGTTGGTCTTCCAATGCTCAGCCAGGGCCTCTGCTCTGTGGCACAGTCGTGCTCTCCAGTAGCTGCAGGCTAATCCCAGCTGTAAGGTCAGCCGAGGAAACGGAAGGTGCTATTTGCATTTTAATAAGGAATCCAAGAGACCAAAGGCCTCTGGGTCCTAAAAGACTGGTTTTCTCAAATGGTGCAAAGTCCAGGTATTGTAACTGATGGGGCACCAGGGGTAAGGAGCCCTCCCTGGTACTTCCCGTCACACCCACACAAGCGTGCCTCCAACTTCTAAAGTTCACCTGTTCTATCTTGCTGCCCCTTGTTCCCCAACTCCTTTCCATCTCCCTCTCCAAGGATTCAGTAATATGTTGTCTAGACACTACTGCTGCTGTTTCTCCTCCATTAATCCATTTTAATTGGAAAGTTATCATAATGCAAACTCTCTTTGGTATTATTTGCGGCTCTGCATTATTAGAACCTCACCAACTCGCTTTCCCAGCAAATTAAACTTGCTATGGAAGCAATGAGATCAGCTGCTCATATTAAATCAGGCCGCACGTTGTTAAGCGGGGCTGGGAATGGGGCTTCCTCAGCTGGGTGGGGCGCCATGGCTGGAGGCGTTTACAATGGCACCACTGTTTTTATGCTGGGGATTTGGCCTCTGTGCTCAGTTCTTCTCTTTTTTTGGCACTGTGTATTGGAAATCAGAGATGGAAAGAAAGAGGGGACAAAAAACCCTCTGGTGGTATTTGGCCTCTCACCCCAAACCCAGGACAAACAGCAATGATCAGAATGCACATGGCCCTAACCCCGGATGAATTACAAAGCATATTGCAGTAGTCCTAGGAGCCTTGTGAAGTAGCAATGATCAATCCCTGTGTATGCAGCTGGAAATTGAAGCTCAGAGAAGGTAACTGAACTTGCTCGGGGCTGCACAGGCAACACATAGTAGACACGGACTCTAAGCCATGTCCTCTACGTCTAAAACCAGATGACCCAAAGGGATGAAATGCCAACCAGAGTGAGCCGACTCTTTTTACAGATCAGATCGTGGAACGAATTCATTTCTAGCTGATAGTATGGAAAGCAGTTAATAAATGACCAGGTTTCCTATTTGTGGATTATCACCACCTCAGCATCTAATTTTTCCCAGTCACCCACTCAGTAGAACAACATGGTTGACACTCTTGACTGCCCACCCAACAGCCATTTCCCCCTACTGCCTTGCTACCGGAAACCTAATTTTGTTAAGGCAGAAATGTGCCCAATCTCGGAGGAAGACTCATGATTGGTCTAGTCCAGTCACAGGAGTCTGTTTCCTCTTGTCAGTGATTGGTCTAGAGGCAAACATGTGACTCAGTTCTGGCCAATTACACCTAAGGGAAAGACTGCCAGTGACTTCTGGGAAAAACTTTCTCTCTGATGGTGGCAGAGCAGGGAGGAACCTTTGCTTGAGTTTCTCTCGTCCAGTGTGGGCACTATTTGTTGTAGTTAAAAAGTGCCCCAGTTCTTTGACCTTGCTTCCAAAGGCAGAGGCTATTTCCCGTCCTGCCGAGCGTGGGCCACACTGGAGACTGGCTTTGAATGAAGAGAATGCAACAGAGGTGAAAGTGTGTGGCATTCGAAGAAAGGCCGTGAAAGACATTGGTGTTTCAGCTTTGCTCTCGCGGCTGTCTGGCTCTGGGGGAAGCCAGCCATCACGTCATGAGGACACCCAAGTAGCCTACGGAGAGGCACACCTAGGGAGGAGCTGAGGCCTCCTGCCAGCAAGCAGCCCTAGCCCGTCAGCTGTGTGAGTGAGCGAGCCTCTTTGGAAACGCATCCTCCCGTCCCAGTCCAGCCCTCAGATGGCTACAGCCCTGCTAGCGTCTTGACTGCCGCCTCATGAGGGACCTCAAGCCAGAACCACCAGCCACGTGGTGCCAGAATCCCTCATCTGCAGCAACCGTGTGGGATCATAACTGTTTGTTGCCTTTTTAAGCCACTGAGTTCTGGGGTCATTTGTTACTCAGCAGTAGATGATTAATATGCTGTCATACAACTGTCTTGGAACCAGGAGGGGCAAGACTGAGGATAGAAGCTGCTATGGTGAAACTGGCAGAGAGATGGAATCTGGATTCCTGGTGATGTGAGCTAGTGAGCTGCCCAGCCAACCCTGGGTTGCCTGTTTTGGGACTTTTTGTTACATGAGCTGATAAGAACCCTTAATTCATTGTTAGTCTGGGGTTCCATTATTTGTAACCGGCTTTTTACTGTCTCAGTCTTGGGGGAATATGTGATCCTTCCAGTCATATTTGGTGGCCAGCAGAGGTCACATGGTCTCCACCCACAGTCACATTGGGATGGAGAGGAGGGAGAGAGGGCCCTGCTAAGGGGCTTAAATGCTGCACGTACATTTGCATGTTGAGATTTAATAGAGGCCTTCTGGAGACACAATGCCTCCTTCCAGGGAGGGCCTAATTGCAGAAAGTCGGGCACTGTGATGGGCCTGGGGGCTCTTGTGACGCTGGGTAGGCAATTGTCTGTGTGACAGTTGAAGTGATGGTATGTTAATAGCTTCTCGATGAAAGGCTCAATCTCAAGGGGTTCATGTTTCTCAGCAGCCAAGACAGCGGGTCTCTGCAGCAGGTGGTTCGCAAATGGCATCCTATCAGCATGGCCCCAAAGTAACCGAAAGCTGCTCAGACTGTCCTGCTCTCCCCGATGCCCCCCACCTAGGTGAATTCCAAAGGAGGAGGAACCAATGGGTCTGTGATGGATATTACCCTTCCCTATTAACTCTACAAGTTAGTTTTCTTCTTTTTCTTTTTTTATTTTTTCTTTGTGACGGAGTCTCGCTCTGTCGCCCAGACTGGAGTGCAGTGTTGTGATCTTGGCTGACTGCAACCTCTGCCTCCCGGGTTCAAGCGATTCTCCTGCCGCAGCCTCCTGAGTAGCTGGGATTACAGACATGTGCCACCATGCCCGGCTAATTTTTGTACTTTTAGTGGTTTTGCCATGTTGGCCAGGCTGGTCTTGAACTCCTGGCCTCATCTGATCCACCCTCCTTGGCCTCCCAAAGTGTTGGGATTACAGGCATGAGCCACCGCACCCAACCTAATTTTCTTCTTGAAACTGCTCTTTCCTAACCTGCAGCATAGGCACAGTCACACCATGAAGGCAGCATGCGGAGTTCCTGGCAGAACTGCCAGAGGTTCAAGGTTCTCAAGAGGGTGTCCCAAACACACAGATCTAGGGAGGGATCTGTGATATCAAGTCTCTGGGGGAACGGCCTGGGGTCAGCATTTTCCTATACACTCTCCAGGTTATCCCGGCCCACTTTGCCTGTTTGAGAGCCACTCAATGATCTTGTCTGTCCCCTAGGACAGCTGTCGCTGTAGGCAGGGCAGTGAGAATGACCCACATGGGGAGCTAAGGAAGCGGAGGCACAGTCCTGCTGGCACCCGAGGGCAGGGTCGGGGCTGGAATCTGATTACCTGCCTCTTTTCACTGTCTGTAGTGACGTTTCTCACCCTCCTAGAAGGGGGCAGGAAAGAAGAGACCCCAGGAAACCCAGGATCAGGGAGTGTTTGCAACTGGGGGAAGCAGGAGCCCTCACTCATTCCATTCATGGCTGTCAGCTCCCGGCTGTCCCCTAGCCCATATTCCTGGTTCTGGGAATATCAATAGAAAATGAGAAGCGTTTATATAACACTTCATATGTACCTGCACAATGCCTTAAGCACTTTACATCCACAAACTCAATGGATGCTCACAATTACCCTATGAGATAGGCACTGTTATTATCCCCACTTTACAGATGAGGAAACTGGGGCACACAGTAAACACTGAAAGTCCATCCAGACTCTCAGCCCCTAAAGCTGCTGAGTGGGCATTCCCTTGGGGTACTTCCAGTCGAAGCCCTTTATTTTATAGAGAGAAACCGCCCAGTGAGAGAAGGTCCATTCTGAATCATACATGTCCATGGCAGAGCTGGGCCAGGTCCTGGGTTCTGGCCGCTGGGCCATGCTGCCTACCTTGGAAAGGGGTGCTTCTGGGCTCTTGTGACCACAAGGCTCATTACCAATGCTGCAAATTGAATGAAATAGCTGCTCAGTTACATATTAATAACAGATTTGTTTGTCATTAAGGCAGCATTGTTTAATAAAATCAGTTTAGCTGAGCATAATTACCTTCATATAAAATTCCCCCTTAAAAATTACTTTGATAAATCTAAGCCAATTAGGTGGTGTAAAGACTGGGGTGTGTGGGGTTTGGCTCTGAGCTTTGATTGGGTCCCTAAAATGACATTCCCAGGTTGGGAGTTCAATTGCCAAAGACCTTGGGTCATCCCTCTGTGGACCACTTGAAGGCCCAGTGGAGAACATGTAACTCAGCCTCTCCAAGGCAAAACTACAGACAGCCTTGGATGGTCCCTTTTGCTAAACTCAAAATACTACTGAGGCCCTGCGTTCTCTTGCCACCCTGCCAGCTTTTCACATTCCCTCCTTAACTCTGGGGCTTCCAAGTCATTTCTCTGCTTGTAGGTTTTCAATGACTCCTGATTGCCCATAAGCTATGATCCCAAATCTTGATCGTATTATTCAATGCCCTGCAAATCTGGCCTCATGGTAATTTAGTGAAAATGATTACCAAATTGGGGATCAGGAGACTGAGGTCTTAGATCCAACTCTGGCCCCAGCTCATGCTGGGTGTTCTCAGACAAGAAGGCTTACCTTTTTAGGCTCCCTATTACTTATCTGTAAAATAGGAAGCACAGTATTTTCCTTCCTAGGCGGTAGTGAGGCTCTCAGGAGATCATGGCTTTGGTGCTTTATAAACTGCAGACCCCCATCCAGGCCCCACTTCTGCTCTCTCCGCCTCCTCAGCAGCTGTCTGCATTCTCAGCCTGGCCACTCAGCCTACTGTGACTCGGGATTGACTCTGGGTCCACCTTGTTGCTGGGACCACACGTAGCCCTTTCTGGAACATCTGTCCTGCTCCTTTCTGATTAGTTGGCTTCTTGTTGTTGTTTGAGACAGGTCTCTGTTGCCAAAGCTGGAGTGCAGTGGCATGATCATAGCTCACTGTAGCCTCGACCTCCCACCTGAGCCTCCCAAGAAGTTAGGGATACAGGTGCATATCACCATGCCCAGCTAATTAAAAAATGTAGAGACTGGATCTCTCTATGTTGTCCAGGCTGGTCTCAAACTCCTGGCCTCAAGCCATCCTCCTGCCTTGGCCTCCCAAAGAGCTGGGATTACAGGTGTGAGCCACTGTGCTTGGCCTTGGCTTGGTTTTTAAGGTCCAGTCAATACCCTCCTCTCCTGTCACTCTCCCCTGACTGCTCTTCAGGCTCCGAGTCTTCTCCCTGTCAGTTCCCTGAGCTTGCCCCTGAAAATGTGTCCCCAGACAGGGGTGGGGAGGAGTGTGTGGAATCACACCCTACACGGTTAACTTCCAGGACTCTCTTTCTGCTTTTACAATTGGATTCTAGTTTTATGTCATTGTTTCTACAAACAACTCTCTGTGAAAATCTGCTCTAGAATCAAAAGATGCTTATGGCTGCCCTCAGAGATTAGCAGGCCCAATCTCCTCATTTACAGATGGAGAAATGGAGTCACAAAGCCACTGAGTGGTAGTGCCAGGTCTGGATCTCCCATCTCCTCATTTCCAGGCTGGAGCTTACCCCCGACCTGTGTTTTCCATTGATTTCTGCTTTGCTGCAACCCCCGTTGGCCCTTCCTGAGCCTGTTGGTCATTTCCTGAACAACACTGTTTTTACCAGATGCCTGAATTTCAGCCCCGAGGAGGTGGTTAAGGGGAGTTATTCAAGCAGAAAAGCTCAGGTTAGATCCATAAATCTTTGCTGCACAACTTATAGGCCCAGATCCCCAAATGGCCCTGAAGGAAGGCAGTGGAAGGAAAGACTGCTGAGTAGGGCGTAGTGCTGTATAACTCCAGGGGACACCATTCACAGACTGCAACACCTCCTGGCATTGCACAGTGTACAGCCTGCACAGCTGTACACTGCCCTGGGGCTGAGGATCAGGAAAGATCTAGGCAGGCATGTAGGAAAAGAATCCAGCTTAAACTGCAGGGAGGTGCCTGAGACACAGAAGGAAGTGGGGCAGACACTCAGGTGGCAGAGGACAGCCTCTTATCATAGAAACCCCTGGATCCATCTGGCTTGTCATGGAGAACAGCTGGGTCTTCAGGCCTCAGTTTTCTCATTTGTAAAATGGTGAAAACAATCTGTACTTCATAAAGGCATGTAATGAGAAAATAAATGTCAACGTGTTTCAAAAGTAGAAAGTGAAATCTGAAAGCTGGGGGCGATGTTAAAGCAATGACTGGATGTCGGAGCACAGGGTGTCTAGGAATGGGGAACCTCAAGGAGCCCCTCCCCTCTGTTCCAGCCCGAAGCCCTGGCTGTCGGCCTGGGAGGAGAAGACCCCATTTCTGATTGGAATTCCAGCATCCACCCAGGAAGCCAGAGCTTTGGTGACAGTGGTGTGTTGAGTGTTTTGGGGGTGGCAAGAACGCTGGCCTTGCTTCCTCTGCAGAGAGAAGGGAGGACATGCCCCATTTCCCTCAGTTTACCCTGATGCGTTCACATTCCCAAGACTCATACTACTGGGGTGGCCCCTCCTGAAAGGCTTCACCAGTCCCCCAGCCAGCGGGCTTGGGCAGGGGAGGGGGCTCGGACACAGCAGCACACACAGACTGGAAAGTTCTGAAAATGCGTCTCCTGAGCACTGGCCCCCTCCTCGGTCCCCCAGCTCCCTCTAAAGCCCCTTTTGAAGGGGACCTCGGAGCTCTAATGAGTTGAGAGCTTTTATGGGAGCCCAGGCAAACCAATTAGGTTTGCTTAAAAATATTGTATTCATTAGCATGAAAATAAAGCTGAACTTTTTAGAGATAATTGCATCTTTTAAAATGTGGTAGTCTTTGTCTGGGCTTGTCTCATAAATATGCATGCTGCATAATCCTTTTGGAACCATGGTCGCAATCATGAGTAACACACAAATGCATCCAGGGTGTTAATATTCTGACAAGAGTGGGGCCTCTCGGGCAGGGGGTGCCACCGGCGGCGGCCTCCAGAGGCGTCCCTGTAATCCCCAGCTGCAGCCTGCACAGCTCACGGGAACAGAGCCCAGTCCGGGCTCCCTGATACCATAGACCAGGGCTCCAGTTCTAAATCGCTCCCTTTTATGCCGCTGCCTCCAAGGGTGGGTTGGAAGATTCTGAGGCTTTGCTCAAAATGCCGGGAATGGTGGCACAGAGGTTGAGCTCCATTTACAGCTGGGGGAAATGGAAGCCCCGGGGGGTTAAGTGGGTTGCCAAGGTCACCCCGCATGGATAGGACCAAGATGAAGCCCAGTTTGCCATGGCAGACTGATGCTTGTTATCTGGTCAGGCGAGGGCCCCTGCCAGGGAAAGGAATGCGTTTACATTTAGCAGGGAAGGGATGCATTCCAGCTTGGTTAGCCTGGGTGCCTGGGGAAAGGGTTGGCATCTCTAGTCCCACCCACTTCCTTTCTGTCAGCTAACCTCTAAGCCTCCCCAAAAAACATGCCATCTAAGTTTAAGGAGGGAGCTTGCTACATCGGTGCAGCTTCAAGACAAGTCCTCAGCTCCACCTTCCCAACCAAGAATGCCCCTCAGCCCTTCTGGGTGGAGATTCCTCAGCTATCACTGGTCCCTGTCCTACTGGGCTTCTTGAATTTCCTCCTACCCCACTTCCTCCCAAATGCAAAAGCTTTATAAGATTGATATCCCCCTTCTTGATGGAACACGAGGACTGGCCCCAGGGAAAACTGAGCTTAGTGAAGTTTCTTTTCAGCAAACATTTTCTAAGTGCCTGCTCTGTTCAGGGCCCAAGCTAAGCTTTATGGGGCTACATCGACAGTTAGACGAGGCATCTGCCTGCCCAGGCTCACCATCTATGGGAGACAGATGCATTAGCCACTACTGCTGATAGAAGGCAGGCTGCTGCCTAGGCCTGAGCCCCGGGCTCCTTCCAAGGGCATACTGTGGGGGTGTGGGGAGAGCACACATAAGTTGGGTGGGGGAAGGCTGACTGGGGCCAGGCCAGCTGGCTTTTGAAGAGTGAGTGGGATTTGGGCAGACTTTGGGGAACACCTTGAACAGAGGAAGGTGTAGGGTTTGGGGTGTGTTTGGCAACATCTGAGCCTAGTTTTTCTTTGCTCTTTTCTCTTCTCCCTCCTGAGACTCATCTGTCCTGTGGCCAGGTTCTTAGCTGTCCCCTGGCTTCTACTGCCTAATAGCTTCTCAGGCCTTGGCCAGACCTGCCAGGACTCCAGAGTTACCTCTCCTTCCAAATAAGAAACCATCCAGATGTCACCTGGACCTGACGGGTTGAGAAAGTGTGTCATATTTCTTTATAGCCTATCAACTTCTGTCAAAAAACTTATTACACTGAACCACATGAAACTGCCCATATTCAGCCATTTTGGAATAAAATGGTGATTGTAGCCTCTATGGAATGCTTTTTGTGTTAGACGCAGTATATGCATGATCGCATTTCATCAACAGGGAAAACCTATGAGGAAGATACTGTGACTACCTCTCCCCTATTGTACGGACTGGAAAACTGAGGCATAAAGAACTTAACTTTCCCTGGTCTTGTGGAGTGAGGCGTCCCGCCTAGGCTGCCTGGGCCATATGGAAGTACAATGAGACAAAAGGCACAGTAGGTTGGAACCTCAAAATGCAGAAGAAAGACAAAACTCCAGAGAGTTAGCTGGGAGTAGAAAACTGCATCCAGTGACCGACTGAGGGACGTTTTGGTTGAAGGCAAAATATGATTCTGAGCGTCCTAACAGAAGAGGCAATTGGTGGTGGCGGGCGGGGGGTGGGCACGGATCAGGGAACAGGCTCATTGTGTTCTCCCTGACTGTAGGGAAGAGCCTGCCTGTGTAGTGGGACTGCTCCCAGGAGAGGTCCTTAAGGTGCAGTTTCCCTAAGGGGCATGATGAATAGCGTAAGGTACACATCATTGGCCCCAGTTTTTAGAGAAAGAGCAGAGGTTATATTGGTGAAGGGCAAACCATAGTGTTAAGGTCAGAGATTGGGGGAAACATTTCTGTTTAGAGGAAGGACACCAAAGGCTTGATCCCCAGAACACAACTTCCTGGTGATCTGACTTAACGTAGGGATATAATCCGGAGAACCGAGGAAAGGCTTGAAGTGGAAAGTGCTTCTATTGTCAGATCCGAGTTTCAATCCCTGCTCTGTAACATTTGGTGGGTGGCCCTAGGCCAGTTAATTATGTCATTTTATACCAAGGTTAAGTGACACTAGAGCCCTTTTCTTTCCATGCTTAAATATTCCAGAAGAATTTGTATTGTAATAATAGGACTTTTTTAAAAACTGAAATTGATTTCTAATTTGTGAAGTCAGGTCTGGGTTCATGGAATGAGGTTGGGCACTCCACTGAGCCCTCTCATTGCCAATAAGGCTGGTATATCCTGGTCTTACTTGGCTCTTAGGATTCATTAAAACTCTGTTAGAAACGAGAGTTATAACTCTATTAGAAACCTCACACAACCAATGTATCATGAACATCTTTCCTTTTTCCTTTCTTTTTTTTTTGAGACGGAGTCTCGCTCTGTCACCCAGGCTGGAGTGCAGTAGCGTGATCTTGGCTCACTGCAGCCTCCGCCTCCCAGGTTCCAGTGATTCTCCTGCTTCAGTCTCCAGAGTAGCTGGGATTATAGACGCCTACCAGCAAGCCTGGCTAATTTTTTTTTTTTTTTTTAGTAGAGATGGGGTTTTTCACCATGTTGGTCAGGCTTGTCTTGAACTCCTGACCTCAAGTAATCTGCCTGCCTCGGCCTCCCAAAGTGCTGAGCTTGCAGGCATGAGCCACCACACCTGGCCATCATGAACATCTTTCTATGACCGTAATTACAACACTGCCTCTCATTTTCTAATGACAACACAGCATTTCATGACATGGATATATCTGATTTCTTAAAGCAATATATGTATTTTTCTACATTTAAAAGAATTTTGTACCAATAGTTCTGTAATGATCAACATGGTGCATATATAATAATATAATTGAAAATATTGCAGCAAATAACATTTTATATGATGGCATTATGTATATATATTTTATAGTATTTGTAGAATTTAGAAGAATTGGTGCATTAAATCTATGTGCATTTAGCACATTGATTACTGTAAAAACAACAAAAAAGGAAAAACTGGTTTACATTTCTAACAACAGTTTTGAGGAAATGTATTTGCCCAAATCCTCTACACAAGGCTATCTACCAGGTACCCATTTTTCTGCATGTTGAATCTTCTTATTCATTTCCAGGTACTCTTTGTATATTACGGATATTAACTTTTCATCAGTTACATATGATGGTACAACTATTTTCTCTGTTCTGTCACTTTATCTTCATTTATAGATTATTTTGCCATGCAAAAATTTTACACTTTTATGCAATTAAATCTGTAATTCTTTTCTCTTATGGCTTCTGGGTTTAATGCCTTGAATAGAAGGCATATTCCTCTCCAAGATTATATATAAAGAAATCTTTCCTCATACTTTCTTCAGCTTAAAAAAAAATCATTGAAAATACTTCTTTTGTGGGGAGGGGGAGGGGAATGAGACGGTGAAAGCAGTGTGTGGTTAGTGTCCTCTTCACCAGATATTTCTGGTTTTCTTCACTTTGTAGCCTGGGGCAGGATGCACATCTTGTGCTCCTTGCGGTTGGCTGGGGCCGTGAGACTAGTTCTAGCCAGAGTTGTGAGCAGAAGTGATGGGGCTCTTCAAGAACGGGTACTTGATTGTGGATTCAGGACTTTCTGGTCTGTGTCTAGACCTTCTCTGGCAGCGTCTGAGATGGTGGCTTCTCCGTCAGCCTGGCTCCTGTGTGATTTCAATGTCCAATCTCAATGAACAAGTATCCTGAGCCAGAAATCAGCTTTCACTGTGGTGAGTCACTGAGACTGGGGGGATATTTTACCACAGCATAGCGTAGTCTATCCTGGCTGATACCAGAAGGGACCTAACTTTTGCTTTTTCCCATATAGATGGCTGGTGATTGACTTTCCTTTTTTTAAGCAGCCCATCTTTCCCTGCTGATATAAAATGCCATGTTTATCATGTCCCCAGTTCTCATAAATACACAGGAATATATATCTGAACTCTTTAGTCTATCCCATCAACCATTCACCTATTCTACTTTCATACTAATTGATGAAGCTTTATGACATATTTTCATATTTAGCAGAGCGGGTTTCAAGCTTATCTTGTTTATCCTTATGAATTTACTCTTCAGACAAACTTAAGAACTAGTTTTTCAAGTTGCATAAAACCTCATTAGGATATGGGTGGGAATTACATTGAATTTGTATATTAATTGGAGACTTTCTGTCTTTACATAGCAAATCTTCTTCTTATTTATTTTCATGTGGTAATTAATCTTTTTATACTGTTCAGAAAAATTTTTCTGAGCTCCTACTGTACACCAAGGCATTTTTCTAGCACCAAGAGTAAAAGACACAATCCATGCCACCTGGTGCTCACATTTAGGGGGAGATGGACAGACCATTGATGGTGGTCCTAAGGGAGGAGGCACACAGCGCCGTGGGAGCCCAAAGACAGGATGCAGCAAAGCTCAGTCTCACAGTCTGAAGACAAGTTGGCCAGGATGACAGGCAGGCAAAGGCCCCTGTGCGCCATACCAAGCAGCTGGAAGTGCGTGACTAGGAATTCCAGGTGGGAACATGGCAGGAGATGAGGAGGAAGGGAGGGGCCAGTTCATGGACTTGATCCCCTGAACAACAGGGAGCTGCTGAAGGGTTTTAACTGAGCCTCACCCCATAGCCTTAGTGTAGCATATATTTGGGGTATGATCTGCCAATTTAACTGGGAAAAAGAACCCTGTAATTCCTATGTTTAATCGATTAACCAATTTGGAGCATAAACCAAGTCAAAGGATATCAAATCAAGTGGCTAAGAAAAAAAGGACTAAAGTCTAAAGTCTAGAAACTATTAACATTTATTGAGTGCCTACTGTGTGCCAAGAATTTTCATAGGATAGTGTTCATGTTGTCAGTGTATTGTCAGATATTTTTACATAATATAAAACCTCACAATAACCCCATTGTCCAGGTATGATTTCTACTTATCGATGAGAGAAATGAGGTTCAGAGGTTTTTAGGTGATTTGCCCCGCGTCCAAAAGCTACTTAGAGGCAGAGCTGGGATTGTGCTGCAGATTTTGTGTTTCCAAATCTGGGACTCTTTCTGCCTCTCTACAGCTGTGTGTCCTTATAAAAAGGATATAGTTCCCAGCCTGGGGAAGAGAGGGAAGGCTCGCTCTTGGCCAAGTTTCATTTAATTTTCCATCAGTAGGTGTCAACTGTGAACTAGTCAGAAATGCTAAAATAACAGCTTAAAAACATAGGAACAGAAATGGAAATGTAATTTTAGCGTGCCTTACCAGCCCCTCCTGAAGATAAGTGCTGCTTATGGAGTATCTGTTACAGAAATGTAACACTTAAGGACTAAACTCACAGGAGTTGCTGGCGATGTGCAATTTAGCAACTTGGGCTGTTAAAGAAGAAGGGAGGGAAAAAAAAAAAAAAAGAACCAACTCCACAAGCAGAAAATTGAAAACAAAAGGAAATGGAGAAAAAAAGCAACATAGTGTTTCTGCCTCTGGTTGTAGTTCCTCCTAATGGCCTGGGAAATAGCTTGTTGGATAAAAAAGGCTTGCCTGGGAGAAACATTAACTCAGAGATGGCGCACTTGATGGAAGGGAGGCTGGATTTAGCCAATCAGGCATCAAGGCCTTTGACTGGTAAATTAGCAAGTACCTTTCAGCCCCTGTGATTAGCCAGGTGTGGAGCCAGGCCCAGTGGGACTCCAGGATGAGGGGCGGTGGCTGGCATTCTTCCCTCAAGGGATTTGCTGCTTGAATTGGGGTGCAACGTCTCCTGGAACCAATGAACTGATAATGCAAATGCAGGACAAGAAACGGATGTGTACAACAGGGACCTCACACTGCTGCTGACGGAGGGAGGGGTACAGCTCTGGTGTGGGAGGGCGCGGGAAGGTGACTTGGAGAGGGAGCATGGGGCCACAGCTTAGGAGTGAGGATCGCCATTCCAGTCTCAGCTCTCACCCTCATTTACAGTGTGAATTGGGACAAACCATTTCACCTTTCTGAGTCTCAGGTTCTTCACACGGAACAGCAGAAACTATATCAGAAGGTTTCTAAGGCCTGTCCAGGCTCTGACACCTATGATTTTATGAATTAGAATTCACATTAAGGTTCTTCAGTTGCCAGTGACAGAAATCCAGTTGCATCCAGCTTAATTTTAAAAGTGGCATTTGTTGGTTTAGGTAATTGTGAAGCCCAGAGGTAACTATAGGTTCAGGCATGGCTGGATCCAGGGGCTCACAAAGGATTCCTTGGGCTGTCTCCCCTGGTTCTGCCTTCTTCTCTCTGTGCTTGCCTATCATTCCACTGTAAAGGGATAGTCTTATTGGATAGTTCCAGTGGACTAGCCCCTAGGAGCTCAGCCCCATCCAAACCACAAGGAATAGGTTTCTTCCAGAAAAGAAGGCCTCAGGCACCAGCTGAAAGGGGACAGGATTGATGTGGGCAGGCAGGAATGACAGATGCTTTCCATATGGTCCTTGAATGTATTTCAGGTCAGATAGAACAAACAGGGGAGGGGAGGAGCATTCCAAGATCTACAGGGTCAAAGTTGTGCCTTAGGCCTGGTCAGAACATTCATGGGGCCCAGGGTAAGAGTACACATGGAGGCCACAGACCATATGTCTCAATATTAAAAAGCCATAACTCACACTAACAATCTGTTAAGTAGCATAGGTTTATCTGCTTATCTGGACACATGTGCCTTCATAATGACCTGGAAGGTGGGTTCCAATTTAGAATTTTCAGAATCCTTGGAATTTTGCACTGGAATGAGATGGAGCAGGGAGAGGCTGTAGCGCATCCCTTCTCTTCCCACCCCTGACTACATCCACACTGTGTGGACCCCTCAGCCCACACATCCAAGCACTGAACACAGTTCCAGTAAACAGCTGGCCAGGGTGTGCATGTGAACCCTCTGTTCACCCTCAGCAGGGCCAGCTGGGAGAAGATTGGTGAGGGCTCTGGAAGGGGGCTGGGTCCAGTTGAGCAGTGAATCCAGATACTGGAGCATGGTCTTCAGGTGAGAGGGTCAGTAGACTTTGGGCTTAGCCCTACAGATGCTTGTTGCAAGGTGAGGGGCACAGCTGGAGGAACGGTCAGAATGGGGCTGTTTATAGACTGGGTCCAGAGCAGGAGCCCGCTTGCCTGAGTGAGGATGGCCCAGGTGGTGTCACAAAGAAGAGGACTGGGAAATAAAACTGAAGAATACTTTTGGGCTTAAAGGAAGGAGAACTTGGACTTTAGGCTATGAGATTGGACTTGTTCTATGGGCAATGAGAAGCCTTGAGGGGTGGGTCTCAGCAGGTGACCATACCCATGTCCAGAGTGACCCCATGGTCCTGCATTTGGGGCTGCTGCCCTCCCTCATACCCTCTGGTACTTACAGGAGCTCCTTGGATTTAGGGCTCCTTGAGATTTAGCTTTGATGTGAGGACAAGTCTTTCAGGGGAACCTTTCCCTGGATTCCAACTCCTGCCTCAGACTCTTCCTCTCAGAGCCCCTTGGGTTCCCTTCATCACAGAGCACACCATATAGTCCTGCAGTGGCTGGCTTGGGGCTGCCTCTTGTGAGCCGATCTCATTCCTCTAGTATAGGGGCTTCTACAATCAGGTCCCCCAAAAGTGTTGTTGGAAGGAAGGGGATTAATGCATGTGATTAACCCAAGGGAGGTGAGGTTAGGAGAAAGCTTTTGTAGACAGTATTTTGCTTACTTAAGCCCTCAGTGATGTCTCCCCTTCGGAAATCTATCTAGAACCCGACCCCTTCCAGCAGCTCTGTGGTGACTGGCCTGGGCCAGCAGCTGCTGTTACTGCTGACCTGGACAACTGCTGGCCTGTCCTTAGTGCTTCCCTCCCTGCAGCCTGTTAAACGTGAGAGTGCATCATCTGTGATGGCCTCCATCTCACTCAGAGTAAACTCCAAAGTCCTCGTCAAGGTCTACAAGGAGCTAATGAACAGCCAGGTCTCCTGGGGACCTTGAAAAATGCAGATTCCCATTCAGAAGCTCTGGGGTGGGTCTGAGAGTCTACATTTCTAACAAGCCTCCAGGTGCTGCAGGGTTGCCGGGGCGGGGGCACACCGTGAGTGAGGAGATCCTGCAGGATGCTCGCTGTCCCCCTCTTCTGACCTCATCTACCACCCTCACCCTCGTGATAGGGTGACCAGCTGTCCCTGTTTGCCTGGGGAGTGTCTTAGTTTTAAAACTGAAAGTCCTGTATCCCGGGAATCCCCTCAGTCCCAGGCACACTGTTGCTGTCCCCCGCTCTGTGCCTCCGCTCAGCCTCACTTCCTTCAGGTCCTTTCCTGCCTCTCAGGGGGACTTCCTAGTCACGACTGCCCCTTGCCCACCCTGACGTTCTCTACTCCTCTGCCCTGCTTAATTTTTCTCCTTAGCAGTTATCACCCACTCGCATACTATCTATTTTATGTATTTATCTTATTTATTGTCTGTTTCTCTCCACCAGACAGTTAGCGCCACAAGAAGTGGAATATTTTCTCCGCTTTGTCACTGAGGGACTCCAGTGCCAGGCATGTGGTGAAGGCTCAGGAAAGATGGTTACATGATGAACCGAATGCCTGCTCTCCAAGCCAGGGCTTCTCAGACTTCAGTGTGCACCTGGAGACTGTTAAACTGCAGATTCTGATTCAGGGATCTGGAGTAGGGCCTGAGAATCTGCATTTATTCCACAGATGGAGGCTCTACTTGGTGGTCTGTTTTCTTCTCTTCATTTATCTCCTCCCCTCGCTGGGAAGGAGGCAAGTTTGGACTTGGAGATGGAGCGGGGCTCCTTAGAAGTGTGAGGAGCAGGTGGGCCGTCCAGTCCCTGTGAGGAGGGGTATTCAGCACTAGTGTGGCTGGGTGGACAACCAGCTGGCCCGTCAGACTGACGGACTCAAAGATGAAAATGGCCAGGACCAAACTTTCCCTGTTCTGTGCTGTCTTTCAGAAAGAACTGCCCCCTCCCACTTCTCTTCACGGTCCCTACAGCTGGTTCCAACAAGCAAAAGATTTCTCTCCAGAGCCGGGCTCTGTTTGGCCTTGCACCTGCTGCCGGCAGCTGTTGCCGGGGCTCCCGTTAATGGCACAAATGGAGCCTCTAATGGATGGGACCTAAGCCCTGGCTGGCAGCGGGGCTGGAAGGATGTGGGCTGTGTAGACGGATGGGAACTCTGCCAGTGACTGGGATCCAGGCCGTGCTGTCAGTCACATGGACGGCCAGACAGTGGCTAGCCAGACCCCTAGAGAGCCACACAACCAACTCGGAAGACTTCACCCTTACAGGCAGCTTTAGGGGACTCAGGGAAGTGTGGACAGGCTCTCAGCCCTCTGGGAGTTCACGTTTTAGTGGAGGTGAGAACACTTTGAGGTAGAAAAGACTCAAAGACTGAGCCAAGGACCCTGGGTAAAAACCTGGGCCCAAGTTTTGTGTGTGGAAACCACCAGAAGAACTGCAGGAATTCTGATAAACTGGAATATGTCTTTTCTCCTAAAGATTTTGATTAACTCTAATAGAGTGTTTTAAATTTAAAACTGAGATGCTGTCGACAAATAATGTATGTACTCATTAGAAAATTGTGACATGTAAAAGCTTTTTAATTTATGGAAGCAGAATAAAATCATGAGTGGCACTGACTGGCCATTATCTACTATTGCTAAAACTGCTTAAGGATTATAAGGGCTTACATTTGCTTGTGTTGCTAATTTTTGGATTTCTAGTTTTTATTTATTTATTTAGAGACAAAGTCTCGCTCTGTCATCCAGGCTGGAGTGCAATGGCATGATCTCGGCTCACTGCAGCCACCACCTCCTGGGTTCAAGCAATTCTCCTACCTCAGCCTCCCAAGTAGCTGGGATTACAGGCACGCACCACCACGCCTGGCTGATTTTTGTATTTTTAGTAGAGACAGGGTTTCACCATGTTGGCCAGGCTGGTCTCGAATTCCTGACCTCAGGTGATCCACCTGCCTTGACCTGTGCAGGTGCTGGGATTACAGGTGTGAGCCACCACGCCTGGCCTCTAATTTTTTAAAGTATCAATGTGCTCAAACACTTGCCTACAAGTTAATGACGCTGATGTTGATGCAAGATGACGCTGATGTTGGTAATAGTGCCCTTTTTTTCCCTTTTCTTTTTAAATCCTAAATGTGATAGTAAATAGTGACTTTTATTGAGAGTATCTTATATGCCCAATTTGTAATCTCAATGCATCCTCATGACACCCTGTGAGATAGTGGTAGTCGTTGACCATGGAGCTGCCCAGGTGCCATTGGCCCTTCATCTGGTCACTGTGTCCTGATTCCCATAGAGGGGACCCCATCCTACCCCACTGCCATTCCTTGCGCATCTGAGAGGTGACTCTACTGCAGTGCAGAGGTGTGACGTGAACTCAGGCCTGGCCCATCAGAGCATTTCCTTGGCCATTGTGGTTGATTCAGGGATGGCCACATGACCCAAAGAGAGCCAGCGATGCTTGGGAAGAAGGTCTTACTTTCCCCTGAAGGATGTGAAGCTGAGAGGATGTAGGACCAGGAGTTTCTGCCTGAGGAGAACCTTATGCCCTCCTGAGGAGAACCTGTCTGCGAGCCGTGGGTAGGGGACGCTTACCCAGGGCAGACAGTAGAGCTGGGCCTGGAGATGGAAAGCAGGGCCTGGCGACATGTGTGCTAGTTTTTGCTTGAACAAGTGTGAGCTATTTGTTTGTTTGTTCCTCACACCTTAGTGTCTTAGTGATGTGAAGGCAAGTACCTTTTGTACTTCCACCTGCAGACAAGAAGGCCCTATCTAGAAAGACGGGATGATAAGAGCTTGAACTGGCATCTACAGGGTGTCTTATCAGATCTGGGCAGAGCGAGAAGGCGGAAGGATGGATGATAATGCAGTTTCTGATGGGATGGCTGTGTGGATGGTGGAGCCCTTCCTTGAGAGAGCCTACGGAAGAAGAGCTGATTTAGAAGGAAGGTAACGAATTCAGTTTGTGCAATACCCAGGTGCGAATGGAGTCTGGAATTCTCGAGAGTGGGTTGGAGATGGGGGTTTGGTTGCAAAACAGAACGAGCCAACCAACCAAACAAACAAAAAAACAACATAATTATCAACAACAACAAAGCAACCATCCCGAAGAGAGCTGTGCAGTAGGTGGCATCACCCTAGCTGATCCAGGTGTAGGGAAGTGGTCTCTTTCCTTACACAAGGGTTCTTTTGGGTCTCGGGTGCAGCGTGTCGGGTTACTTCTCAGGTCTTGACGCCCCATAATTACTGGTTCCTTTAAGGCCTTATACGTTTATTTACTTATTCCTTTATTCCTCATTGCCCTCTCCCGTTCCTACTCCACCCCCATAGATCACTGTTCTAAAATGTATTTTGTTTTTAAGTGTTCCTACAAAATGTATTTTGTTGTTTTACCTGTGTGTGTCTTTAATTGATATCAATGGACTGGTGCTATAGAGCTCATTCTGTATTTTATCTTTTTCGCACAGCACCATTTTTTAAAATTTTTATTTATTTATTTATTTATTTATTTGAGACGGGATCTCACTCTGTTGCCAGGCTGTAGTGCAGTGGCGCGATCTTGGCACACTGCAACCTCCGCCTCTGGGGTTCAAGTCATTTTCCTGCCTCAGCCTCCCGAGTAGCTGGGGCTACAGGTATGAGCCACCACGCCCAGCTAATATTTTTGTATTTTTAGTAGAGACAGGGTTTCACCATGTTGGCCAGCATGGTCTCGATCTCTTGACCTCGTGATCTGCCTGCCTCGGCCTCCCAAAGTGCTGGGATTACAGGCATGAGCCACCGTGCCCAGCTGAGAGCCAGAAGCAAACAGCAAAACTGCTCCCAAATTCCTGACCCATGGAAATGGAGATAATAGATGTTTGTTGTTTTAATCTACTAAATTTTGAGACAGTTTGTTATGCAGTAAGAGATAACTAATATTACTGGGGAGGGAAGTTGCTGGGCCATAGAGTGTCCCTGTACAAGTTTTGATCATGTATGTGGTTTGGAGAATCAATATGGAAAACTGTAGTAAAGTTGCTTATTTATTTGGCCACTTCTGCATCTGGGTGGTGGGAAGGAGGTGATAGGTTCACCTCAGCATAAAGCCCTAGAAGGGTGTCAGACTCCATTAAATGCTATTGGGAAAAGATTGGCTGGGCCAGTAGACAGCATTTCCAGAGAATTCCCAAAAGATTGTCCCAGACCCCAAATCCTAGGGAGTTGTCCGTTGTGAGTCAAAGCACTGGGGCCAGCAAGAGCCTGGGGCCCCCTGGTGTGAGCTGATTCCTGTCCTCTGGACCTGGCAGCATGATATGCTGACGTAAATGCAGTGACATTTGGCTGGGCAATTGAAGAGCTTCAATCTGCACATAGAAGTGACGGAAATTCATTTTCTCTTATGTTTCCAATCTTTGTCTGTAAAATAGATTCCTGCAGTGTCATTTCTCTGTTCATTCCAATCTTTGTTAAGGAAATGAAGTGCTGGAGTTGAATGTCTGTTCAGAGTGCTTTAGCAATCTCCAGGTACCTGGATACTTTAATATCCCAGGCCACTGGAAATTGAGCTGGTCTGGCCAGAGATTTTTCCATTTCAAGTTGTGCTTCCTCTACAGGTTTTATTCACAAGGCACAACAGAGTTCCCACTGAAGGCAGAAGAGACAAGAAGAGCCAACTCCCATATAATGGCAATAATGTCCTCCCATTACAACACCCCCTAATGCTCCTCAGATTGTACAGTGCTTTGTGATAACAAAGCTAGTATGTGGCAGGACCAAGAATCTTAGGGAAGTGACTTGCCCAAGGTCAGCCCACTAGCAAGTGCAGAGCTGATAACTAGCAAGTGCAGTAGGAGATAACTAATATTAGTTATCTATATTAGGAGCCCCTGGGCTCCTGACCCCCAGTGCTCTCTGCACTCTAACCCTGTAGCCAAAAGAGTGTGGACTTTGGGTTTACTGAATCTAGATTCTAACCTGGCTGTGCTTTTTGCCAGCAGTGTGACCTTGAGCAAGGCATTTACCTTGGTAAAACTTCAGTTTCCACATCTGAAAAGTGAAACGAGAGAGAGAGGATTTCAAGAAATTCAGGAGAGTGGGAGAAGTGGATTCAAGGAGTAGGTGGCTTGAGTGGGAGCTATAAAGGCAAGGAGGGGTTGGATCTGCAGGCCTTGTAAGACACACAGAAAATTTCGAACTTTATCCTAGGGCAGTGTGGAGCTATAGAATACTGGGGAGCCAGGGGGTCATATTTGAACTGAGAAACTCGATATTCACTGCTGTGTGGGAGTTGGTGAGGGACGGCTCAGCTCTGTGCCAGGTCACATGGCTGGGTGAGTGTAGAGCAGGCTAGCTTTCAGCCCCTCGTTTCCCTCTTGAACTGGTGTCCTTGTCCAGTCCAGAAAGTAACCCACACAACTATATGTGACACACCTGCTTCTGTTAGAAGCATTTGCTCAGACATCACTTCAAACCAAGGCAGATCTTCCCCTAAGAGGGGCTCTGTGCCAGCTGTGAAGGCGCTGATCTTCCTCCACCTTGTCACACGTGTTATCCTCACCTCACTCCTAGGAGATGGAGGGATTATCTCCACTCTGTTCATGAACAGACACAGAAGGTCAAGTCGCAGATCCAAAGCCACAGTAAGGGACCAGGTGGGGACTCTGACTGGTTCCTCTGAACCTCAAGTTTCTGTTCTTTCTCCCGTCCTCCTGTGCCCTCCCCGCATCCTTCCATCCATGTGCCTCACATGTTCCTCAGCACTTCCTCATTGAACATAGAATCGTCCTGTGACCCCTCAAATAAATACTTTACATTAATGTTCATAGCAGCATCATTCACAATAGCCAAAGGTGGAAACAGCCCGAGTGTCCATCAGTGGATGAGTGGATAAACAAAATATTGTCTATCTATATGAGGGAATATTATGCAATCACAAAAAGGCATGAACAAGATAAATAGTGTTTGATAGCACAACAGGGTGACTACAGTTAACTATAATTAATTGTACATTTAAAAATAAAGGATTCCTTTCAAATGCTGAGAAAAGAAAATATCAAAGAAGAAAAAATTAAAAAAAAAACCCAAAATATAATTGGATTGTTTGTAACACAAAGAAAGGAGAAAGGCTTGAGGTAATGGATACCCCATTTACCCTGATGTGATTATTATCCGTTGTATGCCTGTGTCAAAATATCTCATGTACCTAGTAAATATATATACCTACTCCGTACCCACAAAAATAAAAAATAAAATAAATGAAATCCTGACATGCTGCAACATGGATGAACCTTGAAAACATTATGCTAAGTGACATAAGCTGGGCATAAAAGCAGAAATATTGAATGATTCCACTTATATGAAGTGCCCAGAATGAAAAACTCACAGAGACAAAAAGTGGAATCAGGCTACTAGGGGCTGGTGGGCTGGGAGGGAATGGGGGATGATTACTTCATAGGTACAGAGTTTCAGCATGGGATGACGGAAACATTCTGGAAATAGATAGTGGTGATGTTTGCACAGCATTGTGAGTGTACTTACTGCCAACGAATTGTACACTTAAAATGGTTAAAGTGGCAAATTTTATGTTACATATATTTTGCCACAATAAAAGAAATTTAATGAAAAGATGGGCTTCAGACCACACTATGTAATGACTTTCTTTAGAAAAGAGTCTTCTAACTGGGGCCATGGGCTTCTCCAGAGCAAGACCATCTTGCCTTGTCTTCATCTATGGGAGTCCTGGTGGCTTTCAGGCGAACCTCCTCCCCTAGATTTGCCTTTTATATTAGGGTGGGGAATGATTCACTGAGTGTCAGCTCTGTGCCCCTATTACCCTGGAAACTGGATTTCTTCCTGTGGTTCAGCAGACCTGGGGCAACCAGCTTCATGGTCTGAGTGTAAATAATGCCTTTTCTAGCAATGGTTGAAAGAGTAGGGTTTAAGCCCCTACATGCTCAGATTTCCTAGGAGCCTTGTCTCTCTCTCAGACTCCCTTCTCCCAAATGTCTAGGCATTTCCCAGCTTCACACATACTCAGATTTCCTAGGAGCCTCGTCTCTGTCTCAGACCACCTTCTCCCAAATGTCCAGGCATTTCCTAGCTTCACACAGGGTCAGTTTAGTCTGTTCCCAGAGCTGAAACAAAGTGGCAGCTGCCTGAGGCCAGAGGATGCTTCACTGGTCTGGAAGCTGCAGCACCAATGGGACCTGCCATGTCAGGGACAGCTGGAGTCTAGGGTGGGTGCTCACAAAGATGCCCCGTCGCCTGTGGCTGCTGGCCCTGGAGGGTGACATCTCTGATCAGGTCTGGAATGGGTGGAACAGGGACCCTGGTGGCTGCCCTCTGCACCAGTACACATTCCAGTGCAAGATTTGGAGATCCTCGGAGGGTGAACACAAGTAATGCCGAGATCCCACTTTTTTTTTTTTTTTTGAGACGGAGTCTTGCTCTATTGCCCAGGCTGGAGTGCAGTGGCGCGATCTCAGCTCACTGCAAACTCCACCTTCCGGGTTCATGCCATTCTCCTGCCTCAGCCTCCCTAGTAGCTGGGACTACAGGTGCCCACAACCATGCCTGGCTAATTTTATTTTTGTATTATTAGTAGAGACAGGGTTTCACTGTGTTAGCCAGGATGGTCTTGATCTCCTGACCTCGTGATCCGCCTGCCTCTGCCTTCCAAAGTGCTGGGATTACAGGCGTGAGCCACCATGCCCAGCTCGAGATCCCACTCTTAATGCCCCACCTGGCCAAGAAGTTCTAAGTGCCAATTGGTGGGTAAACTGTTCAAGGCAAATTTGTTTGAAAGAGAGGGCGGAAAGGATTTTTTGGCTCTCACCAATAGCTAATTCACGGGCTGGTTTCACATTGTGGAACCAGGAGTCAGGTGAAGTCATCAGATTCTATCTTTCTCCTCTTGGCTTTTGTGGTCTCCCGTTGGCTTTATCCTTCATACAAGTCTTTTCTGTGGAGGAGGCAAGCTGGTGACTGGTGGTTTCAGACTCATATTCTCTCAATTTAGCAATAACAATTGAGGTTATTTTTCCCTGTTACCTCTGGCAGAAAAGTCCCAGGGCAGCCTCTTACTGCCTCACCAGAATCACCCATGCCTCCCTGAATTAATCATTGTAGTTTCCTTCAGAGAGTACTCTGGTTGGACCTGGCACTGGACCTTTACCAATGGAAGGTAGGGTTGCATGATTGACAGGTCCCTCAGGACCACCAGAATTGGGGGAGCCATGTCAAAGGAAAAGTGGCTGCATTACCAGAGGAGGGAGTCTTTGGTGGGCCCCAAAACCTTTGGAAACCTGAATCCATAGTCAAGGGCTGAGCTCCCAGTGGGGCTCTTTTGTGTAGATGCATTCTGAGGGCTCCTTTCCCAGAGTGTGGGGCTCTCCCAGAGGAGCCAGCTTGGGCCAGGTTCTGGGGTCCATAGCCACACAAACCCAGACCTCTCATTTCTCTTGAGACCACTTTGTTTTTGTTCCAGCACACAAGAAGCCCTTCCTTCTCTGGCTGGACTTATCGAGTCTGGACTCATCTCTTGTCTTACACATGGATGGTTGTTTTAAGGAAAAGCCCCTGGTTGGACTTGCAGACTGGGCACAGCCCTGGACGTACCACAGGTGCTCAGCAAAGACTTGCCTCATCTGTTTACCCTCCGGGTCATGCCCCTTCCTAACTCTACACCCTGTTGCGTTGCAGGCATGGCCTCTGGAAAAGTCAAACATGGCAAAAGGGAGCGTGGCCCAGAGCTGGCACGCCACAGGCAAGTGCGTGCATGAGTGAGTGAGTGAATGATTGCTTGGGTGGATGGCCGACAGTGCTAAACTTCAGAAGGAGATGAAAAAATAAGACACTATACCCAACAGGGTTTGGCAAAAGACGTTTCTGGCCAGCTCAAGCCTGGGATCTATCACATCCCAAATCAATTTTCAGACTTAGAACAGAAATGCATATCTATCCCCCTCCCGTTCCCTCTGCCTCCCCTCCCAAAAGAACGCGTCTGCGGGGACAGATGGCCCTGTGTCAGCGTCCCTGTGTGATATTGATGTGAACAGCGAGGGAAGGCGACGTGTCTCATGGCTGTAAAAATAGACGTGCATTAGGAATGCATGAAGTCAGACTCCTCCTCCGGCCACGCCAGGCGTGCTATTCTAAATCCAGTGCTCATGGGCTTGGTATCCAACCACCCGGCAAGGCAAAGCAGTGGTCTGGAACTTGACATTTAAAGGGTTTGAAAGAAACAGAAAGAGGCACCAAGATTTCTTTTTTTAAGTCAGTCTGGCTATTTCTGAATGGGGCATGCCAATGAAACTGGAGACCAAATCCACTGCATTTTTGAACCATAGCGTCTGAGAGATGGAGGGGGCTGTAGGAGCTGTTCGGTCTGGTCTCCCTCCCAATGCAGGGATTCCTTCCACAGAGCCTCTGATGGTTGTCTAGTTTCTGCTTGGATACCTCAAGTGATGGGGTACTCTCTACCTCGAGGGGCACAGTTTCATTGCTGGGTGTTGTTGGATGCCGCTGGCTGCTACTGCAAAGTGCTTTTAGGAAGAGATTGAGTTGATATCTAATTTCTCTGAAATGTTCCTCCACTGACCCTGGGGTTTAGGACCATTTTATACTCTTGAAATTTATATCCACTGCTATTTGCTGGGCTCCTATGTGCTCAGCCCTGCATAAGGAGCTGTGGGGGATAAAAGAGAAAACATCATTTCCAAAAGCCAGCTAACACCGATCTGGGGAGATAATGAACATGTGCAGAGTAATGAGATAGGGCATGGCGACAGGATCTTATTAAATTTGACATCGTGTGATACTGCCTGTTTCCTTCCCAGTGAAAATCAGTGGCAATTTTTGCCACCCCCATATTGGTTAATGAGAACTACATTTTAGCAATGGCTCTGGCTGTGGGCTTGGAATGACCTTGGCTTATTTTAACTTGCTCCAGACCCAGCCAGCCCCTCACTGCGTCCTGTGGAGTGATCACTCACAAGAATCTCTCACTGTCCCTCTCCTCCTGAGAACACTCTCGTCACCATCCCCAGCTTGGGGTCCTGGGCTCCCTTGTAGCTTGCCACTACATTGCTCCCTTTGGGCTCTGTGTTCTACTCAACACTCCTCTTGAGCTAGCTCTAGCCATGCACTTGCACCCACAGATGCCTTCGGCTTCCTCCTGTGCCTCTCTTTCTTTCCACATGTCCAAGTTCCATTGCCTCTTTGAAGCCAGTGGCAATTTGCCTTCTCTGTGTTCTCTGCATCTAGGTGTAAACTATTTGCTTATTTCCCAATGGCTGCAGTTTTCTCTATAGCAAAACTACTGGCCACCCCTTGAACCCTCTCTCTCTTGGCTTTTAAAGCTCACAGCCCCATATGACAATAAATAAATAAATAATAATAATGGGCTTGGTGTTGCAAGACTTGGGTTCAAATCACAACTCTGCCACTTACTAGCTGTGCTCTCAGGCACATCACGGACTCTCACTGGTTTTCAGTATTCACACTTGCATTGTGGGATGAATTCCACTCTCCTCTTTGGGTTGCTGATTAATCAAGACAATGAATGTAGCTAGTCTTTACCAAATACACACTGCCTTACAGGTAGTGGTTATTATCATTGTCCTGCCTTCTTTTAAAAGAGAAGGAAGCTGGGCTTAGGCCCTTTTTATGTCCTTGGAATGTATATCAGCAAGTATTTTGGGGGCACTTGCTGTTTGTATAGCCTTGTTTGATGCCCTTAGGGGGTTAAATGCAAAGGCATGGTTTCCAGCCAGGGAGCTCACACTCTGGAGAGAGAATGAACTCATGTGAAGAAATGAGCCTGTGGGATTGGACAGGGTATTATTAAACTTGACATTGTGTGATCCTGCCTGAAAGTAGCGTAGGGTTCTGAGAGGGGGTTGCGGACAGCAAGGGTGACTGGGGTGGGCTTCCTGGAAGGGATATCCTGGAGCCAGAGCATGAAGGGTGGGCGGGTAACCTCTGGGAAGGTGGCGAGGAAGTAGGAGGGCAGTCGGCAGGGAAATTTCTCTGAAGAATGCAGCCCACCCTGCCTGCAGTTGGATGAGAGAGAGGGACTCCTCTTCAATCAGGTGCTGTGCTGGGTGCTTATTTGCATCTCACAACTCTGAAATCAAAGCTAGAGAGCTGCTTATAGACAGTTCCTCATTTACAGATGAGAAAACTGCAGCTAAGGGAGCTTTAGTGACTTGTCCAAGGTCCCACACCTAAGAGGGGATGGAGTGGAGGTTTTCCATCAGGTAAGAAGCAACTCAGAAAGTCTGTTAGACCCTTATAAGCGGAAAGGCCAACTCTCAGCCCCTGTCCCCAGTCAGCCTTGAAACCATCTTTGCAAGCATTACGACAGTGAGAAAAATCTGACATGGGAAAATTATGACAGTGAAAGAAATCTGACTTAACCAACACCATCTTGCTTTTAACCTCCAAGCTGCCCTTGTTCATTCCTGGGCATAGGCTGGGTGAAATATAGAAGGAATTTAGTTTGTAGTTTAACTTTGAAACAAAGACGGTAACAGCCTCTTCCTGGAATAAACCTCCTCCTTGCGTGGGAACCAGATCGCCTTTGTAAAACTAACAAATGAGCCGCAAGGTTACAAATTACAGCTCAGAAGTCATGCAGCCAGAGGCCACAAGATTCCTAACCTTCCCACTTGCTCCTGTGGATAACGTCACTACTGTAAAACCCAAGATCGGTGTTCTAGATATTTTTCAACCCTGCATTCTAATGAACCAGCTGGCACCACCCAGATGGGTAAACTGGCTCAACTGGTTCTGTGATCCCACTCAGGAACTGAAGGCAGGGGGAAGAACTTGCTTCAACCCCCTATGATTTTCTCCCAACCCAACCAATCGTTGTTCCATACTTCTTGGCTCTCTGCCTCCCAAATTATCCTTAAAAAACCCTTGTTTCTGAATTTTTCAGGGAGACTGATCTAAGTAATAAAACTCCAGTCTCCTGTTTAGCTGGCCCTGTGTTTATTAAATTCTTTCTCTGTTGCAATAACGCTGTCTCAGTAAATTGGCTGTATCTTGTGCCATGGGCAAGAAAAAGCCATTGGGCCATTGCAGCCTTGTGACTGACCCGACTGACTCCAGCAGAGCTGGGAACCTGACCCAGCAGCATCAATCTACAGAGTGACCAGTAACTTAGTGTGTGGCTTGGTGTGAGAAGATAGGCCAAGCAGATTCAGGCTCTTGGGAATTTGAATTAAGAAAACCAGAGAGAATAAGGCAGGTGGAGTCAGAGACAGATTCTGAAATGATATCTGTGGGTAGAGGCAAGGCTACAGTTGGCCTTTTGCAGGCTGAAGCTGGGAGACCACAGAAATCATAAAGAAGTAGGAAGTGGCTCTCAGGCCTTGAGAAGAGAAGGCAAGTAGGGAAGCACTGGTGGAGATAGATCAGGGACAATATGTAGAGAGGCTGTGAAGGAGAATGACCATGCAGCCATGCGAACAGACTGGGTTCTTGGGGTCCCTCTGACCACATCCAGTTATGATCTCCATCCACAAATGAGCTCCCTCCCATTTCCTGCCACTTTTTCTGAAGGGGAAACGTTTATGGTTCCAAGTGCCTAACCATAAACCCTCTCGCCCCTCTGTTCTGTCTCAGGAAGAGGACTGGATATACACTTGCTATTCTTTTGGGAGGCATGGTAGTCAAACAATAAGACTGAGGAGTGATTGCAGAGTCAGATGTCTTCTCCAGCCACAGCACACACGTCCCACCCTAGCTGAGGCAGAACTGTGGGCTGGCCTGGCTGTGAGCCTTGTGGGACTATGAGAAGCTTCCAGCTTAGGACCCAGAGTCTCAGAGGCCCCGGGAGAGAGGAGGAGACTGGAGAGGCTAGCAGGCACAGTGACTTGATCCAAGAAGGTTCCTGTGAGGGATGCAGGGGTAGAAATGAATCAAAGGGCCCAGGTGGTGGAGAGGAGGTGCAGAGCATTGAGGGCCCATGGGCACAGAGCATCCCAGCTCTGCCTGTCACTCACCTTTGCCAAGGCAGGACCCCACATTTGGTTTTGGTTTCTCATGAAGTGGGAGTGGATCCCAAGGGCTGAGGCTAGCATCCCCTGGGCCAGCCAAGAGTATGCATGGGTAAGTGGGGATCAGAAAGGAGGAACGAGTCAGGATGCCATTCTCCTAACCCCTAGCAAGTCAATTTAGCCCCCACAGGCTCATCCATCTCCTGTCACACATTTAACACTTACATTAAACACACCTTCCTTCTCTTTCTGCAGAAGTATATTGGTGGCAGGAGTGTGGGTTTGAGGCCAGGCCTGTGCTGACTGCCAGCCTGGCCACTTTCTTGCAGGAGGGCCTAGGGAAAATGTTGTGAGTGTCCTTATCTGTAAAACAAGATCATCACACGTCACTTAGGAGTGCGAGAGGACTAAAGGACATAATGCACGCCTGGCACACAGTAGAAGCTCAGCCAATGGAAGCTGAGCCAGGAGCAAAGCCATCTCCCCTCCCTCCTTCCTTCTGTAGCTTTAGTCCTGGCTTTGGAAGGGTCTGTTTGAGGGGATGAAGTAGACGCCGCCGTTGGCTTTTACACCGTCCTTGATTAGAAGCCAGTGATGAGGAACTGACTTTACCTGGGAGAGCCCTAGACAGGGCCCCTCTATCCTCATTATTCTACACCCCCAGTCATCTGACCACCTGGGCCTTCCCACCAAGATGAAAAAGACTGAGGGATTTTTCACCCAACCTTTTTCTGGAAGGGTTTGTTTGCAATACAGATTTTACAGACAGACTTTACAGTTCTGGGACCATTGACTCAAAAGAGTCCCAGAGGCTGGATATGAATTGATTCTGCCTTCACCCTGCCTTTTCTTCTTCCTTCTCTTCCTCATTTTAAGAGAAAGGCTCTTTATTGGTGGCAATTCATATAGGTCAGTGAACCAGACTCCTAACCTCCCTATGTGAACTCTGCCTCCCTTGCTTGAGCTGAGAGCTTTCGCGCCAGAAGCAGTGGCTGGAAATTGTACTCCTAGGAGCTATAAGCCACAGGTAGGCTGAGTGGCAGGTTCATCCTACAGGTCAGAAAGCAGCCTGCAGAGTTCAAAGGACGGGGGGCAGGGTGCTTGCTGGTGCTAACTGGATTTGATATCCTGAGAAAAGTCATATTTTGGATCCAGCATTCTCTGATTTGTCCTCCTCTAGCTTCCCCAAGGGTCATACAAATATTGGGGGACTCACAAGCATTGTCCCCCACTGGTGAACTCCAGGAACAAGTGGGCAGCGGGGGCTGCAGAGTGTTTCTAGAGAAGGAGCTTAGGGGTGGCCCCTGCCTGGGTGGCACAGCGAGCGCACTGTACTCCTAGGTAGATTGGATATGGACTTGGAGAGGTCTTGGAGAAAGGCTGATGAAGGTGATGGACAGCCTAAATCTCCGAAGCCATCTCCTGATGCAACCTCTGACCCAGCAACCTCTGGGTCTTGCTGTTATCAGCTCCATCAGTTTTACTGGGTGAGTAATTCATTTACCTGCTGTTATTGCCAGGGTGTCATCCTTTTCCTAGTTCCTGGTGGAGTTGGAGATATGCTATCGGGAGTCCTTTTAGAAAGTGCCTTGTCTCCTATCCCATCTTTATAGCCCTGCATCTTACATCTCCAGCGACCTTGGCCCACAGCCTGTTAAGGGGATTGGTGCTGAAGGCTGCTAAGCTCACCTTGAGAGCCCGTGATAGCAAAGGCTGGGGTGATGCTCAGAGCCTCCTTTGTTCTTTTATTTGCCCAGCCCTGAGCAAACAAGCCTCAATAAACTAAATGGCATTTGGATATTGAAAATGCAAAGAGAAAGTGTCTGGAAGAACAATAAAGGAGTTAGAGCAGAGGTTGCGTGCAGGAGGAGATTACATTGTCTAATTCCCCTCAAAGGCACCATGGTTTTCCAAACAAGAAGTGTTTATCTGAAGCCTGGGTGAGAGCCCAATCAGAGTTTTGCTCTAACAGCATCAACCTTATTTGACTGGATGCTGACTCAGAAGCTGTGATTTTGCAGGCAGGACATGTGCGCACAGCTTAGCTAGGCCCCAGGAATGATACAAAATGATGCCAGGTCACAGAAGACCTTGGCCTCAATGGGGAGGAAAAATGGATAAGAACAAAGCAACTGGGGGACCATAAAGGCTTGAACCAAGAGGCAATGGCTCCATATGCTTCGCTGCCTCTTCCAGGAAGCTTCTGGCCTCTCCTGGAAATCAATTACTTCTTTCTTCCCTGTGAATCCACAGCATTTGGCTAGGGCTTCCATTATTGCACAGAATTAAGTTTCTATCTTTGCATAGTGAATTATTTATATTTTTGTTTCTCTCATTAGACCAGGGGATCTGCAAACCATGGCCCAAGTAGCTTTTGTAAATAAAGTTTTATTGGAACATGACCACACTTATTTGTTGATACGTTGTCCGTGGCTGAATTTGTGCTTGAAAGTCCGAGTCGGGTTATTATTGCACCAGAGATGGCCTGCAAAACTGAAGTATTTACCATCTGGTCCTTTACAGAAAAGGTTTGTTGACCTCTCATTAGACCATGGGCTGGTGGAGAGCAGGGACTGGTCTTACTCATATTTCAATCCCTAGGCACAGTGCTGCGCACAAGATGGGCTTCTATAAATGCTTAATTAAGGAAAGAAGTGTCCGAGCTGGAGAGAATGAAGAGCATCAAGGGGAAACAGTTAAATTACTTAAGAGCAAGAGCCAGTTTTCCTAGGACTTTAAAAGCCTTCATTTACATATACAGAGTTGATAAGCTAATTACACAACAATCTTGTCCTAACCGTTAAATCAGCCCCCTAAGGTCTTGTTAGATAACACCTTGTTAACCTAGTTCAAGGAAACCTGCTGTTTCTCAAAAATAATAAAAGCTCAATTTCTGCAATCCAAACTCGACTCCCCCAACCACTCCAATCTCTCTTTAGTCTGAATTAGATATTAAATTGACATTTCCACTGAATTGGAAACGACCATGAAAATAATCAGTATCACACTACGAGTATGGAATTTCTCGAACTGTAGACGCTGGCTGAGTGCAGCCCTATTTTATCCATCCCACACTGTAGGCCTGGTCCTCAGGGCTCACATGCTTTCCCAGGGCCTAAGAAAATGATCGTGACATGGAAATTTAAAAAGTTTTGCCTCCAAAATTAACATTCCTTGCAACTGAGCAAAACCAATATGAAAGAATGTTTAATTACGAGTCTACTAAGCAAATGACATTATGCCAGCTCCAACTCAACTCCTACAGTTATTTATAAATTAGATTAAATGGGGGATGTGGGCGCATGTTAAGATGTTAGGCATGACGTAAGGATGGTGCCTCCAGATGTGAAGATGGATGCAGAGGAGGATGTGCATTTTGTGAGGCCCAAAGCTCACACAATCTTAGGACCTTTCTTTAAGAAAATGGATACAGCACTTGAACCCGGGAGGCGGAGGTTGCAGTGAACTGAGATTGTACCACTGCACTCCAGTCTGAGCAACAGAGCGAAACTCCCTCTCAAAAAAGAAAAGAAAAGAAAAGAAAATGGGTACAGCAATATCTTACTTCTGCAAATTTTAGCCAAGCACATGACCAGGCGAACACTCTGTAGGGGTACTTCCAGAGCTCTGCAACGACCAGGGGAGGTGAGAGGCTCTGAAGTCCAAGTTCCTCAGCCTGATGGTAAATACTCCCCAGGGTGGATAGGTTGTAACATCAATTATGGTAGAATGAGCTTGGAAAGTGCTGTCAACCCAGGCTTGGAGAGT
Organism: Papio anubis; assembly: GCF_008728515.1. Classification (NCBI taxonomy): domain Eukaryota; kingdom Metazoa; phylum Chordata; class Mammalia; order Primates; family Cercopithecidae; genus Papio; species Papio anubis. Next base: position 119,565,937 of record NC_044982.1, on the reverse strand, counting down.
CACACCATTCCCATTAACTCTACCACTCTTTAAAGGTTCTGAGAAAGTCCTCCAGTTCAGAAAGTTAACTTTATTTGACCCAGAGTTTTCAATTCTTTTTTTTTTTTTTGTGCTATAGAGACCCTCTCTGGGCGAACATTTTTGAACATCTCAGAAAGGGCTGGGAAAGGCTGACTTAGTCCCTTCTGCCTTCCCCTGCCCCCGCAATGCTCTTTCATTTTATGGAGAAGGAAACAGCAAGGACTCTGACTTCTCTGTTATCTCAGGGCAGCTGAAATTATTCCTCAACCTCAACCTCAGGTTGCAGACATGGCAGGTCAGAGAGGAGTTTTACTTCAGAGGGTGGTCAGGGAGGAGAGGGGTTAGCTTAGAGGACAGGGCCAGACCTACTCATAAGGGATTTCTAATGTAATGAAACACCTCCTCCAGAAAAAAAAAAAAAATCCGCACCTTTCTCTTTTTCAGAATTTTAAAAGAGTGGGGCATTTTGCTTCAGATGAGGGCAAAAGTGGCTTGATGTATGATTCCTGTGTCTCACTTTCTGTTGCTTTCTTCTTTAAGAGTTTAGCCTAAGACTGGAAACATCATTTTCAGGTCCCTGTGCAAAATGGAAATGCTGGGGCTCCCTGTTCCAGAATTATTCAGAATTTCAGGAGAGCATTCATCCAAGCGGGGGGTGGCGCCCTGCGGAGCTCCAGCCCTGAATAACTAGCTGTACAGGTTGCGTGCCCATGAAGCCAGTCCTGGTTAGTGCGTATTCATGTTTATTTATTTCAAAGTTCAAAGTTCTGAAGATATTTAGAGTCTGTATGGAAGGCAAAGTGGCGTAAGAGATTTTAACATAATGAGCCAGATCTGGGCACCAGTGTGGAGATGCATTTTTATAGGGTGAATCATTAATTGGGCATTCTAAGAGTCACTCAGCCTTTTCAATGATTCATCAGCCATGCTGATGCTGTTGTGTGGTTCATATTATTGTTGTAATTAACTGACGCTTGTCAAATGTAAACCTGGCTCTAACCTGGGTGTTTTCAAAAACAACGCTAGTTACTGTGTATTCAGGTAGAGGGGGTCAGCATACTGTAACTCTCTGTTTTCCTGACTTGTAATAATGAACCCTTTCTCTCAGGGGACTTAGTCTCATTGTCTTTCCTGTAAACAGTTGGTAACGTGAGTGGAGCTCTGGAGTGAGAAACGGGGTACTGCTTTTCCTGCATCAAGGGCCTGCATGTTCAGAAGCAGCAGTGTGGCATGGGAGCTTTTACAGCAGCACAGTCAGGGGTCAGTTCTTTCACTGCCTGGTAACTTGGGCTTTCCAAGGGAAAGGGAGGTAGTCACTGCAGGTGAGACAAAGAAAGTGCTTGGTAAGGGATTTCTGGGATCCTCGAGTCCAGAGTGGATTAGATGGGATTAGAGACCCACTCTAAGCTGTTACTACCTGCATCTTAGTCCACTCCAGAGCTGAGGCTCCCTGATCCCTTTAACCAGGTGCATGCTCACTGGGCTTCCAGCTTCCAAGCCTTCTACCTGTGGAATGCTTGGTCCAATGTCTGGGGCACCTACTCTTACTCCAAACTCCTCCACATCTGCAGAGTGGCCCAGCATATTCTCTTCTGGAAAGGAGGTCTTTGTCTAACAGAAGTGAGTCTGTAACCCTAGGCCAATTGGAGAAAGGGGTGTGGTGTGCATGTGACCTGTTTTCTTGCCTCCAGGGCAGGTCAAGGCATCCTTCCTTGACCCTTAAAAATAGCAGTGGTTGGCTGTGCGTGGTGGCTCACACCTGTAATCCCAGCACTCTGGGAGGCTGATGTGGGTGGATCACGAGGTCAGGAGATGGAGACCATCCTGGCTAACACGGTGAAACCCCGTCTCTACTAAAAATACAAAAAATTAGCCGGGCGTGGTGGTGGGCACCTGTAGTCCCAGCTACTCAGGAGGCTGAGGCAGGAGAATGGCGTGAACCCGGGAGGCAGAGCTTGCAGTGAGCCGAGATCGCGCCACTGTACTCCAGCCTGGGCGACAGAGTGAGACTCCGTCTCAAAAAAACAAAAAACAAAAAACAAAAAACCAGTAGTGGTTTTAACAAGGTTTCCCCTTTTTGCTTTTCACTTTTTCTTGGTTCATAGTTTGCATGCTACTGTCCCATGGAGCCAGGAAGAGAGCAGGAGTGGGGCAAATCTGGGGTCTGATGGGGGCTGGGAACCTTGTGGCCTCTGCCTGAGCTCTGTGGGACCACGTCAGGGCAGGGATGGGAGTGCCCTGGGCCCGGAAGCAGGTTGGCCGTGGCTCAACACTCACCAAATGTACCCAACCCTGGCTAAGACATCTCCTTATAGGGGGATCATCAATACCATATCTTCCAGGCCCATTTTCCTTACTTAACCAGATGTTAGGCCACGCAGATTGGAGAAATATAGTTATCTCTACTTAACACATCATAAATTACCATCATAAATTATCCCAGTGTTTGTATGCCCTTGTTCCCAAAGCAAAAGGTTCTGAAGCAACCTTAGTTGAGATAGACGTTTCCAGTGAGGGTAGGTATATCAGTAGGTTGAGAGGAAGCACGCCAACGCAGGTACAATTTACTTATTTGTTTTTAATTGCTGTAGAGAAACCCTAATTCATAACTATTTGCTGGAGATGAATTGGGTTCCCCATCTGCTCCACTTCTAAGGCAAGCTTAAACTTCTTCCTGATAACCTGTCAGTGGTTTTGCCTTCAAAGACCCAGCCTTATCAGCCCATTTTCTTATTGCCACAAAAAAACCTGTGCCACCACTGACCTCCTCTGTGACCTTGGGCAAGTCCTTTCCTTACACTGGGTGTCCACTGCTCCATCTATAAGCAGAAGGTAATAGACCAGCCCATCTCTATGCTGGATAACTTTGTCTTCACACCCCACAGCCTTCTCTTCGAGCTGAGGGCAGGGCTGCTGGTTGATGCAGGAGGAGGAAGCCTTAAAGAGGTCCCTCTGATGAGGAAGCCCATCTGAGCGGCTCTCACAGGCCACACACTTGAAACCAAGTGCGCGTCTCCCCCACTTGTATGGTAAAATTTCGGTGCTGACGAAGGCTCTGATGGTAGGTTTTCTAGGGAAGGCTGGTGGGTTTCCTCATTGGGAGCAAGGCATCCTCTGCAGTCACATATTGGCAATGACAGCTCCTTCTCACTAGGGTCTAGGGTCTGTCCTGCCCACATCACAGAAATAACCATAAAAGTCCCTATTATTTACTGAGGGCTTATCATAGGTGAGGTGCTGCACTGAGGGGCAGTCCCTCCAGGGGTACTATTTTCATTTCACAAGGAGAAGTGTTGTTGAAGTTCAGAGAAGTTAGGTAACTTGCCTAATACACTGTGAGTGGCAGAGTTGGGATTCTACCCCAGGCACTGAGCTCTGAAGCCCGAGCTCTTGACAACTTTGCCTGTATGCTTCCATAAATGTAATCTTTAAGCTGTGGCTGTTCCCTGTTAAGCCCCTGTTTAAAGATCCATCAAAATAGATGGCTCCTTCTCTGAGTCATAGCCTTCTCTGATTCTTCTTATCATCATGAGACCAGATACCGAGAGGCAGAGATGGCCAAAAGGTTTTAAGTTCCCTCTGTTCTCTTGTAAAATGCAGTGCCCAGTAATATCCTGGCATTACCCACACTGCTATGGCCTCTAGTTGAAGATAGGAGTGCTGTGGGTTTTTTCTTGGCAAGAAATTGTGGACCAGACGTGACATTCAATCACAGTCCTCTGGTCTCATTTGGGACCCAGCGGGCAAGTCTTTTCTTAACCCTATTATTTTACAAAAATATTAAAAGGCAAGCAACTGGGTATGGTGGCTCAAGCTATAATCCCATCGTTTATGGGAGGCCGAGGTGGGGGGATCACTTGTGGCCAGGAATTCCAGATCAGCCTGGATAACATGGTGAGACCCTGTCTCTACAATAATAATAATAATAATAATTAGTCGAGTGTGGCAGGGCACACCTGCAGTCCCAGCTACTTGAGAGACTGAGGCAGGAGGATCACTTAAACCCAGGAGCTTGAAGCTGCAGTGAGTTATGATCATGCCACTGCACTCCAGCCTGGGTGACAGAGCAAGATTCCATCAGACTGGGTAACAGAGTGAGACCCTCTCTCAAAATAACAGCAAGTAAGCAATCATGGTTTTTTGACTTTTCAAGGAATTTGCAAACAACATATATTCCCTTCACCCATCTAGCTTTTGGGGAAGGACACCCAAATTCTAACAGTCACCTACCTAGAAAAATAGATAACCACAGCCACGGTCCATTCCATTGCAACTTGGTGATGCCAGAAGGTCTCAGGCTCAGGAGGGGCACCCCCGAGGGCCTCTCAGCAAATATCCCGATTCCTTAAACTGGGACAGTGTTTTCTGTCTGCAGAGTGTGCTCCCACCTTGGAGTGGGCTTGTCTGGCTTGACCCTGAATATGCCCAGCAGGGACTGCATCCCTCAGTTCATAGATACAGAGGTTGAAGGTCAGGGAGGTAAAGACAGAAGGGGCAGCCAGTCAGAGCCAGTAGCTGCAGCCCAGATTTCCTGGCTCTGATTCCAGGATTCTTTCCACTCCACCGGCTCTCATGTATGGACAACTCAGGGGTCAGAGTAAGCACCTTTATTTCTGAATTTTCTTATTCTCTCCTGTAGCCTTATGACCAGTGTTCAGAAGATTTATCTCTTCCTAGCTTGGGACTTGCACCCAGCAAGTTTCCATGCAAGGCAGCTGCCTTTAAGAAGAACAGAAGAGTCCCAGTTGAGCTTATGGGGAATGAAATCAGTCGCAAGCCCCGATCTCTCTGAAAAGTTGTTATTAAATTCTGTGCCTGGCCCTGACCTGGATTTAAAGATTTGCAAGAAGACAAATTCCAAACAGATGCCCATTAGGGCCCTGACAGCCGCAGCTTAAAGATAACATTTACATTCTGCCGGGGTTTGTATCTCTCTGTTCCCTACTCGGCCCCTCTCTCTCCTCCAGTGGGATCAATACCTCGGTTGAGGTTACGTGGAGGTGGCCACATTCTTTTAAGCTGTTTGCTCAGTGCTTGGTTTGCTCTGCTAACACGCTGGGCACTTCTTCCAACAGCCCTGTTTGCCCAGCATTAGGGCTGTTTGCCGAAACACCTAGCCCAATCCGAGGGGGCTCAGCTTTCTAAACAGTTGGTCCCCGAATCTGTCAATCAATAACACCAATTGGGTTCCTGATACGAACAGCAAGTGTGGCCAAGTCCAATATTTGCGCAAACACTACCCCCTCCCCCTGCACCTGACTGTCCCCCAGCTTGCCTAAAAGGACGATCACCAGACGCACAGGCTGCTGGGAAGATACAATGTTGGCAAACAGGGAGCTGGTTCCAGGAAAGAAGGGCACATGAGCAAACATGATGGCCCCTTTATGAGAGGTAATTTACTGAAATGCACAGCGATTACCTGCTCATCCAGCCCTGGTGTAATTAAAAATGGCAGGCTAGGGGCTCTGTTTCCCCCGGCGCTGGCAGAGAAGCCTGGGTTTCGACTTGTGAAGCTTGAGGTTGGATGTGGGAATTGGCTTGGAGTCATAGGCGATGAGAGGGACATTAGGATATTATCAAGCCCGTGAACCCAACTCCCGGGAAGGACACAGCAGAGCGAGAGAAAAGGTACCTTCAAAAGAGGCTGGTGTTCAGTGGGTACGGGCTTTTTTTTGGGGTGAGGAAAAATGTTTTAGAACTTGTGAGAGGTGTTGGTTGTGCAACATCGTGAATGGATTAAATGCCACCGAATCGTTCACTTTAAAATGGTTAATTTTATGTTGTGTGAATTTCATCAAAAAAATTAAAAAGGGTGAATCCCAATGAACCCAGGTCGTTTACATTTCAGAAGCTCTAATGCCTAACTCAGGGTTTGGCTCAGAGTAAATGCTTAATAAATGTTTATTGAAAGAACAACCTAACATTTGCACAGTCAACAAAGCTCTTTGTTATACATTAGCTCATTTCATTTTTAAAGAACCCTCTGAGGTGGGCAGGGGTAAGCATTCTCGTGTTGTAAAGGGGAAGCTAAGGCTTTGAGAGGAGTGTGGTTTGCACAATGTCACGTAGCTAGTGACAGCAGTGCCAGAATTCAAACCCAAAAATCTTTGACTCCAAAGTCTGTGCTTGTAAAGCAATACTATTTTGTCTACCTCATGGCTTTCAGGATGGGAAACAAAGCAATAGGGTTTTAAAATATGTTCTCCCCCCTTCTTTTTTTTTTAGGGTATTTATTACTAAAAGTGTTTTAAAACTGGACCATTGAGTAAAGTCACTCCATCTCCTACCATTCCTAGCACAGCGCTTGATAAATATTTGCTGGCTCATTCAGCTGCAGCTGCAGAGACCTACCTGTGGTTGCTGTGGCGACTGTCCGGGCCAAAGCTCAGGCAGCTGGAAGTATCAGTGAAGCCAGAAGATTTCAGCTGTTCAGGGTCTGTGAGGAGGAGTCAAGGTCTGGGGTTTGTGTCCTCTGCATAGCAATGGCACTGCAATGGACGAGCCTGGTGCAGGGCTGAGCTGTCTCGCCACTGTCACCTGCCTGTTGAGGGATGATGGTGGTTGTTGAGAGGCTGGATCAGACCCCAGAGGTGGCATGGATGTGACATATTTGTTGGACTTACACAGTCTTGTATTTTATTTCCATCTCTGTTCCTTCCTTCCATGAGATCTTGGGTGTTGCTTCATCAACCCTGAGTAATCGTTTCTTCATCTGCAAGATGGAATAAGAAGGCCTACCTCACTGGGCTCGTGTGGGTGAGGAGAACTGAAGAGTCTGAGAGCACCAGCGTGGTGCTTGGCACGAGCCAGAGGCTACAGAAAACACTGCCCTCCCACACTCCACCTGGGAGAGACTCAGAAAAGAGCAAGCTTCATTTGAAAAAAAGGAAAACAGCTCAGGCAATGGGGTGGCTTAGAGTGAGTACCCTCAATGGGCTTGATCAGACCTCTGGCCAAAGACCCTTTTGGGGATGGGGTGAAGGTTGGTTGTTGCAGGGTAAAGGAAGTTGCTGTCTTTGGGAGGGGCGCCTGGCTGTGAGGTGACCTCTAGTCGTATTTGGCATAAGGGGAGAGGAGGGAACCAGAATTGGTAAGGAAGAGGGCTAAGAGACTGCCAAAGGTCTCCCTGTTTTGCCAGGGTTCTGGCTGATGGGAAGCTGGGCCAGGAAGGTAGGGACAGGAGTAATCATCCTCTATGATTGCAGGGCACTCTACTGTGCACACATGTCTTCCACTTCTTCCATCTGCCATGTCTTTCCAAGAACCCCTATGGCCCTGGGCTCAGAGCAGAACTGAGTGCAGAAATGAAAATCTATGGCCCTGTGTTCCAAAACAATGAAGAATTTCAAGATGGTGGCAGTGGCAAAATCCTTCTCCAGGAAAATTCTTTCCTTGGCCCAATGTGTAAACACTTGCTGAGGTCCTGTGGAGTTCCGTAAGTGCTGATGATATTGATGATGATGATAAGTATATAAGCTTCATGTTAGGACAGTTTTTGTTTTTGTTTTTTCTGAGACAGAGTCTTACTCTGTCACCCAAGCTGGAGTGCAGTGGCCTCCATTATGGCTCACAGCAGCCTCAACCTCCCAGGCTTAAGCAATCCTCTTACCTCAGTCTATCGAGTAGCTGGGACTACAGGTGCATGCCACCATACTTGGCTAATTTTTGTATTTTTTTAGTAGAGACAAGGTTTCACCATGTTGCCCAGGCTGGTCTCAAACTCCTGGGCTCAAGCAATTCTTGCCCGTCCATCTCTGGAAGTGCTGGGATTACAGGTATAAGCTACCGTTCCTGACCTTACGACAATTTTATTTTTTTTATTTAATTTAATTTTTTTAGATTTATTTTTATTTATTTATTTTTATATTATACTTTAAGTTCTAGGGTACATGTGCACAACATGCAGGTTTGTTACATATGTATACATGTGCCATGTTGGTGTGCTGCACCCATTAACTCATCATTTACATTAGGTGTATCTCCTAATGCTATCCCTCCCCCATACCCCCACCCCACGACAGGTCCCAGTGTGTGATGTTCCCCACCCTGTGTCCAAGTGTTCTCATTGTTCAATTCCCACCTATGAGTGAGAACATGCGGTGTTTGGTTTTCTGCTTAGGACAATTTTAATACTTATCATTTAATAAACACTTTATTGCACATGGAAGTTACTTTGGGGGAACTCCTAGTTGTAGAGTTGGCTTCCGAAACAGACTCACTCATAGGCATTTATTTCTAGAATAATGTTGTCAGGGTACAGAATTGTACCCTTTAGGTGGGACACAAAACCTAAAATGACATCCTTTTCAGGTGTAATTTGTGTCTGGTATCTGGCATCAAATATTGTTGCATTTAAAAAGTAGATTCAAAATGAACAATGATAGCACAGTGATTGTGAAGATGAAACAAAGTGACTTAAGTTGCCTGACTTGATCATTCTAGGTGGCCGTCGGAGTTTATTTTTGTTTAAAATCTAAAACAATGAAACAGAGTGTGAAATGTGAGGTGTAATATTTGTGTTTCGTAAGTGTATATTTTAGTTAATGCTTGAATTTTTTACTGAATTCAATAATGTTTTTAAAATTGAAACTTACTTTTTAATTATTTTAAAATGACAGAACAAAATCCAGATCATGGATTTATCAATGTTGTACCATTTGCTAACATTTTGCACTTATTAAATCCTCTCATTGGTCTCTGAATAATTATTTACATAAATTATTGTATTAGAATGTCACCAAAGGATCAAAGTTCAAACTGATAGGTATATTTAAACACAATTAAGTAAATAATTGTGCCTTGTTGTCCTGTAGGAACTTGTAGTAACTTGCAGTATCTTGCAGTATTGTGAAACCAGCAACTTGTTCACAATTCTTCTGAATTTCTCGGGAAATTTGAAGAGGAGTACCTGTACCAACATGAAATGATACGAATTTAAGTGAAGCTCAACAACAAAAAGCAAAAAGAACCAAAGAGGAAGCAACTGAAACAACATCTGGATGTATTTAAAAATATACAGTGCCTCTAAAATCAGGTGTCATTAATGAAAATTCTCAAGAAATGCCACCGGACATAGCCAATGCACCCATACTATTGTTATTCATTTCCTGCTTTTTACAGAAAACAATTTTGTTGCATGGAAGATTGGTGAGTTATAAAAAGACCTGCCCTGGGCGAATGGCGTGAACCCAGGAGGCGGAGCTTGCAGTGAGCCGAGATCGCGCCACCGCACTCCAGCCTGGGTGACAGAGCGAGACTCCATCTCAAAAAAAAAAAAAAAAAAAGAAAGAAAAAAAAGACCCGCCCTGGGTGTCAAGCACAGTAGTTACACCGCTGGTTCTGGCCCCTCTGCTTGGGATACGTGGGCAGGGTGCCCTGGTGGTAGGGCCTTGGTCACCAGCCAAGTCAGTTCCCATGGGATCCTCTTTCTGAGCTGATGCCCACTCCCTTGAAGAAGGGACTTCTATTCAGGCCTCTTGTTGCAAGGAGCAGAAACCCACTTAGACTGGCTCAAGTCAACTGTGTTCAGCTGTTCAGCATCCTGTTTCACAGGCATGTCCCAGCCTCTCTTGGGGTATGACTCGAGGCTGGCAGGGGAGACCCAGGGAATGTCACCAGTCTTTGGGGTTGCCTCAGCTCAAAACAGTCCCTCCTTTCAGCTATTTTTCTTTCTTTCTTTTTTTTTGGGGGGGATTGGGTCTTGCTCTGTTGCTCAGGCTGGAGTGCAGTGATGTGATCTCGGTTCACTGCAACCTCCACTTCCTGGGCTCAAACAATCCTCCCACCTCAGACTCCTGAGTAGCTGGGACTACAGGCATGTGCCACCATGCCTGGCTAAGTTTTAAATTTTTTTTAATAGAGACAGAATTTTGCCATGTTGCCTAGGCTGGTCTCGAACTCCTGAGCTCAAGCGATCCACCTGCCTCAGTCTCCCAAGGTGCTGGGATTATAGGCGTGAGCCACCTCGCCCGGCCTCCCTCCTTCCACTTTTAGGTAGCTGTGTTCAGAGTGGGTCATCCAGCAGAGGCAAACAGGTACAAAGTTGCTTCCAAGGCCCTGTGGGAAATTCTTATTAATTCAGTTGACAAATATGTGTTAAGTGCCTTCTTTAAGGACAGACAATGTCAGACCAGACTCAGAGGCTGTCTTCCTGGGGGAGCTATGGCACACATGAGCATGGCCAGAATTCAAGGAAGGGTGGGAGAGGGGCTCTAAGAGAGAGGCAGGTGAGTTGTTAGGGGTATGTGAAGAAGGGTGAGAGAACTTTGCCCCAGGGGTCTCCAAGAGGGGCTGGGGGCCTTTGTAGAAACTGAGATGTGCCAGGAGAGAACATCTTCTAAAGAATGGCACGCTTGGCTGGGCGCAGTGGCTCACACTTGTAATCCCAGCACTTTGGGAGGCCGAGGCAGGTGGATGACTTGAGGCCAGGAGTTTGATACCAGCCTGGCCAATGTAGGGAAACCCCGACTCTACTAAAAATACAAAATTCATCTGGGCATGGTGGCACACACCTGTAGTCCCAGCTACTTGGGAGGCTGAGGCAGAAGAATCGCTTGAACCCGGGAGGCAGAAGCTGCAGTGAGCTGAGATTGCACCACTGCACTCCAGCTTGGGTGACAGCAAGATCCTGTGATTAAAAAAAAAAAAAAAAAAAAAAAAAAAGACTGGCATGCTGTGTTTATTTATACCAGCTCTGTGACTTTGAGCAAGTCCCCCCTGCCTTCTGGGACACAGCTCCCTCCTCTGATGAAGCGGGGTGAGCAGGCCAATGGTCTGACATTGACATTATGGGCTGAATGTAATGAGGATAAAGCCAGGCAATCGCAGATTGCCAGCCCCCATCCAGAGTTAAGTGCTTAATAAACAGTGGCTGATGGCATGTTCGCAGGGTCTCCCAGGAACTTCCCCTTGGCTGGTGGTTTTCTGCCCTGACGCAGAGTAGAATCAAGGGCTTAACTCAGACCTTCACTCAGAAAAGGTCTTTCTGCAGGTGCTGAGCTAATTCTGGGGTTCTCTGATGAGTGAGCCCAGTCCACGCTTGGAATTTCCAGAGGAACAAATACCGTGGCCCTTGCACAACCTTCCTCAAATATACACTGTCTCAGTGGAGCTTTTGAGAGAAGCTGAATAGCTCTTGTAAAATATAAACTGTCATTTTTGTTGCTAATAATAATAATGACAGTAAATTCCTAGGCTCCTGCCTTGGAATCATAGCCTATCTGGAGGCAAATTTCATCATCACCCAAGGACTGGCCCAGCACCAGGAATAATAACTTCAGCATTCCTTATGCCTCAGAGGTTCACTAGGTCCGTGTACGTGCCTTTCTGACTCACCTCTAGATATGGTGGTGCCTCTGCTGCAGGACGGCTTGCTCTTTCACTGCTGTTCATGACTATTTCATGTCTCTCAGGCACTTTAGCTGTATACCTAATTTAATCCTCTAGCAACCCTGTGAGGGAGGTCATCTTAGGGATGACTGGGATTGGAACCCGGTTCTGTCTGCGTTCAGAGCCCAAGCTCCTAAGCACAGCCTCTTTGCTGTTTGACGGAAACAGTTCCAGCTCTGGGAGGTGCAGGCCAAGATGAGCATCCTGAAACAGGCTTCTCTGAAAGGAAAGAACGTAAAATAAGGGCCTTGACCTAACTCAATGAAATGTCTTATGCTCAGTCACCACTGAGTGAGAATCTGTTAAAATCTGGTCAGTCCTGTGCTGAACTTGCCTGGAGCACTTTCCAGGTAGAGAGAAACTGGTGAATGAAGAAAATGCATCATGATGATTGCAAAGGAAACACTTAATCTATGGAAGATAATACCTTGTTTTGAGGCATTTGCAAATACTTTCTGAGACATCCTGTTCCACGCCAATAATGGATGGACTAATCTCAAATTGTTCTTATTTGTTCATTAACGCAAGTCCCCCAAGGGCTTGCTATGCAACACTTTATTAGCCTGGACCGAGTAATATATTTTAAAGTAATAAAACTACATTATTTTAAAATTATTTTTTAATGTGGACTTTCCAGCCATTGACTGCCCTCTCTGATAGGTCTGAATTAGTGAGTTTTAATTGTGTGTAAAAGAGCAATAAAATCATCATTATGAAAATGATGGGGTGCCTCCTTCACAGCAGGCACTGTGCTGGGCCTTAACCCACTCAGCCTCACTAAACCCGCCATGTGGGCGCCACATGCCCTCACTGCACAGACAGAACTCATGCTCTGAGGGATTCAACTCCTTGCTAATGAATGGGGGAGCCAGGACTGAAACCCAGGCGTGTCAACCTCTGTTGGGGCTCAGAAAATGATACTCCTCAATATGATGCTTTGACATGCTGGACTAAAGAAGTAGCCTCAAGGTCTCTTGACCTTCCCTACCCCTCCTACCTTCCTGTTTCTCAACCCCTTGTCTCTCCCAAAACACAGGACAAGACTGTTCTCTGAAGTTCCCTCGTTCACCTAGAAACTGGATGGCCAAAGAGGAACACAATTGCCTTCCATCCCTTCCCTGAAATTTCATTACCCAGCGGATTAAAACTCATATCACAGAGGAAGAGATTGAAAATTAAACATCACACCGATGACCCATACTTCGGAGCATTGACCCAAATTGTCCGTTTTTAGGTCCCACTCCATCTCCAAAGATAATTATTTCTTAACCATTGTCTGAGCATTGGGCCCATTCATTCCTCTTAAAAATCATTTGCTGGGCCAGGCGCAGTGGCTCACGCCTGTAATCCTAGCACTTTGGGAGGCCGAGGTGGGAAGATCATGAGGTCAAGAGATCGAGACCATCCTGGCCAACATGGTGAAACGCTGTCTCTACTAAAAATACAAAGATTAGCTGGGCATGGTGGCACATGCCTGTAGTCCCAGCTACTCGGGAGACTGAGGCAGGAGAATTGCTTGAACCCAGGAGGTGGAGGTTGCAGTGAGCCGAGATCATGCCACTGCACTCCAGCCTGGCGAAAGAGCGAGATTCCATCTAAAAAAATTTATATATATATTTTTTCTACCCCTCAAAACAGCCATTTTCTCCTCCATCTCCTCTTCCCTGATGAAGAAGGGTATATAAGCGTCTGGATCTCATTGGGTTTGGGTCATCATGTTCTTGCAATTCCCCTGTGCTTATGCACATTAAATAAATTTGTATGCCTTTTCTTCTTATTAATCTGCCTATTGTAAATTCATTTTCAGTGAACTTCGAAGGGCAGAGGGGAAACTCTCCCTTGGCCCCTACCCCTCCAAGGTCCCACTTTTCCGACAACACTCCTTGGACACAGCCGAGGTACGAACATAATATGGTCCTGAATGAGGCTGAGTTTTGGGTGCAGAAGACCTGGGTTAATAAAAATAGGAAGGTAAGAAAAGAAAAGAAAAATCAAGACACATCATAGGACTAGCTTCCTATTATTTATCAACTCAGGATTGACCACCCTTATGGGCCAGACAGTTGTACCCCTATGTACCAGGTGGGTACACGAAGACACAAGAAGCGCTGTGGTGGGTCATTTTGCATGTCAGCTTGCGTGGAGTATGCCCACTCATTGTTTGGTCAAACACTGGTCTGGACATGGTGGTATAGGTATTTTTTAGATGAGATTAATGCTTACATCAGTAAAACAGGTTACCCTCCATACTATGGGTGGGCCTTGTCCAATCAGTTGAGGGCATTAAGAGCAAAGATTGAGGTTTCCTAAAGAAGATGGAATTCTCCTTGAGACTACAACATAGAAACCCTGTCTGAGTTTCCAGCCTGCTGCCTTGTGGAATTCGAACTCAGGACTCCAGTCTATGGCATTAACCCTCACTTAAATTTTCAGCTTGCCAGCCTGCCCTGTGGATTTCAGACTTGCCAGCCACACAATTCCTTAAAATAAATCTCTCTGTCTCTGTCTCTTTCTCTCTGTCTATATACACACATGCATGCATATACACATATATATGTATGCATCTATATATTTATATCTGATCTCACATTGCGTATTGGTTATTCCTCTGTAGAACTCTGCCTAATACAGCTGAAGATGTGTTCTCTTACTTCAGAAAGCTTGCACATTACTGGGGGACAATCAGTACAGAAGTCAACAATTACAGAAAGGGGACTAGGGTAATATGGTGGCCAATGTCCTTGTGAGTAGTGGTGACAGAGGGCTACAAGTTAGAGACTGCCAAGGGAAAGTCAAGAGCAAGGGAAACAGAGATGAAGGAGGTTCAGCCAGGCCCCATCACCTACCCTCACTAAACCTGGAGTCTCTTTTCCCTTCAGTCTTAAAAATATTTTATTTCTGTACTTCAATGGATGCAAGCCCCTAAGTCCTGAAGGATCTGTTGTTTGTTGTATTATCCCAAGCAAGGATTAGCCTAGAAGGGACCTCACCTCCCAACAATGAAATGCAGCTCTTACATTTTACAGATTGGGAAACCAAGTCCCTGAGAGCTTTCTATTAAAGGCACAGAGGTGCTGGATCATGGTGAGCAGCAATATGTACCCACAGGAGTAATAGCAGCTGTTCGTACAAATTTTATTCTAATGCGCCTTCTTGTGATCGTGTTAAATGAATTCCAGGATTTTTACCAAACTTGACTCTTTTGAGAAAGAACCAAAGGAGCTAAACCTAGCAACTCTTGGGGACTGATGTGCAAATGCCACTCCTGAGCTATGGGGGCTCCAGGTCCACCTCACATTGCCCCCTGCAGTCACCCTAGTCCAGCCCTATCCCCCAGGCAGGTTGTCCCTGCAGACTGGCAAAGTCATTCCAGGTATGGTCTCAGAGAACCTCTCTTTGGAATGGTAGAAGGGTTTGTAGCCGTAAGAGCTGATATCAAGGAGGCTTCTAGAAATCTAGAAAATTTAATTCCCCAGAAAGTGCCTGAGAATTAGTTTCTCCTCTAGAGTCCTTTTTTTAGGAAGCACCGGAGTCCATGCTTGTTCTTATATTTTTATCCATATATCACCTCAATTAAGGCACCAAAGTCCTGTGAGAAACACCAGCTCGTGCCGTCTTGTCCTCCCCCACTCTTACTGGATAGTAGGGACAGAAAAGTGAAGATTATTCCGCATTTTACAGAAAGAGAAACCAAGGTGCAGAGGAGGGTGGAACTAGCTTCTGATCCTGGGCTACACCCATGGCAAACTGGGAAAGGTATGCCAGGAGGAGTCGCCGCAGGCATTGGCCCCAGGGAAGCCTTGCTTTGTCACTGTGAGAGGACAGGGCACCACCTAGGCTGACCTTGCCAATTAGAACCAGTTCTGCTGCTCCAAAGACACCCAGGCCAGTGAGGGGTGCACATGTGGACAAGCTTTAAAATCATAATTCTTCCCTCTGACAGTTCCCTGAGGTCCAAGACATCATGTGTGGTAGTGATGCTCTGTGACCCTCTGGCTCCCTATCCCAAGGATGTGGGGAAGAGTTGCACCCTAAGTCTCTTCTTGCTGTGGGCAATAAGGATTGCAGCCATTAGCCTGACTGGGTGGGAGAGACATCATCTGCTAAAGTAGGAAGGGCATGTGGTCTAGATACCTGACTTTTAATCCCAATCCTTTTTTTTTTTTTTTTTTTTTTGTGAGATGAAGTCTCGCTCTGTGGCCCAGTCTGGAGTGCAGTGGCGGGATCTCAGTTCACTGCAAACTCCACCTCCTGGGTTCAAGTGATTCTCCTGCCTCAGCCTTCCAAGTTGCTGGGATTACAGGCACCTGCCACCACGCCCAGCTAATTTTTGTGTTTTTAGTAGGGACAGGGTTTCATCATGTTGGCCAGGCTGGTGTTGAACTCCTGACCTCAGGTTATCTGCCTGCCTCGGCCTTCCAAAGTGCTGGGATTGAAGGTGTAAGCCACCATAGCTGGCCATTTCTTTTCTTCTTCTTTAAACTAGCTGTGTGACCTTAGGTAAGTTACTGAACCCTTCTGAGTCTCAGTTTGTGCCTCTGCCTCTGTAAAACAGAAATAGTAAGAATAACTACCCCCAGGGGCTACCAATGACTTCACACAAAGTCACGAATGTGCTCATGTTCTGTAGACTGCAAAGCACTCTACCAACGTTTACTGCCATTCTTTCTTAATATGCTGTAAAGGAGATGGGGGAAAGGAAGGATCCAGAGCTGGGAAATTCTGCTTTCTCAAATCCTTTGTTGTTACAGTGAGGCCATAGTCCAGAGAGTTTAAGCAGCCAGCTCTAAAGCACAGAGGGCAGGAGGCAGGGTTTGGGCTGGGCAGTGAGCGTGGGTAGGGAATGAGGGGGACTGTGCTAGTGCCCAGAGACTGGACCATGATGAGACCCTGGAGGAACCCTGCAGGAGGGTACTAAGGGCAGGGGCAGCGAGGTAGGGGGAGGCCAGGCCGGCAGTGGGCTAAGGACACAGTGCTGTTGAGTGGGGATATGCCAGCTCTGGTTACCAAAACCCATGTGGGGGTTTCTGAGTACAAAGGCATGTGGCTGGTGCAGCTCCCGCTGAGCTATGACGGCAGCTTTGGAAACATGATAAAATAAACACACGACGTGGGTCTTCAGACCACCCCAGATTAGCAGCTAAAGAGGTAGATGGGTAGAAGAAAATGCAGAGGTTTTCAAAGAACAAAAATACAACAAGGCAGCACATCCATCCCCGAAGTTGAGAAATGTGGGCTGCACGAGTTACCGCATCATCAGAACTGTGCCCGAGTTAGCTCTGGGGAGAATGTAGAGCACGTGGGGCACGGAGGCAGGGTGCGTGTACCTATGAAGCGCTGCCCCCACACACACCCCTTAAAGGAGAGTTTCCCTAGAAATGACCCGAGAATTCTGGTAACAAGAGTTGTCATTCAAGATAGGCCTGACTCATTTCTCCCATGAAGGAGGAACTGAACAGTCAGCAGCAGAGATTAGAATTCTTATCCAGGCAGATCTCGAGTGCTTCCCTCCCTCCTACCAAAGTATTCTCTCTTTTGGCATCTCTCTGCCTCATATTTCGCCATTACAGATTGATCCTTTTGCCTTGTCAGTCTCCAACAGTTCTCTATACAAACGCAAATGTTTCTGGAGAGGCAGGCCACAGGTCAGTCCAGACTGTGAACCCAGCTCAGGCAACCAGGAACCAGGACTGGTTCCATCA
Organism: Papio anubis; assembly: GCF_008728515.1. NCBI lineage: Eukaryota > Metazoa > Chordata > Mammalia > Primates > Cercopithecidae > Papio > Papio anubis. Next base: position 119,548,826 of record NC_044982.1, on the reverse strand, counting down.
GGGGCATGAGGGCCCACAAGAGTGAGCGAGGGAGAAGGATGAGGACAGTGATTTTTGTTGTTTCCACTGTACAGATGAGGAAACTGAGACTCAGAGGAGTAAAGAAAGCAATGAGCAATCTGAGGGTGGGGAAGGCCAAACCTCACTTCCTCCTCCAAAATTGTGTGTCTTCAGAATACGTTCAAGGGCAACTCCACACTCTGTGTTTCAGAGAAAACAATCCTTCGTGGCTGTGCCCACACTCTCCTCCCATGCCATCAGATGTGCAGGCAGCGTGGGGTCTCTCCAGCGACCCCTGTTCAGATGGCCCATTCAGAAACTGGACATAACTGTGACTTGTGTGGCCCTGAATAATCAATTAGGCCAGTGAAATGGGAGTCTTTCTCTGTGTCTGGAATTGGAACTGAGACCCTAAGTTGGAGTCACTCAGAAGTCTGGGAGACTCAAGAGTGAGGTGGCCATTATAGAGCCACACACAGCGCAAGGTGCTAAGTCAGGAGAAATGGAGGCAGCCAGACAGACAGGGAAGGGAGCAGGGCACAGAGAGAACCAACGAGGAGAGATACCCAGGGGAGCGACCAGAGCTGCCTGATCAAGGACGATGCCCACCTCCAGGGCAGGGGTAACCTTAACGTCTGCCCAGGAATGGCAGGGCTTCCGTGGAGCAGTATCCCCTGAGATATGACTCTCATTTTCCTACTTTCCTACTGGGTGTGTTTTTTGTCACTCTTTAGCCCTGGCTGTACCACTGAGGACTGAATTTTAGCAGGAAGCAGAAAACTGGGATTCTTAGGTTGCAGGTCACTGGATCAAGAGGCACCACATCTGTGTGAAGCAGGGATTACTGCCCCTCACTGCTGATATGGGATGCCAACACACCACCCCAAGACCCTGCTCCTGAGGACGATGCTGCTCCCAGGGGGATCTAGGGCTGCGTTCCCTGCGGAGGGATGAGGTACTTTGCTTGCAGGAGGGAGAATGAGCCGGAAGCCATCAGTAGTCAGGAATGTGCCCTCTCAGTGTCCGCAGCTCCTGACTTCTGAGCACCTGGTGGGAGAGCACTTTCTGCCTCTTTTGCTTGGGTGGGGCTGTGTGATATATCCGACCAGCAAGCTGTGAGTGGAAGGCTTCACCCTCTGTGCGAGGCCCTCAGTCTCTTGCTCTCAGTCACTGTAGCCAGCATCATTCCAGATGGTGGTGGCTGCTGCCTCAACCTGGTTCTTAGAGAATGGACACAGAGCTTGTCCAGCTAAATAAACCTGCCTTGTTTGGAGCTATTTCATGTTGGGGATTGTTTGTTACTCCATCACACCCTGGGTGATCTGGCGGGTGCGTTGCCTTAGCCAGGGCTTCAGCATCACACATTTCCTGGATCCTTCTGGGAAGTAGATGGAGGGTTGCTACAAGCTGGGGCAACCCCAGGGGCTGGAGACATTCCCTGGGTGCCCCCTACCAGCCACAGTGCCAACCCTCAGGCTGTGGCACAGGAGTGCTGAACAGCAGAGGGCACCAGAGGCCTGTCTCTGCCTTCCCCATCCTGGTGCCATCATGGGGGTTGGTGGCATCAGTAATACTGGTATTGTAGGCAGGTAGCATTTGGACCTACAACAGAGAGAGATCTCAGGGCCCGCTCCTCTTTTGTGTCACTGTGGTTGTGGACAAGTGTTTGTAAGATGCAGACTCACCCCTCAGTAGGCTTCAGACAACATCTAGGGACCAAGGTCAGGACACCCACCATAACTTCCTCTGGCCCTTTCTCTCTTGGGCTGGCCCCGCCTTCAGTTGTCATCTGTCAGGCCCAGGGGTGTGGAGGAAAGCCAGGAGCCAGGATGCAGCAGAACAGGCACAGACAACCTGACTCAGCACACAGCAGTGTTTTCAGGCCATCCCCTGTGGCTTTTCCTCTTCCATGCCTCAAATCCCACCACTATACTTTTTCCCATTTAGCACCCTACTTTCAACTCTGTGAAAATGCAGCCCTTGTTTTTTTGGGGAAAGGGAAAGTATGGAGGCTGGAGAGGGTGGGACTAACAGCAGATGTTTTCAGGATCTGAGAGCTTCGTCAGTACAAAGAGCTCTGTGCTAGGAGCCTGGAAGCCACGTGATCTGCACTAGGTCTTTTTCCTTCCTTGGGCCTCCGTTTCCTCCTCTGCAAAAGTGGGTTGTGGGACAGCCGAGTTCTAAGCCCTTTCCAGAGTTTGTAACCTAAGATTCAAGTTTTGCTGGTCAGGAAGAGAGAGACAGCCTGGTCCTGGGGTAGGGATGGGAAGGAGGAGGAGGGGGCTACCTGTAAGGTAAAAGGGACAGGTGGGGGAAGCTTGGGTCACTGGGAGTTCCTAGCTGGACCATGACACTTTACCAGGAGTGGCTAGCTTCCCTGCACCTGCTGCTTTACTGTTGACCTGTGTTTCAGTATTTACATTTCTCTGGATCATATAAGACCAAGGTCAGGTTAAGTCCATTACTCCTAACCCTAGTTGGCCCAAAGTCAAACAGAAGAGGTTGCCTGTGCACCTGCATCTCTGCCCTCCCTGCCTTCTCTAGGTGCTCCTGGCTCTGGCCCTTTCCTGTGGGGGCAGGAGGTCAGGCCTGACTCTGAAGCCCTAGTAGGGCCTGTCTTCCAGAAAGACAAGCATGTAGACACTGCAGGCACCCACCTTGGGGTGGGGAGAGGAACACCTGCCTGGCACCTGACTGTTTGCTGGGTGGGGATGCCTCCTTCTGCTGCCTTTGTTATCCTTTTCCCTCACCACTGCCAGCACTCAGGCTCCCTGGTTAAAAGGCGGCACCAGGTTCTTCCCAGCAAGAACCCCAGGAGCTCTGGAGGCAACTTCTGAGCGGGCTTTGGTTGGCTAAGCAAAGTATCTCCTTCAATCCTTCCACCTCCATTCTGCTCAGTCCCTGGAAGGTCAGGTGGTAGCATGGGAGGAGGCCACCTCCTAAGCTTCCCCTGCTCTCCCCAGTGCCCCTGTTTTTCTGAGCTCTGGAGGTCACCAGGGTGCTGCGGAGCTCATTGCAAGCTGCCCTGGCTTGTTATTGGTCTTGAGAGACTCATCTCTCTCTAGCTGCCTGTAAACCTCTGGGGCCTGATGGATGGGTTTTGTTGTTTTCCTTCCCCCTGACTTGTTGATGTTATCACCTCCAGTCCCTGGTGGATGGATGTCTTTTTATTCCACCAAGCCCACTACCTGTACTACCCATTCACTCAGTCATTCACTGAGTGAATGGCTCACCATTGGCCATAAGATCACCAGGGGTTAGGCACACAGAGGAGTGTCAGCACAGAATGCAGTCCTTGCAGGGCTCCGGGTTTCGTGGCTGTGATATGTGCTTTAGGCCTGCCAATTCAGGGTGACAAGTGCTCTGATGTTGGCTGCACTGGCTCATATGGGAACATTGCCGGAGGCGCATGGGGCCGGCTTCTCAGAGGAGGCCATATTTCAGCTGAGTTGGAGGAAAAGCAGTATGAATTCCCTAGATGGGGGTGGAAGGCTAGGAGAGAACTTTCTGGAAAGGGCACATCAGTCTGAGGGAAACACCCACATACAGGCTGGCAGGTGAGAGGACAGAGTCCCTTCTGGGATCAGGACTGTTTGGGACCACTGGAGTAAGTGCAGGAGACTGGAGACAAGGCTGGGGAGAAGGCAGGACTTTGGTCATGGAGGTCCTTGGAGTCTTTATCTTGTAGGTGGTGTGGAGACCAGAGAGGAGGCTGTTGCACCACCTCCTCTCTGGAAGTCGTAGGAAGAGAAGAGGAGGTGGGCAACAGAAGTAGAGGCAGAGCTCTGAGGGACCTTGGGCAGATGGAAGCCACCCAACTCGATGGCCATGAGAACAACGTGAGGAGGAGGGGGAGGCGAGGAGGAGAGGGAGGAGAAGAGGAGAGGGAGGAGAAGAGGAGAGGGAGGAGAAGAGGAGGGGGAGGCGAGGCTGACTCCTGGGCTCCTACTTAGATGGCTGATGGCTCGGGACCACTTGCTGCTCACCAGGATGTGCAGAGGAGGAGCAGATATGGTGTAGGGTGCAGATGTGAATCTAGTTGTGGTGATGCTAAGGTTTGGATGCCCAAGGCCGCTCAGGAAAGGACGTCCAACAAGCATTTGGTGTCAAGTTTGGCAAAGAGATCTCTTCTGGAGAATCGACCTGGGCACCATCTGCATTAGGCAGCATTTGAACCTCTGTGATGTAGATGGTGTGATTAAAGGGCAGTGCATAGAGATAGGAAGAAGGCCTATGCAAGACCTGGGTACTGGCATAAGAGGGGCTAGGAGGGCAGGGTATGACGGAGGCTGAGAGGAGCACTGTGGAGAAGGAGCAGGTAACATGCTTGAGTGCTGTGCAGACTAAGTCAGACAGGACTTGGTCTGACCACTGGCAGGAAGGCGGTTGGTGCCCTTGGCCCAAGTTCAATGGCAGAATGGCAGAGGAGGGTGTCGGCTGCGAAACTGACGCAGGAGAGGCAGGCTGCCTCATCCACTCCCGACGGCATGGCTCTGAGCTCGGCGCTGAGTATTCAGTGCTCAGGATAACACATGTGTAGTAAACATTTCTAGAATGACCCACTTTGGGGTTGAAGAGACTTTTTGTTTTGAAGATAGGTGGGACTGAGCATCTCACCTCTCCCATCTCCCAGCTCCTAAAGTGAGTCAGAATCAGAAAGGTAATGGATAGGAAGTTTCCAGTTCTCATCCAGATCTGGAAATTCTGATCTAACCCGGGACAAATGTTGAGGTCTGTTTGGAAAGGCATGAGTGCTCCCTGGGGGCAAGAGAGCTCCTTTTCTCTGGGGACTTTCTAGTAGCCCCAGCCTCACTGGTCACCTTTAGGTAGTGAGCTGGGCATTTAGGGAAGCTGTGCCTTTCGCCGTTAAGCTGCTGGTTTTGCAAGATTGGGAGGCTGGAGATCTTTTCTCAAGTTAGCAGCCATTGCAGGGAAGGAGGACCAGAGTAGGAGTGCTGGGCTAGGATCCTAGTCCAAGCTCTGCCATTATCTTGTGTGAAACAATCATCTCTCTGGGCTTCAGTTTTTCCATCTGTAAAGCAAGAATTCCAACACTACATTCACAGAAGTATCTGAAAGATAAGATAAGATAATAGATGCAGAGGTGATGTGAAAAGTAGGAAGTGCTTTACATGTGCCAGTTTTCTTCATTCGTTCTCATTCACGCATGTACTAATTTAGCAAAAAATGATGAAGCATCCATTAAATGCTAGAATTGCAAAATGCTAAGTGTTCTGGGCAGAGCAAGTGGACAGACTTTGTAACAAAAGCCTGCTTTTGACTATTTTACTCCTGCCTCCACTGTCTGCAGAAGAAAGAGAAGGGTAGAGCTGATGGGTCAATGGGCATCTGTGCCCTAGGCTGGGGGTCATCACTAGCCCTGACTTTGCACTGCAATCAGTAGACTCTGTGCGTGGGATTCTGTGATGGGAGGAATTTCCTACCCTCTTTGTTGTGGTAGGGAAGAGTTTACAGTGAGTAGGGTCAAGGGTTGTTTTTTGCTTTGTAGTGTTGATTCCAGAGGCTGCCTCATCTGTTGTCTGGCAGCAACGGCATACTGGCCATTGACATGGGCAAAGGTCACTGTCCTGAGATGTGCGTGCAACAGAATCATGGGGCAGCTTTAGCAGACCATCATCAGACAGCTCAGTGGATGCAGATGCCTTCTGAGTATAAAATATTTGGATTCAACTCGGGTGGGTGAACTTGGACAAGGTACTTAACCTTACCGAGACTCAACTTCCCCATCTGCAATAGGGGACTCTTAATACCTACCCTTTGTGCCTGGTGAAGATAAAGTGAGAGTCATGAGAGAATGTCCTCCTCCCCTTCTTCCACTGATGTCAATTCATGATCACTGACCTCATCGGGCAGTTATCTGATGCAGGTGTATCAGATCTAGCAGGAACAGTGACCTCTGTGCCGCTCATACGTCCCTCAGTTATTAGGTACCAGGCTTCTGGTGATGTGAAGAGTGTCTGTTGTAGGCACTGTTTCTGAATTGTTAATAAAATAAGACAGCTCTGGTCTGGAGGAGAGTTGGGGAGAAGCCCAGGAGTCAGATTAAAGCCCATGTCCAGGCAGGCATCCCTGACTGCTCTTCTTCCCTCCCTAAAGGTTCTGAGGATTCAGCCTGTTGCAGCTTCCTCATTAACCCTTTCACCCATCATGGTGCTCGTAGTGGGGATCTGCCCCTGAGCCTGGCTGGGGAATGGAAAGCAGCCCCTCAGCATGCCACCACCCACCTCACTGTTCCCAAAAACAAGCACTCTGGCCGTTTGCATAATGGGGGCTTTATCACTAATCAGAGAAGGTGAACACACCAGGCAGCAAAACAGTAAGCACAGAGAAAGGCAAAGTCTCCAGCAATCTACAAATCCCTGATGCCGCAGGCCCTCACACAAGGAGGCCCTACTGGACTTATTCTTTCTGTGCCAGGCTGGGTGAAGAGAACAGGAGCTAGCAGCTTTCATCTGCTCTACCATCACACTTGCAGTTTCAGGGGACTTCCAGACCAATCAACCACTCACTCCATCCCCTTTGCCCACCCCAACGCTAGCCCCTCTATCCCAGCATTGTCTGGATCTATACTTTGTCTTTGCCTGTCTCTGGACTGTGGGCTCCTTGAAGGGAAGAAGAAAGGTGTTTTCTTCCTTCCTGGGTCCTCAGAGCTATCACGTGTTTCCAAGAAGGGGATGGGGAAGTTTGGCCTCAGGTGTGAGGAGTAGTTGCCTGGGTCATTGGCTCATAGTGTGGGTGTTTCTGGGGTCCATGCAGTTACTCAGATGGTGCTCACTTTGCTGGGCTCTATCCCACTCTCTCCTTCTTCTAAAGCATGCTTCTGGGGTGTGAGAGGTACACTCAGAGGGATAGCCACTGGAGTGCATTCCTAGCTTATCCTTCCTTCCATCGAACTGCCTGCTGAATGGTTTGCCCCAGTAAGAATTTGCCAATTTCTTGTCTTAACTGTATTCTGTTACACCTCATAAAGATTGTAGCCCAAATGACTCTGAGTTTCACGATCACAAAGCATCAGTATAGGAGGAAACCTTGGAGAGTGTGTGGTCTGTCTGAAAAAACAAAACAAAACAAAACAAAACAAAAAAAACAAGTGGATAAAAAATGGGATGGTGCCTCCTCAAACCTGAGTGGCTTTTCAATGATCCCACCAGCCTTCTGGGCCACAGCCAATATGGAGGGCTAAGATGGGCATGGTTCTAGTGCAAGTCCCTGTACAAGTGCACGCCATCTGTCAGCAGGCATCTGCAGATGTTCAGATTTGGGCAGCCTGGCAGAAGATTTTGGGGTGCAGGCGACGGTTGGATTTTTCAGCTTAAACTTTGAGGTTTAACTACCCATAAATGACTTCAAGGTCTATTGCATGCCACCATTTGTAAACTGACTGAAGTGGAATGTGAATTGTTGGTGTTTGAGGCTTATAAAAGGAAATGAGATTTGGCCTAGGAAGGGTCTTGTCCATTGACCAGTATCTCATCCCAATTTGCCCTCAAATGTTCAAACTCATGAAATGATAACCAAGAAAGCCAACTGCTGGGGTTGTGGTAGCAGTGTGGAGGAGGAGGCCATGAAGAATAAGAAAGTGATGATTTTAAGCCAGAAAATAGAAACTTGAGGTAACTTAAAATTTTCTTTTTCTTTTCTTTTTTTTTGAGATGGAGTCTCACTCTGTCATCCACTTTGGAGTGTAGTGGGGCAGTCTCAGCTCACTGTAGCCTCCATCTCCCAGGTTCAAGCAATTTCTCCTGCTTCAGCTTCCTGAGTAGCTGAGATTACAGATGCACAACACAACCCTGACTAATTTTTGTATTTTTAGTGGAGATGGGGTTTCACCATGTTGGCCAGGCTGGTCTTGAACTCCTGAACTCAGGTGATCCACCTGCCTTGGCCTCCCAAGGTGCTGGGATTACAGATGTGAGCTACTGTGCCTGGCCATCATTTTCAGGTATATATCTGAAATAAAAAAATATATATTTTATCATATGAGATAAATTATGTGTTATACTATGTCTTAGTCCATTTTCTGCTGCTATGACAGAATACCACAGACTGGGTAATTTATAAAGAAAATAAATTTATTCGTTGCAGTTCAGGAGACTGGGAAGGCCAAGGTTGAGGGGATGGCATCTTGCAAGGGCCTTCTTGCTGTGTCATTTCATGGCAGAAGGCAGAAGGGCACAAAAGCCCAGGAGAGCAAAAGAGAGTTTAACTAACTTTTATAACAACCCACTCTTGCAACAATGAATCCTTTCTCACGATAATAACATAAATCCATTGATGAGGATGAAGCTCACCTGAATTAATCACCTCTTAATTATCCCACCTTTTAATACTGTCATGATGGCATTCAAATTTCAGTGAGAGTTTTGGAGAGACTTTCAAACCACACCATGCTGGTTTTAGTAAATTTAGAGATTCACAAAATCTTTGGGATATATTCTTTGGAAACGTTATAGAAAACCTAAGGCAATAGCAAAAATCTAGAAACAACTGAAATATTCCTCAGTAAAAGTGGTTATACAATAGGATCAATACATAATGTTTATGTTAATGACAATTAAGCATGATATTACTGATATGTACTAAATATATTATGGTACTTTCATATTATAGAATGTATTACAATTGTTAAAAAAATTTAAGTGATGGTTTAATAAATGAAAAAAGCAAGGTGCAGAGAAGAATGTGTTAGTGTGAATCCAAATCCATTTATATATTTCTTTTAAAATCTTATGCGCATTTATCTCAGGAAAGGCTCCATTTTTTTATTCTGGAAAGATACATAGGAACCTGTTGATGAGGGCTACCTGCAGAATCTGCACATCAACTCTCTGAGCCTCCGTTTCTTCACTTGTACAGTTGGCTTTATAATCTCATATTCAGGATGTTTGTGAAACTCCAAAGAGACACCTCCTGGGCATAGCTCTTTGCCAAACATACAGCCTAATAGAAACAGCAGCTATTGGTGTGTGCTTGAGGCAACGTGATGGGGGGAAGTTCCATGACCTCTGCAGTCAGGCAGATTATGGCCTGCTACCCTTTACGTGTATGGATCAGAGGGGAGCTGTCTCTTGCTTCTGAGCTTCAGTTTTTTGCACAAATTCTTAAATGTAAAGATCCTAACATAGCCCCTGGAATAGAGCATGTGTTAGCTCTGCTTCTGCACAGCTGTGGAAGTCACACTCTGTAGGACTTCCTGACAACTGTCTGTGGGCAAAGGGTGCTTCCTATGAACCCTCCTGGGGCTCCACTGAGCCTGGAGGCCCCTCTCCTGATTGGCAACGGACAGAGACCTGCTCTGGGAAGTGTTCCCACCCACCAGGCTCCTCACACTTCACTGGCTAGTGGATAGCCTTCCGGGAGCAGGCCTAAACACCCAAAATCAATTTGCTAAAAGCCAATTTGCCAAACGATCAATTCACTGAGTGACTAATTTGCCATAGGACTAAGGATTTGTTTTCTAAATTTCAGTTTCCCTGTGGCTTTGCATAGAAGTTCTGGTAACAGAATTTTGCATGAGGCTCAAAGTTCAGATGCTGAGGCCAACTCCAGCACTCAATATTTTATATAGAAAGGATAGGCTTGCTCCATCTCTCAGCCTCTGCCCCTGAATCTGCCTCTTCTCTGCTTTTTAAGTAAGTCTTTCTTTCAGATGCAGTTTCTATCTTCTCTCTTTTTTTTTTTTTGCAAACCTGGCTCTCTGTTTTCTTATGAACAGACATCAGCAATGATAGATTTTTGATGGAGTGGAGGCCCAGACCTTAGCCCTAAGGGGGTTCAAGACCATGCACTGGGGTAATTAGTGGAATGAAAGAAAGGGACATTTCTTACAAACCTGAGTTTGTGATATAGGACTTATATCCACTTATTATTATTATTTATCATTTTAATTTAAGTTGTAATAGACATTGAAATAGCATTTCCAGGTGAAAAGATCTATTTATTTATTTATTAGATTTTAGACTCTGAAGCTTAGTTTAGAAGCATCTTATAGCCAGCACATAGGTGGATAAAATGTGTAGTCAGTCCAAACCAGTAGTTTAAGATCTTGAGTTATTTTAACCCTTGATTTCCCTACATTTCTTATTTATTTCTGTCTCTATGTCTATCTACTTAACCTTATGCCTATACCTACTTATGAACAGGCAATTCAGAAAAGCAGACTGATCCCAAATGTTTTCATATGCTTTGGAATATGTGGTACTTTTTAAATTTCTAGATTTTCCCTCTTAGTAGATTCAACGTCTTCATCTGCAAAGTAGGCTAAAGACATCTACCCAATGAGTGTTCTGTGAGTATGAAAAGAGACAGTGGGTGGAAAACGCTGTCATTATTCATGGAGTTGAGCAGATGCAGGATGTTAATCTGGGTTGACTTCCAGAGAGGAAGAGCAAATCTCTATGTGTGCTGCTGCTTAGAAGAGAGATGGTCTAGGCCAGGACGATAAATCGCCATAGCCAGGTTGAAAAGCAGAGAGCTCCTTCTTTGCTGAAACACTTCCTGGATTCCCCACCTGCCCAGATCAGGTTCTTTGCTGGCCTGGAAGTCCCTGCTGCTGCTTCAGCCTCATCACAGCCTCCTCTTACCCGTGTGACTCTGAGTTCCAACCGCATTGACTATCTCCAGATATCTGGAATGTTCCATGCTTCTTCCTGCCTCAGGGTCTTTGTGCAGGCTGTTTCCAGTTTCCCATTTCCCTACTAAAGACCATCTTTAGGTTTGAGCTAAAATATCACTTCTTCTCTGAACTTTTGGTGACTCTACCACAGCTATGCTCCCACTGACAAGTGTTCGGTCTTAGCACCCTGCATTTACTTATTCTTCCCAGCATCAATTCTAACAGCAGTTAATTAATTCATTGGGTAATTATTTGGTTAATGTCTGCCCTTTTTACTGGTCTATAAACACTTTGAAGTCAGAGGCTGTGTCTGCTTGTTCATGGCTGCATCTCAGCCTTTAGCACCGTGCCTGGCACGTAGTAGCACTTGGTAAACATTTTTTAAAATGAATGAACGATCAAAGCTGGTTCAGGGTCTCTTTGGAGGCAGGAGAGCATGGGACAACGAATGTCTGCCGGAGGACCCTCTTGTTTCTTATTTTGGCACTCCGTAGTTCGGCTTGTTTTGATGTTTCCCTCCTTAGTCTGTCCCCTAGCCAAGTCTCTGCTTCTGCTCTGGGGGCTATAGTCAATCAGTCAGTTGGCAAACATTGTATGACGTGGAACAGCAGACAGCCTGGGTGACACAGAATGTAAGGTCTGTAGGCCCTCGGAGGAGGAAAATAGCTCGGGGGCTGGGATGACTGGGGGACTGCAGGGAGTGGTGGAACTGCGATTCAAGCAGATAAAGGTTGGGGGAGGCCTGAACAGCTCAGGAGGTAAGCCTGTGAGGACCTCAGCCAGTCCCATCTGCCATCAGGGCAATGGCTGGCCTGGGCATTGGCAGCCTGCGTGTGCAATGCAAGAAGAAGGCCTGGAGGTAACATGGCCCTCCAGGGAGAAGGGTCGCTCAAACCTGGGCAAGCCCCTGCCAGTACCTGCAGACAGAGCAGGTGACAGCTCCCAGATTGCCCCAGGGACTGGCTCGTGTTCTACCTGCTTGCCCAGGTCGAAGGGTGAGGGCAGACTGAGCTGGACTGCATGGGTCTCCAGCTCATAGGCATGGCTGGGAACTGAGAAGCTCCAATTCTCTGACTTTTCCCAGGAACCCCACCTCTTCAACCCTTTTCTGGCCTTCAGTTTCTTCAGAGGTCAGTGCACTTGTTCTGCCCCCACCTCACTAGAGTCGGTGGATATGCCTTTTTGGTCCTTTTCTACCAGTCCTTTGACCTTACACTTGTAAAAAAAGAAATGAATATTGCATAGAATTTCTTGCGCCCCACTTCTCCCTTATTAGAAACATTTTATGGGACCACAGAATGTGGGAGCTATGGGGAAGCTAGTTCAGCTTGACTTTTGCAAGAGGAGGCAGCTCCGACCCCAGGAAGTAACCCGAAACTCCTCGACCCACTTCATCAGTGCATGCCTTCGGTCTAGAATGTTGGACATTTGCTGATGCTGAGAGGTGAAGCCAGCTGGACTTCCGGGTCAGGTGTGGATTTAGAGAATTTTTCTATATTGATTGTAATATGCACCAATCAGCACTCTGTAGCTAGGATTGTAAAACGCACCAATCAGGGCTCTGTGGCTAGAGGTTTGTAAAATGGACCAATCAGCACCATGTAAAATGGACCAATCAGCACTCTGTAAAATGGACCAATCACACCCTGTAAAATAGACCAATCAGTGCTCTGTAAAATGGACCAATCAGCAGGACATGGGTGGGGACAAATAAGGGAATAAAAGCTGGCCTCCCCCAGCCAGCAGGGGCGACCAGCTGGCGTCTCCTTCTATCCTGTGGAAGCTATGTTTTTTCACTCTTCACAATAAATCTTGGTGCTGCTCAGTCTTTGGGTCCGTGCCACCTTTAAGTGCTGTAACACACTCACTGGGAAGGTCCCTGGCTTCATTCTTGAAGTCAGTGAGGCCAAGAACCCACTGGAAGGAACCAACTCCGGACACAATGCCTTAAGCCATCATTAGGTGCCATACTGAGTGGAGTCACTGGACAAGCAGCTAAAACTGGTCCCCATGGGGATGGGAAGAAGGATAGAACCCAGAGGTGGAAAAGCACTGGCGCAAGCATCACGAGAGTACAGTACTCTTTCTCTATCACACCCTGGCTTGGTGCCTCTATGAGTGGCCCATTCCTCGGGGGTCTCTTTTGTCATCTGCTGCATGGGATAATAATCTTGTCCCTGGACTGCTACTTTACCAGGAAGGTTGTGAAGGGGTTTATGATAAGATAGAGTTTGGAATGCATTATGGATTGAATGTTTATGTCCTATCAAACTTCATATGTTGAAGCCCTAACCCCCAGTGTGACTATAGTTGGAGACGGGGCTTTTAAGGGAATAATTAACATTAAATAAAGCCATAAGAGTCGGGCCCTGAGCTGATGGAATTGGTGCCTTTGTAAGTAGCAATCTCTCCCTCTATCCATGTGTGCTCCCGGCAAGGAGAGGCCATGTGAGAACACAGTGAGGAGGCAGCCGTATACAGGCCAGGAAAAGGCACCTCCCCAGAAACGGAATCCACTGGAACCTTGATTTTGGACTTCCAGCTTTCAGAATTGGGAAACAATAAATTTCTGTTGTTTAAGCTGCCCAGTATTCTGCAGTATTTTGTTATGGCAGCCCCAGCAGACTAAAACAGAATGCCTGATTTCTGTCCTGGAGCCTGGGCTGGGAGTCCTGGGCCTGAAAGCCTGAGAGACAGCAATGTGGGAGAGGCCACTCTCTAGGCAACGGAGAGAGAAGGAAACCTCTCGGAAACATCAGCTTCTCTTGGGACGCTCCACTCTGGGCTGCCTGTCCCGAGCCTCCATGAGCCAGGCTGACTGTGGACCCATCTCTCAGAGTAGCAAGGATCCTAAGCCTTGAATACTCAGCATCATCACTAGATTCCTGTTTAAAAAGTCTATTGAGCAAAATTATATGGAGTTGTGCTTTCTTAAGAAAAATCCAACATTTCTTCTAATGTTTGGCGAGGGAGCTGCTGAATGTGTCCTAGCACCTTGTGAACCCTGTGTTCTTGCCCCTCCATGTTCTGGAAGTCCTGGCTTTGCAAAGCCAATCAGGGGTCTTTGATAGCCAATCACTGTTAGCTCAGATTCACCTGAAAGAACCTGGTTTTGCCCAATGCCACACCTCCAGCCTCTCCTCCACAATCCTCCGGAATGTAGAGCTCCAGCTCTGCCAAGACTCTCCCACACCAGAGCAGGCAGCATACTCTAACCTGGCTCTATCAACCCTCCCTCCCCTTCCCCCTGGTTCCCTCTTCCCTAGAGCACAGGAACGCAGTGCCAAGGCTGGAGTTGTGACACATCTTTCTCTCTCCTATTCCACAGTCTACCTTCCCTTCCTTCTCTCTTTCCAGCCCCCGTGTGAGAGCTAGTGAGCCAATGCATGGAAAAGCAATGTGGGTGGAGAAGTGAGAGAGGCTGGTAGGTCTGGGATAGTCAGGGAGGCCTTCCTGGAGGAGGAGACCCCAGGCTAGGCTTTAAAGGATGGATAGGTTTGGAAGCACAGAGAGGGAAGGACAAACTATAGAACTCAGAGTTTAAGGATGGGTGTGGAGACCCTGGCTTAAGACTGTGGCATAGGGTGGAGGTCAGGGGTGTGCATGTGGAACTGGGAGGGGACTGGCTAAGAGAAGTTTGGAAAGCCAAAGCCCAGATATTTTCTTTGACGCAGAACCCAGTGGTCCCTGGCTGCAACCGCTGTAGCTAAATAAAGCAGTCACTGATTTTGAAACCACAGTGGGCTTGTTGCACTGTGATGGCAACTAATTACGGATTGTAATTTGTCTAAACACAGGGAGGCGTTTTGACCTGAATAGTAATAATGTGACAGGCTTCCTTTGGTGTCTTCCCACAGCTGGTCCACTAGCCAGAGGAACGTCTACATACCCGCCCTGCTCTGGATGCCTGGCGAGGACAAGGGGAAGCAGGGGCGATGTCCACCCTGGCACAGGGAACGGTCTTCTCTGAATCTTCAAGAGGCAGGCCCTGGCGGTGGTCAGAGCCACGGAGGGACTTGGGGTCCAATCCTTGTCTGTAAACTTGGGGCCGACAACTGGGTTGTCATGGAGATGAAACAATGCGGAGGGGAAGGCACCTGCGCATTGTAGGTACTGGATGCATGGGAGCTGTGATGACTGTCATTAGCACAGCAAAGGTGACTTCATTTTACAGTGAGGAAACTGAGCCCCAAGGGGACGCTTGGCCGAAGTTCCGCAGTCACAGGCTTTGGGGCTTTCTGAGGACTCCCCTCAGCATCCTCTCATCCATGCAGCTTCCAACAGTATGAGTTTCCTCTCTCCATGTTGTCTGTATGCCCTAAGAGAATGGGGCTGTGGCATAAAGTGCTGTGCCCTCTCCCTGCCCCAGCATAGCCTAGCAGAGGTCCTGATAAATATTTCACAGTCACTCAGAATCATCATGTGGACAAGTCACTTTATCTCCCTAAGCCTCGGCTTCCTCATTTGTGAACTGGAAATAACGACTGCCTACCTGATGGAGCAGTTGTGAAAATGAGCCTGCAGAACGTGCTCGGTGAGTGGTGCTTCTCCCCATTCCCCCACCACCATCCCAGCCCCACAACGCGGCTTCATCAAGAATCACGTCCAAAGAGAGGCCTTCAGGGATGTGTGCAACCATTTCCTCTGTGCCTGCAGGGAGAATGCTGGCCCGGCAGTGGAACATCCCAGATGGATGCAAGGCCATGTCTGACCCTGATGGTGTCCAGATATGAACTCTGAACCCTCCTTGGGGGCTTAGTTTCTGTGCCTGATCCAGTTCTCTCCTTACAGCTTCCAAACAGTATGAGTTTCCTTTCTCCATCTTGTCTGTACGCCCTAAGAGAATGGGGCTGTGGCATAAAGTGCCGTGCCCTCTACCTGCCCCAGCATGGCCTAGCAGAGGTCCTAATAAATATTTCACAGGATCTGAGTGCAGAGTTCTCACTTTACAGCTGGAGAGGATCTGAAAGGAGCATGATGTTCCTGCACAGCCCGGACTTATAGCCAGGTCTTCTGACCCACTCCACAGCTCTCTCTGCTGCCCTGTTGAGCTCATATCAGAATTGTCCTCTGCCTAGAATTCTTCCCAACCCCTCTGCTTGTCTCAATCTCATGTAGCCTTCAGGCCTCAGCTGAACTCTTACAGCCTTGACTTCCAACCTTGACTTGGTTCAATCAATCCCCCTATGCTTTGTTCTTACATCCTCTGGGGCAGATTTCTGGTTCCTTCCTGATGTCCATGATTACCTTCTTCTTCTGTAACAACTCCTGATTTAACGAGGAAGAAATACGTACAGTTAAAAGACCACATTTTGCAGCCTTCCGGGCAGCTAGGAAGTTGCCGAGTAAGCCTTCCAGGAAATTGAGAAGGAGTCAACTCACTTTTTCTCTTTGCATTTTGTTCTTTGGACCTTTCCTTCATTTTACCCAGAACACAAATGTGATGACTGGAGCCACAGCACCTATTTTGGGCTTGTGCACTAAGGATATGAGAACAGAAAGATAGGAAAACCCTGAGGACTTTGTGGGAGCCACTGTTCCCACCCTGGGCTCCCCTTTTCTAGACTTGTTTTATGGAAGAGATAAAGCCTTCATTTGTTTTCATCACTATAGTTGGATTTCTGTTACTGGCAACCAAACCCAATCCCAATTGATAGGGGACTCCTTGTAGTTCATGATAAATTATGAACTATAGCTCATAGTTCATAATTTTCATAGTTCATGATAACTATGGCCAGAATCATTTAATGCCTCCCTTACTAAACTGTGTGCTCTGTGAGAGCAGGGATCCCATCTGCCTTGTTTACTTCTGTATCCCCAGCAATCAAAACAGTGCCTGCCGCTGTTAGTGCTAGTAAATACTTAACAAATCTTTTTGAGTGATTACATCCTAGTGAATATTTGGTGGTCTAGCAGAAGTCCTAAGGGATCATTTGAGGAAAGAGTGGCTCTGATAGTGGCCTTTGTACTCATTGTGACAGGCTGCCCCAGCTGCTAGCAACTACCTTTCCTTTCTTGGTAAGTTGACTCCTCAATATCTTCATTTAAAAATCAAATTTTTGATGGAGTATAGTGGCTCATGCCTGTAAAACCAACACTTTGGGAAGCCAAGGTGAGAGGATCACTTGAAGCCAGGAGTTTGAGACCAACCTGGGCAACATAGTGAGACCTTGTCTCTTATTTAAAAAAAAATTAGCTAGGCATGGTGGCATGTGCCTATAGTCCCAGCTACTTGGGAGGCTGAAGTGGGAAGATTGCTTGAACCCAGGAGTTGGAAGTTATCCTGAGTTGTGATTGTGCTACTGCCCTCCAATCTGGGCAACAGAGAGAGAGACGCTGTCACACACATACACACACAAAATAAAAATAAAATTTAAAAAACAGAAGTTTAATTTTTTCCAATATGGAAGTCTCTTTGAGGATATTCTTTTATAACCTCACTACCTATGATAGCTGCTTAAAAATACACAAGGAACAAGCAGAACACACAGGAAAACCAACTTTTTTCTGTTCACTCTCAGTTCTATGCAGTTGCTTTTTTCACATAGGCTCACGTAAAAATTTGCATCAACCCCCACTCTAATATCATACTAGAATTTTCCCACTTATTAAAAAGTTGGACTGAGTTATAATTTTTAGTGGAGAGACTGCAACCTGTTTTCCATTGAGGAGAATTACTTGGTCTGTTCCCTCTTCATTTTGTACTTTGTGTTTGAACGATGCTGTGATGAACCTCTCTTTGTGCCCAAAGCTTTTTCTGTGCTTAGGATTATTTCCTTAGATAGATTCTCAAAGTGGAATTATTTGATCAAGGGAGGTACACATGTTCCAGTGTCATTTTGCAAAACAGGAGTCAATGCACGATTACGGGAATCTTAAGGGAGAGACCCACTCATTTTTCTTTTCTTTGGGCTCAGTTTCCCTAGCTGTAAAACTGAGCAGGTCCAAACAGAGAGAGCTCTAGGTTCCCTTACAGGTTCGAAGCTCTGCTGATGGTTCAGGAATGAAGCTTCCGACGTCTTTCAGGGCATAAAGTCATAAGGCGACCTGGGTGTGTCAGCCACTGCCTCTGGTTCACCCTCTGAAGAGCTGACCTTCACCATGGGGAAATGGATCATTGGAGCCTCCAAGCTGTCTTCCTATGTCTTCCTCACAATAATACTCCTTCCCCAGCTGCCAGCAAGCTTATGCTCTAGTGCAACCCTAACCCTTCCAGAGAGGGCAGAGAGCTTCATATCCTAGAGTCTGAGGGATGTGAAGGTGGGGATTCACCTTTGACAGCAGTAGCAAGAAGAGGGCAATGCTTAACCCAAAGGGACACCTTGAAACTAGAACATCAGACCCCACTGCAGGCCACTGAGGGACCTCAGCCCATGCGGCATGTAAACTACTCATGTGCACAGCTAGAGATGCCATTTATGCTCTGTGACGAGGCTCCTCAGCCTTCTCCTCGGTAAGATCATATTACTGCATTTATTTTCATCTCAGTGACCTGCCAGACTGTGAGCTCCTTGAGGACAGTGATTCCTCTGATGTGTCTGCATCTGGGACACAGCAGGTGCTCTCTACCTGTTTGAAGTGAGCAAGAGAAGGGAGATGCCCCGATGTGATGGGAAGAATTCATGGCGAGATGGGGAGGAGAGCCAGAGCTCAGACAGGAAAGAGTGGGAGGGAACAGCTGACGGCGGGAAAAGTCCTGGGATGCTCCTTTCTCTGATTCAAGACAACATAAACTGAACCAACTCCCAGTCCCTGCAGCCTGGCCCTTCTTGTGTGTGCAGATTGTAGGCCCTGAGATGGATGTTTAGGGAATGAGTCCTCAAAGCATATACATTGGCAAGGGTGGCAGAGCGCTGTGGGTGACGGAGAAGCAGGTGCAGAAAGAGGAGGCCAGGGGACTTTATGGCTCCTTTGTCCATCCACAAAGCATTAGTTTATTTATTCACTCATTTTTTCATCCAATATTTTTTAGCATCTGCTCTGTGTTATGTTCTGTGTTAGGTGCTGGGTGTTCAAGGAGGCAAATGAGAGCTGTGGCCCCTGCAAAGGCCAAGAGCACACTGAGGAAACGTCAGTACCTGGGGAGGCGGTGTGTAGTGCCCAGCAGAGTGTGTGATGGGTGACGGGCATGGGCGGAACACTCACACAGAAGTGGCAGGGTGCCACAGGGGTGGCCGCAGGGGTGGCCATGGGTGGGGAAAAGCGACTGCCTGGTTTGTCAGTGGGCCCTGTGGACAGCAGTGAGGCAACCCCCATGCAGTTCTGCAAATGGCACTCCAAAGGAGAGCTGGAGAATAGAGGAGGGAAAAATGGGAATTCCTTGTCATAATTGGGTAGAGCTTTGGAAGGGGTGAAGGTCATAAGTGGGAAACATGAGCCTAGAAAATATTGCTTACACATGAAAAAATGTCAGCCAAGATCAAACAGCAAATTACAACCTGACATGCATGCTAGGGTCATGTCTGTGAAAATTCTACCTTTCGGAGGTAACGTGCAAAAAAAAAAAAAAAAAAAAAAAGACTGTTGATTGCATGATGGGGGTAAGCTTATGGGTGATTTGTTAGATGGTTTTAAATGTTTAATCTTATTATGTAGTAGCTATAATCTTATCATTAGTGGGTAGCGATACTAAAATTGAGGAGTAGAACAATGATAGAGTTTAGGGGGATGAGAGATGTTTTCTTGAGATTGATTTCACATAGTAAAAGGAAACCCAATAAAAGTAAGATGGAATGAATCCCCTCCACGTCTTCTTCTGTGACTGGGTCAGGCAGCTGTGAGCAGCTAAGAGAAGCCCTCATCTTACAGGTGGTTCAGCTCCACTTCCACTTCTTTTTGCAATTCACTGGGGATTATTTGTTTCTCTTAATGGGCAACAATTAGCTAATACCCCACCACTGCAAGCAAAGTAAAAGCTGGGCCTGTGTTAACAGTTCTCTTTTTGATGGGGTCATTGGTGTAACTGATAACTTCTAGCTGTATTAGGACTGGTAGCACATCAACATTGCTCCTCTGTTGTGAAAGGAAAATAGAAACGGCTAAGTCAACCGTACATAAAGGCTTATATTTGCTCTTCAAAAGTTTTTTTTGTTTTGTTTTGTTTTTTTTTTTAACATATCTTTGCTGGGGTTGGGCCATAGCTTGATGGATATTTGTTGAATGACTAATTATTGACTTATAGGCTAACAGCCTCCTTTGAAGTAGGCTGAGCAAACAAACCATTAAGTGGAACATGGTGTCTAGGTTACACAGCTCACTCATCTGCTGATCGCTGGGGCACACTGCTTGGTTATTACTACCTGAGACTCTGAAAGGAAGCACTAAAAAAATGAAGACAGAGGAATACCAGGAGAGAGAGGAGGTCCAGTTAGACCTAAAGGTGGGCAAGAAGAAGAGGTGAGATCCTCAGTATTGAACAAGTGCAGTGCAGCACATAGGTGATGTCTTAACAGGGGTCTCAGTCGATAATTGTTTGGTTGCAAGAAATAGAAGTATTATAAATTTAGCTCTCAGTAATAATAATGATTTTGTTGGAAGTCTATAAGGAATCTCACCGAATTCAAAGGCAGGGATGACAACCAGACCCATGAGGTCGCCAGTAATTGAGTTATCAGACTCCCCATTTCTGTCTGTGTTTCTCTGTTTTTTCCAGGACTGGCTTTCTCTGTTCTGCCGTTTCTCTCTTTCTTTCCTTCCTTCCTTCCTTCCTTGCTTCTTTTCTTTTCTTCTTCTTCTTTCTTTCTTTCTTTCTTTCTTTTCTTCTTTCTTCTTTTCTTTCTTTCTTCTGTCTGTCTGTCTGTCTGTTGTCTGTCTTATTTTTTTTTGACAGTGTTTTGTTCTTTTGTTGTTCAGGGCTGGAGGCAGAATGGCACGATCTGGTTCAGCATTAACCTCTGCCTCGTGGGTTCAAAAGATTCTCTTGCCTCAGCCTCCCGGGCAGCTGGGATTGCAGGCATGCGCCACCATGCCAGACTAATTTTGTATTTTTACTAGAGACGGGGTTTCTTCACGTTGGTAAGTCTGGTCTCGAACTCCCAACCTCAGGTGATCCACCCGCCTGTGCCTCCCAAAGTGCTGGGATTACAGGCCTGAGCCACCACACCCGGCTGTTCTGCCTTTTTTAGGTTTAAACTTATTCATTTAAACCTGGACATGATCTCTCAAGTTATAGGTCCAATACCAAGAATCTAAGTCCAGAGACCCGGGAGACAGAATCTGATTGGTCAATGGCTAGCCAATGGGGTGCCTCCCCTCAGTCAGGAGTCCATGGCTGTTCCAACAGCTGCAGCCAGGGAGAGGTACATGAATGCAGATAAACATGGCGGCAGGGACCTGTCCTGTGGGTGGTCTGGAAAGGAGGCACTGACTGAGCAGGCAGCACATTGGCTAACATGTCTGCTGTGGGAAAAACTGGAATGACTTGGCTGTTGGATGAAATATTCAACCACATGTAGAAAATGCCCACCATGTATTTTAAAAAATGAATAGCTTCTGAAGGTTGGAGTCTAGGTAGCCATAAGGGTCTACATAATACTTGATTTCCAAGGACTTTCCCCCTCGTTTTCCAAGTCTTTGGAGAGCGCAGTTAGTAGAAAATGTTAATGGCCAATTTTAGCAAATGACCATTTTGGTACTCCCAGGCCACTAGGGCTGGCTGGAGCTAATTTTTAGAATGCCCCCTTGATGATCCTGGTAACTTGTTTAATATTGACCTGGAGACACGGCGTGGGCCCAGATCCAAATGTACGGCTAAGCCTACATTTGCTGTACTTGTGGGCAAGGAAAAGCCGCCCCAATTACTCCATGTGGATTTCTCGTCTCTGAATACTCCGTGAGTTGTCTGGTCTCACTGCAGAACTGCGGGGTGTGGTTGGGCAGGTTGTGCACAACTGTGCTCATGACTCCCCTTAGACTCACACGGGAGCCTTGATTCTATGCTGGTTGCACGGTTTCATTGCTGTGCCTCCAGGTTCTCCCCCTGGACTGTGAGCTCTGGGATGCAAGAGATGGGACTTCCTCTTCTATTGCTTGCCCAAGGGGCTTGTGCAGGCCTGGCCACTCCTTTCTCTCCCCTGTTCCCTCTGTCCCTCCGAGGAGACTCTCAGAAAGACTCTGCCACCCATCCTCACACCGGATGTGAATGGAGGTCACTGCAGTCCCTCTCGAGGGCTAAATTTTAAGGCCTGTCTTTCACGGTGGCAGAGTCGATGTTGGCATCTCCCAGTGGGCAGGGAGAGTGCTTTCCCGTGGAGTGGGTTGTGCTCAGTTGTGAACTCACACTCAGCGCTGGTAAGACAAGCTCCAAGGCAGAGGCTAGTTTTCCAGGTCTTCCTCATGAACACGTGGTGGCTGCACTAGCTTATCCACAGGGCCCTCCTACTCTAAGCTTCTGGTCCCAATCAGTAAGCGACTGGCCCTTACTAGACCCCCACCTACTGGGTACTTGGCTGATTGACGGAGTCACCATCTCTTTGCTTGGGCACCTGGAGCCCCTGAGCTCCAGTCCTTGCAGGCCTTTCCCTGCAGAGCCCAACCGCAGGGTTTGGCTGATAGCCTGGAACTGCCTCACCATCATTTTTCACTGGCCCCACCCCAAAGGACAGCCTCCCCAAGTAACCTTTTTCAGTTGCTCCAACTTCCCTGGAGTATTGACTTAGCCAGAGAGCACGCTCCCTCTCTAACCTCGGTGTGTTTGCTCAGCGGAGGAGTGGGCATTAGGTCCGCTTGACTCCATGAGCACACAGGTTCCTCTGTCTTTACAGGAGCGTCCCACGGAGGGGGTGCGGCGGGCAGGGGGGACTGAGGAGGGAGGCGCAGCTTCCTGTTCTGCTGCCGGTTATCACAGGCTGTTCTAATGCTGCTCAAACAATATTGAGAATAACCCTGGCTCAATAGCACCAGTGTTAGGCTGCAAAGTCAATATTGGCTGAGCAAACACAGCAAATAAGGAGTTGCTATTTGCGTAGCTATGAGTACTTGTGTGCTCCGGCTGCCTCGACAGGGCCCTTGGAAATGAACGGGAAGGAGGAGGGTGTCTGGAGGTGGAGTGGGTTCCTGAGAGGGGCTAGGCCAGGATTTCTCACCTTGGCATTGTTAACAATTGGGGCCAGATAGTTCTTTGTTGTGGGGGACTATCCTGTGCATTGTAGGATGTTTACCAGCAGCCCTGGCCTCTGCCCTCTAGATGCCAGTAGCATCCCCTCCTGATTGTCCAGAGAAACCACAATGTCTCTTGACATTGCCAGATGTCCCCTGGGAAAGGACAGAGGGCAAAACCTCCCCATGCTGAGATACACTAGGCTGGGTGCAGGACAAGGCTGAGGAGCAGACGGGCTAGAAAAGAGAGAAGGGCTAGGAGGGGCCCACTATGCCTCTTTGACCCTCCAGCTCTCCAGCTCTCCAGCTGGGTCTCTCCCCAGTCTCTCGTGAGTGCCAAGAAAAGCCAGCCTCTTTAAGAACTAGATGCAATGTACAAGTGCCTCTTCGATAGAAGAGCCTTTTCAGCTGCTGGCTGGATGTCTGTGGCCACCTCCTTGCCCTTGCCCTGTCTTGGAACTCACTCCTGTTCTCCATCCCGAGAAAGAGAGAGGTTGTAAGATGCTCAGATAATTTATGTCTGTCTCTCTCTTGTAGAATTGCTGGCACGTTTTGCCCTGGCCGGTGACCTTCTCAGTCAAACATGCCTATTTATAACAATCTGTCCCTGGCTCTACTTCCTCCCCTTTGCCACAAGGGATTGGCTCGTGCATTCTTGAATGCTGCGAGTGGCCAAGGCTGGGCCTGTGGGAGGGCATGGGGCAGGGAGGGGAGCCAGGCATGCTGGCCAGAGGGCCTCCCTGGGGACAGCCTGCACCAGCTTGGTTCTCCCTCAAGCTCTGCGGGGTCACATCCAGGTTCACCTTTGGTCTGCTGCTGGGAGGGCGATAGAGACAGTGTTTATAGCCTGGTGAAGGCCAGGGTGCCTCAGGGGCTTTCTGTGTCATAGCCACCAGTCCTCACAGCTGGGCCATAGCTGGAGCAGGACGATGTTCAGAGAGGCTGTGCTGAGGGGGCTGTGGCCACATCTTGACGCCTGGAGACTTCTCCTCCAGGCCAGGCTGCCACGGCTCCCAGGTTGGGGTGGATTAGGAGTGAAAAGAATGACACTGGCAATAAATGAGCATTAGACACTGTTCCTTTTTGAATGTTGATCCTTTTGGTTGTGGTGGGAGCAGAAGGGGAGCCTGTGCTTGGGCAGCTGTGATGGTGTGGGGGTCGTGATTGCCATACCATTGGCTTTGGCTTCAGAAAGTGGCATCCTGGGAGGAGGGAAAACTCCTGGATCTCCAGATGTTGAGAAGGTAAGAACAGGCAGGCAGAAGAGAACCGGGCGGCCTCGGCATGGTGAAGCGGCTGCAGGGAGGTGGAAAGTTGTGATTTTTTTTCCTTTTTTTCAGAGTTAGCACACACTTTATGCACCACTCTATTTGTCCTCTCCGCTGTTCCCCTTCCCTCCTTCCTTAGACAGAAGAGGAGAAGATATTTGAGAAACCTACCGCATGCCACTCCCTCCTAAAGGTACTTGTGCAAGAATGTTTCACAGAGCAATGGAAGCCTTTCAAAACTTGTCAGACCCATTGCCTGATTTCTTTAGAGACTCGGCAGGGGCCAGGTTGACATGATTAGACTCAAGGCCCAAAGCTGGAAACATTCCTGAAGCAGCCATCCTGATTGTGGGGTCACCTGGGGAAACAGGGATCCCTCCCTCCAAAGCTGATTCTGCATTTGGAGTGTCGGGGAGGGCCTCGGCGCCTGGCCCACCCTGGCCAGAGCTCCCCTGCTGTTTGTTGCCTTATCCTGGTGCCCCGCTTCCCAGCTTCGTGCAGGTGTATTTTCCTTTCTGCTTGGAAGGTGGGTGATGTGGGCTGTGGTTGTGGAGAAACAAGCCTCGGTGTTAGCAATGGGGATGGGGAGGTCCATCAGCTGGCTTCGGTCCCACCTCTCTGGCATCCTGGGATCCTGTGTCAGACTTCATTTGAAGAGAGGCTTCTGCTCTTTAAAAAAGGAAAGTTGCCGCTATAGTAGAAAACAATGTGCCTTTCAAGCCGGTGTAACTGAGTTTCCACCGCTGTTCTTTCACTTGCTGGACACATTCACAGAAGGAGATGTCACCCTTCTGAGTGTCGGTTGTCCCACCCGCAACATGGGAACAGCAACATTCAGCCTCTAGGGCTGAAGCAAGGATAAAACAAGACTGCTTGTGTGTGTGGTGACAGTGCCGTGCTCAATGCCATAGACACTCCGGAAATGGAAGCCCTTGATGCCTTTGCCTTCCCCTCTAGATCCTGCTCAGCTTCCTAGGCCAGTCCAGGTTGAGGCCCCACCACGTGGTCCCTTGGGACCTTGCTTCTCAGGTCCCCCAGTGATCTATTCCCTCTTTGAGAGAGGGAGAGTGATAGAAAGAACACCTGCAGTGGACTCAAAAGACCTGGCTTTAAGTGCTGACTCAGCAACTTAGTAGCTGTACGGCATCAGGCCAGGGACTTAATCTCTCTGAACTTTGGTTTCCTCATCTGGTTAATGGCCTGATGATACTTTCCTCTGAGGTGCCAGTAAGTCAGGAGAAAGCAGTGCTTCAGAAATGTGGGTCTAGTTATGAAGCCCCCTTTGGGATTTGTTTAAAGTGCGGGCTGCTTATTTTTACTACTCAAAGCTTCTGATGCAGTTGGTCTGGGGTGGAGCCCAGGAATCTGCTTTTTAAATAAGCCAGCAGGTGACTGGGATGTAGGCGGCCCACCAAGAAAAAATATAGAGTGTGTAATCCCAGTGTCCCGGGTGCTCACCAGACAGTGTCTGCAGGGGAGGCCCCCGCATAGCACAAACACACCCTATCTGACTCTCCAGCAGCTCAAGCAGGACCACCAGGAAAGTCTTCTCAAGTGCCTCTGAGATTCCCCCCAAATGCCGCCTCATGAGGCAGTCACCACATGGGCCTGTCCAGTTCTCTTTCTCCTGCCCTGTCTCCCACCTGTCCATGTGCTGTGCACCTAAGGCTGCTTCAGGGGACCTCCCTTGGAAGCTGTCGGCCATACCCAACCTAGAGCACCCTTGTCCATATTGAGGGCACTTCCTCTGGATGCTTCTGAAGGTTACCACGATATGGGTATCAGATGGGGATAGGTCTGATGTAGAATATGGGCTGCAGCTCTCTGCAGCTCTGTCACTTTTGCCACTGGACACCAAAAC
Source organism: Papio anubis (assembly GCF_008728515.1). NCBI lineage: Eukaryota > Metazoa > Chordata > Mammalia > Primates > Cercopithecidae > Papio > Papio anubis. The sequence goes on along the minus strand of NC_044982.1, from coordinate 119,522,965 downwards.
TGCACAAAGCATTGCAAGGTGTCTCATGCTAAGAGCTCCTCTTTGCTGGGGCTAAAACACAGTCTGAGAGCTGGGCAGGACACACACACCATCTCTTCCTCACAAGATACTGAGTTCTTGATGTGGCAGACACGTTCTCTCATCCTAGAGTCCCGTGGCGTCTTGCAAAGGGGTGGGCACAGAGCAGAAACCTGGTGAGTGCTTTTGGATTGGTTGGTAGCTCTGTGGGAATGGAGGTAGCTCCAGAGAATGCACTTTGCTTCTTTTCTCAGCTTCATCCTTTCACATGGATGTAGTTGCTCTGTCATGACCTGAGATCCAGGCTGCCAGTATACCCTCTCCTCATCATCCCTGCAGTGGTGAATACGCCCCTCCATTCATGTAGGGCTTTGGCACCACCTGAATCATGATCTTCCCCACCTTGCAAAGACCTGCCACCATCCCAGGGGACTTCAGTGTCCTTGTGAATAACCCATCCGCCATCCATGCCCCACATGCTTCCTAAACCTTTTCAGGCACATTGGCATCACCACCACTCCATGCTTTCACTCACACCCTCAGTTCTACCCTAAATGCTGGGGATTTAGCATTTCCCAAAGGATGGCCACTCATCAGCACCATTTGGGAAGCTTTAAAATGTAGATTTCCAGGTCCCAGATCTGTTCAATCAGAAACTCCAGAAATGGGTCCAGAAACTGGATCTGACCTGATGATCAGCCACATCAGCGACCACTGCATCTTGTCATCCTCTGTTGTGGTTCTCTGGAATCCAACCTGACAGTAGCCCACCACCACAATCAATTACCCCCTGTGCCTTGTTTTCCCCTTGTCAAGTCATTCAGGCTTTTGACTCTCTGTCTCTCTTTTTTTTTCCCTGTCCATCAGCTTCCTCCTCTGTTTGTGTGGGCCCCTCATGTAGCCTGGACTAGGTGAGCAACACATACCCTCTTCCCTGGTCCCTGCCTTACTTGTCTGATAAAACCAGAGGTCAGTCTTCTGCACTCCTGCCCCCAGTTTGCCTCTGATACCCCTGGGATCACTGCTGCATGCAAACGTGAGGAGCCTACACTCACTCAGGTTCTTTGGGATACCTGACAATCCTCTCCTGAGTTGTCAGCTCCATCTCCCAATCCCTTCCACAACCATTCCAAGTTTCTACTGCTTTCCTCAGTCTTCCATCCCAGCATCCACCACCTTGTGCACCTACTATGTGCCCAGCAAGAGATACAGAGCTGAGCAAGTTAGATGTGGGCCCTGTCCTCATGAAGCTTACAGTCCAACATGGAAGAAAAGACAAGCAATAATGATCAGTGCGCTTGATCATGAGGAAAGACAAGGGTAAGGTCACAGGGAAAGTGAAGCCTGCAGGTGGGAAATGCCTTCAGTAGCCAGCCCCTGCTCCATCTGCACATCTGGGGTCCTGCAATCACCTGTTCTCCTTCCCTCATTCTTGCTGGAAGAGAGATCTTTCTACTTTACGTGGTCACCCCTCCTCTGTACTTGTGATCCCCCTTTCCCCTGCCAGGAACTTCACAGATTAGACCCCTCCTCAAAGGTTCAGTCTCTTCATATCTATTGCTTCATCCCTTTCAGCTCAGTCTCTCCTGCCTTATTGTTATTAGTAATAAGATTAACTGTTTGCTGAAATTAATGCAGGTAAGTCTCAGTGACAACATTATTCACAAAGAACCAGCCATCAGATGGCCATAGAGGGAGGGATTTAAAAAGGCAGAGAAATGTGAGGCAGGGCAGTGGAGGGGGGATGGGGAATGGGCTGGGCAGCTTCCACATGTTCTCTTGTTTAATCCTCACAACTTCATGGGGCGGGTGTGATCATCCTGTTTTGGCTTTGGGAGGTGCAGCCATTTAAGGCTGCAAAACCGCTGTGTCAGTCAGTCAGTTAAAAAAACAACCCATTCCCAGTGTTTCATATGCACAGGGTGTTCATTCAGGAAATTAGAGGCTGGCCCAGCCACTGGAAGGAAGGGCTGGGGGAGCAAGGGTCAGGAAGGCATCGCGGAAGGTCAGCGTGCAGGCTTCAAAGTGGATATCTCTCCAGGGCTGGCCTGGAAGCAGTATGGAACCTCCAGGAAGCTCGTGCTGACTATGAGCCACAGCTATGGGTGGGAAATGGCAGGCACATGCCCAGAAGAGGCTGCAAACCTCATATCTGCACCAACTGCCTTAGGAGAGGAATGGCCTCTCCTCTCTTTCACCTTCCAAATATCATGTGAGTGTCTCCCTGGCAGGATCCAGCCTGGGGTCCTGTAGAGAACGGGAATCTGGGAACTCCAGGTCCTAGAGGAGACAGTGGACGAGGGCGGTAAGGATTCAAGGTGATGACAGACAGTTCAGCACGAATGCCACTGGGCAAAGCTGGGTCAGAACCCAGATCTGCAGGCTTCAGCTCTCCACTCCATTTCCCAAGCCACGCTGACCTCCTTTGAACTTTCTCTTAAAGGACTTTGTTTTTGCCTCACCACTCTGTAGAATTGTCTGAAATTCCTTCAACCATCAATGAATTTGGAAGACAATAGGCCGCTAACTGTGGACTAAACCTTCATGAACTTTCCTTCTTCTCAAATAATACTTCTTGCTTTAGAATCAAACATTCAAGGTATTGGTCTCCAACCTGTGATTTTGAAGCTTTTTAAAAAGAATTCTTTGTTCAAATGTTACACAGAACCCCACCATATGCAGTGGGTACTGAAGGTAACTAGCCTCTGTGCTGAGCGCCCCTATTCTATCTGCCCTGGGCAGGACTGGGGGACATCAGGTTCTGGAGGACATTAGACAGAGGAGGAAAAGGAGCTTCCTCTCAGCCCAGAAAACATTGGCAAGTTAGAGAATTGTGGGAGTGGAGCATCAAAGAGGAGGCCTTTCTCTACTTCCTCCCACTCTTGTATGTGGCTTTTATGGTTCAATGACTGGGCTTTTTTGGAAAGAAATAGGGCCTTGAGGATTAATATCTGGGAATGGAGCTAAACACAAATCTGTATCCCTTTGGCTGCAGTTTTCCATGGGCATCACCATCTTTTCCCAGAGTGACTTTAGCAGGGGATGCTGGGGGGACTTTGTTACGAGCAGCATCCTAGGCTGAATGGGGCCTTCCTTAGGGTCCTTGAAGTTCACAGATTTGCTTTGTCTTGCTTCCCTGGTTCTGCAGACCCCAGGCCAGTATTTGTGTGCTTGTGCTTGTGCATGCGTGTGTGTGTGTGTGTGTGTGTATAATTCATTGAAGTGAGAGAGACAATGGATTCTAAATTCTCAGTAAATCGCAAATATTGTGAGATGTGTTAGTACTCTGGGCCAAGACAAATGTAATTTTGGATTATTAAGTCTACATGACAAATGAGTGCTTATTAATTTTTATTTATCTTGAGTGAATTAATAGGGACCAACGATGGGAAAAAAATAATTGTCATTCTACTCATTCATAGAGAATAGCTGATTTGGAGAAAACCTTAAGAAACAGTAGCATAAAATCACAGAATGTTGAAGCTGAAACCTTTATTTGCTTTAATTCAACAAATATGTATTAAGTAACTTCTTGGTTCTGGAAATTCAAAAGCATACAAGAAACTGTTCCAGTCCTCAAGGAGCTCATCAGAGTTTGGTAGGGGCAACAATAGGAATTTGATCAAGGAATAAAGGTGGTATGAGATTAGGGCAGGCTGTCATTAACTCCTTGTGGGGGTAAAAGAGCCAGAGAAGGCTTTCTGGAGGAGGTTATATCTGAGTTCGGTTTTGTTGTATGAGTAGGAGCTTGGCAGGAAAAAAAGTTGGAGAAAGGCATTCTTGTCAGAAAGAAGAAGAACACAGGCTTGTTAATCCATGAGAGGAGTTCAGAAATCCAGCAGTCTGAAGGTGTAAAGTAGAGGGAGATGAAGAGAGAGGGGTGGGCAGGGAGCAGGTCCTGAAATCTGAGCTGAGGATAGGTCTGGACTTTTCCTCCATGATCAGGAGACATCAAAGGTGTGAAGCAGGAGAAACACCACTTTGGTGGACCTATGGGGGATGCACCAGAGGAGGCAAGGCTGGAATCAGGACCCCCTTATGAGTAGGTTGCAGTGGATGGGGATAGAAGCCAGGCAGAGCTAATGAGAAGGGAGAAAGTGGATGGATTGTATCAGTTTCCTTTTTGCTGCTGCAACCAGTTTTAAACTTAAAGCAAAACAACTTAATTTTCTTACAATTCTGGAGACCAGAAGTTCAAAATCAATCTACTGGGCTAAAGCCAAGGTGTCAGTCTGGCTGGTTCCTTTTGGAGGCTCTAGGGTAGACGCTATTCCCAGATTTGCCTTTTCCAGCTTCTAGAGGCCACCTGCATGTCTTGGCTCATGGCCCCTTCTGTCATCCTTGATCTGCATTATTCCAGTCTCAGCTACCATCATCACATCACCTTCTATCTGACTCTGACCTTCCTGCATCCCTCTTATAAGGACTGTTGTGGATATTCAGGGCCCAGCTGGAAAATCTCCTTATCTCAAAGTTCTTAATCACGTTGGCAAATTTCTCTTTGCCATGTGAGTTAACATTCACAGGTCCTAGGGGTTAGGGTGTGGACATATTCGGAAGGCCATTATTTAGCCTAGCACCTGGTTGTAAAGGACTTTGGGAACTGTAGCCAATACAATTTGGTAACTGACTAGGGAGAATGGAGGTGATAATGGGAGAGAAAACCCTTGCGGATACTGGTTTGGGCAGCAAGTGAATGGTGGTGCCACCAACTAAGAGACAGAAGGAGGAAGAGCAGAGTTGGAGAGCAGGTGTAGTGGGAGGTGTGGAATAACATGCTTAGTTTTGAACACGGTGAACTTGAGATGTCATGTAGGTCATCAGATACGTGGAATTCAGGGGAGAGGTCTGGGTAAGAAAGAAATCTGAGTCAGTCATGTGCAGTTGGTAATCGAAACTGGGGTGTGGGTAATGGTAACTCAGGGAGTGTACAGAAAAGAAGTTTTGGAATTTTATGGTACATCAGAATAGCCTTGGCATAGAGTTGGCAGGTTTAGCAAATGAAAGTACAGGAGGCCCTGTACAATTTGAATTTCAGATAAACAACAAATAATTTTTTAGTATGTCTCACATATGGCACGCCCCTCACTTGCCCTGCCTCTCCTTGTTTATCTGAAATTCAGATTTAACTGGGCATCCTGCATTTTGCCTGGTGACTCTACCTTGGGAGCATGTTAAAAGCAAGGCACCTTTGTGGGCTGCATTCCCAGGGATTCTGGTTCAGTTAGTCTACGGGGAGGCTGTATTTTAACACACTCCCCAGGAGACTCTCAGGCAGTTAGACCTGTGAGACACTGAAGGAGAGTGAGGAGGGAAGAGGGCTCGGGAGCAGACCCCAAGAACCTCAGCACTGAAGGGCAAGGGAAGGAAGAAGCCAGCACACGGGTCTGAGAAAGACCAGACAGAGCAGCAGGAGGAAAACCAGCCCTGGTGGCCTCATGCAGGTGTTTTGAGGACGAGCATCAGTGCAGCAAGAAGCTGTAAGAGGCCATGAGTTAAAATGTGGAGTCAGTGGTGACTGGCAGATTCGTGGAGACTCCACGGCATTCTTGTTCATTGGAGTTCTCCTCCAGTCTGGGCTGTACCCAGGACACGGTGATCATGCCTGTATCTCTCTGCCTGTCTGTCTCTCTGCCTGAGGGCTTTCCCCAGCACAGCTTGGCTGCAGGCAGGCACGACCTGAAAATTCAGGAGTGCGAATGCCCCAGGACAACCCTCACCAGTGGGGCATGCAAGCTGGTGGACCACTGGCCCAGCCTCCCAGCTCCAAGAGCTCAGTCCACTCCGTTTCTCAGAGGGGACTCAGAAGGATGGAGCCTCTGTGGCCCACAATGGTGTCCTTCTTATTAATCACACTTGGTTACCTTCTCTCCCTTCCCTCTCTCACTCTGTCCCTGTCCCTCTAATTCTCATTCTCTGGAATCACTTCCAGAGATTATACTACATGCACTCAGGACCTTGTCTCAGGGTCTGCTGCTGGGAGGACCAAAACCAGGACCTTGGAGATGTCCGTTCCCATGGAGTCATGGGGAATTGCTGAGGGCAGCAGGCAGAGGGGTGGGAGGGGGGCGAAGGTCCCCGGAAGGAGCCATGAGGCAGGGAAAGGCTGTCGTCAGTGAACCCCAGCCTGCCCTGTGTGCACCTCTCCTTCTTGGCAGCCTGCATTCCCCAGTGCTTACCTCATGACCCTGGTTCCCTGAGACACCTCTGCAGAACCTCCTTCTAGGATCTCTGGACCCTGGTGGACCATTTCACTTGGACTCTGCCCTCTTCAGCCATGCTAATAAGGGCATGTATCTATCCCCCTTCTCCTGCTTTGCAGCTGATGATGTTCTTCCATTTCAAAATAGGCCTTCAATATCTTAGAGAAGGAAGGAGAGGAAGCTTTCCTGAGCACTGCTTTGGATACAACTCTGCTATCTCATTTAATCTTCACAACACCATAGAGAGTGATTTTTTCCATCTTTCCAGTGAGGACACTGGGGCTCAGGGGAGTTAAGTCACCCTCTAAAGTCACCCATGCAGTAAGTGGTGGAGCTTGGATGCGGGTCTGCTGCCTTGCCAGGCTGGCTACACGCGACAGGTATTTGAGGATGACACCCAGACTCAACCAAGCCCTTTCCCTGTCCAGGCCGGTGATCACATTTTCTTTAGATGACACTTCAAGGGGCATGGCTCCTGAACTCTCACCTCTTGGGTGACATTCTTGGTCTGCCTTCCCAGTGAAATATAGCACCCAGGGCTGGTAGCTTTCCAAAAGAGCCCTGTGCCAGTTACCTCTGCTGACCTGAACATTACACCTCCATCTCTGACCCCAGGATCGCATTAGCTTTTGAAACAGCCGCAGTCCTTACATGGGCTCATATGAAGCTTTGGGGTTACTTAAAACCCCCGGGTCTTTTTCACATGGCCTGTTGCCAAGCCAGGATGCTCCTGGGGCAGTTAATCATTTTGATCCCAAATTGATATGTTAGGACTGTGGTTTTCATGGTTTGGGCTAACATTACAACAAAAAGAAATGCAATAGGTGTTGATTTCTCTATACGGCCAATGATTGGCCATTAATGAATTTGTGTGCCTCATATTTCCAAGCAGATTTTCTGTTCCTTGAGGGCAGAGGGCATGCTTTCCCTCTTTCGCATTGCTTACAGGGTCTGGCACAAAGGTCTGCAAACAGTAGGTATTCCACAAGCATTCTTATTGCCTGATTGAGGAAAAAGACCCTCAATCCCTCAATCCTGCCCTCCTCAGCCTTGGCTTCAGCTCTTGTCAGCACCATTCTCCGCAGCTGACTGTACTACGTGGAGCACCCCCTTCTGGAATGCTCCCGTGGAGTGGCTTCTTACAGTAGTGGTGGCAGGCAAGATGGCAGACTGAAGAAAAGAGCACTGGTCCTGGATCCGAGATACCTGGGTCTGAATCAGCTCTCGCATGTAACCGTGTGCTGTTCCCTCATTTGTAAAATAGAGACAATGAAAACAGGTTAACGTATTGAATCCATACTGTAAAATGTGCTCCATGCTTTTTGCCCATAATCTCAACCCGGTGAATTAGGGATAATAAATATTTCCATTTTTTAGATGAAAAAATCTGAAATTCAGAATAGTTAATTTGCTTGCTCAGGGTCACAAAAGTAAAGCGTGCAGAGCTGGCATTTGAACCCATGCTGTCTGCTCCACCCTTAGCCATTGGGCATAATAAAAATGTCACCTCCTAGATTATTGCACAAGAGAATGGCAACTCGCTGGTAAAGTGCCCATTGCCATGCCTGGCACATAATAAGTACTTAGTAAGTGCTATCTCTCTCCCCAGCTGCCTCTCCACCTTTAATGTTTCCCTCGCCTCAGGGCAGAGCTAGGACAGAAAGGTGGAAGTAGAGGAGATTCACTTTCAATACGGTCAAGGGAGCAACTTCCTGACAGTTTTGAGTCCTCAGAGAGAGATCTCTGTTCTTGGAACAGGAGAGCAGAGCCTGGCTGGTCAGCTGTTGGTGGCGGAACCACTGTCTCAGTCTGGAGGAGGGAGGAGTCATCATGCTGGGGGGCGGCTGGGGACCTGTGGACCTTTGAGGAAAGAATTCCTTAGTTAGCAGGGCTATCCTGACCCCTCTCGCTCTTGTCTCTCACACATGATCTATCACCACGTGGTGTTGATCCCACCCCACCTGCCTGGCATCCTTCTACCTGCTTCTCTCCAGGCCACCAGCAACTCTCCTGTTGAACCTGGCACTGGCCATCTAACTGAGTGTGTGACCTCTCTCGATTGTCTATCCACACAGCCCTCTGTAGGTCTTCCCAAAATACAATGTGCTCATATCTCACCCCAGCTCAGGACCCTCAGAGCCTTTCCGTCTGTAGGAAAAGGTGCTAAGAGACCTTCAGAGGTCTCTCTGCCAGTCACCCAGGCCCTCTCAGGGCCCCCAAAGCCTCTGGCAGGCCTTTTATATGTGCCTTTCCCTCAGCCCGGGATCTTCTCTGCCCTCTCTCTCTGCTAACTTTGTCTTCCCCTTCCAAGCCTGTACATTGCCTTTTCCTTGAAGCTGTCTTTGATCACTGCTTTTCCTCCATCCTCACCCCAGGTGACAGTGTGAGTCTCATGTCATCAAAGCCCCCACCTCTAGGACCTAGAATTGAGCCATGCAGTACAAGCTTTTCTTGAGTCTTCCAGGTGCCAAGAAGACTTGGCCAGACCACGCGGATGCAGAGATAAATGAGCCATGTTCCTGGGCCTGGAGGAGCTCTTGAGAACAGCATGGAGTGATGTGTTGGCCAAGTTAAGCTCAGGTGCTCTGGGGAAAACTACACAAGGAACACAGATAATCCAGACTGGGGGAGTCAGGGAGGGGCTTCCTGGTGGAACAAGTGATTAAATAGAGCTTTAAGGTCTCAGTGGGGGATAGGATGTCAAGAAGGGAAAGAAGTTTGTGCTCAACTACAGCCCTGAGTGAGTAAGCCATGCCGGGCACTGCAGAATGACTGAGCCGAGGCTGCACAACCCTTGCTGATGGGTGCCGCGACGGGTGAGTGGGAAGGAGTCTCCTTGGAGGCCTCCCAGGTCTCTGGAAAGGCAGGAGTAGGGGATGCACAGGAGGACTAGGTATGGAGGGACAAGAGGGTAAAGAGGTTGATCAGGAACCTGCTTGATTTAGAATCCTTGTGGGATCCCTGAGTGGAAATTCCGTAGTGGGAAGGGCATCTGAAGTGGAGGGAACAGCATGAAAAGGCCAAGAGGCCAGACTGAAAGGGCCATAGATAGTGGGACAATGAGGACACCTGGCTGGAGTGTAGAGAAAGAGGAGGGAGGGACTGGTCAGCTGGAGGAGGTTCCCAAGGTGACTGTACCTGAAAGTCAGTTATGGGCCAGATGCTGTGCTAAGTGCTTTTTTGAACATTACTTTTTATCTTCCCGACAAACCTGCAGCAGCCTCATTTTACAGATGAGAGCATTGAGGCTCAGAATGGATAAAGGACTTGCTCAAGACCATGTAGCACTAGCCAGAGCCTTGCACAATAGGTGCTCAATATATATGTCCAAAGGGGTTGACTGACTGCATGAATGAATGAATGAATCAATGAATCAATGAATGAATAATAGAATTCAAGCGCAAGCACGCCTGACTTTCAGCTTGAGCTCTGTCCTGTCCTATACCTTGTTGCCTGAATTCTCTCCACCTCAAAAACAGTAACTATAATTCTAATGGTAAGAAGGGTGAATAACATAGCTTCCTCCTGAGCCTGAAGTGGTCGTGGCTTTGAGCAAAGCCCTCACATTCCTCCAAGCCAGGAGCTCATGACTACATGCTTCCCCCCTTCCGGAATCTTCCCTAACTCCTCCTGGGGCAGCTCCATGCCAGCTGCCCTTTTGAAAACCACTGTTTGCTTTCCCTGCCTCCAGTTTTATCATTTTCTCCAGGAAAATATTTGCCTTCCCATTATTTTAATCATGCCTCACGGGTCCAGCAGGGAGGCCTTGCAGAAGAATAAGCCCTGTTTCCTGTTTGCTGTACTGGGAAGACAAACAGGTTTGTTTGACTTACCTGCGTTTTCCCAGTAGGTGGACCCCTTGGAGCAAACACAGACTAGACCTTGGGCTTCCTGCCCCTTGGACCTGGAGTTGACTTGACTGGGGAGCATTTAAAATGGAAAGTGCTTCCCTTAAGCCAAGCTGGGGTGGATTGAGCTATTCTCTTTTGTTTATCACAGAGCATGGATTTCTCTTATCATGCACAGTGCCTGAACTGGAAGTGAGCTTCTCTTGAGTCCAGGAAACATTCAGTCTTCCTCAAATAGCAACCGAGCCCTGTAATACTTGAATGGATTGATCTAAGAGTGAGACTTCAAGATGAAAATATTCTAGAGATTAGGGGTGGGATTAAGTAGGGGCCTATGACCAGGGAGAAACTTGAAATTATTGGGGTAAAAATGACCCCGATTTTTGAAGCCAGACAGATCTGGTTCAAATTCAATTATAGGTGAACTACTTTTTATATGTGTGTTTCTAAGGATAGAGCTGTTGCTTCATTCATTCTGTGAATGTTTAGTGAGCACTTCCCAGGTGTCATCCCTATTTTAAGTGTTGTGATGCACCGGTGAACAAAACAAGTAATAATTTCTGCCCTTTGGAGTTTACAATCCAGTGGAAAAAAAAACAGGCAAACATAAGACATAAGAAAAACAGGCAGCAAGTTAGAAAGGGATCAAAAAAAGTGGAAGAGGGCCAGGTGCGGTGGTTCACGCCTGTAATCCCAGTACTTTGGGAGGCAAAATCGGGTGGATCACCTGAGGTCAAGAGTTCAAGACCAGCCTGGCGAACATGGTGAAATCCCGTCTCTATTAAAAATACAAAAAATAGCCAGGCATGGTGGCAGGTGTCTGTAATCCTAGCTACTCCGGAGGCTGAGGCACAAGAATCTCTTGAACCCAGGAGCCGGAGGTTGTAGTGAGCTGAGATCATGCCTTTGCACTCCAACCTGGGTGACAGAGTAAGACCCAGTCCCACAAAAAAAAAAAAAAAAAAAAAAAAAAAAAAAAAGATGGAACAGGTTTAGTGTGATTGGGAAGGTGGTGTTGGTGGGTGAGGGTGCAGAATAAATGGGATGGTCAGGGTAGGCCTCTTGAAGAAGGTGATATTTGAATAACAACTTGAAGGAGGGAAAGTACTTACTTCCAGACATGTCTGATTCCAAAGCCCAAGCTCTTAAGCCTACACCACCTCTCTCTCAGTTGAATACCAGCAGAAAGCTGGACACATGGTAGTACTTGGTAAGTATTAGTGCTTATTCCATCCATCTTCCTTTTAGAGTCTCTTGGGCATGCATCAACCGGGGAAACAGACAAGAGGGTGGTGGGTGGGGATCCCAGCAGGGCACCATTGCGAGAGCAATGTGTGGGCATAAAGTAGGGATCCTGGGGAGCAGGCAGTCACCAAGATGCCCATGACTGCTCTTAGGGTTGGAGTTCATTCAGGCTGGGGAGTAGAGTTAGGGTGGGGAGGGCTAGAACAGTTAGGGAAGGTAAGGCTCATCCATTGATGCTCACTGCACGCCCTAACTTTGCCCTGGAGGGAAATGCACTACACAAACATTTGTTGAGGGCCTACTAGGAACCAGGTGCTTCCCCATCCATGTCATTCTCCCAACTGTCCTCTGAAGCAGGCAATAGCATCTCCATTTCACAGTTAGAGAAACTGAGGCTCAAAGGTTGTAAAGATTATGTGTTGCTGACTGGCTTGAATATAGCTTTGGATATGTCTGATTTTATAGAGCAGGTAATTTTTACTTTATAATCATGATCAATTTCTGATTGAATAGAAAATCTATCTGAACAGCTGCCAATGTCAGTATCATCCTCCACCTCACCATCAACATTACCAACATCACCATCACCATTAACATCACCATCACCATCACGGTCACCATCACCATTACTGTCACTGTCACCGTCACCATCACAATCACCATTATCACCATCACTGTCACTGTCACCGTCATTGTCACCATCACCAACATCACCATCAGCCTCACTCTCAATGGTTCTGTGATTACAGGCAGCAGGGCATGTCAGATCATCTCTCTCAGATTCAGCTTCCTTATCTGTGAAATGAGTGTAAGTATATCTACCCCAGAGGTTAGGAGAGGTGCTGAAGTACATCTCCTATTTCCTCCACTCCACCAAAACTGCTCTTTTCAAAATCATCAGTGACCTCTATAATTGTCATCATACTCGCCCTCCAAGAGCATTCAGTGCCTCTGACCACTTCCTCCTCTTGGCTTTGTGATAGTTGCTTTCTGATTTCCCTTCCAGCTCACTGATCCCCACCCTCCCTTTCTAGCTCTGTCTCATCTACTAGATCTCTAAATTTTTGAGTCTTACAGAGCTTTCTTCAAACAGGCTCTCTAACTGCTTCCTCCCTAGTCCAACCAACCATCGTGCTTCCCTTGAAATACTATAGAAACTCGACATCACTAGAGCATGGTCGGGGAAGCGGCCCTTAGAGTGGGCCATGGAGCACCCCCTGGGGAAGAAGGGTCCCTTCCTGGGCCCATCTGGAACTAACAGCACTCTCTTCAAGAAGGAGATACTGGGTCAATCCCGAGCAGAATTTTTCACAAGTAGTTTGTGAAGTCTCTGCCTCCTGAATCTGCATCCCTTTCAGCTTTCTGTTGCTTGCTGGGTCTGTACTATCTCAGGTGATCAGAGCCCTCAGAATTTTCCCACCCTAAACATGTTCACACTGAGATATCAGGGACAGTGGCCCACACTTGGTTTCTATTTAGCAGAGAACTAACAGTGTGCTATAGAGAGATCTCCAGTTAATGGGTGGGAACATTTGCAGAATGCTTTCCTGAAAACTGAAATAGCACCCCTTTGGGGGCTACTGTTTCTGCCTCCACATTGGGGGGTCTGTTCTGAGACAGATGGTCCCCTGTTGGGCTGTTCTCACACACACGAGCAGAGGAATTCTTTTAGGTCCTCTTGGCCTCGGGAGCATTTTGAATCAGATGCCAGGAGAAACAGATTGCCTACCCCTTATTCTGGGGGCTGTGGGTGGATGGCTTTGAGAGGAGATCTCTTCCAAGAATGTGTTTTCCCTTACATCTTCAGGATGCCATGCACTTCCCGCTCTGCTCTTTTGAGGCTGGCATAAGCATGAGAGTTGCTTGGGGAGGAACGTCTGTACCGCCTCTGCCCCACTGCTCAGGAGCAATGGCGGGTGAGTGAGTCACTTTTGGCATCCTCCTTTGTTCCCTGTGCGTAGGGCTACCCAGTTGGTAACACTACAATCTGCTCTCCACCGCCAGCTTAACATTCCTAAAATAGCTCAGTGTGATTGGGCCATTCCGTTGCTCAAGAACTATCCAGAGTCTTCCATTGCCCGTAGAATGAAGTCCCAGGCTTTCGTCTCACATTTGAGGTTGCTACCATCTGGCCTTCATTTACTTTTCTAACCATGCCCCTCATTCCTTCTCTACCCAAGGTCTTCCCTCCAGACAGTCAGGTCTACTCTCCTTTCCCAGAATGCCTGGCCTCCTGCCTGCATCCACACCATTCTCTTGTTTAAAATTCTGTCCCCTCCTTGTTGCCTGTATAAACTTCTTCCTGTTCTTCCAAACAGGTTTGAGGCCAACCTTGCAAAGGCCTCCTCTCCTTGGATGTCTTCCTTGATCCCTCCTTTCATTTGCCCCCTGATTCCATGTGACCACACAGAGGCCCTCTTGTGACTACTTACCTCGGTGTGGGCAGGGAGTGGAAGAACCACAAGGGACAGTACCCAGAGCTATTACCACCCACAGGTACTCCCAGCAGCAGGAGAGCTATTACCACTTCTAGGCCTGAAGAAGTGAGGGGAGGAAACTGGAACAAAACCTGGAAGGAGGAAGGCCTGCAGAGAAGACCACAGAGCTGTGACCTTCCACAGAGATGTGGTCAGCCTGGGGAGAGCTCTCCGGTGAGTCAGGACAATGAACACCCCTTGGCTAAGACCAATTGGAAGCCAGGGCACAAGGGAGCCCCTTAGAAAGTCTCTGCAGGGGCCGGGCGTGGTGGCTCACCCCTGTAATCCCAACACTTTGGGAGGCTGAGGCAGGCAGATCACAAGGTCAGGAGTTCGAGACCAACCTGGCCAATATGGTGAAACCTTGTCTCTACTAAAGATACAAAAATTAGCTGGGCGTGGCGGCGGGTGCCTGTAGTCCCAGCTACTCAGGAGGCTGAGGCAGGAGAATTGCTTGAACCTGAGAGGCAGAGGTTGCAGTGAACCAAGATCACACCGTTGTACTCCAGCCTGGGTGACAGAGCGAGACTCCATCTCAAAAAAAAAAAAAAAAAAAGAAAGAAAGTCTCTGCAGGTCAGCCTGCCTGTGTGGGCAGAGGAGTGAAGGAGTGTGGAAAGGAATCTGGAAGGTCGTAAAGAGGAAAGGGATTCTAGCTTTTACCTTAGATGTCAGATGGGTACATTGCGAAGACTTCGAATGTGACAAGTAGAAAGATTTCATAGGCTCAAGCTGTTCAACATCATTTCCCACATAAGAAAGTGGAAGCCCAGAGGGTGTTCATGCTGATCTGAGACCACACAGTAAGGTATTGTCAGAGATGAGACAGGAGGAAGTGTGAACCCCCTAGTTCATTAGTCAATTGTTTCTTTGGAACAGATCATCTGATCAGTTACACAATAAGAATCTGAGTTTTAGTCTTACTGGTCATGCTGGCTGTGTTTGGTAACTGGTGAGATGCCCTGATGGGAGTCTGTTTGCAAGTGGTGGCTGACAGTCCTCCATGGAAGAGGTGCATCCTGAAGGGGGAAGCCGCGGACAATGATTTTACCCAGTGGTATGTGGATTGACATTATAGACATAGCACGGCAGTTGTTTGTTTGTTTCTTTCTTTCTTTTTCTTTCTTTTTTTTTTTTAGACCAGGTCTCGCTCTATTTCCTAGGCTGGAATGCAGTGGTGCAATCACAGCTCACTGCAGCCTCGACCTCCCAGGCTCAAGCAATCCTCCCACTTTAACCTCCCAAGCGGCTGGGACTACAGGCACGTACCACCATATCTGGCTAATATCTTAAAAATTTTTTTTTTTTTTTTTCTAGAGACGAGATCTTGCTATGTTTCCAGGCTGGTCTCAAACTTCTGACCTCAGGTGATCCACCCGCCTCAGCCTCCCAAAGTGCTGGGATTACAGGCGTGAGCCACTGCGCCCAGCTGGCAGTTGTTTTTCAAGTCTGTTGTCCACCTGGGTTCCTGGACACCGTTTGAATGCTCTCCCACAGAGATCAGAGTGTGTGCGTGTGTATGTGCGTGTGTGTCTGTGTGTGTGTTTTAAGGGGAGGAATCTACAGTAGAATCTGAAGGAGCTCTTTCACTCATCTCTGAGTCACACTGAACTCCAAGCAGCACTGCTGTGGATTCCCCATAAGGGAGCATAACAGAGAGATGGCTCTCCCACACCCCACTGCATTTATTATTATCATTATTTTTTGAGATGGAGTCTCACTCTGTCGCTCGGGCTGGAGTGCAGTGGCACAATCTCGGCTCACTGCAACCTCTACCTCCCGGGTTCAAGTGGTTCTCCTGCCTCACCCTCCTGAGTAGCTGGGACTACAGGCGCCCACAACCACACCTGGCTAATTTTTGTATTTTAATAGAGACAGGGTTTCACCATGTTGGCCAGGCTGGTCTCCAACTCCTGACCTCCGGTGATCCGCCCACCTCAGACTCCCAAAGTGTTGGGATTACAGGTGTGAGCCACTGTGCCTGGCACCCTGCTTTGTTTTAATTCTCTTTCACCCGATTTCCTTCTCTCTCTTTTTTTTTTTTTTTGAAAATTGAAGCAGTTGTGCAGTTTTTGCAATGTTCAGACACTAATACTTATGATTCCTTATATCTCAGATCAAGCCGTGGGAAGGTCTGGGCAGGGAGTATGATATCCAATGGTCTATGGAAGGAATGCACTCAGGGAAGTCAAATAAATGGTCTAAATTCCCACAGCTGGAAAGGGATGACCAAGCAGTAGGCTTGACTCTGAAGACCATGCCGTTTTGATTTTACTGTATTGGGACTCTCTCCCTCTGCCAGCAGTTCTTTTTTCTGAGTCTTTTCCTATTCTTTTTCTCTCTCATCTCTCAACCCTTCCCTTCTTCACCTCCATCTTCCCCCATCCTCTAGATCTCTCTCTTTCTCTTTTTCCCCTCTCCCCACTCTTCTGAAAAGCCACAGCTTCTCTCTGTTCTAATATGCCTAAGACATCGTCCCAGGAACTTTCTTATGTGCTTCTTGACACCCAGAGTGACTGTACACAGGTGGGAAGAGAAGCTAACTGGTTGACTTTCTGCTACTTGTACCAGCCAAGGGGCTATTTGCAGACAGTACATAAAAATGACCAAGCACCATAAGACATTGAGCAATCTTTCCTTGCATCAATTAGATTCTGGCATCTGCTTACTGTTTAATTATCTTTTGACTGAGGAAATGGAAAAGTTGACAAATAGTTTAACCCAACAAGAATCAGGTTCCTTATTTTTCCCGCTTTGTGAGCATGTTTTTAGAACACCGATCTGCCAACATCTCCTAGTTTCTCTGGGGCACTGGCAAAAAATACAGATAAATATTTATGTTCCATGAACTCAAGATGGTTTTCATATTGTTTTCATGTTTAACTGATTTCAAATGAACGACAATGGCTCTTCATGTGGTTACAAGAATTTGCCATTAATTTTCACTTGAAATCGGATGCAGCCGGTATACATGCCTACACCGTATTCTAGTTCTTAACGATTTGTCTTCCAAAAATATAGGCTGCTTCCCACCGGCTGATTGGCACAGCAGCTTAGTGAGGGCATCGATCTCCTATTACATGTTAACAAAAATTAAATTGAGAATATCACCCTATTTCAGAGTGCTTTGCATGTAGCATTTGAGGCAGGCGACTGGGACATTGAATGAAAAGCCTAGGGGAGGCAGGTTCAGCATGCCACCCTTTCCTGGTCATGAAGATGCCAGCTCCAGCTTCAAGCAGGTGACAAGGCTGGGTGGTCAGGGGACAAGGGAGTGGGGTTCGAGGTCTCAGAACATTTTTAAAAACTTCCGTTGTCTTTGTAGCTTGGATTTTGGGAGCACCAGGGTAATGTTCTAAACCTCTTTGTGAGGTTTAAAGTCTTCTCTCCCTTGGTCTAAAATGTTCAAGTGGGTGGTGGAACAGAGAGGTGACATGAAGATGAGAGCTGAGCCAGAGGAATAGGATTCTTCATCTTTGGGGACGTCATTTAATTTTGGAAACACTCAGTTTCTGTTTAATCAGTGTAACCATATAATTTGTTGAACACTTTTGAAGGGGTGAGTGTTAAATTGGATAACATATTGGGAAAATGGGCTTAAACTGGAGATAAGGTCGACCTATGAACAAAGAAGAGATTAGGCCACATAGTGGTGGTGAGGGGTGGTAAGTAGGTTTCATACCCATGGTAATTACAAAAGAGTAATCAGGCTTTCTGGACTGCATTGTGGAGGGGATGGTGCAGCTGCTTTTAAGCACCGTGGAAGAGTTTCCTGATTGATTAGCAATGTCTGCTCTGGTCTCTGGGAAGGATGTCTGTACCCTTGCAGGTATTCACCATTCCTGGATTGGGTGTCTTCAAGAGCCTTTTCAATTCTATTTTTGTAATAAGAATAACTGAGAAGTGAATGAAGCCTACCTTCTTACTTAAATGCACTGGAGGTTGAGACCTGGAAAGCCAGACTGAGAGGCCTGTGGCAGTGCCTTTCCAGCTGAATGTGTACACTTCAAAATTGTCAAAATGCAGATTCTGAATCAGAGGTCTGGGCTAAGGCCCAATAGCCTCAATTTCTGTTGAGTTCCCAGGTGATACCGATGCTGCTGGTCTGTGGGTCACACTGAGCGACAAAGACCTAAGGCAGCATCCTGAACCTGGGCCAATGCCCTTTCACTGCAGGCTCAAAGCCTGCAGAAGAACCGGTATATATGCTACTTTCCAAAGATTTTTTTTCTGCAGGTCATTTAAGTGATTCCTCCAGACAGCCTTTTAATGTTTGATAGATTATTTCCCGTCCCCATCACCCATTTTTTTTTTTTTTTTCCTAAATGTGCTTTTCAGGTGCAGCAGGTTTCAGTGCCTAGCCCAAGGGCTATAAATGGCAGAGTTGGGACTCACATTTAAGACTTTTCCTTCCCCAGGTGGCCCTTTGAGCACCTAAGTGGCAGGCCTAATTATAGAGGTAATGTTTTGAGTGCCCTCAGCTCAAATGGGGCAGCTTTTGGAGCAGCGCCAAGGGATTGTACTGATGCTAAATATGCCTTCATATCACATCAGAAGCCTAAGCTTGCCTTGTGACTCCCCAGCGCCACCATTTCAGCCAGTCATTAAGGCAGGCAGACAACATCTTACAGTCCTGGGTTCATGGGAGCCTTCTTTGTTCTTATGAGGGTTTTAGAGCCAGAATGACCTGGATCAGAATCTTTCCATGTCATTTGACCTTGAGCAAGTTACTTAATCTCCCCAAATTAAAGTCCCTTCACCTGTAAAAAGGCATGTTCTTGCTGGGTGCGGTGGCTCACACCTGTAATCCCAGCACTTTGGGAGGCTGAGGTGGGCGGATCATGAGATCAGGAGTTTTAGACCAACCTAACCAACATGGTGAAACCCCCTCTCTACTACTAAAAATGCGACAATTAGCTGGGCGTGGTGGTACACACCTGTAATCCCAGCTACTCAGGAGGCTGAGGCAGGAGAATTGCTCAAACCCAGGAGGTGGAGGTTGCAGGGAGCTGAGATCGCACCACTGCACTCCAGCCTTAGCGACAGAGGGAGACTCCGTCTCAAAAAAACAAAACAAAACAAAACAAAAGCACATTCTTGCCTTTCAGCATTGTTGGGAAGATGAAAATAAACAATGTAGTAAAATGCATGGCGCAGCGCATAGCAAAGATGGAACATTTCGTTTCTCCCCTTTGCCCTTCAGAAGAACTGTAATGCCTTACTGTTGCTATTCACTGTACAAATACAGTGTAACTATCTCACATTTTTCTTGGCACAGTGGTGTACTCCACAATAATGGGTTCAACCTTTAGGTAGTGCGTTCCCTGTATACAATAAAATAAAAAACTGTATTTCTTTACCAGATATCATTCTTTCATTATATAACACACAAATAACTACTTAAACAAACTTCAAAACTTATACTCTAAAACATGTCAGCACCAAAAGCTATGCAGGCAACACAGACATATTTGAAAATTAGAAGCAAACTTAAAATGTCTCCGTTGTGATTGGGCATTAGCAAAATCACCGATCGGTTTCGCAGCTTCTGCTGCCATGTTTCCGCAGCGAGTGGTGTTAATTCTGTTACACGTTGTTGTCACAGAGTGTTCCTTAAATAGTTTTTAATTGGTTTTAATTTGGAGAAAAAATGTTATGCTGAAGATACAGGGGCAGGGATTGTCAAAAATAAAATTAACAGATAACATTCTACGGAAAAACTTGGAGACATGCTGTGTCATTGTATACTCTGTTAGCAAATGTATGGATGCTTTTCATTTTGTCAGTTTCACATGTTAATGATTTTCACAGAGCAGTAAGTTAATTGGTAGTGCTTCCAATGGATCCCTGGAATCTTTCGTTTTCACCTCCTGTGCGTTCTTCACAGCGGACTTTTCATCCACATGAATTAATTAGGATGGTGGAAAAAAATGCCATCAAGTCAGCAGTTGTATTTAACCCTGAAATCTTAGGCCTGTTTAGGTAATCAGTGTTATCAATTATTCATGAAAAAAGGTAAGCAAATATAAAATCCTTCTTTTAAAAAAATCTGCTGGAGCTCAAAGTACTGCCATCCTGATACTCAGCAAATCAACAGGTGGAGGCAGATGATGTAAATGATGCAAAAATCTTTTCATTATTATGGTATCTTGGCAAAATTTTAGTCAAAGCAGTCTCTTTTTTTTAAATTTGGAGAATATAGTCAGATTTTTTTCACCTATCTTTTAAGATATTAGCATAGTTCTATATGTATAAATGCATAATTCTATTAAAGAATTATGCATCGCTTCAGCTAAGGGAGCAACAGCCGCTCTGACAGCTCTGACTTTGCAAATGCCAGCCAAGCGCCCACATTCTCTTGGCTATAAAGGCAGCAGAGGTCAATATGCTTTCCCAGGAGTCATCAAGTATTGCCAAGGAATAGCCCCAATTTCATTGCATATCACATTTCAGGCATGCCGTACTCTGTTCAAATGGCATCTGGTGTAAAATATGTATTAGAAATCGCTTTTTCCCAAAATTGAGAAGATCTGAATTATGCAGGGGGAAAACT
This sequence comes from Papio anubis, assembly GCF_008728515.1. Classification (NCBI taxonomy): domain Eukaryota; kingdom Metazoa; phylum Chordata; class Mammalia; order Primates; family Cercopithecidae; genus Papio; species Papio anubis. The sequence continues at coordinate 119,502,623 of NC_044982.1, read as the reverse complement.
GACAAGTACAGCGATACTGTGATGTGTCTGCACTTATGTATATGTAGTATGTCCTTGCATTTGCTTAGCCAATAGGGTACTAAGAGGTGGGATTTGAATGTTCCTGTCTAACAGACAGAGTATGTATTTATTAATAGTTCTCCGTAGGCCATTGGCTACAGAAGAGATGTACTCGAATATTAATGATATTCTCATTTGATTGTCATGGAAGCCAGAGTGGAATTCTATTCAAGTGCAGTTTTTATTTATACTCCAATGGTGTCATGTGATTTAAAAATCAGTTGCCTACATGATAGCCACAGCTAGTACTATAGAAGCTTTAAACTCTCAAGGGCTCCTAGTAACCCATGGCCCTGAAACAGTGCACCATCCCAGCTTGACGTGGATTCCTTAGTTTCCTACTTTCACAATTATCAACTGGGTGATCAAGGCCTCCACAGCCTGGTCCCAGCTTCAGCCCAGATCCCCACCTAACAAAGCCCCTCCCCAGCCCCACTGTGCTGGCCCTCCTGAGCAAGGCTTCTGTCTTCTGCCACTGCTACTGCAGCCTTGTGTCTGCTGTTCAGGTTTTCTCTGCTCCTCTGCCTGTATCAATCCTGCTCATCCTTTAAGACACAGTGTAGACCCTGTATCAGTCAGTGTCCTGGCAAGAAACAGCTGATGCATCAGAAAGGGGTTGGAAGAGAGTTAAGGAGGGATGCTTTATAAGGGAATGGCCAGGGCACAGCAAGAGCAACATGAGATGTTATAGCACCCTGGGACAGCTACAGTGGGGAGCTGCTACTGCCCCTAGGTTGGAAAAGGTGAGACGAGGGAGCTTTTACTGAAACCACAGAAGGCCCACAGCTGTAAGTGAGGACTGCCTGGTGGGAGTCATGGCCTTCGCTGGAGGAAACTGTTCATTGCTCACCCTCAGCTAGGCAGAGTAGAAGCAAGAGGAGTGCAAACCCTACTCTTTCCTCTTGCTGCGCATCCCCTGCTGCCCATCAACTGTGGCCAAACCCAACTCTGAGAGGGAGGACAAGAAGCCCCCCGCGAGGCCCTTATAGGTCAGCCTCCCAGCCAGAGCAGGGTGGAGAGGGACGGAGCCTGGATTGGGAGGGGACCCCTCTGCCTTCTCCCAGGAGCACCCTGATGACTCCAGCCCATAGAGGCCTCTCTTCTCTGAAGCCCAGAGCACTTCTGGTTCGAATGCACACTCGGCCTGACTAGCTGTGATGTGTCTTCATGTTGTGCCGCAAGGTCGTTGCTCTCTTGCATTTTCAGTTTGCCTTATGCTCCCCACTGACTATGGAAGCTCCTTGAAGCAGGGGTCTTCACTTATTCTCTTTGTGTTTCTCATATGGAAACAAGTAAATACCTGGAATGTCTTGCTTGTGTCAGTTTGGAACATATTGTTCCTTTGTTGCCACTCCACCCCACCCCCAACCCAAACACACACCTCCAGGACATCAGGACCTGTGCCTGGTGGATTATTCTTGGTAGAAGGGTGGGTATTGAGATAAGGGTGAAGAAGCCGGGGGTCCTGGCCCTGGTTTGGGGAGTTTTCAGCAGATGCAATAGGAAGCCAGAGCACAGGGTCAAACAGAGAGAAGTCGAGGACCAGACCCAGGAGGAGCTGGGTGAGGTGGGCAGAAAGTGTCCCCAAAGCAAAAGGGGAGGGAGACAGAGACTGACATGGGATATCAGTTGGGAGTACAGGGCCAGGGGACCCAGACAAGTGAGTTACCACTAATGAGACACTGGAACTGACGGGGAGGGGCTCAGATGCAAGGTTAAACAGGGTGCTAACGGTAGTCTAGCCCTGTACTGTCCAATATGTCAGCCATTAGTTACATGTGGCTGTTTAAATTTAAATTAACTAAAATTTCATAAAATTAAAAATTCAGTTTCTCAGGCACACTAGCCACATTTCAAGTGCTCTACTGTGTTGGCCAATGTGGATGCAGGCATTTCCATCATTGCAGAATCTCCTACTGGACAGCCTGGTCCAGAGCATCCTAGAGATTTTAGGGTCCTAACAATGCTAAAAACATACCTGTTTGTTTGATTTGACCTGGTCTTATCTGTCTCGATATCAAATATACCTAGCTCCCAATCTTCACTTTACTAGTGAATAATTGTGTGATGAGTCCCCAAACCTCAGCTTTCTCTTCTAGGAAATGAGGCGAATGACAAAGGACTAACTGAATTGAGAATTTGAAGGTGTCTTGAATGGCCATAGATACAAAAGAGGAGCTCTCTAATAAATATTAGTTCCCAACCTCCTGTCGACCGCGATAACGATATGAACCAGCACTTACTGAGAGCTTGTTCAGCTGGCACTGAGCTGAACAGTGATCGCCTTATGCAATTCTCATAGTAATTCTGTAAGAAGATATTATCACTGTTCCCATTTTACAGATGAGACAATGAAGCCACAATAAGATTAAAACAGTTGCTCAATGTCACATAGTGGTGGAGCCGAGTTTCTTTATATTTGATTAAAAACTGTCAAACATTGTTCTCTGCTGTTTCCTATAATATCTTATCTTCCCACTTAGGCCATTAAAAACATCTTAGGCTTCATTTGAATCTTGCAATGTGCCTGACGCGGGCCTGGACTGATGCTCAGTTGCTAATTGGCATATCAGTTTTGATAAATTTTAATTAAACATTTAAACTTTCTTCAGCGCTGATTATTGACTTTAATATTTAAGTGCATACTCACCAATGAGGGTCTTGACAACCAATCCAAGAGTGTTCAGTTTCCATCTTTAATTTGGTGCATTACTTGCAGAAGGCTTTAGATCCTGGAGATTTTAGAACCACCATGCTCTTGGGTGTTGAAGGAAAAGGCTGGTTCCTGTTTGGCGGACTCTAGAAACAGAAAGAAAGTAATGGAACACTGCCTGAGTTTGACTGTAAGCAGCCTTAAGTTGGAATCTAGTGTGCCTTTGGTTATTTATACTCTTGGAATTTCAGTTTCTTTACCTGAAAGAGACAATGTCCTACTTCTCCTGGGGGTAGTCTCAAAGACTGAATGGCTCTATAAAACTTCACCCAGTGCCTGGAGCACAGATGCTCTCAGCAGACATACTCTTGTCCCCACCCCAGAAAGCTTCCAGGTCATTCTGATCTCTCTGGTGAAAGGGAAGGATCTCTTATTGTCCGAACCACAGGCATTTAAAGAAGCTAAAACTGTGTGTCCAGGAGATTATGCTGATTATATTAATTTCTACCTTGATTGTTACATAACACATAGATTAACTAGAACTGCAGAGGGATGGGGAGATGCTAAAGTGACCTCCTAGTCTCCCCCAGCACTGGGCTCTGGGCTGCCTACCTCCCTGCCTGACATGGGTGGCCCTAGTGCCCATCGGGTCTTCTTACCAGGTCCTGGCTGAAGATATGAGGGAGGCCTAAGGAATTCCTGGTCTGGAACTGAGATGGTTTAAAGGAAAAACATATGAGAACCTGTGTAATATTGGGGTGTGGGAGAGGTGATAGGGCTGAGAGGCACTGAAGGCAGTGACTCATGGTAGTTCTGCAGCCTGAGGTTGTTAGGTGGCATCAACCTGGAAAGAAACCTGGGGCTCACCACCCTTTCCCAGCCGCCCCCTATGTCAATTTCTCAGCAGGTTGCTGTCTATTTCCATGGGGAGACATTTCTGTTATTTCCTCTGGTGAATTCCAGCATGAACTAGTCTCTCCCTGGGTTGTTGCTTGGGGCTTGGGGGGTGGGGATTCTGAGCACCCCTGGGTGGGAGTCACCATGTTGTCTGAAGACACCACGTGACTAAGTGTTAGACTCAGCGACCTCATGTCCAAGAAGGTTGGGGTGTGGCACTTTGGTATGGAAATTACTAATTTTAGAGTCAGAGTCCCCTGGGTTCCAGCCTTAGCTCAGTCATTTGGAAGCTGTGCCTCACTGAGCAGTTACTTCACCTCTGTGACATTTTTGGAACACCAGCTTTGTATTGGGGTTTTCACAGGAGTTATGTCTTCTGATTCTCACAACCAGCCTGATGTAAGGGATGTTATTCCTACCTTACAGATGATGAAAAACTGAGCCTTCAAGAAGTGAAGTAACTTCCTTCCTTCCTTCCTTCTTTCCTTCCTTCCTTCCTTCCTTCCTTCCTTCCTTCCTTCCTTCCTTCCTTCCTTCCTTCCTTCCTACCTTCCTTCCTTCCTTCCTTCCTTCCTTTCCTCCTTCCCTCCCTCCTGACTTCCTGCCTTCCTGCCTTTCTTCCTCCCTTCCTCTCTCTCTCTCTCCCTTCCTGCTTTCCTGCCTTCCCACCTTTCTGCCATCTTCCCTCCCTCTTCTCCCATTCTTGATCATTCCCACTCTTTCTTTCAAACATGTTTTCAGTGCCTGCTAGTTTCACCTACATGATCATCTTTAAATATATTTTTTAGTTCAAAGACACCTACTTGAACTGCTTTCTAGCCTCCATCTGGGACGTGCTCCTTTGGGTCCAGACCAGCTCTCTTCTCCCAAGGGAAGAGGAATGGCTCTCACAGAGGAGCTCCCTTCTTCCACAGAATCAGATGCTGCCCTCGTGGCCAGTTGGGTTCCCACCCACCTGATTCTGGAGCCCTGGACCAGAGCTCTGCGTTCACCATGGGAAGAGACCTTGTGATAAACCACTTCTGAAGGCATGGCTTAACTCAGGATGCAGGTGGACAGTGGGTCACTGCCAGGCTTGGCCACCACACAGATCCCCTTGGACCAGGAGATAAGGTTTCAGGCTCCGTCAAGGACATGAAACAAAGTAATGGAGAGGAACAAAACAGGAGACCTAAAAAGCAAGTATTCTTGTCCCTTGTCCAGACTTTGGAAACATTTTGTCTTGAGAAAAATCTGACTTACAGAGTGGACTTGGGGAGGGGGCTGCAAAGCCAGGTTGGGGAGCTTGGTAAATACCAGAGAGTGAGCCTGGTGGGAGACTCTGTACTTCTAGCTCTGAAATGACTGTGGGTACACGAAAATGATATTGTTTTTAATCATCTACCAGCACATGGGAGGAGAGAAAGTTCTGGGGTTTCCCTCTCTCTCCTTTCTTCCTGAATTGAAGAAAAGCTGGGCCATTTGTCCTGCTCTGGTTTCCAATACTGTCTCCTGGGTCCTTAGGAGGTGCTAAGCAGAGTGGTCAGTACACACAGAGGGTGTTATTTCAGCCTCAGGTCATGCTAATGGGAACTAGAAACCAAGTCTTACCCAAAGCAGAATGAAATGCACACCTCACATCATCATCGTATGGTTTGTTTTCAAAGAAAAACCTTTATGCCTCCTTCCTTCCTTCCTTCCTTCCTTCCTTCCTTCCTTCCTTCCTTCCTTCCTTCCTTCCTTCCCTCCCTCCCTCCTCCCTCCCTCTCTCTCTCTCTCTTTTCTTTTCTTTCTTTCTTTCTTTCTTTCTTTCTTTCTTTCTTTCTTTCTTTCTTTCTTTCTTTCTTTCTTTCTTTCTTTTTTTCTTTCTTTCTTTCTCTTTCTTTTCTTTCCTTCCTTCCTCTCTCTCTCTCTCCCTCTATCTCTCTCTTCTTTCTTCCTTTCTTCTGTTTTTTTCCGATAGAGACTGGCTCTCAATGTGTTGCCCAGGCTGGTTTCAAACTCCTGACTTCAACCAATCCTTCTGCCTCAACCTCCTACAGTGCCGAGATTATAGGAGTGAGTCACCATTCCTGGCCTAGAATTTTCTTTTGTCAGCACCCCATTTTCCAACAATCTCCAGTTATGTTGGCCAAAGGCCAGAATCTGCTTCTGAAAGCTCCTGCTTCATCTAAAGCCTCGGCTCTTGCCCGTCTCCCTTGACCTCTATGTTGTTAATGTAATAATTGCTTATTCTTAGAGTTATGGGCTCTGGCCCAGTGTGGAGGGGCCAGAGGCTGACTGAAAAGCAGGCCCAGAGAGAGGAAGAAATTCATTTACCCAAGGTCACAGAGCTTTCAGCAGAGCTGGGACAGACATCCTCTGACTCCCAGGCCGGGGCACTTTCCTCCAGGGCTCCTCACCCAACCATGAGTTGTTCTTCAGTGACCCCGGGCACCTTTGCAGCTCCAAACATCACCACCAAGAGCTGCCTTGACTTTTCAGACCTTATCAAGAACAATAACAACAAAAAAACATGAAAAAGAAAAAGCAACAAAAACAAAAAGTAATAAAACCCTCCACCATTCCCCAGCCCTGACCCAGGACGCCTTCAGTGCACAAATCAATGGTGAGGTTTCCCCACAGCCTGGTCTGACCAGGGTCATTTTGCAAGGGAAAGAGGCATGTTTTGGGATTGCACCCCACCCTGTGTGTTTGTAGGTGCTGTCGGTTTGCACATTTACACTAGAATGTCTTCAAGAGCACCAACCGTACTATCTGTTTTTCTCAGGCTGTTTTCATTAAGGCTGTGGCCTCCCAGGCAGAGCCCAGGGACTTAATTACGGCACCCAAAGGTTATCTCCCCAAACTAAATTTCATCTCATGTCAGGCAGCTGGAGCCAACCCCGCCAGCTGTCCTACTAATAGCTCAGACCTTGCCTCCCGTCCCTCTGCTTGGAAATGAGGCTGGCTGGGTCACCTCTGTACTCACACTTACTGTCTGCAATGCTTTGTGAGGGGAGTTGCCTGCTCGTGGCTCTTGCACACCTCCTCCTGGAATGACAATAAAGGCTTCAGTGATTGAGGGCAGATATTTCCGTATTCACCTTCATATCCCCAGCACCTAGCCCAGGTCCAGTGCAGAGCACAGGAAAGGTCTGTCAAATGACCATGTATTTCCATATATTTCTGTTTTACTCAGGTTGGTCAACTCCTCGGCTCTTGAGCCTGCCTTTGGCCTCTGCACTTTAGCTCACGTTGTTCCGTCTACCTAAAATGCCTTTCTACCTCCTTTCTACTGCTCAGAATCTTGTCACCTTTCAAGGACCAATTCCACCCCCTCCTAGGGGTGCACTTCTTAAGAAAAAGGGTTGGGCTCATTTATGCACGTATCCCTATGTAGAAGTGTTCAGCACATGTCTGTAGCATGAATGAATAAATGAATGAATGAAACTCTGATTTCTCCCCCCACCCCCTCCAGGTTTCTGAGCCCTTCTCAGAAATCCCCCAGCCCATGGCACTCTCTTCTACTCACTGGGCTGACCTCCCAGTGGTGCCTCTTGACTCTTTGTCATCATCCGGCTCAGCATCCCCTGCTGTGATGGCTATCTTGGGGAAATCTTTCTCTCTGTCTTCTAACACTATTTGCCTTATTTTCTCCCATCTAAACTAAGTCCAAGGGAAGTGCTACATGAGGGGATATACGGCACGCTGGCCCAGGTCATGTACAGGGGGCCACCTGGGGTGGGGACAAATGGGTAAAATCATGGGTCCAGGGAGGAAAGAAGTCAGGTCCTGGAGATGTGCTGGGATGTGGGGCAGGGAACGCGCTCTCAGGCACATACCACAGGCTTTAGAGCTCAAGTCAGAGATATTTTCCACCCAGAAGGTGCAGTGTTCCCTAAGGGCTAGCATTGGCAGAAAAGGACTGCTGAGCCAATGACCATGGTTGTCAGAAACTCAGATCCTAAGGCAAAGATGGCGGCTCACAGCAAGAATTGGTTGCTCTGTGCTGGGACTGTGTGCTCTTGACCAACAGGAATGGGCAGTGGCCAGAGGCCTGCAGGTGAATCCTGTTACTAAAGCAGCCAGCGGCATTTCAGGCTCTTCAAAGGCTGGGTGCATGTCACCACCTCATCCCAGTGTTTGTCCAAGTCCCATTGCATCAGAATCTATGGCATGGGACCTGCGAACTCTCACCTTTAACAAGCTTCCAAGGTCCTGCTTAGATGCACTAAAATTTCATGACCACTGCCTCCTGTTTCTCTGAGTTTTCACATACCACAGTTCATGGTTGGACAACATAAATATTTCATGTTATAAGTCACAAGGGGTCTTCCCTGTCCCTTGAGATCCAGGTAAGATTGGCTCAGATCCCCAAATTCCTCCTCCATGGAGATCCAAGGACCCCAAGATTTCTGAGCCTCTCCAGAAGCTACACATTCAATTGGCTCTGGCTGCCTCAGACTCTTGCTTTCACACTTACTATCTTCATCCCACACCTCACGGACCCAGATGGGAAGCTCAGCCGCTTCTCATTTTCCACATAACAATCTGCTGGCGCAAAGCATTCGTGGGTGAGGCAGATTTATTTGAAGATACGGGGTGGGGCGGGGGTGGGGATGAAGGAAGGATTTACATCACTGCAATGCAAACAACTTCAAGTTGAACATGAGGTGTTCCCATTCTTAAAATGCCCTTCTGGCCACTCCACTGCTGGGTTCTTCTCTATGGCCTTTTGCTCCAGGCAGCTACAGCTTTGCACCATCTTGCTACTCCCCAGTCCCTGCCTTCTCTGATTCTCTCTCCCATTTCCCCATTTCTTTCCTTGTTTCCTACAGAGGAGGTTGGCCTTTGCCCCACGGCCTTGGCTACAGCACGCATCACATGCCTCCACACCTCCCCATCTCCTCTTGAAGATCTCTGTCCAGATAGAGACCATTTCCTCCCTAGAGGAATCCTTGTACTATCCGTAGGTGAGAACGCTTCACCTCATTACCTGGATGTGGAGTGTTGAAGTTGGAAGGGATCCCGGAGATCATGAGTCAAACTCCAGTGAAACAGTCACTGGCCCAGTCTCCGGCAGGTGGGAGGCAGGGTGAAAGCTAGAACATGGGTCTCTGGCTCTCATGCTAGGGCTCTTGATTAATTGATTCCAGGAGTAACTCAGGCTACCAAGACCCTCTTACAAATGTAGCAAGGCTTTGGGGCAAGACCATATTGCCCACTTAGGCTATCCAATAACACCTGTTGGCATTTCTTCATCACCTCACCCTGACTCAGAAGTTAATTCTCATAAGCATAGTCCTACCTCTGCACAGGTCTTGGGGCAAGGGCCAGCCAGGATTCCAGCTCTACTTTTACCATCAACATGCAGCTTGATCTTGGCCATGAATTGTCTTCTCTTTGGGGCTCAGTTTACCCACTGTTAAAAAGAGGCCTGTTTTTGACACTGTCCTAGCAATTTGTAGAACTGTTTCGGGAGCCTTCAAGGCGTGATGCACATGATCCAAGCTTATGTGCGGGACTGGTGGAGTAGGGATTCAGCCCCTACTATAATCAGCGGCAGCTCTCCTTACATCTGTTCTAATGACTGGGGTTCATAAGGGCTTCTAATCAAACTAAGATTTCTATTGCTTACAAAGTACTTAAAAACCTCTGGTCTAGCTGACATTTGGGGTCCACAGCTCTACTGACCTAGGAGTTTCATGGCTGAGGCAAAGCAGGCTGTCCCTGCAGGGTTCCACATGGCTGCACCTTCCACGTGGCGCCACTTAAGAGCAAGTGGGAACATCCATCACGAGGCACTGGGGACAGCTGGGCAGGCGGGCGGGTCCCCATTGTGGAGGCTGTTTTGGGGACTTTCTGAGTATTGGTAAGTGTGAATCAGGCCCCAGATTTTCCATTTCCTCTGCCCATTGCTCTTTCAGAAGAGTGTGTAAGTGTATGCTTCAGCAAAATGCAGGTGCTGAAAGTTCCACGCGTCCAAAGAGGGTGTGGGAGAGAGCAGAGGGCTGGGCCCAGGTGGGCACCGGGCATTTCCACTGTGGGTGGTACCCTGAGGGTAAACAGCCTGTCCCGCCTCCATCCCGTCTGAGGGTCCGCTTCCTCATCAGCTTATGCACCCTGGGGCTCTTACGTGTCTCTTTGTCCTGAGCGTCTGAGATTCGAAGCAGCCAAGGCTTGCGTGGTGGCCCCAGTGTTAAGAGAGGGCTGCTGTGCCAGCCAAGACGGCCCTGGTCCCTACATACGTGCAGATGCAAGCCTGGCCCGCTATTGACTTCCTTTGACCTCATTCAAAGATTAAATACAACAATGTGTATGTGCTATGTGTTCAGAGTATGCCCAATGCTCTCTTAACCACGATCTCATTTGGCCTCACACAAATCTGAGAGGGAGGCACAGCAGGGGACACTGTGATGCCATGTGAGATGCACATGTGGGATGGAACCAGGTCTTTGGGCTCTAAGGCCAGCGCTCTTTTCTCTCCACTGTGGCACCACCCAACTCAGCCTGTGTCCTTGGCTTCATTTTTTATTTCTCCATCATTAAGAAGGGAAGCATTACTAAAAATGTTTCCTTGGCATTTCTTACCCAGTCTCAATTATTAAAACGACAGCTTAAGGATTTGTTCCTGCGGTCATTCACATATTCACTCACTCTCTGAATCACTTGTTTATACACTCTCATTTATTCATTCATTCAAGCCCTTGTTGAATGCTTACTATGTGCTCAGCTGATGGTGGGCATCAAGGAACACAAAGAATGCTGAGTCAAGATTCCTGACTTTGAGAAACTTGTCACACTCTCGTTGAGGGGCAATGGAAAGGGGTGTCCTACATGGTTTCTCAGTCACAGAGGATCCAGTTTTATTTGTTCTTACTATTAAATGTTAATAGATACTGCTTATTATATGGCTTTCCAAAGTCCCAGATATGTTCTGGTTGGGAAAATGCTGGGCTAGGTGAGTTTTAGGTGCCCCGCAGTGCTGGAATCCCATTGCTCTTTAGGAGCTTAGAGAAAGGAGGGTACTGATAGATGAGGTGGCCAAGGAAGGGTTCCTAGAAGAGGTGTGAGTTGAACTCAGCTTGGGAGGTTGTGGGGGATTTGTGAGCATAAAGAGGAGAGGAGCAGAGGCCTAGTATGGCAGGAGGGGCAGGAGTGAAGGCCCGTGCATGTTCAGTAGCTCTGGATAGGCAGCCAGGCCAGGTCTGTGTGTGCATGCATGCACGTGTGTGTGCATGTGTGTGCGTGCATGTGTGTGCATATATGCATGTGCATGTGTGTGCATGTATGTGTGTGCATGCCTGTGTGTGCATGCATGTGTGTGTACCTGTGTGTGTGTTGGGGGGAGGTAAGCATGGGAGCAGGGCAAAGAGGAGGGTTGTGGGCTTGGGAGGGCAAGGTTTATGTGCAGGAGGCTGTGGAAGCACCTGCCTCTGGTCCTTTTGCCTATGACTATCTGGCTTTGTGTCAGTTGCATCTGATGTGTGAGGGGGCAGCCACTCTCAGCAAATTTCCCTCTAACTTTAACAAGAAACATGGGCTTTGCTCGTTGTGTGGGTGAAGCACAAGCAAATAATTTTTTCTTTCCCTCCTTTTTAATTGACTTTTCTTATAGGGAAGTGAGAGGGAGCAACAATGAACTGTGAGTGGAGAAAGAGAAGGAAGGAAAAGGTAGAAGAGAATGAGAGAGGGGAGAGAAAGGAGGACAAAGGTGGTAGAGAATGGTAAGGAATGGTAAAGAAAGATAAAAGTTAAAAAAGAAGAAAGAAAAGCTAATGGTTAGAGAAGAGATGGAGTTAAAGGGAGGCTGGAGGGGAGAGAAGAGGGGAAGAAAAAGAAAGAGGAAAGAGGAAAAGGAAGAGAGGGAAGGGAGAAAAGGGGACTAGAAGAAGAGAAAACAGAGGAATATAAAGAATAAGAAAGGCCAATGGCAGTGTCTCAATTCTCTCTAGAGCTTTGGCTAATTTTTTCTGCCAAAAATACTTGGGATAAATACCTGGATTCCTCAGAACCCGAATGCCCTGGAGGACCAAATTTACAGGGTTAATTACACAATAAACTGCCTTTCCAGATGGCTGTTTCCGCATCTGTAGAGAGGAAAAGGAGCGGCCGCCCGGGGTCTCCTTTCTCCTCGGCCTCCGGTGGCTGTGCATTGCCATGTGCACCATCTCCACATGGATCAGAACCTCTCACAGGCTCTCTCCCTAACAAGCAGTGTCATAGGTGGTGATGGCAGCAGTTGTCATAGAAATGCCTCTCTCTGTCTTCCCACTGACATGACCATTCTTAAGAAAACAACGTCACACACACACACACACACACCTCTCTCAAAAAACTTGAGATAGAAGGTATTTGTCTAACCTGATAAAGAAAACCTATTTTAAAATAGGAATAAGACAAAGATATCTTCTACCAACAATCTCTTTTTAAACATTTTCCTGAAAATTCTAGTCAATGCAAAATTTCATCAAGTAAGGGGAAAAAAGGACCTTAACTACTGAAAATAAGAGAGAACTATTATTGGTTTTAGGTTATATAATCACATATGCAGAAAACAAGATGAATCAGTAGAAAAACCCTTAGCTTGGTATCGTGACCAAATAAATGGTAACCCTAAAAATCTCAGGGTCCCATATGGTTTAGTCTCAGCACAGAGTTGTACTAAAAGGAAACCTAAGTTGGACTCCAGAAACCTGGAAGGTTCATGTGAACTTTTAGGGCAGGCTTTCTTAAAAAGGCTTGTCATGTCCGGAGGTTTTACATATCCCACGACATAGAAAGATTTCCAGAAATTCTCTCTAGATGTTCTTTTCTCTCTCCAAAACTACACACTCAGGGCAGAGGCTAATATGCGGTCACTTCTCTGTTCAGGTGGTTCTTCCATTGCCCCCATCTCCCCTCCCACCTATATTTTCTCCTTCACTGGTGGACCCCACTGCCCTGAATCCCATCAGACACCCTTGTGACCTTTTGGTTGTCTCCCCACCCACACTGAGGAAAGGACTGAACCCTCGGGGACCATAGCTTTTCTTTCTCTTTCTGTCTCTCTTTGACCAATTTTTTGTTTTTTGTTTTGTTTTGGAGACAGATTTTCACTCTTGTCACCCAGGCTGGAGTGCAGTGAAACGATTTTGGCTCACTGCAACCTCCACCTCCCAGGTTCAAGCGATTCTGCTGCCTCAGCCTCCCAAGTAGCTGGGATTACAGGTGCCCTCCACCACACCTGGCTAATTTTTGTTTTTTTGTAGATATGGAGTTTCAGCATGTTGGCCAGGCTGGTCTCAAACTCCTGACCTCAGGTGATCCACCAGCCTCAGCTTCCCAAAGTGCTGGAATTACATGTGTGAGCCATTGCACCCAGCCTCTCTTTGACCAATTTTCTTGTGAATTATCACTTGGAACATTGCTAGTGAATATATTCTCCTCTCTGATACACAAGATAAATACACAAAAATCAATCACTTTCTTATGGACCCACAATAACTAGTGTGAAGAGAAAAGCAAACAAAAACATAATCTACCCATGAACGATTCTCAGTGAGAAATGTGTAAAGCTTTCATAATGAAAGTGACAAAACTTTATGAGTTTTGTGTAAGAGAAGACCTGTGTAAGTGGAGAAATATGACAGGTTCTTGGTTGGGGAAAAGGAACAACAAAAGATGGTAGTTTTTCCTGAATTAATATGTAAGTCTAGCAAAACCTCAATGGAAACTTTTCATAATTCATCAGAACAACTTTACAATTAATCTGGAAGAATGACAAGTTAAAAATAGCTCAGACATTTTTGAAAGAACACAAAAGACAGGATTTCCTTTAACATAGATTAGAATATATTTTAAAGCTACAGCAACTGTCCAGCAAGGTACTGGCTCAAGAACAAGTCAGCATCAGTGGCACATAACTGACCTCTTACTATGGATACGAGAGCAAAATGAAATAAAAAGAAGCATTGCAAATCCATGGGAAAGTGTTGGATTAACAAATGCTGTTGAGAAAATTGACTACTTGGAAGCCAATCTTTTTAGATCTTAACCTTTTTCCCAAGCAAATTCCAACCAAATTATAGCATTAAGTATTAAAAAACCACATAGCAAAATATGAAAATTTAAGTGAATATTTAAATGATCTTAAAGTGGGTAATGCCTATCTAACTTAAGAGCAATTGGAGAAATCACAAAGTAAATTGTCAGTAGAATTACCTACACAGAGCTCTAAATGTATATTTTTTAAAAAGAAACTACAAAAATAAAAAGGTAAATGACAAATTGGGAAAAATGTTTGCAACAGGTATGGTGAAAGGCTAATAGCCTTAAGATACAAAGAGTTCTAACAAAGTCTAAAGAAAAAAAAGACTAACATCCCAGCAAAAAAAAAAACTGGCAGAGAACATTCACAAAATAAGACATACAGATGGCTAACATATGAGAAAATGTTTAATTTTACCATTAGCCAAAGAAATGCAAAATAGAACAATAATAAAATCCCATTTTCACTTGTCCAATTGTTAAGATTGGTGATAATGATGATGATGGTACGTGTTAGCAACTGGGTGATGATATTGAAACATAAATTGGCACAACCTGTCTGGAAGAATTTAAACAGTTTTCATATTTTTGGACTCCATGGTCCTACTTCTAGGAACCCATAGTAAGAAAACAGGGGCAATGAGATCAGGATGTTCATGACAGCATTATTTATCAGACCTAAATATTGGAAATAATAATTAAATATGTAACAAATGAGGATTGATAAAATAGAGTATATTTATGTTGTAGAAAACATTTTTAAAGCATATATTCAAATAATATTTAATACCATGGGAATGTGCTTGCAGTGGATTGTTAAACTTTAAAAAAACATAATCAAAATCTCCCGCCCTCTCTGTGTGTGTGTGTGTGTGTGCATATGTATGTGTGCTGAATCTCAATTTTCTGCTCTTCTGTAGGTAGTGAGGAGAGCCAGAGTTAATATGATCTGTTATTTACCTTCATACCCTCAGTCCCCTCTCCTGTGAAATGGGATCATAATGATTGACTCTCAAGGCTATGTGAGAATGAAATGAGACCACTTACATGAACAGGATGTAGGTCTAATCTTTCATGCATCTGTGTCTTGCCTATTCAAGGAAGTTGGATTTTCCTAAGGGCAGGAACTGTGTGACTCCTTGACCTGTAAAAGAAAGTGTTGTACTGGGTGTTCATTAGGATCTAAAGTTAAGCTTTAAAGTTCTGGGACCATGTTAAGTTCCAGCCTTGACTCTACCTCATGCTTCTTGCGTGACTTTAGGCAACTCACCATCTGCCCATGGGCTCCAGTTCCTTGGGATCAGATGAGAAAATGGCTATGTTCCCTTCAAGAGCTAACAGGATGTGATTCTCTTTTAAGCTCACAGTTAAAAGTCACAGCCATCTCATAGTTTGTCTGGGTCAGGGATGGGATCGCAGGGTTCTCAGTCTGGGCTACTGCCCATGGACAGATGGATTGACCAGTGGAAGGATGGAGTAATGATGCTCACATGTGACAGCAGGGGTCTTCATCTGTTTTGTCCACTTCTGTGTCGCCAGTGCCTAGAGCCGGGTCTGGCTTCTGGTGAATGCTCAGCACTCATTGACTGAATGAAGAATGAATGGAAAGATGGACTGATGGACAGGCTGCCTGCAAGACAGGCTGTGTGACTGACTTGAGATAGTGTCGTCAGGACCTCCTCCACTGGCCTTGGAGCCATTAAGGAGGGAAGGAGAGAAGTGAAGGTAAAGGTGATGCAGGAGGAGAGAGACCTCCTGCATCATCTTTGTCTTCCTTGGACAGCCTGGTGGAGGCTGGGGTTTGCATCTCTCACTGTGTGCATGCTGAACAAATCAAGAGTCATGGTCCCGGGAGCCTGAGCCTCATCCTGTGCTACATGTTTTACATGCATTATATTATTTGGAGCTCACTTTAATCCTAGGAGGGTAGTATTATCCTCATCTACATATAAAACAATGGCCTCACGAGGGGAGGAAAATTTGCCCCAAGGTCACACAGCTTTTTAGTAGAGGAGTTGGGATTTGATGCTAGGTCTTTCTGATTTCCAAGCCATTGACCTTGAAGTTGTACTCTACAAGTGTTTCTCTCCTTAAATTTCTGCCTTTCGTAGAAAGGAAAGAGTCCACTTTTGCTGTGCTTGCATCTTGGAAGGAGTACGGGCTCTGCCCCTAAATCATAGCCTCAATATGAGTGCTGTGCTGGGAATGGGCCATCGGCGTGGTGACGGATCCCCACCGTCCATCACGCCCCCGCAGCACTGTGACATGCAGTGCTGGAATGTAATCAGAGTGATGGTGTCCTGATCTATGGGGATGTTCATCATCTCAGGGCTGGTACCTTGACATATTACGGTAGCTTGCTGTCAATGGGACAGCCCCCTAATGTATTTCCGTAATACATCACCCACTGACGGTGACCAAGGAGGCCTGCTGATGCTAGTCGGCTGGAGCCCTTTCTGTGAGTCTCCCTGAGTTCTCGGCCTCTTAAAAATTCATGTGAGTTTGTGTGTGCCTCGGGAGAGAGCATAAGAGAAGGAGGCAGGAACAGAGACAGAAAGATGAAGAGAAGATGAGAATAAAGAGACAGAAAGACAAGGAGGAAAAGAGAAAAGGAAGAGATGGGGAAAGAAAGAGAAGAGAGAAAGAAAGATTGGCAAGAAAACGAATGGGAAGAGAAAAGAGGTGTGGGGGGAAGACAAAGATGGCAGAGAAGAAAGAGTGAAAAACAGGAGGAAGAAAAGGTTCAAGGGAGAAGGAGGAAAGGAACCAGAAGAATCAAGGCTAAGGTGCTATGTAAACAGAGAGCAGCAGGAGAGAGTAGGAAAGCACCCAGCTCTGGAGTGAAGCGCAGCTGTTGGAGATTTGGATCCTTTTATTTAGCCTTAGTGGAGGCCTGACTCTCCTGGGGGCTAGAAGAGCTGTGGGAGGAGGTGGGGTTGCCTGAAGGGAATGGGGCCAGGATATGAAAATTCTTTCTCCCTCCACAGAGAGCAAAGAGGTTTTTGTGGTCAGCCACGACCTTTCTTATTCTGCCTCCATTGTTGCAGAGGTCACCTGGGTGGGAAGAGTCTCAAAACTGCCTCTTCACCCCCTCACCCATCATGTCCACCTGAGCTCTGAACATCTTTGCTCAGACTGCCCAACAGCACCACAAGCTCAGAGACCCCTAACTGTGGTTATTCATTCTACCCCGGGTCTCCCTTCTGGCTTCCCCATTGCAATGAAAGGTGTTGCCAGTCTCTAGGGCCCTGGTTCACAGGGGCATCTTGTCTCGTTATTGTCTCCACATTTAGATCTATCAGATTTATAGAGCAACTTAGCTTCTTTGGGCTTCTTACCAACTTCTCTTTGCCTCACCCATTATCTAGACCCTCTAAAAGCAGAGTCTGGAAGCTGACTCAGCAAGCAAGAACCATTTCCTCTTAGAAGCCGAGGATGGATTGTACACTAGTGATTTTATTTCTGATTACATGTGAATCACTTTCCCCCTGGCCCATGAGTACTACAACTGGGAATCAAGGTGAAGATCTGACAAGAAAATAGGTAGCAAACCGCGTAGTCAAGAAGGTTCAAAAGAGACAGTTTCAAAAGAAAAGTGGGGACTGGGCAATTGGCTCAAGAATGAAACTGTGAATGGAGGTGTGAACCGCTTCCATGTGGAGCCTGGCACATGCTCTGGGGTGGCTGCTGCTGCTGGTGGTGGTGCTAAAAGGGCTCTCAGGCCCTTGCAAGGTCAAGGCTGAACTCCTTGCCTTGGCATTCAGGGCCCCTGACAACCTGGCCTGTACCTTCCATTCCCGTCCTATCTCTCATTGCTCCCCCTATACTGACACTCCATTTACTGCAGCCAGCTTCCCCTGCTGCCTCTCACTAGTGCTTAGGCTTTACTAGGGTGCTCTGTCTCCCCATTGCTTCCTGTCTACATTCTACGCCATTTCAAGGCTTCACTTAAGTTTCTCCTCTGCGGAGCCCTCTCTCCTCTTGTCATGCTGATTATGTCTCTCACTGACTTGGCCACAGCATGTTGCATCTCCCCAAGGAGACTCTAAGCTCTCTGAGGGCAGGGGTCATGTATTCTATTTCTCTGTAACCCTCACTGTAGGGCTAGAATAAAGCCCTTCCGAATAAACAAATGTAAACTAGCAGTAGTGTGAGTCCTGAAAGGAAAGAGGGACCAAGATGAGGCCTTATGGTGAGGCACAGTGGCCCTGGCCAGGCTCCTGAGCAAACTCCTCTTTAT
This sequence comes from Papio anubis, assembly GCF_008728515.1. Taxonomy (NCBI): domain Eukaryota; kingdom Metazoa; phylum Chordata; class Mammalia; order Primates; family Cercopithecidae; genus Papio; species Papio anubis. The sequence continues at coordinate 119,484,783 of NC_044982.1, read as the reverse complement.
CGCTCCAGACCTGAGTTTCCTCATGCATGAATTGAAAGGATTGATGAGATCTATGACCTGGACTTAAAAAGAAAAGAAAACAAAAAACAAAAAAATACCCTTAAGCCTCTTAGCTCCAGATAATTGTAGATTCACATGCAATTGTAGGAAATAATACAGAGAGATCCCATGTACCCTTTACCTATTTTTTCTCCAATGGTATCATCTTGCAGAACTACAGTATAACAACTATGATATTGCTATCAATACAGTCAAGATACAGGCCAGGAGTGGTGGTAGGTCATGCCTGTAATCCCAGCACTTTGGGAGGCCAAGATGGGCAGAGGAATCACTTGGGTCAGGAGTTTGAGACCAGCCTGGCCAACATGGTGAAACCCCCATCTCCACTAAAAAATACAAAACTTAGCTAAGCATGGTGGTGCACACCTGTGGTCCCAGCTACTAGGGAGGCTGAGGCAGGAGAATTGCTTGAACCCAGGAGGTGGAGGTTGCAGTGAACCAAGATCACTCCACCACACTCCAGCCTGGGTGACATAGTGAGACTCCATGTGAAAAAAACAAAACAAAACAAAAAAAACAGTCAAGATACAAAATGTGTCCATCACCATGAAGATCACTTATCTTGCCCTGTTGTAAACACCTCTATGTTTCCCTCACCCTCCACCCCATCCCTGACCCCTAGAAACCATGAATCTGTTCTCTACTTGAAGTATTTTGCTATTTCAAGAATGCTATATAAGTGGAATCACACAGTATAGAACCTCTGTGATTGCCTTCTTTCACTCAGCATAATTCTCTAGGGATTCATTCAAGTTGTTGCGTGTATCAGTACTTCATTCCTTTTTATTGCTACATAGTATTTCATAGTGTGGATGTACAATTGTTTGTTTAACTGTTCACCACTGATGGACCTCTGGGCTGTTTCTAGTTTTGGTGAATACAGATAGAGCTACTGTAAACATTTGTGCACAGACTTTTGCGTGAATGTGTCTTCATTTCTTTGGGATAAATGCCCAGGAGTGCAATTGCTGGAGCATGTGGTAGATGTATATTTCCTTTTTAAAGAAACTGCCAAATTGTTTACCATAGTGGCTCTACCATTTTACACTCCCACCAGCAACGTATGAGTTGTCCGGTTCCTCTGCAGCCTCACCAGCATTTGTTGTTGTCACTACTCTTTATTTTAGCCATTCTGATAGGTGTGTAGTGATATTTCATTATGATTTTAATTTTCATTACCCTGATGGTTAATGGTGTTGAACATCTTTTCATGTGCTTACTTGTGATCTATATATGCTCTTTGGCGAAATGCTTCTTCATTCATTTTGTTCATTTTTAAATTGCATTATTTGTCTTCTATTGCTGACTTGTGAGAGTTCTTTATATGTTTTAGATACTAATCCTTTGTTGAATATGTGGTTAGCAAATATTTTCTCCCATTTGGTAACTTATCTTTTCATTCTTCTAACAGGGAAGATTTTTTTTTTCCCTTGGAAAAGAAAACATAAATTTGTTTGAAGTTCAATTTATCAATTTTCTTTTTATGGATTACGCTTTGGGTGTTGAGTCTAACTGTTTGCCTAGTCTTAGATCCCAAACATTTTATTTTATTTTTTTCTAAAAGCTTTAGAGTTTTGCATTTTCCATTTTGAATTCATTTTTACATAATTATCAAGCATGAGTCTTAGGTCGAGGTTTTTGGTTTTTTTTGGCTCTGAATGCTGTACAACTGCTCCAGCACCATTTGTTGAAAAAACTATCCATACTCCATTGAATTGTTCTCATACAAAAATTGATCGGCCTTATTCATATGGGTCTATTCCTGGTTTCTCTCTTCTGTTCTATTGATTTATGTGTCGATTACTCTGCCATTACTACACAGTCCTTATTAGAGTGGCTATATGAATCTTGAAATCTGGTAGACTGATGTCTTGCACTTTATACTTCCTTTTTGAAATTGTTTTTAGCTATTTTAGTTCTTTGCCTTTCCATGTACATTTTAGAATACTCTTGTTCATTTATACAAAAAATCTTGCTGGGATTTTGATAACAATTGTGCTAAACTGTATATCATTTTGGAAAAAATGACATTTTTACTATGTTGAGTTTTCCTATCCAAAAACCCAGTATGTCTCTCCATCTATTTAGGCCTTTGAATTCTTTCATTAGCTATTGTACAGTCTTCAGCATACAACTCCTATATGTATATGTTATTGGATTTATGTCCAAAGTATTTCTTTCTTTAGACAATTATAAATGATATTGTATTTTTTATGTTGGCTTTCATGTGTTCATTGCTAGTATATAGAAATACAACTGACTTTTATGTATTTGTCTTTTATCCTTGTGATAGAACATCACTGGTTAGTTCTAGGAGGTTGTTTGCTTGTATTTTGTATTTTTGTAGCAGCCTTGAAATTTTCTTTGTAGACAGTCATGCTATACCTGCACATAGAGACAGTTTTTATTTTCTGATTTGTATGCCTTTTAGTTCCCTTTCTTGTCTTATTACATTGCTAACACTTCTAGCACTGTGTTGAATAAGAGGGGTGAGAATGGACATCCTTGCCTGCTTTTAGTCTTAGAAGGAAAGCTTTCAGTTGTTCACTGTTAAGTATAATGTTACCTGAAGGTATCTGGTAGATGCTTTTTATCAAGTTGAGAAAGCTAGTCCTCTATTCCTATTCTCTTTCTGAGAATATTTATTGTGAATTGTTGCTGAATGTGAACAAATGCTTTTTTTTTTTTTGCATCAATTGATATGATCATGTGATTTTTCTTATTTCCCCTGTTAATATGGTTGATTACATTAAGTTTCAAATATTGAACCAGTGGGCATCTCTGGAATAAACCCAATTTGGTCATGGTATATTATTTATTTCATATATTGCTGAATTCTATTTGCTAATATTTTGTTAAGGATTTTTGCATCTAAATTCATGAGAGATAATGAACTGCATCTTTGTCTGGTTTTGGTATGAGGGTAATACTAGCTTCATAAAAGAATTGGGAGTGTTCCTTTCTCTTCTATTTTCTGGAATAGATTATGTAGAATTGGTGTCAATTCTTCTTTAAATATCTGGTAGAATTCACCTGTGAAACCATTTGGGCCTGGAGAGTTGTTTTTGTGAATTAAAGAAAAGTCATTCACTTTCCTTGAATAATTATAGGTTGTAGTTATAGTTGTAGGACTATTTTAATGATCTATTTTGCATTAGGTGAATTGTGGCAGTTTGTGATTTTTAAGGATTTAGTTCATTTCATCTAAGTTGTCAAATTTATGTGTGTAGATTTGTTGTAGTATTCTCTTATTAGGTTTCTGGGTGTCTGCAGGGTCTGTAATTGTATCACCTGCTTTTTTTCTGATATTGATAATTTGTGTCTTCTCTCTTTTTTTTTTATTTGTGAACTTTTTTTCTAGAAATTAGCCAATTGTGTTGATTTTTTCAAAGAACCAAATGTTTATTTTGTGGATTTCACGATTGTTTTCCTGTTTTCAATGTCATCAGTTTTGCTCTTATTTTTATTATTGTCTTTCTTCTACTTGCTTTGATTTTATTTTACTCATCCTTTTTGAGACTCTTAGGTGGGAGCTTAGATTATTGACTTCAGACTTTTCCTTTTGTTGTAATGTATGTACTTAGTGTTATAAATTTTCTCCTCATCATTTTAGCTGTGTCCCACAGATTTTTATATGTTCTATTTTCATTTTAATTCAGCCCTATGTATTTTTAAAGCTTCTCTTTGATCTGTGGATTATTTGAAAGCATGTTTTTTAGTTTCCAAGTGTTTGGAAATTTTTCTGTTATCTTTCTGTCAGTGATTTCTAGTTTGATTCCATTTTGGTTGGTGAAAATACTCGGTGTGACTTCTATTGTGATACATTTGAGAGTTGTTTTATGGCCTATGATACAGTCTATCTTGATTTATATTCTGTGGGCACTTGAAAACAATGTGTATTCTGCTGTTATTGGGTGAGGGGTTCTAGAAATGTTGATGAGAATCCACTGTTAATGGTGATGACTTCTTCTATATCCTTGCTGGTTTTCTGTCTGGCCATTCTGTAAATTGTTGACAGAGGGATAGTTAAGTCTCAGATTTTATTGATAATTTCTGTTTCACATATTTTGTATCTTTTTATTTGGTGAATTCACATTTAGTATTGTTAGGTCTTGGTAGATTGACTTTTTTTTTTTTTTTTTTTTTTTTGAGAAGAAATTTCACTCTGTCGCTCAGGCTGGAGTGCAATGACACAATCTCGGCTCACTGCAACCTCTGCCTCCCAGGTTCAAGCGATTCTCCTGCCTCAGCCTCCTGAGTAGCTGGGATTACAGGCACCCGCCACCATGCTCGGCTAATTTTTGTATTTTTAGTAGAGATGGGGTTTTACCATGTTGGTCAGACTGGTCTTGAACTCCTGACCTCGTGATCCACCCACCTTGGCCTCCCAAAGTGCTTGGCCTCCCAAAGTGCTGGGATTACAGACCTGAGCCACCATGCCCAGCTGCAATTAATGCTTTGACACAACAGTTCTATGTGCAAACTTAATTTTTTAGATGTTTTAAATGCTAGCCATGTCCACTATTCTTTTTATTTTTTGAGGTGGAGTCTTGCTCTGTAGCCCAGGCTGGAGTGCAGTGGTATAATCTTGGCTCACTGCAACCTCTGCCTCTTGGGTTCAAGCAATTCTCCTGCCTCAGCCTCCCAAGTATCTAGGATTACAGGCATGTGCCACCCATGCCTGGCTAATTTTTGTGTTTTTAGTAGAGACAGGGTTTTGTCATGTTGGCCAGTCTGGTCTCGAACTTCTGACCTCAGGTGATCCGCTGTCCAAAGTATTGGGATTACAGGCGTGAGCCATTGCGCCCGGCCAATGATTGTATCATTACATGATGTCTGTCTCTGTCTCTGGTGGGTTTTATTTACTCCAAAGTCTACTTTATCTGATTATTGATATAGCCACTCTTGCTTGCTTTTGAATATATATATGTATATATATATATATTTCATTTGTTAAAAAACTGTCAGCTTGCTTTTGTCATTGTATTAGTTTGTTCTCCCACTGCTATAAAGAAATACCTGAGACTGGGTAATTTATAAAGAAAAGAGGTTTAATTGACTCACGGTTCCACAGGCTCTACAGGAAGCATGGCATCATCTGCTTCTGGGGAGGCCTCAGGGAGCTTTTACTCATGGTGGAAGGCAAAGTGGGAGCAGGCGTCTTACATGGGAAGAGCAAGACCAAGCTGGGGCAAGGGAGGTGCTACACACTTTTAAACAACCAGATCTTGTGCGAGCTCTGTCATAAGAACAGCACCAAAGGGATGGTGCTAAACCATTCATGAAGAATCCACCCCCATGATCCAATCACTTCCCACCAGGCCCCACCTCCAACAATGGGGATTACAATCGAACATGAAATTTGGGTGGGGACACAGATCTGAACTATATCAGTCATTATATCTGAAGTGAGTGTGTTGCAGCAGTGTTTAGTTGGGTCATACTTTGTAATCTATTCTGCCAGTCTCTGTCTTCTAATTGGTATATTTAAACTATTTACATTTAATTTGACTACTGATATGTCAGAGTTTCAGTTGATATTTTATTTTTTGTTTCTTGTTTGTTTTCTGCTTCTGTTTGTTATTTTGCCTTCCTATGAGTTACTTGAACATTTTTGAGGATTTTATTTTGATTTTTCTACAGTGTTCTTAAGCATATCTATTTGTATAGGATTTTAGTGGTTATTCTAGGTATTATATTATATATTCATAACTTTTTACAGTCTACTGGTATGATCAGCTTACCATCCAGATGAAGTGTGGAAAACTTCATATCCCTTTATATCTCTTATCCATTCAAAACCACATTGGACAGTGTTATACCTGTTGCTTCAACCATCAAACATAAATTATAAAACTAAATAACAAAAGGAAAGTCTATTGTTTTCACTCATATTTGTGCTTGATGTGTTCTTTATTTCATCCTGATATTCCAAGTTTTCTTCTTCAATAGTTTCCTTTCTGTTCAGAGAAATTTCTTTAGTTATTCTTTTAGGGTAGGTGTGTTGTAAACAAATTTTCTCAGTTTTCTTTATCTGTGAACATCTTGATTTCTGTGAATATCCTTCATTTTCGAAGGACAGTTTTGCTGAGTGTAGGATTCTGGATTGACACTTCTTTTCCCCCAGCACTTGAAAAATATTGTGCTGTTTCTTCTGGCTTTTATGGTTTCTGATGAGAAATCCACTGTCATTTAGTTTTTCTTCTATTAGTAAGGTGTCATTTTTCTCTGAATGCTTTCAAGATTTTTTCCTTGTCCTTAGTTTCCAAAAGTCTTGTCATAGATTTCATTGGCTTTATCCTGTTTGAGGTTCTCTAAAATTTAGGAAATTTTCAGCCATTATTTCTTCTAGTACTTTGTCAGTCCTGCTCTCACTTCTCCTTCTGGAATTCTGATGACAGAAATTCAAATATATTTTGCTATAGTCTCACAGGTCTCTGAAAATGTGTGTGTGTGTGTGTGTGCGTGTGTGTGTGTGTGTGTGTATTTTCTCTTCGATTTTCTGATTGGGTGATTTCTATTATTCTATCTTCCAGTTCACGGATTCTTTCCTCTCTTCCCTCCATTCTGCTGTTGAGCCCAATCACTGAGTTTTTAATTTTGGTTATTATACTTTTTAATTCTAACATTTCTATTGGTTTCATGTTTATATCTTTTATTTCTTGACTGAGGCTTTCTATTTTGTCATTCGTTTCAAGCATGTTCATAATTGTTATTGAAGCATTTTTTACGATGACTGCTTTAAATTCTTTGTGAGATAACTTTCAATCTCTGTCATTTCAGTGTTGAAATCTATTGTGTTTTTTCATTCAGTTTGAGATCTTCCTTCTTGATATGATGAGTGATTTTTAAATTTACATCTGGATATTTTTCATTACATTATGAGACTCTGAGTCTTATCTTAAACCATCTGGTTTAGCTGGTTTTTTTTTTTTTTTTTTTTTTTTAACATTGCTTTAGCTGGGTGGGGATTGAACAGCGGGGAGACTACTGCTTTGTCCCTGCAAGGTGTAGGAGTCCAGGTTCTCCACACAGTCCTCATTGATATGTGAAAAGGGATTCGTCATTGTGCTGGGTAGGAATGGGAGCTCCAGCAGCCTCCACTGATAATGAGGTGTGGGTGACCTTGTTACTGCTGAGCCATGGTAAAAATCTTGACTCTTCACTAGGCCTCCCCTAACACCACCTCAGTGGGATGGAATGCCTCCTTACTGCCAAGTGGGATAGAAGTCAGGCTCCCCACTTGACCTTCGCTGGCATGGGAGACGGTGGGGCCATGATGTTTTTCTAGAGTGAAGCAGTTATCACTTGAATGTTTTCTGTCTCACTAGGCTGCCCCTTTACTTGTCCTTTGGCTAGAGAGAGTAGGCTTTATTTGGAACTTTTCTTATCTGCACCAGTTGGAGTTTCTAGGGTGTTGGCTTCTTTAGCTCTAAGTCTAGGATGTGTCATGCACAAAGAAAATCCAAAGAACTCATCATTATGCAGTTCTTTGAGTCTTAAGGTCCCTAGCCTACCTGCTTTCTATCCACCTTGCAAGAGTCTTCTTATATTTATTTTGAATATAATATCGAGGGCTTCTAGTTGTACATAGGAGAAGGAATAGAGAAAAGAACATCTACTCCATCTTGCTGGAAGCAGAAGTAGATCTGGCCTTTACTTTTAATCTGCTGAGCAGTTCAACAAATCTTGTAAGTGGAAGCCCAAAATTTTAGCTAGAAAAATGTTGTTCCAGTTGAAGTGGTAGTGTGGACTGAAGCCCTGACCACTAGTCTTCTACCCCCAGTAGCCCTCTGAAGTACTTCTCAGAGGTCCTGGGGTTCCACAGAGAATGCAGGTTGAAAACCAGAGCGTTAATTGACCTTTTCCTTTCCTACAATGTGGGACACAGCCATGAAGAGAGACTGGATGAGGACCTGGGCATGGGGGTCAATTCGGACCAGCAGGAAATGTCTGGCTACTTCCCAAGTGGACCCCTTTTGCCCACAAGAGTCATCTGCTCTTTTATTTATTTATTTAGAGACAGAGGCTAATTTTTGTATTTTTAGTAGAGACGGGGTTTTGCCATATTGGCCAGACTGGTCTTGAACTCCTGACTTCAAGTGATCCACCTGCCTTGGCCTCCCAAAGTGCTGGGATCTCAGGTGTGCGCCACCGAGCCTGGCCTCATCTGCTTTTTAGCATGCACTGAATTGGCTTCCTTCTCTTCCCTTTCTCACGTCCACACTCCCTGACTGACGCGTCCCGCGGTTACCTCTCAAACGAACTACTTTCCCTCAAATCCTTGTCTCAGGGTCTACTTCTGGGGGGAGCCAAACTTAGAAGCATACAGATTTAATCAATGTAATCAGTGCTGTGTGTGAGAATGATGGTGGTGAGCTGACTTGGAAATGACAAATAAGACCAATCTGTCTCCATGGCACCATTCTCTGAGTGTATTTCTTGTCATCATTTCAGACCCAACTGTGTTGCTACCGGCACCGGCAGTGCCCTGGGACCCAGGCCTGCTGTGCAGAGCAGTGTCCTCCCACCCCTACGGCCTGCCTCTGAGATCACGCTGGTTACAACAGACAGTGGAACCGTGGCTCGGAGATATTTGCCAAGGAGGCTTTCATGTTTTCGTTGTTTTGGTTTACTCTGAAAGTACCTGTTCTCAAAGCTGTGATTGAAGAGAAGTTTTCCAGTGCTGTGGGCTGCTTTTCTGTCTTGGATCTTGACCCCTGGCTCCCTGCTGGGGTTTATCTTTGCTGTTGGAGGGCTCACAGGGACACCCTGCAACCAGGAATCCCCACTGCCCTGCTCTGAGGCTGAAGCAGGAAAATGAGGGACCCCAGGCTTGCCTGGTCCTGGAGATTGTCCGACTGCACTCGGCAGAGCTCCTCCCAAGTTCAGCTTGTTCATTCAGCCTTTGCTCTTTTGTACCGTAGGTGAGGAGCAGGCAGATTCCTGAGTCTGCTGAGATTTCCTCCCTGCTCTTAATCCCAAAGAGTGGCTCTTGTGGTGGAATCTCAGGCTCTGGGAGCAAGCTGTCCTACAAGAGGTGACTTCAGAGAATCTTCATGTCTGATCAATAAATAAACAAACAGACTTTGTTAGGGAGAGATTTAGGAAGGAACTGTTGAAATAGAAAAAGTGTTCTGACTATGAGATCTGCAGGCATCACAGAGGTAAGATAGAAAGAAGCTTTTCTTGTGTAAAAAGGGAGTAAACCAGGCTAGAAAGAACAGGCATGGGGAAGGGAGGTGAAAGGGGGTGACCCTGGGACAGTAGATGGGAGAATGTTTTACCCTGAGGCTAGCCTGTCTCTGGAAGGGCATTAGGATGGGTGGCCTGCTGGCTCATGCTGAGGGTAGGTAAAAATTCAGGGGCCTAGGTGAAGGAGAGAAACTTAACCCAGGTTTGGTTAACGTGCCTTTTGTTCCAGTTAATCAGTGGGAGCAAAACAGTTAACGATTTATGAGACAAAGAAGGGGAATTTAATGGCTCCGAGTCTGGTCTTGTCATGGGTAAGCAAGGGGGCACCTGAGAGTCCTATTCAAGTTATAAAGAAAGGATGCTTCATTGCAGTAAGCCTTTCCCTGGAACACAAAGGTGTGGAAGGATTTCTTTAACCATCATTATTTTCCGGAATCACAGAGCTCAGATAAAATTCAGCATTGTCCGTCCCATCTTGGGACTTGAGTTGCAGCCTGCAGGCAATAGACTAGACCCAGCATTTCTCCATGAGGACGAGATCCCCGTGGGAGCTGCTCTTACCTGGAGAGAAGCTTCCTCCCTGGGTGTGGGCCAGGGCTCCAGGGGCTTTTCAGGCCATGGCAGTGTTGTTGGGCGCTGCTCATAGCTCAGAGCTGAGCTTCCCTCCTCCCACCCTCCTACCCTCCCAGCTCCCGGCCGCCCCCTTCTCCGCCTGCCACACAGCTGTTTTGCCAACATCATTGCCTGATTATCTTTCAAGTGGCTTCTCAGAGCAGATGTTCCCGGCTCCTTCCTGCCTCGAAAACAAACAGGCGCTGTCTCTCCTGGGGAAAATCCCTCTGCTGCCACAGCCTCTTCTTGAGAGGTTTGGGGATGTCTGTGAAATCTCTCTTGGCTGCTCTTTGCCAGGAATTTGGCTCTGGATGGATGGCAGGGACTCCTCAGGCCTTTCAAGGTGTGTGTGGCCCCTCGAGGGGCATTGGGAGCGGGGAAGCACACTTTTAACAGAATCAAATTCCAGTCTGAGTGAAGCAGGGTGGTATTTCCTTCCGTCACTGTCTCCGTCTTATTTAACCTTTTGAAAAACACCATCTTTGATTCTGAAAGACCCTCTCGGGGGGTTGTCCTTAGTTGGGAATCCCTGTTTGTTTCTGATAGCCCCACCGACAAGATGTTGTCAGGCTTGCTTTTTGAGGTTTGTATTATGAAAGCAATAGGTTTTTGGTTTCCATTTTATGAACATGAAAGTCTAGTATAAAGTTGAATGTGTCTTTTAAAATATGCTCATCTCATCTCCTTACCCACAGTGACAATCAGGGCTCTTCATGGCCCCCAGGCAGCTGCTTACAGGGTGGGCAGGATAATCTGGGTCACACCTGAAAGGCCCTCTTGCCTCTCCAACCTGCTGTGTGCAAAAAATTGCGCCCTTAGCAATTCACTTTTTGGAGGGAAGGCTTGAATGCACAGGTAATACATACTGGCCACAGCCTGCAAACTACTCTGGCAGAGGAGGAGAGAGACACAGGCTGGGGCATGACTGGGGAGGGAGATGGGGCATTGGGAAGACTGCAGCAGTGAGATCTCTGTGGAGGAGAGGGTCACCTGAGGATGCTGAGCTGGGAGGTAGGAAGGCAGGAAAAGGAAGCCCTCCTTGTGTGTGCAGAGGAATGCTGATTGCCAGCATTCCTGCTCGCTTTGGCCCGCCCGAGAACTCTGGGAGCTGGTAGCAGACAGAATAAAATCACATGTGAAATATGTTTGAGGGTCTGTTCCCAAGTTTTCCACTGATTTGGGATGACGTCCTTGCTTCTGTCCATTCTGGAATCCCCAACCCCTCCCTGACTTTGTTGCCAGAGTGTCCTCCTCTGTCGCACTCAGTCCTGTCTTACTCCTCTCTGACTCATCCCAGCATTCCCCTGGAAGCGTGCACGTGGCCGCATCTCTTGGTTCCTGTGCTCATTGTGCTTAGCAGATAGACTCTGTTGATCACCTAGTCCTGATTTGCCCCTACTCTGTTAGCCTCTGAGGTACCACCCTCTCCTGATTTCCGTCTTACTTCTCTGCCTATTTCCTCTCTTTCTCCTTTGCTGGTTTTTCCTCCCTGATCTGCAAATATACAGATTTCTCAGTGATAGGGCCCCTGCCCTCCTCTAATCTTTTCTTAGACCAGTGTTCTACACATGTCAGATAGCATCCAGACACCCTGGGGTGATTGCCAAACATATAGACTCCTTAGCCCCATCTCTAGACATCGTTTTCGGGGAGCCTGGGGGCCCAGAAATTTGCATGTTCAGCAAGCACCCCAAAGATTCCAAGAAAGTTCTGCAGTCTGCACTGCACTGCCGCATGATTAAGACCAGTCCCAAGGCATTGCCGAGTATTTACCTGCTGACAACTCCCCATTTCACATCTCCAGCTCCAGGCTTGTATCTCCAAATCTACTTTACATCTCCATTTAGATACCACCCAAGTATCCGAACCTGAGCATCTCCAGAAGGAAATCCTTGATTTTCCTCCCCAAACCATTTTTCCTTGGTCCAATCCCTGGAAATGAAGGCACCAACCCCCAGCAGATCCTCCAGACTTCCCATTCTGCCAGTCCTTTGTCCAAAACATTAACAAATCCTGCCAGCCATGTTCATCTTCAGAACACTTTTCTAACTGGCTGCATTTCCTTCCTCTGGTACCACTGCCACTCTACTCCAAGCCACCTTTATCACTGCCCAAATGTCTGCAGTGGGTGCCTAAATGGTCTCCTGCCCTAACTCATTCTTCTGCACCAGCCAAGGAGGAAGTATGAAACACACAGCAGCCCCTGTTTCTCCCTTTAGTGGCTACTCATCGTACTTAGAATGAACTTCCCAGGCCCTGTGCTATCTGGCCGCTACCCACCTCTGCCCTTCGTCTGTTGTCACTCTGTTTCTTGCTTCTTGGGCTCTGCTCATGTTGAACTTCTTTCTGTTCCCTGAATGGGCCAAACACTTTCCTGCCTCGGGGCTTCTGTACATGCTGTTCCTTCTGCCCAGAATGCTCTTCCCTGATTCTTTAAGTGTCTTTGGCTCCTTCTTATCCTTTAAGTTGGAGTTTCCTGACTTCCTTGTTATCCTATTATTTCTTCCATCCTATCATTTGTGATCATGGCAATCTGTTTGTTCTTCCATAGACACTCATAATTTTTAACTATACATGTGTTAATAATTACTTATGTCTTTTTGTTCCTTTTATAAGACAGTGTGTTCTATGAGGGCAGGGACTATCCTGTTTTCCTTACCTAGTGCAGAGTAGCACTTGACAAACATTTATTGAATGAATGAAGTGAATTTCATTTCATCCAGTTATGTACCATTTGGCTCCAACCCTGTTATCCTATTGCATTCTATTCTGTTCAGACCTGTTCATATCTGTTCTGGCCTGTTCTGGTCTGTTGAATCCTATTCTATTCTGCTGCATCCTGTTCTAGTCTGTTCTGTCCTGTTCCATTCTGTTCTGACCTGGTCTAGTCTACTCTGTCCTGTTTTATTCTGTCCCATCTTGTTCTATTCTGTTCCAACCTGTTCCAGTCTAGTTCAATCCGCTTTGTCTGTTCTATGCTCTCCTATTCTGTTCCATTCTAGTTTGCTTTATTCATCCTACTTCTTTCTATCTGTACCATACTATTCTTCTTGCTTCTATTGCATCACATCCAGCCCCAATTCACACCATTTGCTTGATTCTCATTGACTTCATCTCATTTAGTCCCTCTCCAGCATATTTCACCCCGGCACTTTCACTTTCTTCAAGCTTTTTGGAATACCTGCTTTGTGCCCAGTCTCCTTAGAGGGATCCATGAGATTATGAGAGAAGGAAACATCATCTTGGGCCTGAGATGACCCCTCCAAATGGTGAGCAAATGGCAAGAGGGGAGAGATTGACATCGGGGTCTTCGCTGACCTGTGATGGGGCGTGCTTGGTTAGGATGAGAAGGCAATGGCATGAGAGGAAGCAGGGAATGGGCCCTGGAGTGTGGGTGATGCACCAAGGACTTCAGCATGGGAAATTTAAGCAGGAGGCTGGGGCTAGGGCAGGCAGAGAGTACGAAGTAATGGGAGATTGAAGTGCAAAGGTAGGCTTTTCTCTTTCTGTGGTTGACTTGATGCTTTGATGTTTTCAAAGAAGGACACTTCCATGGTTTGGAAATGACTGATGGGACACCATCTAGTCTGCTGCCATCAGGACATCAGGAGAGGCAGTGTTGTCCAGTGGAATGGGAATTCGTGTGCAGACTGCTTAGTCTTTTTGAGCCGCGGTTCCCACATCCGTAAAATGGTCATAATAACACCTACCTTGAGTTTTGTGAAGATAAATAGCTTAGACTCCAGTGCAGAGGGTTGACAAGCATTCAACCCAGCGCCTGACCTATTATAGGTGCCCACACAATGTTCACCCTCTTCTACCTTGCCACTGATCACTCTAGTCCACTCTGATGTTACTAGGTTAGCTCTGAACCTCAGTTCTCCCTATTGTGAAATGGAGACAGTGTGAAGCAAGCAGGAAGTATTAGAGAGGCTCTGTAGAATTGTGGTTTTGAGCTTGAAGGGCCTGGATGCCTGACAAATATTTGTTGATTGAATGATTGATTATAGCTCCCTACACCCACCATAATACTTTGCGTGGAGGTGGCAGCACACAGCAGATACCTAATAAATAACCATGGACTTGTAACAAATATAAAAAGAACCTGAAAGAGTAGAAGGTGGGTGACACCCTTTCCAAAGCAGACCAGACAGGTAGATGCTGGGACTGAGCTGATGAAATTTGCACCAAACCTCCAAATATATTCAGAATCAGGGAATTAGGAGACAACGGAGGAGGCTGCCAAAAAGAATTTATCTTGGAAGTGGAGCTTGGGGAATAGCACTAATATTTTCGGAAATTGAAACTCCAACCATGAAATTGCCTATCATTTATCATACATGGTCTCTCAAAGGGGAAACGGGAAAGCATTTAGTCTTATTGCTTTTTAAACACATGATTGCTGAGCATAGCCATCCAGGCTGAGGTTTTAAGAGACAATGTGTCTGAAAGAGTCTGGCCAGCAAGTCCCTCCAATCTAATGCAAGGCTGCTCTCTGCAGACTCTCCTATGTCAAGCACCCTGAACCACGCGTGGAGAGGGTGCAACCCAGGCCAGGCTTGGGTGACTGGGTGTGGTGCCAATTCTAGCTTTCATAGAAAACTCCAAGTCTGAATTTTCCCCCAGCTCCTTCTTGATGCCCAATAGCTATCTTATTATTAAAATCATTTGCACTTTTATTTTCAAACTTCTTTGGAAAGGGTCCCACTGATGGCTTCCATTTCCACCTCTATATTGTTGCTTATCAAATTTCTCTCTCTTTCCTAGACCTACTGGGGATTTTAGGCCTCCACGTGCAACTACCACCAAGGTCTTTTCACCTGAAATACCCATAGGTTCATCAAATGCAGCATATTTGAACTGTAGACAACATCCTCTCAAGTTTCCTGGCTTGGCAAAGGACATCGCTGTTGCCCTGAGAGCTGGAACAGATTCTGAGGCACAGAGTGACAATCGCCCACGTGTGTCAGCAGTTTGAAGGTGGCATTCTGCTATCACATGGTTCATCATAATTGATCTCCCAGCAAGGGGCAGGTTGAGAATATCCACTAGTGGATCTGAGGTCAGCGAATAGGAAAGGAGGCTGGGGGCTTTCTGGAGCAGCTCTTATACAGTGAGCCCAGTGTTTGCACTTGGACTGATGTCTGTTTGAAATTGTAAGGGAGACAGGAGGTGGGCACAGGCTAAAGTCCTCTCAAGCTACCCTTCTGCTCCCGATAACCTTGTAAGGAGAGCAGGGAAGGAACTGTTAAATTGTTATTACTGTCCATAGACGAAGAACCTGAGTTTGCAAGAGACGGTGTAACTTATCCAAAGCCACAAAGCTAGAGGTGGTGTCCATGAGATTCCCACCAGGCCTCCTGATGACCAGCACTGTGTTCTTTCTCCTGAACAGAGAAGTGCCCAGGACAGTGGTCAGCATACTTGACAGTGAGTCAAAAGATGTGAGTTCTCACTCCTGCATGGCCATTAAAAATACCTAGCTACTGCCTGCTCTGCAGTCCTCGGGTGGGCCCTGGGAAATGGGGATGTCTATGAAGCAGCACCCCGTGGGGCTTTACGCTCTCACCTCTGGCTACAGTGACCATCTCTGTGCTGATGACATCCAGACCCTCATCTTTAGCCCCATCTGTAGGACACCTCTCTTGGGAAACCCTACAGGCACCACTAAGTGAATATGTGTTTTGGGAATTCCAAGTTCCCTCCTGGAAATCTTTATCTCGAGACCTCATTTTCCCACCAGAAAGGCTCTCAAGTTAGGTTTCATTGATTTTCTCTCACATTCCTTCCAGAACCACCACCACAAATGGTTATGTCATGAATGTGCCTTTGCAGTCTGTGAGACAACTGTTGATTTTTGCATTGTCCGGCATGCTATCCAGTCCCTCTTGTATAAGGATCATTAAGGCAAATGCCTGCTATAATTGAGTCCTGGCCAGGGTTGGGGTTGGGCTGGACACTGAGATCTCTGGAAACAACAATATTTTTCCTTTTGTTAAACATCCAAACTCAAACATTTCCCTTCATAGCTTGATTACCAGAAAGAGCAGAAAAAATGAAGTGCTCCATCCTAGCCACTGTATTAGCCACATTGTAATATATATTTTTCTTTTTCTTTGTACATGTCAATTTTTTTATTGTGGTAAAATATGCATAGCGTAAAACCTATTTATTTTATTTTATTTTTTTGAGACAGAGTCTCGCTCTGTTGCCAAGCTGGAGTGCAATGGCACGATCTCGGTTCACTGCAACCTCTGCCTCCTGGGTTCAAGGGATTCTCCTGCCTCAACCTCCCAAGTAGCTGGGATTACAGCTGCCTGCCACCACTCCCAGAAAGCTCAGACAAAATGAAGTGCTTCATTCTAGCGATTGTATTAGCCCACATTATAATATATAATTTTTCTTTTTCTTTGTATATGTCTATTTTTTTATTGTGGTAAAATATACATAGCATAAAGCTTTTTTAAAACTATTTTAAGTGTATAGTTCAGCAATGTTAAATGCATTTATATTGCTGTGCAGCGTCACCACCATCCATCTTCAGAACTTTTTTTTATCTTCCCAAACTGAAACTCTATACCTATTAAACAATAATTTCCTATTACCTCCTCCCCTCAGCCCCTGGTAATCACCATTCTGCTTTCTGTCTCTGTGAATTTGACTTCTCTAGGCACCTCTGTACGTGGAACCCTACAGTGTTTGTCCTTTTGTGACTGGCTAATTACACTTAGCATAACATCCTTAAGGTTCACCATGTTGTAGCATGTACCAGAATTCCTTTCCTTTTATTTATTTATTTGAGACACAGTCTCACTCTGTCACCCAGGATGGAGTGCGATGATGTGATCTCAGCTCACTACAACCTCCTGCCTGCCCCGGGCTTGAGCAGTTCTCTCGCCTCAGCCACGTGAGTAGCTGGGATTACAGGCACGCGCCACCACTCTCGGCTAATTTATTTTTTGTAATTTTAGTAGAGATGGGGTTTCAGGAGTTGACCAGGCTGGTCTCGAATTCCTGACTTCAAGTGATCCACCCACCTTGGCCTTCCAAAGTGCTGGGATTACAGGCATGAGCCACCGTGCCTGGCCCCTCCTTTCTTTTAAAAGGCTAAGTAATATTTCATTGTATGTACATACCACATTTTCTTTATCCATTGATCTATCAATAGACATCTGGGTTACTTTCACCTCTTGGCTATTGTGAATAATTCTGCTGGGAATATGGGTGTTCGAATCCCAACGTTGAATTCTTTCAGGTCTATATCTGTACATGGTTTTTAATTTTCTATTTTAACAGCTTTATTGGATATATGCCTATTAATATAAGAAGCAAATATACCTGGCCAGGTGCAGTGGCTCACGCCTGTAATCCCAGCACTTTGGGAGGCCGAGGCGGGTGGATCATGAGGTGAGGAGTTTGAGATCAGCCTGGCCAAGATGGTGAAACCCCATCTCTACTAAAACTATAAAATTTAGTTGGGTGTGGTGGTGGGCGCCTGTAATCCCAGCTACTTGGGAGGCTGAGGCAGAAGAATCGCTTGAACCCAGGAGATGGAGGTTGCAGTGAGCCGAGATCACACACTGCACTCCAGCCTGGGTGACAGAGAAAGACTGTCAAAAAAAAAAAAAAAAAAAAAAAGAAGAAGTAAATATACCTAACGTGTGTTGGGTAACACTGTATGCCCGGCACTGTTCTAGATTCTTTAACTATGTTGTTATTTGATCTTTGTAATAAAGTTGGGCAATGGCTCTTTTTTGGAAGAAGGTGGAATATCAGCTGTAACAAAGCCATTAACTAACTGAGCTGCCTCTACTTGCTTACTCCTGACATATTCCTCAGCCTGAAGCAACATGACTCCACTCCCAGCATCATGGAAACTGTTTTGGCAAAGGTCACCAGTGACCTTCATGTTGCCAAATCCAGCAGAGACCTTTAAGTCTCTTACTTGCTACTGATTTTGAACCTGTTGACCATTCATCCTTCCTGAACTTCTTCACCGGCACCTGGGACACCACCACTCTGTCCTGGTTTCCCCCTGTTTCTTTTTCTCCTCTGTCTCTTCGAAGGGTCCTGTCCCTCTGCAGACCCTCAAACGTGGGCACTTTTAATAGCTCTCCTTGAGTTACTGTTTTTCTCACTTGACAGCGCCTTTCCAGGTGACTCCTGGTCTTCTATGTCACTGTAGTCACTGTCTCTCGAAGCCGATGACTTCCAAGTCTCTACCTCTAGTCTTAGGCTCCACCCTGACCTTCAGTCTCACATATACAGCCTATTGCATTTCTCTCTAGAATGCTCCACAGTTATCTTAGCCTCAACATGTCCCAAGTGGAGCTCATTATGGCACCTCCCCCGACCCACTGCCCAATCTCAGCAAATGACATCACAGACTCGGTTGCCTAAGCCCCCAATCAATTGGCCATCCTCTAGTTTATCATCAGACCTCACCAGTCCCACCTCCTTGCTACTTCTCAGGCGGATCCTTCTTTTCTATTCCTTTTCCTCTTTCCAAATTCAGGTCTCGTCCTCCCTTGCCTGGAGTGTTAGAACCAGCTGTGGACTGGTCCCCCTTTCTCTAGTCTTGCCCTATTCAAATACATCTTCCACAGCTGCCAGATGGATTAATCTCAAACACAGGGCTGACCATGTCCCTCTATACTTAAAACTCCCTATGTCTTCCTGGCCCCTGTAGGATACAATCTGAGCTCTGAGAATGGCATTTACCCCTTCTCCTGCTGCATCATCGCCATTGCATGGTTCATCCTTCCTGTGAACGTGCACTGTGTTTCTACCATGCATCAGCAATGATGGGCAGGGTGCTGGAACTGGAACTGGGTGCAGTGATGAGAAATCAGACATGCTCTGGCCTCACAGCCGGAGAGGAGAGAGATAGTCACCCAAAAAATGTAGCGTCACTCAGTCTGGTCCGTTGCATAACGAAAAAGAACCTGTTGACAGAGAAGCATAGAAGAGGTAGGACTCGGGGGCGGGGGTAGAGCTCCAAGGAGAGGGAAAGGCCAGTGCCTGATCTTTCCTGGTGGTTCTGTACTCTCTCACTCTGCCTTCAGGATCCATCTCTTCTCCCTCTCCATTAATTCAGGCCTTCATGATTTCTCACCAGGATTGCTTTATTGTCCTCCTACGTGGTGGCCCTGCCTTCATCTCTTGACCCACTTCACTCATTGCTGCCAGAATGTCCTTTCTAAAACCCAAATCTTCCAGCCTGAGCAACATAGTGAGACTCCATCTTTACAAAAGATAGAAAAAAATTAGCTGGGCACAGTGGCATGTGCCTGTAGTCCTAGCTGAGGTGGGAGGATTGGGAGGCTGGGGTGGGGGGATTGCTTCAGCCTGGATTGTTGAGGTTGCAGTGAGCTGTGATTGTGACACTGCATTCCAGCTTGGGTGACACAGCGAGACCCTGCCTCAAAAACAAAACAAAACAAAGCAAAAACAGAAAAGCTCACAAATCTGATCTTATTGCTGTTCAGCTGACAACCCTTTGATGACTGCTACAGGAAAATGTCAACTTCTTGGTGTGACCTCTGAGGCCCTTCACAGTTGGGTTTTCTTCTCTCCTACCTGAGCTGCCCTCCCCTCCTCACCTTTCCTCCTCTTAGGCTGCAACTCTGCCCCACTGCTCATGAGTTCCCGAACAGGGCGTGCGTGTGCGTATCTTCACGCCTTGGGCCATGCCACCCTCATCACCGTATTGCTCCTCCTGCCCTCTCTGTTTCCTGCTTACACATCAAGGCCCCTCTCTGTGGAGCTGCCTCCTCTCTCTTAAGAAGGATGCATGGATCTGGGAGGATGCAGGATGCATTTCTGTGCCTTTAGGGCTCCTTCTGTGTCCACCTGTGCAGAGCCTGACATGCCACAGTTTGTTGGGCAGCCTCTCTCCCAGCCTTAGCCTCTACAGGGTAAGAAAGGTGTCTGGTTCATCTCTTTAATGCTGGGCCGTGCAAGGGGGTTGGCAAGGAAAAGCTCCTCAGTAGCTGTTTACTGAACACAGGATTCCAAAATCTGAGCCTGACCCAGAAGAGAAGGCATGGCCCCACCTCATGGAATTTTCAGTCTGTCTGGATGGCACTGGTGGAGCAGTCACTCTATTCTCCATTTCTGCCTTGCTAGGTGACTCCAGTTTTATTCAGGGCAGCAACAGGCAGCTCTTAAAAAAATAAACAATAATCCAGAGCTTTGGGAGGCCAAGCAAGAGAATTGCTTGAGACCAGGGATTTGAGACCAGCCTGGGCAACATAACGAGACACTGTCTCCATGAAAAATTTAAAATAATTAGCCAGGTGTGGTGGTGCATGCCTGTAGTCCCAGCTATTGAGAAGGCTGAGGCAGGAGAATAGATCAAGCCCAGGAGTTCAAGACTGCAGTGAGCTATGGTTGTGCCACTGCACTCCAAACTGGGCAACAGAGAGAGATCCCATCTCTAAAATGAACGAACAAATAAACTCTATTTCCCAAATTCTCCTAAAGCCATGGGTGTCCATGTGATGTGGTCTCACCAGTGAGCTATAAGCAGATGTCTCCTGGATAGGGATCCCAGAGAAGTTATTACTATTGTGATGAAAACGGACAAACTCCCCGGCAGGTCCCACTTTGCCCTTTTCCCTTCCCAGTCTTCCTGTCTGGAATGCTGCCCTGTGAGCAGGAGGGAAGAAACCACAACATGGATGGTGGAGCAGGAGGGGAGTAGGCGCTGGGGGCCCTGTGTGGGATGAGAAGTTTCCATTCCATTCAAAAGGTGGTGGAAGCCACTGGAGGGTTTTAAGCAGGAAAGTGGCATGGCCTGATTTCCACTGTACAAAGCTGACCCTGGCTGGCTCGTGGTGAGTGCATTCGGAGGGCAAGAGTGAAGGCAGGGGCCTGGCCTGGGGGGTCCACCCTCCTTCAGCCTAGAGGCACCAGTTTCTGTAGAGATGGCCATTGGCCTGGCCCTTATGGTCCCTTCAGAGCCCAAACATTGCTGGAAACTTTGCCCAGAAATGTGATGCCTGGGGTCACTGAGAACACACCATGCCACCTTTGCCTATCCATTTTGCAGATGAGCAGTATACACCCGGAGAGGCCTAAGGCTGCTTAGCTCTAAAATCATGGCTCACTCACCCAGTGCTTCTAATGTGGGGCCTAATCACTTGTGGTTAGAGAGGGAGCCCCACATTCGGTCAGGAAGGGGTGGGGGCTGCAGGTAGGGGAGGGCATCACTGATGCCCAGGAGAGAGACTTTAGTCCAGCAGTGAGGCAGTGCTGGCCCAGATTGGGATGGCTGTGGGGAGAAGGAGGAATGTGGACAGACTGGGACGTGTGTTGGGGGTGGGATGGTCAGGGACTTGCTGATCGCTTGGGTGTGGGGGATGAGGAGGGGAATTCGAGCTAACTCTGGGATATTTTGCTTAAGTACCTGAGTGGGTGGTGGTGTCGTTGACAGAGGTGGGAAGTCTAGGGAGCAAGGAGGAGGAGCAAGTTTGCAGGAAAAGCTGAGTTTGATTTTAACCATATGTATAATTTTGAGATGGCTCCTAGTCATTCTCCTGCAGTTGAATACACACCCTCGGAGTTCCAAGAGGTGGCCAGGACTGGAGATGGAGGCGTGGAGTCAATGACAGAGACCTGGTATTTGATGCAATTGGATGGGATGAAGTTATCTTGGGACCATTGGGAAAGAAGAAAAGAAAGAGGCCCAGGGATTCACCCTGAGATTATCCTGCACATAGAGGCTGGGACATGGGGCAGAGTTGGCCAAATAGACTGAGAAGTAGACAGGGAGTAGGAAGAACGCCAGAGGAAGGAGCAGTGGAGGCCAAGTACAAAGCATTATAGGAAGTGGGAAGAGCTCCTGAATCAATCACTGCTGAAAGGCCAAGTGAAAGGAAAAGAAAGTGAACTGGACACTTAGGGGTCAGTGGTGACATGATGAAGGCTGAGTCAGCTAAGCCATGGGGACAGAATGCCCACTAAGAAAGTGGAGGCAGGAGGTGCAGACGATTTTTTAAACACTTTTTGCAGTGAAGGGGAGCAGAACATTGAGATGGAAGCTGGAGAGAGAAGTGGAGCCCCATGGAGCTGTTCATTTATCATGGGAGATCCTGGGGCAACCTGCTATGGATGACCTAATGGAGAAAGAGGAGGTGATGTGCAGAAAGAGGAGGTATCTATGGTTCAGATGACAGAAGTGGGATCCAAGACCCACATGGAGGGAATGGCCTTGGGCAGAGCAGTGGCCTTCATCCACAGGAGCAGGCAGGAGGCTGCCAGGTTTCATGATGGGAAGATGACTTTTCTGATTGATGCTATTTCCTGAGCAAAGCATGAGGCAAGCGAGGCTGGGGGTAGTGAGAGGTGTGTGGAGAGGGGAAAGGCTGAGACAGTTGCTCTGGAGAATAGCGAAGTGCAAGACACTGTAGCAGTGCTGTGGAACAACACTAGCGCCCAGTTGAGATTGCAGGCTATGAATTTAGAGGAAGCCAGTTTGTGTTTTCTCTACCTTTATTTTGCTGTGTGGGCGCAGGCATTGAGTAGGTGGGTAGTTGGATTTAACCCAGGTTGAGCATGATTTTTAAGTATGAAGAAGTAAGGGGAGAAAAGGAGATGAAAGATGGATGTGATGGCAGAGGGCTGATGGTGGTGACAGAGGAGGGTGAGGGGTGGGAGGGCTTGGCGAGGCAGAGGGATTGCTTGTCATCTGCAAGGATGACAGGTGGTCGCCCGGTGGGATGCTTGAAGTGGAGATTGTGTGGATGGTGCCGTTTTCATGATGGTACCAAATGTGATGCCCGTGGGAGTAGGTGGGGAGGAGGGTGACAAATGGTTGGACCATTCTGGTAGAGGAAGAGAGAGGCCCCAGTGTTGGGTGGATCTGCAAAGTGGATGTTGAAGTCACTAAAACTGATGGTAGGATGGGGGTGGGGAGGAAGACAGGGCAGATGTGTCAGTTAAGTCTGTGATGAATGTGAGGTGCAACCTGTTGGGGCAGTGGTGAGAGGTAAAGTCTACGGACATGGATTCAGAGAGGATGGCACTTTGACAAGGAAAGGGAGGGCAAATGTTTTGGGAAAGGCAATCCCAGGGTCTGTGGGGGCGTGGGAGAGGAAACGGGGAACTGGTGTGTTGGGGGCAGCCGGGTGTCAGTTAGGGAGAGTTCAAAACAGAGGCTGAGGATACGGGCTGCTTGTCATGACAGGGTCTGAGTCTCCAGCACAGAGAGGGGGTACTATTCCTGGAGGCTGGAGGTCTCAGTTTCTGTGGGAGGCTTAGATTCCTCATCTCTGTGGTTTCAAGTTCCTCAGAAGCAAAATGGTGTCATGGTCACTTTTGAGTGGGTGATAGGATGCTACAGGATGAGGGGTGTGGGCTCAGCCCTGGACTTGCAGGAGCTTTCTGGCTGTGCCTGGGCTGATGGGCGTGGAGTGCCCAGCCAGGCAGACCCACCAGTTGGTAGTGGGAGGCTGATGGCCTTACTTGTGGTGGGAGGCCCCGCCCTCCACGCTGTCCAAGTTTTGCAGGTAAGAGATGAAACACATTTCGAGGGCGATTGAGCACTGGACACCGTGCTGTGGCTTGGCAGGCGCCCTCAGCACAGGTGTGTGGGTAATTGTGTTACATAGGAAGATGCACAAAACCACCAGCCCTGAGCTGGCCTTGGGGGGCAGGAGCAGAGAGGGACTGGGCAGAGGTGGGACAGGGACATTACCTTCTTGCAATGGGAAGACACCTCAGGGCACAAGCCCAGGTTGGCGAGAACATTTGCATTTCTTTAAACAAATGCCAGAGAGATGGGGGAAATTCAGCCTAGAGGCACCAGTTTCCATAGAGACGCCCATTGGCCTGGCCCTTATGGTCCCTTCAGAGCCCAAACATTGCTGGAAACTTTGCCCTGGAATGTGATGCCTGGGGTCGCCGAGAACACACCACGCCACCTTTGCCTGTCCATTCTGTGGCTCAGCAGTACAAACCCGGAGAGGCCTAAGCCTGCTTAGCTCTAAAATAATGGCTCATTCGCCCAGTGCTTCTCATGTGGGGCCTAATCACTTGTGGTTAGAGAGGGAGCCCCACGTTCGGTCAGGAAGGGGTGGGGGCTGCAGGTAGGGGAGGGCATCACTGAGGCCCAGGAGAGAGAAGAGGCTTCCTAGAGGAAGCAGATCTGAGCAGGACCCGGGAGGATGAGCTGCATTTGGGGAGCTCTGAGGATAGGCAGGGCTTTCCTGGGCGAGGGCATAGAGTGGACAAAGGTGTGGCAGTGGAAGAGCCAGCATGTTGCCGGGACAGTGAGGTGTTTGCTGAGTCTGTTTTCAGGCTGCATAATTAACTGTTCAACTTGGCTGCTTTTGCATGGCTGGATTTAGGTAACCTCTTAGGCTGCCGTCAGCCCGGCTACCTTCTTTAGACTCTAAGCTTGTTGGCTGGAAGCGAAAAGAGTATTCATCCAGTCTGCCCAGGTGGTCTCACTTAATCTTCTCATTAGCTCCTAGGAGCAGATTCTCTTGGCTCCATTGTGCAGCTAAGGAAGCTGAGGATCCACTGAAGGCTGAGAGTTTGACCCGTCCCTCCCACTGCCTACAGGACTATGGACAGAGCTAGGAGCATGCGTTGTGCACCCCTCACTGAGCGTCCAGGAAGAGAAGAGTCTCAGATAATCCCAAGGGCATCCCCTCAAAGTCTGATGGTCCTCTGCTCCTCTTTGGGGTTGTCTTGTAGAGCAGCAGGAAGAGCTATGAAGTCAGAAGCCCAGTCCTGCCCCACACTGGCTGGAGCACCTTAGACCAGCCAATTCCCTCTCTGCCTCTGTTGCCCGATCTCTCGCATGAAGGGTTGAGCTGAACAATCTCCAAGTCCCTTCAGCTGTGAAAGCTGGGACCACTAAGCTTCATTTTTTTTGCCTCCAGCCTGCTCGAGGCTGAGAACTTGGTTTGTGCCTGCCTCTGGCCTGCCTTAACCACGGATTCGATGCTTCTTGGGTCTCCTCTTACTCAAACACGTCAGAAGCTGAGACCTGTCTCAACATAACCTCATATTAGGGCGTATTGTCTCAAATGGGCTCACCTGTTGGTCCGAGCCTCATTCCTTATGAGCCTTTTGAATCTGCATTCCCCATTGAAAGCAGACATTCACCCAATCAGGCATGTGATAGATCCGCTAGGGCTCTGACACCAGCAGCTGCCATTGACTGAGTGCCTGCTATGTCAGACACATTCCATATTTTGCATCTGTACACTCTTCCTGCCAGGAATAGAGTTGTTTCCCTGTTATGCTGTTGACAAACTGCGGCCCAGAAAGGTTAAATGACTTGACTAAGCTCTTACGACTTGGAGGTGGAAGAGTGGGGTTAGAACCCAGAACGCTGTGACTTCAAAGCCTGGGCTTCTGCCATGTGACATATCAGTGAGATGTCCATCCCTGGCTGGGCCCTAGGATCCAGAGACATCACACCAATGACCCTGCCTGCCCACAGGGCATCCTCAGCAGCTCCTCCTCCTCAAGCCTGGGCTATTCCCTTCCTGGGGCCACTCCTCAGAAAGGGCAATCAGACCCCCTGGGTGGTCTTTCTGTGGCATTGAGTGGACAGGGGCCTCCCTCTCTGGCTTGGGCAGGCAGGCGTGTGCTACTGTCGTCTCTAGGCAGCCATCGGATGAATAACTGATGGTGATTAGCTCAATCATAACATCGCTCATGCCATGCATAAGTGATGAGCCAACTGGTGCCAGGCCGCGATGAGAGGCAGTGGGCACCCCCACCTCACCCCCCAGCCCGGAGAAGCCACCACCGCGCTCCCTCCCTGTGTTATCTGGCACATCAAGTGCTGCGACAATGAATATAGATTGACCTTATTATAGCAGCCGGCTGCTGGTGCCAGGCGCAGCCAGGCATACTTTGCACAAATTAAAGGTGTCAGCATGTAATTTACGGTTCATGGTGAATAGGGGTGGTGGGGGTCGGGGAGGCACTGAGGCAGGTAGAAAGGAAGGTGGGCTGGCTGCGGGGCTGGCACCAGGAGCCCAGGCGCTAATGAAAGGAGGCACAGCCGAGGTGTCATTTTCATCCCGCTTTGCTCATTTTTAGCTATTTCTTGCTCAAGGGGGGCAGCCCCCTCTCCTGAGCTCTCCCCGACATGCTCTGTGTGCATGTGTGCGTGTGTGTATTTTTCAGTTAAATTACTGGTTTTACCTGAAGAGCGTAAAGTAGGTGTGCTAATTTACGGCTCGGCAGATAAAGCCGCAGTGTGCAGAGCTGTCTGGGAAGCCTGTGATCCGACATCATTTTACTAACACACCCGAGAGCAGCTTGACACATAGAGTCGGGCCTGTGATTAAAGTTGTAGTCTTCTTTCCCCCTCCCTCTCGCTTCTCCAACACGGAGAACAGATTAAACTCTAAGTAATAGATCTCGGTTTTCTTGCCATCCCACTGATATACACAGTACACAGTTTGACACAAAGAGTAAGTTATACATCACAAACAACAGCCTCTGCTCTTTACCGCCCAGAATTAATTTTCCATTTGCTATGCTTCCCTCCTCTCCAAGCCCATTTTCCTGTCCAGCAGGGCTCTGTCCTCTCTTGAAAAGGCAGGGGAGGGGAAGTGCAGGTCGCGCCTGGAAGAGGTGGCTCAGGACGGAGAGTTTAGCCCCTATGGTTTAAGGATGAGGAAACAGAGACCTGGAGAGAAGCGACTTCCTGATGTCGCCCTTTGTGTATGTGGCAGTGGTGAGGCTGAAACCCATCTTTGGGTTGATGAGCCAGGCCCCACCTCCCACGCCCAGGCAGCAGAGGCTGCCCGAGGAGCTGCTTGTTTGTCTTCCCTGCTCTTCCCTGCCACCTGCCAGGCAAACTGTCTCTGCTTCTCTGCCCCGCTCTGTGCCCCAGGAGGGGACCTCTAAGGGTTGCCCATGCCTCTGGCCACTGCCTGGGCTTGGCCAGCGGGAGACACCAGAATGAGAAGCAACAGTGGGAGGAGAGAGCGGCTGGGGAATTTCTCCTCTGCTTCTCCCTCTGGGATGCCTGTCTCTGGGAAGAGCTGCCTCCCTCTGTGACTGCCCTACTGTGGGGTGGCCCCTCCTTCATGGATCCCACTCCTGCTGGGCTCTGGCCATGACATGCTGCCCTGCCCTGCAGGTGTGGGCTGGGGACAGCTGTCAGCTGTTCTAGTCCAGGAGCCTCCCCATCCCTTTTGGATTTCCTTACCCCTGCCCACCTCAGTCACCAGCCCCTCCATCCATGTCTCTTCATTTGAGCCACGTGGGGGGAATTCCACCCCGAATGATACTGGAGTGGACCCATTCTTTACTGAGGGCCTGTGCTGGCAGCCATCTGCCTAAAGGCACACATTGGGAGAAGGGGTCCAGACCTCCCAGGGTAGCACGTGTCCCTCTGGGAGAGTCCACCATTCACCCAATTTGCTTTCCTAGCCACTGACACCCCTCCCCAGGCCCCGCGGGAAGTGCTTTGTACACCACCTCAGGGGAGGCTCACATGTGGCCCTGTGAGGCAGGGTCTGGCTAGGCCCTCTACGGGATGTGGAAACGGAAGCCCAGGGAGGCTGGGGTTCTTCCCTAGGGTCACCCAACCTTGCACAGCAGAGTCCAGTTCCAAATGGGGGCCCAGCCGGCTCCAGTGCTGAGCAACTTCCTCTGTGCTGTGTGGGAGGTTCATCTTGCTCACGTAGCTCATGTAGAACACACACACACACACACACACACACACACACACACACACGTGCACACACAGGCACAAATGACTAAGTGCTTTTAAGGAGCCATAGGAGAGTATGGGCAGGGAGGCAGGGCCAGAAGTGAGGAGGGTTAGATGTGGCAGGTAGGGCTGGGTAAATCCAGGAGGGCAGGGAGGCAGGGCCAGAAGTGAGGAGGGTTAGATGTGGCAGGTAGGGCTGGGTAAATCCTTCTGGAGGAGGTAAATAAGTCCTGGAGATGACTGGATGCCGCATGGAAGCATACAGCCAGGAGCTCTCTAACCACACCTCAGTAGACTGGTTGCACTGAATCACCCGGTTGGGTGGGGTTTAGGGGTGTGCTTTAAAATTAGACTCCCAGGCCTCATCTCTAGCATATCGAATCAGACTCTCTGGGGGTGCAGTCCAGGAATCTGTTTTGTTTTGTTTTGATATGCAACTAATCACGGGAGCCATAAACCCTTCCCACTTCCCCATTTCACGTGCTGGGGAAGTATGTAAAGGAAGTACAGAGAGGCCTAGGGACTTGCTCAGGGTCTCCCAGCACCCAATTCCAAAGCCAGGGCTGGCACCCAGGCCCCTTGGTTCCCAGCTCAGTGCTCATTCGACTGCTCATTCACCCTCGGGCTTCTCAGTGGGCAGGGTGGAAACACAGCTTCCCTAGATGATGGTCTCAGCCTCCTCCCCCCGCCTCAGCCACCCTGCAGCCGGTTCTCAAGATGGCAAGTGGGGGGTGGATGAAGGTGGTGGCAAAGCGAGAAAGCGCCTGGAATAACACGACATTTTGAAATGTGAATCACTGGCACTTTCTGTTTTCTCCTGTTCCCTCTCTGCACCCTCCCATTCCCCGCCCCCACCAGGCACTCTCTGAGCTGTAGGAACGCTAGGCCTGGACATCCACCCAGCGTGTGGAACCAGCTGGGGAAGCCACCTGCGTGCGAGAGTGGGTGGAGTCTGAGATGAGAGCAGAGACTAGGGCTCTGGGCCTACTGCTGTCCCTTCTTAGCTGTGTGACTTTGGGCAAGGCACTGCACCTCTCTGGACCTCAGCGCTGGGATGCTCACCATAAGGCTTGTCAATACCCTTGGGCTGCCACATGGTGGGGGGTGGGGGCCCTGCAAGACCTACTCTCTTCTGAATCCCTCTTCTGCCCTGCTGTCTTGACATTCCATCGCTCCTGTTCCGGTCTTTTGAACCCTGAGTAACAGGAGCCCAGGACGGTGCTGGTGGGAGGGTGTTGGGAAAGGGGGAAGCTGGGGAGGGGCAGGTAGGGCTGCCCAGTGGAAAAGGGGCCATCCAGCTGCTGAACGAGTGTCTGAACTCCCACCCCCAGACACTTCCTCCACGTTCCCTCGACTCAGGAGCTAATGATTCAGAAACAGAGGTCAGCTCCCGGCTCCGTGTTGACATGTAGTTGCAGGGCAGAGCAAGCCAATGGTACCCTGGGCCTCAGGGGGCTTGTGCCCTCTGTGGTGTGAAAGGTCGTTGGGCATTCCTTAAGTGCCTCCAGTGCCAGGGCTTCCCCTCAGGCACCAAGGAGTGAGTTGACTCTGTGTGTGTTTGTGTCCCCATCCCCAGATCAGACCTGACTCACCCCATTTCCCCGCGGTCCAATACAGTGCTGGGTGCACAGCAGGGGCCCCAGGGACATCCCTGCGTGGAATTCATGCTGCCTGGCCAGGACCTCCTGAGCCTCAGCAGGCAGGAGCCTTGGTCTCAAGAGGGTTGCCTTTGGGCAAGGCTTTTTTTCAGGCCCTCAGTGACCACATTTCTAAAATCGTGGTAGTGGCCAGGTTCATAGGCTGAGGAGCTCTTTCTGCTCTCCCTTGCCACGGGGTCCCTCTGCCTCAGCAGGAGAGCAGGCCAGAGTGCAGTCTGAGTGTGAGGCAGATGTGCATATGCAGGAATTCAGACAGGGCTGGCACATAGCCCCTGCTCAGTTAATGTCTATGAGGGGAAGAAAGGAGGAGGAGGGAAGAGGCAGAAAGAGGGTCAGGCTGGTGTGTGCAGCCCCATCAGCTGGCTCTGTGCCCATCTGATCCCTCTTGACCCTCCAGCTGGCTCCTGCCCACCCTCCTCTGCTTCCTCCTGTGGCCTTTTCTCCTCCTCCTGAGAAGAAGGTGATGCTGGAAAAAATGGTGGGGAGGGTACTGGAGAAAGCTCCCTAAAAAGTGGAGTTCTGTTCTAGAGACTAGGGAAATTGGGCTACACGTCTCCAGACCTCCCTTTCTGAGGAGCCCTCCATATAGCAGGAGGTGCTCAAAGCTGAGTGTCACAACCCTGAATGAACTTGGCAAACGACCTAACCCTAACACCCCATTGATGGCGTCCCAGCTGTAGACCCCTGTCTGGCTAGGAGGGACAGTGTTTAGTTTGCCACTGAGAGAGGGTGGTGGTGTGGGGTGGGGCTGTAAGAGAGTAATGCACCCCAGGAAGTGGGAAGCCAAGAGTGGGGAGAGTTCCATGCCTAGGAGCTCAGGGCTCATTTGTGG
The DNA here is from genome assembly GCF_008728515.1 of Papio anubis. Classification (NCBI taxonomy): domain Eukaryota; kingdom Metazoa; phylum Chordata; class Mammalia; order Primates; family Cercopithecidae; genus Papio; species Papio anubis. The sequence continues at coordinate 119,454,734 of NC_044982.1, read as the reverse complement.
CTGCTCACGCTCACCAGGTTTTGTCACCTGCCACTGGCTCCTAACCATTGATTAAAAATAGTCCTCTGCTTGCCCTTACATGTGACCAACCTGTGGTCGGAGCATCCTACCCAGGCTGGGGTTGGGCTGCACCAGCATCCTGGCCAGCCCTGCCCCAAATGAGACAGGAAGTGCTCTGAAGTGCATCTGTAGCTGATGGGGGCTATGGTGGGGGGAACCCTGCCAGCAGCTAGCTGGGAGAGTTTGGCTTACCTTTCTTAGTGTTTGCAAGGTCAATTTCTTCCTCCTTGTTACCTGTCCCTCTTGTTTCTCTTAAAGGCCATCTGGAAAGAGGATATGGCTCAGAAGCATTTTTGTTCTCTCTCTGGACCTGAACACGGTTCCCCAAGGGTATATCATCTTGGCTGGCATGGTGGGTGGAGAGGATACGGGGACAGGGTGGACCCTAGCTTAGAATCCAAGCCACAGGGGCTTTAAACTCAAGAGAAAAAATCATGGAGAGCTACAGGCAAGTCATTTTACCAGTGAAGAAGCGGCTCCTAGGGAGATGAAGTGACTCATCTAGTGACTTCAAAATAAAAAATTCCCATTTCACAGGTGAGGAGACAAAATCATAGAGGCAAAGTGTGACCTGCCTAGGGTAATACCACAGTGGCAGAACTCTGGCTGGACCCAAATCTCTGGGGTCCTCGCTTCCTTCCATCCTGCTGGACAGCTCTATGTGTGTGATCTGTTGATAAATTAGTTACGCTTATCTCCATTTACAGATGAGGAAACTGAATCTCAGAACAATGGTATACTTGGCAAATAATGACACCTTCAGCTCTGCTTGAGATCAGACGCAGCAAGTCCAGTGGAGGCCCAGGTCGCATCTCCTCTAGGAAACCTGTCCTGACGATTCCAGGCCACGTGGAGTCCTTCCTTCTCCAAAGTCTTACTACATTTATTTTGAGGAATAGAAAAATAATGCTAAGAAAGAAGCAAGGAAGCATTTGTCCAATGCTCCTGGCATGCTGAGTACTCTGTCAGCACTCACGGGTGCCTAGGGACCACCTTGAGCAGAACTCAGGATGACGCTCATTCTACAGGTGAGGAAACTGAGGTTCAGAGGGCTCAGGTCCCAACCCATGCCTGTCTGACTCCCAAGTTCAATGCGCTTTTCTCCCTTATTCAGCCCCACATTCTACTCCCCTAGAATCATTTCCTGAGGGCTTTCTTGTCTCTGCAATTTGGCTGTAAGTTCATCAATCATCGAGATTGGGTCCCTCCTTGCACCGCATGCGGCTGACCTGGGCCTGACCTCGGCAAAGGGTCGGCACGGACTCTAGGCCTTGAGAAGGAGGCAGAGAGGGGGCAGAGGCAGCAGGCCAGCTCCAACTCCCCCCTGCCACTTCCTAGCGCAGTGAGGGCTGTTAGTTTATTTCTCAGAACTTCAGTTTCCTCATCTGAAAAATGGGGTGGTACTAACCATGGAGTCTCAGGCTCACTGAGTGAAGGTGGAGTAAGGTAAGGAGCTTGAGTGTCAAGAGCCCAGTGTGAAGCCTGGCACATAGTGGGTACGCAATATGAACTGCGATTACTCTTGTCAGCCTGCTCATTTCGTGGGGCATCTCTGGAGTGCCCTCTCCCCCCCAGCAACTATGACCCAGCCTTCCTTTCCTGGAGGAAGCCTGCCTCTCCCTGGGCCCTGTGTGTGTAGGGGCTGGATCTGGCTGATAGGCATACCGGGGACTGCGTTTCTGTGTCACTTTCTTTGGGTGGTGGCTGTGAACACCGCAATCTCTGTGTCCCTGTCCTGCCTCCACACTTTGTTAACCCTGAGAGCTGAGGGTTTGTTGGTGCTTCCAGACGCCCAGAGGGAGGACAGGACCTCAGCTGTGACGCTGGTTTCCCCTGGCTAGCCTGCCTTGAGCTAGGGGGAAAGCCTTCAAGATGAGCTCCCAGCTTCACAGCCCAGCGGGGGTGGGTGGCTGACTACAGGGGCAGAGCACCGTCCAGGAGGTAGTCGCTGCAGACATGCTGCCAGGCACATCTCAATCACCACCAAAGTAGCAGCTGCCAGGCCCCCTTTTGATGGAAGAGAGACCTGGAGGTGGGAGAAGAGAGCCTCCCAAGTCAGGGAGCAGGGGATGGGATGGGGTGGGCCATCTGCATGATCTAAGCTTCCAGCTTAGTTCTCCCAGTCTTTAGTCTTAAGTGGCAAGGGCTCCCTTGGATGCTCAAACCAAGCAGATATCTCGAAGGGGAGTTTGGACCTGTCTGGGGCAGCAGTACCCATGGGTGGTGTTTTCTCTGCACTGAGTTATAACCTGGCTGTACATACAGCCCTGCCTACATCCTGCCCTTGCTCCCTCAGCCCCAACCACTCTGCACTTTCTTCTGTCCCTTGAATAAACTAAGCACGTTCTTTCCCCAGGCCTTTGCTTCGACTGTTTCCTCCTCTCAGACAGCTCTTCCTTCTGACCTTATGCAGGGCACCCTTTCTCATCAAGACCACCCCGCTCATGGGGGCCCCCATTCCCCAGGGCAGGTGACCCTCTTATATGACCTTCATGGTCCATAACTCCAGTGGGAATTATCCTTATTAGATTGTTTCTTGCCTCTTTTTTGTCCTCCCACTGCAATGGAAACTCCTCGGGAGTCTGGATGCTTAATCTCTGCTGAGACCCAGTGCCTTGCACTGAAGGTGCTCAGGAAATACCTTCTGAATGATCAGAAGCCCCTGCCATCCGCTAAACTGCATCTGTGATGACAGAAGCCAAGGAATGTGAGGTTCATCTAGAGAGCTCTTGTGAATTTTCCAAGGGTATACACGACCTAGTTCATTAGGTCCCAGGATAATCCACGGCCACTCCTTCGCCCAGCACAGGGGAAAGTATTGAGACCTGGAGAGGGGCAGGATCACCATGAAGGTGACACACCTGGCTGGAGGGGCAGCAGCAGGAGTGTGGCCCCTTCTGAAAGCTGCAGGCTTATGAAACAAAACATAAGGAGAACATGTATTCGCCTGGACGTGGAGCCTTGGCCTCACAGGTCCTGACGGGGCCAAGACCCCTATGGTAAAGCCCCTCCTACTTGCAAACAAGGACGCTGAGACCCAGGGAGGTGCGTGGCTGATCAGAGCTCCCACCACAAATTAGAAGTAGTCTTCAGATTGTAGATGCGTCTGTTTCTTCGTGTGCCAGGCGGGTGGGGAAGTCAAGCTTGCCAATGTCCACAGGGGGCTCAAGGGGTCTCAGATGAGGATCTCAGAAAGGATCCTGAGGAGAGAGGGCCAGGTTGCCTAGAGCCCCTCTGTGGAAAACCCTGGTCAGGGGTCAGTACAAGGGAGGAGAGAAGAGCAGTGGTCTCAAAACTTTACAATTAAGAAAAAAAAAATCAGACCACACAGTCATCAATACATGTATACATATATCTTTGTTTATTCACTGTGTACATTCAAATATAATATTATGTATGAAAATTGTGCAAAAATAAACATTTTGAAATGAGATTTCAAAGCATATGTAACATTTCTGTTATTTTCTTCCCATGACAGTCGTGCCCAGCCCTGGGCATTAGGACACTCCCTTTACAGAGCACTCTTTAGGAACATGTGCTTTGGGGCCCAGCAGACCTGTGTTTGAATCCGGGACTTTCTTGCCATTATCTGTGGCTTTAGGGCAGCTTCTGGGACACAGTCTCTTCCCCTGTAAAACGGGACACTAATTCCTACTTTGCTATATGGTTTAAATGAGGTAATACTTAAACGGTGCTTGGTACTGGGCTTGGCAGCCTGGAAGAGCTCATATATGGTAACTATGGTGATTATTATTACCAAGATCGGGCTCATCCTTGTTTGCTAAAATTAATGAAACTCAACTCTAAATACCATGGACCTGCAGGCTTGTTTAATGAGCTGCCACATCCTCACCAGAGATGCCGGGTCATCGCTGAGTATAAGCCTGGAACTAAGATGACAGTTTCCCTTGGCTGAATACGATGCCCCCAGCATTGATGCAGATGGACCTGGAACCTGGCTAAAGAAAGGCCAGCTGGGCGTCCCCGAGGATGGGGCTGAGAGGCCGGTCAAATTTCAGCTTTCTCTGTGTTCCTTTTAAAATAATTGAAGTGTCAGCTTGGGTTCACGGGCTGGTCACAGTTTCCATCCCTCCCTAACTTCATAAGGCAAGTCCATGAATTATACAGTGCCGGAGCAGACGGTGCTAAGTAAGGATGCATCACAAGCCGGGCTTAATAAGGACACTCCAGCTATTCTTGGAAGGCATTTGCAAGTCAAAAATATGGTGCATGGAGATCTGATGTCGACTTCACATTCTGAAGATTTCAGCTAGGTCAGCATTATTTTATGTTAAATCCCATCAAAACAAAAAATAAAGAAATAAGGAAGTGGTATAGTACATTGTTTTGCTTTGTTTTTAATTTGAACTTTTTGGTAATAACACAAACGGTCAAATTTGCCTACTTCCTCCCACACACCCCAACCCCATCTCCCATTCCCACACCCCCTCTAAGTAATGTCAACACACATTCTCATGGACTCATATGGTGTGGGTACATTGCCTTGCTGTGGAATTAGGAAGTATTCCTACCATTATAATTTTGTGCTAAATAGTGAGAAGATAAAAACTTTCCTATTTTCTTTCTTTTTTTCACCAAGCTTTCTCATGACCCTTACTTGCTCTTTTCTATAACATGTCCACGTGTTAAAAACTCAGCCATTTATCAAAAAAAAAAGGGACTGACATCTATTTAAGAAATTAAATTGCGCCGGGGGATAGGAACCAAGAACCATAGTAAAAGCTGGGAGGCTTTTCTCCTCTACTCCAGGAGGGTGGCATTTCATCCAAAATGCCCCAGGAGGGAGGGCTGACCATTCTGGATGGCTCCTTCGTCACTTCCTGAGAATCAGCTGCCTCCGTCGGAGATGCTGGGCCCTGTAGTGCAGGGATCCCACTTAGACTTCCCTTTATGGTTCACACGTGGCTTTGTTTACAAACACAGTATTTCAGGGGAAAGGCAAGCAGGCATCACGTGCCAGGAGGTGAGGGAAGCACAGAAGCAGGAATATCTAAGAGGCCCCTGCAAACCTTTTCTGGCCATTGATGGCAAAAAAAGGATCATGGTTTCCCTAACTCACCTCCTTGCAACCAGGAGAGCCACTAGCATTTTTGTGTACACAAGGGCCAGGTTTATTTTGGAAATCCTTAAATGTAAACCCAATACAGCAGCGATGAGAGTATTTATATCAGCAGCAAAGTGGAGGAACAGCCTGTGAGCTGGAAACCTCTTGGGCTGGAAAAGTCCAAGTGCTCAGAAGAAGGTGTGTAGACCAGCATTTCTCAAACTTAAATATGCCCAAGAGTCCCCCTGGGGATCTTGTTTAAATAAAGACCAAGATTCTGCAAAGGGCCTAAGATGTTGCGTTTCTAAAAGTGCCCAGGCAATGCTGCTGCTGCTGCTGGTCCATGGACCCCACTTTGAGTGGTGAGGGGTGTAGGCCAGGTCCCTTTTTCCAAGAAGGCTTGCATTCAGGTTACTGGGCTCAGATACTATGATGAGGGGTGGGAGGACATGTCTTCACATCTGCTTCCAGACTGTGCCTTAGATGGACATGATCGGCTCATACAGGATGGTGGCCAGGGGGTGCTGGGCAGGTATGGGCATGGGACAGAACACAGGACCATGAGTCAGGAGAAGAAGTGGATTTTCCTGGCACCACCTGGCTCCCCTACTCAGCTGCGGAGTAGTGGAGAGTATTTGATGACAGGGAGGTCATTGGCAGCTTTTGTAAGAGCAGATATGAAGTCTCTAGGATATGTTAAGTCAAAAACCTAAGTGTAATGGGATGTGTATGGTAGGCTGACACTGAGTAAAGACAGTGAGGGACCACATACACATAGATGAGTTTGTGTAAATGGAGAACTTCTCATTGTGAAAAGATACACAAGAAACCCATAAACAGTGGTTGCCTTTGGGGGAAGAAACTGGGAAAGAACATACGTGGAGCAAGAAGAGCCTCCCTCCAATTGAAACACTCACTTCTCTGACCACAGTGATTGGTTCAGTGGGCTTGGACGTGTGACATGCCCTGTTCCAATCACAGTGAGTCTCTGGATATTTGCTGGACTGTGTTCTCCGTTTCATTCCAATGAGACTCACTTGTCAGCATCTGCTGAGATCTGCCATCCAGTGTGGTGTTCAGACAGTTGTTCCCCTCCTTGCTGGCATCAGCTGGGACGTGACAGTGTCCTCATCTGATCTCACAGGACATCTTCTCCTGTTGTTGTGAGTCCCCTGCGAGGCTCTGCCTTTCAGGTGACCCCTCTGCGCCGCTCCTTACGGGCATAGAGAAGCCCATCTATTCTCTCTGCACCAGGCTGAGTGAGTGGTACTCTCTTGCTCCATATGTCTGGGCTCCTCCACTGGACAGGGATCTCTCTCTAAGGTTTGCTGTCATCCCAAGGCCCCTCCCTTCTTGTTTCCCAAACTGACCAGAGGTTTCTGGGTCTGATACTTCCTCTCCCACTGAGACGGGACCACAGGAGGAGTCAAGCATGTGACTTCTTGTCCCCGCCTCACATATCAGTAGCTCCTTCTGCTGCTCTCACCTCTGCCTCCGCCCACCCCAACCCTCTTAGTTATCCATGTCTAATCTCGGCAGCAAGGCAGTCTGGTTCTCCAGCTCTCCTTTTTCTAATCTAGACTTTATGCCCCAATTCCTTCAGAGCTTTGCTTCTGATGATGCTAAAACTAGGCTTTTAGAACTGAAAAAAAAAAAACAACAGTTTTTGCAAATCAAAAGCCTTATCTTTCAAGAACTTGTCTCTGCTATGAGTACCAAAGTTCTATTTTGAAATGAAAAGAGTTGACTGTTTCTCTTCTCCTTATATTCCATGTTCCTGATCTAACAGTCCTAATCTTGCTTGAGGCCAGGCACCTTTGCCTTGGGTACATGGGTGTGGGAAGTATGATTGTCCTGCTGTGGCATCAATGGCCCTTCAGCTCCCCGCAGCCTCCCTGAGTTCTGCAAGGGAACAGGAGGAAACAATTTTGGAGTTGGGGCACCCAACTAGTGCCAGAACTAGTCCCACTTCTGCCACTCAATTGTTGCATGATCTAGGGAAGTCACTGAATCCTTTTGAACCTTGATTTCCTTATCTGCAAAATGGGGAGAGCAGCAACTACCTCTCAAGGTTGTTTCAGGATCAAGGGAGATAACACATGTGAAAGTGCTTTGCAAATTACAAAGTATGGTATGAACATGAAGCATCATCGCTTTTCAGTGTTCTTAATTTCTTTGTGTAGTTTTCCCGGCCAAAGGTTTCTGTTTTGAGCTCCTATGGCAATTTGCTCACAGAGCCTTGAATGTATTGTATTGTACTGAACTTATATTTTAACGTGTCTGCTGGCTTCTTGCAGTGTATGTGAGTGCTTGGGGGGCAGGGACCACACCTATGTGATCTTGGCACCTCTCGCCTTCAGCCAGTGTCTGGCATAGAGTAGGTGCCCAGTATGTGTTTGCTGATGAAGGGGTGGACACTTAGCAAGCACTTAGTAGATTCGTGTAATATAAATAAACAATTAGCCAGGAGCAGCAATGGGCTGGGACTTCTGTAGACTAGTGGTTTTCAACCAGGAGCAATTTTGTCCCCTTCCTCCCAGGGGGTATTTGGCAATCAGGAGATGTTTTTGGTTGTCATAACTTGGGGAATACTACAGGTATCTAGTGGGTAGAAGCCAGGGATGCTGCTAAACATCCTACAACAACCAGGACAACCCCCTACAACAAACAATTATCCAGTCTAGAACGTCAAGAGTGCCATTGCCTAGAAACCCCGCTGTAAGCTCTCTTTTTAAACAGTCCTGAGAAATAAGTCCTATGAATCCAGAATTGGAAGGGAACCTTAGACTTTGGGTTTAAACGTGATGTCTTGATTATCTTTGATGAATGGAAGGGAGTGGAGATATGGTGGCTAATGATGAAGATTCTGAAATTTATTACTAGCTGGGGGTGGGAGAGGAGAGAGACTTTGGAAAAGTTCAGCTGAAGAAAGAGAGTTGGCATCAGACAGGATGGGGTGGGGCCCTAGTGTACTGGGAGGCACTGAAGGAACCTCTGAGTACAGAAGGTAAGCATGTGTGCTGAGCTCCATGACTGTCCATCAATTCCCTGTCCTCCTTCTGCAGGAGGCACCTGTTGAACTCAGGCATGGGCATGTGACTTGATTTGGCCAATGAAATGTGAGAGAAGTGACATCCACTTTGAGGCAGACACTTTCCGAGTGAGTGTGTACTTCCCCATGTTCCCCAGTGTGGTTGCTTAGCCAGCCTGGGCCCCAGAATGAGATAACAGCAACATACAGCATGACCTGTAATTGCTATGAAGATAAGAGAGAAACAGACCTGGAATGCCTCACAGCACTGCAGTTTTTTGGATTATGTTTTATTGTACCATAATCTATCCTATCTTGAGAATGTACTATATTTGGGCTGATGTAGATAGCAATCCTGTGTAACTGAAGTTCAGCTCATCTTTCCTCTCCCCTTTGAATTGGTTTGCACAGGGATCTCTGAGGTGTCTTGGCTGGAGAGAGACAAATGCCAAATGACTTGGACCCCTAACTGTTGGCAACAAAGAGAGTCAAACTCTGTAAAACATTTGGAGGGGTTTATTCTGAGCCAAATATGAATGATCAATGGCCTGTGACACAGTTCTCAGGAGATTCCGAGAACATGTGCCCAAGGTGGTCAGGCTACAACTTGATTTTATACATTTTAGGGGGACATAAATTGTCAATTAATATGTGTAAAATGTACATTGGTTCAGTCAGGAAAGGTGGGACAACCTGATTCAAAGATTTTCTGATTGGCAATTGGTTGAAAGAATTATTCAGAATCAATGTTATTCCATTCCCGGGTAGGGCGTCCAGAATAGATTGTAAATGTTTCTTTTTCTTTCTTTCTTTCTTTCTTTCTTTCTTTTCTTTCTTTCTTTCTTTCTTCTTTCTTTCTTTCTTTTCTTTCTTTCTTTCTTTCTTTTCCTTCCTTCCTTCCTTCCTTCCTTCCTTCCTTCCTTCCTTCCCTCCTTCCTTCCTTCCTTCTTCCTTCCTTCTTTCCTTCTTTCTTTCTTTTCTTTCTTTCTTTCTTTCTTTCTTTCTTTCTTTCTTTCTTTCTTTCTTTTTCTTTTTTCTTTCTTTCTTTCTTTCTCTCTCTCTCTCTCTTTCTTTTTTAAGATAAAGTCTTGCTCTGTTGCCCAGGGTGGAGTGCAGTGGTGCAATCTCGGCTCACTGCAACCTCCACCTCCTGGGTTCAAGCGATTCTTGTGCTTTAGTCTCCTGAGTAGCTAAGATTACAGGTGTCTGCCACCATGCCCAGCTAATTTTTGTATTTTTAGTAGAGATGAGGTTTCACCATCTTGGCTAGGCTGGTCTGGAACTCCTGACCTCAAGTGATTCGTCTGCCTCAACTCCCAAAATGCTGGGACTACAGGTGTGAGCCACCACCTCCAGCCAAGAATAGACAGTAAATGTTTCTTATCAGATTTAAAGAGTCTTCTATCAGTAATTCCAAAAGGGAGGAGGGTATAATGAGGCATGTCCAGCTCTCTGTTCCCATCATGTCCTGAATTCGTTTTTCAGGTTAACTTTGGAACACCCTGGGCCAAGAGGAGGGGTCCATTCAGGTGGCTGGGGGGCTTAGAATTGTATTTTTGGTTTATACTGTCCATCTGCATTCTCAAAGCTCCAAGAGGCAGGAGCCATGGTGGGTCCAGGGGAAGGCAACTGACACTCCAAAACTCCCTTCTCACTGCTGCTTCAATGCCAACTTCACAGAAAGATAGATATACGATGGTTCTGTTTATTTAGTCATCACAAATGTCACTATTATCACAGATGACATTAATTTTTAAAAGATAAGGAAGAAAATATGTCACATTTCTGTTTTGTGCATATGCTGATTGAATGAAAAGTTTATACCAGATGCCAACTTAAAATAAGGACATATAAATATTTAATTGTTTGTATGTATGTATACATTGCTGCATACACAATGTGTATCTATACAGCTATAGAGCACTGATTCTCAGCTGAGGGGTGATTTTACTTTCCAGGAAGACATTTGGCAATGTCAGGAGACATTTTTGGTTGTCCCAGCTGAGGGCTTGGGGGTACTCCTGGCATCCGGTGGGTAGAGGCCTGGGATGCTGCTAAGCATCCTTCAGTGTACTGGGCAGTCCATATTACCTGAACTGTGCTGGGGTTGGGAGAGCCTGGCCTGGATGTACATCTAAAGCCAGGAGTTCTGGGCTGTTGTGTGTGAAGCCATGAGTGCTGGCATCTTTCTTCAGAGCATCATTGACACACATTGATTCATTTCACGTCCCCACCTTGGCTGACTCAACTAGAAGAAACCACAAGTCACAGATCAGCGAGGGGCCAGGCCTCACAGTCCTTATGAGACAACCTTGATGGCACTGGGGTTCCCCTGGGAACACACACGGTCAAGCATAGCTGCCCTGCTCAGTTCTCAGGATGACAACTATTCACACCTAGTGTGCTTTGTAGCGCACCTGGGATGGGAGTTGTAATGGCGGAAAGGTAACGGTGTGGGAGGAAAGGAGTGAGAAGGGGAACCAGAGAAGGGAGGGCCAGTAATGTTAGTTTTATGAAGATATGAGAATTAGCGCATGATTTAAAACATTGCTCATAAGGACTGCTTAGGCACAATTTGTCTATATATGAAGACATTGAGATATGTGATTTTATAGCCAGAGCTATATGTAATGTGTGTGTGTGTGTGTGTGTGTGTGTGTGTATACACACGTTAATAATGAGGTGAAACATTTACTGTCCTAACAGCTGGCACCAACATTCCACATGGAATGGGAACTGACTTTGAGACACTTTCTGGATAAGTCACTGGACTGGAGAGAGACTTGGAGGGCAAATGCGCCAGCTGGACCCCCAGAGAATAAGCTAGCTTGCTGCTGAAGATGGAAACCCTCTCACTTTTGCTCCTGAGATGGGAGATTAAGAAAAAAAATTGAAAGGAAACAAAAAATAGAGAAAAAGAAGGAGGAAGACAGAGTAGCCAGAAAGATGATGAGATGCTAGGATGCTCCACGGGTGGCAGAGCCCGTGAGAAATGTGTGGTGGGTTTTGGGGACGGGGTGAAGTGGGAAGGCCTTTAGGAAGCAGAGTGTGGCGCTACTTTGCCACTTTTCTAAGTGGGAGAGAAAAAAAGAATGAGAGCATGGCCCTAGGTGTTGGTCGTGCAGTGTGCTCAGAACCATATCAGGATGTCTTTCCTGTCCTGTCTAATGCTCTGTGTGGCAAGTTAGAGCTGCCCAGGGAAGAGACTCCGCCCTCTCTTCCCCTGTGCCCCGCTCCCCACCGCCACATGATACGTGAGGGAGGGCCCTGGAGGCTGAGGCCATGTTGGGGCTCTAAGCTCCGGCCTAATCCAGTGAAGTCTCAGGGGAGACCCTGAACCATAAGGCAGGATTAGTGTTTCCAGCCACATGGATCTAGATGTTAAGGAAGCAAGGAAGCTCCAGCTGACAGGTGGGGAACCAGACTTACTCCACCAAACGATTAGACCGGATGCCAGCTCATTTCCAGATCTCGCTGCCAGAGATACTAGAAAAGCCCTTAGGTAAAACAAAGTGAGGAATCAGAGGAGGACACAAATCCACCAAGTGAAGAATCCACACACCTGCAGCAATGACACTAATGCTTTGAAGAAGGCAGATTCCTCAGACTTGTCACATATTTATTTGCAGGTTCAGTCTCTAGAGATTCCGGAGTCTGGGATCTGGGATGGGGTGAAGGGAGGCGTGGTTTAGCCACAGCGTGCCCTGTACTGCTGAATTCTCCTGCGTGTTCTCAAGTGCTTGCAAATGAAAGGTCATCTGGGCCTCAACCAGTCATGGGGCCTGTAGACGGTGAGCAGCCTGGCAAAGTCAGAGGTCTGTGGGGTGGGGGTAGTGGGGCTCCATGGGCAGGTTTGCCCATGCCTGAGCACCAGTTCCTTACTCTAACACAGGCACACCGCAGAGATATTGCAGGTTCGGTTCCAGACTACCACAATAAAGCAAATATCACAATAAAGTAAGTCGCACAATTTTTTTGGTGTTCCAGTGCATATAAGTTATGTCTACACTATACTGTTGTCTATTAAGTGAGCAATAGTATTATGTCTAAAAAACAATGTACATACCTTAATTAAAAATACTTTATTGATAAAAAATGTTAACGATCATCAGAATCTTCAGTTGTCATAATCATTTTGCTGGTGGAGGGTTGTCCTTCAGTGTGGATGGCTGCTGACTGATCTGGGTGGTGGTTACTGAAGATTAGGAGGACAGTGGCAGTTTCTTAAAGGACAAAAACAATGAAGTTTGTTGCATCAATTGACTCTTCCTTTCAAAAAAGATTTCTCTGTAGCATGCAATATTTGACAACATTTTATCCACAGCAGAACTTCTTTCAAAATTGGAGTCAATCCTCTTAATCCCTGCTCCTGCTTTATCAACTAAGTTTATGTGATATTCTAAATACTTTGTTGTCATTTCAATGATGTTCACAGCATCTGCACCAGTAGATTCCATCTCAAGAAACCACTTTCTTTGCATATCTGTCAGAAGCAACTCCTCATCTGCTGAAGTTTTATCATAAAATTGCAACGATTCAATGTTCTCTTCAGGCTCCACTTGTCATTTTATGTTTCTGCCTCTTCTGCATTTACTTCGTGCACTGAAGTCTGAAGCCCTCAAAGTCATCCATGAGAGTTGGAACACACGTCTTCCAAACTCCTGCTAATGTTGCTATTTTGACTGCCTCCTATGAATCACAAATGTTCTTAATGGCATCTATAAGGGGAAATCCTTTCCAGGAAGGTTTCAATTTATTTTTCTCAGATCCTTCAAAAGAATCACTGTCTGTGACCACTAAAACTTTTTAAAAATTATTTCTTAAATAATAAGACTTGAAAGTTGAAATTACTCCTTGAACCAAGGGCTGAGAATGAATGATGTGTTAACAGGCATGAAAACAACATCAATTGTACATCTCTTTATACACCTCCATCAGAGTTTTTGGGTGACCTGGTCCATTGGCAATGAACAGTCATATTTTGAAAGGAATCTTTTCTCTTAAGCAGTAGGTCTCAACATTGGGCTTAAAATATTCAGTAAACCATGTTGTAAACAAATGTGCTGTCATCCAGGCTTTGTTGTTCCACTGATAGAGCACAGGGAGAGGAGATTTAGCGTCATGCTTAATGGACCTAGGATTTTGTTGATGGTAAGGGAGGAGCATTGGCTTCAACTTAAAGTCCCAGCTCCATTAGCCCCTAGTAAGAGAGTCAACCTGTGCTTTGCCATGGAAGTCAGGCATTGACTTTTCTTCTTTTTCTTTTTTAATTATTTTGAGATGGAGTCTCACTCTGTTGCCCAGGCTGGAGTGCAGTGGCATGATCGCAGCTCACTGCAACCTCTGCCTCCCAGGTTCAAGCAATTCTCCTGTCTCTGCCTCCTGAGCAGCTGGGACTACAGGCACATGCCACTATGCCCGGCTAAGTTTTGTATTTTTAGTAGAGATGGGGTTTCACCATTTTAGTCAGGCTGGTCTTGAACTCCTGACCTTGTGATCCACTCACCTCAGACTCCCAAAGTGCTGCGATTACAAGAGTGAGCCACCGCGCCCAGCCGACTTTTCCTTATCTGTGAAAGTCTTGGATGGCAACTTCTTCCAAGAGTAGGCTGTTTCATCTTCATTGAAAATCTGTTGTTTAGTGTAGCTATGTTCATCAGTCATCTTAGCTAGGTCTTCTGGATAACTTGCTGCAGCTTCTCCATCAGCACTTGCTGCTTCACCTTGCACTTTTATGTTATGGAGATGGCTTCTTTCCTTAAGCCTCATGAACCAACCTCTGCTAGGTTCCAACTTTTCTTCTGCAGCTTCCTTGGCTCTCTCAGCCTTCATAGACTTGAAAGAGGATTAGGCTCTGGATTAGGCTTTGGCTTAAGGGAATGTTGTGGCTGATTTGATCTTCCATCCAGACCACTCACACTTTCTCTATGTCAGCAATAAGGCTGTTTCACTTTCTTATGATTCACGTGTTCACTGGAGTAGCACTTTTCATTTCCTTCAAGAATTTTTCCTTTGCATTCACAATTTGGCTGTTTGCTATGAGAGGTCTAGTTTTCAGCCTCTCTTGGCTTTTGACATGCCTTCCTCACACGCTTCATCTTTTCTAGCTTTTGATTGAAAGTGAGAGACTGTGACTCATTTTTCCACTTGAATACTTAGAGGCCATTGTAGGGTTATTAATTGGCCTAATTTCCATATTCATGTGTTTCAAGGAATAGGAAGGCCCGAGGAGAGGGACAGAGACAGGGATTGGTCAGTAGGAGCAGTCAGAACACAGACGACATTTATCGAGTTCACTGTGGGCATGGTTCATGGTACCCCAAAATAATTACAATAGTGACATTAAAGATCCCTGATCACAGATCACTGTAACAGATGTAATAATAATGACTAAGTTGGAAATATTGTGAGAATTACCAAAATGTGACAACAGAGACACAGAGTGAGCACAACCTGTTGGAAAAATAGCTCTGATAGACTTGCTGTATACAGGATTGCCACAAGCTCCAATTTGTACAGTTGCAACATCTGCTGAGCACAATCAAGTGAGTTCAGTAATATGAGGTGTGCCTGTAAATAGCATGAGGTCCCCTAGTTTCTCTTCCCTCACCTGCAGGAGCCTTTAAACCTGAGACCTGAGTTGGATATTGTCCGCTGGTCTCCAGCATTCTCACCTCTTTCTATGGTGTCTTCCTGGACTGTAACGGTAGGGAAGATAAAAATGATGTTTTTCAAACTCCCTTGCAGCTATTGCTCTGACAGTACACTTCGTTCTGCCAATCAGATGTCATCAAGCCGAGATGTGAAGCGGAAGTGAGGCAGAGGCTCCCTTCCTGTTGTTTGGCGCAGTTTTCTGTGAGAGAGCAGAGGTGGGAGATGTGCGGCTCTGTGCCCCAGTGTTTCTGCATCCAAGCTCTAGCCTTGTTGAAGGTGAGAAAAGCAGCTGTGATGGCTTTAGGACCCTGGCGCCTGGCTTCTGATCCCTGGACCACAGCTAAGGGGCTGTGTTCTTGAAAAGAGTGGTGATCTCCTGATTTTCCCTGTCCTGGCTGTGTCAGAGGGAGCAGCTCTCTCAGTGGGTTGGTTCTGTGGTATTTGAAGAGACATTCTTGGAGGCCCAAGCAAGAGTCTGCTGCTCCGGTCCTTCCAGTGCTTATTTATTTATTATTTTGTTTTATTTATTTTATTTTATTTTATTTTATTTTATTTTATTTTAAGTTCTGGGATACGTGTGCATAATGTGCAGGTTTTTTACATAGATATACATGAGCCATGGTGGTTTGCTGCACCTATCAACACGTTGTCTAGATTTTAAACCCTGCATACGTTAGGTATTTGTACTAATGCTCTCCCTCCCTTTGCCCCCCACCCCCTGACAGGCCCCATATGATGTTCCTATCCCTGTGTCCATGTGTTCTCATTGTTCAACTACAACTTATAAGTGAGAACATATGGTGTTTGGTTTTCTGTTCCTGTGTTAGTTTGCTAAGAATGATGGTTTCCAGCTTCATCCATGTCCCTGCAAAGGACATGGACTTGTTCTTTTTTATGGCTGCGTAGTATTCCTTTTTTTAAAAAAAATCCTTGTATTAAATGCTTTCCTGTTGAAAATAGCTACACTGGGCTGGGCACAGTGGCTCAGGCCTGTAATTCCAGCACTTTGGGAGGCCAAGGTGGGCAGATCACCTGAGGTCAGCAGTTCGAGACCAGCCTGGCCAATATGATGAAACCCCATCTCTAATAAAAATACAAAAATTAACAAGGTATGGTGGTGCATGCCTGTAATCCCAGCTACTCAGGGGGATTAGGCAGGAGAATTGCTTGAACCTGGGAGTTGGAGTTTGCAGTGAGTCAAGATCCTGCCACTGTACTTCAGCCTGGGCAATAGATCAATACTCTGTCAAGAAAAAGAAAAGAAGGAAAGGCAGTGAAACCCCGTCTCTACTAAAAAATACAAAAATCTAGCCGGGCGAGGTGGCGGGCGCCTGTAGTTCCAGCTACTCGGGAGGCTGAGGCGGGAGAATGGCGTGAACCCGGGAGGCGGAGCTTGCAGTGAGCTGAGATCCAGCCACTACACTCCAGCCTGGGCGACAGAGCAAGACTCCGTCTCAAACAAACAAACAAACCAAAAACAAAAACAAAAAAAAAAAAGAAGGAAAGGAAAGTAGAAAAGAAAAGAAAAAAAAAAAAGGGCACACTGGATTCTATTTCCCACTAACTGACAACCAGAGGAGTTGTTAAGAACCGTGGAACTAATACCCTAGATTTAGAACAACAGAAAGTTCACAACACACAAACAGCCACAAAGGAGGTAGAGTGGGCTCCTTTCCCAGTTAGCACTTCCTCCTCTATGAGAGCTAAGTGTCTCCTCTGGGCCCTACCACGTTCCTCTCTCCCAAGCTGGGCTGGGACTAGGGTGAGGCAAAGGTGCCTAGGCACGAAATGTAAGGAGGCCCTTACCCTCAGGGCTGTGCGAATGCATGCTAAGCCCTGAGAGTCAGTGCCTCTGTAAATTTTGTATCCTAAGTACTTCACTTGCCTCACCCCAGTCCTGGCCTCCTCAAAAATCTGACCTACGTGGACCTAGTTGGCCTCAACGTTGAGTGCAGAGAACTCTTGGCCTCTGCTCATGCTCTGGCTCACAGCCCATTCTGTAAGTAGCTCCTCTGGAGGGCTCTCAAGTCTGCCCTGCACCTCACACTGTGCCTATGTGAGGCCGCAGCTCCCAAAGGCTCTCTGCATTCCCTCTGCTGTGTCATCCCTATCCTACTGCCAGCAGGGAGGACCTTTTGTCCCGAGCTTAAAACGGGTCCCCACTAGCTATGCCAACACGACATTTCCAGGTAACATCAGATACCCCCAGGGGAATAGCAGCTTGGGGCATTGTTCTATGAGCTCTTCGTGCCCAGTGTCCAATCATCAGGCTGTATGAACAGAAGTGCAGTATGCAAAACAAGGGAGGGGAGAGTTCTGCTCCACCCCAACTCGTCAAACACACCTGGAGAGGCTCTACTTCCAAGGGGCTGGAATCCTTGAAGGAAGAACAATTGGCAAACAGCTAATCAACATACAGGTGTTGCCCAATTTTAATAAAAAGTAGGGAAGTGCAAATGAAAGCAGCAGAGCAGAGAGGTACTTTTTGCGCTTATCAGATTGTCAGCAGTTAGAACTGCTGGGCACAGTGGCTCATGCCTGCAATTCTAGCACTGTGGGAGGCCAAAGTGGGCGGACTGCTTGAGCCCAGGAGTTTAAGATCAACCTGGGCAACAGAATGAGACCCTGTCTTTACGAAAAGAAAAAAAAGAAAAAAGAAAAAAATTAAATCAAAAAAGGAAAAAAATTAGAAGCATGAATGATTCAGTAGCAAGGTCTAGAGCGGGGTGCTGTCTCATCTCTCAGTACCCTGGACACCTTGGCTGAGGGAAGACAGAGAAGGCAATGCCAAGAGTAGTGTCAGTGCTTCTATAAAGGAAGGAAGTGAAAATACGTTCTTCTCTCTGTGTTTCAAAATGGCCGCATGCCTGGCAAGAGGCAGATAGCAAAGCTATGGCATTCCCTTCCATCCTGTTCACAGTCACTTCTTATCTGCCTTGAAGGTTCACTGGGGGAGCTCGAGGGAGCAGCTGCTGAGGCAGGCCATGCACAGAAGGAGATTTCAGCCTTAGAACCTACTCAGATGAGCACACTGCTCTGCTTGCATGGGCTCTGAAGATATCCCAATCTGGGTTTCCAGGAAGCTCTAGGCACTACTAGAAACACATCTGGAGTGGGGACGGAGGAAGGCAGCCTGTAATAGCCTACATAGCCATGGACTATGAGCTTGCCTGACCTGTTATTACCTGACGGAAGTGTAGCCCCAGCTGCTAGGTGCCGGCAGGGGTGCTGGGGTGGTGCAGGGTAAGGGGAGATGTGAAGAGCGGGAGAGGGGAGCTCTTTATGACAGGGAAATATGTGCACCTCCAGGAAGTTTTGTGAGTGCCAGGTGCAATCATGATTAGTAAAAACACACTGGCAACTCCTGGACAAGAATTACCACATATGCACTACTAAGGGAGAAGGAAAGTTAGGAAGGGGGCCATGTCTCTTTAGGGAGGTGGCACAATGTGGCTATTTTAGTGAGAAAATAAGTCTTACCTTGGTCTCAGTCTTGCGATGTGACCTGAACTTATTTGCTTAACCACTCTGAGTTCCAGTGTGCACACTGGAACGTGCTGGCATTCTTACTTAGAATGTGAAAGTCAAAATAAGAGTATGTAAAAAGATATGCTGAGATGTTTCCACTGTTACACAAATGAAAGGGTTGGGTGTTATGTCCTCATCTCCTGTCCGGCTCTTCCCTCTCTACCTCCAGCTTAATCTTCTCCTGCTCCACCTCACTCTGTCCTCAGCCTCACTGGCCTTTATTAGGTTCTAGAAAGAGTTATCCTATTTCCTGCCTCAGAGCCTTAACACATGCTGTTCCCTGTTCTTGTAACACTCTTCTCTTTTTAAATTGTTATTATTTAATTTTTGAGATGAGATCCACTCTGTCACCCAGGCTGGAGTGCAATGGTACAATCTCAGCTCACTGCATCTGCCACTTCCTGGGCTCAAGCAATTCTTCCACCTCAGCCTTCCAAGTAGCTGGGATTACAGGTGTGTACCACCACACCTGGCTGATTTTTTTGTGTTTTTGGTAGAGATGGTGTTTCCTCATGTTGTCCAGGCTGGTCTCAAACTCCTGAGCTCAAGTAATCCACCTGCCTCAGCTTCCCAAAGTGCTGGGATTACAGGTGTAAGTCACTGTGCTCAGCTTTCTTCTCTTTATGTCTGGTTAGAAGAGCTCATCCCCCAGAGCTGAGCCCAGGCATCACCTCCCCAGGGAAGTCTTCCATGATTTTCCTGATTAGGTCAACTTTTATTTGCACTCATATGAGCAAAAGTACATCCTTCTCATTGTACTCATCTCAACTGTAGTTTTACATGTATTTGTATGATAAGGTGATGGTTACCTGTCTCACTAGAGGCTTGTTGTGTGGATCATCAGGCAGTTGTATTGAAAAACTCCCATAGAGAGGAACATAAGCCCTTAGTAAGCTCCAACTCACCAGCCATGTGAATGAGCCACCTTGGAAAAGGATCTTCCACCCTGGTCAAGCCTGCAGATGACTGCAGCTTGAGCTGATATATGTCTGCAATCTCATGCGACATCCTGAAATAGAACTACCCAGCCAAGCCACTCCTGGATCCCTGACCCACAGTAACATAAGAGAGAATAAATGATTACTATTGTTTTAAGTCACCAAGTTTTAGGGTATTTACTATACAGCAGTAGAAATAGTGCAGATTTAGGTGCCTGGAAATGTGGTATTGCCATAAGAAATGTGGGAGTGGCCTCGGCACTGGATTTGGGCAGAAGCTGGGAGGAGATGACGGTGCATGATAGGTTAAAGGGACTTCAAGAGACTTCACTTCAAGAGAAGCCTGATGGCTGTGATAAGGATGCAATAAGAGCTTAAAAGAAGTGAGGAGGGTCAAGTACTCATGCCTGTAATCCCAACACTTTGGGAGGCTAAGCTGGGAGGATCACATGGGGCCTAGAGTTTAAGACAAGCCTGGACAACATAATGAGACCCCATCTCTACAACAAAGTTTTAAAAAATTAGTGGAGCATGGTGGTGTGCACCTGTAGTCCTAGTTACTTAGGAGGCTGAGGCACTTGAGCCTAGGAATTCAAGGTTACAGTGATCATGCCACTGCATTTCAGCCTGGGTGACAAGTGAGACTCTATCTCCAAAAAAATAAAAATAAGAGTAAAACACTTGAGAGAAGAGGTTCTTTGTTATGTAATGGTAAAAAGTTTAGAAATGCTGTCACTTATGATAACCTGGAAAATAGCAAGAGGTCCTAATGAACTGGGTGATCCAACAAACGAGGGTTCCAGGCAGTGTTGAATAAACATAGAGTATCATTTCTGGGCAGTGGTAGGAGTGAGTCAGTCAAGAAATGATTAACATCTGCTCTGCTGGATTTCAAAATTGCTATGGGCCAGTGACTCCCGTATGCCTCTTGCTTTCCCCATTTTTGAATGAGGAAAGGGAATCTAGAGTAATGCCTGTCTGCCATTGCAAGTTGGGTATGTGGGGGTGCAGATAATGTATCTCTTTGGTTTGTAGTTTTAGGATGGAGAGGAACTATACTCTAGGAGCTGTACTTGAGAAACCATCATAGGACCTTCATTTATGCCAGGACCTGATTTAAGTAATAAGATACTGTACCTCAAGCTGATGTTGTCATTGAAGAACTTTTTGGGCATGTTGAAAGGCTTGGGAGTCTGATAATTTTAATTTAAGAGAGATGTGAATTACAGAGGGCAAGAAGGGAAGGCAGACAATGACTGCAAGTATCTGAGAGAGTCCCCAATGAGCCTGATATCATGGTACCCATTCTCTGTGTAGTTAGTTCCTTCCCACATGATTAGTGCTTTGTGACCAATAGAATTCTGTGGAAATGACAGGGTGTGTGACTTCTTAGACCAGGTGATAAAAAGCCTTGCAACTTTTGCATTGGTCTCTTGGATTGCACACTCTGGGAGAAGTCAGCCACCATGTCAGGAGGACACTCAGGCAGCCTGTGGAGAGGCCCACATGAGAGGAACTAGGACCTCCTGCCAATATCCACAATCAACTTGCCAGCCATGCAAGTGAACCACGTTGGAAATGGACCTTTCAACTCCTGTCAACGCTTCAGGGACTGCACCGCTGGCCAACATCTTGACTGCTACCTTGTGAGAGATTCTGATCTAGTGCTTGCATGAGGTAATAAGTGATTATTGTTGTTTTGAACAATTATTTTTGGAGGCAATTTGTCATGCAGCAATAGATAACTAATACAGCCAATCCTCTCTTCTCTGGCCTGCCTTTTCCTGGGTAAACTCTCTTGCTTTTGAATTTATATTCAATTTGTGAGCAGGACCAGGATGAAGATGAGGAGATGGGGAGCCTAGGGCCTCCTTCAATTTTGTGCCTGAGGTGTCTTGCTGGTTTCACCCTTGCCCCAGTCCTGTGTCTGGTTTCTGCATGGTGTGATAAAAGGTCAGTCCCTGGTGATCTCGCCCTTAACCTCACCGCCTGGTGATCTCGCCCTTAACCTCACCGCCTGACTACTGCCAGCCCCCTGTGCCTGACTTGGCTTCCTGTGGAGTCAGGTAGACAACCTCTGTAGTCCTTTAAGACTGCAGGCAATAAAAAAGGAGGAGTGGGCTGGGTACCACCAAGTGGGGGCAGTTCTCATAGAATTCTGGAACCCAACAGGTCTTCACATTGGCCCTGAGATGAGTAGAGAGGTCTTTAGTGGTGGAGTACATCAGGTGGTTGTGACATCGTGACCTTAGGGTGCAAACAGTCCTCAGCGGTGCAGGGCAGTTCCAGAGGGGGCCACGAGAGAATGGCCTTCCTCAAGGTAGAGATTGGAGCCCATGTGGGACATTCATATATAAAAGCAGAAGGAAAATAACACTAGTAACGTGTTGAGTGACTCCTCCAAGCCAGCCACTGGCTTTACCTCATCCAATTCTCCCGACAGCCCAATGCATGATATACTCATCATCCCTTAACCCCAGTTTCAAAAATCCAAAAAGTGGTAGGGTGCAGTGGCTCATGATCTCGGCACTTTGAGCAACAAAGTAAGACCCCCATCCTGGGAGGCTGAGGCAGGAGCATCGCTTGAGCCCAAGAGTTTGAGGTTGCAGTGAGCCATAATCATGCTACTGCACTCCAGCCTGTGTGACAGAGCAAGACCCTGTCTCTAAAAATAACTCCAAAAGCTCTGACAACCAAAAGATTTTTATAACTCACTTGGTGGCAAGTCCTGGACTGAACTGATGTGAGACTATTTATGGTCTTAATTATGCCATTTACTGTAAATATCTATAAGTTTCCCTACAAAAATATTAATGCATTTGATTACAGGGTGTTCCCCAGAACCCACTGAGTGCTCCATAATATAGTGTTATGCACCATATAACTTTTCTAAAACCCAGCATTTCTGAATGTTGAAACATCTGGTCTGAAGATAAAGTACAGTGGGCGTCTCAGTCTATTTTCTGCTTCTATAACAGAATATCTGAAACTGAGCAATTTACAATGAATAGAAATGTATTTGGCTCATGATTCTAGAGGTTTGGAAGTCCAAGAGAATGGTGCTGACCTCTGGTGAGGGCCATCGTGCTGCATCATTCCATGGTGGGAGGCAGAAGGGCAAGTGAGCATGTGAACCAGAGACAGGATGGGAACTGCCCACTCCAATGACAATTAATCCACTTCTGCCATAATGGCATTAATCCATTCATGAGGGCAGGGCCCGAATGGTCTAACCACCTCTTAAAGACCCACCTCTTAATATCATCAGTTAAATTCCAGCATGAATTTTCGAGGGGACATTCAAACCATAGCAGTGAGACTGTATTATTATTTTTCCGTTTTTACACATAAGAAAAATTGAAGTTTCATGAAAAGTGATGACATTTTCTAATTGCACAGTGACAGCCTTTTTCTTACTCCTGTTCAGAGGAGAATTATGTCACAATACTGAGACTCTGTTACCTACCCACCGTCCCTACCCCGATCACAAGTTCCTGATGGGATGTGGCACCCTGAGATCTTTCTAGACCCCTTTCAGTTATTTTTATAATAAACTTCCAAACACTTCCCGTGTTTTGGATATTGATTGTTTCTGGACAAGTGGCAATCAGAGATTTATCCACAGAAACTCCCTAGAGTTTAAGGAAGCCTTTTGTACTGCCAATGTGCTCATGTGACTAAAGTAGAATAAACTCTTGGGGGTTTCTTTTCATTGCCCATCTCCGTGCTGACCCTCCTTTACTGCAAACCCTTGCTTACCTTGTGCCCTTGCCAGAACTTCCCTCTGATCTCATTCTCATTTAGTAATTAATTCACTCAACAAACACTGATGGAGTCCCTGCTGCTGCCCACAATGTGGTGGGAGAGGTTTTATGATTTATTAGGAGAGCACTGGTTTGACAGACAAAAGATTAAGGTCCTGGTTCTGTAAGAGTTCAGACAAGGCCTTTTTTCTTTGATCTGGACCTCAGTTTAACCTTAACCAAATGTGAAGTAAGAAGATAATTGAGAGGATGCAAAAACCATCATCACAAAGTATTGAAACCTAATACAAACAGGACTGAACAATAAAGAGTGTGGGCCTTGGCACAGTCTGCCCAGGGTGCTGGCTGTGCAGTTCTCTTGATTCAGTCCTCCTCTGGGTATCCTTTTAATTTTCAGGGTGGCTTATCTCATGATCACAAAATGGTTGCCAGCAGCGTCTGCAATCACACGCTTTACGGCCAGAGTGGGAGAGGTGGAGCTATTTCAGGCATTAGGCTCAGTTTCCAAACTGGTTGCTCTGAGCCAGATCTATTCCAATGGAGCCTACACTGGTTCCAGGGGTTCAGAGCCTAATCTGGAGAAGTTAGCAAATATTTTGATCATCAATCCTGGAAAGAGTGTTATTTCTAATAATCATCACACAAAAGTCCAGATTTCAAGCTAATTGGCTTAAGCCGGAGTTACCTGAACAAATCCCATGGCAGGAGGCTTAGGATTGCCCCATTTGGCTTGGAACTATTAGTCCTACTCCAAGAACTGGGGTTGAGGTCAGTTTTGCTCAAATTGCATGCTCACTACAGATGGGTGGGAGTGATGAGGTTTTGGGATTGCATAGAGGGATGCAACCAAAATGTGCTCCACTAACTCTAAGTTCCCTTCTCACTCTTTCTTTGTTTCTACGTTTTGACCCCCCCATACGTGATGTTGCAAAGGATACCCCCATCTTAACATTTTTTCCCCACTCATTTACTTTAACCTAGTCACACTGTCTGGGGATTCTAAGATCAACTTCTAATCTTCCAAGAATGTTCCTCTAAATCTGAAGGCAAGGAGAAGTGGAAACCGAGATCTGGTGCACTGCTGGTTTGCGGTGTCAGCATGGGCTAGGCAGGAAGAAGATTTCTGGTGGCAAAACCTCTGCACATCTGCAGGGCTTCCCCTTTGCTGGCACTCAGATGGCACTGAATACAGGAATTTTCATCAGTTTTTCAAAATATAGCAGTAATAAGTGGAGTGTTAAAAACTCAAAAGGCTACATGAAACATGCTCTTCCCCACCTAATACCTCCAATTCCCAATTCCCAGAGTGAACCACCATCATCTACATTTCGTGTATGCTCCCAGTTATGTTCTGTACGTATACTAAAATATATAAACAGTATTTACATAGGTATGTGTATATATACAACCAAAGCCTCCTTCTTCTATATATAGGGATTATAGTACAAATGTTTGTTGAATGAATAAATGAGTGACTAACAGTAACTAGGGGGCTCTGACTGTGAAAGGCTCTCATCTATGCCCCCAACAACTGTCAGTCAGGAAAACAGAGCTCACACAAGTTGTTTGAACAGAGAGATTTTAATGTAGAGAATTGAGTAAACAAAAATTGGAGGCTCAGAAAGACAGAAAGTGGCCATTGAGGACTTACAGAGATACTAACTGCCAAAAAGCAGCTGAACCTTTAGGGCAGAGGAACAAAGAAAGAGACTGGGGTTGTTAGAACCTGGAAGCTTGGAGTAGAAACAGCAGAACCAGGACCTAAAACTCAGAGAAGCCAGCGCTGGCTGATTGGTGCTGATGTTGCTGGACATGCCATGGTGGGTTCTGAGGGGCCAAAAGTGGGTGAACTGGAATTCGCTGCTGGTGGAGTGATGTGGCCAGGAGTAAGCAACAAATGGGAGAGATGGGGTCTCTCCTTCTGCCTGTCTTTATCCCTCCAAGAGTCAATGGGAGGGGGCCTAGTAAGGAGAAGCTGGCGAAGGGGAAATGTGGTTTGCAGGATTTCATCTCCAGGAGCACAAAGTAGAGAACAGAAGGGCGAATTTGGGGCTGAGGGACAAGAATTTAATAACCAGTGCACCTTGTTTTTATTCGTTTGGAGCTTTTGTACAAATTAGAAAAAAGTATACCCTCTGGGCAGAATTGGCCCTGGGTCAGGGTGCATGGTGTCGTGGTAGAGAAAGGTGCTGCACCATACCTGGGCATAAGGTGGGCAGGAGAATATGGGCTGGGTTTTAGCCCCCAACTATCCTTTTCACCAGGTGTATTTGTATAGGGTACAATCTGGTGCAGTCGTATGTAATGGCCCTGCATCTGTCCGGCTATAGGCATTGTAGTGCAATTGGTTACATGTGGACATCACACACACACACGCACACACACCACGGAAGCACTTTCTTTTCTTCTTTGGGAGCAGGGCTTTGGGATGGTATATCAATCAGGAGGCCTCTGTGATCCCTGCTGTGTCAACTCACTGGGTACCGGCCCTTTCTCAACACCAGGACCCGGGGTCTGACAACTCACTGGGTACCGGCCCCTTCTCAACACCAGGACCTGGGGTCTGACAACTCACTGGGTACCGGCCCCTTCTCAACACCAGGACCCGGGGTCTGACTTGTACAAATGTGCATCTACAGGCAAAGCATTGACAACATAAACATAATTTTCTCAGTAAATCTAGGATGGGAAGCTGTTTCTGAGGGGGCTGTGGTGAACAAAGATGGGAATTAGGCCTTTTTAGACAGTAGGCATTCAAGAAGTTTGAATGGCTATTTCAGAATGCTTCATAACAGAGTTTTCAAATTGGATGGGAGTCTAGAAATGACCGGGTGGTAGTGATTGTGGTGATAAGAATAGTTGTCTTACATTCAGTTCTCTGGATCCAAACTGAGACAGAGGTGGTGTGAGAAGCTGGTGGGTGCTAAGTGGGAAATCACCTGCGAGGAGGTGAGGAGGCAGAGAGGGCAGAGGGAGAAGCTGAGAGACGTGCAGCTGCACCAGAGGCCCTGGCTGTTCCAGGAACCTCTGGAACAAGGATAGCCCTTTAAGGTAGTCTCCAATTTAGGTAGGAAGACTGGGCTGTGTGTCTACACATCAGCCTTTCATTGGCTGTGGCCCCTTGGGAGGAGGCATGGCCTCGGAAGGGGAGCAGGTTTCTGGTGAGTAATAACTATGACCTTCCCATCGGCTGGAAGATTGGGGTCTTGGATCTGAAGAAGGGATATGGGGAGCACACCACAGCATCCACTACAATAGCAATGAGGGTGTCAATAGCTACCACCTGGCCATCACCTACACCAAGCTAGATGCTTCACCCATAAACCTGGTTCTCTCCAAGTCTCCACCATCTGAGTGAGTGGTATTAACCTCCAACTCCACTTCTCAAAACAAAATCACCAGAGCCCTCCTTGATTCTCCCCTTTTCTTCTCTCACAATCTGTCAGTAGGAATTATTGGTTCTAGCTCCAAAATACATTCTGAATCTGTCCACTCCTCTCCATTTCCATCCCTCTGGCCCAAGCCATCAAGTCCTCCATGGCCAACTGTAACAGCTTCCTAACACACCTCTCTCTTTCCACCCAGGTTGCCTAGACAGCCACTCTCCATACTGCTGCCAGAAATAACACTCAAAATAATGCTCTTTTTAATTAAAAAACAAAACTCTTCAATTGCTTTTGTTGCATTTAAGGTTCAAACTTCTTACCACGGAGTGGAAGGCCCCACACAATTAGCCCTGTCTTCTTCACCAACTTCCATTTTTCTCTGGTCCACCATGTTCTAGCTGCATGGTCTCTCTCTTCATTCCTTGTACATGTCAAGCTTACTCTTGTCCCAGAGCCTGTGTCTTAGTTGTTCCCTCTGCCTGGAATGGCCTTCCCTAGAACCTGCCTTGGCTGATTCTTCTTGCTATTCAAACCTCAGCTCCCACCTCCTGCTTTAGGCCTCCCCTGACCACTCTAATTAAATTCCTACTGGAGACATCAGTCCACCTGGTTCCAGGGGCCAGGCCTTCCTCTTGCAGCCTAGGGGCGCTTTGTAGACTGTTCAAAGCTCCCTTTGCACAACTCAACTTGGCAGTGGAGTCTTACTTTCTATTTTCGTGATCTCAGGGATGTCTAGAGACCTCGTTGGCCTGGCTACAGCACATCCTAACCGGGCATTGAGTTGGAGGAACTCAGGAGGGTATAATCTGGCCTAGCTCCTCCAAGTGAGTCAGTTACTAAGTGGAGAAGAGAAGCCCTTTACCATTGAATTTTTAATTGTACTGGAAACTGCCTAGCCCTTTGGTAGAACAATAAAGGGGAATTTGGTTACTTGGTCTAGAGGCCTGGGGCAAGTAGGAACAGAGATGAGGTCAGAAAGATTTTTAACATGTGGGCTTTCTTTAGTCATTAAAAGAGAAAAGCAGGCTCTTACAATGTTTGAAGGAAACCATTATGCAGTTTGCAAGTAGTTATTGGATTCTGGCTGTGACCAAGACATTGAAGGACTTGGGCTGAGTTTTGGGGCCACTGGAGTATGATGGGGCCACTGGAGTATGATGAGGCCTCTTTTGTCATGGAGCTGACTTCTAGGAAGGGAGACAGGGCAGAGGCAAAGGGCACAGGGACTACATCATGGAGCGCCATGCTGCATCAGGCACTATGTTTGGGTTTCCATACACACAGAGCAATTAACACACAGTAGGCCATGTGTACCTGGACCCAAGGGGCTGACCAGGTGGAGGGGGCCGGGACTGCCCAGGAAGGGGAGCAGGTGATCTCTGAGGAGCAGAGGGGATGCGAAAAGGCTTCCTGCAGGAGATGGACTTGGAACCAGCTCCAGGTGCACCGCGGACTCTGAACACACACCACTGAAATAATGGGCCATGAAATTCATTTCTCCAGCACTATTCTGCTTCTCTGTCACTTCTTTCCCCATCATTTCCTTTCCCGGCTACAGAGCACTCAAGAATGCCTTGCTGTGCCCAGTCAGGCCTCTGGAGTCCACCCTACCTGGCTGACGTATTATTATCACCAGCAAACACACACCAGAGGCGGTATCTTGGCTGGGAAGCACATTGGCACCTTGGAAGCCCTTCTTAGAAAAAGTAAACGATTGGCATTTGAGCCTCCTCATTGATTCCTTTGGATGAGGCAGAAACCGCTGCCCAGAAGGATGAAGGGGTGAAGTGGAAAAACATGCGCTGGCTTCAAAGTGGAGCATGGGAGGTTGGGAACAGTTCTGCTTTGTGAACAAAGTTGTGCAAAAGGCAGAGAGAGAGAGAGACAAAGATAAAGAGAGAGAGTGCAGGAGAGCGAGGCGGGAGGGAGTCAGCTTTGGATGATTTGAATTTTGAATTGCCTTGAAAATCACCATGCAGCAGTATCCAGTTCTGCCTTTGATGGTCGAGAGAAACCAGCTGCATTTACTCGTCTTCAGGTCTTGTTTCCCCCCCAGCAGTGAAGCAAATTAAGCAAAGAAACAGTGAAAGTTGTAGTTGGTATAATATCTCAGGCCAAGGTCAGGCTAATTGTTGGTGGGTGGGGAGGGAGCGGCGACAGAGACAAGGCACACACTCTAGGTGTTGATATTTCTCACTCCGGCTCCATTCTGCTCCCCATGATGTCACTTTGGCATTTCCAAACATGGCAGGCTTTCTTTACAAACTAAGACCCCTTGTTCTAACCACCAGCATTCCTGCATCATGCCATGCATTCAGGCAGGTAAGACGTGGTCCCTTTGCCCAAGTCGGGCTACAGGAGTGGCAAACCTTGAGACACATCCCAAGATATCCTATAACGCTGTTCTTAATTTGCAACATCAGCAGGGAGGGCAGGTATTTGCCGGTGAGTGTAGCCTGATTTTTTCCTGCTGCCTCATTTTTATCATCAACTCAGTTGTAAAAATTAATATCATGGAGGCTTCCTTGAAGGATATGAAATGCGTACTTGTCCCTAGAAAGTCTAAAATGTACCTTTGTGTCAAATTTAAGCAGCCATCTGGGAAGCTTGCCTGTGCTGTTTTGGGCCCTGGTAGAGCTCTTTTGAATGAGTGGCATGCTGGCAGGATGCCAGCTGCCTGAGAGGAGGAACAGGGAGGTGCTTGACCCCGTGAAGGGTAGAAGATGGAAAAATTGTCATTTCAAAACAGCAAGTGGTTCCTCTCTTGATAGAGGTAGAGACTTTCACCTTTAGGGCAGACATTTCCTTTGTGTGGTTGTGTCCATCAGAATGGACCCTTGGGGACAACTGGGCAGTAGTCTGAATGCTGATGTTTTAGATGGGAATATGGGAGATTAATTTGTTGCATGTGGTTATGCCAGAGCAAGGTCTCTCCTTTTTGTCTCCTTCTCTCCCTTCCTTCCTTGCTTTTGATTGTGCTCTGGTCACCTCCTTCTGGTCCACACACCTTAGTAAGGCAGTGTGGTCACTGAATGCTGCTGTCCAGAAAGGGATTCTCTTCCCTCAACTGCTTCCTGAGTAATGATCAAGGTAAAAGTGATGAAGTGGAAGGGGCGGGTAATCAGACTTATTTTGAAAACTCAAGATTCTGTCCTGACCACTTCTAGGCATGACACATCTTCCTTTACCTTAAGAGCAGCCCCAGGCTAGCCCAAAGAAGGCCTGGAGGAGTTAAATGTAATTCTGGTTTGGCCACTTGGATTCTCTTGTCGGCTTGACCTGACCTTAGGTCATTAGGATAGTGACCACTTGGCTGAGTACACAGCTCATGCAGCCCCCTATTATGGCCCACATCAACAAAAGTGGGGGATATAATGGATCTCTCCATGTTTTATGAAAATGCTCTTGTCACTCTTGCAGTTGAAACTTCTGGATTAAAGATGTATGTGTGAATAGGAGAGTATTGGGAAAAGGGTGATATTATATTTATTGGAAGGTCAGTGGAGGAAGGGCATTGACTGTGGCACCCACAGAGGGAATACCTTAGCCTGTACTTGTACTTAGAGGTACAGGGAAGGAAGGGACACTGATGAAATTTGTCTTTCAGAACCGCTCCTGGAGTCTTCCTCCCAAGAGCAAGGCCCTGGTGCTGCTCTCTCAAACTGTTCAAGTGCCTTAATGTAACTGACTGCTGGCTCTGCTGGCCCCTCCCACTGGCTCCAACCATGGCTTGGTCCCCACTCCCCTTAACCCCAGCTCCTGCACTTCCCATGCAAAGCACTGCCAGCACCTCTGGATAACTTTCCCAACCACATTCTCATACTATTTGCTCAATCATTCCATGGGGCAAGAGAATGTCACCCGACGAGGAGTGTAGACAGACAGGACAAGTTGGACAGACAGTCCTCAGACAGAATCTTTGAAAACAGGGACTCCATTATTGGAACTGAAAATCCTAAGTCTTACCACCCATGGAGAGGCCATATTGGAGGCAGTCAACCTGTGCCTCCAGCTGATGTAGTCCCATTTGGGGATCCCCAGCAACTGTGAACAATACTTCCTTTCTAGGGGCACCATATGCATCCCAGGGAGTATAACTGTGAATTGTGTGGAAGCCAGATGTTAACTTGTCTCCCTACTGCAAACACAGTGACCTTCCCAGACAGAAAACCAAGTCATTATTTATGGGTACCCTGTGAACTGTTTTCCCTATAATGGGACCTCTCCAATTAGAAAAGGAGGCATGAAATTTGTCCCTGACTTCTGCTGACCCCACCTTGGCCTGGGCCCTGGAAAGCATTCGTGTCAGCCTCCGCTCACTGACCAGGGTTGTGACAGACGACTATAGAATTACCCTACACCTTTTCCTTGTAGGCCAAGATGGAGTCTCTGCAATTCCAAATACATCCTGCTCTACCTGGATCACTGCCTTGAGCTGGGTGGAAAGGTCAGCAGAGATATGTATCCACCTGGCTTTCTAAGGTAGACCCAGGTTGTTGATGGCATCCGTTCACCTGGCTGGATCCAGGACCCTGGGGCGGTCATGGCTGAGGCCAGTGCTGCAGGTTAGTCTCGTCTCGCTGCATGGATCCTGTTGGTAGTAACCTTAATTAAATGCTATAGGAGACTAACTAAATGGATTTAGTCCCACCTTCTGTTGGTCAAATTAATCAGAGTGGCCGATAGAGTGATGCATTTAAGGGAGGATTTGCCAGAAGCTAAGGCTGTAAAAACCAGGGCTAGATTTGGTTTGAGACAATTCTCCATGGGTCTTTCAAGTTTCTGCATGGTTTGTGAGCAGAGGCACTGACTGCCTTTGTTCCAGATGATCTTTTCAAGCATGCTGTACCACAAGCATGGGAGATAGTATCTCTTTCTGAAGCCAAGGGCAGGCAGGCTTAGTGTTCCTTAGGAAAGATTCACCTTCCCTCCACTCGGGGTTTCTCTCCTGTAGTGCAGGTGTGTGCAGGAGCCATGTGGCCTTTCCTGTGCTGCCCTGTAAGATTTGAATCTTAGGGAGCCGATGCAAAGAAGTACTGCTTCTGGATCCTGCTACTTCTGTGAGTCATGAAATCTTTGATCTCTGACCCAGGAGTCTCATGTCTTCTGTTAGCCTCCAAGAAGGGTAAAGTCATCTTAGGCACGTCACAGTTCTTGATCACCATATCTGGCCAGAACCACGCTTGAGTGTGGCATGTCTGTGAACACCATCCATCGTGTGCGTCACAGGAAGATAAAAGTCAACTGCTCTTGACATCACCAGACCATACTGGATGGTAGGTGTGGGGGTCACCATCCACCACTTTCCACCGTCCAGTGCAGGCAATCAGTTCTACATAAAGATCTGGGAGGCTGGCTGGAGAGGGCTGGAGGAGCCTCAGGAGTCAGACCATGTGGGTTTCTATCATGATCTTCCATACCCTACAGGCTCTGTTTTCCCATCTGTCAAGCAGGGATAACAACAGCACCTACTCTGGAGAGGTTTTGTGGGGACTCAATAGTATGGCTCCATCCAGGAAAGCCGTGATGAAGGTAGCACTTGTTATTTGTGTTTACCATTATTATTATCATCCATATCATTATTCTGCCCACTTGGACTTATTCTTTGTAAGGCTTGCCTCTCCCTCTGAACAGCCTGTCTATAATCGAAGCTTATATTTTCTGCACCAAAATTGGCCAATTTATATGGCACCACCCCTCACCACCATCACTGGATGTGCCTCTAATCTAATTAGACTAATTTCAATTTCCTGGATTTAATTACTTTTAATTTAATTAATTTAGAATGCAGTATACTAGGTGATTAATTAGGAGACATTACTGAGGGATTCGGAAGGTGAATTGTAGTATGTAATTGTTTAAATATTATTGCGGCCACAGCCTCCAGTTGTCACTTTACACAGGAGGCCACTGAGGCCATGGGAGGGACAGAGCTTGGAGAACTGGAGTGGGACAGGGACTCAAACAGAAGTCTCCTGGAAGCAAGCACAGAGCTCTTTCCTTTCACTGCTTTTGGCCACTCCCAGGGGAGGCAAAGAAGAGGCAGCTGATTCCAGTGACCAGCAAGTTGGAACTAAGTCATGAAATTGTGGGAGGTGAGAACACACTTGGTCTTTTAATAGAGCGATATTTTACTGGGTTTTTCATGCACATAGTAAATAAGCAAACCATAGGTCTCCCTCTGAGCTATCGCACACTTCCATTATTTTTCTTTTTTGCTACACACATTTACTGAGTACCTGGAATAATGAATAGTCATCACCATCATCATCATCTTAACAAACATGTGTGTGGTGCTACATGCCAGATATTGTTCTGAGTGCTTTTATATTGATTCGCTCATTTAATTGTCATTGGAGTTAAGTACTGTAAGTGAAGTACTATTGCTTCCATTGTCTAGAGGAGGGATCTGAGGCACAAAGTTAGCTCTGCCAGGAATATCTATTATTTGTGTGGTACAGAGGGACACATCCTAGTGAATTTCAGGCTTGTGCCAGGCAGGTGGGGGAGACAGTTTAGGGCTGGGCCCTTTAGGTCACACAGGTTTACCTACCCCACCTCTGAGAGGTAATAATAACACCAGCAAACACTTGCAGAGCCCTGACTGTGTGCCAGGTCTGCTTCTAAATCGTGTTGTGTATTAACTCCGGACACAGCTGCCCTACCCACTACTCCCTGAGGGTAGATTGAGCTATGGCTTTCCTCATAGCTCTGTTTGTCAATCAGAACTTGAGACTACAGTTCTGATGGACCCTTGGAGGCAGAACTGGTCCAGACCCTCTATCCTGAGCTAATCCTGCAGCATGAGCTCGATCCTTCACTCTGAAATCCAGCTCCAATTCCAAGGTTACTCATTTACCAAATGAGCCCTTTGGGCATTTTCAGGGCTTTGATCCCCATTTTCCTGGAATGTTGGGCTAGGATACAGGTAAGAAGCCAGTGTGGTGTAGGACTTCACTCTGATGCACGAGCAATGTCTGCTAGGCCTGGACCCTTTTGCACGGAGAAGTAAAGACACAAGAGCTGGCTTCAATATATTCCCTGTGCGGAGACTAGGACCACAGGGAGACTTTCCTCTTTATAAATGAATTTTCTAATAGTCTGAGCTGTCTTAGCTGCAATGGGCTTGTCAACAGGCCATCACTGGGGCTATCCAAACAGAAACTAATCGACAACAATTTGCTCACTTGGTCTTCTCTTCCTGGAAGGCTCATCTCTATCCTTTTTGTCAGTTAACTCCTATGCAACTTTTAAGACTCAGTCCAGGTGTCACTTCTTCCAGAAGGCTTCCCTGTAAACCCCAACCCAACTCCAGACTGGGCCAGATGTCCTTTGTGTTCCCATAATGTCTCAGGCATATCTTTATCATTACACTCCCTATATATTGCAATGACCTGCTTATGAGTTTGTCTCCTCTATGCTCTGTCTATGTCACCACCTTCTTCAATAACCAGGTGAGTCAGACATGATTTCCATTTGGAGGATGGAGAACCGAGACTCAGGTCCTTGCCTGTGCAGCCAAGAGGAGACAAAGATGGCTAGGTCTGGTTCCCAAGCCTAAAGACCATGATCTGTCCAGTGTGGAACACTGCGGTCCCCCAAGTTCTGTCACTTGCAAAGTCATGGGCTTGTGTGAGCCCTGAGCAACCAAAGCAGCAGAAGCAATGCCCCCAAGGAGTGCACGAGGGCCACGTTTGGAGCCATGCCAGCTTGCCAATCCTTGGCATACTCTGTACGTAGCCAGATAACTACACAAGCTCACCTCATCTGCACACACTCACTCTCTGAACACTTCTAAGGTCACAGAGAAGCCAGGGAAAAATGAGAACCAGGACAGTCAAAGCCTTTACCTCTCCTGGAGCTATGGGGCTTGTTGCCAGAGCCGAAGCCCCTCTTAACACCCTTATTCCTTCATTTAACAAAGGTGAGGAGAGCCCGGCCCTGTGCTTTTAAGGGTGGATTCCATTACTATTAAGACTACTGCGGCCCCTGAAAGATTAACTCAACAGTCACCCCTGTGAAAGCTGATCCAAGTGGAAAATCGAGTTAGAAAATTCCGCCTTCCCTTCCCTCACACCTCAGCAGATTAAGGGGAAGGCCTGATGCTGAGTTATGGGGATTTATGGGAATGTGCAGTTGCTGGCTTTTAAACGCTCACTCTTTGGAATGTTGGCAACCTTGCTTCCTATAAATCGTTGCTGGTATTTCTTAGCCTTTCCTTGCCAGCAACGCGGAGGCCTGCAACACCTTTTCCGTGCAGTAGCCTGTGAAAATATTGAAGTCGGGCCCAGAAAAACACCAGCATTGAAAGGGGAAACTTTGATGTTTGCTAGTTCTTTTCAGACAACTCTTGCCAAATCTTAATTTTTCCAGTTTACAAGTAAGGGATTCTGACCATCTGTCTGCTGTCAACCGATGTTTGTTTGGATGAAGATTTTATTTTTTTCTCCCAATCTAGCACTCCTGTTCTTACAAGTAGTTTATTGGACTTCATAAATGTCAGCTTTTTGCAGTCATTTTGTAAGCAGCTTATGATTTAGTATTTAATCAAAATTGAGCAGTCAGCGTCTGTAATCAATCTGAAGTGAAGTAACAATGAGATTGAAGCTTAAAATGCACCAGGACCACAATTTTTGTCTCCCAACTATCTTTATAAGAACTAAGTTTGCACCTGAAGGTCTGGGGTGGGGAGATGATGCAGGAAATAAATGCTTACTGAGCACCTATTGTGTGTCATTTTATGATTGTGTCAGTTATTAATTGCCAAAATAATACTGCACAACAAACCATCCCAAACTCAGTGACTTAAAAAAATCAGTGTTTTTAGCTTGGTGACCTGATGAGTCAGGTGGGAGGTCCTCTTGGCCTTGGCAGAGCTCTTTACATGTTGGGGATGGGTTGGCTGCTGGGTGATCTTTGCTGGCCTCGTCTGGGACAACTAGGGCACACTGGCTCCATTCTGTGTGTTTCTCATCCTCCAGCAGGCTAGCTGAAGCATGTTCTCATGGCCATGGCAGAGTGCAAAAGTAAGCAAACCCAGTCTGCAAGCACTTTCCCAAATTTCTGCTTGTGTAACGTTTGTTAACATCTCACTGGCCAAAGCAAGTGACATGGCGGAACTCTGAATCACACAGGGGGTGTCTCAGTTCACACAGGGTGCTTTAATAAAATTCCATAGACTCGGTAGCTTTTAAACAACAAAAATTTATTTCTCAGAGTTTTGGAGATTGGGAAGTCCAAAATCAAGGCGTGCAGGCAGATTTGGTGTCTAGTGAGGACCCGCTTCCTGGTTCATAGATGTTGTCTTCTCACTGTGTCTTCATGTGGTGAAATGGGCAAGGCAGCTCTCTGGGGCCTTTTTTATAAGGGTGATGACCTGATCATCTCCCAAAGGCCCCTTCTTCTAATACCATCATGTTGGTGTTTAGGTTTCAGCATATACATTTTGGGAGAAGGCAAACATTCCAACCACAGCAAGGAGAAAGACTCTTTCTCTTTATAGCAGGAGGACTTACAAAGTCACAGGCAAAGTTCACGGGTACAGAGAAGGATGAAGAATCAGGGTCCTAAAACAATCAGTCTATCACAGTGGTGCTGGAAATCCCCGAAGGAGGTAATTATTATAACCGCCATATCCAGACAGAGAAATTCAGAGATTAAAGCATTTGCCCAAGGGTTCTCAACAGTTAGTAAAGAAGTCAGAATTCTTTCTTGGCCTAAGTCTTAAACAGTTTACTTTTGTCTCTCAGAATCTACTTTTCTCTAGAAATAGGTAAAGCAAGAGTAGTGGAAGGCTCTCAGAAATCATCAATTCACCACCCTCATTTTAAAGATGGTCTCTAGAAGGGAAGCGAATTGCCTAAGGTCTTACAGGGGAATGGAAGGACACAGGGAGCCTCGGCTTTCAGGACAGCGCTCTTCCTGAGCCCAGGAGGAGCCATGCATCTCCAATCTGTCACAGCGCTGTCTTCTGCAGGAAGCTGCTGAGGACTTTGGGCTCCCCCTCCCAGACCTGAATATCGTATCCACTAAGCAGCCTCTGCAGAGACCTGGCTTGGTCATGGCAGCCTTAAGAGAATGTAGCAAAATTACTGTAAGCGGCTCCCAGATGGAGCAAGGATGGCAAAGACCTTTGCTTGGTTTACTAGAGAGGCATACTGAATGTTGGCAGCCTTTTATGACATCATGATTAAATTCTTTCCTTGGTTGGTCCTATGAACTGAATTGTTCCTCACCTCCATCAAATTCATATGTTAAAGCCCACACTCCCAATGTGACTGTATCTGGAGATAGGATCTTTAGGAATTAATTAAATTAAATGAAGTCATAAGGATGGGGCCCTAATCCAACAGTACTGTGCCCTCATGACAGAGAAGAAGGCTGGGCGTGATGGCTCATTCCTGTAATCCCAGCACTTTGGGAGGCCAGGGCGGGTGGATCACCTGAGTTCAGGAGTTCAAGACCCGCCCGGCCAACATGGTGAAACCCTGTCACTACTAAAAGTACAAAAAATTAGCTGGGCATGGTGGTGTATGCCTGTAATCCCAGCTACTAGGGAGGCTGAGGTGAGAGAACCGCTTGAACCTGGGAGGCAGAGGTTACGGTGAGCCGAGATCATGCCATTACACTCCAGTCTTGGCAACAAGAGTGAAACTCTATCTCAAAAACAAAACAAAACAAAACAAAAAAACAGAGAAGAAAGAGAGATACCTGCCATGTGAGGACATCACAAGAAAGTGACTGTCTGCAAGCCAGGAAGAGAGCCCTCATGAGAACCCAACTGTGATGACACCCATCATGATCTCAGACTTCTGGCCTCCAGAACTGTGAAAAAATACATGTATGTTGTTTTAGCCACCACCCAGTCTATGGTATTTTGTTGTAGCAGCCTGAGCTGATTATGACAGTTGAAGAATCAGATTATCAAAGGGTCATTTATGCATTCACTCAGGCATTCAACTTATGTGTGTTAAGTATATACTGTGTGCAAACTCTCCATGCTACAGGGGGGTGGGAGCCTGCAATTTTCCCTGGAAAGTGGAGGAGTGGCCTTTCATGTTGCCCTGATTTGCCCCCAGTTCTCCATGTAAGCTGCCAGCAAAGCCTTCACTATGGAGGTTTTTCCCTTCTGGCTTAATGAGCTAGTGGCTTTGGAGGAGGCTGGGATGGCCACCTGGCTGACTGTCCCCAGGGCAGTTGGCTGGGGCTGGGGGGCGGGAGTGCACTATATTAGTCCGTTTTTACACTGCTGATAAAGGCATACCTGAGACTGAGAAGAAAAGAGGTTTATTTGGACTTATAGTTCCACATGGCTGGGGAGGTCACATAATCATGGCAGAGGGTGAAAGGCACTTCTTACATGGTGGCAGCAAGAGAGAATGAGGAAGAAGCAAAAGCAGAAACCCCTGATAAACCCATTAGATCTTATGAGACTTATTCATTATCACGAGAATAGCACGGGAAAGACCAGCCCCCGTGATTCAATTACCTCCCCCTGGATCCCTCCCACAAAACATGGAAATTCTGGGAGATACAATTCAAGTTGAGATTTGAATAGGACACAGCCCAACCATATCATTCCCCCCTGGCCCTCCAGACCTCATGTCCTCACATTTCAAAACCAATCAGGCCCTCCCAACAGTCCCCCAAACTCTTAACTTGTTTCAGCATTAACCCAAAGGTCCACAAGTCCCAGGTCTCATCTGAGATGAGGCAAGTCCCTTCCACCTATGAGCCTGTAAAATCAAAAGCAAGCTAGTTACTGCCTAGATACAATGGAGGTACAGCTAATGGGTAAATACAGCTGTTCCAAATGGGAGAAATTGGCCCAATAAAAGGGGTTACAGGGCCCATGCAAGTCCAAAATACAGCAGGGCAGTCAAATTTTAAAGCTCCAAAATGATCCCTTTTGACTCCAGGTCTTACATCCAGGTCACACTGATGCAAGAGGTACGTTCTTATGGTCTTGGGCAGCTCTGCCCTTGTGGCTTTGCAGGGTACAGCCTCCCTCCCAGCTGCTTTCATGGGCTGGCACTGAGTGTCTGTGGTTTTTCCAGGTGCATGGTGAAAGCTGTTGGTGGATTCTGGGGTCTGGAGGACAGTGGCTCTCTTCTTACAGCTCCAATAGGCACTGCCCTAGTAGGGACTCTGTCGGGGCTCTGACCCCACATTTCCTTTCTGTACTGCCCTAGCAGAGGTTCTCCATGAGGGCCCCACCCCTGCAGCAAACTTTTGCCTGGGCATCCAGGAGTTTCCATACATCTTCTGAAATCTAGGCGGAGGTTCCCAAACCTCAATTCTTGACTTCTGTGCATCTGCAAGCTCAACACCATGTGGAAGCTGCCAAGGCTTGGATCTTCCATCCTCCAAAGCCACAGCCTGAGCTGCATATTGGCCCCTTTCAGTCATGGCTGGAGCAGCTGGGACACAGGGCACCAAGTCCTTAGGCTTCACACAGCATGGTGACCATGGGCCCAACCCACAAAACCACTTTTTCCTCCTGGGCCTCTGGGCCTGTGATGGCAGGGGTTGCCGTGAAGGTCTCTGATATGGCCTGGAGACATTTTCCCCATGGTCTTGGGGATTACCATTAGGATCCTTGCTACTTATGCAAATTTCTGCATCTGGCTTGAATTTCTCCCTAGAAAATGGGTTTTTCTTTTCTACTGCATCATCAGGCTGCAAATTTTCTGAGTTTTATGCTCTGTTTCTCTTTTAAAATGGAATGCTTTTAGCAGCACCCAAGTCACATTTTGAATGCTTTGCTGCTTAGAAATTTCTACCACTAGATACCCTAAACCATCTCTCAAGTTCAAAGTTCCACAAATCTCTAGGGCAGGGGCAAAATGCTTCCAGTCTCTTTGCTAAAACATAACAAGAGTAACTTTGCTCCAGTTCCCAACAAGCTCCTCATCTCTGTCTGAGGCAGCTCCCAAAAAGTTCCTCATCTCCATCTGAGGCTGCCTCAGCCAGGACCTTATTGTCCATATCACTATCAGGTTTTTGGTTAAAGTCATTCAACAAGTCTCTAAGAAGTTCCAAACTTTCTCACACATTTTACTGTCTTCTTCTGAGGCCTCCAACATGTTCCAACCTCTGCCTGATACCCAGTTCCAAAGTTGCTTTCACATTTTCAGGTATCTTTTCAGCAACACCCCACTCCTAGTACCAATTTACTGTATTAGTCCATTTTTATGCTGCTGATAAAGACATACCTGAGGCTGGGAAGAAAAAGAGGTTTAATTGGATTTACAGTTCTACATGACTGGGGAGGTCTCATAATCACAGTGGAGGGTGAAAGGCACTTCTTACATGGCGGCAGCAAGAGAGAATGAGGAATAAGCAAAAGCAGAAACCCCTGATAAACCCATCAGATCTCATGAGACTTAGTCACTATCATGAGAATAGTATGGGAAAGACCAGCCCCCATGATTCAATTACCTCCCCCTGAGTCCCTCCCATAACACTTGGGAATTCTGGGAGATGCAATTCAAGACAAAATTTGAATGGGGACACAGCCAAACCATATCAGGGCCTTTGGCAGAGATTGCTGTGCCTGCTATTGCTCTCCTGTGGAGCTCCTCAACAGGTCATGTGGGCAGTGAGATTTTTTTTGGTATATCAAATCTGATGTTTCCTGAAGACTTAAGAATCATGGATTCCAATGCCTGGTCAAGTGTTCCTAACAGCATAGCTTGATTTTTGTCTTGTTTTTCTATTCCCAGCTGAGTGTCATGGAAAATGCCTCAGGAGCTGGAATGAAATTGCTAACCAAGAGCAGAAAACACTGACTGGCTTGACCAGCAGGGAGGGGCAGTGGCTGAAATGGATACAGGGAGGAAAAAGATGGCTCAGCTTCTTTTTTGTTTCTAGCTCAAAGGATTAGCTTCACATTATAAAGTTTGGTAAAAATTGTCATGAGTGAAGCTCATACAAGAAACCAAAGTATTCCTAAGAATCAAACATGCCAGTGGCCCCTATGTCCACACCCTGTGGCTGTCAGGAAACCTCTCTAAGTCTTAGTTTCCTTGTCTGTAAAATGGTGGGACACGGGTTATAATGTGATTGTTATAAACGCCTACAGTCATACCCAAGAAGATGTCTTGCTCATGGATATTAAATTAATATTATTTCATTGGCCCCTCCCTATCAGACTCTCTCCCTACCCTTGTCTATCTGAATCTTCCTAGCACTTTCCTATCCCTTTAATAATTCAACATTAATGGTTTATTAAACAGAGGCTTCCTAATGGGCTGTTACCTACCTATAAAGAGCAAATCTTCCACTGTGGGGTTGCCCAGGCCCTTGACGGGAGAGTAACTGATGGGAGCAGCTGACTGTGATGGTGTTCTTGGGTGAAGAGGGAGTGGCCCAAGAGCAAATCCCCATACTGTCACTTTCATGCCTTGGAAAACCTCTTAACCTCCTGAAACCTCAATTTCTGCAAAATGGGATTCATATTACCCTTGCCATGAGGTTTCTATGAAATTGAATCAATGTAGGTGAAATTCCTAGCTCCTTACTCCTCCCCACTCTGCGCCTAGGGCTCAGGCCAGCCCCAACTCTGGGGAATGGTTCAGTTACCCAGTTACCCACCTGGTCTATCTGTGGGACTACAACACCTGCGAATCTCCCTTGCTCAAAGTCTTACCATAACAGATTAATTCCTTTGAGTCCACCTCCAGAAGTGTCTGTAATAAAGAGAAGTGCCTCTGTCCACCACAAGCCGCTGGTGGCTGATGACTAAGAGGCAGGGCAGTGAGGTGAAGGGAGCCCCGAGGGAGGGGTTGGGATTCCTGGCGCTAGTCGTGCTGACTCTCTTGCTACGTGACCGTGGATAAGTCGTTTTCCATTTCTGGACTTTAGTTTTCTCAGATGTAAAATCAAGGGCTTAGGTTGTATGGAATCTAGGATTTGCTCCATCTGCAACTACAATTAGCTCCAAAGATTAGTTTTGAGATTCCCAATGGGGTTCCAAAGAAGGAGACCTCAGACATGTCAGTTTTGATGAGACTTGTGGTGAAAGGGCAGAAGCAAGGGCCAGGGGCAGGCTGCCTTTGTACGGAACCTATGCTTACTCACACCTGTCACACTCGATGGTTCCAATCAAGGCTCCTCATTGGCTGGCTGATTCATCGATTCATTCATTTTCTTTATAGAGTTTTCTCTGACCACACTGGGCTAGAGTGTTCTGTCACCTCTTTAACCCTCCATGGCCCTTCCTGTGACATTTCCTCCACTATCCTTTGGTGGCCTTGGCCATTCTGCAAATGGTCCTGTACCTGCCATACTTTCTCTCACTATTCTCTCTTCCTGAAAGTCCCTTCCTTTCTATCTCCCAAAGTCCTGGCCACCACTTAAGGGCCTGCTCAGAAGTCACCTCCTCCAGGAAGTCTTCCTAGGCTTCTAATTCAAAACTCTCTCCTCTGTGCTCTCTCTAGGCCTATTAATATGCTTCAATGTCTTCCCATTAACAAGGAACTAGGCCAAAATCCTCAGTGTAGCTCCCCAGGCTCAACTGTCATCACTCTCCTCTCCCGCAACCCAGCTCTAGTTATGCCGGGGTGTCTCTCATCTCCATGCAGGTACTTAAGTTGCTGTTTCTGCCTGAGGGCTCTGTTCCTCACCCTGTTCCCATAGTGAGGATACTTAATGACTTTAAGACTCAGCTCATATCCCCGGTACTGGCAGGAATTTATTGTACTCATCTTCTGGACTGTATTCTCTGTTTTGTAGTGAGCCAGTCTTGTCCGTGACTCCAGTGACACTGGCTTATTTGTCTCTGAAGTCACACTGCCTTGCCTATGAGCTAGCACATAATAAGTGCTCAGTAAACATAGCAGTGAAAGGAATTCTCGTATGTGTCCATCACAGCACCCAGGAGGGGCTGAGGTCCTGGGCAGGTGTGTTGATGGGGCAGTTGATTAAAAGCTTTGTTTGCAGCAGCCCTGGGATTTGGAGTCTTGGAACAGGCTGAGCTGGAGAAATGGCTCCTGTGCTAAGTGTGCATGTGTATATGAGTGTGTGTGTGTGTGTGTGTGTGTGTGTGTGTGTCTATTCTCTGTGGGCATGTCTGCTAGGGTCTGGCTGTCTGCCATGCATGGGGGAAGATTGAGTTCCCCAGGATCTCATGTCTCTCCCCTGACTTCCAGAGGTTTCCTCCTGGGCACTAAACCACCAGCCCAACAACTCCAGAGTCAATACAGAGATGCGTTTGGAGGGCCCTCCACAGTCCTGTAAAGAGACAGCATTCTTCAGAGGACCAGGGCATGGACTTACAGCTGGAGAGCCCTGTGCTCTGTAGCCTTGGACAGGTCTCTGATATCTCGGCTCCTCTGGGGTAATTACTTATGCAGGGCTTCCCTTGTGCCAGGTGTTGAGTGAAACTCCTTGTTTGGATTATGTGATTTAATCTTCATAAACACCCTAGTTTGCAGAAGGGAAACTGAGGCATAGAGCGGTTACATTACTTGTCTCAGGTCAAAAAACAGCTGAGTAAAGAGCAGGGGGGTGAAGTCAAGCAGTCTTAGCTCAAAGCCCATGTTCTTGAGTCCTGCACCCCACTCCTTTTCATAGAGTAAAGCCTGATAATATCGTCTTGTAGGATACTGAATTAATATGCATTAAATGGCATCTATGAAATGACTGGCACACTGCAGGCATGCAATACATGGAGGCTGATATAATTAATATCTATTTCACCTCTCCCCTTTTAAAGGTGAGGAAACTGAGGCATGGTTTATATACATGACTTGATAGCCAGCGTTGAGCATTGTAGTCTCAAAATCATGTGTCCTGACGGCCAACCGGTTTCATTTTTCATTATGCTGTGCCTTGTCAGGTAAAAATTAGAAAGAAAGGTAACCTTGATTTTGGAGGAATCAAGACTAAGAGAAAGGTGGAGTTGATGGGCACTTGAGGATATGTGAAGACCTTTCCCCATAACTTCCCAACCACCGATGATGTAGGTCCTAGGATCCCAATTTGCAATTTGCATATCTGGTCTCAGAGAAGTAGGTGACTTGCCTGAGGCCTTTGCATGATAAGAGAGGCCAGGATTTGAACTCCGGCCTGTCTTACTCTAAGTCTAGTGTTTTTTTCCTACATTCCCAGCTCATAAGTGGGGCCCAAGATCAAGGCCACAGTAGACACAATTGTGACTACAGATTGTGGTGGGAATGGGATGGGCAGGCTCTTTATTGCTGCTCCTCCTTCATAGCATCAGGGGAGCTTCTGGAGCTGGGGAACAGGCACTTGGAAGGGCAGTGTGCCCTAGAGGAAGGGGCAGATCTTGAAATAGAAAGCGGCCGGGCTTTTCCTGGAGCACCAAGGAAGTCAAGAACAGCCATTTGGTCTTCATGTATCGAAGATATCCTCTAGGGCTCCTTCTGCCTAGCAGGGTGACTTTCAAATTTCAGGAAGGTGATGTTGTACCCATAGGGGTGGGGGGTCATATGCCAGTGGCAGATAGAAAATATCTCTGGAATCTCAGACTTTATTTTAAAAATGCATGCAGAATTTAAAGAACTCTATTTCTTTCCCACAGCATATCCACATGTGCATATATGTTTGTGTATGGGTATGCATAAGTGTGTATGCACATTGCAAATCTGTAACTAACCACCATTTTAGGAAGAGCTGCTGTGCCTTTGGTATAGCTCTCTGTACTCTCTGGAACCCTGCCATGTATTCATCCCCCTCCTCCCTGGGGTATATGTACTACCCAGTTGGTCAAATACTTCCATTTCCTGAGCCTAGGGAGGAACTGGGCAAACAGTTAAGGGCTAAAGGGGCATGTTCATAGTGAGGATCTGCTCAGTGTGGCTGAGCTGAAACAGGTCAGGAAGTTACAAGATTGCCTGAGGTCACCCAGTAACTGTGAGACTAGAACTCTGGTCCCTAGATCCTAGTTCAGCGCACATTTCCACCACCTCTGGGCCAGCTCCTGGGCAACAGAATGTACTTGGTCGTACTTGTTGCCTTGTCTGCCTACCTGGCACATTGCTGGGAAACAGGGCTTCTCTCTACAAGCCCAACATTCTGATAATTAAATACAAAGTATGACTTGTGCCCTCCCCACTCCACCCCACTACAGTGGCTGAAACGCTGTGATTCCCACACCTGAGCTCTCCAGCTTGCCCTTTTGGATTTCTAGACAGGCAAGTGAGAAATATGTGATCTGTTTGGACTTGAGCAAGACATTTGGCAAGGTGTCTCATGCTCATCTCAAGGTGAAAAGTTAGGACTGGATGCTGGTGCAATTCAATAGATTAGGAACTGGTTAAAGGGCCATACCCAAATGGAATGGATAAATCTAACTACATCAGCCTAGATGAGGGTC
This sequence comes from Papio anubis, assembly GCF_008728515.1. NCBI lineage: Eukaryota > Metazoa > Chordata > Mammalia > Primates > Cercopithecidae > Papio > Papio anubis. The sequence continues at coordinate 119,409,968 of NC_044982.1, read as the reverse complement.
TCTAGTGGCATGCCAAGGGACTCTGTCTTTGGCCATATCTTACTCAGCACTTTTATCAATGACCGGAATGAAATAGGTGGAGGGAAGGATGAACATTTATTGAGAAATTCCTGTGTCAGCAACTATTGCCAATATTTTACAAAGCTTATTTATTTTATCCCTCACAGCATGACTGTAAGAGAAGTATTACCCTTTCACAGACAAGGAAATAAATACGTAACTGAGGGCAAGCAACTTGCCCAAGACCTCACAGCAATTGATGCAATAAGATTTGGCATCCAGATGGATCTGACTCTGAAGGCTGGGGCTCTGTGTCACATGTGGCACTGAACTGGCTTATCACCGAGGAGCATGTGGGAAGGTCGGAAGGATGGACAATACCGGGAAGGTGAGAGGCAGGTCTGAAGAGGACTGAAATTAACACTGGGCCAAAATGACTGCACACCAAGATGAAAGGTGATAGAGACCTTTGCTCACACTGGGGCTCAGATGCTCACCAGACACACACAGGATGTGGGATACCTGGGTCAACAGCACAAGTGAAAAGGTGTTGGGTTTTTAGTTGACAGGAAGTTTCATATGAGTCAACGGTGGGATGTGGTAGCCAACAGAGCTAATGTCACCGTGGCCTCCACAAGTGGAGGTACAATGAACAGAGCGAGGGAGGAGCTACTCCTTAGTCAGCGTGTGTCCAGGAAATGGAGCTCAGGCCTGGTGACTTCAGTGGAAGACAAGCATCGAAAGCCCGCCGAGCTCTCAGAGGGCAGGGAAGAGGGGCTTCTTGCTGTTGCTGATGCACATTCCTCTCCTCATTCTTTGTCATTACCAAAATTACCAAAGCTTATTAATACCTTTCTGAGACGTTATGGCCACTTCTTGATTTTTATGCTTTTGCCTTTCAAGCTCTGAGAATATGCTACTCATTCAGGTTTGAATTTTTATTAATGTAACTTGAGCCAATGCAGGGAGTCCTTGTGACCCAGTCTCTACACTAAGTTATAGTCAAAGAAGCACAATCCAATAACCAAAGGAAAGTAAGAGATTTTCCATCTTTATGCACATCTCTCAAAGGAATGAAAAGAATGAGACCTGCTTTTAGTTCTCTGTCTCATTACCTTATACTTCAAAAAACATCCACTCTACGAAACACTCCAAACTCTCCTGTTGTGCCATCTCCCTTTGGTTCTTCCATGTCTCCATTATTTAGATGGGCTTAACAACTGTTTTTTCATTTTCTTTTCCTTTTTCTTCTCCTTGGCTCCACTCTTCTTTAGTTTTCTTTCTAGTTGGCTTCTGACCCAAATTCCTTTTTACAAAGGAGAAGTCAGGAACTGACCTAGCAAACCAGAATACTACCCCTTCCCTCCTGTCTCTGCAACACTGCCCATCTCTCCATCCTCCTGGCAACCGGGATGGCCAAGATGGAACTCTTTTTTGAGAGCTGGGGGAGGAGAAATGGAGCAGGCAAGGAAGACAGTTTTGGTGGTGGGTGGTAGCAAACATGGTGTTGGGAAAGATGATGGGGAGGCTGGGAACACTCTTCATACCAACCTTGTCCTCATCACGTTAGCATGTGGGCACTGTGGGTGGAAGAGCCTGGCCACTCGTGCGTGACAAACTCCAACACAGACTGCCATGCAAGAGCTACTTGTAGTGAATGGCAGCAAGGAGAGGCCCCTCCTTACCCCTAAGATGCCCATTGCCGTGGATGGTTCATTTTCATTACCTTGCTGTTCTCCTTTTCTTTGCAGAGTTGACTGTTTCTGTAATAACAGACCTTGAAATCTACTCAGAAATGGCAGACTGGGAGAGATGGCACTCCCACATTCCACGTGCTCTCCTACACTTCTCAGCCTCCTAGGTGAGGGCTGTGTGGCTTGTTCTGACCCATGCAGGCACACCTCAGGGATATGCAGGTTCCATTCCAGACCACCCCCAATAAAGTGAGTATCTCAATAAAACAAGTCATACTTTTTTTTTTTGGTTTCCCAGTGCACATAAGTTATGTTTACACTGTACTATACACTGATAAGTGAGCAATAACATTATGCCTAAAAAAAAAATGTACATACCTTAATTAAAAATACTATATTACTAAAAAATACAAATGATCATCTGAGGCTTCAGTGAGTTGTAATCTTTTTATTGATGGAGGATCTTGACTTGACGCTGATGGCTGCTAACTAGTCAGGATGGTGGTTGCCAAAGACTGAGGTGGTAATTTCTTAAAAGAAGATAACAATGAAGTTTATCACACTGACGGACTCTTTCTGTCAAGAAAGTTTTCTCTGTAGCATGCGATGCTGTTTGATAGCATTTTATCCACAGTAGAACTTCTTTAAAAATTGCAGTCCATCCTCTCAAATCCTGCCATTGCCTTATTAACTTATGTAATGTTCTAAGTCCTTTGTTTTCATTTCAATAGTGTTCACAGCATCTTCACTAGGAGTAGATGCCATCTCAGGAGACCACTTTCTTTGCTCATTCATAAGAAGTAACTCCTCATGTGTTCAAATTTTATCATGAGATTGCAGTAGTTCATTGCCATCTTCAGGCTTCACTTCAAATTCTAGTTGTCTTTCTATTTCCAGCACATCTGCAGTTACTTCCTCCACTGAAGTCTTACACCTCTAAAATTCATCCTTTAAGGTTAGAATCAACTTCTTCCAAACTCCTGTCCACGTTGATATTTTGACTTCCTCCCATGAGTCGTGAATATTCTTAATGGCATTTAGAATGGTAAATTGTTTCCAGAATATTTTCAATCAGCGTTGCCCAGATCCATCAGAGGAATCACTATCTATGGCAGCTATGATCTTATGAAATGTATTTCTTAAATAATAAGACCTAAAAGTGAAAATGTCTCCTTAATCAATGGACTATAGAATGATGTTGTGTTAGCAGGCATAAAAACAAAATTAATCTTGTCCATCTCTATCAGAGCTCTTGAGTGACCAGGTGCATTGTCAATGAGCAGTCATATTTTGAAAGCAGAAATCTTTTTTCTTCTGCAGTAGGTCTCAATAGTGGGCTTAAAATATTCAGTAAACCCTGCTGTAAACAGATGTGCTATCATCCAGGCTTTGTTATTCCGCTGATAGAGCATAGGCAGGGTTCCACAGATTTAGCATAATTATTTGGAATTTTGGAATGATAAAAGAATATTGGCTTAATGTAAAGTCACTAGTTGCATTAACCCCTAACAAGAGAGTTCCCTTGTTATTTGAAGCTGTGAAGCCAGGCATTGACTTCACTCTGGCTAGGAAAATCCTAGATGGCACCGTCTTCCAATGGAAGACTGTTACATCTATGTTGAAAAATCTCATTTTTAGTGTAGCCACCTTCATTAATGATTTTAGCTAGATCTGGATAACTTGCTGTAGTTCTACATTATAGCACTTGGTGCTTCACGTTGCACTTCGATGTTCTGGAGATGGCTTCTCTCCTTAAACCCCATGAACTAACCTCTGCTAGCTTCCAACTTTCATTCTGCAGCTTCCTCAGCTCTCTCAGCCTTCACAGAATTGAAAGAGTTAGGGCCTTGCTCTGAATTAGGATTTGGCTTAAGAGAATGTAGTGGCTGGTTTGATCTTTCATCCAGACCAAAATTCCTCCATATCAGCAATAAGGCTGTTTCACTTTCTTATGACTCATGTGTTCACTGGAGAACCACTTTTCATTTCCTTCAAGAGCTTTTCCTGACTGAACTCGATGGCTCACTCCTGTAATCCCAACACTTTGGGAGGCCGAGGGGGGTGGATCACGAGGTCAGGAATTCGAGACCAGCCTGGCCAACATGGTGAAATCCCATCTCTATTAAAAACACAAAAATTAGTTGGGCGTGGTGATGGGCACCTGTAATCTGAGCTACTCGGGAGGCTGAGGCAGAAGAATTGCTTGAACCCAGGAGGCAGAGGTTGCGGTGAGCTGAGATCATGTCACTGCACTCCAGCCTGGGCAACAAGAGCAAAACTCCGTCTCAAAGAAAAAAAAAAAGAAAAGAACTTTTCCTTTGCATTCCCAACTGGGCTAACTGTTTAGTGTGAGAGGCTTAGCTTTCAACCTCTCTTGGCTTTTGACATACCTTCCTCACAAGCTTCATCATTTTTAGCTTTTGATTGAAAGTGAGAGATGCATGACTCATTTTTCCATGTGAATACTTAGAGGTCATTGTGTGGTTATTAATTGGGCTAATTTCCATATTTTTATGTTTCAAGGAATGGGGAGGTCCAAGGAGAGGGAGAGAGAGGGGGATTGGCCAGTAGGAGTAGTCAGAACACACAAAACATTTATTAATTAAGTTTGCTGTCTTACATGGATGCAGTTCATGGTGCCCCAAAATAATTACAGTAGTAATGTCAAAGATCACTGATCACAGATCACCATAACAGATGTAATAATAATGAAAAAGTCTGAAATATTGCAAGAATTACCAAAATGTGACACAGATACAGGAAGTGTACACATTCTATTGGAAAAATGGCACCAACAGACCTGCTCGACACAGGGTTGCCACACATTTTCAATTTGTGAAAAACACACAATATCTGTGAAGTGCAATAAGGCAAAGTGCAATAAAATAAGGTGTACCTGTAGACTGAGGCTAATGCAGTTAAGAGCTGATGCGGCTCCTTCTTATCTTTCATGGGGTGATGACTTGGAGGCTTTGCTTACCCAATGGCCTGCAGAATGGGGGAGGGCCCCCCACTCCATGGCATTCGCCATGAGCAAGAAATAAACTTTCATTATTTTAAATCTCTGAGATTTCAAGGTTGTTACTTCAGCACAGCCTGGCCTATTCCAGCAAATACCCAGCATGTTGGAGTTCACTGAGTAATTGCTGCTCTTGAGTTCTTTAACACGATGAAGGAAAAAGCTGCCTCTTGAGCCACCCAGGGCAGCTGATTGACGCTTTCCCTCACTCTCATCATCCAGCCCAGATGGCACTTCCTGTTTGGTAACACCTCACGTGGGCTCCTTCGTCCCCCACCAACTCTGCCAGTTACCATCCTACACAGTCAAATGTGCACAGTATTAGAGGTTTGCCAAGAACACATCCTTGTGTCTGCCAAGGAGCGTCTGTTTGAGGAAGAACATTCTAACAGAGAATGTTCAGAGACAAAATGCTGGCTGTGGGAGACAGTCAAATCTTTGTCTCTATGATGAGCAAGCAGAGGCTGGATGGCCACTGGGGATAGGGGGCAGGGGTCCTGAAGACGGGATGTCAGTCTCAAATGGGGAGGGGTTGGGCTGGGAGGGGCAGGATGAACAGGATGATTTTTAAGTCCCTTCCAACCCTGAGAGTCCCCACCTTAATGCCTAACTTAGTATTTTTTTTTTGAAAGTGTATGAATGAATAAATTTCAGTCACGAAGAAAGTAAAGAACGTATGAAATAAAACAGCCAGACTTAATGAGCAAATAAGAATTATAATACAGATTCTTTCTGAAAGGTATAGCCTCATGAGATCAATGTTCTCAGCCCTCATGAGGCTGACGGATGGTGATGAGTGGTCAGGAAGGCATGTGACGCATATCCGTAATTTACACGCCAGCCACAAAGAGGGCTGAGCTCAGGGAGGAGTCAGAGCCTGAGACAGGCTGAAGCCATCATGATAACAGCCCCTCACAAGGACACCCGGTGCTTTATCATGCACAAAGTGCTCCCCCTGACATCCTGAGTGCTCAGAAACTATTATCTCTGAGCTTTTTATCATAGATCATAGATTATCCTACATCTCTGAGCTCTTCTTATCATAGCCTCAGGAAAGAAGAACTGCTATTCCTATTTTATAGATGGATAGGGGGTTTCCAGCGACTTGCCCAAGATCACATAGTGAGTAATGGGGAGATCCAAGACTTGAACCCAGATCCTGTTACTCAAAGTGGTGGGTTTTAAAATAAGAGAATACACTTACTCCTGGCACTGGAAGCTGAAATTGCAATTAGTTCACATGCTCCTGGGTTCCTGAGAACTTCCACTTTTTGTCTGTAATGTTGGTTGCAGGCAGATATTACAGGGACAGGCTGGCCCTGAACTGCCTTGAAGACAAGAAGGATTTTCTTGGGAAAAGCAATGGACTGGGAGACAGAGAGTCCTGCAGTACAGGCCCTGAATCTTTTTCTGACCCACTTCGTTACCAAGAAACCTTAGTTTCCTCATCTGAAAGCATGAGGAAAGATGTTGATCTGGTCTACCATGAAGAATTTCTGTGAGGACCCAATGAGAGGATGGGGTGCACATATTTTGAAAACAAATAAAAAGCTATAAAGAACTATGAAAATCTAGCATTCTTGTTTCAATTAAGAATGCATTTTGCTAGGCCAGGCACAGTGGCTCACACCTGTAAATACTAGCACTTTGGGAGGTCCAGGTGGGTGGACCACCTGAGGTCAGGAGTTCAAGACTAGCCTGAACAATATAGTAAAATGCTGTCTCTACTAAAAATACAAAAATTATCCAGGCGTGGTGGCATGTACCTGTAGTTCCAGCTATTTGGGAGACTGAGACAGAAGAATTGCTTGAACCTAGGAGATGGAGGTTGCAGTGAGCTGAGATTGTGCCACTGCACTCCTGCCTTGGCAGCAGAGTGAGACTCCATCTCAAAAAAAAAAAAAAAAAAAAAAATTAAATAAAAAAGAATGCATTTAGCTGCAAGCAACAGAGCAGCCAGATACAGATGATGCTATGATGTTCCTATGACATAAGAAGTGCAAGGTGAGTAGTAGAGGGCAGGAGAGGATGATTTAACAATGTTAATGGGGACCTAGCCCTTTTCCCCTCCTCTGTTCAAATTCCATCCTCACACATGCTACCTTATATGCACAAGATGGGTGCTGCCTCTCCAGACTTTATATTCCAGTTGCAGGTAGGAAAAAGAAGGGAGAAGGAGGAAGAGTTGGTACCTACATTAGGAATGCAAAAATTTTCTTAGAAATCCAATAACTGTAATATTGGCCAGAACTGTTATCAAATGGTCACCCTCTAGATACAAGGGAGGCTGGAAGAATGAACATTTTTGGCTGGGCACACCACTAAACAAATCCAGGGTTTTGATGGAAAGGAAGGGGTGGGGATGGATTGCAGGTGACAGCTGGTGGTGCCTACCACAAGCTCCAATACCATGTTGGGCACTGAATTCACAGGGATCTTTTACATTTAGTTTCTGGATTTGAGTGAAAGCAAATTGGGTTGCCTCATCCTTCGAAGGAAAAGTGTATCCATGGTATTCTACTGTCAGAAAGGGAAACAGAGTCACCTTGAAGACAAGAGGTGAGACAGTGCTGCTGCATGTCTGGAGGGCCAAGTAGATAGAGGCTCAGCATGACCTCCCTCTCTCTGTCTCCTCTTTGTTCACTTTCATTAGCCTCCTTCACTTGGGCTGGGAAAGCTGGATCCGGGGAGCTCATTAATAGCCTCTGGGTTTGTGTGTGTCTCCACCCGAAGAAGTCTAACCACAGACTTCCTCTTGACTCTTGGCAACAGGGAGAAAACAAAACCACAGCAGCTTTCATTGCTGAAAAAGACAAAACTGACTCGTTTGCTTAATAAGCCCAGACGGAGGAACTTTATTTCTGGGAGGAAGTGCTAAAGACTCCAGTACAAGGAGCCGTGGATGCGCCGTGAAATTGCCAGACTCTGCAGTGAGAGATCCTGGGTTGACAGTTTAGAGGTTGAGAGATTGGTGAGAGGAGGCCACGAGTCCAGGGCTCAGTAGGACTGTGGGGCAGAAGCCTGTGCTGCAGATAGGTGGGGCTCTGCAAAATGGATCTGCTTGGGGAAACTGAGGCCTCCTCCCACCTCCCACAACATCTAGACCTCTTTTGCCGCTTCTGGTTTCCAAAAATCCATTTATGTATTTATTTTCCCTTTTTCTTATTTTCCTTTATTAAATTCATCTATTGATTAATTCCTATATCATACTTTCTTCTTTTGTTTGCTTGTATTTCTAATTTCTTACATTGTGTAGTCAGTGCTTTTATTTTGGTCTTTCTTCTTTAATAAGAAAGCCATTTCAGGGGATACATTTTCCCCTGTGTTAAGCTTTTTTCAAGATCTCATAGGTTTTGAAATAAAATGTTCCCCTTTTCATCGGTTTTTAGATGGGTTTTAATTTCAGTTTGATGTTTCCTTTGATCCATGGGTTACCTAGAAGTACGTTTATTAATTTTCAAGTAGTTAAAAATATTTTCAGCCACATTATTATTTTTTTTAAATTTAACATTTTGGGGTTATAGTAAGAGACTGTGGCCTGTAAAATCTTTAATTTTAAATTAAATATTTTTTCTTTCCAAGTATGTGTTCAGACTTTATAAATGTTCTATGGGGCAGGGAAAGCTGAGCTGGTTGGATTCATGCAGGAAAGAATGGAATTCTAAAATGTGCTAGCTCTGGAGACATACTACCCCATTTCCAATCTGGCTTCTACCCCTTTCCAGCTGTGTGTCCTCGGATGAAACACAGAATTTTCTGAGCTTTATTTTCCATTTAAAAAATGGGAACAATAAGAATATCCACTTCCCAGTATTGCTGTGAAGATTAAATGAAATTACGTACTTAAAAATACCTAGAATACTGCCTGGTGTGGATAAAAAACTCACCAAAGAGAAATATTGCTATTTTTTTGCAAAGGAGGAACCTTCACTGTTTGTGTTCTCAGCTTTGTCCTAACTCAGAGCTGTGGCTGCTGGTTGCTGAAGGAACTGGGAGAAAAGAAGAAATGGATGGCGCAGTGTGCCAGTCACCTTTCCTTCCATGGGAGGCACCGGGAGCCCGGGGGGATAGAGCTACTTGCCCAAGGAAACACAGCAATTTAGTGGCAAAGCCAGGCCTCAAACCCAGGCCTCACCTGCTCATTCCTGCCTGCTCTGCTAGCAAGCTGCTCTAGTTTCTCCCTTGAAAGACGAGACAGTTGACCGCAGATTCGCCTCTATGCTGTAGGGAAGGCTGGAAGCTCTCAGGAGGCGGCAACCTCAGAGCTTCGTCATGTTACACCTTGCTGTCTGGGAAAGGGGAACTCTGAGGTCAGTAAGTTCCAAGAGAAGCTATAGAAAGAGGGTTGAATTGGGAGTGGTGGGAAGCTCTGGGGCATTGCTGTTCCATTGCTCAGTGGTGGCAGAAGAAAAAGCCAGTCCTCTAAAGCACCCCTGGGGGGATGTCTGTCTGCACCCCTCTGGGCTTCAAGCCTTCATTGCCTGCGTGCCTTGCTTCCCAAGCCCTGGTACTGACCATGGCAAAGGCAGATCCCCAAGAGGCCCCATCTTCATTTGCCTGGCAGGTCCTATGTGGAGCAGAGCCCAGGGGCGGGAGCCCTCTGTTACTGATCAGGGTGGCTGAGCAGCACGGATGTGCTCATGGAAACTGGAGAAACTGGGGTGACAGCCTCAGCAGCACCGAGGAGGCCTAATTAAGAAGTAAGGCAAAACGAGATGCGCTGCTCGGCTGTGCTGCCAGCTGACATCTGAGAGGGGCTGGCACTGTGCCCTGGAGCAGCCAGGAGCCACGAAGAACTCAGGAGGCATGGGAGCTTCTTTATGGCAGAAGTCCGGGGAGGAGAGGGAATCTCAGGACAGAATTACAAGGTGGAGGGTGACTGAGTTATCTGATTAGGGCCATTGATTTTGGGAGCAAGTGACCATTTCTTGGCCAAGGACTCTCTGTATCCTTAAGCATCATGTCACCATGCTGTGTATAACCCACAAGTGGACAGAGATGTCTGGAACAGATATCACAGTGCGTGGTTAAAACACACATGGGTATGTCTGGGCAGGAGGTCTCTGACCTCAGACACACGCCCATGCTGTGGGGTAGGTTGCCGCCAGGGAAAGCTTGGGATTAGAGGCTGATTTTAATAGCTCTTCCATGCAAGTTTTAAAAAAATGTATGGCCCCCATGATTATTATGAAAATTGAATACATCTGGGCATGCAAAACTGCTTTGTAAATATCAGCACAAGCACAGAAGAAAGTTATCGCACGTGCGTTTTGGTTAGAAAGTGCTAGCTAATTCCTTGCTATTCCCCCCGGCCCTTCATTAGAAGCTGCAGAGGAATCAAATAGGCTTAGATCTTGTTCCTGTCCTCATGGTGCTTGTGGGTTTTCTCAGTGTGAATTGCTTTGCAATCATTGTCTCTCCCTCCCTCTTCCTCCCTCCTACTTCCTTCTAACATAGCTTAATTAAGCACCTCTTCTAAGTGAAGTTCTGGGCTAGGGACTGAATTATATAGAAATTATTGTCTATTAGGGGAGAGACCGGAGCAAATGGATAGGTACAAGCCCAACATGGTAGCCATTTCTTGAATAGAGAAAGACCCAGGTTCAATGGACACAAAGCAAGAGAACAATGAGCAGTGATCCCAGGGAGGTTCCTGGAAAGCTTCAGATAGAAGTATGTGGGGCAGATATCGATGAAGGAGCAAGAACAAGGAACAAAGTCCTTTTGGGGAACATGGGAAGAAGGCATGGCAGGCACAAAGGCATGGAGGTGGGAAATCCTCTGAGCAAGAGTATCCACCCACACAGGGGCTTCAGTAAACAATGGGAGCCTGAATTCCAATCCTTGATCCCCCGGTTGATGCAGATTGGAAGTCTTACTGGAGCTCAGAAAAATTGATGGCCCTAAATAGAAAACTCCTATTTCAATGAACCCGTCATGGTGTCAGCACGGACTGGGGTCAAAGCAGAATTTGCCTGCCAGGGAGTGCGTGGAGCAGAAAGAGGTCAGAGCTTGAAGCAGGCAGTCCTGGCTTCTAATTCAGGCCCACCACTGCCTAGCTCTGTGGTTGTGGGTCATTACAAACCTCTCTGAGCCTTGGTTTCATCACCTTTAAAATAGGAATAGGAGACCTGGGCATTCTGTTGAAAATCACATCCTTTGTTGAAAAGATAGTGAGAAGATAGGGTGGGTGGATAGAGGCCAATTTACACTGAATGTGGCACTGGGGAGATGCAGAGAATAAGCTGTTAGTCCTCTGAGCTCTGACAGGCTGAGTGGGGCCGGGAGGTGTGGGAGCCCAAAGGAGAAGCCCTTTGCTCTGCCTGGAAGGTTTACAGTTTTCCTGGCAACACTGAAAGCAGAACTAGGGGCCTTCCTGCAAGGCAGGTGGAAATTCAGAAGGCTAAGAAGGAAGCAAAGGGAATTCCAGGTAGAGGGGACCAAATGGACAAGGGAACCAGGAGCAGTTCTTCTCAACTAGGAAATGTGAAATGGGGAGTAATGAGACTGCGGAGACTCGGCAGTGGCCTCGAATGTTGAGTTGGGAACTTGGACTCTATCTCATATGCAGCAGGGAGACATTGAAGAATTAGAAGCATGAGAGAAAGGATTAGTCAGGCTCTGTCACCAGGACAGTGATAGTGAGTGGGCTAAGGAGAGGCGGTTGCAGTTACAGAAGTCCTAGATACTGACATGAAAGGTACTTGTGTAAAGTCGAGTTTATCATACTACAGGGATGATCTAAAGCAGGTACCAAAGTCTAGAGTGCCATTGAGGTCCCAGGGACGAGACAGGCACTCTTTCCCAACACAACTCTCCCTAGTTCCAAAGAGGACAGGAGCCCAGGGCCATGAGAAAGCTGCTGCAGGGCCCAGGCCTTCCGACCAGCCCCTTTGCAGGGACAGGCTCCTCAGGCCCTGGTGGCCTAACTGGGGTTGTTCTAGCTGGAACCCCTATGGCCATGAGAAATAGCCCTTTTTGCTTAAGCAAAACAATGACCTTATGGGAAGAAGATGGTGGTATTTCACAAAACCCAAGGGTGAAACATTCAGCCCCGCCTCTGAGGAACTAGAATCAGGAACTGTAAAGTCATGCCTGTGGCCCCTCTCCCTCTCTCACTGTTTCTCTTCCTCTTTCTTCTCTCCATTTTCCAGCCAGCTTTCCCTGTGTAGAGCGAGCGCACAGCCGCCTGACCTCAGCTCCCTAGCCTCAACTGTCATGGTTCCCATGTCCTGAGGAGAGTCTGACCGTCTGAGCCCAGGCAGCGCATTCGGCCGCCTCAGGGCAGACATCCTCCCTTGCTCCCTTCAGCCCTGTGGCCGAGAAAGGAGGTGGTCTCCTTTACAGCAAGGCTCCAGAGCCCACCCCTGCAGGTTATGATGGAGGGTGGTTCTCAGAGGAGGGGCGCTGGTACTGGACTGGCACCCAAAGGCGGTCTACTCTATGTAGTCCCTGACCCTACCTGGCACTATTTGTATTACTGGCCAGGGACATCCAGGTGAGCTCACCCCCAAGGTGCACAGTAGTGAGCTGGAATGCACAGGGCCTCCACTCACCTCTTCAAGAAGGAGACAGAGACGGCGAAAATGAAACTCGGAAAAGTCCCCATGTTTTGCTTTGTGGATGGTAGAGCCAGGAAAAGAGAGGGTCTGAGAGGCGCTTGTCTTTGTATGCAATAAAGAGGGGTGTGGGAAGAATGGCCCCTTTGCTGCCGGCCTGAGGGAGCAGGTTTAGAGCCCAGGGGACCTGGGGGAGGTGGCAGTTCTGGGGAAGAAGGGGCTGAGTCTGGGCTGAGTCCCTGGGGCTGGAGGCCAACCCTTAAGGAGCCAGCTGCCTGGAGCGGAGGGCAGGGAAGGGCCCAGAACTTCTGGGGTGGGCCAGTGGCGATCCTTTGTTTCTCCATTCTCCTCAGATGGCACACAGCACCAGCTTGAGGAACCAGAGTCATTTGGTTGTTTTCCCCAAATGTGGAGGATTCTTTCCCCTTTCCCTTCTCACGTGTTGCCAGAAGCTGGGTTTCCTGGGGGTTCTCATAAACCCAGGCGGCTCTGCAATCATTTTCATATAGAACGGTTTCCCTAAATAGCTGAGAAGGCCAGCTGTAGCTGCTGGAATAGAAAACAGCATTGGCTGCTGGGGGATGAACATGGATCCTGTTCTTGTGCTTGGCAGCCCACTTCCCCGGAGGCACAGCAAGGCCCGGGGCCTCCGGCCTCTGCGCCACCCACTTCAACTCCAGCCACTGTTTCTTGCCAATAGACGTCTGAGGCAAATGACTTGATCTCGCTAAGTCTGTTTTCTCACCTGTGAAATGGGAATAATGACAGTACAAAGAAGGGTTGTGGCCCCCAGAATTTAATGAGACACCTGGGGAAAGAACTCAGCAGGGTGCCTGGGTGAGTTCTGTGATGTTAATGGTTTTAATTACTACTGACCCTGCACTGGCACACACTGCAGGGGCTCCGCCCTAGTTCCTTTATTTGCTGGTTTTCCATGGATAATTATAATGCATCTGATATGCTAGCCACCCTGCCTCCCCAGTGGTTTTTGAACTCTCCCCCTAAATTGCTACCTCTGCAATTTCACTTGGGCTCTTTTCTCCTCTAAAAATACTTCCATGAGTATTTGTACTCACACCTGACCAAGCCCTCATCTTTCCTCAGGTTGCAGCTTAGGTCTGCACTCCTTTACTACAGCTTTGCCGTGGACCCAGGAAGAAGCTCTTCCTCTCTTCCCCCAAGGCTCAGAATTTCTTTTTCCCTTCCCTCCCCTTCCCTCCCCTCCCGTCCCTCCCGTCCCCTCCGTTCCCCTCCCACCTCCCCTCCCCTCCCCTCCCCTTTCCAGGATTTGGCTCTGTTGCCCAGGCTGGGGTGCAATGGCACAATCTTGGCTCACTGCAACCTTCACCTCCTGGACTCAAGCCATCCTCCCACTTCAGCCTCCTGAGTATCTGGGACTACAGGCGAGTGCCACCATGCTGGGCTAATTTTTGTATTTTTGGTAGACATGGGGTTTCGCCATGTTTCCCAGGCTGGTCTCCAACTCCTGGGCTCGAGCAATTCACTTGCCTCAGTCTCCCAAAGTGCTAGGATTACAGGCGTGACCCACCGCGCCTGGCTGAATTTCTTTTTGTTTAATTTTTTTTTTTAATTGCAGCAACTTTAGGAGTACAAGTGGTTTTTGGTTACATGGATGAATTACACAGTGGTGAAGTCTAGGCTTTTAGTGTACTTGTTACCTGAATAGTGCACATTGTACCCAATAGGTAATTTTTCATCTCTTACCCCTGTCCCACCCTCCCTGCTTCTGAGTCTTCAATGTCCATTAAACCACTCTGTGTGCCATTGCATACCCATAGGGCTCAGAATTTCAGTGAACCTCTGTTACAGGGAAGCAGCATCATGCAGTGCATAACTGTGCAGCCTCTGGGTGCCAGATCAATGCACACCTCTAGCTGTATGACCTTGGTTTTTCTGTGCCTCAGTTTCCTTGTGTGTCAAAGGGAAATAATACAAATAGTGCTTTCTTCATAGAGTTGCTGTGAGCATGGAATGAAGTGATACCTGTGAAGCACTGACAGTACTGCCTGGGAAGGGCTCATTGAAGGTTGACTATTTCCATGAAATAATCTTCAAAAACATGAATTTTAATGGCTGCATGAACTTCTATTGTGTGAGTAGATCAGAATTTATTTAACCACCCCCTTGTTGTTGGGCATTTCAGCTGTTTCCAATTTTTCACCATTATAAATAATGCTGTAGTGAACATCTTGTATATAAATCTTTCTGTTTATCTCTGATTGCTTTCTTAGAAGAACTTCCCAAATCTTGTTTGTCTAAGAACAAAGCTCTCTCCCCAGACTTTTTAACAATGCCCTTTGAAATAAAAGTAAAGGCTATTTTCCATCAGAGTGAGAAACATATGGAACATGTTAACCAAGAAGTGGTTCAGGAGGAAGGTAGAAATAGGTTCAAGATGGGTTTAGATCCATTTCAGGATGTCTGACATAGAATCGGTTATAAAGTTCCCCTCCAGCCCCCTTCCCAGAGGAGAGGAAGGGTCTTAATCCTCAGGGACCACTGATTTGATTTCTCACTTTGAGGCAGTTCCAGGGGGCTTTGAAGTTCTCAATGTCAGAGAAACAACAATGACAGATCAATAAAAGAAGCTAATCTGTGGGCAATCCAAAACTCCTCCAGCCAGTAGGGGGCGATGTCGTCTGTTTCTCTTGGCTGCCTGGAACTTGGTAGTTTTTGTTGTTGTTGTTGTTGTTGTTGTTGTTTTTGTTTTTTTTTTTTGCTAACAAGGACTTCCTTTACTGATGACCTAAAACTTTGGCTTACATTTTATGTATCTCTCCTGTCTGTTTTTCGTTCCTTCCTCCCACTTCATACCTTCCAGCACTCACCCATTCATTCAGGAGAAATCCAGTGTGTGCTTCCTTTGGGCCAGACATCAGGATGGTTTTTAGACTTCTATCTGGAGACACTTGCACTGAAGGCTCCACCTCAGACACATTCAACATATTAAATATAATTTTTTCTGTAAAATTATAGGAATTACTTTTTATAACTTCGCTTTGAAATTATTTGGCTACTCGTCATTCATTTGATGCTTGTTTCGGTTTGATTTCTCAGCGATTATAAGGGGTACTCCAGAATTTTTGCAAAGTAAGAAAATCTAATCTGCACATCGTTTTCAGATAGAGTGGAATTTTTATGAATACTAGATGAAACCATTAATGAGTTTGACATAATATTTTGTTTTGTAGACATTCCATTAGAATTTTATTAATTTCCATTGCAAAGTTTTCCCTTGATGTTTTGGATCTCATAATTTTGTTTCCGGGTCTCATACTTTTTTGGAGATCTCCCAAAAGTTCTCAGAGCCTCTAGCACCAAGCGGATGAGAGAGCCCTACCAGGCTGGGAGATTGAGGGATGAAAGACTCGGTGCGGTCTCTACAGAGCTGCTGGGCCACAGAGTGATCAATGGACAAACTCCTGTTACCGAAGAGTAAGAGTACTGTTATATGAAATGTGATCAGGATACAGTGAAGATATCATCTTCCCTGAGCATGCTTGTGGAGAGGAGGGGCTCAGTGGAGACATGAAAGAGCAGACATCACCCAAGCCAGAACATGAATGCTGAACAGGACTTTTCTAAGCAGATTCGAGGAGGAAGGGCATTGCAGAAGAGGAAACAGCACATGCAAAGGGCTGGACGGGAAAAGAATATCTGAACAGACAAAGCTGACTCAGCTGGGCCCACAAACAATGATCTCTAGGCCCTTGTTTTTCCAGACGAGCAGCACTGGCATCACCTGGGAACTTGTCAGAAATGCAGACTCTGAGGCCCCCAGAATCAAAACCTTTATTTTAACAGGATCCCAGGTGACTTGAATGCACCTCGAGGTCTGAGAGGCAGGCTCTATTTCTGACAGGATCAGAAATAGGTCTCCTGCAGCCAGAGCAGAACAGCAGTTGTTCAAGTTCCTTTCAAGTTTGGCCTAAGAAGTCAGTCCCTGAGGGCTCAGACAGTTTCACCCATTGCTCGGAGGGCTGGGGCTTTTCCTGTTCAAGGACTCTTCCACCCGTTGGGCCTGCATCATTCCTTCTGCTGGCCTTTGCTCCAGACAGCCTGTCTTGCCTGACAGCTCCTTCATCTGGCACACCACCGATTACCTAATAGACTGTAGGCTATGTGCTTACTTTATTCCTGTGAGTAATTGATCACATTAGGATGAGCAAGGGGCAGCACCAGGAAGAGAAGGGAGAAGAGACATCAATAACCAGGGGAAGGAAACCGTGCTACATCAGCTAATTAGATGTCTCACTAAGGCAGCTCTTTAAACATAATGGTCCATCTTGCTATTGTCGGTTGACCATGCCCTCCCCTGCTTCCATGTGTGACTGGGCTTTCCAAGGGGTAGTAAGTAGTAAGAGCGCCAGACCGAGTCAGAAAACTCAGCTGCCAGGCTAGGTGATCTTAAGCAAATTAGTTATCTCTGGGCCTCAGTTTTATCAACTTTAAATTGGGGAGGGCTGGATCGATGGGTTACAAACATGGCTGATATCAGAATCACCAGAAATACTTCTAAAAACATAGTTTCCAAGGTCACATCTCCTAAATGCTGATACAGTCGGTACAGGGTGAGAATAGGAATCCTTGTTGCGAAAAGCATCTCAAGTAACTCTGACACAGCTGCACGGGAAACTGGAAGCCACTGGGTTGGAAAGATAACCTCTAAGCTCCTGCCTGGCATCATCCGTTTCAGATTGTCCATAAGGATGAATTTTCCCAAACCTCTTACAGAGCAACAGTGTTGTCCTGGTGGGGGAGGGGAGGAAGAGAAGAAAGACAGGAATCTCATCTTCCACTCCTGGCTCTGTCAGTAATTCATTGCGTAACAACAGTTTCTCCCTGAGACTCACTTAACTCACTTATGCATACACTGACAAGTATGACAGTTCTTTCATCTGAGCATCAAGTCAATGTGTGCAGAGGTTCCCAAGCATGGGGAGATTTTAAAAAACAGACACCCTGACCAACATAGTGAAACCCTGTCTCCACTAAAAATACAAAAATTAGCCAGGCATGCTGGTGTGCACCTGTAATCCCAGCTACTCGGGAGGTTGAGGCAGGAGAATTGCTTGAACCTGGGAGGCGGAGTTTGCAGCGAGCTAAGATTGTGCCAGAGCAAGACTTCATCTAAAATACACACACACACACACACACACACACACACACACACACACACCCAAAACAAAACCAAACCCAAACAAAAAACATAGACTCCTGGTCCCCATCTACCCACATATCACTCTTGAGTACATCTGGAGCAGCTCAAGACAGTATGTATTTAAAGCCTGCCAGAAAATCCAAAGATCAGCCAGTGGTCTGGCCAAAGGCATTGCTCAGTGGGATGACTGGTGCCCCAGTGCACGTGCAACGAGGCAGGGTCTAGCTCAGGAGGGTCACTGCCATGTTGGTGGGAAATGTGGACTGCAAAGGGACCCAGGCATATCCCACTCACCTCTTGGTTTTCAAGTGAGTTTAGACAAATCCTGTCAGTGGAACACTCAACAGTATTGCACCAGAATGAACAGTAGACCCATCTTTCAGAAGACCTACATTTAAATCCTGATGCTGCTACTAATGGGGTAACCTTGGACAACTCATGAGGGCTCCCTGAAGCTGTTTCTTTGGCTGTAAAATGGAGTCAGTTATAACTCTAACCTCCCAGCTCAGCTGAGAGGATTAAAGAGAACAACCTGTACACTGTACTCTGGGAGTGGGCATGTTCTATGCCAATTGTCCAGCCACCTACACTGGGACCAGTGGGAACCAGCCTGACTGAGTGTTAATATCTCTCAACTTAATGAAAGTAGGGGTTGGAGACAGTCTGCTATTGCATTGGGCCAGAGGGCCAAAGGTCCTGGTGGTAATTTCTGGAATGATTCTGCTCTGCATAGCCAGCTGCCTTCTGTCCAGTATTTTTTGTATTTTCTCTAATCTTTTGGGGCCTTGCTTGATTCCCTTAGTTGATCAGCAGGGGTATGCCTGTTGGCTGGCCTGAAAACCTGAGCCCAAAAACCCACTCCAATGGGACTTAAATCTTTGCACCTGTGCCCTTTTCCACACCCTTTTTCTATCTTCATCTCTGGCCTTGACTATTGCAGAACGCTCCCAGCTGGTCTCCCATAGAGACCAGAAATATTCTCCCCATAGCAGCCAGAGGGGTTCTCTTAAGAGAATCTTGTAAATTCTTGTAAATCAGATTATGTCATTAATTTTGACTAGCTTCTCATTATCCTAACATAAAATTCAAACTGGTGAATAAGGACTACCATGGAGTGCCTTCTCAGTCTCCGAGATTGAACTCCATTTTTCTTCCCCTGGTTTATGAAGCTCTGCACATTCTGGCCATCTATTTCTCATCTGGTGCCATGCTAGCCACCCTTGCTTGCTTTGTGAGGCAGAAAAATACTATGTGTTCTGCTAACCTGTTTTACTTCCTTCCTTTGCACATAGCTAAATCCTATGTCCTGGCTCCTCTGCAGTTAGATGAGATAGTATATTGAGTTCTAGTCACTGGAATATGAGTGGGAGTGACGTACACCATCTCTGGGCCTGGCCCCCACATATCCTGGGAGCTTTTCTCTTTGCTCTTGGCTGCATGCAGAGGCCATGGTGGACAACTCAGAGGAGGCCTGAGGGATGGCAGAGTAGCTCATTAGAAGGAACTTGGGTTTTGAATAACAAAAAATTGTCCACCTAACACCTGACAAGAAGGAGAAATAAATTTTTATTATCTTAAATCACTGAGATTTAGAGTCACGTGCTTGGGCTACCACCATTGCTCAGATGGCCTGTTCTCAGTTTCCCAAATTTGCCAACATTCACTCCGCTTCTCCCATCCTGTTCCCTCTGCTTAGAATGTTTTTCCCTGGCATTCCTCACATCTACTTCTTAACCTTTAGGTCTTCACTGAAAAGTCACCAACCAACTGTGAACCTGTATTTGTGTTCTTGTTGATTTTTTAATAGTACTTTTTAATAATGCTTGTGATTTTTAAACTTTGTTTTTCACCATATTTCTCCTAGAACATAAGCTCTAATGAGCATAAATCAAATCTGTCTTATTTACCTTTCTGTATCCCAGACAAAGTGTTGAGCAAAAGGTAGCATTCAACAGCTATTAGCTGTTGGATTAAATGAATGAATGAACCAAGTGTGTATTTAGTTCAATTCAATTCAGATATTACCGAGCACCAACTTTGTGTGAGGCACTTTGCACGCATCTAATGCATTCTCTATTCAATTCCCATAACGCCAGTGGGGAGGTAAGATTATTATCCCCACTTTACATGTAAGGGTCCAGAGGCACTGTCAGCCAGTGTAGCACAGATCCTTTCCACATGGCATTCTCCAATTATCATCATAGTCCTAAAAGGTAGAAATTATGATCTCTATTTTGCAAAAGGGAAAACTCAGGCTCAGACAGGCCAAGTCACTTTCCTGGGTCATGTCACTACTGAGGTCATGGAGCTGGGATTTAAACCCAGGGAGAGAATGGCATGCACCTCTGTTACAGCATTATTCTTCCTAAAGTCTGACAACCTCATTAGAAGTCCCCAAAGAATATCCCGAGTGTGGGGCAAGTGAAGACATGAGTCCTATGGACTTGGTTTGCAGTGGGATTCTATTTTAAATGCAAGATCCTTTCTTCCCCTGATGCCCGGGATTAGGAGGTGCCATTTTGAAACCTGGGGATGCCGCTCCAGTTTCCTAACTGAGCCTGGCCAGGTTGGCCACCGCCCATAAGCTGGAGACAAGAGTGCCCAGGTTCATTTGGGGAGAGCAGCCGGATTTGTTGATAGGCAGAGAAATTCTGTGATTAATTATGGCCGATGAAAGTCTGAAACCATGAATCTTTTTTGAGGGCTGGGCAAGCTGAAGAGTCTCACTCCCTGAATGCATTTGGAGACTGCACAGTCCCTTTTGAAACAAGCAGTAAACTTTAATGGCTGCAAGATCTGTGACTTGGCATGCTGCGGATTGGATGGCACATAGAACTCCTGAATTCTCTGGGGTGGGAGCTAATTAGGGTGCAATTTTTCAATTACAGAACATTAAGCAAGCCTCTCCCCAGTCCCCCCACCCCATCTCTCAATGGATACACTCCATTTGTCTCTTTTCCTTTATTTCTTAATCATTTGATGATATGACAACAATTATTTGTCATTTGGGAAGAGAAAATTGTCACGGAGCTATTGTTTCCCTCTCGAAACCCCAGCTCTTCTGTGGTGATGGTTGCATTTGATAAATGTTTCGCATTCCCGCTGCTCCTCCCCCTCTCCCACCAAGAGGTGGGTGTGGCAACAGGAAAACATTAGCCTGTGACGTGGGCCTGTTCTGATTGAAACGCCATTTGTAAAAAGGCCTGGAAAAGAGCAGGCTCGAGTTTAAAAGAGCCGCAGCCCAGAGCTCCCGGCCCACCCACGTCACCCAGGTTGAGACTCTGGGACGTTTGCTTGGGGAAATTTGGTCATTCCTCTGAGCTAATAAGCCAGCTTCAGAATCAGGAATGCAAAACAGAAACAGAACAAAAAGAAAAAGGCAAAGGAAAAAAGAAGCATGCCACCAGAAATGGGGAAACTTAAATGACTTTGTTTAAATGTCGTGGTGCTCTCAAAACCCTGTTCTCATATGTATGCAAGTTAATTAAATGGAAAAATGTCAAATTAGTTGCTTAAAATATTAATGGCAGGAATTATCCCAGATTCTAGAGCAGGGAGAGTAGAGGAAACTAACCTTTTAGGGCTTAACCCTTTGGTTGGTTGTTCTCTGAAAAAGCAGATATTTCTTTCATTTGTAAAAATGCCAGTTAGCGCTGAGGGGTTTTGTAGGTTTCAGGATGGGAGCTTGCCAGTGGGCTTTGCACTATGGGATTCTCCAAGTGACACAGTACTCACTGGTGGTATTTATTCCCACATTGTTGGTTTTGCACGGGGGATTTGAGGTCCCTGGAAAGGCCCCAAAATCATGCATATATCTCTTCTGGAGTCAGAGTAATTTGCCATTTGTCCTTTTGGTTTTTTTGAAGAGTATTTTGAAGAGTTCATTACAATGCAAAATTGGAAAGACTGCACAAAACGAGTTGTCAATGTACTACTCAGCAAACCTTTATTCAGTACCAATGGGATCCAAAGCCTGTGCTATTTGAGCAAAATGCCGAGAAAAGGGAGCGTCACAGACTCAAGGGCATAGGATCTGGTAGGGAGAAGCTGTAGAGCACCCTAATCTAGCCTCATATTAGCATGTGGGAAAGCCAAAGTCCCAGGAAAACAAGGAACATTCCCAAAGCCACACAGCTATTGAGTGGTGAAATCAGGCTCATTTATTTATGCAACACAGCTCCTGCCTACCCCCTGGAGGGACTTGTGTATATCCTAGGAGGCCAGGGCAAACAAACCCAGGGTAGTGCATGCCACAAGCCTAACACTGCAGAAGGAAGGGCAGGAGGTGGACAGCAGGATGATGGGTATCAGGGAGACCTTACCTCCATCAGCCAAAGAGCATCTACTGTCCACCATGGTAGCCAGCACTGTATAACACCTGGTTTCTCCCCATTTGGGCAAAAACAAGCAGGCAAGGAAGGCCACGTCGTCTGTTGAGAAGTTATGGCTAGTCACTGTGACCATATGTTCAAACTGATCTCATGTAATTCAGTGATCAGTTCTACCCATTGCTTGTTCTGCAGTTATTGATAAACAGATATCCTATTGCCTACCATAGGGTTACAAATTCTTACAGTCAATTCAGCCATGTCCTTTGCTTGTGCCATCCAATCCACAGCACACCAGATCACAGATCTTGCAGCCATTAAAGTTTACTGCTGGTTTGCTTGGAGGTCTTTCAATTTCCTCATCTGTAAAATGGGGATAACAGATTAGGAAAGTGGAAGATCTCCAAGCAAACGAAGTGGCTGAACTGACTCTGTAAGAATGGGATACCTGTTTACCAATAACTGCAGAACGAGCAATAGAAACGCCGAATAATAGGTGCAGAGCCCAATTTCCAAAAGTTGTATCCACAGGAGGAAGGAGTTATACTGAGATGCTCTGTGGAAAAGAAATCCAAATAGTTTGGGGGGAACCCTGTGTATTTTAATCCTTTTTTGCGTTGGTCAGTGTGGTGGGCTGAATCATTGCCCTCAAATATATCCACGTTTGAGTCCCTGGAACTAATGAATGTTACCTTACATGGCAAGAGGGACTTTGCAGCTGTGATTAGTTACGTCTCTTGAGATGGGAAGATTATCCTGGTATTGCAGGTGGACCCAACATAATCACATGGGTCTTTATAAGAGGGAGGCAGGAGGGTCAAAGGGTCAAAGAGAGGAAAGATCATTTTAGAAGCAGAGATTAGAGGGATGTGCTTTGCAGTTTGAGGAGGGGGCCATGAGCCAAGGAATACGGGTGGCCACTAGAAACTGAAAGAAAGGCAAGGAGATGGATTCTCCCATGAGCCTCCAGAAGGAATCAGCCCTGTCAACTTTTTGACTTTAGTCCCCCAGTGAGGCTGATTTTGGATTTCTGCTCTCCAGAATGGTAAGAGACTCAATGTGTGTTGTTTTAAGCCACTCGGGTTATGATAATGTGTTACAGCAGCAACAGGAAGCGGAAGCTAATATAGCCAGTCATTTCTAAGTAATGAAAGACCTCAACTCTGCTTTTCATTCCTGAGCCTTGGGGTTGGCTGGAGGAGCTCTGCTTCAGATTATGGGTTAGTTTTAAGTCTCTCCACAGTGGCTGCCAGAGGTGTGCTCCACTCATGGCAATGGCCAAAGCATGAGAAACAACCAGCAGTTACTTCTTATGCCTGTCATCGTTTCAGCTCTCAAACACCCCCTCCCACCCACCTTCTCTTTGCCAAAGTAAGTCATGTGGCCAAACTGAACTTCAGTGGGAACTGGAAATGTACACAGCCTAGTCTAGAGGGAGATACTGCAAAGTCACATAGCGAGGGGAAGGATGTATGATTCTAATATTGGAGAAGGGCAGTAAAAAGTTGGAACAATAATCCAATCTGCCACGCTTTTCTGGAAGATTCATAATACGTATTAACACGTTAAGAACTCTGAGAAATCCTGCAATAAATAAACCTGTCTAACTATTTAACACAGTGTTCCCAAAGCTTCTTTGAGTGCAGAATCCTACTGTCATCCTATAGAACTAATATTTTGAGAAATGTTCATGTAGGCAGTTCATCTCGGAAGTCTGAGGGAGGAGAGGGCAGTGGAACTTGACTGGGCCTTGAAGAATGGATTCAACTAAGCAGATTGAGACAGGGGGTTTACCAATGGCAGAGAGAAATGGAAATGTTTTTGCATGGGCTAAAGGGATACTTTCTCCTGAGAATCAAATGTTTTATCCCCGTATGGAAAAGAAGAACCTGTGTTGCCTGAAAGAGGGAACACAACTGTCTTGGAGTCCAGTGTCCTTTCATCCAAGGATCTATTTGAAATGCCTTAGTCACAAAAGGTGGAGACTCACTTCTAAGCCAAGGGTTGGTGCATCTCTGAACCCTCTTTGGTAAACTGGAATCTGAATTCTTTTGAAATCCGGAGATGCTGAAGGAGATTGGAAGGTGCAGTTATCAGAGGCAGGTACTGCCAGCTGGACTCCTGCAAACATGCATGCCTTGGGAGGCACTGCTCCCTTAGAAACAGTGAGAGACAAATGGGCCAAACAGGTTTCCCACAGAAGTCTGGTCATCTCCAAGTTCACTAACAGAATTTCTCCTGGAACGGAGATGAGAATGTTCCCCTTATTTTCTCGAGGACCTAGACTAGCAACAGGCTAAGGAACAGGAAACAAGTCCTCCAGGAAGGGTGCCTGTCAACCCCACTGGGGCCCGGCAGAGCAGCTAAGCAATGAAGAGAGGCCGTTGATAATTGCTGGGGGCCTCCTCTGCCCTGCAGAACAGAGATTCTCCTGCATCCTGCCTCCTCCCTCCACGGTGGGGCACTACTGTGTGGGGAGGCTGGCCACACTGCAGGATTGGTGACTGACTTGACACACGCAATTAGCCTATTTCCATGTAACACATTTTAACGGAGGTCATTAGAGCCTAATAAAAGGAAGCAATAGTGCCATAAATCCCAGGATCAATAGAAGGGAAAGCAGTGAGACTGGGAGCTGGCTTCCTCTGAAGGGCCCAGAAAGACTTCAAGAATGAAATGCCCCTTGAAATGGAAGGACAAGGAGAAAGAATATTTACCAGCTCATGCACTCGCTCCTTCAGCAAAAATATAGAGGGCACAGACCAGCCCCCAGGAGACAGACCAAAGGCGCAGACTAGTGCAAGAGAAAGGTGCAAGAACAAGAATGTCACCATTTAGAATAAAAGCTAGAGGGGCCCAGAGGAGGGAGTGACTTCCCAGAGGCAAAAGGTTGGAATGGCATTGAAGGATCAATAGGAGTTTTCTGGGTGGAGAAGGCGGGGGAGGCAGAAGGATTCTAAGGGAAGGAAGAGTACACAGACAGCTCCGAGGCAGGAGGGGCCTGGTGAACCTTGGGGACAAAGAGTGCAAGAACAGCTAGAAACGTAGACACAGGGAGGGTAAGGGGGTGTGGCTGCAGAGGCATGTTGAGGCACAGAGGGGAAGAGACTTCTTTGCTAAGCTGGAGTTTGGATTCTTTTGAAATCCAGAGACACTGAAGGAGACACTGCACCAGAGATTAGAAGGTGCAGTTATTAGAGGCAGGTACTGTTGCAGAGAAGATTGTGGATGAGGAAGCTCCTTGTCTTGGGTACTCATTCTGTACCCCTGGAGCTGGCCTGGCACCCTGAAGAGCCTTGTGGGAGCCACAGGTCCTGCTCTCTCAGCCAACTTTGTACCTACCTCAGCACAGTGATGGGCACAGCATTGATTCATGGATTTGGAGGTAGGCCCGGGGGTTGTTGAGGAAGACAGTGGGTAAGGAACCTGTCCATACACCTGAAAGGAAGGGGCTTGATCAAGAGAAACCTGCAAAGATGTTTTGAGGGGCAGATAAGGTGTTCACTCTCCAGGTTGTTCCAAAGATAAAAGATGTTATCAGTTCTTCACGAGGCTTTAGGCCAATGTGGGATGCATGCCCGTGGCTCATTAGCCCGGTGGTGAGAGCCCCATTTAACACAGTCAAGGCCACCAGCTCAGCCTGCTTTTCCAATTAACAATGACCAGGAACCCACAAGTCCTTGTGTTGTATCCAAGAGGAGAGGTAGATGCTTCACTTAGCTTTGTCATCAGCATTGATTTCACCTAGGGCTGCGCGCTCTCTCTCTAGATCTGTTTCTTTACAGTAACTAGATTTTCCTCACTAACTCTCTCCTTCACCCAAACATCCAATCAGTCATGAAGTCCAGTTGATTTTCCCACCCAATGTATCTTTCCTTCCCTCTCACTTGGAAATTGCCAGAGCCCCCAATGAGGGCTTCTCACTTCCAGTCTTGATTCACTGCTACTTGTGGTCTATGTCAGGGGTCTGTCAAAGCCATCTAGTAGATACTTAGGCTTTGGGAGTCACATGTGTCATTGTTGCATATTCTTCTTTGGTGGAAACAACCCAAATGTCCATCAACTGATGAATGGATAAACGAAATGTGGTATGTCCATTCAGTGGAATATTACCCAGCCATGAAAAGCGATGAAGAGTTCTATTGTACATCATGGTGACTATAGTTGATAACAGTGTATTGCATACTTGAATATTGCTAAGAGAGTAGATTTTAAGTGTTTTCACCACAAAAACATAAGTGTGTGAGGTAATGTGTATGTTAATTAGCTTGATTTAGCCATTCCACAAGGTATGTAAGTTTCAAAACATAATGTTGCACACTATAAAAATTGGCAATTTTTATGTGTCAATTAAAAATAGTTAACAAAAGAAAAGGATGAGATTTGGATACATGCTGCAACAGGGAGGAATCCTAGAAACATGCTCAGCAAGGGGTGAGGTACGAAGGTCCACATATTGTATGATTTCATTTCTATGAAATGTCCAGAACAGACAGATTCATAGAGATAAAAATTAGATAAGTGAGTGGCTGCTTAGGGCTGGGGTTGGAGCGGGCAGATAGGCAGGTGGTGGCTAAAAGGTATAGCATTTCTTTTTGAAGTAATGAAAATGTTCTAAAATCGACTGTGCTAGTGATTGTATAACTTTGAATATACCAGAAGCCATCAGATTGTATATTTTAAATATGCAAATTATATAATACATGAATTATATCTCAATAAAGCTGTAGTCAAAAAAAAAAATAATGTTTTGTTCACAGGCCATATGAAAACAAGCTGTGGGCTGAATTCGCCCCATGGGGCCATTGTTTGGTGATCAGGGGTCTATGTTGCTGCCAATATGAACTGTTTAAAATGCAGATCTGATACTGTCACTGCCCTGGCAGGAAATGACTCCCATTGCCCATTGGATAAAGGAATAACTCTTTGGCTGTCATTCAGGTTTTTCCACACTCCATCCCCAGCTTGTCTTTCTAGTCTCATGTCCTTCTGTCCTCTGTACTACAACCACATTGATAAATACTCATACACTTATTTCCCTTTGATTTGCATCTGTTGTACTTTATGACTTCAGTATTTTGGAAAGTCTCAAATTTCTCATGTCTCAAATTCTCACTCAGTTGTCCCTTTCCTCCATGAAGACTTCCTCAGTCTCCCTGGGAAAATGGACTGATATTATAGGATGTGTTGTCTGTATTATCTCTGTTTAAATGTATGCCTCCCTTCCTAAGACTGTGAGCTCTTTGGCATCAGGGAAGCAGGGACTGTATGTTTTCTTCTTGGCCCAACCACTGCTTAGCACAGGTGCCTGGCACACAGTTGACACTCAATAACTGCTTTCTTGAACTGAATTGAAGCCTAAAGAGAAGCAGACTAGCTAAACTACATCACAGAAATTCAGCAACATTATATTGCTGAAAAGCCTCTTTGAGTCTCTCTAGTAATCCAAGCCCTTCCTTTTCTATGATGAAACCAAGGCCCAGAGAGGGGCACTTCCTTGCCCGGAGTCACCCAGCAATTAGGGGCCCAGGCATACCTAGAGCCTGCATCTCCACCTGGGACCCCCGGGCTCCATGTGCACACTTCCGTGTCTTTCTGCAATCCCCTCCAAGATTAACACGCTGGGGAGCTGGGCCATTTGCCACAGCCAGGTTTTATAGCCATCTCCTTGGCCTGGTTAAACCAAACCTCCCAATGGCCACCCTGCCCACTCTGGGCACTCTCAGGCTCCCGAGAAGGGGCCAACCACCTCAGGAGCAGCCTGAGATGCTGGCCAGAACCTCCGGGCATTCCTGGCTGTAGGAACAGACTGTGCAACATGGCCTCTGACGCAACTGGAGCAGGAGGCTGGACTCAGGCTCAGATTTGGATCCCATGGTTTGATTTATTGCATTGGGTATTTGTTCCACACATGTTTTTCCTATGCCTGGGGATACCCCAGGCTGATTGTGGTTTTCTCTTTCTTTCATCATGTGTATTTGTGTGTGTGCAGAGAAAGAAAGCGAGGGGGAAGAAGGAGAGAGAGAGAAAAGAAGGAAGGGAGGGATGAAAAAGAGAGAGAGAGTTCTGATTTCTGACAGTTAGTTGCAGGATCAGGGTCCTTACAGGCTGCTGAATAATTAAACAAGACTCTGGGATTTCATGAAGGTTTATTCCTTCCATACAGGCACACATATGGCCAGCTTCAACCTCCACAGCCCGCAGCTGAGCCCCTACTATGTGCCAGGCACTTAACCCTTCTAAACCTCATAACACCTCCATGCAGTCGGAGGGACTGCCCTTGTTTTAAGGACAAGGGAACCAAGGCTTAGAGGGATTACATGATTTGCCTCAGGCCCCTGGTTAACAAGTGATGGAGCCTGGATCCAGATCCCAGTGTTTAACTATAGCATTTGTGGCTGCCACACAAACCCCTGTGCCCTCCCATCTTTAGGGAGAGCCTCCTTTGTACCAGGCACCAGGCTTTAGCAATGACTAACATGTGGTTTTCACCTTCTTAGAGCTTTGTTCATACTTGTGCAGTGCCATTTGCCCTGTGGACAGCTTTGCTAAAACTGATCAAACTCCAAGCTGTCTTCCAGGCCCACTCTTACGTTTTCTGTCGATTCGCTGACTTGAGCTTAGAGATCACATCGGCTGTTCCATGATCTCTTGTTTAGTGGAAGAAGAAACCAGGGTCCTGGGAGGTCAAGCAGCAAGCCCAAGGTCACTTAGCTAGTGGATAACTGAGCTGCAACTTGAATCCTTATCTCTTATCTCTCAATTCAAGCTCTTTTCATCCTCCTGGGCTGCCATCATGCTACAAGCTGTCTTTCTCCATGGAAACCTATGGAACCACATCTCGTCATTTCAGCTGGAAGTAGCTTAGATGTAGGGAGTGGTCCTCCTCATCTCAGGTTGTGTTTGTATCTTTGTGATGCTCTCTTGCTTCCGGGGTGGAAACAGCTCACCAGGCCAAGAGCCAGGAAATGCAGGTTCAGCTCATGAACCTCTTCTATGATGCTGGTATCTTGTGTCCTCGTCCAAGCCACTCCTGGCAGGGACACAGGGACAAACGTGGAAGGGTAGTTAGAAGTCACCCACCTTACAGGTGAGACACTGAGGCCAGAACGGATAGAAGTGACTAAGCCAAGCATAGGCAGCAGGGTGTGGCTACAGTTTTGAGGGTCCTCCTGCCTTTTCCTGTGTGTCAGAAAGCAGAAGAAAGAGAATATGGATCCTCATGAAACAGGGAGGCAGAGGCCAGCTCATTCGAGGAAGCACATCCCCTAATGCTCAGTGTTGTCTGAATTGGGTGAAGATTGCCTTGAGAGTAGTGAGCTCCTGTGGTAGGAGACAGCCAGATAGAGGCTGCCTGAGCTCCCCAAGGCGGAGTGGGGCAAAGATCAGATTGAAGGGGCTCCATGGCTTCAGTGCCTAACCCAAAGAGCTCATGACCTCAGGGTCCAAGACTCCTGGCTTCCCATCTGGGAGAGTGGGAGAGCAGGAAAGGAGGGGGGTGGTGGGGCAGGGGAGTGGCTTTCACTGATAGAAAAGACCAAAAGAGCTCTTATTACTGGCCATCAGCCAAAGCTTTTGTGGGATGTTGCCTGAAACATAGGTCTGGGCCCCCAGAGGGGCTGTCTAACTAGATGAAAGGCGACAGCACTTAGAGGATGGTACGGAACCTCCTTCTGGGGAAACGAGCCCAGGAAATGGGTGGGGATTGTCCCAGACACTCAGCTGGAATTGATGGGGCAGATGAAAGCTCAGGAAATGGCCCATCACTCAGTTCTGGGCGGCAACCTGGACATCTTCATGGACCAGGGGCTGTAGACCTCCTCATCCCGGGGACCTTGGAGGGTGAGACCCAGGAGGGTGGGACCCAGGGAGGTCTCTCTTACTATGTGAAGCAGATCTGGCCCTTCCTCTCAATAGCTGTGTCTGTGGGCAAGTTACTTGGCACTCTGGGTAGGTTTTTGCATCCTGAGTGGGTTTTTGCATCCGTGTAATGAGGATACTGACTCCTCCCTCCCGGGCTTGTAAGTACTCTGTAAGAGCAGGTATGTGATGTTCCTAATACAAAGCAGGGGGAGGAAGTGGTTTGGATGCCACATCTTGATTCACTGAGTGGAGTAGTTACTCTTCAAAGTTTCCTCCTCAGCTTGGGGCCAGCCCATGAATGTGGTTTCCTCTTTTTGTGTGTCTATGTGTGTGTGCATGCATGCGTGTGTACATGCATGTGTGTGTACATGTGTGCACGTGGCAGTTACCTGCCTTTCATTGACCCTGAGGTTCATATCCACTTTGAGGAGCCCAAAGCTCTCTCTCAGACCTGTACCATGTGCTGAGATGTTCTAGGACCCAGCCAGACACCTGTATACCTGGACAGACCACAGTGGGTGCTGACGGGTGCATCTCTCATGCTGGTGGGGATAGGGTGGGGGTAGTGCCCCTGGAAAATCAAATAGTGATGCAAATTACAGAAAATAAAACAAAATCAAGTAATTAGAATTCTCTTCATTTTAATTTTATCTCCCACAGATTGTCTGAAGCGTTTGATGTCTGATGTTGCCTCTACATGAGAACACAGGATAGGTCTGGGTCAGACAGCAGTGAACCAGCTGGTCAGTTACTTTCTTTAACTGTCTCTAGGTCTTCTCAGAGAGCTCCTTCATTTCCAGATTGGCTGCTGCCAGAAAAACTTGAGAATCACTGAAAGCCACTGTTCCAGAGAAAGATTACTCTTCAGGAGCAGGGAAACCTGGGATCCGGGTGTGGCTCTCTACTAACCCACCTTTGACCAGCAGCCTCATCTCACTGGGCCTCAGTTTCCCAGTTATGTTTGGGGTACAACCATGCCTGCCCCCATCCTACCTGACAGGGTTGATACAGGCTCAAGAGTACGATGGATGTGGAAGAGCTTCCTGAAATGCCGGCTCAATAGGTTTTGCATGAGTGAATTCTACAATGGCAATTCCGTGCAAGTCTTATGCTAGGCTTGGGGACCCAGAGATAAGCGGGACCTAACCTCTGTCTCCAGGAGCTCGCAGTCTGTTCTTTTTCCTGGAAGCTGACTTCCATTATGTGTGGCTTTTGTGCCCAGTCAGCATACATTGTGCTCACCAGTGAAGTTCTGGTGGTGGCGTTCTCACCACACTCTCCTCCCTTCCTCCCCTCATGCTCTCCCTCTCTCCCTGCCCCCAAGCTGCCTCTGTAGGAACATGAGTGGGACAGGCTTCCAGACACCGTCTTATCCAGATGGCAGTGGAGGCCACTGAGGCTCAGAGGAGTGAATGACTGACCAAGGCCAGTTCTCCTGCCTGTTTGACTGGTTTTTAAAAACACCTTACCAAGAGTTAATGTACACTGATTCTTAATATGTGGGACATGTAGTTTAAAGATTTCATACTGAATAAATGATATTTATTAAGTCAAAAAAGAAAAAAAATGAGGTGTTTTGGCTACATTACTTGAAATACAAACATTCAGGTTTCATCACTGAAAAAAATAGTCTCAATTGTGTTTCTTCATAGAGAACTTCAACTGAACCTGGAATTTCCTCACATCTTCTTTAGAAAGAAAACACAACAAAACAAAAACCCAGGAAGAAATTGACTAAAAGCTTTTTGGCCGCCAAGACAGCAGGGATGGTATGGCAGGGTGCTGAGGGGCACACTGACTAGCAGCAGGTCACACAGACTTGGCTCACTTTGTGCAGGTCACCAACTTGCTAACTTGTGATTCTGTAAAAGGGGGAATGTGCAGCCTGCGGGAAGCCAGAGGGTATGTGCAATGCACCATGTCATATGCATGCACACACAATACTGTATGTGCACACATTTATGTCACATGCGCACAGGTACAGGGCCGCTGTTCCCAGAGCAGGATCAGGAAAGATACCTGATCCGGTGCCCACCACAGCTATTTCTGAACTGTATAGATATTGTTCCATGAAAACACACGGAGGAGTCTTTTCTAACAGCTGAGACCCGTTTTTAGGATGATGATGATGGTGATTTTGTTTACCATTCACTGAGAGTCTGATACGTGACGCTGGAGATCAGAGCTGGCACTGTCAAGTGGGAGAGACAGATTATAAACATAATAAACGTAGGATTCTGGTTCAAGATGACTGACTAGAGACCTCAGACACCCACTCATTCCAGAATGAATAACCCAAATTATGAGGAGACACTCACGCTGGGGACCCAGAGGGACCCTGCCCTCCCTGAGCCTCCAGGCTGGGAGGCAGAGACAGGTCTCCCCTTCTAGGATAGTGATAATGGTAAATGTTTCCATCCCCCTTGCCCTGTGCCGGCATATTTCTATGTACCTGTGGCAGTGCAGCAGCTGCAGAATTCATTTATCTCCCAGCAATTGCAAAGCAGAGACCAGACAAGCACAGCGCTTGAGTGACCCAGAGCAGTCCCTGTGTTGCTAAGGGACTCTGGCTGGGAGGAACAGCTGGCCTGGCCCTGGAATTTCCCCACTTGCTGGGGCTCAGCAGTGGTCTTGGAGGGCCCTTCCCACGCCCTCAGGAACCAGCACCTGGAGAGTGACTCCTTGTCGTCCTCAGCCCATGCAGGCCAGAGCAGGATCAACTTGCCTGGGGCCTTCCTGCCCTTTACTAAGGAAATTGCTGGTCCTGGTCCCTGGCTTTCCTCAAACACTCTCTCATCGAGTTCTTCCACAGAGGGCACTCGCTGGAGACCTGTGGGCCTTATGTGGGCTGTGGGCAAGTTTTATTTGACCAGGATTTTTTTTCAATAATTTCAGTAGCTGCCAGTATTGAAATGTTGGGTGTTTTCACATTAAAAGCAAACAAACAATAAAATCCTGGCCTTTCTTGGAAACTTGGGAAAGCTGACCACGAGAGGCCAGGTTCCCGCACCAGCACGTCTCTGGAGCGGTCGGTGGAGGCCTTGCTGCCCTTTAGCTGAGGGCACGTTTGCCGCGGGCCCTGCCCAGCCAGCCTCACATGTTTCATTACTTGCTTGGCCCTGTGACATTTGTGTGTGTGATCCATGCCCAACTCTGTCTTTATAGGTGGGAAAACTGAGGAGCGGTTTAAAAGTTATGAAAATTGGAGCTCTGAGAGCCTCCGTCTTTTTCCTTTTCAAGCAGCTCCAGGCCCTGTTGGTCAAAAACAATTGGACCCACAGGAGATGCTGGACCCTACCACATACCCACCATGGGATGCACCCTACCCCCTCAACCATGGCATGTCCTCAAATTAAAGATTCCAGGCAGACCGGGGCTTATTTTCCATCCAGTGTCTGGGGCATATTTTCTCCTTCGAGTCATTACAAGTTCTACATCTCTAGCAGCTCAGGGTCTTGAAGGCAAAGCCTGCTTTTCCCGGCAGCCCCAGAGTGCTCAGACACGAGGCTTCCTCTATTCGGTTTCCATATGCCCCGCTCTAGCCTTTGGTCTGCGTGCAGCTTGTCAACATTAAATAACCACCTCTTGCGGTTCTCTCATAACAATTCCTTAGATCTTGGAAGCCTGGCTGTGGAGCTCTGCATATGTATAGATCTAATTTTCACACAACAGGCTGCTTAGCAGATGGGGACCCAGACCAGCCTCCAACGTTTAGCTGAGAGTTAAGACGTGGGAAACTAGGTGGCTTTTAACCAGCCCGTATTGCTGCCAGCACTCAACCTTAGAGAATTTTCATAGAGGGGAAAGAAACTCAACCCCCACCCCCAACAACAACAACAAAAAACCCCAACGACAACAGACACACACACACTCACACACACATACACACACACAACCAACAAAACCACAATTTTCCTTGCTCCCCCAAACCAGATGGCAGATGGTATGGAACCAATAAAACACAGATTCAAACATTTGTTTATTTAACATTGAATGTAATATGGCTTTGTGGTCCCTTGCAAGGAAACACCAACCTTCCAACCAAAGAAATGACAGATTTCAGTCAAACCTCAGGGCAGCATTTGGAGGAGCTACCCCTCGGGAGGCCCATGCAAAGAGGGGCCAGGGAGAATTAAGCACTGGACTGGAAGCCTCTTGGCCTGGTTTCCTCTCTGGCTGAAAAGCTAGGAGGTCTTCGGAAGTGCTGACTGACACTCCATTTCTGTTGCTTGCCTTTTGTTGATGTTCAGTTCCAAAGGCAGCCAGCCACATGAAGAATGTTTCTGTCTCCTTTCTGAAACAGCTGTGGAAGATGTGGCTCTGGGATGCCAATGCAAAAGAGCATGAGAAAAAGGCTTGAGCAGTTGAGAAAAGGCTCTTTCTTGGCGCCTTGGGTCTGTAATGTCAGAGAATGTGACTTTGCGATGCAATGTGGTTCCCCTTTTGCTTTGGCTTCCAAGACACACAGAGCTAAATTATATGCTCAGTTGAAATAACTATCTCTATTAGTTAAGATGCTTTTAGTTACAAGTGGCAGAAACCCAGTCCAAATTATTTTTTTAAAGAAGGTAATTGATCAGGTCAAGTAAGTGCAGATGGCTCCAGAGATGGCTGGTTTCGCCCTGGATTCAATGTTACCAGGGCTTCGCTTTCTAGATCTCAGACACACTGTCTCCACATGGCAGCCATGGTAGCCCCAAATCACCCCAAATTCACATCTGGGAAGATGTGAGCAGCCCCAGGAGAAGAACGAGTCTCTTCCACCAGCTCTGCTGGCAAAGTCATGTTGGAGGAACCTGACTGGTCCTGCTTGGAGCATATGCTCACCCTCAAGCCAATCACAGTGACTGAGACTTGGCGTACTCAGACTGGCCAAACCTGGGCCATGTGACTATCCCCATAGGTGCAAAGAGGGGCAAGACTAACTTGACCCTGA
Organism: Papio anubis; assembly: GCF_008728515.1. NCBI lineage: Eukaryota > Metazoa > Chordata > Mammalia > Primates > Cercopithecidae > Papio > Papio anubis. The sequence goes on along the minus strand of NC_044982.1, from coordinate 119,375,387 downwards.
ACACGTGGAATGTATTTCTTATAGAGAATATGAGGAGGGGGAAGGAGAACTATGCAAATAAATGAGCCTGGGATTCTGGCATAGCTTTTCCTTCTCCTGCCCTAATTCATGTATGTCTTTCAAATTGATTTTTAAACATGTATCTTTCATGTAAGCAATTCCAAAAGTTATTAAAAATAAAAGTAATTCATGATGAATGAATGAATTAATGAATAAACAAGTGAAAAATTGAGTAGTCTCTAGAATATGCTGCCTAGGGTAGTTCCTTGGTAAAACTGTACAATCATTATCCAGATTGCCAGAGCCAGAGGGAGCCGTAGAGCTCTACCTGTTCATAATAGTTGGGTTATAGATGAGATCATGGAGGCCCAGAGCGGAGGTACCTCACCCAAAGCCTAGTAGCAAATCATCTGCACAGCCTGGAGCCCAGAGCCCTGATATCAGGCCTGGGGCTCTTCCTGTCCCATGTTTGTCTCTTGCCTCTCATTTTCCTAAGTCCTTCTCCCTGGGCTGGCTTCCACTTTCATTCTCCAAACCCTTATTCTGGAGTCTTGCTATGAGTTGCCTGGCAAAAATTTCTTGCTAATATATTAACTTATAAGAGTGAAACTGAATTTCCCAGGGCTGTTTGGGTCTTCTAGATCCCCCAAAATGCATTTTTAACAATGATCTCTGTATTGGTTTGTTAATTGTTAAGTAACAAATTACCACAAAGGTAGCAACTTAAAATAGCACACACAAATATCTTCTCTCAGTTTTCATGTGTTGGGTTACCAGGGATAGCGTAGCTGAATTATCTGTACAGAGTCTCACAAAGCTGCAATCAAGGTGTTGACTGGGATGCATTCTCATCAGGAGGCTCAACAGGGGAATTCCACTTCCAAGCTCACTCGAGTTGTTGGTTGAATTCATTTCATTTCCTTGTGGCTGTATGACTGAGGGCCCCAGCTTTTGCTGGCTATGGGCCAGAGGCTGTCTTCAGGTCAGCCTCACAATTCCTTGCCACATGAGATTCCTCAACATGATTGCTTACCTTCTCAAGCTAGCAAGGAGGTCACTCAACTCTGTCACTATGGAGTTTTATATAAAGTGACATAATCATGAGATTGACATCCTATTACCTTGCCTGAATCATGAGAGTAGCATTCATCAACCTTTACCATATTCTGTTGGTTAAAAGCAAGTCACAGATTCTGCCAGGGGTGAGAATTTTTAGGGTGAAATTAGGGTCTCCCTCCACAGTCTCAGGTCTTGGTGACTCACCTGTAATGTACCCATAATTCTGTAACAGGAAGCCCCTACTCCGTGCCAGGCAGCACACTGGTCTTTACACATGACTGAGTGGAAGTGATGGCGTTATAGACAGATAATGGCCAGACCATAAGGTCAAGGCTGAAGGCTGTGAGTTTGAAGGGTTTGTGCATCACAGAAGATATAGCCTCTTCTTACACTGGGAAGGCAGGGAGTTAACACTGGCACAGCCTTGATGGGTGAATAGGAATTGACAGGAAGACAAAAAGGATGCAGAGAAAGTTATGATGTGTAGGCAAAAGAGCGAGATGAGTCTGGGGAGCTGCAAGTAATCCAGTTTGATTGATGTTAAAAGCCCTCGAGTCATGGGGCAAAGCCAGATCACTGAGGGACCTAGAAGCCAGGTTTAGAAGTGTGTCTTCTGCTTGACCTGAGAGGGCCACCGTCAGGTTATAAGAGGGGAATTTGGGAAGTGGCGTGATGGGCTTGGGCTCCAGGGAGTGAGAATCTCCAAGGAGGACCCTGAACAAGGCAGCGCCTATGGGAATGAGAATAGCCTGGCTTCTCTGTGCTAACAAGAAGTCCACTCTCCCGCTAAAATATCCCAGGGAACGCAGACCTTCTAAGAGCAGTTTCAGGCAGCTGGGCTGTCAGAATTATGAGTTCTGCAGACCAGCAGCTGAATGAAAGAAGAAAAATGTCCCAACAAGCCCCGTTTCACTGCCCTTGACCTTGCAGTAGAGCTCTAAGTGCAAAATCTGTCATCTATTAATCTGTTAGAAGTTGACAAAAGGGACTTTGATCAGGAGTTGTTTTTTTCTCCCCTTCTTAAGTTTCCTGATGACACATAATAGCCCATTTCAGCCGTAGGCCCGGAAGCACGGCCATCATTCTTTTGCTCACTTCAACCCCAGTGGCCTCCTCCCCTCTGTGGCTTTCCCCCATCCCCTGCCCTGATATTAATTGGCCTGTAAGTGGTTACATGTGTTTCTTTTTATGTGTCAGTTGGAACCTGTTATTTGAGCTTGACAGCTATTTGGGAACACAGAAGGGATTCTCTGGGCCAGAGTTGGAAAATGGAACCATCTAGAACATGTCACATTTTCTTCTACCTCCTGTTTTTTCTCTTCCTCTATGCCTTGAGGTCTTGATACCTCCCACCCTTACCCTCACTTCTAATCCATCTCCACTCCTGAGTTAGGTCTACCCTAACTTTGTAGACCATGGACGTTCACAGCCAGGAGAGACCTTAGAGACCCTACAAACTTTTCTTCTGAAATCTATAGCTTCTTATTTTAAAGTTAGAGAAATTGAAGCCTAAGAGAGGAAAGCAATTTTTTTTTAAATGAAAATAACATCTGTTGCAGGTCTCTTAGGTACAGGTTTCTTACATGTGTTCTGTCATTGTATCCTCAAAATAACTGAGTTAGGAATCACATTGCCATTTTTCAGATGGTGAAACGGAGACTTCTGGAGGCAAAGCAGAAAGGATGCTTGGGCCAGATTGCCTAGGATTATATCCCATCTCCAGCACTTACCAGTTGTGTGATCTTGGGCAAGTGGTTTATTTTCTCTGTGCTTCAAGTTGCTGGTCAGTAATGGGGCTAGAAAAAGTGGCTACTTCAAAATGTTATGAGGATTAAATTAAATGATTTTTAGGTGCCTAGAACAGTGTCTGGTACACAGAAAGCACTTGTTAAATGTTAGCTGCTGCTGCTCTGAGAGGCAGTGCAGTGCAGCACAGTGGTTTAGCACACCGCTTCTGGAATGAGATGTTCTTGGTTTGAATCTCAGCAACACCAGTTACTAGTTATATGAACTTGGGTAAATTACTTATGTTCTCAGTGCCTAGTCTCATCTACAAAATGGGGGTATTCCTGATGATTGAGTGTTCCTCAGTGAAATGGTTAGTTTCCCACATTATTACCTTGCAGTGAGTTCTGTCAACTGACAAGCCCTATTCAACCCTATGGAGCTTTTCATCAGATCTTTAGTGACCCATTTTAAATGTGAGTAGACTTTGAATATTACAAGTTACATCATCACAGAGATGAGAAGATATTGCATCTAAGAAAATAAAAATGAATGTAAAAAGAAAGAATGGGGATCAAGTGAGAATAAGACAGATTTCTTGAAAATTAAAATTAATAGACCAAAAAAAACCCTTAAAAAATAACACATTTCATAGATGAGGAGAATGTTTAGAAAGTAAAACAAAAAGATAAACAGATCGGAAATAGGAAAGAAAGATAAGAAAATTGGAGGATCTATCAAGGATATCCAGCATCCAAATAGTTAAACATTCCAAAAAGAGAAAAATGGAGAAAACAAGGGGAAGGCAATATTCAAGGAAAAATACAAAAATAAAATTCCCAGAACTGAAGCCATGAGTTTACTTATCTGAATCCACCACATGCTAAACACAGCAAATGACAAAAAGATCCACATCAAGGCAAATTATTAGGAAATTTCAGAATACCATAAATCAAGAAAAAATATCAAAAGCTTCCAGAAAAGAAAAATGAAAAGCAAATAAAAACAAAAACATGTATAAAAGATCAGGGTACAGGATGGCATTCCTCAACAGTAGCTCAGGAGGCTGATTGAGGCTGTAGAATTCTATACCCAGCCAAACTATTAATCGAGTGTGAGCTCCTCAGCAGCAACACTGAAAACTATAAGGAAAGAAGCAGTATCTTTAAAATTCTGAACAAAAGTGGCTTGCAAAATGGAGTTTATGCCCAGCCAAATAGCAACCCAGAAGGGCTCTAAAGAATTTTTTAAATGACGGTCTCCCCGACATTTTCCTTCCATTCTCCTTGTCTCAGTATGCTGCTGGAGGGACTGTTCTGCTAAAATGAGGGGGTCAACCAAGAAAGAGGAAGACATAGAATCTGCAAAGCAGATGACCTGGTGGAGGAAAAACTGAAGGGATATTAGATTGTGTGGAGAGATGCTAGGTTTGAAGCGGGGCCCAGGCATAGAGCACCATCTCTTCCTGCCATCAAGGCCCCACTGTACTGTGGCTGGTGCTGTGGATCCCCTGAAAGCAGACTGACTCTCATTCCAGCCCTATCTGTCTTTCCCAGCTACCTCACCCACTGCAGCTCCAGGGCCAGTCTCCTTGCACACCCTCCACAGGGCACATGGAGACTTCTGCAGTCCTCCATGCACCACAGGAATTGAGGAAGACCCTGGCATTCTGTCATCTGCTGTGTTGGTTTGAATGCCCCACCCCAGTTGCCTCATCTTTTAAAAAGGATAATAATAGCACTAACGTCACAAGGCCAATGTGAGAGTTTATATTTGCAAAGCACTTAGAATGACATCTGTCACATAGTAATGCAATATTGGTATTTGTTAAATAAAATATATTATGTAATGATGTGAAGGTGAAATAGTAGTAGGGTAGAAATGTGTCACTGTAAACTTTAAAACCGATGGCAAGTTCATCATCTCCCACTGGTCATGTATACCTAGACACTCCCAAATGTACCTTCCTAAAAGCACTTCAACTTGTGATGCCAGTGCAAGTCTGGCCACACTGATTACTGCTGAACATAGGTTAATGACTCCTCCTTCCTCTGTGGAAGAGGTCAGAGTTCTATGTTCAGGCCACTAGGATTTGCTCTGCTGTCCCCTCCAGGGTCACCTTGAATCAACCCTTCTGTCCCACTTGTCCTCCAGTTCTGGAGACTTTCTTCAGCGTCCTCTCATAAACTGTGCTCCCTCCTGCTTCAGGACCTTCACCCAAGCTATTCCTTGTGCCTGGGTGGCTCCTCCTGCCACTATCTTCTCCTTCCTTTCACTGGCTCCTACTCACCCCTTGAATCTTGTCTGGGTTATTATTTTTTGCAAAGAAGTCTTCCCCAGACCCAAAAGAGATGATAAATCCCATGATGCATTCCCATAGCCCATGTTATGTTTAATTCTCACATTCAGCACGACCTGCAATTGTTTGGGTTGTCTATCCATTCATCCGTCCATCCATCCATCCATCCATCCATCCATCCATCCATCCAACACATGCTTATTGAATGTCTGTTATATGCCCGGTACTTTTCCTGGCCTTAACCATATAGCAGTGAACCAAACAGACAGAACCCCCTTGCCCTGGTCTCTAGCAGTTATTCGATGTATTTGTGTTACAAAGCAATCTCAAAACAGATATACCCAATTTGGGGCCCAGCTCTATCACTTCTGTTTCATAAACAATGGAATTTCTTTTCTCCTGTCCACTCTGTGCTGAGCTCCTGTAGTACAGACACAAAAGAGATAATTACCACACATTTGTCTTTGAGAGAGTCACTTAATGCCTCTGATCCTAATTTCCTATATGAACATTTTCTCTGCCTCCTTTGAGGGGCCATGAGGATTAAATTACTGGACAGTTCTCTCTGTTCATGTAAAAGGGCTGTGGCATATGCAACTGAACAGCAGAAGCCTCTTAAACAACCTGCGATCAACCATCAAAAACACAAGGGCAAGACTCCTAAGCAGTTCTTTGCTTACCACTATATTCCTAGTGTCTAACATGTACCTGGATGAAAGCAGTCTTTAATATATTATTTGTTAAGAAATAAGCAAACAAAATACTGCTACCTTCCCTAGAAAGATGATGGATTGAAGGCACAGTCCTACTCCTATGAAACTCATGAAGATCTCCTCGAGCAATGGCAGGAAACAGAGCTGCTGACTAGCAGTTTCGCAGGAGGTTAAAAGAAGAGAAGCCCCACCCAGGCGGAAGGTCGCTGCGGTTTCTTTGGTGAATGATCTGAATGATCATCCCCCAGCTCTCCCATTTAGACCCTAGTTAATCTGGCTACCCTTGTAACCAGGCCAGCCCTCTAGAGTAACAGAGCCTGAAGTGAGGAGGTGGGAGGAACATTCATGAGTGGGTAACCCTGTGACTAATCCAAAGAAACAGTTTCAAGCCTGGTGGTTCACCCCAGCCTTGTTTGTGTCTAATTTCCCCAGGGGCAAATCAGCCCCTTCATTTCACTCTGAGGTTTAGGATTTCCCCTAGAGCTCTTGGTGAGACTCAGTCAGGATGTTTTGCATAAGTGTGGGAAGTCTTGGAGGTGGAAGTAGGAAATGGGGTGGAGAGTAAAGGTGAGACTGGATGGGGGACACTCTGTCCACCCCCGCTTCTGAAAAATTTTGGCATAATTCAAATGCACTCAATTGCTTCTTCCCAGGCTATTTTGCAGAAAATTAACACCAAAGGAGACAGAAGAATTGAGCTTTTTAAAACAAGGGTTTTTTTTTTTTTTAATTAATTTATTTTTTCCAGGAGAAAGGTAGGGAGAAAAATGAGAGCTAGGAAGCACATGGCCCTAAACAGGTGAGAAGTAATAGGCCCCATCTTTTGTATCTGAGCCAGCCATAGTTCTTGACATATAGTGCGCATTTCACAAATGTTTATAAGTGAGTTGAAAGAACATGGGCTCTCAAAGCAGATCCACCTGGTTTGGGGCCTGGCTCTATCACTTGTTTCATGAACAGTGGGCTTTTTTCCCACGTGTCCACTCTGTGCTGGGCTCCTGCAGTGCAGACACAAAGGAGGTAATTACTGCACATTTGTCTTTGAGAAAGTCGCTTAAGGCCTCTGATCCTCATTTTTCCTATATGAAAATCTTCTCTGCCTCCCTTAGAGGGCCATGAGGGTTACACTGAACAGTGTTCTGTCCGTGACAAAGGGCTGTGGCAAATGCATGCAGTTAAACAGCAGAAGCCCTCTTAACCTGCAATCCACCAGCTTGCTAGATTGATGGAGGATCTCCACACTACTCAGCAAGCACTGTGCCCATGCCTGGGATACACTAAAGCCTTGAAGCTAGCAGCTCCAACTGAAGCTTCTCTCCAGTTTTCCCGGGCACATAGGTTTCCATTGGTTGAGCTGTGTGTGCTTAGCAAGGGCTATTTGTATTTCTTCTCAACCTGTACCTGTTACTCTGATTAAATAATGCAAAATGTCATTTCATAATGCAATAAAATATGAGTGCAAAAACATAGAGTTGTTTCTTTGCAAGCTAAAGTGAGTGCTTTGGAGAGAATCAATGCATGCTATAACTGAACAACCTCCTGGAGAATTCTGTGTAAGTGCAATAACTATAAAGGTTAGAGAGAAAAACAAGAAAATAGAGTCTTTGGCATTCAGTTTTATATTCCCTTCCACTTTAAAGAAACAGAGACTACATATTGTTGGTGTTACCTTGTGGGCATGATTTATCTGGGAAAGAATTCCAAACAGCCAACCCAAAGAATCCCCCATTTTCTATGACTATCTTGGGAAAGTGGGCGTGACAAAGCTGAATCTCATCAGATTCCAGAGGGGGTGTTTGGTGGCTTTAATGCTTCTCAGTAAAGTGGATGGGAGAGTGTCAGGCCTGACTCAAGCCACAGAGGGTTCTGAGAACCTCAGAACTGGGAAGGGCTTCATGTTCACTGGGTCCAGGCATCCCCTGGGGCGGGCACCTCCACCGCAGTTCCACTGCCAGGTGGCTGCCCAGGCTCCCGACTGATGCCCCAGTGACTCAACACCACTGAGACCAGAGCCTGGTTCAGTTTGAGTCGTATTCTGGTAACGTGCCTGACTCACTCTCCTCTCCCTTCTCTGTGCTCCTTAATGTACCCTCCTTTACCCCCAGATGAAAAAGCTCCCTTAACCTTGTCACAGCAGGTCCAGAAAGAAGCTAACACTGTAATATGAATTTGCCTAATATATTCTCAAGGTCCCTATTTTCCCAGCAGGACAGGGCCTGTTTATCCTTTCAGACAATTCTTCATTCATTCCTAGGGCCTTCTTATTTTTCCTAGCCCCAAGATCCAGGTCCTTCGTCCAAAAGACCTACCCTAAGCCCCATTTCTGCACATTTCCAGCAAGATTCTGCCTGATCTCTGCCTCAAGTTGATAGGACAAAATACTGTATCTTGCATCAAAAAAACCATTTAATTCTAGCACCTTTTTTTTTTTATTTTAACCAAGACGGAGTTTCGCTCTTGTTGCCCAGGTTGGAGTGCAATGGCGTGATCTCGGCTCACTGTAACCTCCACCTCCTGGGTTCAAGTGATTCTCCTGCCTCAACCTCCCAAGTAGCTGGGATTACAGGCACCCACCACCACGCCTGGCTAATTTTTGTATTTTTAGTAGAGCTGTGGTTTCACCATTTTGGTCAGGCTGGTCTCAACCTCCTGACCTCAGGTAATCTGCCTGCCTTGGCCTCCCAAAGTGCTGAGCCACTTACAGGCGTGAGCCACTGTGCCTGGCCTAATTCTAGCACTTTCTAACTATTAGACCTTGGATTACATAATTAATGTTTCTAAAAGTTGTGATTTTTCTCATTTGCATAATGGAAATTGAAATCGCTCATTGTGATGGTTCTTCATTCAACGATTTTTAAAGTCCTTACAGTGTGCTCAAGCACTCTGCTGCTGTGATACTGTGGATACATGCCTGGGAAAGCCAGAGACTGTCTGATACAGCCACAGGAATGAAGCTTTGCTGGTTGATAGATGGGATAATGCAGGGGTTGGCCAAGTTTTTCTGTAAAGTGCCAGATAGTAAATATTTTAGGCTTTATTCTGCCATAGTAGTGCAAAAGCAGCCATAAACAATACATAAACAAATGGGCGTGGCTGTGTGCCAATAAAACTTTACAAAAACAAGCAGCAGGCTTTGGCTTGTAGGAAATAGTCTGCCTACTGCTGGGCTAAAGGTTAATGTTTGTGGATTGAGGGTCAGTTCCAGATTACTCCAAGAAGGAGGCTTCAGATGATGAACGTGTGGACTTAGCCTGGCATGCTGGGAGTTCTTCAGGCGGGCCTCCAAATGCATCATTCCTTTTGCTTATGCAGAGCTGGATTGGTTAGATCTCAAGCTGGCTTAATTAACTTCCCAAGCCTGCTTCCTTAATGGCAAAGTACGAATTCAATAGCATTCAGTGGCCCCTTATAACAGACACAGTAAATATGACAAAGATACTACCCAGCCTACACTACTGGGATGACAGCGAAAAGTCACTTCTCTCCAGCAGGGTTTAACTAGTGGTTTCCCAAACTCGAACACTCGTCGAATCACTCAGGATGCTTGTTAAAAATACAGATTCCTGGGCCCCTCCTTTAAAATGATTATTTCAAGCTATAGAGATGACTTGGGGACTCTGGACTATTGGCATGTGGCCCAGATGATTTTGAAGGAGGGAAACTCAGAGTTAGGCCCCTTCTAGCTCTGACACACAGTGGTTATCAAAAGAGTAAAGGAAGCCTGTCTGCCCTTGCTGGGCTGTGGTGGGACAGAGAATGGTGGTGGTGGGGATCGTTATCTTGTCTGCAAGGACGTGGCAGGATGTGGTTGACCTGAACTTCCTGTGAATCAAGGAACCAGAGAACAGGGGGAGAGATTCACAGCCCAGCAGTAGGCTTGGCCCACATGCCTAGAGTGTGCTCAGTGGGTATTGGGAAATGAGAGCCTGGCCCCACCTCTTCTCCGTGACCTTGGGCAGGTCACTTCACCTCTCAGAGTGTCAGTTTCCTCATGGATACAATGGAGGGGATGATGGGTCATTTTCAAGGACACCATGAAGAATAAATGAGGTATCAGTTATAAAACCTCTGTCTCCTCAATTAGTGGTAGAAAATTCCCTTTCAGTGGAATAAGTGTCCACCTCAAAACATCCAAGGGCCAAGAGTTAGGAGACCTTCTTCGTGGGCGGGGTTTCACCAGTGACTCAGTGCTCCATCTTGGAGTAAGTGAGATCATGTTGTTGGGCCTCATTTGGCTTAACTGGAGAATGGGATGTTATGCACCTGCAGTTTCCTGTTTCCTTTGCCAGGATTCTCTTGAAGGTTGGATGAAACTATGGAATGAGAAGTGTCCTGGTGCTGTTGGGGGATATGGCAAAAAAAAAAGTCCAAGACCATTCTTTTCAGGTGCAGGGAGAGATGTTGCTGACTTTAACAATGTACTTCTTTCCATTTGTTATTTTTATAACAAAGAAAGAGGCTGGGCGTGGTGGCTTACTACTGTAATCCCAGCACTTTGAGAGGCGGAGAAGGGGGAGGTCACGAGGTCAGGAGATTGAGACCATCCTGGCTAACATGGTGAAACCCCGTCTCTACTAAAAATACAAAAAATTAGCCGGGCGTGGAGGCGTGTGCCTGTAGTCCCAGCTACTCAGGAGGCTGAGGCAAGAAAATGGCATGAACCCGGGAGACGGAGCTTGCGAGTGAGCGGAGATCGCACCACTGCACTCCAGCCCGGGCGACAGTGAGACTCTGTCTCAAAAATAAATAAATAAATCAAAGGAAGAAGTAAAACAGGACCTCTGAATGATATCCTTGTCAAATATAGCTTTCTCCTATTGAGTTATTTTCATCTGAGTTTATCAATCAATTGAGAAACAGTCACTGGAGATCAACAGTGTACCCAACCCTGTGCTATGTGTAAGATATGGAGGTTCAGAGGTATGCTGCTAGGTCTCTAACCACAAAAGGCCCACAGTCCAGCTTGGGAGATAACAAATATGTGTTATCTAAGTATGTTAGCACATGGGAAGTGAAATAGCAATGCAGTGATAATGCTGATGATGCTGACAGTAATGGAAAGGATGAAGATGATGTCAATTACTCTTCATATACACGCACAATTGTACACTTTACAAAGCATGTTTAGGACGATTATCTTATCTGATATTCAAGGCTAGGAAAATCTTGATTTTACTGATGAACAAACTCAGAGTAATAACTTCTTAGAGATCAGATAGGAAGAAAGTAGCTTAGTTGGACTCCAGCTTCTTTCTTTTGGCCCCAAGAGTGCCATTATCCCCAAGACATCATAACTTTCTTCCTTTAAATTGCAACAGAACATTGCAAAATGCACATTATCATCAGATAGTAATGTGAGTAAATTACCACATGGGAAGAATGTTACAAGATCTCAAAGAGCAGGCAGGTCAGGGGACTGTTGACTGTAGTGATCAGAAGAGGCTCAGAGGAGAAAGCTGAGTTTAGCCTTGGAAGGCTGCATCGTATTTTTGAGAGGTGGAGATGGGAGGAGGGGTGACATTCTTGGCAAGAGGAAATGTATAGGTAAGAAAGGAAGTAAGAAAGTTCAAGGTGTGGTGGGAAATAGCCAGACTCCAGTCTGACCAGAATGGGTTCCATACAGTGGCTCTGCTGGGGAAGAGTTGGGGATGGTCTCTTCCAAAGGGTTAGAGTGGTACTCTTTACTTTAGCATAGGTGGGATATGGCCACCATTTTCTCTTTCATATCCTTATTCCCCTCAATCCTGAGTCCATCCATAATCAAATCAAGCAGTAATCAAATCAAATAACAGTCTGTAGTCTTAGCCCAAAGACAGAGTCTGCCACTTCCGACTTTTTTCTTTAAAAAAAAGTCAGAATGCTGCTGAAACAGGAACAGCATTGAGGCAACAGCAGCTCTGACTCACAAACAGCACATCAAAGCAGCAATGATAAGAAACTGGCAGTAATTGTGCGTGTGAGCAGCGCTTTCCTGACGCTCTTTGAGGCTTGGGGGCCCCTCTGGGCAGCCTGATTGTGGAAAGAAGCATGTGGTTTTCAAAAATTGGGTGACTCACCACACAGGCAGGGTTCAGAAACAAAAACATAGTCCTGTCTGCTTTGGTTCTCAGAGCCCAGGGCTTTGGGTCACTTCACATTTTAGGACATCAGTGAGCTGAGATTCATCTGTTCATTCAGCGAATCATCCATCCATTTGACTATCCATTTATGCATGCATCCATCCAGGCACCCAGGCATCCTTCCTTCCAACCATGCATCCATCCATCCAGTCATCCATCCAGGCATCCTTCCATCCATGCATCCATGCATCCATGTGTCCATGCATCTGTCCATCCATCCATCCATCCATCCATCCATCCATCCATCCATCTATCCATCCATCCTTCTATCTATGCATGTGTCTTTCCATTCATCCATGCATCTATCCACCCATCCGTCCAACCATTCATCTATTTGTTCCACAGATACTATGAGCATACACTTGGTATAGGCCCTGTGCTAGGTGCAGAAGATGTAGTGGTGACCAAGATAGACTCTGAACTCAGTCCCTACCTTCATGGGACTTATAGTCTATTGACGGAGAGAAGTATTGACCAAATAATTACATTGGCAATTAAATCACTACTGTGAAAATGGCTGTGAAGGAAAATACTGAGGTGTGTAATAGGAGAAAGTGACCTGGTCTGGGAAGATGGTCAATGAAAGCAGGGACTTATGCTAAAAGATAGATAAGATTGATAACTGTACAATTAGCCTTTCAGCACCACCTCCTCCACCATTAGGGATAATAAAGAGATAGAATTCAACATTTTTCAATCTCTCTGTCTTCATACAAACACCATGAGGAGTTAATGACACAATCATGCTTTTTTGAGTCTCAGAGACCTGGGTTCAGATCCCATATTCTGAACTTACTATTGCTGTGACTTTGAATAAATTACTTATCCCCTCTGATCCTCAGTGTCTTCCACCATAAAGTGAGGATAATAATAATGGCCTTCAAAAGATAGTTTAGAATATAGGTTGAAATAATTTCTATCAGCTTCCTAGCCTATAGTAGACCCTTAATAACTGTGGTCAGGTTCTTAATCTACTGTCACCGGTATGCAGTTGTATGCATGTCTCATGCAGGTTTGTTCTCTAGGAATGACCAGAGCACCAGGCCTATTGTCTGAAGTGGCTGGCTGAGTTCTAGAACATATCCATCTTTAATGAGAGTCTGAATTAGATGATCTCGAAAGTTCCTTACTATCCCAGCTTCTAGAATCCCAGAAATTCTTCGTGAAAAAAAGCAAAACCATGGACTGGGAGTAAGATGCCATGGAACCTCTTTTGCCCCTCTGAGCCTCAGTTTTCCCATATCTCCAACGATAGGGTTGGAACTAAGAGTATTTGCAGTCTGACAGTCTGGGATTTTGTGATCTGCAGGAGGCAAGAGGTCCTCAGCAGAGCTGGTGCCTGATCCAATCATGACATCCATAGAGTTTTACTTCTGCCCCTGTCCTTTCCCTGTTCTTTCTGCCAGCTGGCTCCAGGTGCCAGGGCTCTCACCTGCCCAGGTTCCTTCAGACAGAGCATGAAACAGAACCAACCAACAGCTTAGTTTATTCACACTGTGATCCATGAACCTTAATATGTTTTCCCTCTTCAGAAAAATATACCTTTGGAAAGATGAACCTGGAGAGGATAATGCTTAACTCTCCTAGGTCTATCAATAATGGAGGAACTCCAGGCCTTGTAGGAGAAATGTACGGTTTCACCTCACTTCACACTCAAGGGGGAGCTGTTTATTCTGTGTATGGTCAGGATGTCCACACTGGGGATGGGAAGAGATCGGGAGGGAGGGGCTTGAGGTTGGAGAGGACAGGTGTTGAAGGATATCCTTCCTTGTGAAGCTCTTTTGGATGAGAGAGCAGCACTGGTTGAGGTTCACGTCTCTCTGTTTCATGGTCTGGCTCCCAGGGACCAGTCAGTGTGGACCAGGACTGGGGACATCTTGTCCTGCATTTCCTCTCAGCCTGAGCCTCCACAAGAGTTCTCTGGACAAGCCTTGCTTATGAGTGCCCCTGAGAGCTTCCTTTGGTGTGGCCAATGTCCCTTCCGCAACCTTATTAGAGCAATGCATGGAGCATAGTTAAATAAACAGAAACCCCTTAAGCATTCGAATATAGACTCAACTTCCCTTGTCAAATAGTCTGGGCTTTATCCTTTTTGGTTATTTTGGGAGTGAGGTGGGGTGGGTAGTCTTTCTTGTTTTTAGGAAATGGTATCTGGAAGGCATATACAGAAGCAGTATACAAATTCCGCATCCCATGCAGATGTTAGAAATTGAGCCCATCATTACTAATATTAATTTCCTATAACCCCAGGCTTATGAGAGATTTTTTAGGAAAATGAGAAGAGAAGCCACGGACCACAATCCCGAGGAAATACATCACGGAGTTGGGAGAACACATCGGTTGTCCCTAAGTTAGATGGGGCCCAGCCGGGCTGTCCCCATTCTGCTGAAGTGGCATGGCTTTTCCTGATTTCTGTCACCTGATAATTAGTTGTGACTAGTTAAGGAGCTGGTTAGGACAACTTCAGCCTTTAGCCCTTTGAGACATCCAAGGATAATATTATTTCTAACGTTCTCCCTCTTCCTATTGGCATTAGGTGATAGTGAGGTAACTTGGTTATCTGTTGCTAGTTAGGAATCAGAGCAAGAATTTAGGAAGGAAGTATACATGCCTTCAAAGCAGTATCAGCATCTTTTGTAGATCTTCCCAACTTGAAATCTAATAAGCTCCAAATGTCGAAGTATTTCCCATTTATAATTTTTTTTTCTCAATAGCTGGCTTTGGAGGCTGGAGTCAGGCTGGGGTTAGCTACGGAGCAGTTGGAGAAAGAAGGCCCTGAAGCAAACTAGAGGGAAGAACATGCCAGGCGGTCAGTACCAGAGTGAGGAGGGAGAGCTGCCAAGACCTGGGAGATGGCTCCAGCAGGCAGTGAGCTGAGGCAGAGCTGGAGGCAGATTGGGCACAGCCCAGAGTGGCTGAGGAGGCACCGATACCAGGGAAGGGGCTTTGTGGGCTCCAGACTCTGCCCAGGCCTCCTCCCCATATTCTTCCCTGGTGCCCCTGGGGCTTCTCCCACTTTCATTCCATTGCTGCTTGTAAGAAGACAGATGTTGATGATCTTCATGTCTCCGGTGCTCTCAGTTCCCCTGGTTTAAGCCGGCTGTTCCATTGCAGAGCCAAGGCCCCAAAGGGTCTTTTACCCGCTGTTCTCGCTGTTCTGTGCAAAGTGTCCTTCTTATTAATTTTTAAAACTGTCGTAAAAGTTTTGAGGCCTGGCATGGTGGCTCATGCCTGTAATCCCAGCACTTTGCAAGGCCAAGGTGGGAAGATCGCTTGAAGCCAGGAGTTCGAGACCAGCCCCACCATGAGTCAGAGACCAGCCTGGCCTGGAGTCAGAGACAGAGAGAGACCCCATCTCTACAAAAGATGTGAGGTGTGGTGGCGCACACCTGTAGTCCCAGCTACTTGGGAGGCTGAGGCAGGAGGATCAGTTGAACCCAGGAGATTGAGGTTACAGTGAGCTATGATTGCACTGCTGCACTCCAGCCTGGGCGACAAAGCAAGACGCTATCTCTAAATAAATAAACAAGTAATAGAAAAAATAAAATCATAGTTTTAATTTATTTTTTGTGTCACATTTGTTGAACTTACTTATTCGGTGAAATTTAACCTTTCAGAGTGTACAATGCATTCAGTTTTGACAATGTGTACTATCCTATAACCACTTATAAAAGAGAACATTTACAGCATCCCCCAAAGTTCTCTCCTGCCCCTTTAGAGCCAGTCCCCTCCCCAGCTCTCTAGTTCCTGCCGCCACTAATTTGATCATTGTCACTACCATTTTGCCTTACCTAGAGTATCCTGTAAATGAAAGAATTCAGTATTCAGACTTTGAGTCTGGCTTCTTTCACTTAGCATAATGCTTTTGAGGCTCATCCACGTTGCCTGAAAAGAACATGACATCTAGTCAATCCCACTTCAAAATCTTCAAATGGCAGAGTGGTGGTGCCCTGAATTAAAGGATGCTGGTCAAATAACACCTATCTTCTATAAGAACATTCTAGACTACAATGCTATGAATGATAGAATAAAGGGTTGTTTCCAGTTTTCAAGTGCAGGTTTGGGTATGATTAACTTCTTTGTTAATCCCTTAAGATTCAGGGATAATCTCATAGAAATGGATCTTCCCTCCATCTAGCTTTTAGTCTTTTGGTTTTGTTATTTATTTATTTAGAGACGGGGTCTCACTTTGTCTCCAGGCTGGAATGCAGTGGCACAATCACTGCTCACTGTAGCCTTGAACTCCACGGCCCAAGGGATCCTCCCATCTCAGCGTCCCCAAGTAGCTGGGACTATAGGCATGCACCACCATGCCTGGCTAATTTTTGTGTTTTTTGTAGAGAGGGGGGTTTCACCTTGTTACCCAGGCTGATCTTGTACTCCTGAGTTGAAGCAATCCTCTCAGCTTGACATACCAAAATGCTGGGATTACAGGCATGACCCACCGTGCCTGGAACTGATTTTGTTTTAATTAAACAAGCAATACAAGTTTATTTAGAATAATTAGAAAGGGAAAAATCACCAATAACTCCATTATCCCAAGGTATCACCACTATTAACGTTTTTGAGTTCTAGGTTTTTCTCTTTCTGTTAGTATACAAGTGTTTGTATGTTTTATATACTTATATATGTGTATGTATATATACGTATTTCTTTCGGCTTTTTTACTGTGGTAATATACACATAACATTCTGACCATTGTTAAGTGTACCATTCAGTGGCATTAAGTACATTGATGCTGTTGTGCAGCCATCACTATCATCTATCTCCAGAACTCTTTTCATCTTGCAAAACTGAAACTCTGTACCCATTAAGCAGTACCTCCCCTTAGCACCTGAAAACCACTATTCTACTTTCTGTCTCTATGATTTTGACTACCCTAAGTATGTCCTATAGGTGAAATCATGTAGTATTGGTGTTTTAGTGAGTGACTTATTTCACTTAGCATTATTTCCTTGAGGTTCATCCATTTGTCACATGTATCAGACTTTCCTTCTGTTTAAAGGCTAAATATTATTTCATTGTATGTATACACCACATTCTGTTTACCCATTCATCTGTTGATGGACACCTGGATAGCTTCCACCTCTTGGGTACTGTGAGTAACGCTGCCATAAAATTCTGTGTACAGATATCTCTTCAAGACCTGGCTTTCAATTCTTTTGAGTCTATACCCAGAGGGGAAATGTTGGATCATGTGGCATTTCTATGTTTAATTTTTGAAGAGCCACCATATTGTTTTCCACAGAGGCTGTACCATTTTGCATTCCCACCAACAGTGCACAACTATTCCAATTTCTCCACATCTTCACCAACATTTGTTATTTTGTTTTGTGTTTTGTTTTTATAGTAGCATTCCTAATAGGTGCGAGGTGATATCTCATTGTGGTTTTAACTAGTATTTCTCTAATGGCTAGTGATGTTGAACGAATGGCTTATTGGCTATTCATATATCTTCCTTGGAGAAATGTCTTGTTGAGTCCTTTGCCCATTTTTGAATCAGGTTCTTTGTTTTTGCTGCTGAGTTTTAGGAATTCTCTATGTATTGTAGATATTATTCCCCTATTAGATATGTGATTTGCTTAGAATTTCTCTCATTCCAGGGGTTGCCTTTTTACTCTGTTGATAGTGTCCTTTGATGGCCAAAAGGTTTTAATTTTTATGACGCCCAAATTAACTATTTTTTCTTTTGTTGCTTGCGCCTTTGGTGTCATATCCAAGAAAGCGTTGCCAAATCTAATGTCACAAAACTTTTGCCCCATGTTTTCTTCTAAGAGCTTTATAGTTTTTGATCTGTGATCTATTTTGAGTTAATTTTGTTTATAATGTTGGGCAACGGGCTAACTTTATTGTCCTGCATGTGGATATTCAGTGAATGAAAGAATGAAAGGGTGAATGAAAGAACTCACATTGAATGGCTTTGGAAGCCTTGTTGAAAATAATTTGTGAGGATTTATCCCTGGGTTCTCTATTTTAATTCATTGGTCTATGTGTTTGTGTTTATGCCAGTAACACACTGTTTTGATTACTGTAGCTTTGTAGTAAGTTTAGAAATCAGGAAGTGTGAGTCCTTCAACTTTGTTTTTTTGAAATATTGTTTTTATGCCAGTAACACACTGTTTTGATTACTGCAGCTTTGTAGTAAATTGTGAAATCAGGAAATGCAAGTTCTTCAACTCCGTTCTTCTTTTCCAAGATTGTTTTGGCTTTTCAGATTCCATATGAATGTTAAGGTAGATCTTTCTATTTCTGTAAAAAATGTTGGGATTTTAATAATGTATTAGTTTGTTTAGGCTACTGTAACAAAATATAGACTGGGTAGCTTATAAACAACAGAAATTTATTTCCCACAGTTCTGGAGGTTGGGAAGTCCAAGATCATATTCAGTGTCTGATGAGGGCTCACTTTTTGGTTCATAGATGGCCTTCTCCTTCTGTTCTCACATGATGGATGGGGCAAGGCAGCTGTCTGGAGCCTGCTTTTCAAGGGTACTACTGCCAGCCACGAGGGCTCAGCCTAATCATGACCTAATCACCTTCAAAGTTTCCACCTCCTAATATTATCACATTGGTGATTAGATTTCAAGGTATGAATTTTGGTGAGACACAAAGATTCAGACCATAGTAGATAGGTATTTCATTGAATCTGTAGATCAGTTTGGAGTATTGATGTCTTAACAATATTGTCTTACAATCTTAAAATGATATGTCATACACATCACGAATATGATATGTCTTTCCATTTATTTATGTCATCTTTAATTTCCTTCAGCAATGTTTTATAGTTTTCTTTGTACAAGTCTTTCACCTGCTTGGTTAATTCCTAAGTATTTTTTATTTTTTGCTATTGTAAATGGAGTCATTTTCTTAATTTCCTTTTCAGATTGTTCATTGTTCGTATATAGAAATGCAACTGATTTTTGTGTGTTGACTTTGTATCCTGCTACTTTGCTGAATTAATTTATTAGTTTTGAAAAGGATTTTTGGGTGCAATATTTAGGGTTTTCTATATATAAGATCTGCAAACACATAATTTTACTTCTTTTCCAATTTGGATGCCTTTTATTCCTTTTTCTTGCCTAATTACTCTTACTAGGACTTCCAACACTATGTTAAATAGAAGTGGTGAAAGTGAGCATACTTACCTTGTCCCTTATCTTAGAGGAAAAACTTTCACCATTGAGTATGATTGCTATGTATTTTTCATATATGGCTTTCATTATTTTGAGGTAGTTTACTTCCGTTTCTAGTTTACTTCAGAGTGTTTTTATTGTAAAAAGGTGTTGAATTTTGTCAAATGCTTTCTCTGCACCAATTGAGATAATCATGTGTTTGTGCCTTTCACTCTGTTAATGTGGTGTTTTACACCAATTGACATTTATATGTGGACCATCCTTGCATTACAAAAATAAATCCCACTTGGTCATAATATAAAATCCTTTTAATATGTTACCAAATTTAGTTTGTTAGTATTTTGTTGATGATTTTTTAAATCAATGCTCATAAGAAATATTGGTCTTATGAACATTTATTTAAAATATATAGTTTTCTTTTCTTGTAGTATCTTTGACTTTTGTATCAGGGTAATGCTGACCTCATAGACAGAGAGGAACTGTCCCTTCCTCTTCCATTTTTCAAAAAACTTTGAGAATAATTGGTGTTATTTCTTCTTTCAATGTTGGGCAGAAATCACTAGTGAAGCCATCAAGTCCAAGGCTTTTTTTTGTTGTTGAATTCTATTATAATTTTTATTACTGGCTCAATCTCCTTAATAGTTTATAAGTATATTGAGATTTTCTATTTCTTTGTGCTTTCAGTATTGGTGGGTTTTGTATTTGTAGGAATTCGTCCATTTCACCTAGGTTATCCGATTTGTTTGTGTATAATTGTTCATAATATTCTCTTATAATCTCCTTTAATTCTGTAGAATCAGTAGTAATGTTCCCACTTACATTTCTGATTTTAATAACTGAATCCCTTTCTCTCTTTTTTTAGTCAATTTAACTAAAGATTTATCAATTTTGTTGATACTATAAAGAACCATCTTTTGGTTTTGCTTATTTTCTCTATTGTTTTTCTATTTTATTTACTCTGTTCTGATTTCTATTTTCTTCCTTCTGCTAGTTTTGGATTTAGTTTGCTCTTTTTCTAGTTTATTAAGTTAAATGGGGGAGGGGCATCCACCATTTCTGAGACTTGAGTAGGTAAACAAAGCTGCCAGGAAGCTCAAACTGGTTGGAGCCCATCGCAGCTCAATGAGGCCTGCCTGCCTCTGTAGACTCCACCTCTGGGGGCAAGGCATATCTGAACAAAAGGCGGCAGAAACTTCTGCAGACTTAAACATCCCTGTCTGTCAGCTCTGAAGAGAGCAGCAGTTCTCCCAGCATGGTGTTTGAGCTCTGAGAAACGACAGACTGCCTCCTCAAGTGGGTCACTGATCCCCATGTAGCCTAACTGGGAGACACCTCCCAGTAGGGGCCAACTGACACCTCATACAGCCAGGTGCCCCTGTGAGATGAAGCTTCCAGAGGAAGGATCAGGCAGCAATATTTACTGTTCTGCAATATCTGCTGTTCTGCAGCATCCACTGGTGATACTCAGGCAAACAGGGTCTGGAGTGGACCTCCAGCAAACTCCAACAGTCCTGTAGCTGAGGGACCTGACTGTTAGAAGGAAAACTAACAAACAGAAAGGAATAGCATCAATATCAACAAAAAGGACATCCACAACAAAATCCCATCTGTAGGTCACCATCATCGAAGGCCAAAGGTAGGTAAAACCACAAAAATGGGAGAAACCAGAGCAGAAAAGCTAAAAATTCTAAAATCCAGAGCACCTCTTCTCCTCCAAATGATCGCAGCTCCTCGCCAGCAACAGTACAAAGCTGGACGGAGAATGACTTTGACGAGTTGACAGAAGTACGTATGAGAAGGTCAGTAATAAACTTCTCCACGCTAAAGGAGGATGTTCAAACCCAATACAAGGAAGTTAAAACCTTGAAAAAAGATTAGATGAATGGCTAACTAGAATAAACAGTGTAGAGAAAACCATAAATGGCCTGATGGAGCTGAAAACCATGGCATGAGAACTATGTGACACATGCACAAGCTTCAGTAGCCGATTTGATCAAGTGGAAGAAAGGGTATCAGTGATTGAAGATCAAATTAATGACATGAAGTGAGAAGAGAAGTTTAGAAAAAAAAGAGTAAAAAGAAACCAACAAAGCCTCCAATAAATATGGGACTGTGTGAAAAAAGCCAAATCTATGTTTGATTGGTGTATCTGAAAGTGATGGAGAGAGTGAAACCAAGCTGGAAAACACTCTCCAGGATATTATCCAGGAGAACTTCCCCAACCCAACAAGGCAGGTCAACATTCAAATTCAGGAAATACAGAGAACACCACAAAGATACTCCTTGAGAAGAGCAACCCCAAGACACACAATTGTCAGGTTTACCAAGGTTGAAATGAAGGAAAAAGTGTTAAGGGCAGCCAGAGAGAAAGGTTGGGTTACTGACAAAGGGAAGCCCATCAGACTAACAGTGGATCTCTTGGCAGAAACTCTACAAGCCAGAAGAGAGTGAGGGCCAATATTCAACATTCTTAAAGAAAAGAATATTCAACCAAGAATTTCATATCCAGCCAAACTAAGCTTCACAAGTGAAGGAGAAATAAAATCCTTTACAGACAAGCAAATGCTGAGAGATTTTGTCACCACCATGCCTACCTTACAAAAGCTCCTAAAGGAAGCTCTAAACATGGAAAGGAACAACTGGTACCAGCCATTGCAAAACCATGCCAAATTGTAAAGACCATCAATGCTAGGAAGAAACTGCATCAACTAATGGGTAAAATAACCAGCTAACATCATAATGACAGGATCAAATTTACACATAGCAATATTAACCTTAAATGTAAGTGGGCTAAATGCCCCAATTAAAAGATACAGACTGGCAAATTGAATAAAGAATCAAGACCCATCAGTGTGCTGTATTCAGGAGACCTATCTCTCGTGCAGAGACATGCATAGGCTCAAAATTAAGGGATGGAGGAAGATCTGCCAAGCAAATGGAAAGCAGAAAAAAGCAGGGGTTGCAATCCTAGTCTCTGATAAAACAGACTTTAAACCAACAAAGATCAAAAGAGGCAAAGAAGGCCATTAATTACATAATGGTAAAGGGATCAATTCAAAAAGAAGAGTTAACTATCCTAAATATATATGCACCCAATACAGGAACACCCAGATTCATAAAGCAAGTCCTTAGAGACCTACAAAGAGACTTAGACTCCCACACAATAATAATGGGAGACTTTAACACCCCACTGTCAGTATTAGACAAATCAATGAGACAGAAAGTTAACAAGGATATCCAGGACTTGAACTCAGCTCTGCACCAAGCAGATCTAATAGACATCTACAGAATTCTCCACCCCAAATCAATAGAATATACATTCTTCTCTGCACCACATCACACTTATTCCAAAATTGACAACATAGTCGGAAGTAAAACACTCCTCAGCAAATGTAAAATAACAGAAATCACAACAAACTGTCTCTCAGACCACAGTGCAATCAAATTAGAACTCACGATTAAGAAACTCACTCAAAACCGCACAACTACAAGGAAACTAAACAACCTGCTCCTGAATGACTACTGGGTACATAACGAAATGAAGGCAGAAATAAAGATGTTCTTTGAAATCAATGAGAACGAAGACACCACGTACCAGAATCTCTGGGACACATTTAAAGCAGTGTGTAGAGGGAAATTTATAGCACTAAACGCCCACAAGAGAAAGCAGGAAAGATCTAAAATCGACACCCTAACATCACAATTAAAAGAACTAGAAAGCAAGAGCAAACTAATTCAAAAGCTAGCAGAAGGCAAGAAATAACTAAGATCAGAACAGAACTGAAGGAGATAGAGACACAAAAAAACCCTCCAAAAATCAATGAATCCAGGAGCTAGTTTTTTGAAAAGATCAACAAAATTGGTAGGCCGCTAGCAAGACTAATAAAGAAGAAAAGAGAGAAGAATCAAATAGACGCAATAAAAATTGATAAAGGGGATATCGCCACCGATCCCACAGAAATACAAACTACCATCATAGAATACTATAAACACCTCCATGCAAATAAACTAGAAAATCTACAAGAAATGGGTAAGTTCCTGGACACATACACCCTCCCAAGACTAAACCAGGAAGACATTGAATCCCTGAATAGACCAATAACAGGCTGTGAAATTAAGGCAATAATTAATAGCCTACCAACCAAAAAAAGTCCAGGACCAGATGGATTCACAGCCGAATTCTAACAGAGGTACAAAGAGGAGCTGGTACCATTCCTTCTGACACTATTCCAATCAATGGAAAAAGAGGGAATCCTCCCTAACTCGTTTAATGAGGCCAGCATCATCCTGATACCAAAGCCTGGCAGAGACACAACAAAAAAAGAGAATTTTAGACCAATATCCCTGAGGAACATTGATGCAAAAATCCTCAATAAAACACTGGCAAACTGAATCCAGCAGCACATCAAAAAGCTTATCCACCATGATCAAGTGGGCTTCATCCCTGGGATGCAAGGCTGGTTCAACATACGGAAATCAATAAACGTGATCCATCACATAAACAGAACCAAAGACAAAAACCACATGATTATCTCAGTAGATGCAGAAAAGGCCTTTGACAAAATTCAACAGTGCTTCATGAAAAAACTCTCAATAAACTAGGTATTGATGGAACATATCTCAAAACAATAAGAGCTATTTATGACGAACCCACAGCCAATATCATACTGAATGGGTAAAAAGTGGAAGCATTCCCTTTGAAAACTGGCATAAGGCAGGGATGCCCTCTCTCACCACTCCTATTCAACATAGTGTTGGAAGTTCTGGCCAGGGTAATCAGGCAAGAGAAAGAAATAAAGGGTATTCAATTAGGAAAAGAGGAAGTCAAATTGTCCCTGTTTGCAGATGACATGATTGTATATTTAGAAAACCCCATTGTCTCAGCCCAAAATCTCCTTAAGCTGATAAGCAACTTCAGCAATGTCTCAAGATACAAAATCAATGCGTAAAAATCACAAGCATTCCTATACAGCAATAACAGACAAACAGAGAGTCAATCGTGAGTGAACTCCCATTCACAATTGCTTCAAAGAGAATAAAATACCTAGGAATCCAACTTACAAGGGATGCAAAGGAGCTCTTCAAGGAGAACTACAAACCACTGCTCAATGAAATAAAAGAGGACACAAACAAATGGAAGAACATTCCATGCTCACAGATAGGAAGAATCAATATTGTGAAAATGGCCATACTGCCCAAGGTAATTTATAGATTCAATGCCATCCCCATCAAGCTACCAGTGACTTTCTTCAAAGAATTGGAAAAAACTACTTTAAAGTTTATATGGAACCCAAAAAGAGCCTGCATAGCCAAGACAATCCTAAGCAAAAAGAACAAAACTGGAGGCATCACGCTACCTGACTTAAAACTATACTACAAGGCTACAGTAACCAAAACAGCATGGTACTGGTACCAAAACAGAGATATAGACCAATAGAACAGAACAAAGGCCTCAGATGTAACACCACACATCTACAAGCATGTAATCTTTGAAAAACCTGACAAAAACAAGAAATGGGGAAAGGATTCCCTACTTAATAAATGGAGCTGGGAAAACTGGCCAGCTATCTGTAGAAAGCTGAAACTGAATCCCTTCCTTACACCTTATACAAAAATTAGCTCAAGATGGATTAAAGACTTAAATGTTAGACCTAAAACCATAAAAACCCTAGAAGAAAACCTAGGCAATACCATTCAGGACATAGGCATGGGCAAGGACTTCATGACTAAAACACCAAAAGCAAGGGCAACAAAAGCCAAAATAGGCAAATGGGATCTAATTAAACTAAAGAGCTTCTGCACAGCAAAAGAAACTGCCATCAGAATGAACAGGCAACCTACAGAATGGGAGAAAATTTTTGCAATCTACCCATCTGACAAAGGGCTAATATCCAGAATCTACAAGGATCTTAAACAAATTTACAAGAAAAAATCAAACAACCCCATCAAAAAGTGGGTGAAGGATATGAACAGACACTTTTCAAAAGAAGACATTTATGCGGCCAACAGACACATGAAAAAATGCTCACCATCACTGGTCATCAGAGAAATGCAAATCAAAACCACGAGATACCATCTCACACCAGTTAGAATGGCAATCATTAAAAAGTCAAGAAACAACAGGTGCTGGAGAGGATGAGGAGAAATAGGAATGCTTTTACACTGTTGGTGGAAGTGTAAACTAGTTCAACCATTGTGGAAAACAGTGTGACGATTCCTCAAGGATCTAGAACTAGAAATACCATTTGACCCAGTAATCCCGTTACTGGGTATATACCCAAAACATTATAAATCATGCTACTATAAAGACACATGCACACATATGTTTATTGCAGCACTATTCACAATAGCAAAGACTTGGAACAAACCCAAATGTCCATCAGTGATAGCCTGGATTAAGAAAATGTGGCATATATACACCATGGAATACTATGCGGCCATAAAAAAGGATGAGTTCATGTCCTTTGTAGGGACATGGATGAAGCTGGAAACCATAATTCTGAGCAAACTATTGCAAGGACAGAAAACCAAACACCGCATGTTCTCACTCACAGTTGGGAACTGAACAATGAGATCACTTGGACACAGGGCAGGGAACATCACACACAAGCGTCTGTCATGGGGTGAAGGGATAGGGGAGGGATAGCATTAGGAGAAATACCTAATGTAAATGACGAGTTAATGGGTGCAGCAACCCAACATGGCACATATATACATATGTAACAAACCTGCACGTTGTGCACATGTACCCTAGAATTTAAAGTATAATAATAATAAAAAATAAAAATAAAGAATCAACTTTTGGTTTTGTTTATTTTCTCTATTATTTTTCTGTTTTATTTATCTCTGTTCTGATTTCTATTTTCTTCCTTCTACTAGTTTTGGATTTAGTTTGTTCTTTTTCTAGTTTCTCAAGTTGTAAAGTTAAGTTGTTAATTTGAGATCTTTTGTGTTTTTTCATATAAGCCCTTATAGCTATAAATTTTTCCCTTAGCATTACCTTTGCCTCTCATAACTTTTGGTATGTTGTGTTTTTGTTTTCATTTGTCTTTAAATATTTTCCAGTTTCCATTGTGATTTCATTTGTGATCTATTGGTTTTTTAAGAGTGTGCCGTTTAATTTTCACAAATTTGTGAATTTCCCATTTTTCCTTTTTTTTTTTTTTTTTTTTGAGATGGAGTCTCACTCTGTTGCTCAGGCTGGAGTGCAGTGGCCGGATCTCAGCTCACTGCAAGCTCCGCCTCCCGGGTTTACGCCATTCTCCTGCCTCAGCCTCCCGAGTCTCATTCTTCTGTCTCATTCTACTCGTTATTGAGAGTGGAGTATTGAAGTCCCCAACAATTAATGTCGAGTTGTCTATTTTCCCTTTAATTCTGTTAATTTTTGCTTCATATATTTTGATGGCCTGATATAATGATATAACATTATATGCATAATTGCTATATCTTCTTGTTGTATTGAATCTTTTTATCAATATGTGTCTGTCTCTGATAAACCTTTTTGAATTCAAATCTATTTTGTCTAATATTAGTATAACCTCCTCTGCTCTCTTTTGATTTCTGTTTGCATTACTTTTCTTTTTCTATCCTCTTGCTTTCAATCTATTTATGTCTGGATCTAAAATGAGTCTCTTATAGACAGCATATCCTTGGAGGATATTTTCTATTCTGCCAATATCTGTATTTTCATTAGTGAGTTTAGTCTATTTACATTTAAAGTAATTATTGATAAGGAGGGGCTTATTTTGGTCATTTTACTGTTTTCTAATGCCTTGTGGTGTTTTTTCAGCCTTTATTTTTTGTATTACTAACTTCTTTTGTGTTTAAATGATTTTGATGTGAAATGTTTTAATTCACTTTTCTTCTTTGGGGTGTACATTCTATGCCTCTTTTTTGTGGTTACCACAGGGATTATACTTAACATCCTAAAGTTACAACATTTTAACTTGAATTTATTGGACCTTAACTTCCATAAAACACAAAACTTTGTTTCTGTACAGTTCTGTCGCCACCCTTTTCAGTTATTGATATCACATAGTTATAATTTTATACATTGCATATCCTGAAATGTGAGCTAATAATTATTTTTAATGCACAATTTCTTAAATTATATAAAAAACAAGATGTGGTACAATTAGCCAAAATTACAGTTTTTAGCTTTTAGACTAATACTTTAAAAAAATTTTATTGGTCTCTTAAATCATGTAGAAAACAAAAAGTGGAGATACAGATTGTTGTTACAATAATACTAGCTTTTCTAATTGCCCGGGTATTTACCTTTACTGAGATCTTTATTTCTTTATATGGCTGTGAGTTATTGTCTACTGTCTAGCATCTTTTCATTTAAAGCTGCAAGACTTTTTTTTTTTTTTTTTTTTAGCATTTCTTGTAGAGCAGGTCTAGTAGTAACAGATTTTCTCAGCTTTTATTTAATTTGGAATGTTTTAATGTCTCCCTCACTTTTGAAGGACAGTTTTGCTAGATGTAGGATTATTAGTTGACAATTTTTTTTCTTCTAGAACTTTGAATATTTCAAGACCACTTTCCTCTGGCCTCCAAAGTCTCTGATGAGAAATCCAATGTTAATCTTGAGGATCTCTTGTACATGATGAGTTGCTTCTCTCTGGTTGCATTCAAAACTTTTTCTTTGTCTTCATCTTTTGTCAGTTTGATTATGTTGCATCTTGGCGTGGGTCTCTGAGTTCATCCTACTTGGAGTTTGTTAAGTTACTTGGATGTTTATATTCATGACTTTCATCAAACTTGGGATGTTTTTGGACATTATTTCTTCATATAATCTATCTTCCCTTTTCTCTCTTCTTCTGGACTGCATCAATGTGTTTGTTGATCTGCTTGATGGTGTCTCACAGGAACCTTAGACTATGTTCACTTTTCCTCAATTTTTTTCCTTCTATTTCAGTTGTCCTATCTCCAAGTTTACTCATTATTTCTTCTG
Organism: Papio anubis; assembly: GCF_008728515.1. NCBI lineage: Eukaryota > Metazoa > Chordata > Mammalia > Primates > Cercopithecidae > Papio > Papio anubis. The sequence continues at coordinate 119,347,384 of NC_044982.1, read as the reverse complement.
CCACTCAAATATGTATTTGAATCACCTAGTAAATTTTTCATTTCGCTTACTGCATTTTTCAGTTCTTGAATTTCTTTTTGATGTTTTTATAAATTTTTCTATCTTTTTATTAATATTTACATTTTGTTCATACACTATTTTCTCCACTTTCTCCACAATCTCCTTTAGTTCTTTGGACATCTTTAAGAAAGTTTTAAAATAAGTTTTTATTTAGCAGTTCTGCTATCTGGTCTGGCCTTTCTCAGTGACAGTTTATGTTAATTTACTTTTCCCTTTAAATGGGCTATACTTTCTTATTTCTCTGTATGCTTTGTGATGTCATTGTTGAAAATTGGACATTTTAATTCAATAATGTAATAACTGTAGAAATAAAATTTCCCCCTTTCCCAGGTTTTTCTGGTTTTCTGTTTATTATTTTTTCATTGTTGTAGGCTATCTCCATGCTGAGGATTGGCCTGGGGTGTAAACTTAAGGTCTTCTTTTTTCTGAGCCTACACCTTTCCCCATGTATGTGCAGTTACTTTCCACTTTTCCCCTTGAATGCAGTTGCTTTAGATGTCCTAGTCTTTACTATCTGGCTCCCAAAAAGGAGGAAGATAATTAAAAGGGGAGAAAGGCACCAGCTTTTTAATTCCTCTGGAAATTGCTTCAGCCTGGGTCGGAGGGGCTTGCAGCAACAAGGGGAGGTGCAACAATAATGGCTGCTTGCGCCGGGCGCGGTGGCTCAAGCCTGTAATCCCAGCACTTTGGGAGGCCGAGACGGGCGGATCACAAGGTCAGGAGATCGAGACCATCCTGGCTAACACGGTGAAACCCCGTCTCTACTAAAAAATACAAAAAACTAGCCGGGCGAGGTGGCGGGCGCCTGTGGTCCCAGCTGCTTGGGAGGCTGAGGCAGAAGAATGGCGGGAACCCGGGAGGCGGAGCTTGCAGTGAGCTGAGATCCGGCCACTGCACTCCAGCCTGGGCGACAGAGCCAGACTCAGTCTCAAAAAAAAAAAAAAAAAAAAAAAAAAAAAATAATGGCTGCTTGCCTGTGTCTGTACCTCCATGATCAGAAGCACCAATTAAAGATTGGAGCACAGATCTCCATATTTGGAAGACAAGGTCTTTTTTGCTCACCCTGGTTTCAATAAGCTGTGATCAAGCAGCTCCAGGCACATGTGCACAACTGCCTGCCATTGGGATTAGGATGGGGGCTGGGTAGTTGCTTCGGAGCTAAGACCTGAAATTGACCAAAATTAACTGCAATTTACCATCCAAGCCTTCCCCTGGAAGTTGCAAGCCTTCAATAGACTCCAGAGTTTCAAAATAGTTGTACCAGACAAATTCTGGCAGTGTAATTGTTATCTAGATGGGGAAACAGATCCCTCGTTCTTCCTACTCTGTCACCTTTCCGGAATTCTATCTATATTTTTTAAAACAGGATTATATACACTGTTTTTAACTTCTTTCAATCTAATCAAGTCAATAGTCATTCTTGTCTACAATTCTTTATGGCTGAATGATTTTTCATTGTATGACCACACAGTCATTTATTGAACTAGTTCCCTATTACTGGACATTTTAGCCTATTTCTAGTTTTTCACCACTATATACTACATACAGAGTTATACATAATTTTGCTCACTTGTCTGATTATTTCACTAGGAAAGAGGAAGGTAAGATTTTGAGGTACAATTGGAATATTTAGGGAACAGAAAGTACATTAGGGAGGTAGAACTTTCTAGATATCAAGAACAGCTTGAGCAAAGACCCAGAGGGATACAAGTGCATCTCACATCCAGGAACTGTTGCAACTGCAAAAATATTCATTCTTTGCTTTCTTTCAAAGTGTCTCCTGACCACTCCAGCCCTCAGTGAAATATCCATACACTCAGATGTCCTGGGCTATGCTGTTCAGGGCTCTTCCTCATTGGCCAACGGACTTCCTCACAATCCTAGGCTACACCCTGTGCAACTGGCAACATACAGGCCAATTCTTCTAGGAACCTAGGTGACCATGAAAGGCTGGGACATATTTTAAGGACATTCACTTTATGTCTTAAAATAGTGCCCAGTCAAAAGGAAGAATTCCACGTGTGTCTAATTCACTTGTGCAAGAAAATAAAATGACTGGAGGGTGTCCCCCCACCCTGCCCTGCACCCGCATGTCTTTCTTTTTAATTTAAGAAGGGCTATTTGATGTCCCGGAAACACTTTGAGGCTTTTTGTTGCCCTTGTAGACCTAACAATAAAAGAGTCTAAGAAGTAGAAGCTGTTGGCAGTTCTGGGTGAAAAACCCAAGAACAAAGAAAAAATTCTGGTTAGATGGAGGCCGAGAATCTCAGAATTTTTTAAGTGCTTCAGGCCTGGGTTCTAGTTTCAGGTTTTCTGGGAGGGGACACGTGGCAAAATAGAGGTCTCTGTGCTGTGACATAGAGAATGCCATACCAACATATGTTTCCCCATGATGCTAGAAATTCCCCATTATAACTGTAGGTGAAGACCAATAAAAGGGCTCCTATCCCTTCCCCCTGCTGGTACATGGAACTGTGCTAGGACACACAGGAAACTACACCAGTGGTTCTAAGCCAGGAGTGATTTTGCCCTGCAGGAGACATTTGGCAAAGTCTAGAGGCATTTTTGGTTATCACAACTGGAGGAGGTGGTGCTCATGGCATCTAAGTCGGTCGAGGCCAGGGATGCTGCTAGCATCCTACAATGCACAGGACAGTCTCCAACAAAGAAATATCCAGCCCCTAATGTCAGCAGTGCCGAGGCTGAGAATTTGGAATATCTCCAAGAGCATATGTTTTACTCCATGGTAAATAATTTAAAACAGCATTTAAAATTAAAATAAGTACATCAATTAAGGTGCAGTGAGGCAGAATAGGTATTTTTCTTCCCTTTCAAACCCTACTATCCCTCCACCAGCCACCCTCCACCCCTCCTGTCCCACTATACCCTCTTCCCTCCCCAAACTCATATTCCTTCTTTCTGGAGCTTAAAACTCATTAAAACCTCATTCTGAGGCTAGCAGAGCTGACATCGGGAAGGAGGCCATTTGTAATATATCTCACGGCAGGCCTAAGGGTCCACTGGAGGTGAGCCAGGAGGCTCCTCCTGGAAGGGCCGAGAAACAGAATGGCTGAGCCAGGCTGAAGGCCAGGAAGAGGGGAGCACTGCCTGTTTGGGGATGTGGCGACGGTGTGATCAGGAGAGGTGAAGGAGTGAACAGGGAGGTGTCCACAGGGTAGGGTCCCTTTGATGAGCTGGCAGCAGGTGGCCTCTAGAGGGGAGAATCAGGGAAGCCCAAGGTCCCTGTGGGAGCAGCTGAATGGGCTGACCACAGAGCTGAGGTGCTCCTGATCTTCCATCCCTCATATCACAGTCCATACCCAATGCTGCAGGCCTCCAGTGAGAGACTTGAGCCCAATTAAAGGACAATGTGTTATGCCTAGCATTTGAGAGTCCATGTGTTATTGTCCTGTTAATAGAGGACTTTTTTCAAAAGAACAGAGAATAACCATCTTACGCTTCTGATGTTAAGAGTCTAACAAGGGGTTATCATGGAATACCAAGTTACCATGAATTTTAAAGAAAAAAAAAAAACCCACAAGCGATTTTAAATGTCAAGCTGGGCTTTGGCCCTAAGCCTTTGGGGAGCAAGAAGTGACTCTTCTGTGTCCTCGGGGGAAGTTGTGTAAGTTGGAAGCGCCTGGGTAAGGCACAGGGTTTGGGTCAGATGTTGGCTGTCCTGAGGTGGGGAGTGGCCGCAGGGCAGGAGCCTGTGGGCTGTTAGAAGCCAGTCTTTTTCTGGGCTGGAGCTGGTAAAATGAATTAGTCAAGTGGTTACCAGTTCCCTGGAGGAAATCAGGGCCAGGACCAAAGGGGTATTTTTTTCACAGAAGTGTAGCTTAGCAACGAGGTGTGGCTTTCCCATCCTCTGTTACCTGTACTGAGATGTGGGACAGCCTTTCCCGGAGACCACCTCCTTTCTCCCAGGCTCAGCACAGCTTCTTCCCAGATTCTCCCATAGAGGAATTTCTCCTGCAGAGCACTGTCCCCAAAACCACGTGCTTCCAAGTGGCTGCGTCAAGCTCTGCTTCTTTCAGGGAACCTGACCTAATACAGACCTAATACAGGCCCTGAAGGGGCAGGTTTGGGACCATGCAGGGGTCTCAGGGGTACTGAGTGTGAGAGGGGATGGAGCTGATAGGAGAAGACGAAAATTGACAAGGGGTTGCAGGGAAGAGGAGAGAGCCCCTGCATCTTCATAGTTCTAACTCTTTTGGGGCTTGGGGAGCTAGAACATCACACCAGCTGCTTGTATGGAAACCTAAAAGGCTGGGCTTGAGTTCTGATCCTGCCCCGATGACTCACACATAATCCACACTTTCTCTCTGGACCCCAGCTTTCACATTTTACAAACCAGGACACCTAACTGCGGCAGGACTGGGATTATTTGGGAGAGTTACTCTGAGAGGGCCAGTTCCCCCATACCGACCTCAGGGACAGCTCCAAGGTAGGCTCTGTGGGCGCCCAGCCCTTTTGTCTGGGACAGTGGTCTCCCTGCATTGGAGAGCCAGGGGTGAGTCTGGTAAAATGAGTGAAGAGGCTGTGTGTCAGGGCAATGCAAGCCCAGAAGTGAGGGGGAAGACAAGGAAATCTAACTCGGCAGATGAAAGTGAGAGTGGTAATATAGAGGTTCTGGTTAAAAAAATACAGATCTGCACTGCTAGAAGGCGGAAAATTATTCCATAAATAACCCAGGAAACCTGTGCACATGAGAGGGAAATGGGAACACAGAGAATCAGCCAGGCCGAGTGGGATGAAAGGGGCAACTCAGAGAGTAACCCTTCCTACCGTCCCCCAGCTGGTGACTTTGATGCCCGGGGACTTTGATGCCTTAAGTTGGTCTGCCTTGCCAGGCTCCACTCTCTGCTCTCAACCTCTCCTTGCTATTCTATTGAACTCTCCTAGTTAAATACACTCTTATGCTGCACCCCTGCTCAAGAGCCATCAATGGCTCCCTATGGCTCTTCTCATCACGTTCAAATACTTCTCTGTGGCTTTCTAGCCTAATTGTTAATTCAACAAGTATTTATCCATTTTTAATTACATATTGAAATTGAAAATATATTACACCAACCTGAACATGATTAAATAATGATACAAAAGTAGGAACAGTGCATAGTGAATCTAACTCAGACCCCCAAATCCTCCATCTGAAGGGACATCAGAAATATGCTTTACATATCAAATGATATGTGTAAATATTTTTCTTACAAAAATAGGACATTATATACTTTGCTCTTCACCTTGATGTTATCACTTATAAATAAATCTTTGAGATTACTCCTTGTTAGTACAATGTGCCATTGTATGAGTGCACCATGGTTTATTTAATCAGACCCCAGCTAAAGACTTGGCTTGGAGTCTTTTGTCAAGATAAGCAATACCACTACAGACACCCTTGCACATACCCCTTTTCACATGGGCAATGCACAATTATATCTGGAAGACAAACTAGAAGCAAAGCGGCTGGATCAAAGGGCACCTGTGTTCCATCACCTGACTGACAGAACAAATCCCCCTGCAGGGCGGGGCAGACCTTCCTCCCTCTGTTCCAGTCACCCCGTGTCCTCATCAAACGCTGTGATCTTTGCCAGTCTGCTAAGTGAAAAATAGCTCTTGTTTTATTTTGCATTTCTTTGATTTTGATGGAGGCTGGGTATCTTTTCATCTGTTTCAAAGTCACCTGTATTCCTTTTTCTGTGAACCAACTGCTTTCAAGCCCTTTGGCCATTTCTCTATGAAGGTATGGAGCAAATATTTATTGATATCCAGTTACATGCCACATAAGTCAGAGATGATCCCTGCCCACCCTCCATAATTGGACCTCATTCTCCCTTATTGACCGTTAGCCGTTACCCCCTCTCCCCAAACCCTGACTCTAATCGGGTCCCTTGGGAGTTTCACAGACTCGCTCGGCCATCTGGAGTCAACAAGGCAAAGGCATTTGCGTGTGTGTGTGAACGTGAGAGATGAGAATATCTTCCTTTTGTATTATCATCCTTCAATTTCTACTATAACTAATTACAAAAGTAATGCATCTTCTTGGTAGAACGTATAGATGCTATAGAACAGTATGAATGAGAAAATTTTTTAAATCCCATGTGATTCCAGTCACACTGCAATAAACATCTTTGAGCCACTTCCTTCAACATTGTTCTCTGCATATATGTGTCCTTTTATAAAACTGGCATCATACTATACATACAGTTTGGTTTTTAAAATCTTTTTTGACTTAATACTATGTCATCGTAAATTCTAAAATTATTCAAAAGTCTCTTTTTTATTTTCCTATTCTTTTATTTTAAAAATGTTTTAAATTTCCATAGGTTATTTGCGGAACAGGTTGTGTTTGGTTACGTGAGTAGATATGAGTAGGTGCTTTTGTTTGTTTGTTTTGTTTTTGAAACAGAGTCTCGTTCTGTTGCCCAGGCTGGAGTGCAGTGGCACGATCTCGGTTCACTGCAAGCTCCGCCTCCCGGGTTCAAGTGATTTTCCTGCCCCAGCTTCGCGAGTAGCTGAGACTACAGGCACCCGCCACCATGCCCGGCTAATTTTTTGTATTTTTAGTAGAGATGGAGTTTCACCGTGTTAGCCAGGATGGTCTCAATCTCCTGACCTCATGATCCGCCTGCCTTGGCCTCCCAAAGTGCTGGGATTACAGGCATGAGCCACCATGCCCGGCCACATGAGTAGGTTCTTTAGTGGTGATTTGTGAAATTTTGGTGCACCCATGGCCCCAGCAGTATATACTGCACCCTATTCGTAGTCTTTTATCCCTCACCCCCTTCCTACTCTTTCCCCCTGAGTTCCCAAAGTCCATCGTGTCATTCTTATGCCTTTGCTTCCTCATAGCTTAACTCCCACTTATAAGTGAGAACATACGATACAAAAACTTCATTTTTGTTGGCCAACGAATTCTTTCACAGGAATGTTCTAACATTTATTTAATCAATCCCGTTGTTCCTGGATCTTGTTTATTCTCTCCCTTCCCTCTCTCATTCCTCCTTTCCTTCCACTTCATACACAAAACATGCTTATATCTCCATTTCCTTCATGTGGATTTCTAGGAGGGCATTTGGCAGATCAAAGGGTGGAACATATGGTTCTTGATTTGTTGGCTTGGCTGGTTCAAAACATATTCCACCTCCTCTTAGGATGTCTAGATATTAGACAGCTAACAACTGAGACCTCCCTTCAGCATGGATTCTAGATATGATTTAGGCTCTGCTAATGAGATGAACTTCTGCAAGTGGGAGTCAAAGCTGGTGATGCAGGGGAACGGCAGGGGCGTGGGGCCCCCATTTTGCTAGCACAGTTCAGAACAGAGGGGCATGGCTCTGGAGCCAAGAGTTATGGTGATCATTCGTGTTCTGGAACTTTGTGATTGAGGCAGAGGCGGCAGTTCTGTTGGCAGCCAGGCCGGCATTGTGTTTTTGGAACTCATTCCTGGAAGCCCAGCCTAGGATGCATTACTTCTACCTCCCGATGAGTCTGCAAGCTATCTAGTCTCCTAATAAATCTCTTTCTGCTTAAAGTAACTGAATGTATTCTGTTGTCTACAACTAAGATCATTGATTGGTGAAGTCCCTGTTTGTCAAAATGTCCTCCAGGAAGGTTGGACCAATGTAGAGTTCCACTAGGTGTGAGAGGACAAGATGCTGAGAGCATTTCAGGGGAAGCTGATGCTCTCTTCCAGGGATGGGTAGTGTACTAGTCAGGGTTCTCTAGAGGGACAGAACTCATAGGATAAGAGTGTGTGTGTGTGTGTGTGTATACATATACACCCACACACATATATATACACACACACACACTTAAGAAACTCCCATGTTTATATATGTGTGTGTGTGTATATACATAAATACACACACACATATATATATACACACACACACACACACACATATAAACATGGGAGTTTAAGTGTTAACTTTCATGATCACAAGGTCCCACAATAGGCTGTCTGCAAGCTTGAGGAGCAAGGAGAGCCAGTGCCAGTCTCAAAACTGAAGAACTTGGAGTCTGATGTTCGAGGGCAGGAAGTGCCCAGCATGGGAGAAAGATGTAGTCTGGGAGGCTAGGCCAGTCTCATCTCTCTCATGTTTTTCTGCCTGCTTTATATTCGCTGGAAGCTGATTAGATCGTGCCCACCAAATTTAGGGTGGATTTGCCTTCCCCACCACTGACTCAAATGTTAATCTCTTTTGGCAATAGCCACACAGACACACCCAGGATTCATACTTTCTATCCGTCAATCCAGTCAAGTTGACACTCAGTATTAACCATCATAGACAGCTAGGGGTTTTCTCAAAAAAGTGACATTAGAACTGTGATCCTGGCCTAGGTGGTCAGTGTGGGTGTTTTGTTTTTGACCACTTACCATGTGCCAAACCCTTTACATACATCAATCTTATCACCCTTACAACCACTCTATGAGAGATGCAATATTATCCTCATTTCACAGAAGACAAAACTGGACTCAGAGAGGTCGTTTGACTTGCTCAAGGCCTCAGAGCTAATTCACAGAGAAGATGGGACACCAATTCAGGCTGAATGGATCCCAAAGTCGACGCTAGCCTTGTGGCCATGGATCTACCTTGGCTAATGGCCAATGGATCTACCTTCCATTCCCAGGGTTTATTTGGCTTTCCACAGGCACTCTCGACTGCCCCTAGCTGCCTCTCTGAGTTCAGATCACATCACAACAGCTCGCCTGGCACTTGGTTCCTCTGCTGCTGTTTCCTGGAGCTCCTTCCATCAGAGTGGGTCTTTCTGACCTCCAATTTCCCTCCATACCTCCTAAGCCTTGGGCAGATGCTCAGTGAGTATCCACGGTATGTACCAAAAAGGATTCAACAGCTTCCTGCACCCAAGCCAGGTTCAGACTGTCGGGGCTTGAGGAGTATTACAGGGTGGTAGGAGTAATAATAGCTAACATTCTCCAGGCACCCCAGGTGTGTCCGGCCACTATACCGAACATTCACATAGGTGCTCTCATTCACTCCTCCAAACTACCCTGAGAGATAGGATTGAGGTTTCTGTTTCACAAGTTCAGAGAAGTCAGATAATTTGGCCAGGGTCACACAACTAGTAAATGCGGAAGTCCAGACACAACCCATCTCTGTTCAACTCTAGAGCCCAGAGTTAAACATGTGATCACAGGAAAAGTGGCAAGTGTGCAGTTGAGAAGGCTCTGGACACCACCTCAACTTAAAGTTACTCAAGCTTAACATCTCCTGTGAGGGGTGAATGGATGGGCCCCCAGTAGACTGCCCTGAGAAGGATTTGGCACCCTGTCTGTGATTTTCCTGCCCAAAGTGCATGACCTGAACTTAATCATGAAGAAACAGCATCAGACATGGCCCAAGTGAGGGACACTCTACAAAACAGCTGGTCTGCACTCTTCACAAATGTCAAGGTCATGAAAGACAAAGAAAGATGCAGGAACTGTTCCAGACTAAAGAGACCATGATGACCAGATGCCAGGCCTGGTCCTGTAAGGGATGGTGGACCAGAAAGGACTCGAGAGGGACAGTTGACAAAAAGTAAAGGTCACCTGTACCACTAGCTCATGTCATTGTTAAGTCTCCTGAGTTTGTGGATGTGGTTGTGTGAGAAAATATCCTTGTTTTTAGGAAATGCATGCTGAAGCCATTCAGGGTAAAGGGAATAATCATAATAATAGCAATCGCGACGTGTGTAAATAGATAGAGATAAGGCAAAAATGGCAAAATGTTAAATTGATGAATCTTGGTGAGAAGTACATGAGACTTTGTTGTCCTCTTCCTGTAGTATGTACTTAAGTTGAAAAAATTCAAAATAAAATTTGGGAAAAAAAAAAAAACCTTGATCTTTCCCGGAACCAGTGTTTTCAGCTATAGGGAAGAGAGGAAGAATGGAGATTCCTACTTACTGGGAACCTGCTATGTGCTGGGCACATACTTAAATATTTAGATGGCTACAGTGCCCCTAAGAAGTAGTGTTGCCTGTGCCCATTTTATAGATGAGGAAACTGATGCTCAGGGACCTAAAGTAACAAGCTTAGGGCACACAGCAGTTAGTGGCTCAGCAGGCCGTCATGCCAGAGGCTACCTGACCCCACAATCTCTCCCCTACCTCTGGGTAGAGCAGTAGTGCGGGAAGGATGTTGGGGGGATGACGACCTTGACTTCTGGTCCCAAGCTGGCCCCCATGAGCAGTAAAGGACAGAGACCACAGCCAGCGCATGCCACTCTGGGGAGATGCCCAGTGATGGGGGAGGATGTGGGGAAGGGACCTCAGTCCTTCCACGCATGCAGCTACAGGGAGCAGCCCTCTTGTAACCAAGGCTTCCTCTGAACACAGCTGCCATATGAAGGAAGGAGCAGTGTCCCCAACCTGGTAGGAGCTCAGAGCAAGTTTCTCAGACTCCCTGGGAGAGACGAAGGCTGGCAACTGGGTCTGCATCCCAGCCCACCTGCCAGGAGGTTGTTGGAGAGGGGGAGAGTTGAAATGTCTGGGTGGTTGCCAAAGAGCCTACTAGGGGACAATTTCTGTTCCCCCCCGCTCTTGGGACCAAGCCCCTCTGTCCTGGCTGGGGATCTCTCCATTCTTCAGGGGCCTTGGGTCCCCGTACTGGGTGCTGCAGGCCCCTGTCGGGGAGCTCAGCCTTCTGAGCTTCATATCCCTGCCTGGTGCCCTTCCTCGCCACCTGCCTGGGGTGGGGTGGGGCCATGCAGGTGCCTTTCAGAGAAAGTTCTTTACACATGGATCGCTGACAGGCAAAGAGCAGCACTATGAATGGGAGGTGGAAGGTCCTCTTCCTACCCTCAAATTTCCATCCCTGCCTGTCATAGTGCCTGAAAGGCCTCCATTGGTATCAGGTCTTTTATTTATTTATTTTTTAAATTTGATTATTTGTATTTAATTTATTAAGTTTTTTTTAAAAATCTGTACTCAATTTCTTTTTTTTTTTTTTAAATTTATTTATTATTATTATACTTTAAGTTGTAGGGTACATGTGCATAACGTGCAGGTTTGTTACATATGTATACTTGTGCCATGTTGGTCTGCTGCACCCATCAACTCGTCATTTACATCAGGTATAACTCCCAATGCAATCCCTCCCCCCTCCCCCCTCCCCATGATAGGCCCCGGTGTGTGATGTTCCCCTTCCTGAGTCCAAGTGATCTCATTGTTCAGTTCCCACCTATGAGTGAGAACATGCGGTGTTTGGTTTTCTGTTCTTGTGATAGTTTGCTAAGAATGATGGTTTCCAGCTGCATCCATGTCCCTACAAAGGACGCAAACTCATCCTTTTTTATGGCTGCATAGTATTCCATGGTGTATATGTGCCACATTTTCTTAATCCAATCTGTCACTGATGGACATTTGTGTTGATTCCAAGTCTTTGCTATTGTGAATAGTGCTGCAATAAACATACGTGTGCATGTGTCTTTATAGCAGCATAATTTATAATCCTTTGGGTATATCCCCAGTAATGGGATGGCTGGGTCATATGGTACATCTAGTTCTAGATCCTTGAGGAATCGCCATACTGTTTTCCATAATGGTTGAACTAGTTTACAATCCCACCAACAGTGTAAAAGTGTTCCTATTTCTCCACATCCTCTCCAGCACCTGTTGTTTCCTGACTTTTGAATGATCGCCATTCTAACTGGTGTGAGATGGTATCTCATTGTGGTTTTGATTTGCATTTCTCTGATGGCCAGTGATGATGAGCATTTTTTCATATGTCTGTTGGCTGTATGAATGTCTTCTTTTGAGAAATGTCTGTTCATATCCTTTGCCCACTTTTTGATGGGGTTGTTTGTTTTTTTCTTGTAAATTTGTTGGAGTTCTTTGTAGGTTCTGGATATTAGCCCTTTGTCAGATGAGTAGATTGCAAAAATTTTCTCCCATTCTGTAGGTTGCCTGTTCACTCTGATGGTAGTTTCTTTTGCTGTGCAGAAGCTCTTTAGTTTAATTAGATCCCATTTGTCAATTTTAGCTTTTGCTGCCGTTGCTTTTGGTGTTTTAGACATGAAGTCTTTGCCCATGCCTATGTCCTGAATGGTACTACCTAGGTTTTCCTCTAGGATTTTTATGGTATTAGGTCTAACATTTAAGTCTCTAATCCATCTTGAATTAATTTTCGTATAAGGAGTAAGGAAAGGATCCAGTTTCAGCTTTCTACTTATGGCTAGCCAATTTTCCCAGCACCATTTATTAAATAGGGAATCCTTTCCCCATTTCTTGTTTTTCTCAGGTTTGTCAAAGATCAGATGGCTGTAGATGTGTGGTATTATTTCTGAGGACTCTGTTCTGTTCCATTGGTCTATATCTCTGTTTTGGTACCAGTACCATGCTGTTTTGGTTACTGTAGCCTTGTAGTATAGTTTGAAGTCAGGTAGCGTGATGCCTCCAGCTTTGTTCTTTTGACTTAGGATTGTCTTGGAGATGCGGGCTCTTTTTTGGTTCCATATGAACTTTAAAGCAGTTTTTTCCAATTCTGTGAAGAAACTCATTGGTAGCTTGATGGGGATGGCATTGAATCTATAAATTACCTTGGGCAGTATGGCCATTTTCACGATATTGATTCTTCCTATCCATGAGCATGGTATGTTCTTCCATTTGTTTGTGTCCTCTTTAATTTCACTGAGCAGTGGTTTGTAGTTCTCCTTGAAGAGGTCCTTTACATCCCTTGTAAGTTGGATTCCTAGGTATTTTATTCTCTTTGAAGCAATTGTGAATGGAAGTTCATTCATGATTTGGCTCTCTGTTTGTCTGTTATTGGTGTATAAGAATGCTTGTGATTTTTGCACATTAATTTTGTATCCTGAGACTTTGCTGAAGTTGCTTATCAGCTTAAGGAGATTTTGGGCTGAGACAATGGGGTTTTCTAAATATACAATCATGTCATCTGCAAACAGGGACAATTTGACTTCTTCTTTTCCTAACTGAATACCCCTGATTTCTTTCTCTTGCCTAATTGCCCTAGCCAGAACTTCCAACACTATGTTGAATAGGAGTGGTGAGAGAGGGCATCCCTGTCTTGTGCCAGTTTTCAAAGGGAATTTTTCCAGTTTTTGCCCATTCAGTATGATATTGGCTGTGGGTTTGTCATAAATAGCTCTTATTATTTTGAGGTACGTTCCATCAATACCGAATTTATTGAGCGTTTTTAGCATGAAGGGCTGTTGAATTTTGTCAAAAGCCTTTTCTGCATCTATTGAGATAATCATGTGGTTCTTGTCTTTGGTTCTGTTTATATGCTGGATTATGTTTATTGATTTGCGAATGTTGAACCAGCCTTGCATCCCAGGGATGAAGCCCACTTGATCATGGTGGATAAGCTTTTTGATGTGTTGTTGAATCCGGTTTGCCAGTATTTTATTGAGGATTTTTGCATCGATGTTCATCAGGGATATTGGTCTAAAATTCTCTTTTTTTGTTGTGTCTCTGCCAGGCTTTGGTATCAGGATGATGTTGGCCTCATAAAATGAGTTAGGGAGGATTCCCTCTTTTTCTATTGATTGGAATAGTTTCAGAAGGAATGGTACCAACTCCTCCTTATACCTCTGGTAGAATTCAGCTGTGAATCCATCTGGTCCTGGACTTTTTTTGGTTGGTAGGCTATTAATTATTGCCTCAATTTCAGAGCCTACTATTGGTCTATTCAGGGATTCAACTTCTTCCTGGTTTAGTCTTGGAAGAGTGTAAGTGTCCAGGAAATTATCCATTTCTTCTAGGTTTTCCAGTTTATTTGCGTAGAGATGTTTATAGTATTCTCTGATGGTAGTTTGTATTTCTGTGGGGTCGGTGGTGATATCCCCTTTATCATTTTTAATTGCGTCGATTTCTTAAAGACTTTTTTGTTTCCTTTTAAGACAGTGTCTCACTCTGTCACCCAGGCAACAGTGCAGTGGCACGATCACAGTTCATTGCAGCCTCGACCTCCTAGGCTCAAGTGATCCTCCCACCTCAGCCTTCCAAGTAGCTAGGACCACAGGCACACATCACCACACTCAGCTAATTTTATTATTTTTTCTAGAGACTGCGTCTCCCTATGTTCCCAGGCTGGTTTTGAACCCATGTACTCAAGCGATCCTCCCCACCTTGGCCTCCCAAAGTGCTGGGATTACAGGCTTGAAACATCGCACTCGGCCTTGGTATCAGGTCTTTTAATTAAGGCAATGGAGGCTTCCGCTGAGGTGAAATACACTTTCCAAGGTGGGGAGGATTCATGGGAGGAGGGCTCCCCAAAGCCTCCTCTTCCCTCTCATCCTCAGTTTCTTTGTCTATAAAATAGGGAGAAAAATAACTCACGGGGCTTCTAGGTAGAATTTGACCTTGGTGAATTCTTCTTCCCATCTGCAGAGGGAGGATTGGATTCACACGGGCTTCTTACACATTAGAATTGCCTGGCGAGCTTTGAAACTATCACTGCCCAAGCTCCAGCCCAGATCCCTTGAGTGAGGTTTTCCTAGGAGTGGGACCTCACATCAAGATGTTTTTTTTTTTTAAATTGCCAGGTGATTCTGATTTGAAGTTAGGCTTCAGCATTGTGGGAAAATGATCTCTTACAGGTCTGAATATGGACATGTCATGAGTCTGTGCATAGTAGGCCTGCGACAGTTTGGCCCCCATTTATGGTACCCCACTAAGTTCCCTGGAATTGGGAAGCCTAGGGAGGAATAGCTTGGTGGGGGTGTGGGAGGGTGGAGCTCCTTGGAAGTGCTGGAGAGATGTGTTCAGAGCTCAGGGTGCGGCTGATTCAAGGATGAGGGGCCTGAGGAGCTCATGGACCGTCAGATAGACAGTCGGGCCGGGCTTGGTCCAAGGTCAGAGGTGTTTGCATAGTTCAATGATGTAGAGTTGAACTTTGTATAGTTCAATGTGCCTGGCATATAGTAGAAGCCCAAAAAACATGTGTTGAAGAAAAGGATGAAGACCCAGGCCCGATATCAATCAGAGGATGACGTGCCCTTCAGATGCTGCCTTTTATTGTTGAAGCCCGCTATTTCCCACTGAGGCATTAACTAATACAATGACATATTTTATCATCTTAACAATCTTTCAAAGCAAGTATTACTGTTCCTGTTTCACAGATGTGCGAACTGAGGCTCAGGAAGTTTAGGTAACTTGCTCAAGGTGGCATGGCTCTGAGAAAGCAGAGCTGAGTTTCACAATCAGGTCTGGGGACCCCAAAACCTGCCCTAGTACTTTGGTTCTGCCCTCAGACCCTGTCAGGGTAGGAGGGTCCTTGGAGACCAGCGCATGCCTCCTCTTGTTTGGGCACCGAGGGAGCTTAGCTTTGCGAGGTGGCATTGGGACGTACCCAAAGCCCACTGCCAGGGAGTGGCCCAGCCAGGGCCACCAGAAGGTCTTTGGACTCCTAGCCCAGTGCTTCCTTGGAAGGCTTCTATTGGGAGGTAGAAGATACTGCACTGATGTTGGGCTTTTGGGCCAGGTAGGGCCACCCTGGGCTCAGCTGTGAATTAGATGAGAGTGTTTTTGGTGATGTACTCCTACCACTTCTACTTTCCCACATCCTCCTTTTCCCTCAGATCTCTCACCACCACCACCCCTGATCCCACGCACATCCTGCCTTAATGGTGCATCTGAATCATAGACCCCTACTACTGTGACCACTGTTCCAACAATCTCTGCTCAAGCTATTGAGGAGAAGGATCCACTAAATGAATTCACAGAAAAAGAGCCAACAACTACGACATTATGTAGCACCCCTCTATTTAACCAGAAGATCGTGGCACCTTACCCTCACAGAATAAAGCCCTCATAGCAGAACTTCAAACACCAGTAGGCTCCTGGAAAGAAATGCTGGAAAAGAGCCAGTTGAGGGGAAATGTGCTCCGCAGTCTGAAAAATCATGATATTGTAAAACCTCAAGCCACCCGTAGCAATCTCTTTCTCCAAACTTAGGTTGGAATGCCCTTAAAGCATTCCCACAGTGGTCACCTGGCTTGGTTACCTCTACTGTCAGGGAGCTCACTACCTCATGAGGCAGTCCATTCTGTCTTGCCAAGTTGCTCCCACCTTCATTGTGTAATAGAATCGCCTGTTCTTTCCCAGTACTCTACTGGTCTATCTGAGGGTGGCTGGCTGGGGTTGACTGTGCTCCAGCTGGAACAGGTGTACATATCTCCCTGTGACAGCACAGAGGCAGCCAGCATCCTCACACTGAAGGGCAAATATTTGTCACTTCTCCATGGTGGCGGCAGTCAGCCTGCCTTATTTTTCCACGTCGGAAGGATCCTATTATAGCAGGTCTTGTCTTGGGTTACATATCAGAGTTCTCTGACATCAGGTTGTATTTAAAGGTTCGGCGCCGGGACTGTCCCCTGCCACACCCCACCAGCCTTGGCTAGCTTTATTTCCCCATTGGCTTCTTTTGGTCTCAATTGAGTGTTATGCACCATGAATGGTGGTGACACAGGTCTGTGACTTGGCCCTGCCCTGCAGTGGTACGCAGCACTGGGAGAATATACCTATAGCAGAGACACCAAACCAACCAAGAACTAGGGAAGGTCATATAAAGCAACTCTGTAACTATCTTTTCATGCCTTCACGGTGTTTGCCACACTCTATACTGGGGCCAATAATGTTAAATCAAATAGAATTCAGTGCATCAAGATTTGGTGTAGGCGATATGTTCTGGGCTGGGTGGTGTGGCATGAAAGGGCAGATATCATGGGTTTTAAAGAGCAGTTAGAAGTAGTTATGCAAAGAGAAGTGATTCAGCTGCTGTAACTGAAAGGCCAAGACGACAACAATGGCTTAAACACAACAGAAGTGTATTTCTCCCCCGATAACAGTAATAATTTAAGCAATCCAGGGCTACTATGGCAGTTTCATGGTTTTGGAGACCCAGACTCCATCCACTTTGTTGCTCTGCCATTCTCAATCCACAACTTTCAGCATATGGTTCAAAACGGCTGCTTTGGAGCCTGCCATCACATCACTATATCAACCTACAGGAAGAGGCAAAGTGGAAATTGAAGAAATGTCATTTCCATTCAGGACAGGCTGACCCAGAGCTGGTACATGTCACTTCCCCACATATCCCATTGATAGAACTTCTTCTTGCAGCCACTTCTACTTCTGCAAGGAGTCTGGGCAATGCAGTCTTAAGTTCTATCACTGAGGGACATGAGGAGAGTGCATTATTGGGGGTAACCAGTCAACTTGGCCACAGGGAGGAGCCAATCCCAGGCATTCAGAATACTGGAATGAACTTGGCCTGGGCATGTGGGGATGAGGGACTGAGTCTGCAAGGAGCTCGTATAGAGTATCTCAGAGGGAAACCCTAATGGAGAAGTGGTGGACACAGGGTCTTGATTACTAGGCAGGGCTCCAGAGATTATAAGAGGACCTTGGTGAACTCACAGAATTCTGCGCCTGAGCTTTGATTTATAAATAGACCTGCTTCTGATATGTTGAAGTCTTTAAAATTGTACTCTCTTTTAAATTAGCCTGGGGGAGAGAGGTCAACAGGGGTTTGCAACTTTAAAAAACCTTGTTAGTCCTTTCACAACTCAGAGAGTTCTTTGGTCAAATAAAGAGTTACTTGTCCATTGATCTTTTCTTGTAAATCCCACATCTGGTACACCTTTTTGGATACAAGATTATACACCTGTGTGATGACTTTTACTGCTGGGAAGGATCTGCTGTGGATATCTGTTATTTCATTTTATCCTTACATCAAAGTTATGAGATCAGCGTATGATCCCTGTTTGAAAGACATAGAAACTGAGGCTTGGGGATTTGTTCAAGGTCACCCAACCCCTTTTGCGGTGAAGCTAAGTCTTTTGTCTCTCTGCACTGCACCTCTCAAGAAACAATTGGCTATCTGTGGCAACATGTCCGAAACTATGGAACAGTAGAACACTAGACCTTCATATGGACCTATGAGAGAAAGAAAAAAATCTGTAGTCAAATAAGACTGGGAAATGAAGCATATTTATCTATCTCCACTTGGAGATTCACAGAGCACAGGAGAATATTAATAGTTCTGATGAATCCTGCAGGCTTTAAGCCATTGTTGGTTTAAACCATTGTTGTTTAAATGTCTCTCTCTGACAAGGTTCCTTCAGCTGAAAAGGGTAAGAGGTTGACCGCTAGGTCACTCCAGGTAAAGTCTTGGCTTGTCGGAGCAAGTTGCTTAACATCTCTGTTGGGGTTTTGGGGAAAGGCTAAACAGTACTTTGGTACTTCCCCCACTTAGTTCAGAACAAATTGGGAGATTGCTGGAGAGGTCACTCAGATGAAGATCAAAATATCAGCACCTCTGACACGTGCTATTCGGACAGGGATGCTCAGGTCCCTGGGAGGATGGGCTCAGCATATCTTCTGAGTCAGCTAGGCTTAGGCTTTTCCACCCTGACGCAGAGCCAACAGGTTGACTGCAGACCCACCCTAAGAGGCTGGGCCCAGTGCACCTCTTAGCAGGCAGGCAGATCCCCTGGGGGGAACTCTGAGCGGTAGAACTCTTTCACCCAAAGTCACCATTCAGGTAAGTTGCTGCTCCTCCCAACATGCTCCCACCCCTGGTTTCCTTACTTGGCACATGGAATTAATGAAACCCATGGTTTCTGTCTACCAAGGTAGTTATGGGGGTGCCACAAACGGCAATGGGGAAATACACTGAAAAATATAAATTGTTCAATTACTTTATTCAGGTATCAGTTCTCATACTCTTCTTATAAGGCTGATAGCTATGTTAAATCATTAATTAATTCATTCATTCATTCAACAAAGAGTTCATTTTTGAAGCACAGCCTAGGTGCTGGGAGATAAAGCACAGCACTTCTGCTCAAGGAGAAAGAAAATGTTGAACTCCTGTAGCCCAAGCCCCTGCCTGCAGATGAGGAAGCAAAGTTCAGAATAACCAGGGCCTCCCCCGGGGGGCTGGGTTGGCTGGTGCGACAGAGCCACCACTCACCTCCAGCTATGTCATGCTCCGTCCCACCTCTGTGCCTTTGCCACTCTGCCTGACACCTTAAAGTCCCTCTCCACGTCTCTCCCTCCACCCAAATTCTGCCTATTCTTAGAGACTAGCTCCAGGCCCATTTCCCTGATGAGCCATTATATATTTTGGTCCCCCTTTGCTTGGAACTCACTGAGCCCTTACTATCTGCTGTGCTCATCTTAGCACTTGATTTTCTCCAATGGTTTTACAAGGCTATGTGTCATCTCCTCACTTACTGCTCTCCGCCCCGTCTCAGGTGCAGGAGGGGTTGGGGAGGGCTGTTGGCTGATGGTCTGCTGATGGATTTAGCCAGCCAGGGAAGGTGGCAGGCTGACGAGGATCTCATTTTCCCCTTTCGCTGACATGTTCCTAATTTGGCTTTATGAGATTTTCCTGGGGTGTCAGCTGTGCTGTTTGGAGCTGGGCTGCAAAGGGCAGAATGTCCAGTGGCAAGGGGAATGGCATGTGGGAAGGGCTTGGCAGAGGGCAGGGGTGTCTGCCGCCTTTCCCAGCCTCCAGCAGGGTCTCGGAATGTTCTGGCCCACTTTGGAGTCTTAAAAGGACATGTTGGGATAAAAAAAACACTTACAGAGATTTTTGGAATGTGGGCCACAGAAAGAACATAATGGAAGGCCAAGGCTAAGGTCCCCCGAGGAGAATCACACGAGACCTGAGGAGGGGCTGGGGCCGGGTGCGTGAGGACATGTTCTCATGGGATGCCATCTCATAATGAGTGCCGACAGGACAGCTGGCCCCAAAGTGGCATTCTCCAGAAATGACTGCACTGCCCTGGGTTTTGTCTCTTTGTGGCCTGTTACAGACCACTACCCCATGCCTCAGTTTTCTTGTCTGTAAAAAGGGACAATTGGACTTCATCAGAGGCCACACAGTAGTCTTTTCTTTTTAAATTTGAATACTTTCTATATTTAAAATGGGAATATTTTACATTATCAATGTATTTTCTGGCTCTTCTTAAAAAAGAAAAAAAAAAGAATATCCAGAAATCCTGTGCGTGCTCAGCAATGATCTGTGTGGCAGTCATCCCCCAAGTCCCGGCTGTCCTTTTCCTTGGTGTGACCTTGTGTCCCCAGTGGGCATTCAGGCTTGTCCCCAACCCTTGCCCTGGCCACACACTTCCTGGGGTTCCTTCCAGCATGGGCATCTGTGGTTAGGAGTGGACAGTGGGACGGGAGCTCACTGGGACAAGCAGTGCCTAAGGGTCCGGGCCCTGGGTGCTTAGCACGGTGCCTTCACTGACCCACTGAGTGACCCTGGAGAGCCGCCTCCCCCGTGCCTTCATTTTCTTCATCTAGTAGAAGAGGGAGGTGGTTGAAACCATCAATAAGATCCTTTCAAGCTCTCACTTTTGATTCAGGCAAAAATGCCATTTGCCTGAATGAAATGGAGCTGTGATTTCAATGCTGTGGAATGCGGCCGTCCCAGCCCTTGAAAACTTCATGATGGAGAGTGAGAGGGAGAGGAAGGAAAAGAAGGAAAGGGGGCCCTAGCTAGTAGTGAGGTCTGAGCAAGTATGTGGCTCAGGCAGACCTGCTCAGGCTGCTGGTGGGGTTGAAAGAAGCAACCTAGTCTCCTGGAATTCCTTCCAAGTCAAGGTCTTAGAATGCCTCCAACCCCACCCTTTCCAGAAGCCCAGGGCTCTGGGTTAAAGCTGAGGGTGTACAAATCAAACATTCCCAGGAGCAGAGGCACAGCCAAATTTTTGGTCTACTCCGTGCCAATGGAGACTTCCTAATAAGTAACCAGACTGAGGGAGAGTGGTGGGTCACCATGTGAGCAAGGAGGGGCCCGTCCTGGGCGTCAGGAGACTCTGCAGTCCCTCCAGCTCTTTCCTAATGAATATTATTTTATTTATTTGAACTTCAATATTATTGACACCTCAATATTATAAAACAAATATTATTTTATTTATTTGGACCTCATTTATTTCTCATTTGTCAAAGCTTGAAGCAAACAAGTAATCAAGTTAACCTGTTCTACCTGACTCCTAAGATGAAAAACATTAGAGAACAGAAGCCAAATTCTTGGAAAGGAATGAATGTCCCACCAGGTGACTTGTGGCATTTCTTAGGAGAGTCCTCTCTGTGGTTTCCGTATCACATTTTCTCTGGGACAGTCGCCCTTGCTCAGTACCACTGGGGGCCTGCCTGGTTCAGCCTCAGCAGACAGAGAGCTCCTCACTGAGCCTTCCAATCAGAGGGGCCCTCCCAAGCGGAGACCTAAAGAAATACACATCACTCAGGGATGCAACACAGCCCACACACTGCTAGCTCTGTGGTCTCCTGAACCTGTACAGCATCCTCACTGCCTGGGGTACTGAAGAAGGTGGGCAAGATGTCCCCTAGCTGCTGAGGAGGACCCCCAGTGGGGCCCCAGAATCTTGAGAGGCCTTGGCAATACAGCCCTCTTCTGCAGGCAGTCCTTGGCAAGCTGGACATGGTGAGCTACAGAAGAAGTTTAAAGATCTGTTAGAGGCACAGATGCGTCTCAATTCACAGGCAGTACTGTGAAGAGGCCTAGAGGGATGCTGGACTTAGGGGCCTGGCTTTGAAGTCCTGTCCTGATGACAGGGTACTGGTGGCCAGTTATTTCGTTTCCCTGAACCCCCAGTTTCTGCACCTGTGTAATGGCGAAACACGCCTGCTGGCTCCCGCACAGCACTGTCGTGAGAAGAGATGGAAGAAGGTAGTTTTCAGTCTAGTTGGCGAACTGCTGCCAATGGGAGCATGGAGTTGAGCAGGTGAACTTTCTTTTTTTTTTTTTTTTGAGACGGAGTCTTACAGTTTCACTCTTGTTGCCCAGGCTGGAATGCAATGGCACAATATCGACTCACTGCGTCTTCCACCTCCTGGGTTCAAGTGATTCTCCTGCCTCAGCCTCCCAAGTAGCTAGGATTATAGGCATGCACCACCACTCTCAGTTTTTTTTTTTTTTTTTGTATTTTTAGTAGAGATGAGGTTTCTCCATGTTGGTCAGGCTGGTCTCGAACTCCCAATCTCAGGTGATCAGCCCACCTCGGCCTCCCAAAGTGCTGGGATTACAGGTGTGAGCCACCGTGCTCGGCAGCAGGTGAACTTTCAATGGGAGCAATGGTATGATGGAAATGCCTGGGTAGAAAGGGGCTGAGAATAGGGGAGGGAAAGAGAATCGGCTGAATGGAGACCCTGTCCCATCTCTATCCCATGGAGGCTGTAAGAGCCAGGGCTCTGGGCTCTGGAACCAGGCTGGCCTAAGTTCACATCCAGGTCCTGCTGCGGAGAACTACACAGCCCCAGGGAAGCTGTTGTACCTCTTTTAGCTTTCATTGCCTCTCTGTAAAACGGGCACAATATTCAGACCTCACAGAGTAGTTTGCAAGACTAAAATGAAAAGGGATAACATACATAAAATGTCCAGTGCAGAGACAGCACACAGTAGATGCTTCATACATGTAGCTGCTAGTATTTTCAACAACTTTTTGCTGTGGCTCACTTCCTCCAAGCAGGCAGTTATAGGCAGTCCCCAGCCTGGGGACAGGGAAGATGTGAGATGCTTCCTGGCTGAGGCAGGAATGACTTCAGCATCAGGTTCTGCCCGTGGCTGGAGCTCTGTGCTGCTGCCCTGATGGCTTCCTTGGTGTTGGGGTGTCTGTCCTGCCTTGACCCCCGGCCCTGGCATCCCTCATTCCTGACCTAACCTATTCCTTCTTGACTCCTAGGCCTGGCCTCAACCATCTGCTTTTCAGCCTACCTTGGTGGTGAGTGAGAGGAACTTGGCCCTCAATACCCCAGCCTCGAAGGAATCCGTGGAGGCTTACGGGTCTGTATAAAGCCAGTCTAGGGCTCCCTGAGGTGGTGCCTGTCCTATATCCCCTAACTTCCACCCTGCACGCAGAAATGAACTCACAGCTGATTTCTTCCCACCTGAAATTGCTCCTGCAGGCAACCCCAACAGGATCACTTTGAATCCCTATGAGCTACTCCTATAGCATCCAGACCAAGGGCGCAGGTCAGCTCTGAAGGGTCTGAAGAATTGAATGGGAGGGATCCACAAAGCCAGAGAATGGGCTGGGGCAGCCTGTCTCCTTCTCACCTGCACTCACTCACCTGGATCGAGAAAGCAGAGACACTACAGCTGGGGTAGAATAAGACCTGATCCTGAGTTCCTTCCCTTTGGCTACACCACTCTTTCTCTCTGCAAGAAAAGAGAGAGAGAAAAGGTGAATTAAGCACACATCTGAGCCGGGTATGAGCAAGAGGCTGTTTCCAGGCCTCCTTCTCAGAAATATGTGTTCATGCATCACCTCTGTCCTCAAGTTTATATCGGTGGCTGCTTCTATCTGGTGGGAAGGTAGAGGGGAGGGGTGGCCTTCTTGTGAGGCTACACGCAGACGTGGGGAGCAGTGTGGAGAGGCTGACCAGGCTCGGCAGGCCAGCAGCACCCTGGGATGGCAGGCCTGGGCAGGGCTGGTGCCATGGCAGCCGGCTTCAGGCCCACATCTCCAGTGAAGGCCCTCAGAAAGCTTCTGAGCCCACATGAGGGGACTGGACTGGCTACAAGGAGCTGTGTGAGTAGGAATTGGCCAGGAAAAGTGAGCCTCCATTGGGCAAATTCTGGTCCCAGGCCTGGCTGGATCTTGCTGTGAGTGAAAACTGACTCTCTGAGTCTGGGCTGCAGAGAGAGAGAGAGAGATCAGTGACAGGGAGCTTCCCCAAAGGCGTGCATGGCTTCATCACAGCAAATCCTCAGGATGCCCAGGGAGCGCCCACTTCCCTACAGCCTTGTTGACACAGAACATGACATCCTCCTTCTCTTCCTCCCTTTTCATCTTTGTCAAGGCCATATCATTGTTGTTTTACTTTGCACTTGTTTGCTTTTTACTGTAGTTGTAAGTATTTTTTTCGTGTTTCTTGGCCACTCCTGTGACTTCTGTGAATTGCTTGCTCATCGAGACTGACCTTTCTGTGCTTGTTTTTGCTTTCTCTTCCCTGGATGAAGTAGTTCCTGACTGAATGATGACTAAGAATTGGGCGAGAATGTGAACATCCTACCTTCCAGAGGTGCCTAAGATGGAAGGAAATGGGCCAGTTGGCCTGAAATTCTGGGAGTACACCAGCCCCCACTCCCTACAGGAAGAGGGGAGGGACAGTTTTCCTTTGAGAGTTTTATTGGGAGATTGAACAACCAATATAGACAAGTATCATTGGCTGAGTCAAATGATTCTGGTGGTTTCTCTGATGCCCAGATTCCATGAGAGATGGGGAATTTGGAGACCCAACTCAGATATGGCTCAGCTTCTAGACCTGAGCTGGGACCTGCCCTGGAATTAGCTAGGGAGACTCTCAGAGTCAGGGAGGCAGAGGAGAAGCCCACTCTCTCTGCTCCTGGAGCAAGTGTGAGGATCCCTCCACGTGGAGCCTGGCACGCCCCCATCCCAGCTCCACGCACCCCTGTGGCCCCCTGCACATTCCCTGTCCGTTTACCTTTCCCTTGACGTTTTCCTGCTTCAGAAACGTGGACCACCAGAGCTAGAGAGGTCCTTAAAGATCTCCCATAGGGTAGGAGCTGAGCAAAAAGAGAAAAAGTGAGAACTAAGAGGAGCTCACGTCCATATGAGCACATTAATAGACTTGTGAAAAGTTAAATATATGCATGCAGTATACCTAAAAACAAAGTGATTATTATTTTCTTACAAAAGATTTCCTTCCTCCAAATTGTCCCATTAGACCTGTTTGTTAAAGAATGGTGATGTGGTGTTGGGGACTCCATGTGTGCATCCCCCTGAAATTCATATGCTGAAATCCTTATCTCACTGTGATGGTATTGGGAGGCGGGGCCATCGGGAGATAATTAGGTCAGGAGGGCGAGACCCTCAAGAATGGGATTCGTGCCTTTGTAAAGGGGACCACAGAGGGCTCTGTAGTTCTCTTTCTGCCATGTGACCACAGCAGTCTGCAACCCGGAAGAGAGCTGCCATGCCAGAACCTTGCCATGCCAGCATCCCGATCTTGGACATCTGGCCTCCAGCACTGTCAGAAATAAATGCTGATTTTATAAGCCACCTACTCTATGGCACTTTGTTACAGCAGCCCAGACTAAGACATAGGGGATGGGAATCTTTTCATCCATCCCTATTTTGCAGAAGGGGAAACCGAGGCCCCGAGCAGGTACACAATTGCTACACACAGCAAATGTCATTTGATCCTGAATTTTCTGCCTTTGGATTCAGGTTCCTTTTATGACATCTGGCTCCAGTAAGTGTACAGCCCGGAGCTGCTTCTTGCCTATAGGAAATATTCTTCAGGATTGATAAAATAAATCAGAAAACAGGCTGTGTTAGCAAATGCACAGCCAAAGGAGTATTTCCATTTCACTCTGACCTCCTTCAATAGGTCGCCATTTTCAGCCGGCTGGAAAATTGTCCCTTTTTCCTTTACTATATGTATTTACATGTATGTGTATATATATGCACATGCACATTTTGTATATGGTATAAATATGAAATTGTATATGTTTGTATATAATTATAAAGTATATACATGAAATTGTATATGTATATACACACACAGATGAAACTTTGCGAATTTCTTTTCAAGTCTTGTATGCAATCACTTCAAAGCTGACACACATCACACGGAGTAGAGTCAGGCAGAGAGAGAGGGGCTTGAGGGTGGTCCCAGAGCTGGTGTCAGAGTGAAGACTTAAGTACAGGTCTGCAATCTTTCCTTCTTACTGAGATGCCTCAAAAGACCGTTTTTTTGTTTTTTTTTTTTTTTTCTTAGAAACAGAATGCTAGCTTTCTGACAGGACTACCCTCCCATTCCAACATATTCTCCCTCAGGTTCTCTCTTTTCACTCTCAATGTGCTTAGAATCTTCCCAGTCTTGATTACTGGACACAGCTTTATCCTTTCAACAGTGCTTTTCCACTGGATGTCTCATTCGGATGTCACAGTGCTCCTGGGGGCTGGGGCCAGGCCCAGGGATGCCACTTCCACGGGGGCTGATACCCTGAGATGCCAGGAACGCTGACAGTCACCAAGCACGTCAAGGTCAGAACGTTAAGACTTCTGACTCCAAAATCAGTGCTCTCTGCCCCTCTCCAGCAGATGTGTGGGTGGGTGTGGGAGGCGGCTGGGGAGGTGGTGCTGAACTCCAGCACTCAGCAAGCTTCCTTGGAAGGACCATGCAAGGCCGAGCTCTGGGTGACGCCCAGGCGGGGGAGGGATGGGGAATGTGCAGAAGCCCAAGCTCCCAAGCCACTGCAGACCAACTGGGCGGCCCCTCCAGTAGCAGCCATCCTCCACCTCTCCCTAACTGGGTGGACGCATCTGCTGGCTGAACCCAACCTCATCAGAACTGTGGGGGTTTCTGGGGTGATAAATCTTTATTTTCCAGGGTTGTCCTGAATGTGCTACTCCGCTGAACAAAACCATTTCTTCATGGGCTGTTTCTCTTAATTGGCTGGTGGTGCTGCCTGCCCTTGGCAAAATCAGGACAGTTGTCTTTGCAGCCTGCTCACTCCCTTTGGCCCAATAAGTCCACCCAGTGTCCTCACAGTGCCCCAATTCCCTGACTCCTGGTACCTTGTATCAGGCTTTAGAACCCCCACCCCAGCCAACGCAGCCACTCTCAACATCTCACTACATCTCCACGAAGTTGCAGATAAAGATAAAATTCACAACAAAACTAAAAACTGAGCCTTGCAGGTACCAAGTGCCAGATTCAGATTGATGTCTTGGAACAGATAGCAATCCCAAAGTAGGTGAAGCTGGACTGAGGAAAATGTAGTCACAATTCAGCTCACGGAGTTCCCTGACTCTCTTCATGCACTGAGGACCGCTGTGTCTCCGGATACATCCCCCATGTCCTTTTCACCATCATGCCACTCTCTTTCTTTTTGATTAGCCTTGCCAGAGATTTGTCTGTTTCACCAGTCTGCTCAAGAAATAAGTTCCAGCATTTTTATCTCAACTCTTTTTCCTGTCTCTCATCTTTTTTCTCATAATTATCACCCCTTTCTCCTTTCCCTTTGTATCCCAAGAGAGGTGGCCAATTTTTTCTCTACCTTGCTGATTTGTTTTTCTGGGTCATCAAGTCTATTTTTTATTACTTACTTCCAAAGTGGTTTTTAATTTAAATATTAAGATTTTAGTTACTTTGTAATTCTCCCATTTCTCACCTATCTCCCTTTTTATATTACCTTGTTGCTTCATTTTGAAATGAAATATATATTATCTCCCTAAGACTTTCTGCTCCTTTTTCAAGTGAATGGTGTATCCTCTTTTATTGAGCTCCCTGGAAAGATGGGCACATGCTCTTCTCAGGTCTGCAGCTTGGGGCAGGTGTGAGGGCTCCCAATTAGCCTCTGGCTCCCGCTTTGTCTGGTCTGTGCTGACTTGGGGGCCTTAACCACCACCTGAGCCTCTGACACTAAGCTGCTGTGGGGCAAGGGTGTCTTCCCAGCATGCTCTGGTTGTCATAGTTTCTCCCTTTTCTCCAGCTCCAGCCGGCTGGTGAGAAGGACACTTCCCACAATGCATTGCTCACCTGACCCTGCCTTTCCGTCTTCTGTAATCTGTAGTTTCTGACTTGGTTGTAGACAGATGGTGCAAAAGATGAGGAGTGCTGTGATGGAGAGAGGTAATAAGATTTCTGCTTCAAAGGACAACTCTTAAGAGGCAGAGAGGAGTGGCTGGGCTTGTTTCTGGTGGATCAGACACACGGACAGCCCAGATGGAAGCCTAGATGTGAAGCCCCTTCTTCTTTTCCAAGTAGGCCTCTAATGGAGGGTTTTTGGGGTAGGCAGGTGAGATTGCTGGGTATTTGCCCCTTTGTCTACATTCCTGACATTCTGGTGAGAAGTTTTGTTTTGTTTTGTTTTGTTTTGTTTTTCTAGGCAAGAACCTTAATGAACTGTTACTGACAACGTTAAAAAAAAAAAAAAAACTGTATAATATATACAAAATTATCATTTTATGTCAGGAGAAAATTTATCATGTCGGCAACAGAACATGTCTGCCGACCTCCAAGTGGCTGGCATAGTGCATCCACCCCGTGACAGGCCCACTGGGACTGTGGTGAACATGCCTGTACCTCAGTACAAAGTCCCCTTTCCCTGAGAAATGTATAGAAGGAGAGAGGAAGAACATGTACCCAGAAGGAAGAGGGAGAGGCTGGAGGCCCTGTACCCTGAGCTCAGAACTTCAGGGGGATGACCGGCCAGTACTTGGGCTGCTTTTGGTCACAGTGCTTGTCAAAGCTCAACTGCACTGCAGCCTCCATGGCCTGGATCTTGGTGGCGCTGTCCCCATACAAACGCTTCATCTCGGCCTGGGACACTGCTCACTAGGCCTCTCAGTTGGGGTCTCTACCGACCAGCAGGTGTTGCAGTACAGGTCATGGTCAGCATTCACGTAGCTGTCCAGGCACTCTGCATCCAGCTGCTGTCACCGCCGTCGTTCTTCTCTGTACCTCTCGGTCTCTACAGAGTACTGGCAGAGCTCTTTGGTGATTTCCATATTGCTCAGGTCACATTCTACCTCTGCATCTAACTCAATCTCCATCTCTTCCTCTTTGGACAAAGCTTGGTCTTCTCTTGTGGATGCCTGGACTCTACTGCTGTCATGTGGATGCTGCCCAGACCCTCTGAAATGTAAAGAACTGCAGGAGGAGTCCTGCTAGGCCACATGATGGCCATAGAAGGACGAAGGATATGCAGCCTAGTTAGCGTAGCAGCTTTGGGGAAGAAGTGCAGGAGGGAAGTACCATGGAAGACTGAAACAGGATTTCACGGCCTTCCTGTAGGCCTTTGTGGTGGCTTTGCATCCAAGCCATTGCTTGATGATAATGTTGCCAGCATCTCGCATATACTGGATGAGAATACCAAGGCCTGGCAGCTTTCAATGTTGATGCCTTCACCGCTGCCATCTCTGATTGTGAAAGTTCAAGTGGGTGCCGAAACTCATGGGTTCGCAGCTTGCAGATCCTGCATGGTGACCGAGCAAGGGCCTAGTTTTCCTTCCTTAGTGAGAAGTTTTAAAGATTCCCTGGTCACTCACTGTTTTGAGCTAGATGTCTTGTGAATCAGTAGTTAGCACACAGTTATTGCTTACCCCTCCCTCACATTCATTTATTCATTATCTAACAACAGTTCCTGATTGGACTTGGGGTCAAGCCCTCTCTTAGCCCAGGTGGCTTGGGTGGGGGTTCTGGAGGTAGAGCACGTGACCCTGACCTAAGCCAGTCATCACTTCTCATTTCCAAGGCCACAGCAATTAGTTCAGGGGTGGGCATGTTACCAGAGGCTGGTACAATCAGAATGAAGGTCAGGACTTTTGTGGAAAGCAGGCTCAAGTCTCCCTGCTAGACTTGAACCTTCAGGCTTATGAAAGGAGCCTTGGATGGTACCTTGAGCTTGAGATTAAAGCTGAGGACTGGAGAGAGGTCATATACTGGAGACAGCACAGAACCCCTGATCCAGCCTTGCCTGAAGCTGGCCCTACCCTTTGATCTTTTAGTAATAGGAACTAATAAATTTTCTTTTATGTTTAAACACATTTGGGTCAGATTACAAGTTAACCGAAGTAGAATGAGTCCTCACTGATACAAGTATGATCAGTGAAAAAAAGAGACCAAATATAATAAGGAAGATATATTCCTTAATATTTACAGTTTGGAAGGCAAAGAGGTTAAAGGGGACCATGCTCATGTCCCCATGGAGTCCATGGAGTCACAACCAAGCACTCGTGGAGGGGTCTGGGTGCCGGCATCTCCAGCCAGCCCTGTGACAGAGATCTGAGGAGTTCTCCTTAGAGCTTCTCAAGGAAATCCTTCTTGATGCAATAAGATGCACACTTGGGAAAGCTATTCTCTCCGGACAGGGCATATAACTTGAGGGCAGAAATTGTTTCAAAATGTTTTGACATGTTCCTGAATGGCATGTCTATGGGAGAACAGAAAAGGGACTGTGGTATGTTTGAGGCTTTCTGTGACCTGGGGGTAGGTGTCAGGGAAGCTTCCAAACTCTCCCTAGAGGCCAAACCATGGCTGCCTGAGAGGCTGGACGGTGGGCACTCAGGCCCCACTGGGCAGGGTCACCAGTGTGTCATGCTTGTTGTCACCCTTGGCTTGTTTGTTCTCCTCCACCAGGAATTCTGTGGGGGCAGGGGATTGCACACTGCACACATCACAGCTGCTCATCCAGGGCTCCTGTGGCACTTGCTTCATCTTGAGTGGCACAGAGCACAAAGCAGGCACCGTGGAGTGTGGAAAGACCAAACCCTGAGTCACCACTGACTGTTGCCCTGGACGTAGAACCCCAGGGGAAGGCACTTAACACTGGTTATCCCCGTGCATCCAGGAAGCTAAATGGTGGCCAAAAAAAAAAAAAAAAAAGTTATAATGCAGTCAGGCTGGACCACGCAATTCCTGCATGTGCAAGTTTGTGTGTGTGTGTATGTTTTGGAAGTCATACCAGATGTTGTCTTTCCTCGTGACATTTGGTATCTTTTTTCTACAGCAGTGTTCCATTATGTTCTAGTTCTTGAAAAAGGCAGCGAGGCAACATGTATACAATGAAATTTATTTGGGAAATGATTTATGTGTATTACAGTCCTCTCTTAGAAGATCACAAAGTACATTAGCATATTAAAGGATCTGAGAAGTCCTGTAATAAAGGAGCCTTTATTGAATGATCATGGAACTCGTTGTGGGTGGATCATTTGCATACTGGATGGAATGGGGTGTGAGGCTGACTGTGCAGAGGGTGACTAGTCCCTGAAATGTAGATAGGGGCCACCTAGAGAACGGTGGAGAATCGGGCATGAATGGGTGAACTGGACAACTGGGCTATGCATT
This sequence comes from Papio anubis, assembly GCF_008728515.1. NCBI lineage: Eukaryota > Metazoa > Chordata > Mammalia > Primates > Cercopithecidae > Papio > Papio anubis. Next base: position 119,316,499 of record NC_044982.1, on the reverse strand, counting down.
TCAGCCCCAGAGCACTTAAAGCATAAGGTAGATTGTAAGATCCTGGAGTTCATCTGGCTTAAATACCTCCTTGAGAGGGACATCAAGGTCCGTAGAGAACAGAGTTACTCGTGATCACCAGGCAGAGCTCTTGGCTGGACAACATAGATGCCAATGCTGGATACCCAGGGAGAATGAGATTTGATGGAAGGATATGGGGAAGGCCACGGAACCCACTGGAAGGCTGGAGAACCAGGTCCAGAAAACAAGCAGAAGCCAAGGGAAAGTGGGCTGCTAAGAGCATAGCCAGATCATGCCATGAAATCTGATTAGCCCACTTCAGCTAGGGCCCATGATGCATCAGAAATGGACCCATGGCTCTCTGTGTCCTTCCCAGTGGGGACAGGTGATTGGCTGAGCACAGACTGCGTTCCCCGCCCTGGCTGTTAGGGTCTGGGAGAACAGGTGGAAGGCTTTTATGGCTTCTGCAGCTGAAGCCTGGAGCCCGTCTCTCCCAATGACTCACACAGGAAGGAAGCCCCCATTTGGTTGGGGGCAGAGTGAGGTTACAAAGCCCATCTCCTGTCTTGCAGTTCAGATCATGCAGCCAAGGGTACTCTTTTACAAAAGTGTTTAAAATCTTGATTTAATCAGCAACATGGACCTTGCAGAGTTCCTGCTTCCATGATAGAAGGATATGAACTATTTGAAACATTCACATCTACTGCTCTCCTTGGGGATTCCTACCCTCCTTTCATTCTTTACTCACTAGCCTCGTGGTAGAGTAACTACAGCAGAAATGCAGAGTGAGAGAGAAATAAATACCCAGCTTTTGAAACCTATGGCAGAGACAATAGCTTGAGAGTCTCAAAATCTTGCTTTTCAGAATCCAAATCCTGACACACAGAACTTAGGAGGACTAGTGTATGGTTTGTTAAGCTACTTTTTCCCACCTACTAAGTCTACATTAATGACTCCCTGAGCAAAGAAAAAAAAAAAGTCCTTAGAAGGAAAGAGAGTTAAAGGCTGGTATGAATCCCTGGGAATGGTCCTGCCTACACGTTCCATCCCCTCAAGCTCTGAAGTTGAGGGGATGATAGAATCTCCAATAGTTTAGGGGATCAGAGAGAAGAGAGATGGTACCCCTACTCCGTGGGGAGGCTGGAAGCTCCATAGAAAAGTCCCAGCATTCAGCATCGTGAGGGACCAATAGACAGGCAGGAAGTAACCTCCTGGGGGTCCAGGCTGCATCACAAGCCCTCATCCCCCCAGTATTGTGTAGCAAACAACAGAATGTTTCTGAGTGTATCTGATGGTCCTGACAGCCAGAACACCTGGAGGGCCTTGAGTCTGGGGTGGTGGGATGTGAGAGCAGATGCAAGTGTGGACCAAGGGCAGGAATGAGGACTCCCCACCACTCCACAAGGTGCGGCCGTCGCCAAGGACTAGCTGGGCAATGGCCAGTCCAGTGGCAGCCGGGGTGGACAGGTGATGGCAGAGAGCCAGGCATGCGCCCCTGGATGCCTTGATGTGATGTTTTCTCCACCTCAACTGAATGTACCCTCTGGGAGAAGGCGAGAAAGGGAAAGCCTTCAATCAACTTGAATGGCAGTCCTGCTAAAAGTGGAATAGGGGATCAAGGGAGAAATTAGATTTTTCTTTAAAAAATATCTGAATGTAGCCTGTGACATTCATTCTGATATAATATAAACTGTAGTTTATACGTAGAGTTAAAACTAGCCCACAATATTTTCTTTAGAAAGGTTGCAAGCACCTGATTTTCCTTACCTACATCCTACGTCAAAGTTAAAATGATTGGCAGCATGTTGGCAGTGATTTCCCGTAAAATAGGGCTGGCACTGCTGGTTGCCTCTGGGCCCAAGCTCACCAGCCACTGAGTGCCCAGAAGCAGCCCCTGTCCCTCCTGAGGCTGGGCCTCCTGGGTTGCACCCGCAGTGAGTCACGCTTGTTCCTGGCTTGGTGATCGTAAATACTGGAGGAGACGACGCAGATGAGAGTCTTTTGAAAATCTTATATCTCTGCCTGTGTCTGTGGGACTTCGGTCAAGCCTCCCCTTGAGGCTTAGTTTCCTCATCTGTAAAATGAGGTCACCTTTGCTGCCCTACTGACAGTGGTGGCAACTTTCATGCATCCAGTGTCTGCCACATTCGAGTACTTTCCACTTCCAATTAGATCTTATTTCGTCTCCATGACAGCCCTGGTGTGGAGGTGCAGTCAGCCTCGGTTTACAGATGTGGAAACAGCTTCAGCAGAAGAAACCTGCCAAAGCTCAGACACATAATTAATTCATCAACTCTAAGACTCAGTAGATTGTAAGACACACAATTATTTTACAAACAACAAAAATAGAAAAAAGGGGCTGGGGCCAGGCACGGTGGCTCAAGCCTGTAATCCCAGCACTTTCGAAGGCTGAGGCGGGCGGATCATGAGGTCAGGAGATCGAGACCATCCTGGCTACCACAGTGAAACCCTGTCTGTACTAAAAAATACAAAAAACTAGCCGGGCGAGGTGGCGGGCGCCTGTAGTCCCAGCTACTCGCGAGGCTGAGGCAGGAGAATGGCGTAAACCCAGGAGGCGGAGCTTGCAGTGAGCTGAGATCCTGCCACTGCACTCCAGCCTGGGCAACAGAGCAAGACTCCGTCTCAAAAAAAAAAAAAAAAAGAAAGAAAAAAGAAAAAAGGGGCCAGGTGCGGTGGCTCACACCTGAAACCTCAGCACTTTGGAAGGCCAAGGCAGGCAGATCACAAGGTCAGGAGGTCGAGACCATTCTGGCTAACGTGGTGAAACCGCATCTCTACTGAAAATGCAAAAAATTAGCCCGGCGTGGTGGTGGGCACCTGTAGTCCCAGCTACTTGGGAGGCTAAGGCAGGAGAATGGCGTGAACCCGGGAGGTGGAGCTTGCAGTGAGCCGAGATCCCGCCACTGCACTCCAGCCTGGGCAACAGGGAGCGACTCTGTCTCAAAAAAATAAAAAATAAAAATAAAAATAAAAAAAATATATATAATAGAACTGCCAATTATAACAGCAAAGTGTCACTGACTGCAAGACATATTCTGATTTCAGAGCCATTAAAATGCATAAAAAGGTGGGGTTTAGAATTTTTGGACTACTGAGTGAAACGGATGGTGAAGGCGGGTGTGATTCCAGGGCTGAGGGATTCCAAAGTTTGAGTTCTTTGTGTTGGGTCAAGCGGCACCCCAGAGAGCTGATGCGTGCTAATGTGAGACTCCTACAAGCCACGAGGCGAAACAGACTTATAAACATGTAACGTGTTGTGTTGACACAAGGAACCAAGCAGTCATGAGGAATGTGCCAATGGCTGGGGTGGAGCAACCCCCTTGCTGAGTCTTGCAAAAGCAACCTCCCTAGATGAACTTTCAGTGGATTCTGGGTGGAATTCTGTCACAACACAGAAAACGGACTCCTCGCCATGGTGCTTCATGCAATCCCACCTTATAAGCCAACTTGTCCAAGAATTGCTTGGCTTAACCCAGATCCAATTCACCTACAGAGAATCAACTCCAAAACAAGCATCTCAGGTTTGTTGCAGAGCTGATGAGCCTTCCAGTTGATGAAATGGGCCAGGAAAAAATCCAAGAGACAACCTGGGTTCCCCAGTGGTTTTGCCTTGCCCAAGTCTGATGCTGCTAGAAGCTCCTGTGCCTGTCCCTTATCTGTCCCCTCTCTTTGGGTGGAGCAGGGCCTGGCTTCCCTGGGGCTACTTGAATAGAGCATAATGTAGCGTCAAGCATGCACATACCCTGTCCTGGAACCTGCCATTGCTGTGAGATCCCCTCCCCAAATCAGATCTGCCCTCAGATGGAGCCTGAGTAGACACAGTCATCTGGACCTTTAGTTACTCCTCACGGGGTGCCCACAACTGGTTTACCACCTCTGAGTCTGGCCAATCCTTTCCTGGCTCCCTCATCTCCTCTACCAACCTCTCAGATGCTACCATCTGATGTAAGTTTTCATTACCATTGCTGGCTGGGGCACACTGAGTATCACCAGCGCTAGCATCTTAGGAACTTTATTTCATCAGAGCTTCCCAACACTCTCTGAAGCAGGTGTTACTTTTATTTTTATTTATTTATTTTTTTGAGATGGAGTCTCACACTGTCGCCCAGGCTGGAGTGCAGTGGCACGATCTCGGCTCACCGCAATCTCTGCCTCCCAGGTTCAAGCACTTCTCCTGTCTCAACCTCCTGAGTAGATGGGATTACAAGGGCCCACCACCACACGCAGCTAATTTGTTGTATTTTTAGTAGAGTCAGCGTTTCACTATGTTGACCAGGCTGGTATTGAACGCCTGACCTCATGATCCACCCGTCTCGGCCTCCCAAAGTGCTGGGATTACAGGCCAGCTGAAGGGTGAGCCACCGCGCCCAGCTGAAGCAGGTATTACTATCCTCATTTTAAAGATGGAAAACCTGAGGCTCAGAGAGGCCAATCACACGTTCAAACGACACAGCCAGCAAGTGAGAGAGCCTTCACTAAGTCGTTATAGAGTGCTTAGAACAGTGGCTGGAACAGCATGAACACTCAATAAATACTTGTTAGATGACAGAAGGAAAAACTGCCTTATGATGATAATGCTGAGAAGTTCATCATGAACTAGTTATTATTTAATTTTATTCAACAGAGCACCTGCTTTTGAGCCCGGGGTAGACCTACAAAGGATACAGGTTCTAGGCAACGCAGGTTGTAACACACACACACACACACACACACACACACACACACACACACACCTCCTTTAATGACCCGCCTGCAATTGATATACTGCTAAGTAGCATTTCTTGTACTGGGGAGATTCTATTTCCACACTAGCAGCAAATATGACCTTTGTGTCAGCTGCCAGCCGCTTATAATTCTGACAGATGCAAGCACATTTCTGGGAAGCTGTAGCCACTCAGGACCTTGCAGATCAACAGGCAACACTGGCGGCTTTGGTAAGATTGATTGGCCCGTGAGAATCCCATTTACAGCCCTAACGGAGCCTTGGTTTACCACAGCCTGGGCACTAATGACTTAGACAGCTCCGATCTAAATCTGTCAGCCCGGGCTGGTGGCGATATTAAAGAACACTCTATTTATACGAAGCAGCAATTAGAGGAATGCTCGCCAATGGGCCACCGCTTCCAAGTAAATCCCCAGTCTTCCAAATGGTGTCATGCTCACGGTTATTTTAATCCGCTTGGAATTTCAGGGATATTAATGTGACGGGCCATCGCAAAGGATTAGCCAGGTTTATTTCTGCTGACATTTCAGAGAGCACACTCAGGTTCCCAAGCCGTGCCCGCACGCCTCCCTGGCACATCACTGGGGAGGCAATTGAGGGAGGGAGAAGCAGCTGCAATGAGGGTGCATCTGTCTCCCTTCAGCCCTGCCTCCCATCTCTCCCTTCCTTCCCCTGCCTCCTCTGCCTTTCCTCCCCACTTCCCTCCAGGTCCCTTCAGTCTCTTCTCCCTCCCCGTTCTAGCTTTTTCTTCTTGTTCTCTCCAGGAAAACAAACTCGTGTATGGGCTTGCCAGATAAAATACAGGATGCCAGCTTAAATGTGAATTTCAGATAAACAAGGAAAAATTATTTTTTTAGTGTAAGTTCCATGCATTTATGTTGGGACATACTTAGACACTAAAAAGTTCCTTTGTTGTTTATCTGAAATTCACATTTAATTGAGCATCTTCTATTTTTATTTGCTAAATCTGGCAACCCTACATAGGAAGAGTGAGTATAAAGTAGAGAGGCCACTGCTGGACAAAAAAAGTGTCCCATCTTGGTCTGCCAGTTAAATTTGTCCTCTGTCATTGTCACCTTGAGAGAGTCCCCAGGCCCTGTTTATTCTGTTACTCAGCCCCTTACTTTCTGATTATTTTTTCCCCACTATATTGTGAGTCTCTTGAGGGCAAGGACCAAAGCTTATTTTTCTTTAGCTCTGACATCTGGGGTCAGAGAATAAATATTTATTGAATGAATGGATGAATAAAAGAATGGTTTGCTCCAAAAAAGGATTCTGTCATTTCTTAAAGTGTTTTTGGAATTCTTTTTAATCCAGTGATAAACCCCATTAGAAGAACAGCCCTTTCATCCTAGTTGTAAATGTTGCCATTGCTAGCTTTCAGGAAAGGTCTGAGAGGGGAATGGGTGGCCCTTTGGAGATGAGCTGGCTGTTAACAGCTGGTATGAACATATTTGAATATTGTAGCTGCAAGTATGGCTGCATGGTTGCATACAGCAACTGAATATCAGTTCTGGAAACAGGTAAAATTATTATTACCCTCTCTGACAAGGAAGCAAACTGAGACCCAGAGAGGCTAATAAGTTTGCCTCTGGACCCACAGCTACCAAACAGCAGTGCCAGGCTTGAATCCAGGCAGGCTGGCTCGAGAATCCAGGCCATATTTCCTCTCCCAATGATCACTGCCTTTATTAAGTAGTTAACATACCTGTGCTGCCAGGCACTGTCCTAAGCACTTTCTTTATATGCATGCAGTCCTCACAACAATTCTATGAAATACATACTCTTATTATTCCCACTTTACCAGTGAAGAAATTGAGCCAACCTGAAGCTTAGTTACTTGCCCAGGGTCATGCAGCTGGCAGGGAGAGGGGTCAGGAGTGAACCCCTGGCTGCAGAGTTTGTGGCCTAACCCTCACTGGCACACAGCCTCTGAATGAGGTCAGGACCCTCATTCCAAGTTCCACAGAGCTTATATTGTGGGACTGCAGGACCTGGCCCCTTGTTCATTCACCCAGCCGGTACCTAGAAAGCACTTGGGCCTTGTAAGGCTCTGACTGTGACAGAGACCATGAGGGTCAGAAAGGTGGAAGGATCCCAGTTCCTACCTTCAAGTCACTTAGCAGAGGAGGGAAGATCTGCACCCCATCCATTCTCAAGTGCCAGCTTCTTATTCTGTCTCTAGAAAGTGTCATCTCCACCTCTTTGCTCCTCTACACTCCTGACCCCATCCTGGTTAGGAACAGGTAGGCTCCTAACAGTGTCCTGGTCTCTCCAATCCATCTTCCACCTCTTATCCCCCAAATCAGGTCATAGTAACCTCCTCCCCTGCTCAGAATCCTTCAACACTGCCCTAACGCGTTTTGACAACTTTCAAATGCACCTTTTACTAGTATGTCATCTCCATGCGCCCTGCCTCCTCATGCCCACAGCATGGAAAACAGACATGAGTGGAGCTGTGCCAGTTGCAAAGGAAGGGGCGTCCTGGACGCTGCGGCCCTGCTCCTCATCCTACGGCCCTGCCCCTCGCCCTGCAGCCCCGCCTCTTTCCCCGTAGCCCCGTCCCCACCCTGCAGCCCTGCCCCTCACCGTACATCCCCGCCTCTTTCCCTGCATCCCCGCCCCTCATCCTGGCTTCCTGCCTCTTTCCCTGCAGCTTACCTGGCCATTGTATGGAAACCCGGGACTCCAGGAAGCAGGGTCACAACCAATGGCCTGGGCAGTCAGGACTGTACTCCATAGCCTGGCCTCAATGCTATTTGTGGTTTGGTTCTAAACTGCAGGATCCCTCAATTTACTCTGCAAAGTCCTGTACTCCAGCCCCAAATTACTTCATGTCCCCTGTGTTAGCTTAAGAGTTTCCAGCAGTGGGGCCTGGGTTTGTATTTCTCAAAAGCCCAGCTCTCCCCTTAGGCTGGTGGTATCACCTGGCACCCTACAGAGGACGCTGCCAAGATTGGAGACAGTGCTTAAGAGGTCGGCTGGGAGGCAAGAGTCCAGGGAGGAAGGCGGAAGCCAGGGACGAGAGCAGTGACTTTGGGGTGTCAGGGAGGGACAACATCAGAGGTACATAAAACTGACATGCTGGATATGAGGCACAATGAAGATGAAGTCCCAAGACGGGGTGCAGGCAGGGGTGGGCAGTGCTAGAAACTGAACTATGAAAAAAAACAACTATTCTCAACAACCTTGAGAAGGGGAGTAGTCTGAGTTCTGTCCACAAAATCTGTTTACCAGCTTCTGGGTAACTTTGAGAGTAAGAATTTAATTTCAACACCTTCCTCTGGCAGACCACTTTGGTCACAGCCCAGGGGCCATGCCTGGGTGTCCTCTGTTATCTGCAAAATATGAGGAGCCTCAAGGACACCCCTCCCTCACGAATCGTGTCCCCCTGGAGATGGGCAACATGAGGGAGGATGGTGGGGAGGCTCAGGGCTCTAGTACTCATCCCAGACTCTGAGCGGTGGAATGAATTCCGGCCCTCCTGCCCTCCTCTACCACATGATTTGGGGTTGTGCTTAGACCAGACTGGCCTGCAGGGTGGGGCGCCATGCCTGCCCTTGGGCAGGTATGGGGAAGGGCAGTGTGGGGAAGGCCCAGCCCAGCACCAGATGGGCACTTAGGCGGTGGTCATGTTGCATGGTCACACTAAGCCTGGAAGGTAGGAATTATTGTCTTTATTGTAGAACTGAGCTACCTGACCCTCAAAGAGATGAAGGAACTTGCTCAGGTCACAGGGCAAGTAATGACTGGCACCTGGCTTTGCCTGGTTGTGGCTTCAGCTCTCAGTTTACCCCTCCCTCCTCACATGTATACCCACTATCCTCTGCTCCATCAAGTGGAATTGTTTTCAGGCCCCTCTAAATCAGCTCTGTCTGGCCCCCAGGCATCTGCAGATTCAGCTGTCCGGCCTTTTCCACTCAGGCCTTGCTTCCTGCAAGGAGCCTTCCAGGATCCCCAGGCTGACAGCTCCCCCTCCTCTACACTCTTGCATTGCCAGGCATCCTCATTTGATTATAATTGGCTGGTGACTTCGCCTGCCCCACTGCATCTCAATATCTTTCCCTTTCCCATATCCCCAGACCTAACACCTTCCCAGCACACAGTAGGTGCTCTATCTGTGTGTGTCCAGTGAGTGTCTCCAAAGCCCATGTTCCTCCTCTGTACATTGAGGCTCGCAGCAGCCTGGTAGACAGTGAGGAAGAGCCTCTGGACAGAGTGCTGGGTCATCTCTATGAAAATCCAGGCCTTGCAGAGTGAGAATCTCTTGGTTATCTGTTATTTGGCTGAGACTGGGATGCTGGGAACCCCATGACAGCCCATCTGGACATGTGGAAATGTAGAAGTTAGAGGGTTTTATTGCTCTCTTATGAGTCTCTAGACAATTCCCTCTAGAAATGGCAGACCACAGCAAGAACCCAGGTGTGTCCAGAGCTCGGCAAGGGACCAAAAGGGATGTAGGCGTGGCTCTGTGACTAGCGGCTTGACCCAATGTCGAGCCAGGAGGAGGCTGACTGGTGCTCTGACTCCCTGTCCTGAAGACCTGCTCACAACCCTCCCAGCTTTGCTCCTTGGACAGAGCCCTGGTTCCTCCAGAGTGGGCCGTGGAGGGCGTGGTGAATATTTGAACTCCATCTAAACCCAGCCGGGTGTGTGTGCACGTGGGGTCTGGAGGCTGCTGATGGAGAAAGCCCTGGATGTGCATGACAGGACGAGGTTCAAGGCTGAGAGCTGCCTCTTCCTTGTCAGGCATTTGTGAGCAACTCTTGACTCTCCAAGTCTTAGTTTGCTCACCTATAAAATGGGAAACATAATACCAGAGTCATAAAGAAGGTTATGGAAGAGTGGAAGTTAGAAAATGTTCGGGTAATTCAACCAGACTGCCAAGAAGTTTACTCTGACTATATTAGGGAGTTTAAATAAACGTAGACTCTCTCAACTGAGGGGGCCCTGACCTTGGCTTCAAGAATATACACAAATGTGGACTTGATCCCTGCTTTTGAAGGTCTACGGTCTTGCAAGGGAGTCACAACTCACATAGATCCACAGTCTCAGGAACATTTCCAGCGTGATGTGTTGAGCTGAGAAAGTGCAGAGAGGGCGAGGGCAGGTGTCAGAAACAGTCAGTGGGTGCCTGATGGAGGCAGAAGGGGCCTGGCTAATTCTTGAAGGAGAGACAGGACTGGAGGTAGCAGAGCTCTCTCAGGCAGCAGCTTGAGGACCAATTCTGGGAGGTGGGACCAGACTTGCTCAGAGAGGGACCTGGATAGCAGAGAGGCTCTTAGCTGTCAGTAGGAAACTATTTTCCGTTTCTAGAAATTTTGTAGGGAATGGAGGATGGGGAGTTCAGAAGCAAAGCTAAGGCCCCTCAATTCTACACAGGCCCCAGGAAGTGAGCCTGCACCTATCTACCTTCCAGCCTGCAGGCCAGAAGGAAATATATTCAGGCAGCTTTGAAGCCAGGTCCCCATGTCTGTCAACCCCTGCCGCCTTGCCCAGAAAAGCCCCTGCTTTCTCGTGATGGCAGTGTGGCCTATACGATGCTGTCTAGGGTGTCTCTGTCAACACTCACTGATTTTCCCTCCACTAGAACAAGCAAATGTTCTGAAGGACAGAGAACACCCTTCCTCTCCAAGACTTTCTCATCGTCTGGCTTGATTTCATTTCCTGATGTGTATATTTTAATGTACTCATGAGAGAGCCTGTTGACTCTTTCACTTTTGGAGTTGATGCTTCCATTCAGAAAAAAATGGAGTTGGTCTCCCTTCTCCTCACTCTAAACCTTTGCAAAAGGTAGTGCAGCAGGGCCATGGTAGGAGCTGACCTGCTGGGTTCAGGGCAGAGCAGCGGATGTGGCTGGTGCAGTGGGCATGTGGGCCACAAACCCTGATGTTGTGCCCCGTAGGCCTGAGAGAGTTGACACCTCATGAGGCCACTAGGATTTCATGTGTCTCATCTTCAACCAAGGGCAGGTCTTTCTCTCTCTTCCTCAGTTTCCGTCTTGCTGTTCCCTTCCTTACATCCCCCATCCCACAGAGGAGGTGTTCACTGCGGGAGGAAGCTCTGCTCCGAGTGTCAGCTTGGCTTGAGGGAAGGCGCCAAGCAACAGGTTCAAGGGGTCCCTGGCTGCATAGCTGGCTTCCTTTTGAAATTCTTTAGCTTGAGAATGTCCTCAATAAAACCAGACTAGGATTGGAGCACAACTCTTAAGTAACACTTAGCTCATGAGTGAAACCAGACAGCATGTAACACTATTGGTTCCACGTGGGGAATCTGGTTTTTAAATCAATTTGGAATTCCATTTGGGAGGAAAGTTGGGCTCCACCTTTGTGACAGAGAGCATGGGTGGGTTGGCCAGTGGAGGCTGGGAATTCCAGTTATGACAGAGACGGGGAGCTGCCACAGGGATGGAAAAGCCAGCAGGGGCACACAGCAAACAGGGAAATGGATAGAGAAATCCAGTTTGGAAAATCACATTATGGGACAGGGTCAAGCCAACCTGAGTTCAAATCCCAGCACAAACCCTGAAAAGCAAACTATTTACTGTTATCTGAGCTTTGGGACAACAAATAGTCTCTTTTGTGGCTTCCTCAAAGAAAGAAAAAGAAAAGAAAAGAAGTAAAAGAAGGAAAGAGAGGAGTGAGGGAGGGAAGGAGGGAGTGAAGAAAGGTTGATTGTTAGCCCTTTTAGGCTGCTATAACAAAATAACTAAACAGGATAGCTTATCAACAACAGAAATTTATTTCTCACAGTCTGGAGGCTGAAAATCCCAAGGTCCAGGTGGATTGGTGTTTGGTAAGGACCTGCTTCTGGCTCACAGATAGTGCCTCTTTGCTATATCCTCACATGATGGAAGGGATGAGGGTATCTCTGGTGTCCCTTTTATCAGGGCACTAATCCCATTCACCAGGGCTCCACCTTCATAACCTAATCACCTTTCAAATACCACCTCCTAATCCATCATCTTGGGGGTTAGGATTTCAACACATGAATTTTAGGGGGACAGAAACATTCAGACCATGGAAGAAGGAAGGAAGGAAGGAAGGGAGGGAGGGAGGGAGGGAGGGAGGGAGGGAGGGAAAACATGCACGCTTCTCCAACACTACATGTTTTATTTAAACTTGTATCATTAATTCCTGGCAGGGTGAGAGAGAGGAAGTGATTACACCTGTGGTCAATCATTGTTAATTTGTATTGCATCTACTTAGGAAGCTTCACGTTAGTTAAATACCCATTATCTTAGAACCCTAGAACAGGCCTCTTTATCTGCTGGACCTCCATTTCACCATCTAACAAAAGTAAATAATAAATAGAGTTGCTTTTTCTCAAGAGTCCACAGGGCAGGAAAGGAAGAGCATGTGTGGGCCAGGAGCGGTGGCTCACACCTCTAATCCCGGCACTTTGGGAGGCCAGGGCAGGCAGGTCACAAGGTCAGGAGATCGAGACCATCCTGGCAAACATGGTGAAACTCCATCTCTACTAAAATACAAAAAATTAGCCAAGTGTCGTGGCGTGTGCCTGTAGTCCCAGCTGCTCAGGAGGCTGAGGCAGGGGGATAGCTTGAACCTGGGAGGCAGAGATTGCAGTGAGCCAAGATTGTGCCACTGCACTCCAGCCTGGTGACAGAGCAAGACTCCATCTCAAAAAAAAAGCAGGTGTGTTGGATTCTATAGCCAAATCAAATCTAGAGCGAATGCCAGCCAACTGTATGAACTGGGAACTGGTTTCCTCATTCAGTCGTTCCATTGGATGGCTAGGTATTCCTTGAGCCCTCTGGATCTCAGTTTTCTCACCTGTAGAGTGGGTTTTCACCAAGGTCCTACACTGAGGTTGAGAGGATTCTATATGGCAATGTAAGTGAAAGTGGGCAGGGTAATGGCATCTCTTCAGCAGCCTCCCAGGCATGCCCAGACCACAGCTAACAAGGGAAGGGAGCCGAGCACATACTAAGAAGGTTGATAAGTGGCCTACTGTGTGTTCTCTGGTATCTGCTATCTGGGCTCGTTAGTGCAGAGAACGGATAGTGGAGTCAAACTGGAGAGAGTTTAGAGCCCTGCTTTGCTCTAACGACCACTTTGGGCAAGTCTCCTAATCCCTCTGAGCCTTAGTTTCCCCATCCATGAAGCATCTCTGTGTCATAGGCACACTTAGAATGAGGCCAGGCATGTGATAAGCATCCAACGGCTGACTAACCGTGCTCCGAATCACATGTAACCAGAAATTCAGAGTCAAAACAAAAGGAAGAAAGACTGAGTCTCCTGCTTGTTTTAGATCTGGCTGCAAGTGATTCAATGAAGCACATGACACCATCCCTTGGCACAGTTTAGAGAACACGGTGAAATTTTAAATGAAGTTTGGCTAAAGACGGAGTGATTAACTGCTCACGCAGGTCCTTCTTTCTTTCCTCCTCGAAAGCCACAAAAATCTAGCCAACTATATGAAATTGTCATTATGCTGCGTTGACACCCAACTCTGTTCCCATTAAATGCATTCATTAGCTAGTAAAAGTTCAGTAAAGCCCCTTTTGATAGCTACTCACTTCTGCCCCCTCTCTGCTTTCCCTATCAAAAGACCTTCCTAAGTTTCCGTGCAATCATCAAACTCCTCCACCAGTTCCTCCCCAAACCATTATTTCCGAGGCTGGAGCTCCTGCAGAATGGAGAAACTGCCTTTAGGAAGATATAAATAGGGCCAATTTAGACATCTTTCTTGCCATGGCTCCACCGAGGACTGAAGGACAAAATGAAGAGATTCCTGAGACTTTCTTTAAATGTTACTTCAACTCTTAGCTAGCTCCTCTTTGACAGCTAATGGATTTCAATTATGCCAAGCCTGTGAGCAGGAAACATGGAATTTATGCCTTAAATTTCCCCCACTCACCAGTGATTCAGGTTTATTTATGCCGCCAACAAATCTTTGCGCTGGTGATGTTAAGGTGCAGGGAGCCATGGTTTGATTTCTCATAGAAAAGCTCCTGATTCAGGGCAGCTTTCCAGGTGTGCTCTAGCACAAAGGCTTTGATAGTTGGATGATTTCTCATTGAAGCCCAGAGTCAATCATACAGCTTTTGAGATCCCTTCTGCCTGCCATGTTCTGCCCCATTCTGCCTGAATGCAATGTCGCTGCAGGGGAAGCCTGTGGAGGTCAACATCAGAACCGCTGGGCCACTGCTAGCTGGGGTGGCCTTGGATGGGCCCTCACCTGCTTCACAGGGTTGCTCTGGGGATGAAATGGAAAGTGAATTTCCTAGGAGCTATGTGGCTCTACACAGATGAAAGTTGTCACTGTCTTATCTGTGCTTTTTGTCTGGTTCTGCCTGCTTGCTTCTTTGATGTTTTAGTCTGGATCACAGCTGATGTTCATACTAGAAACTTCTAGAATGTTCTTTCTGCCCAAAGGACTAAATATTAATTTCTGTTACCTACAGTTTTTCCAGGAGGATTTGCTTGTGCTTATCTGCATAGTGAGCCTCAAGATTCTATGGGAATGAACTAAAAAAGCTTCTGGCGAGGCTGGGAGCCCCTGGAGAACCAGAGCATGAAGAAGAAGCCCCTCCATCCTCTAAAGAAGGTTGAGAGATCCCCAGTTTGGCTTAAATAGTATCACTGTAACTAAGAATTGGGTCAATTATATTAAAATACAGAATTCAGTGGTCTTAATCTGATTTCTAGTCTAGAAGCAATGATTATATAGGCTGAGCCCTTGGCTAAGAAGACCTTTATGTTTCCCTGATAAAACTTGGGTAATAGGCCAGGTGCGGTGGCTCACACCTATAATCCCAGCACTCTGGGAGGCTGAGGCAGACGGATCACCTGAGGTCAGGAGTTCGAGACCAGCCTGGCCAACATGGAGAGACCCCATCTCTACTAAAAACACAAAAGTTAGCCAGGCGTGCTGGTGGGAGCCTGTAATCCCAGCTACCTGGGAGGCTGAGGCAGGAGAATCGCTTGAACCTGGGAGGCAGAGAACCTGGGATGCAGTGAGCCTAGATCGCACCACTGCATTCCAGTCTGGGCAATAGAGTGAGACTCTGTCTCAAAAACAAACAAAAAACAAAAACAAAAATTTGGGTAATAACGGCAGAAGATGAGCCTCGTGTCCTTCTGGAGAAATGATAGAATGTGGAGAAAACCCTGACCCTCCGATCCCACTGCTGCATAGTGGGTGTGCTTGACAACCTTTCTGGGTTGAAAGTCAGAGTTGTGGGGGAAAAAAAAAAAAAAACTACTAATGTTAAAAATAACTAATAATTTACACGTTATGAGATATATGGTATTTAATCTTCACAAAAGCCCTGTGAAATAGTCATTTTTATCCTCGTTGTGCCCAAGCTGAGAGGAGGAAATGGCAGCTGAGAGCATTCCACGCCCGGCTGTGTGATCCAATTGGTTGCCTTTGTGGCATCAAGGATCCAGCTGGGCTCCCCGCTGTGCAGGGCTGAGCCTTGGGAAATACAAGCACACATGCCTTCATCCTAGAGCGAGAGGAGGTAGAGGGTCAGACAGGGAGGCCAAGCCACTATTAGCTCTGTTTGCGTGAACCTGAGGCTGTAGTGGTTTAGGAATGTGCTCGTCAGCTTTCCTGATGCCTGAGGTGGACCAACAATCCAGTCTCAGCCCTAGACATGGGCCACCTGGGAGGGAGGCAGAAAGGAGGAAATGGGGTTGGTTTAGTAACCACATGACCAAATAGGGGGCCCCTAGGCTGACCCTCCCCCTGATGGTGGGAAAGTGAGGGAATCTCTCCTCTCAAAAGCTGTTAATGGCTTGCAGTTGCCTATAGTAGGAAGTCTGCACATCTTAGCTCTTTTTGAGCTAGACCTGTTTCTTACCTCATTCTACCTTTCTGTTTGCAGATGTGGAAAATGAGGTCCAGAAAGAGATGTGTCAAAAGGTAATAGAAAAGAAGGCACCAGACTAGGTCTCTGGTCCCAAACTCAGGGCTATTCAGATGCTGCTCTATCCAGCCTTTGGTCCTGGCCTACAAGACCCTCACTGACCAGTCATGGCCCCTGCACTGGGCACTTCCTCAGGCACAGGGCTATGTGTGTCTCTGCATCCCTGATGGCTGCCCAGCGCAGGGTTGACACCCTGGGCTCCATACATGCTTACTGAATGGATGGGTGGATCTGACTTGGGAAAGCATCTCTTCCCTCAGAAGCTTCCTTCACACACATGTCCACGGACAAGGCTTCTTCTCTGGGACCATGTCCAGGAACCAGCTTGCAGGCTAGGAGGGCTTGTGGTCACCTAGGACTGGTGGGGAAGGGTGGTTAGCAGGGAGGAAGCAGGGGCAGAAAAAACCCCAGGGCATCAAGCTTGTTTTCCCACTTAGACTAGAGGCTCATTGAAGACAGGGGCCAGGTCTTCTTCCGCCATGGTCCTCAGACACAGGGCTCCGACCTGAGATGCTTCACAGACATCTGGGTTTGGACGTGGACCAAGTCCAGGCCTCCAGAACACCAACTTCCAGGAGCCTCTGGACTGAGTCCATGGGTTGTCGTAGGTGACAGCCTTCGAGCTCCATCTGATGGACATGGACTCAAACCTGGCTTCTGCTGCTTTGCAGGTCCCTGACTCGGGACAATCATGTGGCCTTTCTGAGCCTCAGTCTCCATCTCTCTGTCTGTCAGATGAGGCTGACAGGCTGCCCCGCAGGGCTGTATGGGTTGGAGGGGATGGTGCACCATGTCTAGAACAGCCCCTGTTGTGACCAAGTGTCCTGTGGCAGCAGAGCAGGGTGCCTACAGGCCATGGCCTCCCTGGGCTTGCTGCCTCCAGTCTGGGTGCTGCTGGGGTCTGGGTCTGAGTGAGGCAAGGAGATGAGGCAAGGCCAGGGACTCCAGCACCCCAAACTCCTGCCTTTACTGTGAGGAGAACCCTTCCCTGAGGGAACTAAGGCTTTCCTAAGAACCCTGCCTTGTAGGAACTTAGCCGTTCCTCGGAGCCCTTGACACTGGGCTGCACTCTGGGCATGGGGGGCATCCCCCGAGGTCCTGCCCTTGGAAAGCAAGAGATGAGGAAAGTGAACTTCCTCCAACCCCAATCAGACACGTGTCCCATGCAGGGTGAAGGATGAGAGCACATGTGAGTGGCCCTAGAGTGGGGACCACACTGGGATGCTTTGGAATATGTCATGATGCAGCGGAAACACTGTCAATATCCAGAAACTTGGGTTCAGGTCATTTCTGCATCGATTCAGCTCTGTGGCCTTGAACAAGTGACTTAAAACCCCTCTATACTCGGTTAGTCTGTAAAATGACAGGTTGGGCGAGAGCATTGGTTTTCAAAGGTGGGGTGTGTGCAGCGGCAGAATGCTTTGAAACTCACCAGGAGCAGAAACTATATACCGCCAAATGCTAGGAGGGCGCAGGACCTCAGTGTGTCATCCCCTTGGGCTCTCACAAGAGCTGCCCCTGGGAACTCAGTTTGCAGACATCTGGAGTACAGGCCGTGTAAAGTCCTAGTCAGCTCCAAACATCCCAGAATTCCTGAATCTTCCACCAGGAATGGTACAAGCAGTGGCGCCTGAAGCACCAGCCTTCACAGTGCCTTGTGTTCTTTCCTTAGCACTGGGTATCAAGTAGTGCTCTTTGGGTGCAAATAATGGAAATGGACTCAGGGTGACCTAAGGCAGAGGGAGGACTCAGAAAAGGAATCCTGGGCATCTACAGAATAGAAGCAGAGCAGAACCTCTGGATCTACGTAGCTTTGGAGACCTCAGAAGATGGAGTTGGTGGGACGTCTCTCTGGAGTGTCCAGTCCTAGTATACCCGGACTCGAAATAGCCACCAATCTCTGTAGTTCTCATTTCAGTTTCAAATCTGCACAAGAGAGACTGTGATTGGTCCAGCTTAGGTCACGTGTCCACTCCTGGCCCAACCAGCTTTAGCAGGGCTGCAGGATGCCACTTGCATATCTTGGGAGGAGTCCAGAGAAAGGGAAGGCCTGTTTCATGGCAGCATATTGATGTCTAATACGTCTTACCTCCCCAGTTATATTGTCCATTCCTGGAAAATGCAAGCTGTGACTGACGTTTTTATATCTTAAATCCCTCTCCCAGAGCAAAGCAAATTGCTTCACCCCAAAATATAGGCACAGGAGCCCTAGAGATTTGGTAAGGGGATGTGAGAGCTTTTCTCTTTCTCTGTTTCCATAACTGCAAAAACCTACAACTTAAGATATTATGCGGGCAGAGCAATGTAATCTATTTTATAGACAGACCAGTCAAAACATACATCTTACCGGTCCTGGGAGCCAGTGTAAAAAAAAATCCTTGTGTGGCTTTGTATGAGGGGGAAGTGCTGTGTGTGTGTGTGATGTCTTCAAAACCCATACACACATCCAGACAGGCATGGGCACCGATAAAGGAAATCACACTTATTATTTGAATGTATGCCACTTGGAAATGTTCTTCATTATTAATAATAATTAATAAATAAATGGTTCAGAGAGTTCTAATTTTCTCTTGCTATCAGAAATTAGCATATTTTTTTCAGTTTTCCTAAATTGCTACCTTTTTGATAATGTGTATATAATTACTGATTCCACCCAAACTCACTCTTTGTTCGGCTGACTGACTTTGCCTGCATGCTGTCAGATGCTGGTGAGGTTTTTTAAAGAACTGTTATGATTGATGTAATTAAACCAAGATAAGACGTACATTTTGCTTTTTCTCCCCTTTTCTTTTCTTCTTCCCCTCCGCATCACAGCAGAGTTGAGGGAGAGGGAGAGAGACAGAAAGAGAGACAGAGAGAGAGAGACAGAGAGAGAGAGAGAGAATGAGAATTAGTTGTCTCTGATCTGTTGGAAGTGCTTTACCAGAATGCACAGTATCTGCATTTTGCTCAAAGAACTTAATAAAACACCCACAGCAAACTTCAGGCTGCATTGTTCTCGTCAATTACTGGTGCGGCCTCGGGTTTCTCCTCGTTAATTGCTGCGAGCAGGGAAGCTTTACTCAGTGCGCAGTGTACCCAAGCATGTATGGAGTTTAATGAATCATACTAACTCTGCACTCCAAGCAATTAGGTAAATCTAGCTGTTAGTTAGTGAGGCATAAAATAAATTTAATCTCTCTTCTAAAAAATCAATTATAGTGCTGTAATGTATAATTCAATTTGGGTCATGCTACATAAATTTTCTGTTTTTAGTATGTTTTTAAACTGGTTGTTATTCGATTTTGCAAGCTCTGTGTGTGTGTGTGTGTGGTGTGTGTGTGCACGCTTGTGTGTGTGTGTGTGTGTAAAGACTGCAGGATGAGGGAAAGGGACAATTCCAAGAAAGTCTGGATTTATTAAGGAAACTGTGTCTGGAAGGGTTTTTGTCTATTTGATTCTATAAGCCTTACTTGAACTCCTACTGTGTGTATACTAGCTTCATGGAAGATAGAAGGTGCAAAAAACTACTGCCTTCAAGGAACTTATGGTCTAATTGATAGTGCAAGGCCTAACCAAGTAGAAAATTAGAAAATAATCAGGAGAAGACAGACATAGGTAATACACAGATATTGTATGGTGAAATACACAGATATTGTATTGTGAAACTGGCGGGGATAGACACAGGTAATACACAGATACTGGAGAAATAATTGGGATTTTCAAATCTGGACACTCGGACTGAATTTTAAACTCTGCTACTGACTAGCTGTGTGACCTAATGTAAATGATAACCTGTCAGAGCCTTAGTTTCCTCATCTGTAAAATGGGTGCCATAGTTCCTTTTTCCCTGTGCTTTTGAGATTGATTGGTGTAATACTGGCTGGGAGCACACTCTTTTGAGTCTGCTGCCTGACTGGAAAGGAGTGGATGGCAGTGTCTGACGTCCCCAACTACCAGTAAGCACCTGGAGGGTGGAAACCATGTTTTTCCTTCTCCTGCTTTGTTCTTGGCTCATGGCCCTGGCCCAGCGTGCAGAGAGAATGCTCCAGATATAGAAACAGCAGCATGAGAAGTGAATCGTACAGGTCTGGATGGGCCAGAGAGGGGACAATTGAAGAGTTAACCAATGATAGGCAATTTACTCAGGGCCACTTTGCATCAGGTTCTCTGTTCATACTTTATAATGCATCATCTCTGATCCTCAGAATAGCTCTGCGTGGCTCTTCTTAGATGCAGTGAGGAAGCTGATGCTCACTGAGGTTAAGCCACTTGCCCAGGGGCACACAGTGAGGAAGAGATAGAATGGAATTTGAACTCAGGTCTCCCTGTTCTCTTCACCCTGCCTTACCTGCCCCATATAGACGATAGGCAAGGTTAGGAAAGATGAGAGAAGGCCGGAAGGAGTCTGAAATTCACACCAAAGAGCTTCTGCTAAGATTCTGAGCCTAGAAACTCCCTCCCAAGGAAGCCTCCAGAAAGCTTTTCATCCCCCTGCCCCACCACTCCCTCCTCCGTCTGCCCATTTGATTTTGTTAATGGAATTCTTAGGAAAAATTACACACCGTTACATTTCCCTGCTAATCTCCCGGCAACAGCCATGGTACCGAACATTATTAAAATAGTTAAGACTCCATCCCAGCTGTCTCTTTCCAATTTTCTTGCTTCCAGGGGGTGCCCAGTAAAGCGGTGAGCAGGCTTACCTACTGAGCGCTTCTGCATCGCCAGGCTAGCACAGTGATCGAAGCCAGAGCTTCTGAGACCACCAGGGCCACTTGGCGTGTGCACAAGCATGTGCAATGTGGGGGCCAGGGAGAGTGGACAAAGGTCTAGGGACTGCTGAGAAATCGGATTCTCAAACAGGGTTCTGCCAGTCTGCTGGGAGGCCCTGGGCAATCCCTTTCCCTCTCCAGGCCTCAGTTATCTCAAACCACCTGCTGGTTCCCTTGCCAGCTCTGAGGCTCTCTCTGCATGTGTTCTTTGTGACTCTAAGAACACACTTGCCCCTGGCTGCGTCTGAAAATGGAGGCTCTGGGGTGCACGCGGCGTTACTATCTAATAAGCCGTGAGCTGCACAGCACTATCAGTTGACTCACTTTGCAGAGCCTATGGGTCATTAAAAAAAAAAATCTAAACTAGTACGAGTGAAGTAGCTTCCACAAAATGATTCCCATCACAAAATAAGCCTTTAATTAGCAGAACATCTCACCCAGCTGAAGCACGACTTTCACAGACATATACCCAGTGATGTTAATTATGAAATGAATTTGCACATGCATGATTTATGGGTCTTTGACTTTAAAGAGAAAAAAAAATCGGCTGCCTACTTTACTTATGCTTTCTGCCCTCTGAGAGAACTCACAAGAGAGAGATACCGTGGACGGTTTCAGTGTTTCTTAGAAGTTTAACGTCCCTTTCAGTGACTTGTGTGCTTTGCTTACATCAATCAGCTAAATATTTATTGAATTCTCAGTTGCCCAGCACAGAGTCAGGGACTGGGGAAAATGGGGATTCAGGATGAGTCACAGTTCTGGTGCTATGTTTAGATGAATTATGTCCCCTGGAGGGATCTTGCAGAACACAGGGTCTACCTTCCTAATTTTGCAGAGAAGGCCAGAAAGGAGACTAACTCCCTCAGAATAGTGCAGCGACTCAGGGTTGGTGGCCCAACTCTGGCCTCAGGTCCCAGCTGGGTATTTCCATTATATCCCAACCAACAATAACAGCAGTGTGCTAGGGCCTGGAGCAATAAGGAAGTTTTTGGTTTTTTTGGTTTTTTTTTTTTTTTTTTTTGGAGACTCCTGAGTCTTGCTCTGCCACCCAGGCTGGAGGGCAATGGCATGATCTTGGCTCACTGCAACCTCCACCTCTTGGGTTCAAGCCTCAGCCTCCCAAGTAGCTGGGACTACAGGCATGGGCCACCACGCCCAGCTAATTTTTGTATTTTTAGTAGAGATGGGGTTTCACCATGTTGGCCAGGCTGATCTCAAACTCCTGATCTCAGGTGATCTGCCCTCCTTGGCCTCCCAAAGTGCTGCGATTATAGACGTGAGCCACCATGCCTAGCCCAATAAGGAAGTTTTGAGTCTGCAGTCCAGTGGGGCAGATGAAACACAAGCACATGAGTGCAAGTAGGCATGTGTGTTGGTGTGCAAAGATGCACACACACATGCGTGCATGCGCACGTGCTCACGTACATCAGACACCCTGGCAGAACTTAAGAAGGTGAATGTATTGCAGACTTGCATCTGTTGAGAATGCCAGAACTCCAGGCACTCTGAAGAGGGGGTCCCCAGAGCCATCCAGGAGCTCCTAGAGGAGGTGGCCCTTGGTCTGGCCCTAGGGAATTTAGATAGGCAGAGAGGAGGGGGAGCTCCTGCAGGAGGCCAGTGTGAGTCAGAAGCATATTGGAGGCAGGAGGAAGGTGCCTCTGCAAAGCCTTGGTCCATTTGTGTTCCCAACTTCTCCTTTTGTCCATGTACCTCATCTTGCTGTGGTCAGCTGTGAGGCACGTGCCTGCAGACCCAGTGAGTAACAGGGCAGCTCTTGGCCTTTTGAGCTTCAAAGGGCATAAACAGTACATGTGGTACGTTTGGAGGAGATGCCTGCTAGTTCCCTTTGATCTCCGCCTGAGAGGCAATGGGGACTCTCTAGATGTAGGGCAGGGAGGGGAGGAGTCTTGGATGCAGAGTAGAAAATAATGAGAGAGAGAGAGAGAGAGAGAGATGCTGAGAAGCAATTGAGGGAGCTGCAGGTATTGGTTCTCAGAGCAAGGGAGAGCCTCATCCCACCCCTCTAACCTGCTGTGCACCAAAGGAAGCTAGAAATGATAGACCTGACCCCATAGATAGGCTTGAGGGATGCCTCCTTCTCCTGGCCACAGCCGTATTCATAGCAGCACTGAGCTATAGGAGCAGGGCAGGAGAGGTGGTTGGACGTTGTGTCTAAACAGACAAGACCAGGGATTCTGTGGCATCCCCCAGCCCCTGAGGGTCCCAGCAGAGCAGACATTACCTGTGTCTTCAAGACTCAGGCTGGCAGCCTGGCAGAGGCCCTGTGGTGTGGAGAGGGCACAGCAGCGGGTGGCTGGCCTTTAGCTATGTGTGGGTGGTAACCCCCACAGCCATCACTTTCACCAGTGTTAGCTCAGCCCCTGGGAGGAAGGGGCCAGGAGAACCCTGACCTGACTGAGGAAACACTACATTGATGGAGATGATAAGAATTGACCAGCTAATATTTCTGCCAAAGTAGATTCTAAATTGATTTAAGGTAATTGATTTAAGAGAAGCCAGAGAGAGAGAGATAAGCACTTAAGTCTGTGGCCTAAAAGCTCCATCCTCAGTGTTTGCTTGAAAGGCAGTAAGCTGCAGCGATGGCAGGGAGGGGGACTGCAGATGACTGACCTTGTTGCTTGGGGAGTCTTGAGTGTCCCCAAGGCCCCCTAGCCTGACCAGGCCTTCTTTTAGGGTGGAAAGATGGAAAGATAAAGAGCCCTGGATACTCTAGGGGACAAAGCAACTGGCCTGTCACTTAGCTCTGCTTCAAACTAGCTATGTGACTGTGGGCAAGGAGCTCAGCCTCTCTGTGCCTTAGTTTCCCCATTTTAAAACAAAGGGTGTAGGCTTGATAATCTCAGAGGCAGTGGTTTTCCAATCAGAGTGCCTGACAATGACGGGAGATTGGGTTAAAATGTAGGTTTCCTGACCCAACAATCCTCAGAGATTTGTATATGAGGGCCTGGGATGACTTGGAGAGCCACTCTTCTTCCCCTGAAGAATGCCTTTCCACTGCTCTGGCTTCACAAAGCTTCCTTCTCCTCCCTCCTCCCCACTTCCCGCCTCCTTCCTCTCCTCCTCCTCCTTCTTTTTCTTCTCATGACTTATGTATCATACAGTTTTCTCCTGCTTACAAATACAAAAGGAGGCATAGTAAACATTTTCAAGCACGGCAGCATAGAAAGCAGAAAGCTCTGCATGCCTGTGACTCTCCCCCCAAGTCACAGTAGTTAACAACCTGCTGTGCTCAAGCTCTAGTTTGAAATCGGCATACAAATAACTAAGAATAAATATATTTAAAATAAAAGTATAGTTATACCATACATACTGTTTTGTAATATTTTCTCCCCAATGAACAGTATATCTTATCTTCATTTCAGGCTCCTACTTGGTGATGACCATGTTCTTTTTCACAACTGTATAATACTCCATTGAATTAATTCCCATAGGCCAACATTTAGGCATTGTCTCATTTTTCACAGCCACAAAACACCACTGCAACAAACATCTTTGCACAGATGTCTCAATGCACTTGCATAGGTGTGGGGTACATTCCTAGAAGTAGAATGGTGGATGAAAAGGCATATTTTACATTTAGCCTGTATGGCATTGCCAATTTGGCCTTCAAAATTGATTTTTCCAACTTATTCTCCCACCCATATTTTGTGAGTAGCTGTTTTTACATACAAAACCTCTGCCAATCTTAGGTATTATCTATCTTTTAACTCTTTGCCAAACATATTGGCAATTTTTTTTTTTTTTTTTTTTGAGACAGAGTCTTGCTCTGTCGCCCAGGCTGGAGTGCAGTGGTGCCATCTCTGCTCACTGCAAGCTCTGCCTCCCGAGCTCACGCCATTCTCCTGCCTCAGCCTTCTTAGCAGCTGGGACCACAGGCGCCTGCCACCACGCCCGGCTAATTTTTTGTATTTTTAGTACAGACGGGGTTTCACCGTGTTAGCCAGGATGGTCTTGATCTCCTGACCTCATGATCCGCCCTCCTGGGCCTCCCAGAGTGCTGGGATTACAGGCGTGAGCCACCGCGCCCAGCCAAAAGTATCTTTATATTATTTCCTTTTTATTTTCCTTCATGATTGATGAGGTTTATCAGTTTGGGGCTATTCTTTGAAGTATCACATCATAACCTTTGTTCATTCTTTTTCTCTTAAGAAAATGAACAAATCATGTTGTCAGGCATTTCCACAGTTTCCAAGTGCAGCAATGCGAGAGTATAAGACAAACGTGAGTCCTCCAACCCCAGACTGCCAAGCTGTCCGGCTCTCAGGTTAGAACAAACCTGCACTGAGCCCCTGGCTTTGAAGAGCACTTGCATCCCCAGAGCAGCACTCTTCACGAGGGCCGAGTTTTCCGCCATGTAGAAAGCAGGACCACAGGCTATGTTTAACCAGGGGCTGCCCTCCCTGGGGGTATGCTGCTCCCAGGCTGTGGCTGCATCCAGAAGGAACTTTGTTAAAGGAAGATGAGGCCCTGCAGCAGGGGCTGCGGGTGGGGCACAGAAGCAGACCTGGCCAGAGAGCTGGGCCCACAGGCAGAACCCTGGCTGTAGGTAGGTGGCTGGGGGTCAGGTCCCAAAGTCACAGTTGATTCTCTTTGAGATGCTTGTTTAAGTAGCCATGGCCCTTGATTTTCCTACTTGTAAAAATGAAAACAGTGATATCAATTTCAAGGGCCTCTTGTGAGACTCCAATGAGACTGTGTACAAATAAAACTGGAGCCTTCTATAACTGTAAGTTGTGACTTCTGAGTGTTGATGCCAGAAATTCCAACATTAGATCATATCCCTAACGGCTTGTGTACAGCTAAATGCAGACTCCCTTCTGCAAGGGGCCACGCCACACTTTGTTAACTGTTCCATATATAACACAGTCAGTGGTTAAGAGCATGGGCCTTGGAATTGCAGAGAGCTGTGTTCGAGTCTACTTACTGGCTCTGTGACTCTGGGCAGGTTACTTAACCGCTCTGAGATACAATGCTCTCCTTCATAAAGTGGACATAACCACTTCTTGGTTTACATGAGGAGTTAACGGGCTTTGTGTTGAAAGTCTGGAGCAAGAGAAGGGTTCAATAAATGTCAGCTATGTTATTATCATCCTTAATAATGATAAATTATTAACAATGCTGATCTTAACCACAATGGCCAGATGCTTTCTTCCTCTCGCATTGTGAGCTTGTTGTGAGAGGGCTCCCAGAGGACCCATCCCATCCCATTCATCTCTTATGTCATTAACCACACAGTCCTGCAAGCGTATATCCTGCTCGCTTGTGTTTGCTCCTGACACTGGGCTCCCTGTGAATGAGGAGGAGGTCCCTTTCATGGCATAATGTGAAGAGTTCGGAAACAATTTTCTGTTGCCTCTTCTTCTGCCGTCTGCAGTGGTGACAGAAATCCCAGCATTTCTGGAAGGCCTCACGTGGGAGTTGAAATGCATATTTGATATTAGGAAACTGCTTCAGGATGCTCAGCTGTGAAATATGTCCCATGGTGCCTGCCCTCTGCCTTCTCCCTGGAAGACTGGGGCAGGGTCTTGAGCCTCTCTGTGTCTCAGTTTCCTCCTCTGTGAAATGGGAACATAACAGGGCTTTCCTCAGAGGGATGGAAATGAAAGAGAGCAGCCAGCATGGCCTGGCCCACAGTGAGTGCCCGCTAAGTGCCAGCAATGAGGAGTGCTGCCTCCCTCAGGGTGTTCCCTACCCTCTCCCGTAGATGCTCAGCCTCTGCGAGTTCCTTTCTCTGATATCTTAGTCCATCTGGGCTGCTGTAACAAAAACACCATCAACTGAGTGGCTTATAAACAATAGAAATTCATTGCTCACGGTTCTGTAGGCCTAGAAGTCCTAGGTCATGGTCCCAGCCTACCTGGTGTCTGCTGAGGGCCTGCTTCCTAGTCTGGGATCTCTTTCGTAAGGGCACTAATCCCATTCATGAGAACTCTGCCCTCACGACCTCATCAGGCCCAAAGCTCCCACCTCTTCATCTACTGCATTGGGAATTAGGTTTCAACATGTGTATACTGGGGGGACACAAACATTCAGACCACAGCATCTGACTTCTTATCTCCCACATCCTCAACCTCTTGAGTGGATCAGATGCCCTTACAGGTCATGGTCTACCCTGTGGTTCAGGGAGGGAGCAGAGAGGGGGAGGATGGGGGTGGGGTGCTCATGCTGGACCCTCAGGAACCTCCCTGGAGGATCCATCTGGGGCAGCAGTTTTGCAGTCAGTGTTGTGGGGGAGGCTGAGAAGCCAGAGGCAGGGCAGGTCCTTATTGGAGAATGGTGGCACTAGGGAGTAGGGTGAGGGATGAGCTATTTTGGGAGAAAGGTTGGGGGAAGGGGAATAGGAGGGGAGGGAAGAGGCGAGGGGAGGGGAATGGGAGGGAAGGGAGAAGGAAAAGGAAAGGGGAAGGGGGGAAAAAAGGGAAGAGGAAGGGGGAAGGGAAGGAAAAGGAAGGAAGGGAAGGGAAGGAAGGAAGGGGGAGGGTAGGGGAAGGGAGGGGAGGGAAGGAGGGGGAAGGGAGGGGAGAGGAGAGGAAGGGGAGGAAAGGGGAAAAGGAAGGGGAAGGGGAAGGGGTTTGGGAAATCCTGACCACAGAGTCACAGAATGGCTTCTCACCAGCTTCTGCCACCAAGGATGTGGCCCTTTAGGCTCCTCATTTTCTGGACCTCAGTTTCTCAATCTGTAGTATGGGAATCCTGAAGTCAGGGGATAATGACTGCTCATAGCGGCATCAGGAGACCAAAACCAGAGGTGATGGGGCCACATGCAGCATTGCTGCTGAGGAGGAGAGGCTGCTGTGGGTGACCGGGCTGCTGCTTCCTCCACCCCACCCCTGCTGGTCCTGTGTGGTTTCTGGTATGAGCCACGCATGTCCCAGCTCAGAGCCTTTGCACTGGCTGTTTCCTCTGCCTGGAAATCTTGTCTTTCAGATAGGTGCATTTTTTCACCTCCTCATGTCTTTGCTTGGATGTTTTCTCCTCAACAAGTGCTTCCCTGAGCACACTATTTAGTATACTGTGTGCACATGTGTGCACGCGCACACCCTCCCCACTACACACACACACTCCTTATTCCCCCCCCACTTTGTTTTCCTGTGTAGCATTGATCACCACCGGATATACTAATTACTTGTTTGATAGTTTGTGGTCTGTCAGTCTGTCTCCTTCTATGACAATATTCTCCTTATCTCTTGCAAGGTAACATACTTCCTAGAAATTGAGCAGCTTAAAACAGCCAGCATGTCACTGTTTCTCACAATGCTGTGAGTGAGGAATCCAGGTACATCCCAGCTAGTGGCTTTTCTGTTCCACATGCTGTTAGTGGAGGTTGCTCTGTGGCGCTCGGCCAGTGGCTGGGCTGGGACATTCAGGATGGCCTCACTGGCCTGTCTGCTGCTTTGATGAGGACAGCAAGGAAGCCCGGGGCTCAGCTGGACTACAGCACCTACACGTGGCCTCTCCAGCACACCTGGAGTTAGGCTTTATCCATGGAGGCCCAGGGCTCCTAGAGCCAGTGTTTTCAGAGGCACAGGCAGAAGCTACAAGAGACCTAGCTTCGGAACATCACTTCTTCCTTATTCTATTGGCCACACAAGTCACGACGACCAGCCCGGATTCAAGGGAACAGAGTAGACCCCACCTCTCAATGGGAGGAATGTCAAAGGATTTGTGGCTATCTCAAAGCTACCATCACACACTTCACCAGGGCATGGTCTTAGGTGTGTTTTGTGCACTGCTAGTTTCCAAGCACCTGGCACAGAGTAGGTGCCCAATAAACATGTATTGACTGAGTGAATGAATGAAAAAATGTAATCTTTACAGTCCATGCCAAGCCCACCTCTCCCTGGATGTCCTCTACACGACCCCAGGCCATGGGCCCTCTCTCAGCTCAGCCTCCACCCCTCACCTGCCCTGCCCTCCCTCTGGGCCTTGGGCTCTTTCCCCCTTTATAGACGACCCTAGAAACCAAGCATTGAGTTCCCTGGGGGCAGGTGTGGGTTCTGCACCATGCAGAGAGGATTCGAACAGGAGTTCCTAACTGTATGCATGGTATAGGTGCATTTTATATGTATAATGGTTCACAAATCACAACCACCCATCAGGTAACTATCGCTATCCCATTTATAGAAGAGGAAACTGGGGCCCAGAGAAGTTGAATCATTTGCCTCAGGTCACCCAGCCAGCCTGAGTCTAGCTCAGTGTCTCCGTAGCGGTAGAGTGGCTCAGTGGCTCTGTGGACTGACTGTTCAATCCCTACGCTGCGCATGTGAACATGAGGCGCCCAAGGCTTCCCCTTGACGTTCCAGAGCCCACTAAAGCAGGGCTTCGGGGCCTCACTTTTCCTTTCTGTCCCCTAGAGACCACTGAAATGCACTGGCAAGACAGCTGGGTTTAATATTCATGAACCAGCCAGGCATGAGTGATTAGCTGACTCCTGTTGGAGGAGGAGGAATAATTGAATACGGTATTTACATAACAAGTTAATGCTGCCGCCCCGCCTGTGGGGCTCCTTTGTGGGTCTGTCCTCCACCTCCCTATTTGCCCACGTTGTGCTTCTCCTCACCTGCCTTGGATGGCCAAGGAGGAAGTGCAGTAGCTTTGCACCCCTCTGCTAGTGGAGCTGCCGTCTAGATGATAACATTATTTAGGGAACAGAATTCCAGTGCCTGGGAGAGCCTGTAATGGGCTGGCTGGTGGCCTGCCCAGGGGGGCTGGACCCCTAAACAAAACCCTTCTGCAGACTCTGAGAAATGACAAGGGGAGGCTGAGAGGCTGAGACTGGGTTTTTGACATGGGCCTTCTTGCCCCAAACCTTCAGGAGACCTTAGACACATTCCATCCCATTTCTTGGCTTCTCTCCTTTTCTGCAACACGCAGGACCCCAGCCCGACCCTCTGCACCCTCTGCCGCCTAGGACTGCATTCCAGCCGCCTGGTTGAAGGCAGCAGACAAGGGGAGAAGCTGGGGTGCGGGGCCATTTGAAAGAGAACTCCTCCTTTGTGGCTGCAAAGGGGAGGTAAGGCACTGTTTCCATGCCTTCCTCAAGAGCTGCCTTTGGGTTACCCCGGTCAGTGCTCACTTGGGGTTCTGGAATCAAAGGTTATTAGCTTATAATCACCTCATTCATAGCTGGCTGGGAGGTGTGCTGTGTGCATGTCTGACCCTGGGCACGAGGAATACCAGCCAAGTCTTTCTGGCTGCAGTTAAAAGGGCTCACCGGCCTCTCCCTGAAGGTGAAGTGCAAAGATGGGCTGGGGAGCTGGGGACTTTCAAGGGGAGTGGGAAGTATTAACCACTGGGGTGCTAGCCCCACTGTAAATGCATTAAAGCCAGCGTTCTTTGTGTCTCTGGAATGGTGGATGGTGTCCGGCAAGGGCCAGAATAGCCTGGTTCTTCTTGCCCAGATGCAGAAGTGTAGACCTTGGAGAGCTGTACATTTTCTCATTTGCATGACTTCTCCGCAGAATGGGCAGGGTGACAGAGCTCCCCTCATAGGGCCTGTGTGAGGATTGAGTTGCTGTATGTTACAGCTCGAAACAGAACTAACTCCCCAAGCAGAAAGCTGGGATGGCTTCTGAAGAGATTGTAGGGCACAATGTCAACACTTGAGTGACCAACTCAAGTTTTTGATGACCAACCTCCTGAGAAAACTTGGGTTCCTTTCACAACTCTGAGCTTTCGTTTTCTCACCTGTAAAATGGGGGTAATGAGTCCGATCTCTCAAGCTTGCTGGGAGGATTAGACAGTCACCCTGGTAGAAGGTGCCCGGCCTTGGTGCTCAGAGCATGCACAGATGCAGTATCGGGTCTGTGAGGGTCTGCCTGGGGAAGGGGGGTCACAGATCCTGGAGAGGGAAGACCTAGGGACTCAAGACAGCTGGCTTCAGGTGGCTAAAGAGCCCTGAGGGCCAGAGGTTGCACTTCTATGCATTTCAGAATGACAGACCGAGGAGCATTGATAAGTGTTGCAACTAGAAGTATTTTAACCCAAAGTAAAGAGGAGCCCCAGCTGCCTGATGGTCAGGTAGCATGAGTGGGGTGGGTGCCCTATCATAGGATGTGTCCAAGCTTAGATTGGTTGGGAGGTCATGGAGGGGCTCCAAGTAATGGAGAGGAAGGAGGTTCCTGGGCTGGTTACTAAGGTTCCTTCTGTGATATATGATCCTGAGGTCAGCAGTGGTGACACTATCTTGATTTCTTATCACTCTCAGTAGCCATGTGGCAGCCCATGCTCCCTGCTGCTGTCCCCATCCCCTTCCATGCACCTGCCTCACTGCCCGTGGCCAGTGGCATCCTTCCAACACTCTCTAGAACATGTCTCTTCTCTCTCTGCCCCCAGGCTGTGGGGAATCCAGACCCTTGCACTTGGCAAAGGGGGCCCTCCATGCACAGACTCGGACCATCTCTCCAGCTACTTGTCCCGCTGCTAGACAAAGAATCAATACTTAAGCCCATGTTTCTGGACACTGACACCCTTTCTGTCTCTGTTTCCACTGTATCACGACATATTCCCAAACATTCCAGTGTGGTCCCCACTCTAGTGCCACTCAGACATGCTCTCATCCCCCACCCTTCATGGGCCATGCGTCTGAGTGGGGTTGGGGGAGATCCGCTTCCCTCATCTCTTGCTTTCTAAGGGCAGGACCTCTGGGCATGCCCCCCATGCCCACAGTGCCCCCCAGTGTCAGGGACTCAGGAACGGCTAAGCTCCTATAGGCAGGGTTCTTGGGAAAGCCTTAGTTCCCTCAGTGAAGGGTTCTCCTCACAGTAAAGGCAGGAACTTGGGTGTTGGGGTCCCTAGCCTTGTCCTGTTCCCTCTCCTCACTCAGGCCCAGAACTCAACAGCACCCAAGCTGGAGGCAGCAAGCCCAGGACAGGCCACGGCTTTCAGGCACCCCACTCTGCTGCCACAGGATACTCGCTCACATCAGGGGGCTGTGCTAGATATGGTGCGCCATCCCCTCCAACTCACACAGCCCTGCAGGGCAGCCTGTCAGCCTCATCTGACAGACAGAGAGATGGAGACTAAGGCTCAGAAAGGCCACATGATTGCCCTCAGCCAGGGTCTTGAAGGCCAATGTTGAGGAACAGAGCTAGTTCAGGTGAGATGAATGAAGCACCTGGCCCAGGGCACAATATTTAAGGGGGTGCCCCAAAACTTGGCAATCAAGATAAGTATTATTTCAATGCAATATATGTAAAAATTGAAAGTAATGCAATAGACATTTTGCATTAAATTTGACCTTTTAAAATATTGCTTGGAGATATTATTCATCGTAATTGATGAGTTTTTGGTTTTCCTGAGAATTGCCCCATACCCAGTGAAAGGAAATCGTTCATTTCCTTTCCCCTAGTCTTGGCCCTGGAGCCTGTGTCCTCCAGGTGGCTGTGGGGTGGGGACTGGAGAGGGCTGAAGAGCTGAGGAGGGGACTTTAACCTCTAGCTTTGTGGGATGTGGGGTGAGTGGGGAGGGAGGAGGAACCCAGTCTGGAGCTGTGCGGGGGGACTGGCTCCAAATGTCTGAGAGACCCCTCTGACCTGGGATGCTGGAGCGATCAGGGGAGCAAGCTGGCTCTTGATAGGCTGGGCTGTGAAGCAGAGGCAAAAGGGACCTGGGGGAGCCTCTTTGTCCCCCAGTCCCTGGAGCTTAGCAGACAGGAAGGACGCCAGAGTCCAGCCTGAGGTTGGGGAGCAGTGGCTGGCTGGGATTTCTGCAGGGCTTTTGGGGAAGCTGAGGCCCAGGTGCCCCTCACTTTCCCACCTCACACCTGCTCTGCTCCCTGCTGGTGTGGGAGGACCCCAGACCCTGACAAGGTGCAGGTCAGGTGCGGGTGGATGATGCATGCAGGAAGCGCAGAGCCCTCCTGTCAGCTCTGGGCCAGGGCTGCAGTCAGCCTTCCCGGCTCCTGCATCATCTCAGGGCATTCTCCCACCACTTAGGAGGAAAGGCTCTGTGTCATCCTTCCTGCCTTGTGTGGATGAGGAAACCGAGGCTCGGCGAAGAGCAGATGCCCAGACAGTAGGACAGGGCTGGGGCCCTGCCCAGGGCTTTCCTCTCTCTCAGCCCCCTTCCTGTCACTCTCTCAGGCTGCCAGGGAATTACAACACCCTCCCTGCTCCTGCCTGCCCGACCCCAAACTGTCACTTCCACCTTTCCCTCTTCTCCTAACTTTCCCAAAGTGAATATCATTATTAATATTATTTGCCTAATTAACACGTTGGCTGAATGACAGAAAACATGCAAACAGGTTTTGCCAAGGAAACTCTGTCTGATTAAAACTGCAGCCTGTCTAATTAGATGGAGATTTCTTCATTAGTTTCCCCATTTTGGATGCACCCATTCCCTCCCCCAGCTCCCTTCCCTGCACTTTCACCTCCCAGCTCCCACCCCTAACCCTGGAGGCCTTCTCCCCTTGCAATTCTGCTGCCCGCCTCCCCAAACCCTCCCACTGCCCCCACCCCTCTTCCCTAGGAGGCAGCTGATGGAAGGGCTGACCTGCTTTGGTCTGAAGCTGACCAGATGACAAGAGGACACTGCCCTGGGGGACAGGTGCTGGCCCACCTTGTAGGACTGAGAACTTCCTGGGATCAAGGTCACACCTGAAGTCTGTTTAGAATGGGAGTGTGCAGGTTGCTAAAAGTGTCTTCATTAAAAATCCCCATTGACAAACAAAACAAAGCAAAACAAAATTTCCAAGTCCTCTCAATCAGATGCCATTGAGAGCAAAATGCACACTTAATAACAAAAGTAGGGTTAGGGAACATTTGTTGTGTACCTACTACGTGTCAGAACTTGCAAGTGTTTTCTTATCTCCATAGCAACCCTTCGAATGAAGTTATCACCATTTTGCAAATGAGAAAATTGAGGTTTAAAGGAGGTTGGCAAGGAGTAGAGAGTAGACTCAGATCTAGCCCATTCCAGCTCCCATATACTGGTTCCTTCCTCTCAGGTGCTCCTTTGCGGTGTCCAGAAGCCCCCACCCTCCTTCCTCCTTTTCCCTTCTCTTCCTTTCTCTTAGCCACAGTGCTCCAGGAAGCAGGATGTGCTGCACCCTGGGTGTGGTCGGGCAAGGCCAGGGCAGTCTAGCAAGGTCCCAAGCTGAAGTTCATTGGAGCCTCCGGACTGGTTCCTTTAAGGGCCTCAGGATTGTGCTCCGGCATGAGAGGGGTGAGGGTGGAGGAGAAGGCATTAGATACATTATGACACCTGAGGTCAAGCAAAAATAGGGGTAAGGGTGCTTGGTTTGGAAAGAGCAGGCCAGTATTGGATTACTTGGAGGAGGTGAGATGGAACCCATCATCTTTTGTGTCTATCCCATGTCAGGGAACTGTGCAAGATACTTTATGTGCACACATATCCACTCATTACAGCAAAGTGCTGTCATCTCCACATTTTTTTTCTTTTTTCTTTTTTTTCTGAGATGGAATCTTGCTCTGTCACCCAGGCTGGAGTGCAGTGGCACGATCTCAACTCACTGCAACCTCTGCCTCCTGGGTTCAAGCAATTCTCCTGCCTCAGCCTCCTGAGTAGCTGGGATTACAGGCGCAAGCCACCAAGTGCGGCTATTTTTTATTTTTATTTTTTGTATTTTTAATAGAGACGGGGTTTCACCATGTTGGCCAGGCTGGTCTCGAACTCCTGACCTCGTGATCTGCCCACCTCGGCCTCCCAAAGTGCTGGGATTACAGGTGTGAGCCACCATACCCGGCCCACTCCACCAGTATTTACAGTGTGACAGGAACTGGGTGCGTGGTGAGCAGGGCAGGAGCGCTCACTCCGTGTGGAGCTGGCCAGCTCAGTGGCAGGACTTGGCTTCAGCTCCCTGCCCCCACGGCTGGCCCTTTCAACCCTCTCAGGGGTGTCCATTGCCCAGTTGCCGCGCATCCATCCCTCAGGACGTTCTGTCCAGTCTCTTGACACCCAGGATTGCTGTTACTGCCTGCCAGGACCTGCCGACTCCACCTCAATTCAATGATTCAAGAACCATTGAACTTGGGGAGCATCGGGGGTGGGGAGTATGAAGAGAAGTGAGCTAAAGGGTACAAACACACATTAAGATAGAAGGAGTAAATACAATTGATAGCAGAGTAGGATGACTCTGCTTAATGTATGTACCTGGGTGATAGGCACTCTGTACACCCTGACTTGATCGCTACACATTGTATACATGTAAAAACTTTCTCATGTAGCCCATACATTTACACACACACACAAGAATGGTTGAACTTAGGGCAGAAGAGACGGTGTGAGTGGGATGAGCTGCTCCTTCCCTCTCTACTCCTCCCACACCCCATCAACCCACAAATGATGGAGCAGAACAATTTGCCATCGAGGAAGCTCTGGCAGGCTGTTCCCTGGGCACATCTAGTGAGACAGCAGGTTGCCAGGTGGGGCTGGGGGAAAAACGTGGGCACAGCTGGTTCATTAATAGAGGAGCCTGACTTGTCAATTCTATGGTCCAGGTCGTTGCGAAGCATCTTGGGTTGGGGCTTTGTGTCTGAGGATGGTGGGGCAGAAGACCTCAGCCCTTGCCCTCAAGGAACTTCTAGTCTAAGTGGAAAAACAAGCTTATTTCCTTTGGCTTCCTCAACCCTCCTGTGAAAAGAGCCCTGGCCTTGGGTTTGAATCCCAGCTCTGCCAATTGTTGGTTCTGTGACCTTAGGTGCATGCCTTAATCTCTCTGAACCTCTGTTTCTTCATCAGTGAAACGCAGAAATGATAATGCCTCACAAGCTGGTTGCACAGATTGAATAACAACGTGAACAGAGCACCGAGTATAATCCCTGGTAAGTAGAACAACTCCATCCCAATACTCAAAGTTCACAGGCACAGTTGTGGCGTTCTGAGCTCAGGGTTATGTCTTCATCCCCGTGGGTGGGAGAACACTGACTTTGACCTGCCACGGCTAAAGGTCCTTCCTGGAATCCCCAGCTTCCTTCCAGCTCTAACATGTTCCATGTGCCGGTTCTCCCACTGATGGGCCTTTGCCTTTAGGTGCTCCAAACGTCCGAGTCCTCCTATGGGCCTGGCAATGTCTGGTGGCTTCCCAAAGCCTCACTGTGCTCTTCCAGCAAATGGGCACAGGCCCAGCACTTCCAGAGGTGATCTGAGGCCTGTTGGCCAGTTTTACCAGGAAGCCCAAGACGCGAAGGGAGCATGATCAGAGGTGGGGAGACAAGCCTCATTAGATAGCTCCAGCGCCGCGGGCTCTGTCACCATGGCAGCCAGCGCTAGCGCAGGCAAGGTGGTTTTTATTACCGAACTTGGAAAACTTTACGGCGGCACCAACAATGAATCTTTATTCTGTTGTTAATAGCGTGTCTCTTATTAGCATGTATCTTTTCCCCTTCTTAATAACCTTTAGTTTCCAAGCCGCATTTACAATTAAGTCATTAATCCCTTACTGGAATTTCTTGTTTTTCAGAAACAGCAAACCAGAGGTCCCATCTGGCTGGCATGAATGGAAGGGCAAACGCTCTGACCAAATTACTCTGGGAATGTCATTCTCATTACTGGATCCTGACCCAGCAGTGTGCTGATAAGCTCTGGGCTGGAGACGCCCTATCTCCAAGGAGCTCCAAACCTGCTCAAGGCCTTTTCTTGCCCCTGCGACTTTCCTGCCAAGCAATTAGCCTCCAGAGGTATCTGAGAGCGGGAGACTGGGAGGAACGGGGTCCCCAGGGGTTGCAGTGAGGAGGGCTGACAGGCTGGGGAGGCCCTCCGTTGTGTTTCCAGGGAAAGCCTGTCCAGACTGCCGTTGCCTTCTTTACCTTCGGTGTCAGAGTTGGGGTCCAGCCTGTATCGTGGAGAGTAGGAAGGCCTTTACTAGTTGAGCCCTGGGCTTCTGTTAGGGGTTGAATTATGTCCCTCACCACACTCCACATTCATATGTTGAAGCCCTAATCCCCAGTTCCTCAGAAACTGTATTTGGAGATAGAGTCTTTAAAGAGGCCATTAAGTTAAAATGAGGTCACTGGGGTGGGTCCTTATCCAGTAAACCTGGTGTCCTTATAAGAAGAGGAAATTGGAACACAGACATGCACAGAGGAAAGACCAAGCGAAGACACAGTGAGAAGATGGCCAGCGACAAGCCGAGGAACGGGGTCTCAGACAGAGTGAGAAGATGGCCGTCAACAAGCCAAGGACTGGGGTCTCAGAGGAAACCACCCTGCTGACACCTTGATCTTGGGCTTTCAGCTTCCAGCACTGTGGCAAAATTCATTTCTTCTGTTTAGGCCACCCGGTCTGTGACATGTTGTCATGGTAACCCCTGAAGACTCAGACAGCTTCCTTCTAGCTCTAGTTCTCCCACAAGTGTGCTTTCAGGCGCTCCGAGGGCCCAGGTGGGGGGAAAGCCAGGTCTCCAGGCTCCTGGCCCAGGGTGTGTTTAGGAGGCAGGGCCTTATCTGACACAAGTATGAGGGGCAGAGAGGTTTTTCTTCTTCAGTCTCCACTAGGTCCTGGCCTCCCTGGCTTCTGTAGGCAGAGACCTAGACAGGGCATTCACCAGAGACTTTGACAGGGAGTCCACGCCCAGACCCCATAGGCAGAACCGGGAGCTCTGTGCCAGCTTCGCAGGGAGCACCGGGCCCCAACGCAGAGTCAAGAGCTGGCATCAGCACAGGTGCAAGGTGGGGTTGGGAAAGGCATGGCAGCTTGGGGGTCTGCAGTGCCAGGCATTAGTCACAGGTGGCCTGGTATGAGGTAGGTGGGCTGGCTTGAAGATCTAGAAGATGGATAGACACCAGAGACTTGTAGTCCTTGTCTCCTTCTTGCTGTCCCTTGGATATCACCTCCCCTCTGCCCCCAGTGCTGAACTAACCCCCTTCATCTTTTACTTGGGACTCATCAGAGACTCATCATTGCTTTTGATGTGACTTGCCAGCAGCTGCTCTGTCTGCCTCTTCCTTCCTCTCCAGGGTCATTTCGGACACTCTTCCTTCCTGACAACTAAACTTTTCACTGTTTCCCATCATAACATGTTATTTTATACTTCATTTACCTATCCGCCCACCTATCCATTTATCCACCCACCTACCCACCTATCCATCCACCCACCCACTCATCCATCCATCCATCCACTCATCCAGCCAGCCAGCCAGCCAGCCATCCATCCAGCAAGCCAGCCAGCAAATATTTGCCTAGTGCCTGCCTTGGGCACCCATGCTGGACTCTGGTGCCACAGTGCTGAGCCCACGCCCAGCCCCTCCCACCATGAAGCTCACAGTCTAGCAGGGGAGCTAGACATCAGCCCATCCGATGACTTACATCTAAAATTATAAACAGACTTGAAATGAAGGGAAAAATCAGGGTGTGCTGAGCACAGAAAACCACGGGACTGATGGGGTTGGTGGTTGAGATGAGCTCCATGTGGAGGAGGGGACATGGTGTGGGCTGAGACCTGAACTGTGAGTCAGGTGAATCAGAAGAAGGGGAAGGAAGGGTGTTCTTGTCAGAAGGGACCACACGTGTGAAGTCCCTGAGGTGGCTGGGAGCTGGAAGAAAGCAGAGTGACTGCAGCACAGAGTGAGAGGGTGGCAGTGGTGTTGGGCTGGGAGCTCCCGGAGGTCGCATCTTCTTATTTCTAGGGCAGTAACTGGTTCATGCTGAGAACTCAGTGGGAACTGAGGAAGGCATGAGTTTGTCACTAGTCATTCTTTGCAGGGGGATGGCAGTCTACTCAGGGACTCTTGCCGCACATCACAGCACAGCCCCCTCCCCCCGCCCCGTTTACCATCTCTAAGGGGTGCTGCTAAGGTCATCTGTCTCCTCTGGAGCCCAGAATCCCTTTGTTCCTCCCTCTTCCACTGTTAGTGTTTCGACAGGTTTTCCTCTAGGCTTTTTGGGTGAAGGTCACTCAGATTTCTGCAGGCCACCCTAGCCCAAGCAGTCACTTTGTTTCTCTGGCTCTGCCCTGCCTGTCAAATCTCCACACATGCTTTCTGGAGTTCTGTGGGTATGTCTGGTGTGTGCCCACAAGCCAGGCAGTTTGATACTGTGTAGCATCTGTCATGTTTTAGTGTTGCCTCTGGTGATGTCCATGTCTGAGACCTCAGATGTCAAGGCGGGGTGAAAATGCCTCACCGTCACCTCTGCTGAGAGCAGCAACACCTCCAGGTGCCAAAGGGATGTGCAGCCAGCCAGCCACGAAGCTGCCATGTGGGGTTCTGCCAAGAAGGCTAAGAACGCACCTGTTCTCCATTCTACATGACAGTTGGTAACCCGGACACCAGAACAACTGGCTGACCACCGCTTGAAAACAGTGCCCAGTGTCCACCTGCAGCTCTCTCTCCTTCAGGCTTGGTCTGTGAATTTGGACTGGGGATCCAAATGTTGGAGGCAGGTGATGCAGGCTCCCCAGTACCCCACCCCTCTGGGGTGCACACACTCAGGGGGCTTCTCCCCCAAACCTTCATGGAAACCAGCACATGGAAATCGTGACCCCACCTCACAAGATAACCAAGCAGGCTTAAAAATACCTAGACCCTTATATGAACACAGCTCAGGTGCTGACTTCGCTCTAGTATAGAGGGTATTTTAATTTTGTATGAATTGTAATCACTGTGCGTTCCATGTTGAGTGCTTTTTTTTACTCTACATTGTAAGCATGTTCATATTATTACAGTCTTCTTAGCAGCTCCTTGATAGTTCAGTAAGGGGATGCACCCCTTTTCCTGAGCACTCTGCTATTGTTGGACATTTAGCTGATTTCCAGATTGTTGCTATTTTCAATGATGTGCATGGAACATCACCATATATTGGGCTATCAGTACATATTTTCAGAATAGGAATGACCAAGTTGGGAAGTATAAAAGAGTTTGATCCATTAAATTTAATTGCCATCCAACTAGTTTGTAGCAACTCCTGTGTCC
This sequence comes from Papio anubis, assembly GCF_008728515.1. Classification (NCBI taxonomy): domain Eukaryota; kingdom Metazoa; phylum Chordata; class Mammalia; order Primates; family Cercopithecidae; genus Papio; species Papio anubis. The sequence goes on along the minus strand of NC_044982.1, from coordinate 119,277,217 downwards.
ACCAATATTTTCCATGGGTAGATACCAGATCCTTAACTGTAATTGCTATAGGATCTGCCTGGCTGGATTACCTCTCTTCATAATGACAACAATGATTCTTGAAGCTCGGGGTTTTATAAAGAGCAAGGGAATTAGTTAAGGACTGAATGTAGACCATAGAATCAACTGCATAGAGTTTCTAACCAACCATTTAAACATACCTGTAGATCTAAAATAACAAACTATATATAGCTATAGCACCTGTGGGGATCTTGTGTCAATGGCACTCTCATCTCCTAGGATGTGTGAGTGAGGAAGAAATCCCTTACTTAGCCTGGTAAGGTGAGTCCCTACCAACTGCCCTGGAACCCCCTTCTGTCATCTGTGGGGGGATCACCTGCTGCTTCTCCATGCTCACCTTGGCCCGCATTCTGACTGATCCATACTGTAGCAGATGCTCCCTCACCTGTACTGGGAAAGGCCTGACAATGGCACAAGAGTTCTTACTCTAAAGTTGTGCAAAATCCACGCTTCAGGGGCGGGGCCTTCATCAGCTGCATTTCTGAAGCTTTGTTTACTTTTGTTCCTATTTGCTACTATTCAGACCTGCTGCAAAAGCTGAAAGTATGACTGTCCTCCAGTTTAGCAATTGTATCTTCTGCAGGTCCCTGGTACAAAATGACCATCTCTCTCTCTCTCTCTCTCTTTTTTTTTTTTCATTTTGGTAGTAGGAGGTGTATGTGGACCTTCTCAACTATTTACAGGAGGAGGAAATCTACTTCTTCTACACACATGGTACCCAAATTTATACTAAGCCATTTTCTAGGTTGCTTAAGTGCACCCTCCCCTTGGCACAGCAGCTCTGTGCCCTGTGTATGTGTGGGGAGGGAGGTTTAACTCTTTCATAGTACACCTTCGTTATCTGTGAACTAAGGTGATAACTTATACAGATGGTCCCCAACTTCTGATGGTGCAACGGCATGACATTTTGACTTTATGATAGTGTGAAACAGTTGCAATTTTCATGTAGTGTACAGTATTCAATTCAACAAGTGACATGAGATATTCAGCACTTTATTATAAAATAGGCTTTGTGTTAGATGGCTTTGTCCAATGGTGGGCTAACATAAGTGTTCTGAGCAAGTTTAAGGTAGGTTATGCTAAGCCATGATGTTCAGTAGGTTGGGTGTATTAAATACATTTTAGAGTTATAATATTTTCAACTTGCAGTGGGCTTATTGGAGCATAACCTCATAACCCCGTCATAAGTCAAGGAGCATCTGTACCTGGTTAATAGAAGGAGGGACCGCCCCCGCCACAGGTGGCCATGTGCCTTTTTGAATGGGAAAATTCTTATGATGAATCCTCTTTAACAATAAAAAAGCAAAGCTATAATGGGGGAATGACAGGCTGAAAGACAAGGACCCAGACCACTCCATAGAGGCACATCTCATTTTGGGGCCATTTTTTGGTCATCTGGTCATCCTTGGAGGTGATGGGAAAGGTCATAATTTCCTACTTGGTGGGTTGCATCAGCGACCACAGGTACATGCCAAAGTCTCAGGACCAGGTGAGCAGTTTAGCATAGCGACTAATTCAGACTGGAGTCAGGCTTCCTGGACTCAAGTCTTGGTTCCTCCACATGTAGCTGTGTGACTTTGGTAGAATCACTTTCTGGGCTTCAGTTGGCTTATGTGTAATCTAGATTAACAATATCAACTTAATAATGCTGCAGAAATTAAATAAGATACTTAGTTTGTAAAGTGCTGAATGCAGAACCTGGCATATAGTAGGGACCTAATAATTGCTGGCTATTACTGTAATTGTGAGCATCTCATTCTCAAAATCTCTTCCCCAACACTCCAGCAGTAAATACACACCAGGTACAGTGTCTTACAACTCACAGATGACTTTCACTCCATTAACCCTTTGGATTCTCATAATTATGGAGGAAGAGAGGTTTTTTTTTTTTTTATTCTCCTGCTCTTGCTATATCATCCTCATCTCTAAAATGTGAACAGTTCCACCTCCCACCCTCCTTACAGGGTTGCAACAAGAATGCCACAACAAGGTCAATGTTAATTACATGATCAGGTCTATAGCATCATACAAATGGAAGTTATGTGAGCATTTGGAGCTGCCATTCGAGCCCGCCAAAGCTAAGTATTTTATCTAACCACATAATAAGTTTCACAGACACAAGCTGCTGCTGTCTTCCTCCATGATCTTACGCTTGTAGGGCACGTGGCAGACCAAAACAAAGAGAAATGCTGTATTCAGGTAGACTTGGATTTCTTCCTCCGTGACTTTGAGCAAGTTACTGAATCTCTTTAAGATTCAGCTTCCTCTTCTTTAAAGTCAAGTGGTACCATCTGTGTCACAGAGTTATTATAAAATTTCTTTGAAATAATTTAGATAAAATACCTGCTCATTTATTCAACAGATATTTACTGAGCACCTACTATGTGCTAGAAATGACGATAGGCAATAGGAATAGGGTGCTGAACAGAGATGGGGACCCTGTCCCTTTGGAGTGGAGGAAACAGATCAGACCATATATAACTGAAGTGCTTTCTGCTGCCAGTAACACAAAACTTGACTCCAAACAGCTTCGATAACCCAGGTATTTAACATCTCACATAATATATTCAAAGGTAAGACTAGCCCAGGGTTGGTGAATTCACCAGCTACTCTATGCTATGAAGGCTAAATCTTTCCATCTTTCTGCTCTGCTGTCCTCAGCATACCTATGTTTGTCTCCAGCCCGGTGTCCTCATGGTCACAAGATGGCTGCTGAAGCTCCAGGCTGGCATCCTCACATGGCAAGGGTAAAAGGCCAGCCATGCAAAGGACCTTTCTTGATGTCTATTTTTCATTTTCCTTAAAGTGAAATTCACATGACATAAAAGGAATCATTTCAAAGTGTACAATTCGGCGGCATTTGGTACACTCACAATATTATGCAACCACCACCTGTATCAAGGTCCAAAACATTTGTATCACCCTAAAAGGAAATTCCTAAGAAACCTTTCCCAGAAGCTCAGAAGATGTGCCCTCAAGTCTCATCAACCCAAATTGAGTCACATGGTCGTTCTTAAACCAGTCACTGGCAAGGAGTGTGGATTATTATGATTGGCCAGTCAAAAGTCCTTTCTGCCCAGCAGCCCCTGAAGCCCAAAACTACTGTATTCCTGTAAAAATGAATAATGAGATTGTCGGCACAGGGTGAAGCAAATAATAGATACCTAATGTATGCGTCTCTCACATATTAATGAATGTTAGATGAGCAGGCAGAGCACACTCCAGCCTGCCAAAATGAAAAAATAAAATGTAACCAAAACAGCCCCTCCAAGCCTATCCCCAGTTAATTTTCAGTGCTTGGAGAAGGCATCTTTGCCATGAAAGAACAGCACACACTGTTTCGGAGGTGGCAGAGGAATCGGCATCTGGAGCCTGGATGTCTTGCCAGCCTCTCATGAATTAGCCAATTACACTGCTTTTCTGATCTTTTTCACTACCCTAAACCGACTGCTCTTCTATTCTTTTTAAAAAATGTTACTCAGAAACAGTAGACCATATTATGCATTTTGAGACACCTGTTTGCAATCACATTTCCTTTTATGGAACTATTTTGAAGCTTGTTTACAGGCGCTACCTAGAAAGCCAAGATGGTATAGCTAACACCTGCACAAAACCTTCCCCACGCTTCATCCTGAAGGGTGCACTTCCCTTTCTTCTTTGCATTGTGGTGACTTGTGAGAACGGTGCACTGTCCTTACTTGTCTGACAGCGCCTCAGGTGCAAGGAACATTCCAGATTATCCCTACGGCTCCTACCAGGATAAATGACTAATTAAGTTGGCACCTCCCCTGCTGTCTCTCTGGGGGTCAAGCGGCCCCTCGTTGCTCCAGGCAACAGGATGTGCTAGAGAGTCCCATCACAGGGAAGCAAAAGCAATAGCTTAGTGAAACAGGGATGGTGACTCATCTCTCATTTCAGAGGCTGATGTATTCGTTCACTTAGCAAATATCAGTGGAGGTAAAAAATGTGCCCAACACTGTGCTAGGCACCAGGCACACAACACTGCTGCATGGACCCTACCTCCCTGGAGCATAAAGTCCATACTAGTCGAACAACCTTCCAAATATACAACTACACACTGTGGGAAATCTGTATGTTTGCAACATTCAACTGGCCCAGTCCATTACCAAGAAAAACAACAATAGGAGAGATAATGAAGAGTCTCACTGTCAGACAATTGCAAATGCACACAGAATCCAGATAAGGGGCCAATTGGCCATGCCTCCTCCCATTAGCCCTTTTCATGTCCCTTCGAGGCTGCCTCCAAGGAAATTCAGACTTTCCTTCTCAGTTCAGACTTTTCCTTCTCAGTTCAGACTTTCCTTTTGAGTAGTAGTCTTTTGCTAGTAGCTCATTTGCAAATCTCTCTTTTCATAGCTGCATAAGGATGCAATAAAGTAATTGTAGTAAAATCTTAATGGTAGAATCAGAGTTAAGGGTAGGCAAACCTTGTCTTAAAAGGCCAGATAGTAAATAGCTCCCACATTTTGCAGGCTGTATGGTCTCTGTTGCAACCACACAACTCTGCAGTTGCATCATGAAAGCAGCCGTAGACAATTCATAAACAAATGGGCCTGGCTGTTTCCAATGAGATTCTATTTATGGACACTTCTATTTGAATTTCATGTAATATTCACATGCCACAAAATATCATTCTTCTATAGATTTCTTTTCTTCGACCACTTAAAAACCATTTAAGAATCATTCTTGGCTTACAGACCATACAAAAGTAGGAGGTGGGCGGGATTTGGCTGACGAACCACAGTTTGCCTGTCCATGATCCGACTGTGGAGATGTGGGTATTTCTTTCAGTTCTTCGAAGTTTTTGAAATTTTCCATATAAAATGTTGGGAAATTGTCTTTTCTAAGTCAATGGCTTGTCTTTTAGCTTTGTTTTGATGTTTCATTTTTTAAAAACAATTTTGGGGGAGAGCATGCTGAAGTACTTTATTTGTAGCTAACTAAACTTGCTAACTTTTTCCTTTGTGATTTGTAACTTTGCATCACCTAGCTATGCTCCTATATTTTCTGTAATCCAGCTGGAATTTACTGTGTGCGTAATAAGAGCTCAGAGCAGAACCGTCCCATTTCCACGAGGACACTCAGTCACGCTGTGCCCTTCGTTACTGGTCGGTCCTTTCCTGCTGATTGGGAAGTTTGTGTCAGCCACCTGCCAGGTGCTCTGCATGGATAGATGTGACTCCGGGCTGTCTCCCTGTCCCTTTGTCCATTCCTGGGACACTTCTCTTTGTTCCTGTCTCCTCGCTGGGGATGGCGACAGCCTTCCTGCCTCTGGTCAGGAGTCCTCATGGTCTGCCCTGAGAGGGTCTCAGCTTTCTAGGTCTCAGACAGGCTTCAGGGAAGACCTTGGTTATGCAAAGCTTTTTGTATATCATCACTTTGCTGCTGTATTAAGCTGATGTAGAGACTGTCCCGACTTTACCTTGTCTAACCAGTACCCCTCCCCACCAGGGGCAAAGAGGAGGAAATAAAAGCAGGGGTTCAGATGGGAAAAGGAAGCTCTGGCCTTTCCACAGAAAAAGCCAGCAGGGAGCCCCCTGCCCCCCCTCCCCACCCCCTTGCAGGCCATATGGAGCTATAGGGACTGTCCTGCACCTCCTGCCTCCCCTGTGGAGGGTCCCAGGCAGGTTGCTTTTCTAGGGCCCCAATCTCCTCACCTGCGAAAGGGAGGGATGGGCCTGGGCTTCTTAGTTCTCAGAGCCCACCAGCATTCGGCCTGACTCATTGAGGACTGTCCCTTTAAGCCACTGGCCTCCTCACAGTCTCCCCAGGGTTTCTCCTGCCTCAAACCTCCCTCCTCAGGGCACAAAGTCAAGCATGACAGACCTCTGTGGTGGGAACGACCCTGTCTTTGGTTTCCTGGCCTCTCTGCCATCCCTTTGTCCTCTTGAATTCAAAGCCCCTTCTCCCATCCTCTCCTTACCCCTCGGTTTCTCCAGCAGCACCCACATTCGTTCAGTTTATCTCCTCTCCACTGCCCCCCACTGACTGAGGACTGTTGGGATACAGGCAGGACCCTGATCTTGGGGTCCCAACTGTGCCATGAAAGTGTCCTGTAACCTGGGAGAGACACTTCCCTTCTGCAGGCTTGTTTCTCCATGTTTCTTCTGGTAAAATAAATTTTTATCCAGGTGATATAAAATTTCAGCCTACAATTCCAGCCCTGAAAAGTCCTCATTGCTAACCTGAGCTCAGAGCAGCCCCTCATCTTGGCCAGCCTCCTTCACCATCGCTGCATCCCCTTGGCTTGCCCCTGAATTAAAACAGGTGTCTGAGCTCCTGAAAACATCCTGGCAGGGTCCAGCTGTAACACGGAAAGGGAGGCAGCCACCTCCATGGTGGGGGGACCCATCTCTTTATCCTATTCCCTGCACCTTCCATTTAATTAGGCGGTGGGATCTCCGTTGCCAAACCCAGCCCTCCAGCTGCCAGACTCATGGAAACTCTGCTTTGCAATCACAAAGGGAATATTAGAAGGGAGGGCCACTCACAGCCTGGGAGCTCCTGGGGGCTGACTGCCACCTCCCTGGCTTAGCTCCCTGTTTGAGGCCCCCCATCCTCACTCACTGGTTGCCTTCCCCTGAGCACCCGCATGGTCCCACCCCACGTCTTGGTTCCCTAGTGGAGTGGTCATCCCCCACGTGGGAGGGGGTCTTCTCATAAGAGTTTTGGGACAGGGCCCAGCTAATCCTCTTCTTGGATGGAATCAGAGGATTTGAGTCTTTGATGCAATTCTTTCTGGGAGGAGGAAGGGAGGGGAAGCTGTGCTGCTGAATGGGACAGAAAATGGCCCAAGCAGGCCTAGTGCAGACCCCAGAGGGGAGCACTGTTGGATGACCCAGTCAGAGCAAGGCAGGGGACGCCTGCTCCTGGGGTTTTTCTCAGTATTAGACTCAGTAGTTTTCAAAAGATAGAAACTGGAAGAGTCGTTGAGGTGTGATTAAGACGGACCTGGATTCACTTCCTGCTGTACATGTAACGAGTTGTAAGACTTTGGGGTCTGTGATTTAGCAGCACCAAGCCTCGGTTTTCTCATCTGTGAAGTGGGGATAAGAAGCATGTCCACCTTGCAGGGCTGCTGCGAGGGTTAGAATGAGAAAGCGTCTGTGTAACATTATCATCACATGTTAATTCTGGTTTCTCTTGACTTGTGTTTCCAACCTTACAGCAGGTGCTCTAGGTGCCCTGCGAGGAACAATGAGAAGGGCATGCTTTTGAGATCCTCAAGAGGAAAAAGAGTGGAGCTGGCCCGTGCAGGGATGGGATTTCAGTGGGTGGGTCCCCAGGTAGTGAGTGTTCTCACCCAGCTCCACCATGGCACGACTCCAGAAGGTACAGCCCTGGGAAAACTCGAGGAGGCTGGCGCTTGCTTGGCAGCTGCCTGCCTAACGAAGACCCTATACCCTTCATGCAGCCTAGAGGTGGGGAATGGCTGGGAGCCCAGGGATCTTAGGAGTTCACCCAGAACAGTCCCTGATGGCCTGGCCTCGAAGCCCTCTCCTTCAGTTCTGGACACACATGAGCTGCAGGAACCTAAAGTTCCCCAGTTGGGTGGGAATAAGGGATGGGATAGCAAGAATAACTGATAAAATTCCTCACCACACTGGAATGATGAACCACAGACTCAGATTTAAGATGATGGGAATAAAGAAGTGTGTTTCTCATACATCGGCATTTAGGGACTCAGATTCCTGTTAGCCCAGGTGGAAAGTATTTATTAGCAAGCCCAGAACGAAGTAAATTTTCAGTATATGAGAGTAATTCTTGGGGTTCCTCTGCAGAATGGGATATCATCACAGGGTTGATGTGAGGGGTAAGGAAGCTGTTTATTTATTTTCAGTGCTTGGAACAGACTGGTACATAAATAGCACCATGGAAGTATTTGCTATCAATCTTTAATTGTTTAATTTCAGCTCACTTCCTCCTTGTACAGGAAGGGCCCAAGGACTGGAGGGCTTGTTTTGCTGAGGTTGAACAAGGGTATATGCTGAGGGACCTGTGGTGTCCCCACCACCACATTGGCAATGCCACTGTTCCAGATTAATCTACTGTATGGCACTGGTGGAAGGTCAATAAGCATCTTTGGGCAGCTGCCCACCTACCTGGGGAGCAGAAAGAATTCAGTGGAACCGGGGATGATTTTAAATAGGATGAATTTGTCCTCCGAAAACAGGATGAATTTGTCCTCCGAGGTGGTCGTGGCTTGACCTCACATAGGCTAGGGGGAGGGAGCAGAGGGTTTCATATGCCTTTCCCATATGCTGTCATCTGTTAGAGCTCAGAGGGGGCAAGTGACCTGGGCCAGGTGGTGCCCTGAATCAGCACCAGCCAGGGAGAGACTTAGGATGATGAAGAGCACTGGAGGTGAGCGAGGGACCACCCTGCCTGTGTGCAAAGATGCTGAGAAGTTCAGAGAGGCAGCATTCAGGCAAAATGGAGACACAAGCTGAGAATTAAAACCCTTAGAGTGAACCACAACTAGTTTGGAGCCTGGAGGGGAGCAGGTGTGGCAGGGGGACTAAGGTGTGAGCAGGTAGCGTCTATATGTGAGTCAGGCTGCTAGGACAAAGCCAGTCTGGCGATTCTAAAAGAGACCAGAGGCAGGCAGGACCAGCCCTTGGGAAACAGTCCTTACTCTCTCCCAGCTCTGCGTCCTGGGCCCCTCCAAGACTCAGCTGACTCAGCCAAGTCTGTGTCCCTTCTTAGAGCCTAACTCTGTTCCCCAGCCCTCCCGCCCAATGACACTTCCTAGGACTCATTGCCCAGGAATCCTGCTCAGTCACTGCATTGCCTGGCTCTGACCTGGGATTTCACAGATCAGTGACATTCAAAATGCAGTATAATGGGACACCAGCATAAGGGGCCAACCGTTTCCTTTGCCAAGTAAGGTCATTTTCAAAACCTCATTATTCCCATTGTTCTATAAATAAGGGGATTCTTTTTTTGCCATCTGAATATTGGAAAGACATAACCTTGGAGTTGTCCTTGACGACCCTTCTCTCCCACCCACATCCAGCCTCTCAGCAGGTCCCAGCTGCTCTGCCCAGACTGCGTCCAGGTTTGGCTGGGATGCTCTTTAAGAAAAAGAATGCCAAATGCCAAAGAGAAAATTAGATATGAGACTGAGTAGTAGAGTAAGAAATTACAACACATCACAAATCACATTTTAAAAAGCTGGTGAAAACACAAACATGACAAAATCCAGGAAAAAAAAAAAACTCACAATATTTCATTGTGTTCACTGATATGCTTTCAAGACACTTTTTTTTCTTGTATTTTTGACCGCATAGTTTTTGATTCTTCTCTTCTTATGTCAATAATTTTGTGTTTCTTTAAAGAGAGAACAGAAGGCCAGTTCTGTCTTCCTTCTGGTATTGGCCATGGCATTTTGTTTTACATTATTGATCATTTGGAGAACTTTTCTTTCAGCTTCATAACTCATTGCTCTTAGGCAATGTAAATTTTAAGACTGATGCCAAATTTGGGAAACGCTCTATCAAATTTTCTTCCTATATGAGCTGTCAATGGATCGTGCATCCGTAATTGTATGCAAAGGATTATGGAGTGTATTCCAGATAGGAAAGAACTTCTGTTTTGGTCAGACAGCGATGAGAACCAGATCCCCCACTTAGAAGTATACACAGCTGATGACAGGAAGAATTTTCCTTAGACAAGCTTCCTGCTCACTACATTCAAACCTTGTTTCTCCCCTACCAGGTTTGAATGTAATGAGCAGGAAGCCCGTCTAAGGAAAATTCTTCCTGATCTTTCTGATCCACAAACATAATTTGGTTTTATCGAAAACTTCCTGCATTCTTCTTGCTTCTCTCACTCGGTTGCAGGCTGCAGCGAAAGTAGACTTCCTTGATGAGTCGGGGAAGTGGATGACAACCCCGAGACCCTGGTGACTAACCCTGGCATGCTGCAGTATCTTTTCAAGATGATTGCCTTCAACAAGGGAGAAAAAAATTCTTCCCTGTGGAATTCTGAGCACAGCGAAGACTGGCTGAGGGGAGAGTCTGTAGAGGGAGAGGCCTTGCAGGGCATGCCCACCGGCTTCCTGGCCTGCCTACCCCCGCTGGCTCTGCCCTGAGCAGCTCTGCCTGCTCCAGCCCTGCAGCCGAAAGGGTCACAGGGATTTTCCCAAGAGCTTGCCCCATGCCTGGCTGAGAAGACTCAGCAATCCCTGATGATGTGGCCATGAGTCCATAGCCTAAGGTACAGTCTCTCTCCACCTCCACCCCCAAATTTTGGAGAGTGATTTTCAGATCTCTTCTTTTCTCTAAAAAGTAATAATAAGTCAGTCTCACTTGGGGAAAAATGATTAAATTTCAAATTACTCTGCTTGCCAGATAAGATTGAAATCTCTGGATCCCAGCAGGCCGGAGACCTGTTTTGCACACAGGAAGCTCCAACAGCAACTTATTTGCCACGTAGCAGGTTGACTGAAATGGAGCAGCGTGTTTAAAACTGCATTAAGGGCGGCAAACACGGTAATGAGGGCATTTGTTATACTGTAAGGAGGTTTCCAGAACATGGAAATTACCAACATGGCGATTATGATTGTGAACTCGGTGAGGGAAATCAAATCCATCCACCGCCCCTCTTCTCCTCCCATTAAAAGGCAGAGAGTGAATAGGAACAAGAGGCCTTTCAGGGTCTTTGGGAGGGAGGAGTCCTGGAAAGTTATTAAACACTTTAATAATGCGGGGAGTTGTGGCTTCAGCTCAGGTTTGTGGGTACTTTGATCAAATCCAGCCTCACAGCAGGGCCTGGTTCCCCAGGGAGACCCAGGGGAGAAAAACCAGAAGGCAGGAAAAGGCTGGCTGAGACCAGCCTCAGATTTCAAAGCTCCGTGCGGAGAACGCATTGTAACTGGCTGGTGGTTCCAGTTTTCTTCCAAATGGCTTGAGGGCAGGGCCCAGTGTCTCTTTGCCATTCAGACTTGTCACCAAACTCAGACTGGAAGCAAGTGTGTGTGTGTGTGTGTGTGTGTGTGCGCGCACATATGTGCAGAGGACATGCCAAAATCTAATGATGGGTATACATTGTTGACAGTTATGTACAGACAAGCCTGTGTGTGGTGTCCCCACTCATACTTGAAAAGGCATCATTCCCAGAGTTGGTAAGATTGACATCTAATCACCACAGCCACTCAGCTTAATGTACTTAGCACCTTTGAGCCTCAGTTTCCCCATCTTTAACCTTACATCCCCTCCTCAGGAAAGCCTTCCTGATCACCCACACTAGTTAAGGTCCCCGGATAAGAATCCTGCACCTCCATTTAAATGGTGTTTCTCACTCACACCCATCTTTCCTGAGCCGCAGCAAGCTCCATGAGGCCGGCACCCACACAGGACCAGCCTTCAGTACATATTTGAGTAAGTCCCCCATCTCAAAAAGCTACTCTTATTCAAAAAATTTAATTTTAGGCTGGAGAGAGTCTGTTTTAGTGAATTGGTAACCACAATTATCAATTGATGACAGCACAGACACGATGGCACTTCTCGTTATGCCCCCGTACTTTGCATCAGGACTGGAGCCCTCTAACATTTACAGGGCCAGGAGCAAGAAGGTAAATGGACATCCCAGCCCATACTGGCTCCACCCCACTTTCATGCCTGTGGATATTCCCATCTATAATCCACTTCCCCCCACAAACAGCCACCCCTCGAGCTACCCCTTAGGCCCAGGGCCTGCAATCATTGGTGGTGTGGTCAGACCTCAGGGAGACAGATACAGAAGAAGACTCACTCAGGCCCAGGAAGCATGATTTGGGGGTCCTAGATTCCAGCTTGTGATCTAGAAGGAAAAGCTATCAGCTCGGAGTGAGCAGGGCCCCTTTACCCATGAATTCGTGGTCCCCTTCCCCAGTGTACTTCTATGCAGTGCAATGATGATCCTGGCTTCCCCTTTATCTGTATATCCTGTGGACTCCTTCCCCCCAGGGTGCAGAGTGGCCACAGGTGGCCCTGGTTCCCCTTTTATCCACGGATCCTGTGGACCCCTTACCACCAAGGTGCGTTATGGCCAGAGGTGGCCCTGGCTCCTGTTGCCCAGGTCTCAGGGTGGTGCAGACTTGAGTGCAGGGAAGGACACCACTCCTTCCACATCATTTAATCTGAAAAGGGACTGTGGAGCCCAGCAGCTTCATATTGGCTGGTCATCCCTTCGGATTGAGCATTGGCCCTACAAAACTCCTCTTTTCAAATGCAACTCTGTCCTGCTGTCCTCCCCATCCCTCTTCTCCCATGCAGGGAGTGGGACGATACACCAGGCCCATTTCTGGCATTGAGGATGGAACCGGGGCAGATGGGAGGTTTAAGGATAAAGGAGAAAACGTGTTGCTTTTTCTTTGTTTGTTTGTTTGTTTGTTTGTTTGTTTTTGCTTAGCATCCACCCTAACTATGAGTTGAGCGTTTCAGGAGTGGCTTGGGTGGTCAGTGTTGGGGAGTGTGACAGAGCCAACGGGCCATGGAATTTCAGAACATCTTGTGGTGGAAGCGGAGTGGCACACCAGGCAGGGGCAGCCACTCTGCAGTTTCACTCAGATCATGGCTGAGATCCCAGCCCTCACCTTCCAGAGCCTGCAGTTGTGAAGATACGTTCGTTCTAAATGTGTCTCTATATTTACACACATCTAAATATGCTTAGCATTTGACCTGCGCATAAGGGGAGTTCAGAAAAATGCCTACTAAACAGAGAAATAAACAAATACACACGTGAGGCTGAGGCTGAGGCTGGCTCCCAGCATTGCTGATCCTCAGCCCACCATGTGTCTCATCTTCTAGGCAAGGCTTATGTTCCAAACTAGCCTGGCATCCTCACATGTGGGACCCTCGGCCACAGCCCAGCTTCCTGTTGTAAAGATAAAAGGCCATTTAACATTTCCCGTAAATTGCACTTAGGCTCTGGATCAAAGGGCCCCGCCGGGACTGCTATTTCAAACCTCAGTTCTCTTAGTGAGGAGCTCCCCGAGCCAGGGCGGTCGATACTGACGGGGGAAGCCTCTGCTGCCTGTGGAGATGCTTAGGCAGACTTACTAGGCCCTTGCCCCCCAGAGGCTTATCCTAAGGGGTTGGCCATCCCAAGTCCATTAGAAGTGCATTTCAGGAGAGGAGAGTCTCTGAAGGCCACGATGCAGGTGTCAGGGAACGAAGGCAGCCAGAGCAGCAATGAAGGACACACAGCATACTGCCCAGGAGCAGTCCTTGAGTTGCAAACCACAGAACAGCTTGGGACTGGATGAGGCAGGGTCCTTGCTGGAGAGATGGCAGGAAACTCATGGGAGGGCCCGTGGCTGAGGAACCAGTCTGAGAAACAGAATGAGAGCCAAGCTGGGCTGGTTCTGGAGCTCCAGGCCAGGGGAGCTGTGGAGAGGGATGTTCTTGGACCTGCCCCTACACTCCTACTTCTCACTGGGCTCCAGTGGCAAAGCCCTGGGAGGGGTGGGAGCTGGGCTCAGCTTGGGGCCTAGGCCTGCCCCTAGCTGGGGTAAGCAGTACCTCTCTCAAGAGCCCCTCCGAGCCTGCACCAGACGGAGAGCCTGGGGGCACTGGGCAAGAAGGGTGTTCTCTGGGCAGCGAGGAGATCAGCATGGGCAGGACTCAGGCAGGGCCTCTTGCTGGGGGCTTAGCCTCTTGCTGGGCAGTTGGTGTCTTGAGATGGGCTCCAAATGGAAAAAAGCATAAGCACCTCCTCCTTTATGGTTTTATGAGCAAATGTGTGGTTTCCCCCACTGTTGTTTTGGGGACTGTTGAAAGCCTGCTTCCATGTAACCCCACACACCATTTTTCACTACTTCACCCCTCTCCAAGTCTTTTTCACCTTCTCTTTCCCCTGGAAAAGTGGAACAAATCAGGCAGGTGGGCGATGGGATTTTATGAACCCAAGTAGGCCAAAATTGAAAAGCTATAAAAGCCAAGCAGTCTTCAACTCTAGGTACCCGGAGGATTCCTTTACTGTAGAATAGCACCCAGTTAGCTGGTGTGTAGGTGCTCACACCCGTGGTCTCAGCGCTCAGAGGCTCAGGGAGGAAGATCGCTTGAGCCCTGGAGTTTGAGGCTGCAGTGAGCCGTGATTGCGCCACTGCACTCAAGCCTGGGTGACGGAGTGAGACCTCATTTCTGTTTTTAAAACAAAATAAAGAAAAAATAAATGGCACCCAGGACTCCCTAATTGCTGCTTGTTAGAACAGGAAAGCTTGACATTTTAGAATGATTTTCATATGAAATGGTTAATACTTTTAATAATATATAGTCCGTAAATTGAGAACCTTAAATTTGCTGGAAATAAACTTTTTGGAGCCCCTCTTAGATCTCCAGGCCAGCAGGCATTCACTTTTTTTTTTTTTTTTTTTTTTAGATGGAGTTTCACTCTTCTTGCCCAGGCTGGAGTACAGTGGCATGATCTGGGCTCACTGCAACCTGTACCTCCCAGGTTCAAGTGATTCTGCTGCCTCAGCCTCCCAAGTAGCTGGGATTATAGGCACGCGTGACCACACCGGGCTAATTTTTGTATTTTTAGTAAAGATGGGGTTTCACCATGTTGGCCAGGCTGGTCTTAAACTCCTGACCTTAACTGATCTGCCCACCTCTGCCTCCCAAAATGCTGGGATTACAGGCTTGAGCCACCACACCCGGCCTCACATCTACTCTTACCAACAGAGACACACAACTGGCGCCGGGAGAGTGGGGATAGAGTCTCCCTTTGTTCTTTCCATCAGGTCAAGAGTTGTCATTGGAAGAGCACCAGACAGGGGATTGAGTGGTTCTGAAGACTAATGTCAGCCCTGTCAGTAAGAGCTGTGGGACACGGGGCAAGTTACTTCAACAAACCCTGGCCAGCCTGAGAGGAGAAGGGGATGGAAAACACTTGGAGTTAGTTCTGAGAATTAAATGAGATCCTATAGGTAAAACCCCTACCACAAGGCCTGGTGTAGAGAAGGTACCCAGTGAGGTTAATTGAATGGAAAGGTGGGGGAGAAGGAAAAGGGTGGGCTGGCGGATCCCTGCATGGTGTATAGCGTCCCAGATCCTACTGGACCTGTCAGCTGCTGCCTGAAATTCTACCATTAAAGCATCTTCCCTTTAGCCTGAAGCACTGATCCCAATTAAAATGCTAATTATCTCCAAGGGTTCTACTTTTTAATTTTTTTTTTTTTTTTTTTGCTAGTTTATCATTGACCCAGAGTGTGAATGAGGGATCTGAGAGCTGCATTTCATGGACAGAGGATGGAGAGGACAGCCTATTCCCCCAACAAGCCCATTTCTGCAGCCCCTTGGCCATCATTTCCCATTTGGTCCCTACCTTGGTTGGGGTGCCCGTCTCACGAGCACCTGCATCCTCCACACCCACTCCAGCTGCTGTGCCTTTGGGCTTGTCCTTCCCCCTGCCTAGAATGCCCTCCTTGCTCCTCTCTGGCCCACCCTCCAAGGCCCAGCTCAGATCACACCTCCAGCTCACAGCGCTTTCACCTTCCTCTCCTCCAGGATATCATCACCCCCATCTGCTTTAGCCGTTAATGAAGGATGACAGTGTGCAGTGCGATGATGATTCTGAGAAAGGCTTGTGTGTGGATAGCAGCTGCAGTTCCCAGAGGTCTTCCACAGACAGTATAGATCACAAGGCCAGTGTCATGTGAGAGAGCATGGTCCTTGGAGTTGGGCAAACTGCTCACATCCTAGTTCCACCACCATGGGAACACATGCATTCATCAACACCTCCAAGGCCCAGTCTCCTCCTCTGTAGGATGGAGAATCAGCATGAGGAATAATGTTGGAATGTAGATAAAAGGCCTGACATTTAGTAGGGTCCCAGAAATATTAGCTGCATCCTCTTTCTCATGATAGATGATAACACTCAGCCTGAGCATTATTATCCCCATTGGACAGATAGATAAACTGAGGCCCATGAAGGTAAAGAGACTTCTCCAAGGTCACATGGCAGCCTGGTGCCCGAGTCAACCCCTCCCTGGCTCCTGCTTCCTGAAGTGGAGCTGTCTGGGTCAATTAGGCCAGTCGCGGGGTGCAGGAGGATGTGAGGTGACCAGAAATAAGAGGCAGCTGGAGGGTACAAATCAGCAGCCCACAGAAGCCTCTGCTCTGGGGATTAATTAAACAGAGGCTTTCATGTCATCTCTCTAACATGGTTCTCCGTCTCCCACGGTTTTGCTGGAGTGGAGTTAATCTCGGTTTCTCTCTGCACTTCAGCTGTTGATGCTGAGGCGATTATGAAGTGAGCAGCTGTCACCTTGGAGGGGAGGGAGCATGGGGCAGAATCAGGTCAGCACTGTAAGGGTCTGTGTTCCTTTTTTACAGGTGGGGAAACTGAGGCTGGAAGGGACTGGCCAGAGGCTTCTTTGCAAAGAGCTCTACATGCCCGGGAACTGACTAGCCGGGAACTGACTTGGGCAGGTGAAAGGAAGTCCAGGAAAGAAAGTCAAGACCTCATGGAAGCCTGTGTTCATTCCTATGGCCATTCTCAAACATTTACCCTGGGGCCCAACTCCCTACTAGGCCAGGGAGCCCAGGGGGAATGCAGAAAGGCTTTCTTGAGCAAGTGCTGCTTCTTGCTGAGTCTTGGAGGACAAGTAACATGTTAGCTGGAGATTTTCATCCTGGGCACTAGAGACATTTGGGGCTGAATAATCCTTCGCTGTGAGGGCTGCCCTGCACATTGTATTATGTTTAGCAGCATCTCCGGCTTCTGCCCTCTGGACGCCAGCAGCACCACCATCCTTCCGCCCCCCCACCAGTCGTGACAACCATAAACATCTCCAGACATTACCAAATGTCCCTTGGAGAACACAATCACCTGTCACTGAGGACCCCTAGATAAATTAAGGAGGGGCATTCCAGATAGGGGAAATCCCATAAGACACAGGAGAAGATTTGACGCTTTTGGGGAATCACAAGGTTTGTCCACTATGAGTGAAACATTCCTTCAAGGCTGTGGGCGTGGACGCAGAGGAGGTTGTAGACATCCTCAGGGATCTAATGAAAGTCATTGTGTGCTCAGCTCAGGCTCCTGTAAACTGTTCTGGAAGTTACTGTTCTCTAATCTGACCTCTTCAGCTGACAGCAGGTTTCTTGTCTTATCCACCTGTGTGTTGAAGCCTCACCAAATACCCTGGGGGTTGAGCTTTTGCAGGAACTCTGAGACCGCATTGTCTCTGTGGGGGCTGCACACACAGCTGGCAGTTGCGCCTTCACCTTTAGAATAATCACAAGCATCCAGATCACACTGTGTCCCTTTCCTGATGCAATTGACATAAACTAAAAGTTGATTTGTTTAAGTGATGACGCAAGAGAGAATGTAGGCTAGAAGACGGGAAGGGTGCAAAGGCATTTTACTACCATCCAGGCATGAGGAAGTTGATTAATTCCCACTTAATGAGTCCATTAGATTCCCTCTTCAATCAAAACATCTATTAGAAAAGTCACCTATACCAGATGGATCAAGGAAACAGATGTTTTCAAACCTTGACCAAAGATTAGCCAATGGAGTCTTTTAATTGATGCCTGCCTGAGTGCATGTAAAATAATATTCACTTTAGGAGGACCAGTTTGTCCACAATGTATTCAGCTAAAGACATTGCATGAAGCGAGTCACCCCATGTTAGTCTCTACCTAATTCCCAACCCAAATACACTTGACTATTTTGGTCTAGACCACACTTGATCATCACAAACAGCCACCAAATCCCTCTCCTCTCCTATTTACGGATGGAAACAGCTGCTGTATTTGCATGCCCTGCTCCTTAATATAAACACAACTCTGATTTCCTAACTTTCTTTGGGGAATTCCTCCTAGGCATCCATGTTTATTTATGAAGCTGGTGTGGAAATATAGCAGGCACCATTGTATTTTCTGGGGGTTTAGTTGCGGTCAGCCGTGGAGTGCTAGCATTACTTGGATGAAGGAGTAGAGCACCCCAATGACAGTGGGCCACCCCTGTCTCCCAGGCATCAAGGCTCCACCCCCAGGCCAGGATCAGATTTTCCTCGAAAAGGATCCTTGAAAAGGATCTGTGTGCCGTGGATTATCTTATCTTTTGTTTGCTTCATTTTGCTTTGACTGCCAGGAAGCTCAGAGGTTAATTAGATCTTATTCAAGGCTCCCAAAGAGTTCTTTCTCCTAGTTCTCTAAATGGCTTGGGAAACCTCTTTGGTTTATTTCTTTCTCTTTTTGGTTACTTTATATATGTATTGCTATTGTAAACTGCCTTAAATACATGCAGGAAGTAGATGTGGTATAAGTCACGAACAAATAGACCTCAAATGTGCTAAACATTTCCTCCCACCTCCATGAAAGTGCAGCTATTTTTTGTCTTTTTTGCTGGAGGATTCCCTCTGTATTAAAGAGCTGATAAAAATGGTGAGACGGAGTGTTTCCCTGGAATGGACCATTTCTTCTTGGAAAAAAGAAGAAATTCACATTATGAACTGCCCAAAGTCATTTGCCTATATTTGCAACCCAGAGAGGAGAACACCAAGGTCCAGAAAAAAGAGAAAGATTTTTCTCTCAAGCCAAGACTGGAGTCCGTGTCTCCCAGCAGCTCCCAGTCTGGGGCTCCATGCATCACTGCCTTGCGATATCCACGGGGCTGATGAGGCACTGCCAGTCAGTGAGTTAAGAGAGACCTACTCAAGCCAGTGTTTTGTTCCAACAGGGAAGTTCTACTGGAGGGAATGTCAAAGGGAAATCAGAGATTTTAGCAACCCAGTTCACTGCTTAGGTTCTGAGCACATGGGAGGACCTCAGTTGTGGCATTCAGACAGCTTGTTGTCAGCCTATGTTACAAAGCCTTGTGTTGCAATGTGACAGAACAGGTTGGGAGAAAATAGGCCCAGGCTTTTAACCCAGAAGGAGAGGGCAGCAGCTTCTAAAGTTCAGGTAAGGTTAAGAATCAACCCCAAAAAGACAATCCTGGCTTCTCAGATTGGGACATCTGGGCCTACCTTCTGTATGATGCTTGGATTTCCTATAGTAATTTGGCCATGTGTTTACCCAGTCTCACCTTGACCATCTCCAGGGACAGAGAATTCATCACCTACACAGGGTGTTGAGCCAGCTGAAACAGAGAAGAATAGGCAGGTGGCAAATGTCCTGTCTCCCAGGGTCCTGGGTCCCCCAGGTCAAAGAGATGTAGTGAGAGAGCATTTGGGTGGTGTATACTTCTAGAACAAAGGGAACTCCCCAAGCTGTCTTCGGGGACCCTGCAGATCCCATGGGTACTGACCAGAGCTGGTTCCCCTGATTAAGGCAGCCATGGGTACTTGGATCACCTCTCTCAGGAATCCACTGTGCAGTATCTGGCCTGCCTGAAGAGATGAGAGTGGGATGCTGACGGCTGTAGCCAGGAAGAGCCAAAATAAAGGCTGGAAAATAAAGCTGCCTTTTATCCTAGACATTTTCTCTGTGCGAGGGGGATCGGGAATTAGGTTTGGGAGGAATGAGATACAGGACTCTGATTTGTAGTTTCTGATGATTCCCATGGTGTATTAGTCTGTTCTTATGCTGCTGAGAGACATACCCAAAGCTGGGAAATTTACAAAAGAAAGAGGTTTAATTGGACTCATAGTTCCACATGGCTGGGGAGGCCTCACAATCATGGCAGAAGGCAAGGAGGAGCAAGTCACGTCTTACATGGATGTCAGCAGGCAAAAAGAGAGAGCTGCTGCAGGGAAACTCCTATTTTTAAAACTATCAGATCTCATGAGACTCATTCTCCATGATGAGAACAATGCAGAAAAGACCTGCCCCCATAATTCAATCACCTCCCGCCAGGTTCCTCCCACGACACATGGGAATTGTGAGAATTACAATTCAAGATGAGATCTGAGTGGGGACACATTCAAACCATATCAGATGATGTAAATAATCCCACCAGGGTCAATTTCCAGCTGCCCATGTGAGGCCGCTGATGCAGAACTGGAAAGAGAGACTAATAATCATCTTGCTAGCAGATCCCATCTGGCCCCAGCACATCACTGGGTGAATCCATGGCCTGGTCTTAGTCATTGCTCTGATTCTAACTTGCCCTGTACATTCTGGCTTGGTTTCCACATCTACACAACAGAAGTAAGAACAGCTGTCTTCACATGCCCCACAGAGGTCATCAGGTAGTTTTTGGAGAACTCTTCTTAGAAAACAATAAAAGAGTTTTACATTGTCACCAAGTTTGATCTTCTGAGGCAAAATAAATAAAATGCACAAGAGTGTAACTATCAAGATGGAACAAAGAGAGAAGCCTGAGTTTTGAATCCAAAACCCCAGCCTTGAGTCCAAGTGATTACCTGTGAAACCATGGGCCCTAGCCTCCCCACCTGTGAAATGTGTGTCCCACTTCACACCATGGCAACCTCCCGGGGTATCACGAAACCCAGGGGGATTAAAGAAAAACTATACATTTTCAAGAGCCCATGTATGGGAGAAGGAGATGATTGTATCATTAAGACAGACGCAACAAAAAAGAGGGCCAGCCCAATCATCAAAGGGACAATTTATGCTCCAGAAAATGAATCCCTAATTATTCCTTTCAGTTCTAAAGAAACAGGGGCCCAGAAGAGAAGCCAGCAGCTCATCCTTCACGTGACTGTCTAAGCCTGGACCAGGAAGAGGAACAACTGTACATACACGGGCAAGAGTTTGAATATCTAATTTGATGGGGCTTATAAATTGGCAGTTATTCAAATGTTCTCATTTGCATATATAGGGTTTAAGGCTACATGATAATTCCTTAATATTTTTTTCCATGGTGCAGAGTAAGGACTTTAGATCTTTCTCCTTCTTTACAACGGTTTTCAGGAAGGGATTGAAAAAGCAGCTAAATGGAGCCCAAGCTGCCCCTGGGTACACCAGGATTTGGGTATGGGGTTTGCACCCAAGAGATGCCCAGCAGCCCTTCTCTGGGGCAGAAGAGGTGGCATCACAATTGCTTTCCTATGCATCTGACCGTGGCTTCGCAGCTTGTCAGTGCCCAGCTAGAGCACCTCCCTTGTTTCTGAGGGTAGCAGAGGCTCTTGGCTGGCTCCTCTAGGTCCAAGCAGAGCAGGGACTCTCAAAGTGGGGCCCCCAACCAGCTGCATCAGCCCTTCCTGGGAACTTGTTAAAAATGCAAATTCCCAGGCCCATCTAGACCCCTTGAATCAAAAACTGGGGATTGGGTTCAACACTTGTGTTTTAGCAAGTCCACCAGGTGATTTATTTATTTATTCATTCATTCATTCATTCACTCATTCATTTAGAGACAGGGTCTCACTCTGGCTGCCAGGCTGTAGTTTCATGGTGTAATCACAGCTCATTACAGCCTCAACCTCCTGGGCTCAAGCAATCCTCACACCTCAGCCTCCCAAGTAGCTGGGACTACAGGTGTGCACCGCCGTGCCCTGCTGATTTTTTAAAAAATATTTTTTGTAGAGATGAGATTTTGCCATTTTGCCCAGACTGGTCTTGAACTCCTGGACTCAAGTGATCCTCTTGTCTCAGCCTCCTAAAGTTCTGAGATTCCAGGTATAAGCCACTGTGCCCGGCCCTCACCAGGTAATTCTGATGTGTGCTCAAGTTGGAGAGCTACTGTGCTAGAGCATCCCGGACATGGGAATCTGTTTTACATATACACAGCTTAAGCTTACACAATCATTTGGGTTCATTTCCCAAGGCCAATTCCAAGTTCTCATCCAGTGCCCTTTAGGGATGGTTTTCACTTCTGGCAAAGGAGGAGGGAGAATCCTTGTTTTCCTTCAGGAGGGGAAACGAGGAGGAAACCCCGTTCCTTTCATGTTTGGTGGCCTGGGTGTCAGCAGGCAGCAGAGGACCCTTCTGTCTGATCTCATGCTGCCCTTCCTCACAGGGTGGGTGGTGAAGCCCAGGAAGGCTCCTGTCTTGGATGGATGGAAATAGCTCTAGGTCATAGCTGAGGAACCTCGAAATTGCTGGAATTTTTCAGCCCTCTCTGTTGGACCCAGGCCCTGAGAAATGCCTCTGCCCTCTATTACTCAACACCCTGTGCCAGGTGCTCAACCAGATAGTGGGCCCAGAGCAAACCTGGGTGGGATGGGCCCCTCCTTAAGGAACGTGCTGCCCTGCAGAGGAGGTCCTGACAATGAGTGATTTCAATCAAGAGCTGAGAGCTCTTGTAGGGGATGTGCAGGTGGTCTTGGGACCAAGCACCAGGGAAATCCCACCTGGTCCAAAGGTCAGGGAATGCTTCCTAAGGATGGTGGGAGGAAGACAAGTGGTCAGTGTGGCCAGAGCTTCATGTTTAAATAGGACACATGGCCCAAGAAGCAAGTGAGATTCTAGAGGCAACAGGGAGTGTTTGAAATGTGCTAAACAGGGGAAGGAGATAATCAGATTGATGTTCTGCAAAGGCCACACTGGCTACAGGGTGGAGCCTGGGTCAGAAACAAGGTTGAAGGAAGAGATCTCACAGAGGGGCTGTTAGGACAGTCCAGGAGAGACAGGATGGCAGACTGAACAGGAAGTAGCAGTGAGATAGAGAGAAATGATGCTCATTAGCAGCAGATGGAGTTGCCTGGAGAGGGAGGTCCTCTGAATGTTGTGGTGAGAGAAGGACTTTGATATGGTTTGACTGTGTCCCCACTCAAATCTCAAATTATAGCTCCCATAATTCCCAGGTGTCATGGGAGGGACCCAGTGGGAGGTAATTGAATCATGAGGGTTGGTCTTTCTCATGCCGTTCTCACGATTGTGAATAAGTCTCATGAGATCCGATGGTTTTATAAAGGAGAGTTCCCCTGCACATGCTCTCTCTCACCTGCCACCGTGTAAGATGTGACATTGCTCCTCCTTTGCCTTCCACCATGAATGTGTGGCCTCCACAGCCACATGGAACTGTGAGTCCACTGAACTTTTTCTTTGTAAATTACCTACTCTCAGATATGTCTTTATTAACAGCATGAGAACAGACTAATACAGGCTTTCTCCCAGGTATCTGACTTGGGCATCTGAGAAGCTGCACAGCACTTATCAGAGCTAAAAAGCCCTGGATTAGGATCAGGTTTGAGTTGCCAGATTTGTCTCCTAGACAAATGGTCCTGCCTTAGCACTCTGAATAACTGGATTTGTGGTTGTGGTCTTGGCTCCCAGTGCAGGTAACTGGATGGGGTCATCCCAGTCTGGGCTGGACATGCCAAGCAGCAGGGGTGGGCTACAGTAAAGACAAGGGATGGAGACTCAGGTCAACCCAGAATGGAAGAGGCAGTCAGAAAAGCTGACTCAACAGGATGAAAAGGAAGACGTTAGGATCATATAGGTGAGTCCCAGAGAGGAAATATGGAGCCTGGATACAGATCAGGATAAAGGAACTGAGATTGAGGTTCTCTGGGCTGGACCTAGGGTAGAGTTGGTAAGCCCAAGTAGGCCATAGACAACTATTTGCCAACTGCTTAGGGTGGTCCATGATTTCATCAAGTAACCAGGCTCCTTCCAGCTCTCTGTTCTGCCAGCTCCAAAGTGTGACCCCATTCTCTTATTCACAAGATAACTGCTGGAGCTCCAGCTATCATGTCCATGTTCCAGACAGAGAGATTCTAAGAGGAAGGAAGGAACAAAACTAACCTGACAACTGAGTCAGCCCCTTTCAGGGGCTTTCCTGGGGACCCCACCGGATGACTTGGAGAGGTTGAAACAGCAGTTTTTTTAGTTAGGCACATGCTACCTCCAAAGTATAGGGAGAGTAGAATGGATATGAGGTAGGCAACTAAAAATTCTCTGCTGCAGAAGGAATAAATAGGAGAAATTAGGATCTTTTCCTCATTAGATTTTAGTTTTTGAAAATTAAAAATATTATAAAGGTTGCAAATAAGGTCAATGTATTAAGGAAACCAAGAGTATCTTAGGCCGAAATCATTTAGTTGCAAGGAACAGAAAGCTACTTGGTTGCTTTAAGTAAAACAGAATTTATTGTAAGGATTCATGGGAATATTCCAGATACTGAGGACAGGAAGTTGGTGGGCCCATGAGACTTTGGAGCCAGAAACAGGGAACCTGGCTCAAGGTTTTGATTTTCTCTTCCCTTCCCCTTCTTAGGTCTCAGTGGGATTCTGTCTCCAATTCCCCCCAACCTTCTCATCTGCCTCAGATTCTTTCTGTACCCCTCCCTCTAACTTCATCCTTCCCTTCCCCACTTCTCTTTCTCTGCCTCTCTATGTCTGTCACTGTCTCTCTCTCTCTCCTTCTTTGAATTTTGGCTTTCTCTCCCTTGTGTATACGACAGAGAATGGTCACCCTGCTCTGCCATTTCAAGTGCCAACAGGAAAAGTCTCTAGGACCCCGTTCCAAATTCCCTGGGTGTCTTAGTCTGCTTGTGCTGCAGTAACAAAATGCCTGGGACTGAGTAATTTATAAACAATAGAAACATATTTCTCATAGTTCTGGGAGCTTCTTCTTCCTGGTTTGGTGTCTGATGACGGTCTGGTCTGGTGCCTTGTTGATGTGATGTGTGCCAGAGGAGATGAACACTGTGCCCTTACATGGCTGAAGGGTCAAAAGGGCAAAAAGAAGGTCCAGCTATTTCCCTACAGCCTTTTATAAGGTGGCTAATCTCATCTAGGAAGGTGGAGTCTTGATGACTTAATCACTTCCTAAAAGCCTCGTCTTAATACTATCACACTGGCCATTAAGTTTCAACATGCAAATTCTAGGGACACATTCAGACCACAGCACTGGGATAGAATGTAAGATAACCCAAGCCTGGGTCAGATGCCCACCCACCTGTTTCAGTAGTTGTGCTTCAGGTGGGGCCATCAGCAGAAACTGGGGGCAGATCACCTGGGGTGCTCAGGAGGGCAGGCAGGCACTTAGGCTGTACGTCCCCACAAATACCTGAAGACAGCCTTGCTCTCCTCCTCGTGCTTCATGAAACACTAGCTTTCCTTCCGGGTTTATGGAGAAAGCTTCTCGCTAATGAGATGTCCCTTTCCAGAAAGGCTCTATGGTTCTAGGCCAAGGGACTTCCACATATTCTTGACATGTGTTCCTACATTTATTTCCCTCTTCCAAAGGCTGGAGAGTCAAAGCCAAGTAGAACTGTCCTTGTGTTTAGTGGCTCCTAACAGGGGAGGAAGGTAGACAGGAACACCCATCGCTTTCAATAAAATCCAACTGTGGTTTCACATGCTGCATTGTTTGCACAAATAGGTTGAGAATACATTAAACAGCTGGGAAAGACATTGTCAGCACCAGCAGAAGACAGAAGTCTCCTCAACAGATTCTCC
This sequence comes from Papio anubis, assembly GCF_008728515.1. Classification (NCBI taxonomy): domain Eukaryota; kingdom Metazoa; phylum Chordata; class Mammalia; order Primates; family Cercopithecidae; genus Papio; species Papio anubis. The sequence continues at coordinate 119,251,893 of NC_044982.1, read as the reverse complement.
ATGCATTACGTAGGCGCGGGAGCGAAAGTGAGAAATGCTGACGCTGGCCAGGGAGAATGAACCACAGCTGATAACATTAAGCAAACTGGCTGAGACCTAAGGGATTCTAGCGAATGACATGACAGAAAATAATAAAATGCAGCAATTGGACTTGAATTTCCCAACAGCTCAGAGTCAACAAGTCTTGATAGCACCAAAGCTGGGAAGAAGCCCGAGGCCACTATAGACAGCTGAATACGTCAAGCCAAGCTTAGAGAGTGAATTACATCTCACTGGAGTGACGCTATCTACTCTTTGCCCTTAGAAAGACTTTTCTCAAGTTGAATTTGCAAAAAAAAAAAAAAAAAAGAAAAAAGGTAACATATGCAAGTGTTTAAAAATTGTTTTGAAATATAATTAATTTCTGGCTTATTTTCCCAAACAATCCAATTTCTTTCTTTCTTTTTTTTTTTTTTTTTGAGGCGGAGTCTCGCTCTGTCACCCAGGCTGGCGTGCAGTGGCCGGATCTCAGCTCACTGCAAGCTCCGCCTCCCGGGTTTCCGCCATTCTCCTGCCTCAGCCTGCTGAGTAGCTGGGACTACAGGCGCCCGCCACCTCACCCGGCTAGTTTTTTGTATTTTTTAGTAGAGATGGGGTTTCACCGTGTTAGCCAGGATGGTCTCGATCTCCTGACCTCGTGATCCGCCCATCTTAGCCTCCCAAAGTGCTGGGATTACAGGCTTGAACCACCGCGCCCGGCCCCAAACAATCCAATTTCTTAAAATTTCCAAAGAGTATATGTATATTCCTGGTTATATAGTTTTTAGTTATTTTTCTCTATGGAAGAAAACTTAACTCTATGCATCTACCTATTTTACCATGCTGAAGCACCACTAATAACCTCCTGACTGACACCAGCAGATACCAGGAGACAGAGTGAGAATTCCCAGCCTCTCAGCTACTAGACCAATGGTGCAAACCTCGCAAAAGAAATGGTGCTCCCTTCCACATTGGTTCCACAAAAACACACATATGCACATTAAAATGCTAATACGTTAGCCAACTGGGTAGTCAGAGAGAAAATTAACAATGCATTCCAAGAACCGTAAGAATGTGTTTTCCCTTCAATCGTGATCATTTATCCAAAGGGAATAATATTCCCACGACTACCAAAGAAAAAAGCTAGGCTGGACACAGTGGCTCACACCTGTAATCCCAGCATTTAGGAAGCTGAGGAGGGCGGATTACTTGATCCTGGGATTTCGAGACCAGCCTGGGTAAAAATGGGAGATGAAAAAATACAAAAATTAACCCGTGTAGCAGCACTCAACTGTAGTCCTAGTTACTCGGGAGGCTGAGGTGGGAAGATCATTTGAGTCCAGGAGGCCGAGGCTGCAGTGAGCTGTGATCATGCCACTGCACTCCAGCCTGGGTGACAGAGCAAGACCCTATCTCAAAAGCAAAACAAAACAAAAAAGGGAAAAGGTGTATATTATAAACTTTTCTTTAATCTAAATGGAAAAGTGGAAGTGTGTATTCACTAACGTTTCAGTTTAGGCCAAGCAGGAGACATTATTTCCTTCACCAGGTAGAGCAGTCGGGATCTGGAGTGTAAGTGGCCATGGACTGGTGGGGCCCCACCTATCTAAGCTCATAAGCCACCCCCGATCCAATGTGTTAGGTGGGCAATATCGTCCCTTGCAGATGAGGATTCACTTTCCAAGTTACTGGGAGTGGCAGGATTAATTTCCAGCCCAGTGTTTTCCAGAGAGCTGCAAGGCACTCCATTATTCCTGAAAACTCTGCCCTTGGCATTGAGACATGCCATCTGGGGCTCCTCTCAGTTTTGAAAGGAGGGAAGACAATATCATTTGATACCTTATCAAAGTGTACTTTGTAAAAAGAAAAAAAAAACAAAACAAAAACAAGTTCAAACACATTAGGTTTTTTTCCTTTCTTTTCCCTCTCCTTTTATTAAGCACTTTATATTCTCTAAGAAGTTGGGACTCATTAATTACAGCGGTGGTAATTATAACCCACTCGTATTTCTGCAGAGCCCTTCTGAGGAGCTGAGAGTCCTTTATAAATATGAGCTCATTAATCGTCCCAGCAGCCCTGCAGGTAGAAGACAGCTACTGTCCCTCAGAGTCTGGGGCTCCAGGGCTGCCTGAGCTGGGGTAGGGGGGCTACAGGTGCTCTAGTGCCCAGGGCTTGGGCTGCCTGAAGCCCTCTGCAGCAACAGCCACTTCTTGAGGCACTGAAAGTTAAAGGCTGCCGGGTCACTAGCTTCAAGGGCTTCAAGCTGTCTTGAAGTTCCAAAATCAAAGCTGGCAGCCTAGCTCCCCTCCAAAGCATACCCACAGGACAGGGTCAAAGACAGGAGCCAGCAGCCTCATTCTGGCCCCCGCATGGCCTGGCGCTTCCCATCTCTGCACTTTTGCTTAGCTGTGCCCCGTGTTTGTTACGCTCTCCCTCTTTTAAGTTAGCTTTACTCTTCAGCTGAAGTTCTGCTGGGTTCTACAGTATCTTCCCCTGCTGTCCTCCACCAACATGGGCAGTCTGAAGTCCTCATTTTGCAGGTAACCCTAAGCAACGTGACCTCTTCAGGCGTCTGTCTTGGCTTGCTAGCGATTTTCTAAATTGTGATTTGGCACTCCTTGAAAGCATAGTCAGGTCTTTTTTCCCACTGGGAGCCCCTTGAGGGAGGGAAACATCTTTCCCATGCTTCTGGGAGCTCCAGGGACAAGTTCAGGGTTCCGTATACTGTAGGGGGTCAAGAAGTATTGACTGATGGGCTAACAGGGCCGTGAGTGGCTGTTCCCTGGGAAGCACTGACAGAGGAGATGGGCTGGGGGAATCAGAAGGCCACTGCCCCCTCCCCTGCTGCATCTCACCCAGCATGCCATGAGCCTCCAAGCCAGAGGACAGCACCTCCTACCCTCCAAGGCCATGGTTTTCACATCTTCAGATCTTATGTGAGCAGCTCCTTACCTGTCCCACCAGGTTTGCCTGTAATGTCAAACAATGCTTATCCTTCAAGCTGATGTGCAAATGCCATCTCTTTAGTGAAGTCTTCTTTCCTGAATTTATTCTTCTTGCATGAAAAACCATTGCTTTGCTCTGAGCCTGCACAACATATTACATAGGTAATCCTCCAGATTGTGGCTTTACCATGTTCTAACTGCATGGCCTTGGAAAGATCTACACCTCCACAGGCCTCTGTTTCCCCACCTTTTTGATGGTAATCACACACCCACTATGAGTGATAAGAGCCAAAATGGAGAGCTAGGTGCCTGGTGTTTAGTATCCATCACAGTTTGTACTCTCTGCCACAAGAAGCATAAGGATGGTGGTTAGTTCATTGTTAGGGATGGGGTGACTCCCAAATCTCTTGGTTTTTAAAAGGTTATCAAGTGATTCTGATGTGCAGCTACATTTGGAGACCACAAGTCTAAACCAGACTGTGTAAGAGAGAAAACAGGGTTCCAGAAAGTGGGGGTGGGGAAGAAAGGTCAACATCACAAACAAGGGTTGTGTCAAAGGTGAGACACATAAAGCCCAAGGTTGGAACCTTCTATGTCACCCAACGAGCAACATGTCTGATATTCATATCCCATTAAGTCTTTGATGAGCCTGGCTGCTCTTTTTATTTTTATTTTTTAAATTCTATTCATGTAATGTATGATTACCTTCTCATTATAAAATAATTACCACAGATAAATCAGAATTGCCCTTGACACTCATCATTCACTCCCTCCCCACTGTTCTCAGGTTTTCTTTGTAGTATTTCAGGACCTTTTTAGTATATTCAATTATTTTTTTATTTTATTTTGAGGGTAAACGAGGGTATATGGAGGACTTTAAAAAGATCATGTTATACTTGTGGTATTAGTCTCAATTTAATATTAAACTTGACTTCCCTGTCTATATCAGATAATGGGTAAAATTGTTAGTTGGGGTAGGGTCCTATTCAGTCACAGCCACAGCTACCACCCAGTGGACACTCTATTTAGGAAATGTTGCTGAGCATCTGCTGAAATCCAGGCATTAGACATTATTCAGAGTCCCCTGAGTTATGCTAAACTCAGTTTCCCAGGTTCCTGCCCATATTTCTCCATCTGTATTTCTTCATCTCCATCAGGATGTACTAAGAGTCCATGCCAATTGCTTTACTGAAATTAGATCTCTTATATTTATTGTGTTTCTCTGATTACCAGTCTGGTAACCTTGTCGCAGGGAGCTTATTTTTACATAGGCTTATTTTGATTCACCTATATTTTGTAAAGCCATCTTTGCCCCTGATGATCACTATTTCATTTTCTAATTGCTGATAACTTGTGGCTTTAATCACTTATGCTACAATACTGCCCTAGATCAGTATCAAACTCATAAGCACACACTATTTCCACTTATTATTTCCATAATGAGTGGAAAACAAATTTCCACTTATTATTATTTCCACTTATTATATTCCACACTATTCACCACTGCTGAATTTCTCACCAAAAGCTCAGAAATTTAGCTTTTCTCATCTCTTCAGTCCTTCATATTTCTCCATCAGCTATGTGGTGATCTTTGCAAGCTCTCTCAGGATTCAGGAGCATAGTTCATTGGCCTCAGAAGACTGAACTGAGTTCAGGGCCATCTGGGCTCTGTCTGATCACCCCCTTTATCACAGGTGTCAGCTGTACCACCAGCTCCTAGCCCTCTCCTGAGCCCAAAGCTCACTTTACTGGCCTGAAAGTAAACCAGCAGTGGAAAGCATATGCTTCCTCTTTACCTGCTGACATCGGTGGCAGGCAGAGTGAAAAGGACAGGGACCTCAGGAATCAGATAGGCGCTTGTTCAAGGCCCAGCTCCACCAATGGCCAGCTCCCAGGGGCAAGTTGTTGGACCTTGGTCATCCTTGCTGTATTATTTCTGTAAAAGGCTGGAGTGCAGGGGCACCATCTAGACTCACTGCAACCTTTGCCTCCCGGGTTCAAGCAATTCTCCTGCCTCAGCCTCCTGAGTAGCTGGGACTATAGGCATGCACCACTATGCCCAGCTAATTTTTGTATTTTTAGTAGAGATGGAGTTTCACCATTTGGCCAGGATGGTCTCAATCTCTTGACCTCGTGATCCACCCACCTCAGCCTCCCAAAGTGCTGGGATTACAGGCATGAGCCACCATGCCCAGCCAGGAAAACTTCTTTTCTAAATTGAGTTATTCACCAAAGCAATCAGCCATTATCTCCTCAGTGCCTGCCCTACCTTGGATCTTCTGCTGAAGCTGATATGACTGATAGAAGGCAGAGATGGGGCTCTTCTAGCTTTTCTATTTAACACCAAGGGGAGAATTAAGTAAGTCAGGGCACTTCAGAGAGAAGGGTGATTCTCCTACCAAGTCCCTTTGTGGCAGATGCTCTCCTGGTCTCTTGATGGAGGATGCTATGACAGTCCTGCATGCCTTGCTAAACCCGATCCTCTTTCTATCCTCCATAAAAAAGGTCCTGGCCACAGCTGACCTCAAATACTGCTCTCATTCGTGGACTTGGTGAGATCTGTGCTCTCACTACTCAGTCAAACTCCTTTACAAATGAGGAAACCGAAACTTAGAGAGGGGACATAACTTGATCAAGGTCCTCCAAAAATTCAGTTGTGGAGCTGGGGCTAGGACTCAGAAATTCTGGGGTACCATCTCTTCCTCTAGGCTCAAACCCTCTGACCCAGTCTCTGTGTAGTTGACAGGAAGCTTTCCTTAGGCCCAGAGGCTCAGTGCAGAACTATTTCCATCAGTTACCTCTGCTCCTCCTTTTTCATGCCCTAACAGTATACCAGGACCCTAACCTATACATCAAGAATCCTATTTCTGCTGTGTGACCTTGAGCAAGTCACTGACCTTCCCTGGGCCTCTGCACAATGTGGAGGTTGCAATTCCTGTTCTCTAAATTCCCTTTCCACTCTGATTGTCTCAGACTCAGCACCTGTAAGACCCACATCCACATCACTCCACCCTTGGTGTTGGACAATTCCCGGGCTCACCCCAGCCTATAGCGACAGATGAGAGTTCCCTTCTACTTATGCATCCAGGCCTCATGGTCTAGTCACTGAGCTTGAGGGATGCAGGGCAGACATAGGGCCCTCTAATGCGGTAATGTGTACGCCATGAGCTTACATTGCAGTCGACTCACCACACCCTCTCCAGTACAGTTTAGTTGGATAGACTACAATCTGTGTGGAGACCCCTGAATGCACACCCCCCTGAATCACCACCAAATCTACCAGGTCTCCTGTTGGAAACCCTGAAGAAGGCTATGCTAGAGCCGGAGCTCCCTTGGCATGGCTCGCATCGGGTCATTAGCTGTCAGGAGTAGACTCTAGAGGCCGCTCCAACCCCCATGCACACACACACCGCCTTAGGCATCATCCACATACACCCACTCCCACCCCACTGGAATCAGTGTTTGGAAAAGAAAGAACGCAGCTCCTGCTTGGGCCCAAGTGACTCCCTACCCAGTCAGCCACATCCAACCAGCACCTCCCACGCTCCCCTGGGGCCACGCCTGCAGAAGAATGATAAGGGAATCGGATTCTCCAGTGACACCAGAGGCACAGTCCAAAGATCCAGAATATTTAGCTGTGTTTACCCGCAATAATCAGCTTCTCAAAGACATGTCGCCGGGCAGCTCTTGCTACATTGATTATGCTGCCTCATATTTTTGGCCCCCAGGGGCAAACAGTTCTGATTAATATTTCACAATACCGTTTTTTTCCATATTCCTTTCTTCGTGTTGTTGCTTTTCTCTCTTTTTATTTTTTTCCTCCTCCTGAGCCCCTGAGAGCCTGGTAGAGAGACACGGAATATTTCACCGTCTCTTGTGTCTGCCTGCTCCAGTAATCAGCGGACTCAATCACGCTTGCAGTGTTTTTATGAATTAATAACAGGCACTTTAGAGGGCTAGCGGGGGAGGCAGGAAACGCAATCTATGGAAGCTTAATGAGCGCCGTGGGGAGCAGCTACCTCCGCTTCCAACCCTGCCACGCTATGCTCTAAATCATCGCTTCTGAGATCACCCACTTCCAGACCAGCCTGGACAGCTTGCGTGGGACTCCTCAGTGACCCTCTGTCTCTGCCAGGTCCTCCCGGGAAGTGGGATCTGAAAGAGGCAGCCTCAATGCCTCGCCATTTTAATTCAAAAAAGGAAAGGGAAACAGGGGCTCTGGATTTGTCCCTGTCGTTGGGTGTGTTTTGCATCTGTTGCTTTTCAATAAATTGGATGAGGAGCAGGTAAGCATAGGGCATAGGGATCCGCAGGTGATCTAGGCAGGGCCATGCATGGGGTCTTGCTGTTGTAGGTCTAGAAATGTGTTCTTCTTGGTACTCCATGGTGTCTAGATTCTAACAGACTCATTTATGCCAACTAAAACCCCAAGGATTTGAACTGTATGTTCCGAAATACCACTTAAGAAAAGAATTTTCTGGTCTGTCATGGTCTGACATACAGCCCCACTATACGTGACCAACACTCAGTTCATATCATGTGAAACTCACCAGTTGAATCTTGTTTGATGAGACAAGACCAGTCCCCTGACTGTGTGCATAGAGTTAGGGCGATGCCAAGTGACCACACGAGTCTCTAAAGGTTTTCTCTCAATGTCCTTGTATTCTGGTAACAAACAGGTCACAGGCCCCTGTCTGTATACCACACTTTGAGCAGTACTGGTCTAAACCTGAATGTCACATTCATAATTTGCAAAGGGAAATGTAACCACCAAATAAACCAGGATCTCGTGGCTGGGGTTGGAGCAGTCTTTACCGGCAGGATGGGGAGTAGTCAGATTCTAATCAGAAAGCAAGGCATGTGTTGGTTCTTCTTTTCTTTTATTTATTTCTATTTTGACAAATGTCATATCTACACAAAAACAGAGAGAATTATATAACAAACTTCGTATATCCATCACGGAGCTTTGGCCATTAAGTTGCATATTTATGACAACCCTGTCCTTGAGCTCAGATGACCACATTTTCCTTGAAAGGCAGGCTCCACCCACCAAATGCCATGTGTCCGAAATTCAATGAGATCAGTGGCTTGGTCTGGCTTCCCTCTTTAGAGATGCTGTGCAGCTTACCCCTCTCAGGAATTACCCCCTCCCCAGTCTTTCTCCCAGAGGGAAGACCCAAGAGTCCAGGTGGGAGAGGCTCTTCAGTCACACATTCACAGATAATCACTTGGATTCTTGTGCTAGATGGCTGGTCTTATTCATCACATTCTGATTCTTCCTAATTTTGCACTCATACTAACCTGAAGGACCTGAGAAAGCCAGAAAGCAAGAGCTTGGGAAGCACTATGTATTTTGACTTGGGTTTTGAAGGCGCCCTGCCATGAGGCCCTCCAAATGCAAGTATGTATTACAAGCAGTGGGAAAATGTCCAGTCTCTTCCTCCACTCCCTGTACTGCACGCTATGCCAGCACTGGAGCTCCAAGCAGAAGAGAGCAGTGTCTGCCTTCAGGGGGCTCCTGGTCCAGTGTGTAAATGCTGGTGATTTCTGAGAGTGAGCTCTGATCACTTGGTGAGGTTGTGAGTCACCTATCCTCTGCGAACCAGCTACTGTAGAGACAGTGTGGGGAGGAGGATAAGGATGATGATGATGGAGAGGGCAGGCGGAAAGTGAGGGAGAAGGGGAGGGACAAATAGAAAGAAAGAAAGGGACAGAGAGAGAGAGAGAGAGAGAGAGAGAGAGAAACAGCATGCCCACATACCACTCAGACACATAAAGGCAGGGGGGAGAGCTAGGACCTCTGAGAAAACGTGAGCTGGGGTAGAACACAAGGTGAGGGGAGGGGGAACCTGGGGCTCCATGTGCAAGCCAGAGGGGAAGGGGGATTCAGGCCCTCCTGGGCCCTGCGGACATGGGCCCCAGCAAAGTCTCAAGGCCCCATTTTGTGTGTGCATCTTACAGTTCTTCAGAGCACTAATCAAGATCCCACGAAAATACAGATCCAAATTTAAAAACAGCAGCCCTGTGTATTAGTCATTCTCTCATGAGGGAGAGCTGCTTTTTGCCAGAATTCCTCCCAAACCATCACACGCCGTAGGGCTTAGGCCTTCCACCAAAGCCTGGTTTTCTGGGGACATTTGGGCTTGCTGTTATGTATCACTGCTCTTCCAAATGTGGTCTTTGCAGTGTTGGCCTCATGTGGGATCTCCTGAGAAATGAGGGTTCTCAGGCCCCGCTCAGGCCCCCTGACTGGGATTCTGCATTTTAACTCTCTCCCCATGTCATTCATGGGCACATGCAGGGATGAGAAGCGTTGGTCTATCCCACACTTGGGGAGCACCTGCCTGGGACGCTGGCTTCTCTTTATCACACCCCTCCCTCCTCAGCCCCATCCCCACTGGTTTGCTGGTTTGCTGCCAGCCGGGAAAAGTCCATCTCTCAGGCCAGGTGCTCAGAGGTCCAGAGATAATCGCTGAATATTGATGCCTCCCAAATGCATTTTAGTGAGAATGTCTTAAACATCTAAAAGCCTTTAACATTCCAGGGAATAAATTTCTAATAATATTTCAGGCCCTTTGACATGCCTTGGCACAACAATATTTCTAGATAGGAGAGGATGCCTTCCTAATATTGCTTACATTCTGTCATGTAATAATGACTGGAATTTGTATAGCAACTTCCTTTTATAACATGCATTTATTCCTTCTCATTTAATCCACCTGTCACCTGGGAGGTAAGCCAGGCAGCTTTCAGGATCCCTACTTTACAGGGAGGAAACTGGAGCTCAGAGAGGTTAAGGGACTTGCTTGTGGCCACCTAACTGAAGAGAAGCAGAGGCAGGTATGGATCCCCAAATCACCTGCCCCCAATCCCTGTGCTCCTTCTGGGCAGACTCACAACTTCCAGGACAATCCTGCTGGAAGGTACTGTGTACTAAGGGAGGTCTTGTTGTGTTTGCAGTAGAATCCCATCTTTAAAACACCAGGGCCAGGTGTCCAGTTTAGCCCAACAAACATTGTCCTCCCTCACTGGGCCCTAAACAGGGTGAATGAGACCCAGGCCCTGTCTTTGGGAGCTTGAATATTAGAGCATCATTTTTTTTTTATTATTATACTTTAAGTTCTGGGTTACATGTACAGAATGTGCAGGTTTGTTACATAGGTATACATGTGCCATGGTGGTTTGCTGCACCCATCAACTCATCATCTACATTAGGTATTTCTCCTAATGCTATCCCTCCCCTAGCAACCACCCCCCAACAAGCCCTGGTGTGTGATATTCCCCTCCCTGTGTCCATGTGTTCTCATTTTTCAACTCCTGCTTATGAGTGAGAACATGAGGTTTTGGTTTTCTGTTCTTGTGTTAGTTTGCTGAGAATGATGTTTTCCAGCTTCATCCATGTCCCTGCAAAGGACGTGAACTCATCCTTTTTCATGGCTGCATAGTATTCCATGGTGTATATGTGCCACATTTTCTTTATGCAGTCTATCATTAATGGGCATTTGGATTGGTACCAAGTCTTTGCTATTGTGAACGGTGCCACAATAAACGTGCATGTGCATGTGTTTTTATAGTAGAATGATTTATAATCCTTTGGGTATATACCCAGTAATGGGATTGCTGGGGCAAATGGTATTTCTAGTTCTAGATCCTTGAGGAATCGCCACACTGTTTTCCACAATGGTTGAACTAATTGACACTCCCACCAACAGTTGATGGAGCAGAGGTGTGTTCTTACATCACAGCCTCCCCAAATGAATGCTTTTTTCCTCTAAGAAAGCAGCTATTTCTCTCCTCTTCAAGATGAAGCAAAAACAACTCAGCTCCCAGATCCCACCCCTACACCCCCAGCCAACAGCTGTCCCCCAAAATGCCTCTGGCTGGGCTTTGCTTAAATCTGACATAGGACCCTTGGGCAATGCGTTAGCACCTTTTACGTCTCACCTCGGCCTAAGAGTTCTTGGTACAAAGCCAAACTTCGACAAAACTGGAAACCGTCTCTTTCTTTCTTTCTTTCTTTTTTTTTCCAGCAACACATTTAAATAAGCTTTTCTCAAATTGGATTTAAGGCAGTTTCACTTCCCTCTGCTCTTCTTCAAATCAAAACTTACCTTTCCTGTGTCCCATTTCTTCAGAGTCTTTCAGATTATTTAAAGCTAATCTGTTAAACCACTTTGCATTTAGAAGGATTTAACTAATATTAGAATAATATTTTACTCCTCCCTGAGAAAAATATGCCTTTCTGTACTCATCATTGCCTTAATCCAGCATTCCACAAAGTGTGTGTCTGCAAAGCACTAGGTCTGAAAAGGGCTTTCTGAAAATATTTTTCAGGTCAATGTGGTTGGAAGATCCTGCATACTTAAGGCCCCACCTTGGGTCATTAGCATAGTAAGGGCTCTGAGAAGTCCTGCAGGGTGTAAAATGCTTTACATGTGTTTAAATCAGCATTGCCCAGACTTTTTGGGCACAGAGCCTCTTAACGCTTTTGCACATCTTGAATCTAGGTGCCACCTAACACGCCTTTGGGAAATTTTGTCAACACCCAGTGGCTGACTCCCCTTGAGAATTTCAGGTCTGCAAATGGGTAAGGCAGGACTTCCTCTGTCACTCCAGTCAAGTCACCCTGCACCCTGCATGCTATTCTCCTGGGCCTCTCCTCATGGTCTGTTGCAAAAGCAGCAGAAGGTGTCCAGGCTCTTTTCTGCCTTTGCCTGGCTGTGTGACCATACTGCAGCCGCTCAGCCTCTCAGAGACTCACCTGTGAAGAGGGAGGGTCCTGCTCCTTCTATCTCAGAGGGCAGCAGGGAGGCTCCAGAAACGGACTATATTTCTAGAGCACCTCAGTATTCGTCATCCTAGATTCTGCAGGGACATAAGACCATTGGTTTCTTAAGCAGTGGACAGTAGGGAGCAAGTCCAGCCTTGCTTCAGAGTGGCTACTCCAGCTCCCCAAACTCAGGTTGACATTTATGTCCTCTCACGTTCCTACGAGAGGCCAATCTTGGAGCTATAGTACTGCTCGGAATCCCACATTTTGGCAATGATGCCCAAGATCGTGCCTGGTATTTACTGTGGAAGGGGGATGGGGTCAGGTCGTGGGAGAGGGAGGTGATGCACCCCTCTCTGCCATCACTTCACCAGCGTGCAGTCATCACAGCCTGTCCTTGGCTTCATCGTTCCCCCGAGCCACACCTGTTAGCAATCTGCACTGGCGTGTGCAGTGCCTGTGCACGACAGCCTGGCTGTAGAAATCCCGGGGGAGTTATTTTTGTCGCATACATACATACCTTGTGTGCAGTCAGACGGGGGTGGTGTTTATGTCTCAGTTCTCTTTTGCAAAAAGAAAAAAAAATACAGTGGAGCTAGAAATGTGTACATTTTGAACAGCCGCCCTCATGCACTGTGTATATAACTCTGCTGCATGAAATTTAAACATAAACTCGAGTTTTCTGAGATTGGATGGAGGAAAATTTGGCCATTGGCATCACGATTATTTTTCTGCACCAACTGCCAAAATCAGGCATTAAAATACAACACTTCCACCCCCAGAAAAAAAAAAAAGAAAAAAAAAAAAAACCACATACACATCTATACAACCTAATTTTCTCTGGGGACAAGGTAGCTGTTGTTGATATGACATGTTTTTGTAGCACAAATGTTGGCTCTTCAGCCCATTTTGCTCTTTTATATACACTCAAATGTGAAACATCTGAGAGAACACACACCATCAGTTCAGAGCATTCTCCCCTAGCCTTGCTGTGAGCTGAGAATCTGTACCAGACTCCAAGGCAAACTCTCCAGGAGCTGAGACTGAGACTGAGACTATAAGGTTTGATTAACTGGCACAGAGGGAAAAGGGTGTCAGGCTGCTTTCAGGGTCTAAGGGTGGGTGATCTTGGCATTATTGTAGAAGATGGTGGTACAAGTGGGGTAGAGAAAGGGGAGGTAAAAGGGATGTGTTCATACTATGGCCACTGGAAAAATAAACAAAGCTAAGGCAAAGTCCATTGGGATTCAGAATGATCTTATGTGTGCTGGAAAGGGAGATGATGATGGAGACACATGCAGGCTTTGGACACAGATGGACCTGAGTTTGAATTCTGACCTAGGAAAGCTTCTTCCTGAAGAGGCTGCCCCCTCCCTGAGCAGTGCCGGCTTCTTCCTCCGGGGTGCCTGTTGGAGGTGCTGCACCAGCAGCCCAGACTTGAGTGTGAGTAGTCCCCTATGGTGGTCTTCATGGTTTGTTCCTTGCACTGTCAGCTGCCATTTTGGATTCTTCCAGCAAAGGCCCTTCCCTCACCAGCAGGCCCCATTTCCACCATTCACACTCACATCATAATCAGGTCTTCAATGGGAGGGTAAAAAAGTTGAGGACTATGATTCTCTTAGCTCATCAACTTTTATAATACATATTCTAAAGTTTGGAAACTCTCTTAATTCTTTTTTTTTTTTTTCTGCTACAACAAAATATCTGAGACTGGGTAATGTATAAGAAATATAAATTTATTTTCTTACAGTTCCAGAGGCTGAAAGTCCAGGATCAAGCCCTGGCATGTTCAGTTGTCTGATGAGGGCTGCTTCCAAGATGATGCCTTGTTGCTGTGTCCTCCAAAGGGGAAAAATGTTGTGTCCTCACCTGTCCTTGTATGACAGAAGGGAAGAACTCCCTCAGTCAAACCCTTCTATAAGGGCACTAATCCTATTCACAAGGGCCCCACCCTCATGACTTATTCACCTCCATTGCCAGTGTTTTTGTATATTTCCTCTGAGGCCTTAGAGAATGTTTTTTTGTTGTTTTTGTTTGTTTGTTTTTTGGTTTTTGGTTTTTTTTTTTTCCAGAAATATCCTTCTGCAAAGGCAGCAGGGGCTATGCTAGGAGTGATGCAAATGCACCAGAAAGAGAAGCAGAGGAAAAGCCTGGACAAGGAGCCAACAGACTTGGAACAGAGAGAAAGGGAGAGCTGAGTCCAGGCTGCCTCCTTCCAGTCATCCAATTGCTGGAGGAAGAGAGGTCAAGAGGGAAAGACAGAAAGCTTCTTAGAGTGTCAAGGTTGCAGGTTGTAGAAAAATGAGTTGGTGGGGTCTTGCATGGGATTGGGAGGGTCAGGGAGGTAGATGTGAAATAGGACTCTCGGGAGGTGATGCTCCCTACGCTGGGTAGGCCTGAAACAGGCAGATGGCTTAGAGTGCGGGACCCCGCTAACCAACAGTCTGAAAACCAATGGCAGAAGAAGCCCGCTGCTGGTGAGCCCAGTACCTACTCACCCTGTCCTCTCTCATCTCATCACATAGCACCTCCCTCTCTATCTGCAGCTCACTGTCTCTGAGCAACCTGGTCACCCAGGCAGGCCATCTGATGTTTTCCATGCTACCTCTGTGATTTTCCAGAGTGGCATTAACCCACTGAGGAATTCGTCAGGCCTTCAGCACAAGGTTCTTGACTATTGTGTGACCCTAGAAAGAAGACCCACGAAGGCTTGGCAAGGTTTGGTTTGAGGAATATCAAGAATCCCTTCCTCCAAAGGCCATCATGCCTGTACTGCCACCATTCAAGCACTTTAAGAGGCAGTGTGATGCTCTGAGCACTGGGAGGGAAGTCAGGACCCCTGGGTCCTAGTCCAGGATCTGTTCTTCTGAATTAGGACTTGGAGAAGTCATTTCACACTCTGAGTTCACATTTTTCACTTGGTTAATTAAAAAAAAAAAAGATTAATGTGAGGCAAAACGGCAAAGCAAAGACTTGCTCCAGGAGTGAATGGCCTAGAGTCTGTTGTATACACTATGAATGGGCCAAGTCCCTTAGGGTAAGCACTGCTCATGCCCCCTCCTGTTAGGATTTTTTGAGCCACTGGAAGTTGCCATTCTAAGACCTGTATGTGGATGAGTGTATTAGACCCTACCTGGGGAGCCAAGGAGCCTAGGGAAGAGAAATGGGTGCTCAGAACCAGACTGAACTCAAGATCAAAAAAGGGAGATGGGGAAAATAGGGGTGGGGGTGCCTCAGCCTCATGGGAGGAACTGACCCAGCCCCGGGACTTTGCACTGGACAGAGTTTGCTTCAATGTCCAGAGGGCAGGTCCAGAGGGAAAGGCTGAAGTTCGGTGTTGGAATGCCAGTGCCTGCCTCTTACCACCCAACCCTTCTCACCTCCTCCACCCAGGCCCCCTCCTCCACTGGCTCCCACACATTCTTCAACACATCTTTAAAAATTAAGGGTGCAGTTGGGGTGGGGGCAGCTTCTGAAACAGATAAGAGGTAATTGCCTGCCTTTGACTCCTCTTGATGTGAAAATGGGATTGGAATGACTCACTCTGGTTGAAAGGTTAGTTGAAGGTTATTACAGGAAAATTGTTATTCATACATTTTTTCTGTGCTGCCGGATAGCCTAAAAGATTAAATTCACAGAGTGCATAATGACCCATCAGGGCGGACAATGGTAGGGGCGTCCCCGGGGAGGGGAGATAACGGAACAGAGACTTCTCTGAATAATTCATGCTCCAGCGCAGTGGCACTAACAGATTACATGAGGGTTTTCATTAGAAAGGAGAGGAGAGAAAGGCGCTTTGAAAACAGCCGGTGTGTTTCTCAGCATCGCAGGCAGCTCTGGCCCAGTTTGCTGTGGCTTCAATTAACGCCTGTCCCTACATCTTGGCGGCCCTGGGAGGGGGAACAAGTGGGATAAGAGAGCTTCGTTGTTCGTCCCGCAAGGCGGGTGGGTGACAGATGTCCCACTCCTAAGTGAGTCTGGGCTACCCGGCCTCATTCTAAGCCTTGTAGCTCTCAAAGGGTGGGCAGGCCTGAAGAAGAAGCTGAGGCTGGGTTCAGCCTGTGGGGCTCTGGATTTATTTAAAAAATAAAGATGTGTTTATGAAAAATTTGAGTTTATTGAGAGTGTGTGAGAGGTGTCTTCTTCCTGTCCCATTGATCACATCCCAATTGGTGCCTTTTCTGATCTTCCCTGAGGGTCAAGGGTCACCCACCCACCAATTATTTGTGATCAACACTTGTGAGGGTGGGAAGGGTCTCTCGGTTGCAGATGGGCAGAAAGGGAGCTGTGGATGCAAACAGGACTCAGAAGGTTCAAGACACCAGCTTGGGCCTCTGCAGGATTAGAATTTAAACCTTAGTCCTATAACCTTGGGCAGCTGGTGTCTCTGTCCCCTCGTCTGTGAAATGGGATGAAATAACTGCACTTACTCCAAAGAGCTGTTGGGAGTGCTTGGAAAAGAGTGCTTGGAAAAGGCTAAGCACAGTGCCTGGCACCTGGCAAATAGGAACTCAGTGCATGTGGAAGCACTTCCTCCAGGCAGATCTTCTGGATTAACTGGTTACTTTGGCCTCCTTCCCTGAATGTGACAATCACATATTTGTTCCTTCATTCACTCATCCATCCATCCACTCAGTCATCCCTCCTTTCCTGAAAGGCCCACTCTTATGCCTACCCTCAGGTGGGCACTGGTTCTAGAGAATTCACTCTCATGTGGGCCTGTCCTCTCAGAACTCCCAGCATGAGGGAGACATAGACATGTGGGCCACCTTCGGTGTCTCCCTCCTTGACCTAGAAAATCCAGCATGGCAGAAGAGAGACCGTAAAAGGTAAAGGGAATCCTGCAAAGATTGCCTTGGGAGCTCATGTGGCTTGAAACAAAATGAGATCTAGAATCTTGAGCAAAACATTGAGAGCTCAGTGTGAGCATGAGTCGGCACAATATTCCAGCGGGCAGTGATCCAGGTCATCTTTTCTCAGATGAGGTCATGGAAACCCATGGAACAAGGGGGACTCACTCAAGGTCTCACAGTTAATAAACCACCAAGATTCAATCCCAGGTCTTCTGCCTCCCCATCTTCGAGGTTTTCCCTTCTGCTATATTCTCCAACTCCAATTTTGTCTAAAGGTGCTACATTTCGGTAATGTTTTACTGAAGACTTTGAATACATTGTCCTTTCCATTTAAATAGTAGTTCATCGCTCACTCTCAGTTTATTGAAGCTTATCTTAAGTGGGCACAGTGTCTCAGTTCCTATCTGTGGATCATGTGTCATCACACCCAGTTGGTACTCAAGGTAAACAGCTGTTGTTTTCTTAAGCCCTAATTAAATCCTAAATCAAGCAATTAATTTATCCCCTAATGCTTATGATTTGAGTATATGGATTCAGATCATCCTTTTCTTCTCCTTCCCTCCCTTCCTTCTACATCTATGTAATGAGCAGCTACCTTGTGCTGGCCACTGTGCTGCCACATTTAGGGACCCAGGAATGACCACAGTTCTCACCTGGAACAGCCATATTCATTGGGTAGGGAAGAAGTTCGGGTCAGGAGCATTTCCCCTTTACAATGAGCACAGATGTTGGGAGTGCACAGACCTGAGCAAAATCCCACCACTCCCCTTGCCAGCCAAGGGTTCTCAGCCACGCTGCAGCTTCTCTGAGCCTCGGCCCCCTCTCCTTCAGGGAGCGGGCTACGTTATCTCCTTCTCAAGCCTGCCATGGGGCATGAAGTGGGAAAATATCCGAAGGCTCTCAGCTTTCTAAGAAACTAGTGGGGATGTCATCTGACGTGATGTTTCAAGGGGTCAGTGTGGTTCGCCACTCTGCATTGGAGAAGCTGCAAGAGTTTCATGAGGACTGGGTATTGAAGCTGCATCTAGAACTACAGTGGGTTTTGGATAACGTGGGGCTCAAGGTGGGAGGGTGCTCCAAGCAAAGGGACCAGCAGGAGGAAAGGCAGGAGGGAGGATGGGAGCAGAGCATGTGAGAGAACAGTAGGGTGTCAATTTTACCAGAGCGTGGGATTCTGGAGAGTGAAGGCTGCAAAGAGACTGGGTCCTAGAGGAGGTTGCCAAGTTTGAGTCAGAACAACCACAGTCAAATAATTAGCTGTGTTGGTTGGTTTTCTCTTCTCAAAAGCTCAGTTCAGTTCCTCATGTGTAAATTGGAGTGAGGAGGAACTGCAAGCCCTGCTCCCTCCACATAGATCCTTGTTTTTTAAAAAATGTATTGGCCGGGCGCGGTGGCTCACACCTGTAATCCCAGCACTTTGGGAGGCCGAGGCGGGCGGATCACAAGGTCAGGAGATCGAGACCATGGTGAAACCCCGTCTCTACTAAAAATAGGAAAAATTAGCTGGGCGCAGTGGCGGGCGCCTGTAGTCCCAGCTACTCGGGAGGCTGAGGCAGGAGAATGGCGTGAACCCGGGAGGCGGAGCTTGCAGTGAGCCGAGATTGCGCCACTGCACTCCAGCCTGGGCGACAGAGCGAGACTCCGTCTCAAAAAAAATAATAAAAAAATAAAAATAAAAAATATATTAAAGAATTGTGATGGTTTCAATGTCCCTTCCAAAGCTCATGTTGAAATTTAATTGTGATAGAGACAATTAAGAGGTATTAAGAGGTGATTAGGCCATGAGGGTTCTGCCTCCTGAATGGATGAATGTTGTTATTGTGGGAATAGGCTCTTTATTGTGAGAGTGGGTTGCTATAAAAGCAAATCCAGCCCTCTCTGTCTCTTGTTCTCACCTTCACCATGGGATGAAGCAGCCTAAAGGCCCTCACCAGATGCTAGTGTCATGCTGTCAGACTCCCCAGCCTCCAGAACCATGCATCAAATGCGTTTCTTTTCTTTATAAATTGTTCAGTCTATGGCGTTTTGTTATAGCAACCCAAAATGGACCAAGACAGAAAAATGATACTGTGAAGTGGGGCTGCTGCTATAACAAAAAAAATGTGGAAGTGGCTTTGGAACTGGGTAACGGATAAAGGCTGGAAGGACTTGGAGGAGCAGGCTAGAAAAAGCCTGGATTGCCATGAATGGAGTGTTAAGGGCAATTCTGATGTGGGCTCAGAAGAAAACACCAGAACTAGTAAGACCCTAAATCTTCTTAGGGATTACTTAAGTGGGCATGATCAGAATGTTGGTAGAGACCTGGTGCAGTGGCTCCTGGCTGTAATCCCAGCACTTTGGGAGGCTGAGGTGGGAGGATTGCATGAGTTCAGGAGTTCTAGACCAGCCTGGGAAACACAGTGAAACCATGTCTCTACCCAAAATAAATACAAAAATTAACTGGGTGTGGTGGCATGTGCCTGTAGTCCCAGCTACTTAGGGGGTTGAGATCAGAGTATTGCTTGAGTCTGGAGGGTCAAGGCTGCAGTAAGCTGTGATTGCACATCTGAGCAACAGAGTGAGACCTTATTTCCAAAAAACAAACAAACAAACCAAAAACAAAAAAGAATGTTGGGTGTGCATGGTGAAACCCATTCTGATGAGGTGTCAGGTGGAACTGAGGAACAAGATATTAGAAACTAAAGACCATTCTTGTTACACACTTGCCAAGAACTTGGCTGAATAATGAATAATGTCCATGCCCAAGGGCTTTATAGAAGGTAATATTTAAGAGTGATGAGCTAGGATATCTGGTGAAAGAAATTTCTAAGAAAAATATTGAAGAAGCTATGTGCCTACTTTCACCTGCATATAGTAAGATACAAGAAGAAATAAATAACAAGATGGTATTTGTAATTTAAAAGAAGTGGAATGGAAATAGTTTGAAATTTTTAGCCTGGCCATGTAAAGAATAAAAAGCATTTTAGAGAGAGCAAATCAAGGGTATGGCCAAGTGACCTTTGCTAAGGAGATTCATATGAATAGAAGGGGTCCTCAAGACAATGGGAGAATGACCCTCAAAGCATTTCAGAGATCTTCAGGACTGGCCTTATCACAGACCCAGAGCTCTAGGAGGGCAGAATGGTTTCAGGGAACTGCCCAGGGCACCCTCCAGGGGTTTGCTGCCACCTCAGAACTCTGACATTCTGGTGCAGCACCCCTTCAGCTACCCCAGTCACAGATTAAGTGAACCCAGATGTGGCCCAACTCACTCTTCTGGAAGGTACAAGCCATAAACCTTTGTGACATCCACATGGTGCTGATTCTGCAGGCTTGCATAATGCAAAAATGGGGGGCATGGCTACCTCCGCCTAGATGTCAAAGGATATCTCAGGCAGCCTGGGGGTCCAGGCAGAGACATGTCATGGGGTTACACCTCAGAGGAGACTCTTTCACCACAGACAGTCCCCTACTAGGGCAATACCTGGTATAGCTGGGGGAGTGAAGCTACTCCTGAGACCTCAGAACTGGAAAGCTACCAGTGTGCAAAGCCAGTCTGGGAAAGCTGCAGGCACAAAACGCTAACCTGAGAGCTGAAGCATGGGCTAAGCCTAGCAAAACCATGAGAGCAAGGCTACCTGAAAAAACCTTGGGGCCCCAACCCCGTATCAGTGTGCCCAGGATCCAGGACATGAAATAAAAGATTATTCTCTAGCTTCAAGACTTAGTGTTTTTCCTGTTGGGTTTTGGACATAGTAGGGACTAGTTACCCCTTTCTTCTGGGCTATTTATTGTTTTTGAAATGGGAATGTCTATCCTATCCCTGTCCCACCGTTGCATTTTGGAAGCACATAACTTGTTCATTTCACAGGTTCACAGCTGAAGAGAAATTTGCCTCAAGATGATTCGTGTCTTAAGCCTCACCTACCTCTGATTCAGATGAGACTCTTTCTAGATTTTGGACTTTTGAGTTGGTACTGGAACCAATTAAGACACGGGGGGCTATTGGAATAGAATGAAAAGATGTAATTTGTATGTGAGTGAGTTTTGGGGAGCCAGGAGTGGAATGCTAAGGTTTGACTGTCCCCTCCAAAACTCATGTCGAAATTTAACTGCCACTGTGATAGTATTAATAGGGAAGACTCTTAAGAGGCAATTATGCTATAAGGTCTCTGCCCTTGGGAATGTATTAATGTCATTATATCAGGTGTAGGTTAACTATCATTAAAGTAGATTGTTAGAAATGTGAGTTCAACCCTCTGTGTTTCTCACTCTTGGCCTTGCTTCCCCTTCCTCTGTTTGCCATGAAATAGCACAGCATGAAGGTCCTCCCAAGTGCTAGAGCCTTACTCTTAGACTTCCCAGCCTCCAGAATTATGAACCAAATAAATTTCTTTTCTTTATAATGTACCCAGTGGCATTCTGTTATAGTAACACAAAATGAACTAAGACAAACGTTGGGATCAATGTGATGAGCTTGATGTAGCCATTTTGGCAAGGATCTATGTTGCAGATTGGCATGCACACTGTCACAACATTGACTGAGGTGAGGGAGAAGGTCAAGAGAATCTAAAAGTAAGGTGCATTCCCCCGTGGAACTCCTAATGGTAGGACAAGGACTCCTAGAACCCATTGAACAATATGAGTACCTAGAAAAGAAAGAAAATATCTGTGGTTCCTGTCTGCCCAGCGTCTCCTGCCTCTCTGTCCAGCAGCAGCAACCCATTTCCTTTGGGAAAACAGCTCCTCTCCTAGTTGATGTGTTACCCCTGGGGTAGCCATAAGAATGCCAGCCTAAACACATCAAACTCTGACTCCTGCAGTTAAGCTTTCTCCAAATAACACACCACAATTAGGACTATGTCTTCCTGTTGTTAAATCTCCCCTAATATTTTCTTTGGTAAGAAAAAATGTGATTATCTTTGTAATGTAACTAAAAAAAAATCTTTCTGTACACATTGAACCTCTAAGTGCCTCAACACATACACAAACATTTTGTTCAAAGTGACTTACCCTCTAGAGTAAGATACACAGCAAATTAGAGGGTGTCATATAATCTGATCCATGAATCACCCAGCCGTCCAGCTTCTGTCATTACTTTTTGTGTTGAGGTGGTTGGACAAGGCATGGGCACCTGGCTTAAGCCAGACCAGTCAAAACACTTATTCAGAATTTGGGAATTTTATCCATGAGACAACATGAGTCAGGAACCCTTCATGTGGTTGTACCTTCAACATGTGGCCTCGGTTGCTGGGGCTTGGAATTGTCCATAGCCATGTAGACTAGAGAGGCAGTGGGTCCAATTTGAGCAGCAAGGGGAAAATGAAGATTTTACCAGGGATGAGAGATGAAGAGAGAGACCAAATGGCTTCCTGTTCTGATCTGTTCTTGAAATCAGGAAGCTTGAGTTCCTTTAGATTCTGTTAGACATCCCTATGTCCTAAAAATAAATCTCCTCTTTCTCCATTTAAGCTAAATCCAGTTGGTTTCTGCCTCTTCAAAATGAAGACTTCTCTATAAAACATTCAGGTTTTTGCTAAACTATAAAATGCTTCCTCCATCCTTCTCTTCCTTGTCCTCCTTTCCCCATTTCAATCAAATGTGTGATCTCTGACACATGTATATTACGCAGAATATCAAATATAGGTCAATGGATGTCACCATGGTAAAACAAGCAAAAGAAAAGCTCACACTTCTCAATGCTTGTTAGTAAAAGGATACAACAATGAATTCATCCCCCCTGCTGGTGGGGGGGTCGTGAAGGTCAGCCCATGCTTTGGCGTGTGAACTTCTTGTTCCCACCAAATCAGTCAGCTGAAGTGGGAATGTTTTATTTAAGCAGACATGTGTCAGCCTCAGTTTGAAACAAAGACATTCTGCCAGCATCTACCGTCACAAAAGCAGGCTGTGTGAGACATCTTTGCTAAGGCAATGATTTTTCTCTATTGCCAGGCACCATTTTGGAAAGTTGCTATGGGAGGTTGGCCTGCACTTTAATGACATCTGAGACACATTGAAGGCTAATGTTTTTGAAAAACAAAGCACTGGGAAGGTTTCAGTTGGGGCGGGGAGGTGGTGAAAATCAAATGACCCATTGAAGCTGAATTACCAGCCTCACAGAGCTTTTAGAAATACCATTCTGCCTCGGCCTGGGGCCACCACACTCTCGCTCCTCCAATTAATTGTTGTGTTTTAACACTATCTCCAAAGATAATTGCCTGTCAGTGTATCAGTATGTAACACCTCCGGGTGAACGATGTTCTTGCTGTTCTTGCACTCGTCTGTCAGCCCTAATAAACACAGGGCAGGGAGAACCCACCTGCTTTCGTGTGATCACCCAGAATACAGATTCTCCTCAGCAAAGATGCTGCCTCCCTCCTTACCCACCCCTGGTTCTCACAGTGTGTGGGGTACAGGGTGGGCTGGGAGCCAGACACACATGCTCCATGGTAGAAGAGTTGCCTTATCACCACCCCGAGTCTAAGGACGACTTCTTTTCCATAGACCTTTGTCTGTTAATTTATTGTTGAGGATGGCAGAATAGATATCAAAGAAGGGATTTCTTTTTTTGCCAACCTGTCCCATCGCCTACAAAAAGAAAAGATATAGACCTTTAGCTTTTGTAATTACAGAGGTGGTAAAAGTCAAATATTTTCCAAATAAATCATGGTTGGAGGGGTTCTTTTGTAGTTTTAAAGCAAAATGGAAGAGTAATGGAATGCAAGGATCAAAGCTGTTTAGTTAAAGCCTGCTGCATTAAATATTTCAATAGGGGAAAGAAAAAAAATTCCCCATTTCAAATTAAATTGAACCCATTCGGTGAAAGTGTGAGCATCATATGGAGTAAGTGTCAATTAAAGTGATAAGTAGTGGGTCTGGCACCGAGTTCTGGATTGTTCTGAGGTCTGCTTCCCCGGTGTGGCCATTCGGTGCTTTGGGGGAAATTGAAACTGATCCACCATGTGCGACCTGGGATTCTTCTGAGAAACAGATTCTAGTTCAATATCTCTGAGTTAATTGGCATTTCATTCTCATTTAAATCTCTGTCACAACCTTTTATTTTATTTTATTTTTGTATTTCAGAGGAAACTACAATTCCAATATCTTCCCTGCAGCTTTCAGGAAGCTCAGAACAAATTAGGTGGTGTCATATATTCTCACCCATGGATCTCGCAGCCCTCTGGCTTCTGTCAGGATTTTGGGGGATGAGGTTGCTTGCCAATTGCTTTCTCTCTCAGTAGCAGAATGGAGAGGAAGTGAAATCATTAATGGCTTTGGACACTTTCTGCAAAGCCCAGTGTGCTTCTTGTCTTCTGTGTGTGTTTACCACAGCAAGGGGGACCTCTCTGTAAGGAAAGGAAGGGAATCACCTGAGATGGGAGAGGGAGAGTATGGAGTAGATTACTATAAGGTTACACATAATTATAAATTATGAAAGTGGCTACAAATCTGCAGCCTGGGGAATAGGAATGCTCCTAGGGTGTGTCCCACACTCATCCCAAAGTGGCACTTGGAATGTTTATTAGCAGCACCCCAGTGTTGGGAGGGAAGGCCAGTGGGGTGTGGGTTTCATCTTCTCAGGGACCCCATCTTGGGGAAATCTCTGGGTTCTTGGCCTTGATTTCCCTGGTTTCATCTCCAGACAATGTCAGTTTGTGGTCACTTTCCCAGGAGGGTCCAGTTTTGCCAGGTGCCTGCAATGAGCAATACAGTTAAGGCTTTGTGCACCCTGCCCACTCCAGTCCTCACCAAGGACTGCCTACATCACATGGGCTTTCAGACCCTCCAACAACCAAAGAATGTTTCCCTGGGAGCCACTGAGGTAAGACTGCTATCTCTGTCATCCTTGGCAACTCGCATTTTCCCAAACACAAATACAAGCCCACATAGTCATTTACCCACTCTTAGCTCCACCTCTCATCCCCCACAATGTTCTGGTCCTTTTGAGGCACACTGAATTGTCCCAGGATTCCTCAGTTTGTTGGTACACAAAACGTCTCAGCACTTAACAGTATTAAGCAGATTGTTCTGACTCACTCCATTCACCTGCTAATACGGGACTCCCTGCACAGGTGTCTGCTCTCAGTAAGTATATTTCTAGAAACCCACAGGAACGTCTCTTATGAATCCCAGAGAAGTCCATCTTGTTACCACTTAAGGTAATTGGCCATAGTCACCAGGCATTGGCTGTCTCCCACCAAGTTTCCAAATTTCCACTTTCCCACCAGGCATTGCATCCACAGCCTGGCATCAAAGTCTCCTCTGCTCTCACCCACTGTTCCACCGAAAGCCACCATGATGTCCACCAGAGTCCCCACGGAACCCAAGCAGGGGAGAAATGCATGCTTCCTCCACTCTGTAGAACACTTGTCATTTGGCTCCTGAACAGGACTGCTTGAGCCCCTTTGAAAACAGCTGCATCAGCTCCCTCAGGCAGCCTCCACTTCACAGCTTTCAGACATGGTCCAGGGGCTGGGCCAGGAAGAAGTCTCCTGCTCTCTCCCTCCATTGCTTGTCATATCTGCTCCAGACATCTATGTACAGAACTCCTCCCCCATGCAGCAAGTTCTCCCTGGGGTGTTGCCAGCACACAAGCTCTGCAGACACAATGAGACACTGTTTTCCCTTTAGAGACAGCTGGAATCCTGGCTCCAGATCCGTGCCACATTTTGCAATTCTCTTGGCCATTGGATGACAGAGACTGGCAGAAGCCCTCCTATGATCTCATAACCCTTCCAGGGTGTCCATCCACTGGGTTCTCACAGCATTGCGTGGAGACAGCCATAATTTTATTTCCTGGAATTCACTCCTGAAGTCATCTTTTTCTTTTCATGTCTTTGAGCTATTTGAGGGCTGAGCCCAGGGCTCAAATAGTTCTGTACTCTCCACAGGATGTGGCCCACTCCCCGGCACAGAGGGGATACTCAGCAATGATCAAGGACTGAACCAAGCTCAATATGAGACACTTAGGGTCAGAATGAACTCAACTGGAAGCCCCAAGAGGTCCCTACAAAATCATATGTTTTTCGATTTTGATTCAGGAAGGTCTGAAAGAGGTGCCCAGAGATGAGTATACTTAATAAGCTCCAAGGTTCTGATAAACACCATCATTTGGAACCTCTGGCCTAGAACTCAGCACTGCTTACAGCTCATGGGGCTGTTCACTGGGTTTGGGACATGGGGTTGGAGTTGGGTGTGCATGGAATGTCTTCCTGGCTGTGCCCCTGGAAATCCCTGGATGTCTCCTCCTCCATGGTTGCTGTTTCAACATCCCATGCATAGTACACACCAAGCACCATATCCCACATGCAGCTCTCTAGCTCCCCTGAATTCCAGTGTGAAGTCTTCTTGGTAAGGGCAATGCGTTTCCTTCCTTCCTGGCCTTGAGAGATGACAACTTTGCCTTCTCAGGGACTATCATCCTGGAATCTCAAGCTCGTGGTTGAGCATGGCTTTGGTGTCAGGTCTGTGCTGCGTGACTCTGGAAACTCAGATACAGGGACTGAGAGAAAGAGGGACTACTACCCCACCACACTGAATTACGGCTTTTCTCCCAAAAAGATAATTCACCACCCTACTTTGCCATCTTGCCTTTTGTTACCCTGGGCACTGGTACATGCCTTCAGTCCAACTGAGAGACTTAAAAGTTAACAAATTGCTCTGAGCTTCTACCTCCTACTCCACCTGCCAACCACTGACAGTCTTAGGCTTTTCAAATTTTATAATTAACCATCCACTGAAAGATGATGGGAGGTCCTTGGGAAATCTGTGACAGTCACAAATGAAAATTATTATGGATGTATCTTGGGTTTGTGGGAAGAAAGGCTCATGGCAATCTAGTCTCATGGCTTTAAATACCAACTCAATGCTGCTGACTCCCACGTTTATATTTCCAGCTCAGACCTCTTTCCTGGACTTCAGTCTTATATATCCAAACGCCCACTCAACATCTTAACTTAGATGTCTAACAGGCATCTAAAACTCAACATATCCAAAATTCCTAATCTCCTCCTACCCAAAACTGTCTCCACCCACAGCTTTCCTCAGCTGAGCTGATAGCACCTCCATCCTTCCTCTTGCTCAGTCAAAAACCTTGGAGATGCCCTTGATTCCTCCCTTTCTCTCACGCCCTACATCTAATAGATTAGCAAACCTGGTGCTTCCACCTTCGAATAGATCCAGACTCTGACCACTCTCCCCACTTCCCCGATACCACTTTGGTGTAAGCCGCCATCATTTATCCTGTAGCTTATAGCAAAGGTTCCCGAATGTGTTTCCCTGCTTCCACTCTTGCCTCCTACCATCTACCCTTAACATAGAACCAGAAGACCCTTTTAAAAGACAAGTACAGTCAATCAAGTTTCTCCTCTGCTCAAAATCCTACAATGTACTTCTACTCCATGCAGAGTCAAACCGCAAATCCTTGAGATGGTCAACAAGACACTGTGTGATCTTCACTTTCCATCAACTCCATCTACATGCTCTTTTCTAAGACCCTGACTCTAGGTCCTTCCTGCCCTTGAACATTTCTGCACACCTTCACAGCTCTGCTCAACTGTTGCCTCTGCCTAGAAAGCTGTTCTGCCAACTTCTTCTTCTTGGCCAACTTCCTCATCTCCATCATGTCTTTTTTAAAATATTGCTTTGTCCATAAGGCCACTCTGAGCACCCTATTAACTGCTGCAGCCCACACCTTGGACCACTCCGTTCTCAGTCCACTTTTCATTTTCTCATAGCACTTACCACTTCTTAATAGATTGTATAAGTTACTTACGTATTATAGATTTTGTCTCTCTCCCTTTCCTAGAATGTGCACCTAAATCTTTATTTTGTTCACTTACGGCCTGGCATACAGAGAATGCATGAGTAGGCACTCAGTGAATGTTTGTTAAATGTTGAATGGAGGGTTTGTGAGCATGTGTTGGTTGGCAAAGGAAGGGACGTTGCCAAAGATGGTGGAAATAATGCCATAAAACCAGGAAATCTTGGAGTAAAATGCACCAGTTGTTTGAAGATAAAAACAAGGTTCTTGGAGAAAACCAAGATGAGCGAGATCCACTAGAGCAAGCCCAACAGCTTAATGCTAAATAAAGACATTAGATCACAATAACAAAAACTCCTCTCGACATGTAACTTCTTCCACATACAGTTATTTCACCCTCCAGTGATTCTACAAGATAGATTTAATATTCCCATTTCACAGTTAAGGAATCAGAGGCCCAGAAAGATGAACACACTCGCCCAATGTTATATAACTAGGAAATTACTAGGTTGACCAGGTTTGCCCAACTCCAAGTACTGAGCTCCCTCCCCTCCCCTCTCATTACTAGGCAATCCAGAGGAGGAGGGAGAGAATGAAGAACAGTGGTTGGGCAGGCAGATCTGGGGTTATCACTTTTCAGAAATATCCAGTCTGGAAGGATTCCCTCAGAACTGAAGTCATCCCAGGAGATGCCAGCTCACATTCTTCTTTGCATCCTGGTTCCCCAACTCAAGCATGAAGACTTCATTCCTGAGACCCATGCAGGACAGAGTCTTCTAGCAACCTTACCATGGACCAACCTCCTCCTGCTCCACTCCCCACCCTAAAATGATGTCCATTCCTCACACATTGAGCTGGCCTGATCAATTTTCCTTTTTCTTTTTCTTCTAAGAGGATATAAAATCAAGAGCTATCTAGAGAGCATGCTGGTATTTTAGTCAGGACAATAGGCTTGGAGGCCAAAGGATTCTGTGTTGACAAGATAAAGACCACATGGAGGGCTGAAGGCAGCCAGCAGAAAGGAGTTATGACTGTCCAGCTTAATGACAGCCAGACACGGAAGGGGTTATTCACCCCAAGTTTTAAAAATTCTACAGTGTGCAATTGGGACCTTGCTGGAGTTGTTTTGTCTATTTCTGTGGATGCTGGCGCATCCCTTTCCTTGGCAGGGCTGAGAGCGCCTCCATAACTCACTTGCAGATGTCTACAGTGCCGTCCCACTTCTGGAGTTGATGTTCATTAGAAGACACAACTGGAAATTCTTAAGCTGTTGCAAAATGGGTTATTTGGAACTGAATTCTGGTCTCTATGTCCACATAGTGGATTGTTGTAGCTCTCTTGGCTGGAGTAGATGCAGATGTTGTCATTGTGCCTGACATGCTGAAAAGACCCAGCTAGAGATGTGTGACACGTTCTCAGATCAGGACAGCTGAAGCAGGTCTTAGGCAATGTCTAGTCCATTTCCACTTAAGAAGCCAAGGCCCTCAGTTGGGAGTCACCGTGCTGTGATGGCAAACCCTCATGGGCACGTTCACAAAGCAGAGACTCATTGCCTTGGCCATGGTACTGGCCTGTTTTGTAACTGGCAAAGGCCATTGCAGACATTGACATTCAGCTTTGTTTGACTCTGCTTGATGCTTTTTAATTTTGTGCACTAAGCAATTTCAGTCATTCATTCAACAAACGTATTGAGCACCTACCACTTCTACATTTACCGGGCACTTCTCAACAATAATAATAACTGACACAGAGCACTCATGGTGCAACGGGCACTGCTATAAGAGCTTACCCATAAAAGCTAATTAAACCTCACCATAACCCCAGGAGTTGATGAGCTACTGATAACATGGAAGAAAAGAAGCCTCAAAATCAATAAATGCCAGATTCTAAGTCCCCTTGTTTCCTAAAGGTTGTCTCACCGACATCCATAAAACGTTAACTGTGAGATTCCCATTTATAAATGGAACCTGATCCTCCAGGAGATACCCCCAGCCTCTTCTAATTTGCAAGCTACTCGATCCACTCCCTCCCCATCTGTGGGGATCAAACGTCCTTCCAAGGGGAAGAAACACTCTCTTGCTCGAGATTGTCAAATGTCATAAGGATTTGACAAGTAGGACAATCCATTTTTTTAAAAATTTGCTTCTTTAACTACAAAGCCATCCCCAAAGGGACCTGTCTGGGCAGACACTCTGGTCTCAGTAAATTGTAAAAACCTCTTCTAGTCACTGTTTGTTCTCCTAGTACCACAAGCCTGGTGGCTGCTCAGCAGATGTCAGTGCTGATTCATGTATACGCATGCCTGAATGAATGAATGAGTAAATGAATTAATGAATTTTTAAATTTTAGGGAAATTTAAATTTTAGATAAATTTTGAGAAATTCTTGTTCATAAGAATCCCCTTGTATACTCTAAAATGTCACCTCTTCAACATATCTAAAATTCTACCATCGAATCGTTATCATCTCAGGCCACACGGCCTAATATGGTAGCCGCCAGCCACCAGCCACGCTAAGCTATTTATGTTTAAATCTGAATTAACTCGTATAGATTTTAAAATTCAGTTCCTCACTTGCCCTAGCTACATTTCCAGTGCTCAATAGCCACAAGTGTTCAGTGATTACCGCGTTGGACAGCACAGATATAGAACACTTCCTTCACCACAGAAAGTTCTACTGGGCAGCCCCACTCTAGGGAACCATTTCTTTCTTTCTTTTCTTTTCTTTTTTTTTCTTGGCTCACTGCAATCTCTGTCTCCCTGGTTCAAGGGATCCCCCTGCCTCAGCCTCCCTAGTAGCTGGGACTATGCGCGCACGTCACCACACCCGGCTAATTTTCTGTAATTTAGTAGAGACGGGGAGGGCGGACCATTTCTTAATCTTTTTTAGTTCACAGACCAATGGTGAATCTGATGAAAGATATGGACTATCTCCTCAGGGAAAAAAGTTTGAGCGCATTGACTGTACCCACACTCAGACCTTCCATGGACCTGGATTAAGAACATCTGCTTTAGGTTTAAATCTTTCTTGGAATTAAAATAATCTCTTGGAGAAACAACACATCACACATCAAGTAGTTATCAGTTGTCTATACCTGAGAGTGTGTGAGTTTATTAAATGCTCTTTGGAGCTCTATCCTTCTGGTTTGGAACAAGAGGAAGAGGTCAGGACCTTGGTAGTTGAAGGAAGAGTCTGGGGTACAGACAAGACATGTTAGCACTAAAGACGCCCATGTACTGTGTAAGGATTCAGGGGAACAATTTTTTCTGCACCTCACAGGTCATCACAGGCAAGATTCTGATGGTGGTCTAGCATGATGTGTTCACAGAGTAGGTGCTTAATGCATAAAATTGTTTCTTTTCTTTCTTTTTTTCTTTTCTTTCTTTCCTTTTTTTTTTTTTGAGACACAGGGTCTCACTCCTTGCTGCCCCAGGAGTGCAGTGGCGCCATCTCAGCTCACTGCAACTTCCGTCTCTCCAGCTCAAACAATCCTGCCTCAGCCTCCCGAATAGCTCCAGGATTACAGGCATGCACCACCACAGCCAGCTAATTTTTGTATTTTTAGTAGAGACAGGTTTTTGCCCTGTTGGCCAGGGTGATCTCGAACTCCTGACCTCAAGTGCCTCGCCTCCCCGGCGGTTAGATTACAGGCATAGCAGCCACCGGCCTGTTTCTCCCAAAACTGCTGAATTTCTATGACAGGTGTTGTGCTTGGCATCCTGGGGTTACAAAGATGAATTACACATAGTTTCTGTCCTTGCAGAACTTAGAATTTCCCCTGGGAGAGACAATGATACAAACAACAATAGCAGCAAATAATGATGGCTAATATTTACTGAGCATATGTTCTATATTATTTATTGGTTGTGCATTTTTTCATGTTTATCACCCCAACAGCCCTATGGGTAGGCACTATTCTTACTCCCATTTTACAGATGACAACTGAAACTTCAAAAAGGGAGGAGCTTCTTCAGTGATGGAGCTGAGCTCGCGTCAGGTCGCCTTGATGTCATGGTCAGTGTTTGCTTCATGGAATCAGGTCTTGGTAGGTATGTGAGAGGAACACAGCTCAGGACATACATGGCCCAGGCCAAGAGCCCATATCCCGGGACAACTGAGCAGCTCTTGGTGAGCTGGTGAGTGGGCAGGAATGAGCACTCAGAAGCGGTCCAGTGGGCCTCCACAAGTGCCAATTGACAGTGTGCATGTGCCCTCTGCCCAGGGAGGGAGGCCTCACTCAGGAGGCGACCAGGTGACTATGTACTGGCAGCCCACCTGGGACACCCAGCATGGCCCACACTGCTGTGGCTGCCAGCTGCATTAGGGAGACAGTGGGCTACAGGCCTTCCCCAGAGGGATGTGCCTCTGGGTCCATACATCCCTCTGGGTCCATACCAAATGGGCTCTAAGGATACCATGCAAAGGGAAGCTTCTCTTTTCCTCCACAGTCCCATCTATACATAGACCTCTGCACACACTGGCTCACCCCTGCTTAGAGTCAGGATGGAAAGAATGATCAATTTAAGGGCACGAGCCTAGTCTTCCTATAATTCTTCAAGTTCAAAGTCCTCTGGTAGGGATAAGCATCACAAGCACTATCTTTGTGAAGCTGTACAGCCTTGTGTAATGTAGGACTTACATCCTATGTCCAGAAGAAGACAGCCAGGCCCACAGGCTTAATTGACCTGCCTGTGATTAGAAAGGGGCTTGGGACCAAAACGTCCACCAGCCTGTCCTGTGCCCTGAGGCTTCCATGGCCAAGGAGTCCACCTGGCGTTTTCTAAGACATCCCGGGGGTCTTAAAGGTCAAGGAGCCCAGACACAGAGGGGAGCAGCACCCAAGGTAGGCATCCTGGAGAGGTGCCTCTGCAGCTTCTCCCTGGGGCTCCTCCAGCTTCTGCACTCTCTCTTTTCCTCTCTCTCTGTCTTACACACGCATAGATATGCACACTACCACCACCTCTGACTACTGTGTCACTCCAGGGCTTCCTGCCCCCTTTCCCAGGGCTGCTGTGGAGCAGAGGAGGACCCTGAGTCGTGGCTCTGGGCAGTGTGCACTCCCACACCTACTCTCCATCTTTCCTAGCTTTGAGGTCACCATCCTTACAGACACTGGGTGGAGCCTCCTCCCTTTCTATCCAAAGCCTCACCTGCGCCCTGGTCCTCCCCTGTGGGGAAGACAACCCACTCAGGAGGAAATTTACCTCACAGGGGTAATAAGGACTGATGAGAGGTCCCGAAAGAAGAGGGAGAAGCTGCCTGGCCAGACGGGCCTGGCCGAAGGGGCCAATGTGCCTGCCTACCACTTCCCCTCAGGCAGCCCCTCAGGCTTCAGCCAGCACGGGTGAGGAAGTGGGGCTCCCTCCCACAATGCCCACCTTCCACCAGGAAAGGAGGCCTTGGCATCACGCAGCCATGCCTGTTTTCTGGTGGGAGGTAGCTGGTCTGGAATGAGTCTGTGACTTCCAGAAAGCCACGTGAACTCTCTGAGCCCATTTCTCACCTGGTAGGGGAGGCATGCCAGTTAAAAGGAGGCACCCCATTAGAAGGTCCTTTGGAAATCATGCTGTAAATAGAAAGTGTGTTCTTTCTCAAAGAAGAATATCAAAATGCACCTACACTCTTATACATGCAGACACACACACACACACACACAATTTTTCTGTAAGATCTAGTAGGAATTCTTTAAACATCAGTTATGTTCCTAGGGTAGTGCTGAGGATACAGAGAAATCTCAGCCATAGCTTCCCCTCATTGGAAGAATCTGATGCTGTTGGAAGAGCAGAAGAGCATCCCCAGAGTGGGAACGCCATTCCCGAACCAGCTGCCACCCAGGCTGGAAGGAGATGGGCTCGCAGCCTCAGAGTGATTGAGAGTGAGGAGAGCCTGTTTCTTCTGCCTTCCTACCAAGGATGATGCAGGGAGAACTCTGCATTTCAAAGTCAGGAAAAGGCAGGCCGGGGAGAATGCAGCGGCGTGCCTGACGTTCCACAGAGTTAGTGGCAAGATCTGTGGAAACAGCATATGTGCCAGTTACTCAAAAACCTTCCCAGCACCTCCTCCCTTACTCTTGTTATGAAAGATAAACACACACACACGCGCACACACAGAAGCACACAGACGTGCACACACCCGCGCATCCCTCTGGGTCCATACAAAATGGACTCTAAAGAGACAATGCAGACAATTGAACATGAGACCAGTCTCGATGACGTCTACCGGCACAGGAAGCACTGGGATATGAGGAAAGCTGCTCTGGAGTCAGAGGCACCCTAGGTGGGATCCCTGCTGTCACATACTAACTGTGTGACCTTGAGCAAGTTACCAAGCTAAGCTCCTGAGCTGTAAAGCGGACCTAATAATACCACTTGCTTGTTGTGGAAACTAAATGAGATAATACTGCATAAGACCTCAGCCCTCCCTGGCTTGTAGCTCAGGCTGTTGTTACCACTTTCCCAGAAGCAAGAGAACAGAGAACCCACAGTGCCATCCCCTATGCCTGATGCAAGGATAAAGCAGGACACTTGGCCTCAACGAGAGCACTGGGCTAAGTGCTTTAAGTAGCTATCCCATTTCATTTAATAATAATCCTATGAGATTGTTCTACTTATCCTCATGCTAGAGGGAAATGGAAGCTCAGAAAGGTTAAGTATCTTGCCCAAGGTCACAGCCAGGAAGTAGCAGCACAGAGATTTGATCCCAGGTCCGTCTCTCTAAAGCACAAAGATTTCCTTCTAGTCCACATTGCACAGCCAAGAAGTTTCATCTTGTCTCCTGGCCGGGAGATGGCCTACAGCACAAGCCCTGGAGTCATAGGCCTGTCCTGACTGACCAGGGTTCTGGGCTGAGTATCTTGGCCCACCTCATGGTGAGTGGCCTGGCATGATGGCCACCTCCATGTAGCCAGGAGGGGTGGTGGCCATGATCAGACAAGGGCTGGTGCCATTGTAAACTGGGCCAGGCTCACTTGAGGGTGGCCTGAGCCTGAGATTGTGTGGACAGTGAGGGGGCTGCCTGTCTGGGTCTCTGCTGACTGTCTTGGCATTGCCTTGTGGTCTGGATTTGAGGAGCCCAGTCATAGCCCCTCAACCAGTTCCAGACTGAGTTGATCCTGCTACTCCCAGCAAGGGCTGTCTTGGTGATGGGCCCTGTCAGGGGTCTTTGATTATTTTTTAGGTTCTACCTGGACTCAGGATTCCTCTTAATCCAGAAAAACAGGTTTGCGACATGATTGGGGAATATTCCCATTATCCACTTCCATGAGGCTGGAGGCCAGCCTCCCCTAGCAGCAGTAGCAGGGCTGGGAAGGAGCAAGGACTTCGGTGTAGGACAGGCTGAGCTTGAATCCTGGCTTTGCTGCTTCCAGCTGAGGGACTTGGGCAAGTCAGGGTGTGCCCTGGGCTTACCACTTGTGGAATGGGAATGATAGGACCTGCCTCACAGCTCCTCCCGAGAACTACTGAGAATGCACAGAAGGCTGCTGCCCAGTGCTGGGCTGGCCACATGGTGAGTGCGCAAACATCGGGAGATCCAGCCTGACCGCCAAGCCTTTTCTCAAGGACACTGAGGCAGCCCCATCACCACAGCTCCCTCCCCAACCCTTCATCTTGCTCTCTGCCCTGAAATGCACCCCAACCCCCACGCATACACAAACCCACGAGAACCATTCCACCGAGATTCACAACTGAAAAATGTTTGCTTAATCTCAGCCAATGATTTAAGCCTCAATATATTTTCCTTTCTTTTTTTTTTTAATTTAAATTTTATTTAGCCTGGTTTCTATACTAAAAATACCAACCTCTGAGATAAAAGCATATGCATTATGATTTTGCTTTATTGAACCTTCCACAATACAGTGAGTGCTTGAGTAATGGAAAGGGGAAAACCAGATACTCTGCAATGCTCCGAGCCTGTGAAGCTCTGTCTGCCGCAGGAAAGGGTTTTTGTGAGGAAATTGATCATTTTCTCCCAGAGCTATTGTGTCAGAATTAGGGAAGGGCTGCAGGAAGGCATAGGTCAGTTACTTTTCCTCCTCTGAACACAAGTAAACGTTATTCCAGATGAAATCTTGCTGTGGTCCCATAAATCACGACCCCTGATATACTTCATGCATCTGTAACAGGAAGAACCAACACTCTTGGCCACCCTGGGGGCGTTGCAATGTGCAGAGAGGCCATAAATCCTCATCATGCCTCCCTTCTGCTTTCAGAGGTTAGGGTGGGGGCACCTGGCCAGGGAAAAGCAGGGATTTCAAAGCTTCTTCTGCCTTCTGTGAAACCAAAGGGCCGGCCAGGGATAGTGCCTCTGTTGTTCAAAGCTGCAAAGGTAATGAGCCTATTTCCTCTGCTGTGGCGTCCTCTGAGGATGCTTGGAAGGATAGGGATGAATAAAAGGGAAATGGATGTCACTCTGTCTCCTCCCCAGATGGCAGGTAACATATTTACGGAAAAGCTGTCCTACCTTTCTATGGGGCTGTACTCTAACGTTTCTGGGGATTACTGTTGCTCCCTGGGGTGTGTGTTGGCAGAGGGTGGATGGGGTGGGTGCTGGGTGTTTGGAAAAATGGGGAGGTGGAGAGGCCTAGAGCAGAACTTGCTTTGGATCCCCAAAGGCCCCTTCGATTACCCTACTGTCCCCAGCCTTTCTGCCCAAACTCACTTCAGCGTCATTTCAAAATGGATCCCTTGGGCTTTGGGAAAGGTGCCGGTGGGGAATGGTTATGTCCCTCTAATTGTCTAGTGGGGAAGCAAGTCCAGCTCCTGTGGGTAGGCGACAGGGTTATCCTAAAAATTGCTGGAGAGTCACACCATAGAGATTTATTATTATTATTATTATTATTATTATTTTTTATTTTTTGGAGACAGAGTTTTGCTCTTGTCATCCAGGCTAGAGTGCAATGGTGCAATCTTGGCTCACTGCAACCTCCACCTCCCAGGTTCAGGCAATTCTTCTGCCTCAACCTCCCAAGTAGCTGGGATTACAGGCACCCACCACCACATCTGGCTAATTTTTTTGTATCTTTCGGAGGAACGGATTTTCACTATGTTAGCCAGGCTGGTCTTGGATTCCTGACCTCAAGTGATCTATCCACCTCAGCCTCCCAAAGTACTGGGATTACAGGCATGAACCACCGTGCCCGGCCTCCATGGAGATTTTTAAGAAGGCAGAGTGAGGGTGCTTGAACTCAGGTGAGGGGAGGGCAATGGAGAGGGCACTTAAGGGTGCCCACAGCTGCCCCTCCAGCAGACAATTAGCTGTTCTACTGCTGGTGTTATTTTCCCTTGATGGGAAGTGTCATATTAAACCTGTGGCTTTAATTTTTCTCTTTGTTACAATTTCTTTCAGATGTCCACAACCTTTCTGTCTTACTCTATTCTCTGCTGCTATAACAGAATAGCACAGACTGGGTATCTTATAAAGAACAAAAGCATATTTGACTCACAGTTCTGGAGGCTGGAAAGTCCAACAGCACAGGGCCAGCACCTGACGAGGGCCATTCCATGGCAGAAGGCATCACATGGCAAGAGAAGGCAAGAGCACACAAGACAGAGAGAAAAAAGGGGGCCAAACTTATTATCCCTTTATAGGGAGACCACACCAGTGATATCAGCATTAGTTCATTTACGAGGGCAGAGTCCTCATCATATAATCAGCTCTAAAAGGACCCACTGCCCAATACCATTACATTGGCAACTAAATTTCACTATGAGTTTTGGAAAGAATATTCAAGCCATAGCACCTTCCTTATTGCCTTAGCAGAATTAAGGAATGGAGGGGAAGTGTTGCTCCCCTCCCATCCCCTCCATGGAGGTCATGGTGATAGTAGCAGAATCACATGGAGGACAGAAGTTCTGCTGTTGTCAGCAGGGACTCTGCAGACGTAGAGGGGGCAGCTTCCCTAAAGATACCTCAGGAGCATATCCAAGGGTGAGGTGTACCCCCAAATATAACATTGGAACGTCACCCTCCCAGGAGGCAAGGATATCTCTAACTTATGCCACCAAGATGTTTTCAGTGCATGGCAATGTCAATGGCACTTTACCCCAAGCATAAAGAGAAGTCTCTAAGTTTTTTTTCAAACAAAATTCCCTGTTCTTTAGTTTGCGTTTAGATTAAAATAGAAATTGGTTTGTAAGCAGTATACTCATTCATTCATTCATTCATCAAAGATATACTGAGCACTTACTATGTGCTATACACCCATCTAGTCTTCTATGACCTGTAGCAGACATCAGAAATTTCAGAATCAAGTTCCAACTTTTGGAAAAAGCCTTCTCTAATTTTTCTTAGAATCCCATTGTTTAATCAACTAGTAGCCAGTTCAAAAATTAGTGGCCACCCATTTCATGCTTACCTACCTGTTCCATTTCTGGGCCAGTCTAACTATTAGGAAGTTTGTGATGAATTCTACCCTACCATAATTTCTATGCTGTGGAACATACCAGAATTTCCATCACTCTTCTCTGGAACTGTCCCTCCTAAATGTGTCTCCTGGATCTGCTCATTTGCCTAGACCTTCCCAGTTTATTTACAACATCCCAGTAGATGTGTTTTTAGGCACCTATCTCTACCACCCTCCCATCATGATTTCCTTAGCAATCTGTTTTCCAGTTAAGTTGTTCCAAACTCTAGGCCACAGATGCCTGGGGGCCTCATTTCAAGAGTTCTCTATGTTTCATGGTACTGTATTCCTTAGGATCAGATTCAATTGCATATCATGGGGGAAAAAACAAATAGCAACATCTTCAAACAAGATTGACATTTCTTACTCTCTCACATAAAAGAACCCTGGGGGTAGTCAGTTTGGAGCTGATGTGGAAGCTCTATGATTACATCAGAAACAGAAGCTCCTATCTTTCTTCTCTGCCATCTTCAGAATATGGCTTCCATCCTCATGATCCGAGATGGCTGCCAAAATTCCAGCCATCACATATGTGTTCCAGGCAGCAACAAAAGAGGAAAGGAAGGCATGTATTTCTGTCTCTTAAGATTTTCCTGAAGTACCACCCAATGCTGCCATTAGCCAGAATTTGATCATGCAATCACACCCTAGCGATAAGAGAGGCTGGCAAGTGTAGTCTTATATCTTAGTTTTAACATGCTCAGCCCAAAACTGGGATTCTGTTAACTAAGAGGGAGAGGAGAATGGATATTTGGTAATCAATTAGAAATCTCTGCCACAAGCACCAAGCTTTATTAAAGAGTGTCATTATCATGGGGAACGGAAGGGTGGGAGACAGGAACATCTTTATTTTCATTGAAAATAGGCCTTCAGCCGGGTGCTGTGGCCCATGTCTGTGATCCCAGCTGCTTGGGAGGCTGAGACATGAGAACTGCTTGAACCTGGGAGGCAGCAGTTGCAGTGAGAAGAGATTGCACCACTGCACTCCAGCCTGGGCAACAGAGCAAGACTCTGTCAAAAGAAAAAAAAAGAAGAAAAAAAAAGGCAAAAACACACACAGCCCTTTCCACAAAGATGGGGAACCAGAATGTCATTTAAAAGTATTTCTGTTAAATGGCAATGTCCAAAGCAGAAAGAATATAACTGAAGAGTTCTGGTATCCTAGGAAGCAGATAACTATTATTTCACTTACTGAGCCGAGCATCTTCCCCTTCTTCTGAGAAATGTGCTTTTTCTAAGTTTAACTAAGGGGCTCCAATGACCACACCTTGTTTGTAGAGGCCCTGCCCACCTAGCCACAGCCCACTGGGCCAGGCCTGGCCACCTGTTTCTTCTGATCCAATGAGAGACCCAGTCCCTCCAACCTCTCTTGTCTTCCCTCTCCTCCCAGAAGGAGGCAGCAGTCCTGGGGAAGTGAATCCCACTGATGGCCCCAGGTGTAACTGGGACTGGGAGAGTGAAGCAAGAGGGTTAGCACGATCTTTTGGTCAAATACATCTTCCAGCCTAGCTTTTTCATCAGTAACAAAGCTGACATCTTGATTTCTGCCCGCTTGAAGGGAAAAGAGCTATTTTTAGTCCCCCTCCAACCCAAGATTGTTCAGTGGCAAGGCAAGGTACAGAACAATAGGTACCATGTAACTTAGTATAAAGTAAAAGAAAGGGACAAGAACAGCAAAAGCCAAGCATGCCTTGGCTGCCTTTATCTGTGGGACACTGTGCTAAGAGCTGAAGGTGTGCTTGTGAACCAGCCCTCACCTCAGCCGAGAGTCCCAGGGAAGATAGCATTACAACAGCAATTCCAGGAGCAGACTGGGTGTTATGATGAGGAGGTACCAAGAATAATGGGGGCCCAGAGCAGGTCTAATCTGGATCAGGGAGGGTCTTGCAGACCAAGTATTAGTTCAGCTGACACTTAAAGATGAATGGATATTATACAGGCAAAGAGGAGGTAGATGGTCAGAGGGAGGAAGGATGGAGTTCCACGCAGAGGCAAGGGCTGGCACAAACACCCAGGTGGGAGAAGGATGTGGAAGGGTCAAATACATGAAAGAAGTTCCCTCAGGGGTCCTGTGCAGTGTGGGAGGTCAGAGGCTGCATGGTGTCCAGGCTCAAGCCCAAGCTCGCTTAGAAAGCCTTGCTAAAGTAAGAGTGGACTATTCTGGAATCAGTGGGACATCACTAAAGATTTTCAGTGGGGAGTGGAAAAATCAGGTTTATATTTTTAAAAGGTTATTCTTGCTGTGCTGGGGACACTGGGGAAGGGGCGGAGAGCAGGGGTGAAGGTGGGGACATCGGAGAAGAGGCTGAGAAATGATAGTGACTCAGAGCCGTGAAGATGGCCGAAGAGGTATT
Source organism: Papio anubis (assembly GCF_008728515.1). Taxonomy (NCBI): domain Eukaryota; kingdom Metazoa; phylum Chordata; class Mammalia; order Primates; family Cercopithecidae; genus Papio; species Papio anubis. Next base: position 119,211,811 of record NC_044982.1, on the reverse strand, counting down.
TAGGACTCAGGAACAGGCTTTGGGCATGGGTCGGAGACATCAGAGAAAAGGAGGAATCCAGGTGACTCAGGGCATACAACTCAGTGGGAGGTGGTGCCATGGCTGCCCCTTGTCGAGTCACTTCTCCCTGGGCCTCAGTTTCTATATCTGTAAAACAAAGAGAGTTGGGTTAGGCATTTTCTAGGGTCCTTCAAGCTACTTCTTTACGCCTTAAAGCCCTTAAGAATCGTGAGGGAGGACCGGGCGCGGTGGCTTATGCCTGTAATCCCAGCACTTTCGGAAGTCGAGGCAGGTGGATCACTTGAGGTCAGGAGTTCAAGACCAGCCTGGCCAACATGGTGAAACCCCATCTCTACTAAAAATACAAAAATTACCCAGGCATGGTGGCGGGCACCTGTAATCCCAGCTACTTGGGAGGCTGAGGCAGGAGAATCGTTTGAACCTGGGAGGCTGAGATTCCTGTGAGCCAAGATGACGCCATTACACTTCAGCCTGGGGACAAGAGCGAGACTTTGCCTCAAAAAAAAAAAAAAAAGATTTGTGAAGGAAGGGCTCCAGGGAGCTGGAGGAGTTGGAAAGAACTATAAGAACAGCACCTTGGGAGGAAGGATTCAGATGGATGAATTGGGCAAGGGAGGAAAAGATGGAAAGGGGCCATGGCATAGCAAGGGGCAGAGCAGACTTCAAGACCAGCCATGGCACTCATCACATGGGACACAGAGGAGCTGTGCTGGGGACAGCCCAAGTGGAACTGAACGCTTATCTCTTCATGGGGATGGTATATAATCAGAGTCCAAAAATGCATTTGACATCTCTATGTCCGGAACAGTACACATTACTGGCCAATCATTCACACCCTACTCTACATGATGATGGAGCACTAGTTCTTCTGCATGCCCACAGTAACCCGAACAAATGTGCACTGAGTACCCATCACATTGTTTTAAGTTTGTTTAACTTTTTGTCTGTGTTGCTTTAAAGAAATCTAATTATCTGAGGACAGAGGTGTGCCACCATAATGTCATTTATAATAGTTTAATAGCTGCCTCCAACTGAGCACGTATTAGGTGCCAGGCACTATTCTAAGCATTTGGCAGGCATTATTTCTTTATAGAAGTCCTGTGGGGCAGGCACTATTATTATTCTCATTTTACAGATGAGGAAACCAAGGCCCAGAAAAGTTACATAATAATTTGCCCAAGGTGATAACATCAAAGTAGCCAGAGATTTACATCAGATTTTGTTCATCTCTATGTCCCCAAGGCCTAGTACACTACCTGGGACCCAGTGGATTGCCAAAGTGTATTGATTGAAAAGGTCCATGGATGGACACAGCCTGACCCTCCCAGGCAACTGTGTCAGGCTGGCCTGTGAGTCACTATAAAATGTTTGTATCTTGGCTCACCCTTTGCTTGAAAATGGCCTCTCCTAGGTGTGTCCCCAGGCAAAATGCTGCAGTGCAACAAATAAACTAACAAATAAACTAACACTCTGTGGTTGCTGGAGCAAGCCATAGCCAATGTGTTGAAGGCAGGACAGTGGATGTCTTTAGAGGTAAAGTGGTGGACAACCATTTTGAAAGGAAAAATAAGTGGAAGTGACCAATCAATGGGCCCAGGAAGACTCAACCAGTCAACCAACGAATCAACCGGGCATGTGCTATATATAACTAAGAATCCAGACTTTTCCAAGATTTACAATGAAAATGCAAGCTTTGAAAGTTGGAACAAACCTCATTCAAATCCATTGTGTCTAAAACAAATGTTGGAATCTGTTAGGAGATTATTTAGAAAAGTAAGATTAAGTCCTTGTTTAAAAACTTATAATTACTTCCATTGTTTTAAAAAAATACCACAACATGGATGAACCTCAGAAACATTATGCAAAGTAGAAGTCAGACACAAAAGACCACATGTTGTATGATTCTATTTATATGAAACGTCCAGAAAAGGCAAATCTATAGAGACAGAAAGCAGATTAATGGTTGCCTGAGGCTGGGGGTGGGAATTGCGATTGACTGCAAACAGACACAAGGATCTTTGTGGGGTGATGAGAATGTTCTAAAACTGGATTGTGATGATGACTGCACAATTCTGTACATTTACTGAAAATCACTGAATTATACACTGAAAATGGATGAATATTATGATATGTAAGTCATACTTCAATAAAGCTGCTTTTTTCTTTTTTTTCTTTTTTTTTTTTTGAGACAGTTTCACTCTTGTTGCCCAGGCTGCAGTGCAATTGCACGATCTTGGCTCACTGCAACCTCCGCCTCCCAGGTTCAAGTGATTATCTTGTCTCAGTCTCCCAAGTAGCTGGGATTACAGGCACCAGCCACCATGCCCAGTTAATTTTTGTATTTTTAGTAGAGACAGGGTTTCACCATGTTGGCCAGGCTGGTCTCGAACTCCTGACCTCAGGTGATCCACCTGCCTCGGCCTCCCACACTGTTGGGATTACAGGCATGAGCCACTGCACCCAGTCCTAAAGCTGCTTTTTTATTTTTTTGTTTTTGTTTTAAGGAAAACTCTTGAAAACAGCAAAGAAACTGATAGTTCATAAAATCTCTATGCAAAAGATCATAGAAATCATTGAATCCAGTTTTATAGAAGGCCAAGGAAAGGTTGATAGACGCTAATAGAAAGAGAGAGGAGTTGCATGAAGCTTGAATCCAGACCCCTTGGCTCCCAGGTAGACCTATCCTCTTCCTCACAGAGCTTGTTTGTGGTATCTAATTTAAGGGGTGATTTCCCTTCATATGTCCACACTCTGTGTGTGAATGTTGGCCACTGATGCCAGCTGCTGTCTCCCTGGGTCTGTGACAGGATCCCTGGCAGCCCTCCTGGGTAAGTTTCTGTAATGGGCCAGGTGGAGAAAGAAGCCAGGCTGGTGAGACCCTGCCCATCCCCCTGGACTCCAGGGGTGGCAGATGCCAGGTCAGAAGTTGCCCTCCTGGTCTCAGGGCTCACAGACATTTGGTGTCCCTTTCTAGGCCAAGGTTGACCAAATCTAGCTGACTCTTAAGTCAATCCCCACTGGGCCTCCTGGGGAGGCTTAAGATAGCCTGTTAGTCCACATGGGAGGATGTGAGGTCCCTCCCTTCCTCCAGTGGAAGGTTCTGATATGGCCTTGATATCCAAGGTGGATGTAGCTTGTCATCCACTCATCTACCCATTCAACACTCACCACTCATCCCCACCCACCTATCTATCCCTGCATCCACGCATCTAAAGATACACCCACCCACCACCCACTCACTCATCCATCCTTGTACTCATTCATTTCCAAATCCACCCACCCATCCACTTCTCCGCCCACCTACCCACTCAGCCATCCAGCTCACTCTGAGCCAGTGTGCTGGCTGAACCTAGCCCTTGCCCTCTAGGAGATGACAGCCAAGAGCACATTTGCTTGACACACCTTTCCAAGGCACATTTTCATTGGTGGTTCACACAGACGCACCAAACTTGTTACTCACCCAGTCCTCATCTTTGCAGGAAGTATCTGATTTCTCATTCCTTCACTTCCCACATCTACTGTACTAATAACTCATGTAGGCTCTCCTTCCAGTGTACATGAAGAATCTATCCTCATCTCTCTGTCTCCTCCACCCACCAAGATCCAAGCCACCATTTACTGCTCACCTGGACTATTATTACATCAGCCTCCTCATTTACCTTTCTGCTTCCATCGCTGTTCCTCTAGGGGCCCTCCTCCTCACAGCTGCCACAGCCAATCAGATCCCTTCACTCTCCAGTGATTTTTCTATCCTGGAATACAATCTGAACTTCCCATCTTCAGCTTCAAGGCCCTCCAGGCTCTGCACCTGCCTGCTTCTCTGTCGTGTTCTATCAGTCTCCCCCTGCTCACTCAGCTAGAGCCATGATAGCATTCCCTCTGTGCCTGACTTGCTTACCTCCTTCCCACCTAGTGTTACTGGTTGAGGGTAGTTGTCCAGGTTCTTGGCATTTTGAACAAAGAATTGGACAAAACGCACAAACAAAGCAAAACAGAAAAAGCAGAGATCTATTGTAAACGAAAGTACATTCCACAGGGTGGGAGTGGGCTCGAGCAACCAGCTCAAGAACGTCGGTTACAGAATTTTACGGGATTTAAATACCCACTAGAGGTTTCCCATTGGTTCACTTGATGCAAATGAAGTAGTAGCCCATGGCCAGTCTGACTGGTTGTGGGAGGGGACCAATCAGAAGCACTTTCATTTTCCAACTGCCACACACAAAAAGGAGGGGTTGAAAACGAAGTTGGCGCTGACATCCTGTCAGCATGAATTGGCCTTAGGTTCCCTGTCTCCAGACCTGATTCTCCTGCCTCACTAGAACCCTCTGCCCTTGCTGGTGCCTCGGCCTGCAATGCCATCCCTAACATCTTCTCATGGCAGGCTCTTTTCTGCCACTGGGAAAGGCCTTCTCTACTTGCAATCTAAGAAGCCTCATCCGTTTCATTTTCCCCCATAGCACTTATGGCTACTTTTTGAAACCAGGGTCTGGGTAAACCACACTGACTATCCTCTTGTTATATTAGTCAGGACCCTGTTCTTTACAAATAAAAGTGGGGAGGGGGTTATTGGCTCATAAAACTGGGAGGTTCAAGAAGCAAGCTGCTTCAACCCTCCTGAACACGGGTTCCTTCAAGACACCAGGAAGCGGCCTCTTTTCCTCCATCTCCTGCTTCTCAGTGCTGATTTTGTTCTCAGTCAGGCACTCCACATACTTATTGGCCAAGGCAGCCTCTGATCATACAGAAGGCGTGACTGTCTCCGGAATCCCAGCAGAACCCTGAGAGGACTCTGATCGGCCCAGTTGCCCAGCTCTGAACCAATCAGAGCTCATATTGAGGGGTAGAGAATTCTGATTGGTGAGGCTCTGCCACATGACTGCCCAGACGCCTCAGGTGCTAGTCAAACCACCGATACTTCTCTTTGGTTTCCAGCAGATAAAAACATACCCCTCCAAACTCCTAGTAATCCTCCTGCTCCCATGCAAACACACTCCTCTAAACTTCTGGAAGGAGTGAAACGTGGGTTATCTCATCATACCTTTCCCTTCAAAGGAAAAAGGTTGGCCTTCGAGGCTGGGTCATTCCAAACAGCCGGCTTTTACTTTTTCCTTTTAATCAGTCTGTACTGAGCAACTTATAGACACCAACCCCTTTGCAAAGAAGGGCAGGTGGTGCCTCAACAGCTAGATTATGCCCCTAGGTCAGGAAGCTAGCCAGGAAGATAAGGTAAACCCACAACAATTCGCTATGGAAATCGTTAATCCCTTGGTTGTGTCGTCAGATAAAGGGAAACCAAAGAATCTCAGAGGTCTTGGCAGTTGGGCAAACTTGAGGGGGCAGAGAGATCTGTTCCCTGCCAGCAAGTCTTTCTTCTGCCAGTTGAGGGTGTGTGTGTTGGGGAGTCAAAATTGTGTACACGCATGTGCAGGCATCCTTCCTCCATGGCTGCACTCCAAGATGCCTGAGGCCAGAACTGTGTTTTCTCCTTTCCCAAGCATCCAATAAAGCCTCCTGAGGTCCCATGGCTCTTCTTGATCATTTGGGGCCAACCTCCCTTTTTGTGGGTCTTTCCCCGACTTGTTATCTTTGACTCGACTCCTTCATTTATCTTGCAGTCTCTGCCTAATTCTCCCCAACTCTGTGTGAATTTGAGTTTGTTAAACTCTGCATGCCTTTGTCTCTTTTAAGAACATCCCACTCCCTGGTGTGGGGTCACACTGAGGACACATAATAGCCCCTAATAAGAATAGTCAACTCCACATCTTCAGAACTAGCACTCCCTTCTGTTTCCACCACCAATCATGGATAGATCTATTAGGACTTTAAGGCCAAGTATAATACTATGGCCACAGTACACTGTCATTCAAACGCTTAGTCTTTCATTCATTCAACAAAAGGAAAAGGTAAACAGGACTGCAAAGGGCATATATAACCAGTTTAAACTATTCTTAAGCATTTGATGCCATGCTAATGCACAAAACAGGTGTGCGTGCTCACCATAGCTCATTCTTTCCTGCTGGCTGAGCTGGTCGTCCATTCTCTTTAAGCTGGTTCATAGACACTGAGTTGGCTTTTCTCTCCCTGTATGGAATCGAGGCCATTCATTACTCCCCTAGCAGACGCCTGCTGAATGCCAAGCCCTGGTTTAGCAGGGAATGAGTGAGAGAGCTGGGTGAGTGGAAATAAGGAAGCAAATCCTTCTGAAACAATGAGATGTGCTCCAAGACAAAAATGGACTTTTGGGAAGGTTTCTGAAGGCATAGGGTGCTAGCTGGCCTTTGCAGATTAGTAGGCTGAATTGGTGGTTGTCAAGATATATAACTAAAAGGTCACTGAAGGGAATCCTTTCACAGAAATAGAGTCCCTCTCCTGGGGCCTAGACAGGGCCCAAGTCCAGTCCGTCAATCAGCCAGTGGTTAACAGGGCTTACTTTGCAGAAAGTCTGGGGAGAATAAAAAATATCTACAATTTATTTTCCAGTATTTAGTGGGTGTCATCTTCCTGCCCAGGAGAAGTTGACATTCCAGGGAGACTAGTAGTAAATATTTCCAGAGTGCAGGGCAGGAGACAGCTGTCAGTTCTGGGGCAGGAAAAGAATATTTCAGGAGGAAGGGAAAGTTTGAAGGATGGGAAGTCCCACTGTTCATCAGCCTTTTCCACAAGGGCCTTGAAAGAGTAGAGAAAGGTGATCTTTTCTTTTAACAATCATACAGTAATTCCCCCCTCCTGCCCTTTTTTGCAGAGGAGAAAGTTGCAGAGAGCTTAAGCAACTTGCCTAAGATCACACAGCTAGTAAATGATGAAGTAGGACTCAATCCAAGTCTTTCTGGCTTTCATTATTTCATGAGGATTTTACTTCTTTTCTAAAAGATGAAACATATATATTAATTATCAGCCTTTTACTAAGGGCTCAGTTTCAATTCTTTACCAGATTTTCTGGTAGGGGACAGTGTATCAAAGACATGAGACACATAAAGAATAAGCTTTGGAGAGATTCAGAGATCAGGAAAAGTCCAGAACATGGGCACTCTCCAGAAGGGGTATTTTAATAGGGGAACTGAGCAACAAAAGGTATCTGGGTGTGTAGGAGATCAATGTATGTTAACTTGACCAACACATTCTCACAAAGACAAACAGGAGACATGAAGCCAAAATGCTCATCTCCCCCTGGGCTAGTAGTACCTGTCTTGTCCTGGAGGGTGAGTGAGGTGCAGGGCCCCCTCATTCTCACTGCTACTGTGTCCAGTGGGTCCACCTCAGACAAAGCCTCCTGCTGCATTGTGTCTCTTGACACACATGTCAGGGTCTGGGGAACGCTCTCCCCTCAAACAACATGAGGGAGCCCCTTAACCTTGCCTTTCCCTTGCATTTGGGTAAAAGGATCATTGGGGCATTTATTTCTCCTCTAGTCTAGTGTGTTCCTGACACCTGGTAAGTGACAAATCACCCTAATGCTTAGCGCTGGGAGTTTGGCACTTCCAGAGCTCCATCCTGGCCTCCATCCCTGCTCCTTCACTGTCAGTCAAGTGAACTTCAACCTTTGACATTTTAGAAGTTTGCAATCCCCATGGGTTTCAACTTTGTTTTCTGTATCCTGAAAATAGCAACCCCTCATAGGCTGGAGAGAGTCAAATAGAACTTGTGAAGCCCCTAGCTGAGGTGTGCACAAAGCTGGCCTTGTTCAACACAGCTTACCTGGAGTAAAAGCATTCGTTATGGTTCCAACAGTATGTATGAAACTTGTCCTTATTGGATCTTTGTTTCCTCTTCTGTAAAGTAGGAATTCCTTCTCTACCTACTTTGCAGAGGTGCTGTCAGGATCAATAAGGTGAGCCATATTAAACCAACCTTTGAGAAATATCACCCAATATCCAAATGCAAGGTGCTGTTATGTTTCGTGTCAATGAAAAAATCTAAAAATTGCATTTTCCAATTCATTAGCAAGAAGTCATTTGTTCATAGACCTCTACTCCCAGTTCACATTAGGGAATATTCACAACTCCAGGAATATTTATACTATCACCTGGCAGAAATCATAAAACTAGGGGGGTGATAAAATTTAAATCCACGCTAGTTTATGAAACACTATGGCTCTAAGTAAACCACTGTGGAGAGTCGCATGGTTAAAACAAGACAAGGAGAAAATAAAGCCTCCCCTCTTCAATATTTAGAATCAATAAATATGTTCTGGAAATAACACATTAGCCATGCAAGAGCCGCTTATCTGCCAGGAGAAGACTCTTGATAGCTGGAGAACACAGTGGGAAATAGGAAAGTCCTTAAGCCTTGTGTTTGCTTGGATGTCATCTCAGTGTAAATAATAAACCCTCTTGCCCTCGGCTCCCACCAGCTCCCAGTAACTGCACATTCTCATCACATAAATGGAAGAAAAACTTGAGGGAACAGCCCCCTTAAAGTGGGGCATGCATCTTGCCTTTGCCACCAGCAAGCTAAGGGGCCCCTTGGGGCCTCAGTTTCTCTGGGCCTCTTCCCCACACCCAGCACAGCACCTCCCAGAGCCCCAGTACTCTAAGCTATGCAGTTTTAAAACTACTCCTCACATGTTGTTTGGAGACCCTTGAAAAGGTGACTTTCTGTGATTTTATAACACTTTTGACATTCTTTGATCCTTCCAGCCTTCTTTGGTCCTTTGTGATAGGCGGCCTTATTTCTTAAGGCTGCATTTGCCAGACAAGCCATGTGAAGCTGGAGAGCACCTCATATGACCTAGGATCACACATGTGGACGTGCCTGGCACAGGGCCTGGAAGGGACCCCTCTGTTCCTGGTCCCCAGCCTTGCCAGGGGTGCCGACCTCCAGCCCAGTGGGCTGGGCTCCCACAGTACCCTAGCTCCTTTCCGTGGAGAGCTTAATAGCTGTGTACTTGGCCTATGTCCTGTGTGTGTGTGTGCACATGCGTGTGTGTCTGTGTGTGTGTGTGTGTGTGTGTTGGAGGGTCTGTCCCCATCATACTTTGCTGGGGCTGTGCCTGAGTCCCTGAGGGGCTATCTGTCCACCCTGGCCTCTCCCACCAGGACCTGAGGGAGCATGTGTACTGTGTTTTCAAATAAGCTGGATGATTTTTTTTTTTAATAAAACTGGTTTTTTATTGCTGTTCCCAACCCACCTAGCACCAGCTGTGATGAGAATCACTTGTATGGTAAAGTGCTATTGATAAAATTGCTCCCACCGGAACTTAGCTATGCACTCATGCGGCGCGATTGGCTCCTTCACCACTGGCTCCAGCGGCCTGCTCAGCCCCCTCCCAGCTCCTTCCCTGCAGCCCTCCTCTTACCTCCTGGCCTTTTCCCTCTTCCCTCTTCTCCTCCTTCCCCTGCTCCTTCTTACTCATTCTCTCTCCCCTCCTCCCTTTTCTTTCTACCTGCTTTGGTTTTCTCTACCTTTCTGTCTAATGTTGGCTGATGTCTTTCCTTTCTTCTCTTTCTCTCTCTCCATCCTGGGCTTGTCCACCCCTCTCCCATTTCTCTCTCTCCTCCTTCTGTCTCTCTCTGCCTCCTAACTGTGTCTCCCAACCGTCTGCACGTTTCAGGCCAGGCTGGCTCAGTGAGGCCCATTGGGAGGTCCCAGCTCTCTCTTTAGAAACAGCAAACCCAGCTGAGTTCTAATATGCAGGTCCTTTGAGGACCCCAGCATCTCCAGGTATACTCCTCCTTCATCTGTGTCAGGTTCCCCTCTCCTGCCGGAGGTGCTCTGGGACAGAAGGGGCAAGCAATGCAAGGCAGATAGGAAAAAGGATAATGGTACAGGGAACAGTGTGTAATCTAAAGGAACAGCATGGCATGGACAGGACAAAGGAAGTTTAAACTCACTTAAGTATTGAGGAAGGAGGTAAGGACCCGGTTGCAGATTATGGAAGGCTTAAAAACCTGACTAAGAAGTTTCACTTTGACTTTTAGTCCTTTCCAGTCGTTAGGGTATTCATAGCTGTGGCAACATAAACTGGACTTGCTGAAAAGACCTAAGCCATGCCTTGACACACACAAACTGTGTGAGCTTCAGGACCAGGTCTGCCGGGGCTCCAGCCAGCTCAATTATTTCTGTTGATTTTCTCAGCTCTGCTTTCCTATCTGCATGTCTACTTGGTTCTCATGGACACAAGAGGTCTACAAACAGCAGTCAGGGCCGAGAGCTTCCTTGTTCATTTCTAGCAGGAGACAGGAGAAGAGCGCAGCTTCCTGTAGCTCACTCTTACAAAACCTCCTGCTTCATGTCCTCTTAGCCAGAATTGGGCCACATGTCTCTTCCTGAACCAACTATTGGTAACAAGGACGAAATGATTATCCCTATACCAATCAGGCATTCCCTCCCAGCTGAGGATAAGTCCCCAAATTCAGGATGCTCCCTAAGGAGGATGGAGTAGACTCAGTGTTGGAGGGTCCACCTCAATACCCTCTACAGCTAAAGGTTCCCCAAAGTAGCAGGGTGATTGGAGGGAAGGTATATGAAGCCCAGGGCCAGCAAGAAGTATCTTCCTAGAACAACAATATTAGCTGAGGAGTTTTGGAAAAACATACTGTATTTAAATGATCACCTGAGGTCAGGGGTTTGAGACCAGCCTGGCCAACGAGGTAAAACTCCATCTCTACTAAAAATACAAAAATTAGCCAGGCATGGTGGCAAGCACCTGTAATCCCAGCTACTTGGGAGGATGAAACAAGAGAATCGCATGAACCCAGGAAGCAGAGGTTGCAGTGATCCAAGATCACGCCACTGAACTCCAGCCTGGGCAACAGAGTGAGACTCCGTTTCAAAAACGTATATAAAAATAAAAATAAATAAATGATCACAGATAAATATTGACTGTAATGTAAAATGCACATGCTGTTTTAAATTAAAACATGAGACTTCAAAGAAATTTTCTGCTTAACTAAGCTATATAAGGGTTGGCTTACACCTATTTTGATTATTACTGCATTTCTAACACATAAAAATGCACAATAAATACTTGTGGAATAAATGAATAAACAAATGATTGAGACAGATAATTTTAGGCTACTTCCAGACCCAAGGGTTCCATCACCTCTCCTCTATTAGAGGTGCTTTGGTGGAAAAGTTTGAGAAACACTGCAATAAACAAGGGAATGTGTCCAGGAAGTTATTTTTCTTTTCTTTTTTTAGTAACAGCCTAATGAGATATAATTTATAACCATAAAATTCACACTTTTAAGTATACAATTCAATGGTCCTTAGTATATTCAGAATTGTGCAACCATCGCCATTACCAGGGAGTTTTAGCACCATGTGTGGGAAAGTTATACCCATAAACAGTGAAGGGGCTCAGGGCTCTGAGTGGCTGGGGGAAGAAGGCGATCTAGTTGGAGGAAAGTATCTGGTGGAGGCAGGGGGAGCCGCTAGAAAGCTATTACAATACTAAAGGGAGGGTGAGGGAGGCCTCGGTCTCAGGATGTTAACAAGCCTGGAAAGCAAGTCTCATGTAAGAGAGGTTGCAAAGTTTGCAAATGCAGGTTTGGAGACTGCCTGCGGTGGGCAGACAGCCTGCAGGGCAGAGGTGCCTTCTCCCATGCTTTCAAGCCATCAGATTTGATGTTTCATATCCACACTACACAGCTGAGCCAGGATGCAGCTGAGCACAGTTATGGATGTCCATCTCTCCTGCCTGGGGCAAAGACATTGGGAACATGAGTCCCTGGGCGCAGACCACGTGGAGATGCAGAGCCGGCATGGCCTGCCCAAATTGCTCTGAGAATAGCACCCCAGGCACCATCCTCCTTGCCACAGGCACCTGAGCTCAGCTACTTTTAAGCAGCATTTCAAGGATGGAGCTGGTCCAGTCAGGAGGAAGCAAAAATGAATTCATGTTCCATTTGGGCAGGCCCCCTTGGGAGCTGTGGAACTTCCAGCTCTGTGGAGCAAGGGGGAGCCTGGAGATGCTGAGTCCAGGACTGTGGCTTTCTGGAAACCTCCGCAGAGGAGGCCTTGGCAAGACCAGACTCAATAATGTCTTCAGCACCAAGTGGAAGGTGGTGGGGAAACCTGGGCCCAAGAGCAGCGACCCAAACCGCAGACACCTCCCAGCTTCTTGTGAGCTTCCTGGCTGTGGCAATCTGCCTGCTGACTACAGAATCTTCATCACTAAAATGAGGGTGAGACCAGCTCAGGCTGAAGACCAGGCTATCTGAGTGTTCCATGGAATAAAGTTTGGGGCATGCTGAATACTGTCTTACCCTTCCGGAGATATAAGGGGTCTGAGGCTGGCAGTAAAGGACACGGTCAACCTTTGCTCACTTTGGAGTTTCCCCGGTATTTGACGGATTGGGTCAGAGTGGGAACTCAGAGCTTCAGTTCCCAATCCCATCTAAAAACAACTTCCCACTTCCAGGTGCCATGGTATCTGAAAGCCTCCCTTCACAGGCTAATAATGTGTTTGGGTTTCCCAGTCTCCCAGTTACAACATAAACACTTCAGAGAGAGGACCATTGAGCCATCTCAGTGGACATTTTCACCAGGACTTCTCCAACAATTGGCTGGGCACAAGCTAGGCTTGGGGTGAAGGGTAGGACAGGATGCCAGGGGAAGGAAAATGGGTTGAGAAAGGGAAGGAGACAATAAATGCCTAAATTTGTTATTTTATAACTCAGAGTGGTTTTAAGGAGGCAGATTTCACATAAAATCATTTGCAGCCGCAGCTAAGCAAGAAGACCACAAGGAGAGGATTTTAACCTCAGGGTGGGATTTTTTCAGAGAGGAAAAATCCCAATGAAACCCGGAGAATGGGGTGACCTGCCCCAGATCCCACAGAGAGTAAGCAGCAGGTCAGAGCAGGACTCCAGTCTCCCAGACCAGGGCCCTCTCAGCAGTGCCAAGCTAATTGGCATCTCAGGCTGCCCTCCCTGCAAGCACAGTGCATGGCTCCCCAGCCCCAGTGTCGGCTCTGTACCCGAGAATGATTTCTCTTGACAGAAAATAGAGGCAAAAGGGCAAGGGAATATTTCCAAATGGTTGATCTGACAGCTGCAAATTTCATTTTGTGTTGCGTATTGACCTCTAATTGTTTCCCAAGTAGTCTGGGACTGAGAGATCAATAAATCCCACAGATACTTAATATCCCCTCTGGCATCTTCGGCTTTAGTTAGAAAATAGTCAAATTCCTGGCTGTCTGCAAATATTAGCAGGTTTTTCATTTTCTGCAAACCTGATGAACTGTAATTCAACCAAAGGCCTGGTAGGAGCCGGAGAAATTCCTGGCACGCTGGAGGGCCAGAGCTGGAAAGGAATTCACAACGTTGCTGGCCCAACCGCTTCTTGTCCAGGAGAGATGAGATGACATCTTCCAGGCCTACAGTGGCCACTACAGGAGTGGAAGCTCCAACCTCATCTTCCTGGTGATCTTTCTGCTCCACCAAGCGGCCTCCATTAGGTTATTAATATAACAAGGGAGTTGTGGTCATTGGCTAACCTTTCCTCAGAGACCTTTTTAAAGGAAGGCTTGGATGTAGTTGAGAAAACCGTGGGTTTGTCATTATAAAAGCAATCTCCCTTATTCTCCTTCCTCTGTTCCCTGTTAGCTGCTTGGTCTCGATCATGGCACTTTCTCTTCTTGCTAAGCCTCAGTTTTCTCGGATACATACTGGGAATAATTATTATCCCTGTCTAAAAGCATTATCGTGAGGATTAAATGAGTTGATGAGTGACGATCCTCACCCAGAGCTTCGCAAAATTAGTGGGAACCTCCATGAACCTGAGTGAGGCACAGGAGTATTCAACTGAGACCACCTCTGCCCAGATTTTATACACCTCAGATCTGAGGAAGGAATAGACTGCCCTGTGGGGCGGGGAGGTGGTGGTGGGCGGTGAATGGTGAGGGAATAAACTTGAATTGACAACCAAGGCCCCAAAGGACCGCCCTGCTCAGAGTACTCCAGATGTGTTCAGATTTCCCCACTGGATTGCAGGTGGCCTGGTGGCAAGGACAGAGTCCTCTTCACTATGCAAGCTCCAGGCAGCTGCTCAGTAAACACTTCCTGAATGCACACAAGACAGCATCTGGTGGCATGGCAAGGATGGCATTTGGTCCACAGGATGCTGTTAAGAAGGACATTGTATAGGCAATCATCCTATCTCACACACACACACACACACACACAGCTATACATGCACTCACAATTGGCCAAGAAACCAACATCAGCATTGGCTTCATGGTCTCCATCCACCAAATCTGAGGAGTAAATTTTCAGACATGCTTATAGCCCTGTAATGCCAGGGCTGAAACCCACCAAGGGCCCTTTCTTTCTCTGATCCTACCTTGCACCTTATGCAGTGAGTTTCAGCAGAGAGAACTTCCATCTAGGATCTGTAGAGTACAGTTTGGTCTCTGCATGACACAAACCGGCTGTGTGATTCAGAGAAACTCACTCCTCCTCTCTGGGCTTCAGTTTTGCCATCTGTGAAATGGAGAGATGGAGCTACCTGGGCTTGCCTATCTCACAGGGTCTCTGTGAGGCAAGCAGCAGCTCCAGCCCGCTAGAGAGGGAAACGGACGGCAGATCACTCAATCTAATCTAATGACTTTCAAGCATTTATTTAGCAGATGAATCTTTAATTTTTTTTTTTTTTCTGCTTAGAACCCCGACTTATAAGATAGAAAGAACTGAGCTGTTCAGGCTGGGTTGGAGATGACCCCAGGATGTGAACACAAAGGCCAAGGCACCCCTACTTTCATAGTGGGGACTGTGAGGGCCCAACCGCCACCTGAGGCCCCCAGCGCTGCCTGTGGCTACCAGGCAACCAGCTCTGCGTGGCCCAGCCTCCCCATCAGCACCTCGCAGCTGTCCTCCCAGCCAAAACTGGTTTAGAAAAGGCTGCCCAGCTGGCAGGTAGGAACAAAGGGATTAGGCCCCGTTTGACAGACTGTGTCCCTCCTATTTGCATGTCATTAAGCTGCAGACCAGTTAGCAGAGGGGGTCACATAGCTTCAGAGTCCCTGCCAAGCTGGGGCACGGAGGCACTGAGGCTTCATTTGCATTTTGGACACCTGCCCTGAACTACAGGAGCCAATCTGAAGAAGAGGGGTTTCTTGAGATGACTGGGGTGCTGTCGTGGACTGGGGAGGTGTCCTCGTCTCAGTGGTGACCCCAGTTTTTTTCTGTCTCCACTCAAAACTGACACAAATTGAAGCAGGATTGTTTTGATGGACAAAAAGGGCTTCATTGCTCTGAGAGTTAAACCAGGCACTATGCAACAGCTTGGGAGAGGACCAGTGAATTCTGAAAACCAGGGCTTCTCTCCCCAACCAGCATCCCCACACACCACACACACACACACACACACCAGCCTAACCAAAAGGAAAAAAAGGAAGAAAGGAACACAGGCCACATTTTCTCTGCACTCCCCTTCTAAGGCCTCCTGGGGTGCCCCTGATTGACAGAACGCTACATGCAAGAGGTTTCCTGTGATAGAGAAAGAGATTTTCTTGAAGCATTCAACTCCTGACCTTTAAGAGCTCGGGGAGCAAAATGATTTTCAGTCACTTGGGCCTGAGTGAAAGGTATGTGAATTGATCGACTGCAGGGCTCAGGCCTCCCGAGGTCTTGATGTTATGTCATTAAAATCTTACAATCGAGTTATCCTAATGTATCCCAGCAGCCCCCGATTAGTAAATAGACTCAAAGTTACACGGTCTAAAATGCCTTCTCCAAGGGCCTGGAAGACCAGTAATGTGGATGGGGCCTGGGGCCAAATCCGGCCTCTGCTATTTGAGGTTTTCTTTTTTGACATTAGACTATGGTAACTATTGCTGTAGCTGCCTCTCACATTTCTTCCTCTAGCTCTTTTAATCTTGTGAAGGTGCCTACCCCTCTGGCCACAGGTGTCTAGGTAGGTTGGATTGGCTAATATCTTCTGGCAACAGTGATTGGTCTGGGGATACAACTGACCCATGCCCAGCCAATCAGAATCTTCCCTAGGATTATTCTCTTTACTGGGGATCCTGAGCTGGGAGAGCGTGAGCAGGGGTTGATGGTGAACATTTTCCCTGCCATGTGTGGTCTTGTCTGCAGAAAGTAGGCAAGCCAGCAAGCAAAAGTGAGAAAGGGGTGGAGAGAGGCCTGACTCATGAAACCGCATCAATGGGGTTTGAGATACCTTCATATCTTTCCTAGTTCCATGAGCCTTAAAACTCCTCTTTTGCTTAGGTTAGCCAAGGTTCATGTCTATTGCTTGCAACCAAATCTTGCCACGTGGGTAGGAGCTGATATTCCCAAGGTTCAATCCTTTGGGGCTTGAGGAAAATGAAATGGACAGGGAATGATACAAAATGTGGTTGTGCAGGTCAAAGGTGTAGACCACAGCAGCCCCTCAGGGACAGCCCACTGAAACATCAGCTCCAGGAAGAGAGAGAGCTTTGTCTCTTTCCCAGTTTCTAAAACAATGCCCCGCACATACCTCCTCCCACCACCTCCCTCCTGGGCCGCGCTCTCTTGCCTGCCACATGAGATCGCTCGTTCTCCCCGAGCCTCTGCTCAGAGCCTCCTCTGTCTCCTAACTTGCATCCTCTGCCTTTTCCACTTTCTGCTCCCTCTTACTTTCAACTTGTCTGTGGTCACCATGACCTGCTCTCCTTCATAGCTCCCACTGTTAACTGCTTTGTTCTCTTCGTATTTCTTGATGTCACTTTCAAGTGAAGTGCCAGAAGTCAGAGAGAGACAGAATCTGACTGGCCTGGCTTGTCGTTCCCATGTGAGGCCGTCTCCCAGGTCAGGCCAGTATGTTTAAGTCGAATACCAGTTCCTGAGCAGATCAGCTCCGGCTATGGGACAGGGATTCAAATGGTGCAAACCATGACCACTTAGGCAGTAGAGGTCACAAGCCAGCCACTTCTCACTATCAGGGGCCACAGTATCTCCAGCATAGAATCCCTTGCTTAGACTAGCTTGAGGGAACCCAGGGACTATTTATACTCCCTTCTTCCATATTCCAGAAACTTCATCTGAGGCATAAGGTTTTTATTTGGCAGTGGGAACCCCTCCCCCCATTCCAGAGAGCTTCCTCACAGGTGCCTCTCTGGTGTGTTTCTTGCTTGAATTGCAAATTGAATGCTGCATAAACCCTACATAACTCAGTGCCCCATGTTGGCAGTATCTTATTTTTCAATTTCTTTTTTTTTAATTGAATGAACATATTTTATGCAAGCCGTTCTACCTTGGTGAAGGCTGTTCCCCTGTGATTCATCAGAGTAATAACTAGAAACACCATTATTTGGCTCCATCCTCCTGCTGAGAACATCACATAACTGAGAAATGTTCATGCATCTCACAGAGTTTCAGGGGAGAGTAAAAAGGGGAAGCAGCGAGAGGAGGAGGAGAGGGAGGGAGAAACAAACAAATGATTGTGAACACACATGCAAGCTGGCAGCCAGAGACATGGCTAGACAGTGAGAGGAAAACACAGGCCCATGTATGGTTGTTGATCTCACACACATACACATATGCACACACACACGGAGGCACAGAAGGAACCACACATACCTCTCTACCCAGGTATCCCAACATTTGAAAAAATTAAAAGAAAAAACCCATAAACTCTGCGAGAAGTGATGCTAGAAAGCTGGTCCCGTTGCCTCCCTTAACATGTAAGAAAAAGGAAGCACAGAAATGTAGCTATATCCCTGTGTGTCCCATTTGCAGATATCAGTGTTCCTGGGTTTCTGCCTAGAAATACATAATTCAACCAGTCTAAGTAAGATGCAAACCATATCATTATTTATATTTACTGAGTTCTTGTCTCTGGGTTAAAGATTTTCAGATATCCTTATCACTTTGATCTAAGATGTGGCCAGAGTATTCCTGCTATTGTTGTTTATGTTTGTTTGTTTGGTTTGGTTTTTTAATGACTTTTGTTGAGTTCGCTGAGCATCCGGGAATATTTTCAAAATGCTCTCCTCAGGACACAGAAGCCTCTCAGTTAATGTCTTACAAACCCTAGCAAGCTCTCAGGAGCTGTATGAATGAACACTTTTAAGGTTAGACAAATCAAATGTTCAAAGCAGGTTTCTGGAAACCTTCCCGTTGCTTCTCCAGGTTCATTGGCACTTCCTTAGCACAGCTCTCCTCACTGCTTGCCTGCATGATTGCCTTGTCCATTGCCCATTTCCAGCTTCTCCCCTCTCTAGTCTGCTCTTCCTGTCATTACCAGATGAATTCTTCTAAAACATGACTCTCACCTTACCCTTCTTAGAGTAATCAGGATCCCAAGCTGCAGGTCTACTTCTGCATTGGTTCGTCATCTTCTGGCTGCAAGTGAAAACACCCAACTCAAACAAGCTTGCAAAATGGCAGGAAAGAATGGGGTATTTGAAGATTCACACAACTGGATCTGCAAGCAGTAAAGGCTGGATTCTGAGGTCAGCTGAGACTATCAAAAACATCTCTTTTCCTCGATCTCTCAACTCTGATTTTCTTCACGGCAACTTTTTCTATCCTTTAACTTTCAACTTTTCAGTGTTCTTATGATTTACCTAATGTCTTATAAACAACATAGAGGTGGAATTTTTTAAAATGCGCTTTGATATTTCTGCATTTTAACCAGAGTTTTAAATCCATTGAAATATATTGTGCTCACTAATCTATTTGTATTTACTTAGTAGCATTTTATTTTTGTATTCTTTTTACTCTGCTTTTTCTATGCTTTTTTTCCTTCTTTTTATGGCATAGAGTGTTTTCTCTTTAGCCTTTCTTTTTTTCTCTTTGTTACTGGCTTATAGTTCATACATTTTACTGGTTTGTATCTTACGCATTTTTCTTGGTTTTACTTAATTTTTTTACCATGCATACTTGACTTTATTATGTCTGAAGTTAATAAAAATCTGTATCATCAAAGAATATAAGACTTTATAATACTTTAGCCACTATGAGTCTCTTCACATCTTATATATCTTATCCAAATTCAAATAGTTTTATATCCAAAAATTATTTAATGTTACTATTGTTTTATGCAGGAAATGCTTGATTGGATTCATCCCACGTTTATTATTTTTTCTGCTTCCCATTTCTTCTTGCACCTCAGTCCTTGCTTCTAGGTAGAATTTTCTTCTTCCTAAAATCATCCTGCAACAGAGCTTTCAGAGAGGATCTGTTAATAGAAAACTGTGTTAATCTTTGTTTGGAATGCCTTTCCTTTTCCCTTTTTCTGACTCTTAATTGGAATTCTAATGTGACAGTTTGTTTTTTATTTTTTCCTTATTAATTTTTTGAAGACATTATTCCATTTTCTTCTTGCTTCTATAGTTGCTATTGAAAGCTGCTATTGCTTTTATAGTTGCCAATCATTTATTTATAATAATCTATCTTTTTTCTGTTATCTTTCTTAAGATCTCCTTGCCTTTGGTGTTCTGCGGTTTTAGTACAATGTATGATGTTCTAGGGGTGGACTTAATTTTCTTTATACTGACTAGGGCTACCTGTGTTTCCTGAATCTGAGGATTAATGTCTTTCAATAATTCCAACACATACTTATTGATTGTACTGTTTAATATTGCCTCTCTCTCTCTCATTTTTTCTATTCTCCATCTGTAACTCCCATTAAATGTGTATAGGGCCTTCTTATCCTGTCCTCCACATCTCCAAACCACTCTTTCATATTTCTATATATTTAACTGTCTGCATGCTAATTATTTTCCTCAGATATATTTTCAAGTTCATTAATCCTCTCTCCAATTGTGTCTAATCTGCCTTTTAATTAATCCTTATTTAAAAAAATTAATGAGTACATGTTTTTCATTTCTAGTAATTCTATTGGGTTCTTTTTGCAACATGAAAGCTATTTTCTCATGTTATCATGTTCTTTCTTAGGTAATTGATTCACCTTTTATGCATTTATTCATTTCAAGCATACTTATTTGTATAGACTAATAGTTCTGCTAGCTGGAGTTCTTGTGGGTGGAAGGTGTTAGGGTATAATACTGCTCTTTGCTGGGTCTCTTGACTGTCACTCAAGGTGGATCCATCCCTTGTGTGTTTTGTTATGTAGGATTATGAGGCTACTTTCAATGGAACCTTATTTGTGGAGAATCATTTGGGTTGATGGCATGTTGCCAAAGAGTCTGGGTTTGCTTTTGCCCAGTTCCCGAGGGCCATCTCTATCCATCCTACCATCATTTTAATATTAGTTTATAGGTTCAGTGATTCCAAGATCATACAGGTAATACCATGGCATAGCCCAACCCCTCACAACACATAGACTTGCCTACATAAACTATCGAGGGACACTCTTTCATCCTCAGAGCTCAGGCCAAGACATACAGCTTTTCTGTTGGCTCCCTGTGTATGATGTTTTCCTCCTGCTGAAGCACAATGCTTGAAGGATCCTACCTTCATGCACAGTCCTCATGTTAAACTTAGCACAGGCTCAGGGCCTTGTCTTTGGCTGCCATGTGCAGATTCAATCTCAAGTCCTGAGGCTACCCACACCATCTCAAGGCAGTTACAGCCTCAACTTACATGCCAGATAGTCTGATTTTTGTTCTATCTTTATTTTATTGGACCCCTTGTAATTCCCCATATTTTTTGCAAGCTCAGTTAGTCATTACATACATTTATTTTAATTGATATGTAATTTTAAAATAATTTTCTGAGGGAGCGAGCTCAGGTTATTTAGCTAAACGTTGCCAGGAACAGAAGTCCCCGCTCTCCTCCTCATTGACTTTATTCCCAGGGCAACTTTCTCTAAGTGGTGATAACAATGGCCCCTAGCAATTCTAGGCTTATATGAGCCTTGGAGGCAGAGAGACCAGAAGGAGAGAGTCATTCCTAAAATAAAATATTTCTCATTTCTGAAACTGGGATAACTGTCATTGGCCTGATTTGGGTCACATGCTCACCTACAGTCAATCATAATGACTCAGTCACTCTTCAAGGGAGTGATTAGCATAAGACCACCCAACCCACAGGGATGCCAATATCAGAAAAGGGGAAAATAGGTGGTTGGCAAAAAAAAAACGGCAGGTGTCAACCACAGCCCCTTTAAAGTGTGCAGTGTTATCTCATGTAATCCTTACCCTGGGAAGTCAGTGTTATAATCATCTTTCCAGTTCCCACAGCTGCTGAGCGGCAGCACTAACACTGGAATGTTGGTCTCCTGACTAAGACCTCGGGCATTTTTAATCAAGGCTAAGCCTCTTGTTCTAGCCCTTAAGGCCGTGTATTTCTGAGTCCTTTCTCTGTCCAATCTTATCTCTCGCTACCTCTCTACTTGCTAGACTCTGTTCAGTTTCACTCTGTGCTTCACTCAGCTGCTCCTGTACCTGTGATGCCTCCCACAGTTTTTCAACCAAACCAATAAGAGGTTAGAAGGAGACCCATGGGTTTCCCTACCAATGCCAGCTCAAATCAGTGAGTAGCATCTACTTGAGACACTATGTTAAGTTAAGGTTGTATCCAGGCTTTGCGGGTGTCTTAGGACTGGTTCTTGGAGGCAGAGCCTGAGACAGGTATTCTTGTGCACATTATTTATTGAGGAAGTGCCCTCCAGAGAAACCTGTAAGACAGCGAGAGATGCAGAAGAAGATGCTAAACAAAGACATCATTTCAGCCGAAGCCTGGCCTCAGCCTGATCCCATGGGAAGTTCTGGAGTGTGAATAGCATGGCAAGATTTTCCCACAGTGAAGCAAGGCTTTTGTATCTCTGTATCAGTCAGTCATTGGCCATGGGTTGACCCTGAGGGAAGGTGGGAGGTGAGCATAACCTCCCAGATACCTCCTGTAAGAGAGACTCATGTTCCTGCTGAGGGATATGCCACAGGGAGGAATGCAACTATGAATCACTAGCATCTCACACTCACAACAGCTGAGATTTGGAAGAACTGGCCAGGCAAAGAGGATCTGGGTAGGACACCAATGGCATCTGTGACAGTGGGAAAGAGTGTTGTAATTGATTAATAACAATAACAACAGTTATGAAGGCTGTCCTTTGTCCAACACTTCACGTGTTCTTTCATTTAATCCTGATAATAACCATATAGCTAAGAACCATTATTTCCCAAGATTACAGGTAAGGAAACTGAGGAAGGCCCAGAGTCTCATTACTCAAGGTTACATGGTAAACAGGATTCACATGTACCCCAGAGCCTGGATGTAGCACCACCTCATGATACCTGGTGTGAGCATGAGAGACAGGAGAGGCCACACTGGTGGAAGGAACCTACCATCTTGAGGACGTTGAAAAAACCTGCCTTGTTTGGGAGTTCTCACCATCTAGAAGCCTCTGGCCCTTACATGTGTGCTTTGTGGCTTACCTGCTCATACTGGCCAGGCCACATCTAGAGGATGGTGTCCACTTCCAGAAGCAGACTTCCATGCAAAAGGGAAACTGACCACATGGAGAGCATTTGGGCTTGAGCAACCAGCAGGGTGGTAAGAGATTTGGAAATCATAACCTAGGAAGAATGGGCAAATCGACCAGGGATGTCAAACTTAGAAGGGCAATCTGAGAGGAGTTACCTATAGCCCTATCTCAAAGCAGAAAAGGACTGTTTAGTTCACAAATTCAAACAGATGGGAGCAGAGAGTCATAAAGGAGGGATGACTTGTACCAGGCCTAGTACACAGTGCCTTTAACCGACAGCCTCTGGTTGAGTCGTGTGCTGGTAAATGTTTAGCAATCAGCTCTCTGGGCATAGAAAGCCCTGGTTTGTAGCATTTGCCAGTTGCTGTTATGTACATACTCCCACTGTGGCCAATTTCAAGCTCCCCATGTGGATTAGTCCATTTTCACTCTGTTGATAAAGACATACCCAAGACTGAGCAATTTACAAAATAAAGAAGTTAAGTGAACTCACAGTTCCACGTGGCTGGGGAGGCCTCATAGTGGAAGGCAAGGAGGATCAAGTCACATCTTATGTGGATGGCAGCTGGCAAAGAGAGAGCCTGTGCAGAGAAACTCCTGTTTTTAAAACCAGCAGATCTCATGAGACCCATTCACTATCACAAGACCTGCCCCCATGATTCAGTCATCTGCCACTGGGTCCCTCCCACAACACATGGGAATTATGAGAGCTACAAGACAAGATTTGTGTAGGGACACAGAGCCAAACCATATCATCCCACCCCTGGCCTCTCCCAAGTCTCACGTTCTCACATTTCAAAACCAATCATGCCTTCCCAACAGCCCCCCAAAGTCTCAACTCATTTCAGCATTAACTCAAAAGTTCACAGTCCAAAGTCTCATCTGAGACAAGGCAAGTCCCTTCTACCTATGAGCCTGTAAAATCAAAAGCAAGTTAGTTACTTCCTAGATACAAGGGGGATACAGGCATTGAGTAAATACAGACATTCTAAATGGGAGAAATTGGCCAAAACAAAGGAGTTATAGGGTCCATGCAAGTCCAAAATCCAGCAGAGCAGTCAAACTTTAAGGTTCCAAAATGATCTCCTTTCACTCCATGTCTCATATCCAGGTCATGCTGATGCAAAAGATGGGTTCCCATGTCTTGGGCACTTCTGCCCCTGTGGCTTTGCAGGGCACAGTCTCCCTCCCAACTGCATTCAAGGGCTGGTGTTGAGTGTCTGTGGCTTTTCCAGGTGCATGGTGCAAGCTGTTGGTGGATCTACCATACTAGGATCTAAAGGACAGTGGCCCTCTTCTCACAACTCCACTGGGCAGTGCCCCAGTAGAGACTCTATATGGGGGCTCTGACCCCACATTTCCCTTCCACATTGCCTGAGCAGAGGTTCTCCATGAGGGCCCTGCTCCTGCAGCAAACTTCTGCTTAGGCATCTAGACATTTCCATACATCCTCTGAAATCTAGGCAGAGGTTCCCAAACCTCAATTCTTGACTTCTGTGCACCTGCAGGCTCAACACCATGTGGAAGCTGCCAAGACTTGGGGCTTCCACCCTCTGAAGCAACAGCCCAAGCTGTACCTTGAACCCTTTTAGTCATGGCTGGAGTGGCAGAGACACAGTGCACCAAGTCCCTAAACTGCACATAGCAGAGGTACCCTGGGCAGAGCCTACAAAACCATTTTTTCTTCCTAAACCTCTGGGCCTATGATGGGAGGGGCTTCCAGAAAGGTCTCTGACATGCCCTGGAGACATTTTCCCCATTGTCTTGGGGATTTACATTTGGTTCCTCATTACTTGTGCAAATTTCTGCAGCAAGCTTGAATACCTCCTCAGAACATGGGATTTTCTTTTCTAGCACATTGTCAAGCTGCAAATTTTCCAACTTTTATGCTCTGCTTTCCTTATAAAACTGGATGCCTTTAGTGGCATCCAAGTTACCTCTTGAATGCTTTGCTGCTTAGAAACTTCTTCTGCCAGATGTCTTGAAGCAACTCTCTTAAGTTCAAAGTTCTACAAATCTCTAGGGCAGGGGCAAAATGCCACCAATCTCTTTGCTAAAACATAACAAGAGTCACCTTTGTTCTGGTTCCCGACAAGTTTCTCATCTCCATCTAAGACCACCTCAGCGTGGATTTCATCATCCATATCACTATCAGCATTTTTGTCAAAGCCATTCTACAAGTCTCTAGGAAGTTCCAAACTTTTCTACATTTTACTCTCTTCTTCTGAGCCCTCCAAACTGTTCCAACCTCTGCCTGTTACCCAGTTCCAAAGCCACTTCCACATTTTTGGGTATCTTTTCAGCTACATACCACTCTAATGGTACCAATTTACTGTATTAGTCTGTTTTCACCCTACTGATAAAGACATACCTGAGACTGGGCAATTTACAAAAGAAAGAGGTTTAATTGGACTCATAGTTCCACATGGCTGGGGAGGCCTCACAATCATGGCAGAAGGCAAGGAGGAGCAAGTCACGTCTTACATGGATTGCGACAGGCAGAGAGAGAGCTTGTGCAGAGGAGCTCTGGTTTTTAAAACCATCAGATCTCATGAGACCCATTCACTATAATGAGAACAGTAAGGGAAAGACCTGCCCCTATGATTCAATCACATCCCACTGGGTCCTCCCACAACACATGGGAGTTATGAGAGCTACAAGATGAAATTTGGGTGGGGACACAGACCAAACCATATCACCATGTGACATCACTGAATGCAGAATTGGGAGGGACATGCACAATTGGCTATTGTGAATAGGCGGAAACCAGCTCCTGCACACCAGTGATTCCTACTCCAGAGCTCATTCTGCAGGACTAGTGGTTTCCCAACACTAAACCCATAAGATTACCACCAAAAGAGCATTCTAGGGTTTCACAAGTTCAAAAAGCAGACCATTCTGAATCCCGTTCTCAGAGCACGGCTTGGTGTGTTTCCTTATTAAAGGTCCTCAAAGTCCTGCCATAAACAAACCTGTGTAACTTCAACTAGCTCAGCGTTCCCCAAACCTGTTTGTCTGCCCAACCATTTCATCACATACCTTTTAGGACTAGTATCCTCCAGAACTAGTATTCAATGGAACACCCTTTGGAGAATGGCAAAGATAATAATGTTTTCACATAAACAAAGGGCCATTGCTGAGAAAGAGGTTCAACTTACTGTTCTATTTTGCCTCAGAGGGTGGAAATAGAACCAATGAGTTGAAATTAGAAGAAGACAGAATCAAATTGGTACAAGGAAGTCTTTTCTAACAGTAAGAACCGTCTATCATTAACACAAGGTTAGACATTAAAGGAAAGAGGTTCTCATTGCAAGAGAGGGTGAATGTCTGTCTCTATGGCAAAGGACACTGAGAAGGGGCTCCTTGCAACAGGAACGCAGCTAGGAAGGATTCCCTCCAATGACTCTGTGAAGTATTAGGATTATAGTAACTTGAAGTGCATAGGCCCTGTCTGGGGCCTCAGAACAAGGCCTGTCAGATGGTCGCCTCTATGTGGAAATAGATATTCCAACTCTATTCATGTGCATGATATAATTTTAGAAGGGCGAGGATGTCGTCACTTCCCAAAATATACTTCTTGACGGTCTTGTTTCTGCATTAATTCACCATTAAAACTTTTCTTCTTTAGCTTAATACTTTATTCCGTGTTCAAATGCACATTCTCATGGGAAAGAGTGGTTCAATAGAAGCTACTGTTGGCCCATGATATCCCTGTGGCGTAGTGAGGTTCTCCATCCCTCCCAGAAAGCAGGTCTTGTCTGGAGAGGGAGAGCTGGAGGGGAGGGGGTTGGGGCAGGGGTATTGGGTGTCTGGGGTGGGCGCTAGAGAGCAGGAAAGACTGCAAGCCAGGAGGGAGTGGGAGTGCCAAAGCCAGTCTTGGCTGCCTTTATGAATGTGTTTGGGGCTGGGCCTGTCCTAGAGATATCCCAAAACTATTTTAGGAGGCAGTAAATTTAGCTGGTGGCTGGTTTGCAAATCATCCAGATATGTTGGTATTTCTGATGAGACAATCTGTCTCGAGAGGAGACGTTTAAAGCCTTTACAACCAAAAGGGATGTGCCTTTTTGAACACGGCCATGGAAAAAGCACAACCACCGCCGCCTATTTTGTTGGCCAAACTTAGCAGTGGGTAAAATGTGCATGACCATGGTAGTTGCATTTGCACAGAACCTTTCAGGTGAAAACCTGCTTCTAGATTTATTATCTATAGAATTCTCAGAACAGCCTGAAAAAGCAAGTGGGCCGATACCTATCTTGTAGATGAGTAGACTGAGGTGCTTAGCTAAGGTTCCCTGGGAAGAAGATGGCAGAGCATAGACTTCAGCCCAAGATTTTCAGATTTCAAGCCCCATTGTAAATAATTTTTTTAAAAATTAATTTGCATTTTAACAGAGTAATAAAAGTGTTATTTAAACTGTCAGATAGCTGCACGAGGCTTTTAGTGAAAAGTATCAGTCTCCTGACCCATACCCTCCTCAAAAAATTGAGTGCCTCCTGATTTCCCAAAATCTAGAGGCACTCAATTTCTATTTTTAGCTATATCATCTTGTATTTATGTTCATATTTATAAGTAAGATGTTTACACTTTTGGTTCCTGATTTTTAAAAAAATGAAATGTAATCTGAAATCTTCCATCTATGGAATACATGGACTGGATTTTTATACCCCATTCACACAGACACACCACACATACACACTCATACACACTCTCACAAACTCTTCCCCCTTCTCTTCTGCACATCACAATACGGTCGCATCACAGTTTTTATTTCTGATATGGTAATTTTAATATCCAGAATCTCTTTGATCGCTCCTTTTCTATACCATTCTGTTTTTATTGCACAGTGGGTATATCTTTGCTTATCTCTCTGAGATTCTACTTTTTTATTTGAAGTTCCATTTCCTCCCTATGGTCTTTGTCTTTCTCCTGAGTTCATTTTCCACTGGTTTGCATTGGGATCTCTCTTTCAAGTTAGAGATTGTCCTCAAATATCTGATAATCCTTGTCTTTATATTCATATTTACTCATAGGTGCAAAAAGGTGTTTAGAAGCTCTTAGTGTCTGGATGGGGGGTTTCACTATAGAATGTCTGCAGGAAGTTCACTGGGGAGTAGGGTAGATGGGGTCTGGGTATGGAGTGAAGGATCTGGGATTGGGTAGAGGGAGGAGAGGAATTTCTATAGCTGGAATAGTCCTGCAGAATTTCCTTGCCCTAGGGCAAGAAGGATGGGCCTTTACATACCCTCAGTGATCAGTCACTGGAAATGGGCTCCCTCCAGAGGAGTGATTTTGGCAAGAGGATTGCCTTTAGCTAAGAGTGATTCCTGGAGAGAGACTTGAGTTCAGAGCCAGCCACAATCCCAACAAGTTAGAAAAATGAGTGCCTCGATCCTGAAGGGACGATGTGGGCAACGTACCACAGCAACCACCCAGGGCACCCTAGTACGACTCCAGTAACCTTTCTTCGCATAACTTTTTATGATTCCGGTTGGTCTCTTAGCTGGGGAAACGCACAGGAGGAAGGTTAATGTGAAGAATAGTCCCCCATTCCTGCCTCCAGCACTGAAGCTGGTCTCAATGCTGTAATGATACCCCTCATTTTTTTCTATTCTCTATTCTAGATGAGCATTGATGTTGTACCAGGTAAGTAACTTAGTGAAGTCATCTAGACCCTATATCCTGAGGGACTTGAACCCATGTCTCATGTCCTTCTCAAATTGTGGATGCTGCACGAATCCATTATCAGTCAAAGTGGGCAATAGAGTATTAAGAGACTACCCAGTATATCACTTGAGTGACAACTGTATCCTTCCTTGCCTCAATTTTAGAAGAGTAACCCTACCTTCTCCTGAGTCAACCATTCCTGCCAGGATGGTGACTCCCTTTTTTGCCTACTAGTCCCATAGCACAAAGAGCTCAAAGTGACCAGGCAGTATTCATAGATTAAAGTTTAATGGAATACTTGCTGGAAACAAGGACCTGAGACCCACTTGGCCTTAAGTCATAGGGAAACCTTCCTTTTTGGTCACTAGGAGAGATGATAGACAGGTCCTCTGCTACGACCACTCGTTAGTTTTCAGAATCATCAATTCCACCTATTGGGGATACAGTCACTGCTCAGAAATAGATCATATATGTCTTTTGTCTTTGGTCACTTCTCTGTCCAAAGTAGATGGCCAAATGCATAGCCTAAAGTTCTGCCCACTAGGAGGATTTGCCCTCACAGCTAAATTTTAATTAAGCTATAGTGTAACAGGTGTTGTGCTTCTTTCTTAGTGATGAGAGATGCAAGATGCACTATCTAGTCCTTTACTTTGAAGGAAATGGCCCAGATCACTGAAGCCCTAAAATCTGCTGTGGTAATACTCTGAATCTTGGTAAGCGTTATCTCCCAACCTCTGGAGTACATGCATTAGCAAAGTTTCCAAAATTCTTGCTTACCCAGTCTGATTAACATCAAGTCATCAAGAAGGTGGCCCAAGGTAAGGTCCTGTGAACTCTCCAGAGGTCTGGGTCCCTTTAGATTCAACTGTGACAGAAGGTGGGCTGCTTTGGAGGAAAATCATAAATGTGTACTGTTATCCACCCAAAATGAATGTAAAATATTTCCAATTATCTTTCTTGATAGGACTAGAAAAAGAATTCACCAAATCAATGGCTATATATTAGTGCCTGAAGCAATATTAATCTGCTCTAACTAAAATTGCATTTGGCACAGTAGTTTCAATTGGAGTTATTACCTATTTGAGTTTAAATATAGTCCACCAAGAACTGTCTGGTTTATGTCGGGAGTTAAATCACTGAGTTAAAATGAGATATGATGGAGCAAGATGGTGGAATAGGAGGTTCTATTCCTCAAATCTCCACAAAAACACCAATTTTAACAACCACCCATGGGCCAGTATACCTTTGTGGGAACCCAGGAGTTTAGCTGAGAGGTTCCAGCACTTTAGTGGAGCAAAATATCCAAGAATAGATTCGTTGAAGAAAGTAAGAACAGTTTCACTTAATGAAACTGTTCACTTCTCCCCAAAGTGGCACAGCTCTGTGCCTAGAGAAACTCCCTCAACCCATGATTTCTCCTATGGGGGAAAGTGAGAGCAAAGTGAGCACCCAGCTTCTTCAGCATTATGAAACCCTCAACAGTAGACCCACTTCTGTCTTGCCTCACCCAGAACACAGAAGAGACTGGCACAGCTGAACCATCTAGGGGCAACTAGAAACAGGGAAAAAGGAAGGGAGCTTATGACTGCTGGTGCACAAATCTCAACAGCTGGCCTCAGATCCTACTGGCTGGTTTTTGAAGTCTATCAGGAACCTTGTCCATGAACCCCAAGTGGCACCTCACCTACAGACACTCTAACTAGCTTATGTATGTTCCCATCACTCCACGTCTCACCTACCTCATGGCAGGCATCCTGCACTACCATACAAATGCCACAAACAAGGTTCTCCAGATGGCACATGCCTCCATAGAAACCATACAGCCAGATTGACTCTGCTGGACTGGGAGAAGGTGCACAACCTTAAACACTTCAGGACACTGCCCTAGGGAAAATAAACAGGAGGCTCTCACCACCTGGCCTGGCTTTGTGGAATCAAGAGAAGGCACATAATCCTAATATTTCTCCCAAAGGAGGGAACAAGAAGAGTGAAGTAAGCACTTCCATAGAGAAGGTTTAAGGGGTCCCCAGAATCTCTAGTCAGGCTGACTAGTGAAGGTTTTTCTCTCCCAAAGCCAGTCAGTAAAGAATGGAGGAGGTGATCATTTTCTCAAATGCAAAGACAGAAACACAAGACTTCAAGAAACATTAAAACTCAAGAGAAAAGGACACCACTAAAAGAACAAAATAAAGCACCAGTGGCTGACACCAAAGAAATGGAAATCTATGCATTTTCTGACAAAAAGCTCAAAATAGTTGTCTTAAAGAAGCTCAGTGATCTACAACAGAACACAGATACACAACTAAATGAAATCAGGAAAAAAATATATGATGAAAATGGGAAGTTCAACAAGGAGATGGAAAGATTTAAAAAAAGAACCAAATCCTGGAGCTGAAGAATATGACTGAACTGAAAATTCAATAAAGAGCTTCAACAGCAGACTCAATCAAACAGAAAAAAGAACTAGTGACCTTGAAGACAGAATACTTGAAATTATCCAGTCAGTGAAACAAACAAATAAAAAGAATGAAAAAGAGTGAAGAAAGCATGTAAGAGTTATGGGAAACCATCAAGCAAACCAATTGTGGGACTTCCAGAAGGCGTAGAGAAAGAGAAAAAGTCTGAAAGCTTATTTAAGGAAATAATGATAGAAAACCTCAAATCTGGACAGGAAAGTAAACATCCAGATCCATAAAGCCCAAAGAACTTCAAGTACATTGAACATGAAGAATTCACCAAAAGACATTATAACCATGTTGTCAAAAGTCAATGACAGAGAGAATTTTGAAAGCAGCATTGGAAAAGCAATTCATCACATACCAGGGAATCTTTATAACATTATCAGTGGATTTCTCAACAGAAACCTCACAGGCCAGGAAAGAACAGGATGATATATTCAACATGTTGAGAGAGAGAGAAAAAAAAAACTGCCAACAAAGAACACTATACCTGGCAAATATGTCCTTCAGAAATAAAAGCGAGGTAAAGACTTTCTCATAAAACAAAAGCCAAAGGAGTTCACCACTACTTCCTTACAAGAAATGCTAAAAAGAGTTCTCCCAATTGATACAAGTGTATGTCAATAAGCAACATAAAAACATACGAAAGTTTAAAACTTCCTTATAAAGGTAAGGATATGGTGTAACCCAGAATACTCTAATACTGTAATGGTGATACATAAATCACTTTTAACTCTAGTCTAAAAGTTAAAAGACAAAAGTATTAATAACTGTAGCTACAAGTATTTGTTAATGAATAAACAATATTAAAAATGTGAGTTGTGACATCAATAACACAAAATGTGTGTGTGGAGGGTTAAAGGGTAGAGTTTTTATGTAATCAAAATTAAGTTGCTATCAACTTCAAATACACTGTTGTAAATATGTTTTATGTAAGCCTCATGGTAATAACAAAGATAAATTTGTAGTAGATATACAAAATATTTAAAAAAGAATAGCACTACAAAAAATCATCAAATCACAAAGGAAGATGGAAGAAGTAAGGAAAAAGAGAACTATAAAACAGAAACATTTACAAAATGGCAACAGTAAATATTTACCTAGCAATAATTACTAGGTAAATTGTAATGGATTAATTTCTCCAATCCAATGAAATGTAATGGCTGAGTGGTTTTTATAAAAAAAGCTCCAACTAGATGCTGCCTACAAGAGACTCACTTTAACTTTAAGGACACACATAAGCTGAAAATGAAGGGATGGGAAAAAATATTCCATGCAGATGGTAACCAAAAGAGAGCAGGGGTGGCTATATTTAGAAATAATGGACTTTAAGGCAAAAAACTGTCATGAGATACAAAGAATGTCATTATATAATGTTAATATAGTCAATTCATCAAGAGTGTAAATCAATGATAATACATGTGCATCCAATGTTGGAGCACCTAAATATACCAAGCAAATATTAACAGAACTGAAGGGAAATGTAAGTTGCAATACAATAATAATAGGAGACTTCAAACCCCACTTTCGACAATGATAGATTATCTAGACAGAAAATCAAGGACACGATGGACTTGAGCAGCAGTATACACCAAAGGAATCTAACAGATACATATAGACCATTTCATCTAACAGCAACAGAATACACATTCTTCTGAAGTGTACATGGAACATTCTCCAGGATAGATCATATCTTAGGCCACAAAATAAGTTTTAACAGATTTAAGAAGATTGAAAATCTATCAGATATCTTTCCTAACCATGAAGCTATGAAACTAGAAATCAATAACAGGAAGAAAATTGAGAAACTCACAAATATGTGGAAATTAGGCAATACCCCTTTGAACAACCAGTGGGTCATAGAAAAAAATATCAAAAGAAAAATAAAAAATGATCTTGAGATAAATGAAAACTGAAACACAACATACCAAAACTTAGAATGCAGGAATTCTAAGAGAAAAATTTATAAACTTTTACATTAAGAAAAAAAGAAAGAGCTCAAATAAATAACCTGACTTTATACTTCAAGAAACTAAAAAAAAGAGAACAAACTAAGCCTACCGTTAGAAGAAAGAAAATAATAAAGGTTAGAGCAGAAATGAAATAGAGTTTAGCAAAACAATAGAAAAGATCAAAAAAATTAAGAGTTTGTTTTTTGAAAAGATAAACAAAAATTAATAAACTAGGCTAAGATAAAAAGGAAAACACTCAAATAAATAAAATTATAAATGAAAGAGAAAATATTACAACTGATACCACAGAAATACAAAGGATCATTAAGAGATTAGTATGAACAATTATGCACCAACAAATTGGTTAACCTAGAAATAATGGATGCAGTCCTAGAAATACGCAGCCTACCAAGTCTGAACCATGAAGAAACAGAAGATCTAAACAAAACAGTAGTGAGTAGAGGATTAAATCAGTAATCAAAAATCTCCCAGGACCAGGTGGCTTCACTGGTGAATTCTATCGAACATGTAAAAATGAATTACCACCAATTTTTCTCAAACTCTTCCAAAAAAATTGAAGGGAAGAAAGCACTTCTAAACTCATCTCATAAAGCCAACATTACCCTGATGCCAAAGCGAGGCAAGAATATTACAAGAAATGAAAATTATAGGCCAATATTTCTGATGAACATGTATGCAAAAATCCTCAACAGAATACTAGAAAACTGAATTCAACAGCATATTAAGAGGATCATACACCATGATCAAACAAGATTTATCTCTGGGATGCAAGAATGGTTCCACATATGCAAATCAATAAATGCAATACATCATATTAACAGAGTTAAGGATAAAAACCATATGATCATCTCAATAGAATCTCACAGGCTCTCCTCCCTGAAAAGTTCTCCCTTTTCTCTATTGTCCCTAGCCTTAGGCAGGTTACCAAAATTCCCACTTTCCAGCTCTACCCTGATCCAGCCTAGTCAGCCCCAAAATCATTGTTTTTCAAAGAGAAGTACAGTATATCCTGGGTGTGTGTGCCATTGTTTCAGGGAGAAACAAAACCACAGGATACATATGGGGCATTATCTTGGGTGTCAACGCCTGCCCCATTGGAATAAACAGAGTTTTACATGTATGTTCCACTCAACAAATATACATTGTATCCTAGAGCTGCAGCAGTGGGACATAGATTCTTACATTCAAAGATGGAACTTGGGGTTGGGCCACCGTCGCTTATACCTGTAATCCCAGCACTTTGGGAGGCCGAGGCGGGTGGATCACCTGAGGTCAGGAGTTCGAGACCAGCCTGAAACCCCGAGACCAACATGGCAAAACCCCCATCTCTACTAAAAATACAAAAATTAGCTTGGTGTGATGGTGGACACCTGTAATCCCAGCTCCTTGGGAGGCTGAAGCAGGAGAATTGCTTCAACCCAGAGGTTACAGTGAGCCGAGGTCACGCCACTGCACTCCAGCCTGGGCAACAAGAGCAAAACTCCGTCTCAAAAAAAAAAAAAAAAAGAAGAAAACAAAGATGGAACTTTGAATACCTTTTCCCATGGTGAAGCAATTACACATGATAGGCAGGATCTAATTACTCATTGATTCAACAAGGATTCACTGCATGCCCTGTGTATGCCAAGCACTATGATAGACTAGAGCTAAATAGGAAACAAAGCTGTCGGGGCCCCTGCCCTCATGGCACTTCCATTCTAGTGGATATAAGTAGTGACTACTTTGGAAAGAGAATTACCCACTTGGCTGCATAAATGCTCCTTTGAATGAGTAAAATAAAATAAAAACTAATTTTACAAAAAAGTGTCTCCTTATTGGCAGTCACATCATCTCTTGTAAAAGGAAAGAAAAGCTGAGAAATTCTAAAAGGCCGTTAAGAGGCCAAAACCAAGAAATGTAACCCTGTAGACTAGAGATTCATAATGAGTTTAAGAAACATAACATTGGAACTCTTCAGGGAAATGGTTAAGTCAGAGCCAAAGGCATTGACACTGGATGAAGAGGAGCCTTAGCTAATGAGAAGGGAACAGAGAGTGGAAGAAGCCAGGGAAGGAAGGTGACTAGAAATCCAGTGCTGGACTCAGAGAAGGGAGGCGGAGGCGAGAACTCACAGACAGCATTATTGGTATGCAAAGCACGGCGCCTCCTCCCCGGGGCTGGGGCAGCAGCAGCAGAGAGGGAGCCAGGAGTTCAGAGGGAAAGCAGGACCTACAGGATGGCCCCTGGGATCACACTTGGGACTTCTGACTTCTGGAGAAGCCTGCACCCAGGTGGCCAGGGACAAGGCCAGCTTGATATTAGGGTGTTACTGGGTTCTGTGGCAAAGTTGGCAGAGTTACTTTCACTTTCTCCGTCCATGCCTTTGCTCCCTCCTCTCTGTCCACCTGGCTCTCCCTGACACTGGCATCTTGGTTCAGGTGCAAATTGTTGTGTTCCCTCTTTGGGGAGTGGGGGGCAGCTGAAGCTGAACGCTGAGAGTAGGGAGCAAGGATTTGTTTTTAATGCCAGGCAGAGAGAAGCAGAGAAGACACTGGGCCATGGGACAGGAACAAGATTGGGTGAACATCTCGCAGGATCTCCAGACTCACTCAGAACAAAGAGCTGCTGCTCACAGTAAGGCAGGTCCAAGACTTTGCCTCTTTGGGGTTCACAAGTAGTTATTAATAGTTCCAGGCTGGGCCACAGGATGGCTCAGCAAGACCCAGGACATCTTCCAACGATTCCAGCCATTGCCTAGTGCATGCCTGCTCTGTGCCCAGCCCAGTCCAGGCATGGAGAAATTCCAAGTGCTCACAAACTAGCCAGGGCCAGACAATCGCCCTGCTGGGTGACAGTGGACCCCCTCTCCCGGCTGCTTGTGATGCATCACAGATGAAACCCCTCTGGGGGCCCCTTGGAGCCCCTCCAACCACCTCACACACAGAGGGCCTCAGGGCTCTGAGCCAGGACCCCCAACCCCCCCATACTCCCACCACTCCAGCCCTCCCCGAAAGCAGGTGCTCTCCGTAGCGACAAGGACAGTGATGATTCGGGTGGGAGCACATGAGTTATGGTGTGCCAGTGCCTCACAAACAAGTTTGGTGCCCGCCTGTCTTCATGAATCACGGAGGAGCCTAATCCTTCATTAGAACATTCAGCAGTAATTGCTGGCGAAATGCCACTTGCCTTTTTCTCATTTTAACAAAACATTTATGCATGAAAGATTTAATGCCAGGTATCAAGCATATCATTGTAAATTTACCACTAATTAAGCCTAATTAAAATAATTAAATGGCTGTGGAGTCACCATGTGAATTAAAATCACTTCTCCTCCGTACTAAGCTGTTTCTCACTAGCCAGGCCCCTGGTTTGGAAGACAAATACATATCTCTCTCTCTCGATTTTTCCCGTCGCCCCGCTCAGCTTCACGCGGGGTATTTGCATGGCCAAGGAGATTTGATAATTAAGATAATGCTGTGATTTGACGGTGCGGTTTTTCAATTTCGGGACCCCAGGAGATTTTCCTTTATCTTGGTGAAGTATAGACAATTTGACAAATCTGTTGCTCGGAGCAGTCGCTGGCGTTTGCATATTCATTACTCATTGGATTTTTAATCAAAGTAGCTGATGGACCCCTTGCACCACAAATAACTTGGTCATGAATAATTTATCCGTGCTCACTGGCTGGGCCGCGCAGCCTCCCGGCGCTCCGGGGCCTCTGATTGGCTTGCCAGGGCTGGCCTGCCCCGCGCAGCACATGGCCGCTCCAGATGTTTGGGTATCCATATGTGCACAGCTCATCAAAAACGGCAACGGCCCGCACCCGAGGGCCTCGGCCGTCCCCAGATAGGCCATCTGGAGTTGGAGGGAAAACAAACCTCGGCGAATTGTGGGATGCGTGGTTATCTTCAGTGGCGCCCGGAAGTGGCCACAGAGGGGTGGGCAGGGGGCGCGGGAATGCGGCGGAAACCCAGCGTCGAGGCCGGCATCTGGGCTGCAGGGAAGCTTGCTGTGCCCCAAAGCTACAGGCAGAGCCTTCATGAGGACATTGTCTGGTCCTTTTCAGATCATGTGGGTGGCCAGCAGCTGCCTCTCCTGCTTCTACGGCCCCTGTGGGTACAACCCCCTACCCCTAGCCTCCACCCACCATGTACACACACCTCCCCGCTAGGCCCTCTCCTGCCTAGGAACCCAGCCCGACGTGCTGCTCCCCAGCTCTCTGACTTCGCACACGCTGCCCCTTCACGTGCCATGTTCCTCCCCCTCTGCACTACCCCAGCAGAGCTGATTTAGAATTGTCCTGGGGAGGCCTGGCCCCTAATCATATCAAACCCATTCAATTTACCCACATGCCACATTAAGTATATTTTATATATAAGTGTGGAGGAGTTGAGTGGAGATGCAGTTGACTGGTTGACATAATAGCACGTTTTGTAGGCATTTAATGGACCATTTACTCATTTTGATTTTGCAGTTGTCTTTTCCTATGGAGCCCGTGGTGCTGGGCTTCCCAGTTCTCAGGTGTTTCTGCAGGCTCCTGACAAGGCTGTCTGCCTGGCATTGGCCTCCATGCCATGTGGTCCCAAGGCCATGGTCTGCACGTTAGCCTTTGCCAGTTCTGTAAGGCCCAGCCTGTGTTACCTCAGTCGGGGAGCCTTCCTCTGTGACCCCCATGGCGTAAAGCTGAGGCTTGCCCCTCCCTGGTGTTTCTAGAACACCCCCATCTCCATTCCATTCCATCACCCATATGGTGATTGCTAGTTGGCATGATTTCCTCTCCACTAGAGAGTGAGCTTGGGAAGGCAGGGCAGTGATGTGCTCATCTCTGTCCCTCCCACCTCGCTCAGCGCCTGGCACATAGCATGTGCACAATAAATGTTTGATGAATAAATGAACTTTGGACTTCATGTTCCAAAGA
This sequence comes from Papio anubis, assembly GCF_008728515.1. Classification (NCBI taxonomy): domain Eukaryota; kingdom Metazoa; phylum Chordata; class Mammalia; order Primates; family Cercopithecidae; genus Papio; species Papio anubis. The sequence goes on along the minus strand of NC_044982.1, from coordinate 119,174,479 downwards.
ACAGGAACAATGACCCTGAAAAGAAAATTAAGGCAGAGCAGCAATCTGAAAGGGTGTGTGGGAGGCAGCCAGGGACAATCCTTCTGGCCTGGCACCGGAGCTTTTGTGCAAGGTGAGGAGGAGGGCACTTCCTCTGTCCCTCCTGCTCTTCCCCTGGCTCACTTCTCAGCTGACAGCCTCTTGAGTGATGATGGAGGGAGGGTCCCCTGGGCCCCAGATCTGCTGCATCACACAGGGTGTTCTCCCCTACCATGAGGACTCTGAGATCAAAGGAACAGACCCTGCCCAGGAGACTGATCTGACAAAGGTGGACCTCAGTCACACACACCCCTCTTAAAGTCGGGGTGTTGGTAATCACATGCCTCTTGTACTGCAGCAGGTGAGATGTCCTCACTGTAATTACTTCCCCCACAATCTAGCTCCGCACCACCCAGCGTGCTGGTGAGGAGCTGGGAGAAGACTGCAGACTAATTATCAGGCAGGCAGGAAAACCAGCAGGCTGTGCTCTCCCTGTGACAATTAAAGTGAAAATATTTCATGATATTTTTGCTATTTTTTTAAGGTGGGAGGAAAGGTGTGATTGTACTGCGTGTGTGTGTGTGCGTGCGTGTGTGTGTGTGTTGTGGGCAAGGAGGGAGGGAAGAAACAGAAACAGCCTGAGTCATAAGCAGATGCTTCCTGGAGCCTGTCAAGGATGGTAATGACCCCCTCCCACCCCAAGTGGCTGCTGTCTGGGCCCACCTGAGAGGAGGCTGCTGACAGCACACACATGCCCGCCTCATTTGCAGGCTAGAATTCCGCACTGAAGCCCACTTGAGTTTCATGTCATTGGAGAGAGCTGAGGTGGCGCAAGTCCTGGGGTGGGTGGACCCACGCAGACAGGGCGGGCCACCCTTGGGCAGGCCTGGGATCTTGAAGACCTTAAAGCCCCTCAGCCAGAGACACCAGTCAGAGTTTCAGAGGGAGACAGACAGGAGCAGCCAGAAAGAGAGGCACAGCAGAGGTGGGGAGCAAGGGGAGAGAACGACATTTAGAACAGCAAAGTGTTTTCCCTTGGAGGGCCAGAAGACGCCAGGGGGCTTAAAGGGAGCACACGCTCACTCCTGAACCTTTCTCATGCCACCCTTGCCTCCTCTAGGAGCCCACACACCAAACAATGCATATTAGACCAGACGTCAATCCCCTTCAGGGACCCAGACTGTGGCTTGACCAAGGGCCTTTCCTGATCAAATGTTAAGAGGGCCAGGGGAAGGAGGCTGAAGAACTCCTGTCCCAGATGCTATTAGTGTCCAGACTGGGGTGAAATCAGGATGCTTGCAGCCAGCAGCCAGACTCCCTCTCTGGAATTTGCATGAAGGCACATTGTAGACTCTGCCTGGTGAGGCCAAAAGAAAGATATGAAGACCCAGAGAAAGGAGCAGTCACATTGTTGGTGGAGCTTGGAGCAAAAATGTGCCACTTCTGCAAGCACGGAGACAAAATTAGCTAGTCCCTGGAGACAGTTGGGCTGCTGGAGATGGTTATTCCTGGGAGCCATGAGACCGCCATCTCCCTTACCGCTGTGATACACACGGGCATCCTTAAGGGCAACTCTGTTCCTCGCTCTCTAAAGTGTGAAGCCTTCACTGCTTAATGCCACCCCTCTAGGGGTCCTTCCACCCCGTGGGCTCTAGTCCTGGAAGATCTCCTTCCCCACAGACTGCCAGGATCACGCACTGGAGCACCAGGGCACAGCAAGAGTCCAAGTGCACACAACCGCAGTGCAATTACACACCTTGCTCAGAATTCCCCGGCCAGCCATCTGCAGCCATAACCATTCTTGGGATACATTTCAGATCCCGGAATTACCAGTCTTGTTTGTTTGTGTTGTAGTCGGAGCAATAACTTGTATTCCCAGTTCCTTGACGACTAACTTTATTTTCCTTATCTTTGTGTTCTGTTGTTACATGTGCAAAGTCTATGTTTAATCATTATAATTTTCAACTACAAATGCAAGTAATATTTTTATGTGCATTTCCAATTCAACAAACGTGTACTGAAGACCTGTAGGATGAAAGGTGTGATACTGGATACTAGTAACATGAAGATGATGATGATAAGAATACTGAACTTTATTGAGTGTTACTCATTTAATTCTCCTGAAGACCAAGTAGATTGTACCGTTATAATGCCAATTTTGACCAATTTACAAATGAGGAAACTGAGGTCACACTGCAAGTAAGTAGAAAAGCCAGGATGTGAAGCTTGAAAGACCGACTGCAGAATGCATGTTCATAATCACAATTAGAAATCGAAAATAAAAATAAAAAGCTGATAAAGAGCCTGCCGTCCAATAGCAGAAACAGACTCATAACAGAAGAACATTAAAGTTCTTCTGTTAATGATAGGAAAATCATATGCACCCTGGACTTAAAAGCTGGAGCTTTCTCTAATGTTTACTTCCACTAATACAATGCTCATTTTTCCTGACAAACTTATCATAGATGACAAATGTAATAATCAAGACTACTAAGTGTAAAAGTGCCTCTCTCGTGAGCTCTTCGTTTCTCTTATGATGAGACCCAGCTTCTGTGATAGAAGAAGGGGTAGGAAGTAAAACACGAAAGCTCTGCGTTGCTGGTGTCTGTTGTACACACACAAGTCGGAAATTGATTCTCAGCTATCTCATATTGTTTTGTCTCATATCCCCAGGGAAACTGCAAGCTCCTTGAAGGCAGAGTCTGTGACTTTTCATTCATTAATTCATTTGTCCACAAAAGAAGAAAAAAAACATTACATTGAACACCTATTAGGTGGTCAGAGGGTGAAGTATAGAATCAGATAGTGGTCAGAGGCTGAAGTATAGACAATTTGGCAAGGCTTAAAACTTGACCTTGTATTCTGAGGGCCTTGTATTCTGAAGAGGAGACATGGATAAAGAAACAAAGGGTCACAGCATAGCCAGGGCTGTCCCGGGGGTAAGAAAATGCCCCAAAAACCCAGGGGTGGGAATGTCCACCTCTGCCCGGGAGGTGGCTGTAACCAGTTCCATACAGCAGGGTTTTGGTTACTATAAAGATAAAAAGGAGACAAGAACAATAAAGAGTGGCCAACCATCAAGTGGCAACAACATTCACAATCCTTACATGCCATTAAGCAGTTTTGTTGTCACAGCTACAGTTTATGAACACATTCCACTGTACACTACATCTTAACACAAAGTCTTACGCTTTTCTCTGTGATCCACACTTCTGACAACTTTCTCCCTCCTTTATTCTATTTCTCAGGACCCTTTCTCTGCCTACCTTTTTCTCCCCTCTTCTTCATCTTATCATCTTTTTCCTCTGATGATCCTCTTTGCATCCATCTTTCCCTTTCCTTTCTTAACTGTGGTAAACCGGACGTGATAAGAAACTGAGATTCTGAAAAGAATCAGGAGCCCACAAACCTGAGCCACGATCCTAGCCTGGTTCTATTTGGGTTTCATCCTTTCCACTCCCAGGTTCCACCACCTCCTTCTGGAAGTTTTTTCACATTAGTCAAGGAAGTGCCTGAGTACTTCACATGTGAGTGAGTTGTCTCCTTCAATACTGGCCTTGCATTCCACCCTCTTTCATTGGCCAAAACTTCACGAGCAGTGCTAAGTATATCCATTTGTGTGTTCATTCATCCCTCTATTCATTCACTAATTAGAACATTCTGAATCCCTGTGCTAATTGCCAGGGAGGTTGAGATGAATGCAATCCACTCATGAGACATAAAAACATAAATGCGCAATGACAAAATGATATAATATAAAGCAGAGTTGAAGGGGTCTGTAGAAAAGGAGCCTATGCAAAGAGATTGAAGAGCAAACAGTTAGGTAGAATAAGAATCAAGAAGGAATAAGGTCATAGAAACCAAGAAAAGCAATGTTTTGGAACAGAGGAGGTGCCAACAGGGTCAAATGTAGCTGAGTGGCCCAAGAGAATGAGAATAGAGAAGTTTCCCACGGATCTGGCTACAGAAAGTTGTTGATGACTGTGGTGTCACGGTCTCAGTGGGAGGAAAGCTAGGTGGTGGTGGTAGGTCAAGGAGGAAGTGTAGACTGCAGAAGTGGAGAGCTTTTTGTGCACATAGCTCTACCAAAATGTTGCTATCAAGGAAAGAGAAAAATAGGGCAGTAGCTGGAAAGGGACATGGAGATGGATGGAAGAGATTTGAGCATCTGGCAGATCTCATTGCCTCCACTTGGGATAGGATGAAGAGAAAGCCTGTCAGTTTCCTTGTATCCTTCCCTTCAAAGGGTAACAGGCCCTTCACCAACACCTGTTATGAGAAGAGTAGGCAGACAGGCTTCTGCCTACTAGATTTGTCCCTAGGTTTGCTGGGAAAGCTGGGGCCAGTTGACTCCCCCACTTACTGGATCCAGTGAGTGTATGTCATGGTTGGTTCCAAAGGGCGCCAGACCTAGAAACAAGTAGGCTGGGGAGTCGGCAGCCCTTCCACATCCAGGGTAGACTCTGGCACATCTCAGCTAATTGGTGTGAACCATTCTGAAGGAGTGGGCTGTGCACTGGGGAGCTTCCTCCCCGGATCCCATAGACATAAATTTGTCTAGTGTAGTTGGTTCATTCCATCTATAGGCCTGTGGATCATCATGTAGGAACTTCCCTTCTGGGTATTTGTGGCTGGGTATTCAGTCTCACTGTGGCTCCCTAAGAATTAGGCAAAGGGTCCCTGGAGCCAGCAGATGCAGAGTCCTGCCCCTTTAAACCACAGAGCTGGTAAATGGTTGGTTGAGTCAATGAAAGCAAGGAGCTATGGGGAAGCCATAGGACAGGGGCCTGGGAATGGACTCCAGCACAGGTGTAGGAATGTGCTCACACGGATGTGGGTGGTTAACGTGAAGTGCCCAACCACAGAATAGAAATCCAACAGGTCTAAGGGGCCTCTTTTCACAGATGAGGAAGCTGAGGCCCAGAGAGGGGAAATAATTGGCCTGAGTTGTACAGATATTTGTGGCAGAGCTAAGTTTAACCCAAGCCCTTGAACTGTTGGCTTCTAGCACCGTCCGTGCCAACCACCAGAGGCATGACCCTTCAGCCTCCAACGGCTTCCTTACAGGGCTGGGTGTAAAAGTACATTTGAATACAGGATAATTTTCTCATAAAAGCAATGTGGTTCAAGGTGGTTACCTGTGACCCTCCAGCCAACCATGATGGATATAGGAGACCCTGTTAATCATGATCTCAGGGAAGCTCATCCTGAACCCAGGCCTAGATCCCTGTCATATGCCCCAGAGCACCCGGCATATCTTTGTAAAAGTTGTGGCGCTTGGCAGCTCTTGTTTCATAGCTGCCATCCACACCAGACCACAACTCCATGGGGACCTGGCTTGTTTGTCTTGTTCACTGCATTGTCCCAACACTTAGCCCAGGAACAGCCCAGGGTGCAGCTCAATTAGCATCTGTTGAAATAATTATTTAGTTAATTAATTCGACCCTGTAAAACCAGCTCTCCAGGTGGAAAGGTTTCAGAATTCTGACCTCGAACCTGAGGAAACTGCCTCCTTCCGAGGCTGCGCCGGCTGCAGGAACAGGCCTCCACTGCTGCCCTACTTCCCCCTGGGGAGGACCCAGGACCAGGCTCCTCCAGGTGTCAGCAGAACAGCATGGACCACACATGCCTCCCTGCTTCCATGTTTGGATGCTGTGCTTCTCTTAATGCTGCCCAACCACACCCCCTCGGTCAACTGTATCAGTACTGAGCTAACAGCTGTCTAACCACACCCCCACCCCCACCCCGCCTCCATTTTGAACATGCACCCAGGATTTGCATAGTTGGTTTGGGGGCCCCAAATATGGGTCTTGATGCTTATTTTCAGTAAATTTTATCTTACTGAATTTGCCCCTTCAATCATAGACTGTCTTGGTTTGTGTGTGTGCTATCTTTCCTCCAATCTACTTACTGTCCCTCCCAAATTCAGGCCATCTGAAAATTTGGCAGGGAGTTGTTTTCATTAGCTTTATTGATTGAAGTATAAACTGGTCAGCATTGAAATATAAACTGGTCATCATTTAAGAAAGAGTCCTGGCATACCAGTAGATATCCCAGCAGGTCAACAATGCTTATTTATTTATTTATGAAACAAAGGCTCACTCTGTTGCCTAGGCTGGAGTACAGTGGTGCAATCCTGGTTCACTGCAGCCTCAACCTCCTGGGCTAGGACTATAGGTGTATTCCACAACACTTGGCTAATTTTTAAAAATATTTTTGTAGAGACAGAGTTTTGCCATGTTGCCTAGGCTGGCCTCAAACTCTTGGGCTCACTTTGGCCGTCCAAAGTGCTGAGATTATAGGCATGAGCCACTGCATCTAGCCCAATGGTCTTTTATTGATGCTTATTGAGCAGTCCCCCTCAGTAGTCACAAATGCAGCTTACTCCATCATTCAACTCTGACTTTTCCCCCAAACCTTGGTCTGCAGATGGGAAAGACAAGATTGTGTGGTCTCTTGCCATTTTTCTCTACCCATTTTCTCTTCCTTTGTAGCTTAATTCCTCTCTAAGGCTCCCTACCATCCATTTCCCCGGTACCTCCTCCTTTTCCTCATTACTGTTCTTTTTATAAGAAAATATACATAGCTTACAGGTTCACAGTGTAAGTATTTGGGAAACCCTGGTCTAGCCCAAATTCCCTTATGGGTTTTCCTATGACCATATAGAAACTAACATAAAAATCACTATGTAAAACATTTGTGGAAGAAAAGAAAGACATTATGACATTTGTCAAATTTGTTGCTGGAATTCAAATCAACGTGTTTACAATGGGAACATATATGAGAGTGTAGAAGTTGCTGAATCAGGGTCCCAAATCCAAGTGGTAACGCAAGGGTAAGGGCCAAGCAGTGGCACCGAAGGTGAGCCAGGCGTACGACCAGAAGCTGCGGTGATCTGGGAGCACATGCTCGCTAGGAGGGTGAGCCTCTATCAAGTGGGCAATCAGCTGTAGCCTGGCAGGATGCAGGCTCAGTGCTGGCAGATCTTCCCGTTTTTCACAAGCAGAAAAAAATCCAGATTAAAAAAAATTCTGTCAGTTTTTCAATGTTGTTAGCTAATGGGAAAAAAATGTCTAAATGCTATAAGTGGGTGAGAACTAAATTAAGAAACTTGAAATGTTCCTGAAGGCCATAACTGAAGATTTAAACAAATGGAAAGGCATACTATGTTCTTGGATAGGAACACGTGATGTCATAAGGATGTTGATTCTCCCTGAGTTAATCTATAATTTTAGAGTAATACTTAATAGCAACTTGGGAGAAAGAGACATGGGACTCTAAAGTGCATACAGAAAAAATAAACAAACAATAATAGAAAAATTCTGAAAAAGAGTAAAGGACTGGGGAGACTAGATTTATCAGATTGTAAAACATAGTATAAAGCTTCAGTAGTTAAAACCATGGTGCTGGCACATGAATAAACAGAGAAATGGACACAGCCAAAAGGAAAGTCTAGAAATAGACACAAATACATAAGGGAAGATATGGTAAAGGTGAAAAGTCAAGAAGGGAGAGTGAATTATTCAATAAATCTTGGGGGACAAATGGGTAGATATCTAGAAAGAACGTAAAGTTAGATCCATGACTACTCCTTACACAAAAATAATATCCATCTAATCTTATATACTAATAATCTATATAATAATTATTATACAAATCTATAAATATTATATAGTAGCATATTATATTAATAATATATTAATATTACATATAATCGTATACTATTATACTAACAATCTAGCATATATAATATAATAATAGCATATTATACTAATAACCTATTATGCATAATATAGCATAATAATTATACTAAGAATATGCTCATAATCTATCATTCATTTACTGTATATCATCCACAGCTTGCTTTACCCCTCTAATATAAGCTCCATGAAGCCAGAGGGTTTTGACTTTTTGTTCACTGCTATATCCTTAGTGCCTAGAACAGTGTCTGGCACACAGTGTGTGGTTGATAAGTATTTTATAAGGGAGTTGAATAAGTGAATCAAAAATTTAAATGTTAATAACAAAACCTGTAAAACAACAGAAAAACCATTGGAGAACTTTTTTTAATTTTGCAGATTTAAAAATCAAAATTATTTAATTTTAATAATACTTTCTAAATATTAAAAGAATAATCAAAAGCCATAAAAAATTGATCTATTTGATCATAAAAAATTATCGTCATGGCAAAAGCCACCACAATTAAAGACAAAAAAATCAGTGACAATCTGGTCAAAAAAAAAAAGAAAAAAAACTTGTATTTCATGTAATAGACAAAGGGCTAATAACCTAATATATAAAGAGCCCTTTCAGAAAAACACAACCCAAGAGAAAAATTGGCAAAGAATGTGAATAGAAATTCACTAAAGGATGCTCATCCTTCCTCACAATATGAAAAATGCAAATTAAAACTACAAATGAGATATCAGTTTTCTTCTGTTAGGCTGGCAAGAGTGAACATTGTGATGCCTCACTGTGTTGGTGAGAGTGCAAGAGAACAGGCCCTCCATAGATTGCCATGGGCGTATAACTTAGGGCAGGTAGTTGAATAATGCTATCGAAATCATAAATGTTTATACTGCTTGACCCAGAAATCCCACTTCTAGGAGTTTATCCTACAGATACACTCAAACAGATGCAAAACAGGTTACACAAGGTTGCTCTCTGCAGTGTTGTTTATAGTAAGAAAAGACTGGAAACAACCCAAATATCCATCCGTAGGCAGCTGATTAAATAAACGATAGCATCTCCATACAATAGAGTACTGGGCACTGGAATATCATGTAGCCTTTAAACAAGGAAGCTCTGTATGTGCTAATATGGAAAGGTCTTCCATACTGTCAATGGAAAAAAAAAATGAGGTACAGAATAATATGGATAGTGGGCTACTATTTGTATGATTGATTAGTTTAAAAAACACATACATATACATATGTGTATATGTAATTGTGAATGCCTAGAATATCTCTGGAAGTGTAAACAAGAGGTTAACAACACGAATTGCCTCTAGGAAGGAACACTAGAAGGCTAGAAACAGAGGAGAGGAACCTTCTGCTCAGAGCGTGCATTAGTAAAAATAAACTGAACTGCTGTAACAAGTAGACTCCCATACCTCCTGGTTCAATTCCATAGAAGTTGTTTTCTGGATCATCAGATAATCCAGAGGGGGCATTTTCTATAAACAGGATTATTCAGGGGCCCCACCTGATGGTGCTCTCCCATTTTTAACAGGAGACTTTGAAGCATCCTCACCACTGTTCTAACCCATGGGGAAAGGCACAGAGCTGGAGAAGCATGGTGTGTGGGGGTGCTCTTGACTGGCCAGGCCTAGAAGAGCACAGATCTCTGCTCACCTTCTATTGGCTTCAACTCAGTCACATGACCACAGTCACAAGGAAGCCTGGGTGGTACCCAGGAAGAAACGAGGGCAGATTTGGATGAAGAGCCATCAGGTCTCTGCTGGACTTTTTCTGCACCTTTTAACATTGGAAACACATAATTTTATTATTCAAAATAATGAACACAATTAATATGAAAAAAATGTGAGTTAGGTCTGGACTGAGGGCTGCCAGTTTACAATCCACTTGTAAAGGGCATTCGATTCTACGATAAAGGTGTCAATCCGTATCAGTGAGAAAAGTATAGACCACTCCGTAAGTGGTGCTGGAAAAACAAAGTAATCCCTGGGGCAAAAAAGTAAAGTTAGGTTTCTTACCTCACACCATGCCCCATAAACATTTCCAAATGGGTTAAAAACCCAAATATAATAAATATAACAAAAAAAAGTATTAGACGAAAATATAGCCTTGGAGCTGTATTGAAAGACTCAGGACTCACTGGCCACTTATAAGTTTGGCTGTATAAAAATGACATAGGACAACATAAAGACAAGAGACAGACTAGGAGAAAATGTTTGTCACATGAATAAAAGACAAAGAAATAATATCCCACATATATAAATCCCAGTTCAGATCAAGGAGAAAATTACACAAACAATCCAGTAGAAAAATGAGAAAAGAATGTTGAAGGGACATTCACAGAAAAAGAAAGGGCCAATAAACCATGGGAAGACGTGCATGCTCAAAAGTAGCTAGAGTATGAAAATTAAAGAAGACATGGGATTTTGTGTATCACCCATCGGACTGGCAAAAATTGGGGGGAGGGAAGAGGAACGTATTTGGTGTTGGAGAGAGATCAAAGAAATGATTTTCTTAAGTGTAGCTGACAGCTGTATATTGGAATGTCATTGTTGGAGGGCAACTAGGCATGAACTGTCATATTTAAACATGTCCATACCCCTCAACTCAAATTTTTGAGTAGCCACTATAAAGAAATACTTGCACACGCACCCAAAGCAATATGTCTAAGATGTTCATTGCTATATCGCTATAACAAAAAAGAAAGAAAAATCAAATCAAATGTTCATCAACAGAGGGAAGTTAAATTGATACAGCCACATTGTAGAGCACTCCATAGAAGTTTTCTTTTCTTTTCTTTTCTTTTTTAATTTGAGACGGAGTCTCACTCTGTCGCCCAGGCTGGAGTGCAGTGGCGCCATCTCGGCTCACTGCAAGCTCCCGTCTCCCGGGTTCACGCCATTCTCCTGCCTCAGCCCCCGCGAGCAGCTGGGACTACAGGCGCCCGCCACCACGTCCGACTAGTTTTTTGTATTTTTAGTAGAGACGGGGTTTCACCTTGTTAGCCAGGATGGTCTCAATCTCCTGACCTCATGATCCGCCCACCATGCTGGGATTACAGACGTGAGCCACCATGCCCAGCCGGAAGTTTTCTTTTAATAGGATATAAATCTATATGAAAAAAAAAATGAAGATATCTGCAAAGACATATTGTTAAGCCAAAAAAAAAAAAGATCAGATTATAGAACAATACATACAATATTTGTAAACATGACACAAACTATGGGTTTCTATATTAACACATGTGTATATACATGCCTATAAAATAGTCTGGAAAAATACAGCTCAACAGCCAGCACTTCTGGAGAGAGGAATAGGATGAGAGAGGGTAAAAGCAAATGTCTGCTTTTGCTGGGTGCCTCCATGATCGCTCAGACTTTGTGACATGCTGTGTCCATGTAAACGGATATTTGTTGATTTGTCTGAATATGTGCAGATACTTACACCTATATATTAGCCGTTGTAACAGAAAACATTTACTGAGACCTTTCCGTGTGCCTAGTGCTGTGTTAAGCTCTTTGTTTGCATTATCTCATTGAATCCTCATGACCACCTTATGATTTAAGCACTATTATTATCCCCATTTACAGATGAGAAAGCTGAGACTGTAACAGGTTGAATCAATTGCCTGAGGTCACACAGATCGGAAATGGCAGAGCTGAGGTTTAGATTCAAGGGTGTCTGGTTTCAGAGGCCACACTGTCAGTCTTGACCTGCTCAGAACATGTAACCCATTTAGCTAGTGACCCCTGAAGTCAACCTCTTCCAGCTCTGTGGTTCTGCAATTACTTAGTTCAGCTGAAGATTCAAGGAAAGGGGGCTGGAGTGCCAGGGGAGGTAGGCCTTCTGGAGGGGAGCCCCAGCCCTGTAGACCTCAACATTCACCTGCCCTTCAGTTAACCCTGAGGATCCCTGGCTCACCCGCCACACGCAGACCCTGCAGAGCTTCAGAGCAGAGCTCACAGGGGCTTCACCCCTGGCCTGAGCTCCTCCTGGTACAGATGGGAAAACTGAGACTTGAAGTGAGAGAGAGCTCCATTGCTCCTGGAGGCAGGGCCAGAATTGGGATGACACCCCAGGTAGTCTCACCCCCTTCCTCCAGTGCAGTGGTGATGAGGACCAGACAGGGTAGGTCACAATCTCTTCTCAGTCCTTAACACATCAGCGGTGTCTGAGGAGGACTCTTGTGCTCCAGAGACGCCTCGGAATAAAGAGGCTTTTTATTCCTGAGGAATTGTCCACAAATGCCTCTGATGTCTTCACAAACAGCAGGAGGTGGGCAAGGACTGCGCTGGTTCTCAGAGTGTCATGGAGGTTAGGGGTAGATCTCCCTGGGGCATCTCCTCATTGGGTTCCTCTCTCTTTCTCTCTCCTCTCTCTTCTTTCTCTCTCTCTGGTTTTAAATCACTTAACTGCTCCTGGGCTGGGCTGGGCAGAACAATTACTGACAAATGACCTGAATCAATCTTGAGGCAGCAGGGACCTCCTTCTGGGTTCATTAAATTGGCTGCAGCAGCACCTGGCAGGAGGATGCAGATCATCTCTGGGGGACGACGGCCGTGGCCCAGGCTGGCTGCATCCGGGGGCTTTGTTCTCGGGCAGTGTTAAAGGACTGCCCCTGTGTCCAACCACTCTGACCCTCCGGGACAACACCTGTCTCCCTCCCTTTGGGCCTCTCTGCCCTTTTTTCTTCCTCCTCCACCTCCATCTCACTGGGTCTCTCTCTTCCCCTCACACCCCGGCTCTCTCCTTCTGTCTCTGTCTCTGTCTGTCTCCTCATCTCTGTCTGGATCTCTTTGGATCACTATAGTAATTTATCTCCATCTCTTTGACTGACTTCTCCCCAAATCTGCCCCTCAATCGCTGGGGACTCAGGTAGCTTGCTTTCCTAGGCCTCCTCTCCTAATTCTCTCTCGTCTTCCTTCTCCTCTCCCTACTCCCACCCTCTTCCCATGTTTTCTCCTTGTTTTCTCCTTCACCCGTCCCTCAGCAAACTGGGTACCTTGGAGCTGGACAGACTCTAAACTGTGGGCAAGAGGAGTCTGGGACCCCACAGTGTGGTTCGTGGCCCGGCTGGGGGCACTGCTGCCCTTGTTGGATGATGTGCACATGACTTTGCGTGTGATCCCAGGCTCTGCGGTGGCTGTGAGTTCTGTCACCTACCACAGCCCTTGTCAGTCAATGTCAACATGACATACTGTGGTACAATTTGTCAATATCCCTTTTGGACACATTGCCACTGGGACTTGTTTTAAGCTCCTCAGCCCAGCACCAGGCTAGTGGAGAAGTGATGTTGTTGGCACAAAAGAGTCACGAGCTGAGGCCACGGGATAGTGGTGGCCCACGCGGCAAGGCCAGGACTCAACCCAGGCAGGCATGCAGCGTGCACTCGGGGGCTGGAGGGCTGCAAAGCATCCCGGGCTCTCCAGGCTGTGGCCGTGTCAGTTACCGGGCAGTGAGGAAACACTCTGCCTTGCTGTAAGAGTCATGTCCCCTTCTCACACAAGCTGAGGCATGAGACATGAGCCATGCCAGTTGCCAGTCACCTGGCTGGGAGACCTGACCCTCACAGGCAGCCCCAACCGCCGAGCTCAGACCAGCGCCACAGGACACTGGAGGGCAAGCGGCAGTGCCCAGTGGCATGTCAGGGAGTCGCCAGCAAGGTCAGTTCACAGTGGCACAGGGGCTCCTCATGGCTGAAAGCCCCTCTTGCCCCAGCCACATAAGGATTGCTCTGCTCCCCAAGAAAGTCCTTTATGTAGGTTGCCTTGCAAACTGTGGCCATCAAGGGTAGCCAAGAAATACAAAATGCTAGGGAAAAAAAAAAACAAAACAAAAACACACCAAACCAAAACAAAAACACGCCAGTGTATTGGGGCTCAGGAGATCTGACCTCTGTCTCTAGCACAGTATGTGGACACAGGTAGGTCATTACCTTATCCAAGCTTCAGTTTCCTCATTTATAAAGCCCCGCATTTGATCAACCAGGGCCCTTTGGGCTGACATCAGAGATAGCAACTTGGTTGAACACTTTTGGTGGAGTGTGTGTGTCCAAATGGTGAGGGTTTACGACGCACTTCAAACTGACCCTTCTGACCTAACCCCACCCTGACAGCCCCTCCTGCTGTCTTTGTCAAGAGTGGTGTCGCCTGAATGGCTTTGCTCATCTTTCCTTTCCTGACCTATTGACACATCACTGCTCCCTCGACCTGTCTCCACGTGGCCAAGCACATGTCCGAATGCTCCCCCAAGACAGACGCCAGCCCTCAGCTCACACACCTGGGCTTCAGCAAGCTTGGCAGCAAAACCTGTAGACCTCAAGCTGCTGCTGTAACTGGAGGAGAAGTGATGAAAAAGGCACCTTTCCCAACCACAGAGGAAGTTTGCCGATAGGAGTGGGGAGGGGGAGAAGTGCGTCATCACCATCTTCAGCCTCCATTTTATGTTCAGAGCCCTTTATATGCAAAAAGATGCCTCCCCTGTTGCATTTGATTCCTCTGGGAACCATTCAGTACCCACCTGGCCAGGTAAGTATTCCCATTTCACAGGCACAGGAACTGAGGACTGGATTAGAGAATAGATGTGACCACAGCAGCCCATGCCGTGAGGCAATGCAGGTCTTTTATCTTCCAAGTCAGCACCGTTTCTCCTACAACACCTGGAGAGGCCCCACTCCCACACTGAATGTCCTATGCACAATAATCATAATAATGCATACTTATTGGATGCTTTCTGTGGATCAGGCACTGTTCTGGTTTTTCTAAATATGTATTATCTCATGTAATGCTCAAACGAAACAAAACAAAAATCACATGACATAGATACATCCCCGTTTCACACATTAAAAAACTGAAGCCCAGAAACATTAAGTATCTTGACCAAGAACTCTGCTACTAAATGGTGCAGGTGAGAACTGCATCGCCCCTGCCTCACTCAGGGGAGACAGGCATCTCCAGGCAGGTGGAATGGCTGGGGAAGGCTTCACACGAAGGGGAGCTCACAGCCAGCTCCAGGGGCACCTTCTCAGGGACTCTTACTTCCCAGTGGCCTGGCCCCTGCTGGGAGGGCTTTCTCACCACGTAGGTCACTCTGGGCTATTCCTGTGGACTGAGAACTCAATCCCATGCGCCTGGAAGCACTTTTCTGGGCTCTGGGGCCCAGAAAAGTCCATACCAGAACCTGAGCAGGCCAGACCACAATCTGCCACTGCCTAAGGCCCTGCACAGATGGGCACAACATGGAACAATAGATCTGGGGTAGCTCTCTCCTTCCCACCTTCTCCCCTCTCCTCCAATTCCTCCCTTCCTCTTAGGTAATCTGGGTGCTAAAAATAATAGTCAAACAGATGAAAACAAAGAAACAAGTGTGCAAAAAGCCGTAGACCTGCTGGAATCTCTGCTTTCTCTTCACACACACACACACACACACACACACACACACACACACACACACGTTGGTGGGGCAGTGGTGGACAAAACAAGCTCAGACTGGTGAATTGACCTAATTTTTTCCAACGGCTTCAGCAGCTCCCAGAATGTGCCTGGAGTCCTTTGAGATCTGCCTCAGGGCCCAGCAGGCCTGAGGGCTGGCCCATCTCTGGTCAGTAGCCTCAACGCGGCAGCCAGTGACCCATTAGAATATCCTCAGGGAGGCCAGGTGTGGTGGCTCACGCCTGTAATCCCAGCACTTTGGGAGGCCAAGGAGAGCAGATCACCTGAGGTCAGTAGTTCAAGACAAGCCTGACCAACATGGTGAAACCCCGTCTCTACTAATAACACAAAAATTAGCTGGGCGTGGTGGCACGTGCCTGCAATCCCAGTTACTTGGGAGACTGAGGTGGGAGAATTGCCTGAACCCGGGAGATGTTGCAGTGAGCCAAGATCATACCATTGCACACTCCAGTCTAGGTGACAACAGCAAAACTCCGTCTCAAATACACACACACACACACACACACACATATATATATGTCCTCAGGGGCTCCTTGTGAAGTCACTTGCAGAGCTGGTTGCCTGAGGGCCCCTCAGAAGGGCTTCAGGATCCACCTCAGGGAGGCAGAGGGAAGGCCTAGTGGGCAGGGCTGTGGACTTCCTGTTTGTGGAAGGCAGTCATGGCCATCGTGGACATCCTAGTACTTTGTGCCTATGCTACGTTGCGTGATAAACAGGACTTTGCAGATGTGGTTCAGTTAAGGATCTTGAGATGGGAGACTATCCTGGACCATCCAGGTGGGTCCAACATAACCACAAGTGTCCTTATAAGGGAAAAGGGGAGGCAGGAGGGTCAGAGTCAGTGTCAGAGAGAGGTTGCTGGCTTTGAAGATGGAGGAAGGGTCACACTCCAAGGAATGTGGGCAGCCTCTAGAAGCTGGAACAAGTAAGGAAATGCATTCTTCCCTGGAGTCTCCAGAAAGGAGTACAGACGACACTTCAACTTCAGTCTAGTGAAAGCCGTTTCAGGCTTCTGACCTCCAGAACTACAAGAGGATCCATTTGTGATGGGTTAAGCCACCAAGTCTGTGATTATTTGTTACAGCAGCAAGGGTAAACTAGAAGAGCCCTGTGGCTACCTACTTTAACCCATCGTGATCGCGTAGATGATTTTAACATATTGTAAGGGTGGTGCTACCAGAGACAAGGTTGGAAACCATTGCCCTGGACTGATGACACAGGACCAGAGAAAAGGGTCATGTCATCAAAGAGAGTGGCCTGAAATAAGAAAGAACTGCCGAATTCTAACATCACGCAGTCCTTGGGGTCTATGCATCATTTGACAGAGAATTTCCTCCTGTGGTCTACTCTTTGATGTCAATGAGTTAAGAAACTTCTGCCTAAAGGTGTTGTCTTTCTCTGGTGAGAAGAGGAATTAGGGGAAGTAACCTTGCTCTTCGGAGTGTGGTCTACAGTCCAGCAACACCTGCACTGCCTGGGAGCTCTTTAGGAAGACAGAATCAGGGGCACCACCCTAGATCTGCTGAATCACAGTCTGCATGTTCATGAGACCCCCCAGGTGATTCATGTGCAAATGAAAGTTTGAGAAATAGCTCTTTCCAGTACCATATAGGAGCAAACAACACTCCTCCTCCAGAGAGAGAAAGTATGGTCATATTAGAATCCTGGGAGTGGGAATCAAAAGTCCCAGTTATCCCCCCACACTCTTCCTAAAGAGCCTGTGAATCAAGACAAGTTACTCCACCTCCTTGGGCCTCAGATGTCTCAGAAACTCTTGTGCACCCAAAAACAGCACATATGAGGATAGTCACTGCAGTGAGGCTTGCCATAGCGGAAAGTAAGAAATAGTCTAAAGATCCACCAATAGAAAAATGGCTTAGTAAACGAGGATGCATACACACAGTGGGAGGGGCTGTGATCCTGATGTTAATTTTCCCTGGCTTTTAGGAAGAGCTGGGCCTGTAAATGTGCAGCTGGAAACGACATTTCCCAGCCTCCCTTGCAGCCACAAGAGTAGCCAATGAGTTGTAAGCAGAGTGATGGCTGCATCTTCTGGGTCACACCCTGAAAGGAAGACACTTGCCCTCCATTTCCTCTTTCCTCTTTTCCAGGGCCTGGGAAAAGCTCCCCTTTCTGAGGGTGAAGAGATAGTTTCTGTCATGAAAATGGGGAAAACACCCTAAGAGATGACAAAGCAAGAAGGGAGGAGGAGCCTGGCTCTGAGATGATGCAGTGGAGTCATCAGAGCTGCCTATCCATCTGATCACTGCCTGCTCCAACACTTACATGGAAACCACCTCCTACCTTGTGCAAGCTTCTGTAATTTGGTCTTTGTGAAAGCAGCCAAACCAACATCCAAAATAGTGTTCATAACATGGGCCCATTAAAAAGAGCAAAGTAGTTTTATAAGCACCTCTACGATGTGATCTCAGGATATGCCATTTGGTGAAAATGTAAAGTTGCAAAAACGCTCACACACAGTATCATTCCATTTAGGTCAAAGAATGCACAAACCCCCACACAGAGAGAAACATACAGATGTCTATGTGTCCATATGCATATATGGAAAAGCAGAGAAAAAGCATGAAAAGGATCCATGCCAGCTGACAGCAGTGGAAACCTCTAGAAAAGACACTAGGATTGTTTCGTAGATGTCAAAGTAAGAATTGTGCATTGCATCTTTGAATCTTGCATAATGAGACTGTAGTCACCTATTTCTAAGCCCCTTTCCACCATGGCATCTTTTGATGCTAAGCAAGATTTTACACCACCATCCCCTAACCACCCATCATTCCTGAAGGTACCTAGGACGTCTTGATTAACCAAATTAATCTCCATTCCATCCCACCCAAGCCTTCCTCTCCCTAGTCAATGGTAACAGCTTTCTTCACTCTCTCTATTCAACCTAATCTTCCCTTTTGTCTCTTTTCATCTTTGTTAATCATGAGCTTGAGAAGCCTGTGATAGGCTCATCTCTGTTAGTATGAACTCAGTAATGGATGTCTCAGCTGATGGTGTTTACCCACCTGCCCTATATCTCGCCTCCTTGGTGTACCTAAGCCAAGGTGTAGACCTGGCATAGAACAGGTGTACAATACATATTAAAGGAGAGAATACAAACAAACCTTGAAGGCATTACGCCATATGAAATAAGCCGGTCACAAAAGGACAAACATTATACAACAAATTCCACTTACATGAAGTGTCTAGAATAGGCAAATTCACAGATACAGAATGTAGAACAGTGGTTACCAGGGGCTGCGGGGAGAAGGGCTGGGAAGTTAGTATTAGGTTGGTACCATTACTTTCAACCTAATGCTTAATGGGTACAGAGTTTCCATTTGGAAAGATGAGAAATTTCTGGAGCTGGATGGTGGTGATGGAATCACAGCAATGTAAACGTTTTTAATGCTGCTGAGCTATACACTTAAAACGGTTAAAATGATCACTCTTATGTATATTTTGCCACAGTTTTAAAAATCAGTCCAGGTCAGGTGTGGTGTGGTGGCTCAGGCCTCTAATCCTAGCACTTTGGGAGGCCGAGGTGGGCGGATCACTTGAGGACAGAGTTTGAGACAAGCTTGGCCAACGTAGTGAAACTCCATCTCCACTAAAAATACAAACATTAGCCAGGTGTGGTGGCATGCACCTGTAATCCCAGCTACTTGGGAGGCTGAGGCACAAGGATGGCTTGAACCCAGGAGGTGGTGATTACAGTGAGCCAAGATGGTACCACTGCACTCCAGCCTGGGTAACAGAGCGAGACTCTCTCCCAGAAGAAAAAAATAATGAAAATTAAAATCAGTCCCAAAGTCAACGAATAGAAGAGGGAAGGGAGGGAGGGCAGCAGGCCTGTGCTGGACGGCGCTCTGTGGGAGAGGGTGCTTCCTGGTACCCTTCGGAAAAGTCCCAGAACACTTCACCTTCTGCCTCCAAATTCTTAGTTCTGAAAAATTCCTTCCAAGCCACACTTTACAGATAATATGCCTTTTGCAAATTGAAGGTTTGTAGCAACCGTGTGTCCACTAAGTCTGTTGACGCCATTTTTCCAACAACATGTGCTTGCTTCCTGATTCTGTGTCACAATTTAATAATTCTTATAATATTTCAAACTTTTCCAGTACTGTTATATCTGTTATGATAATCTGTGTTCAGTGATCTTTGATGTTACTATTGCAATTGATTTGGAGTGCCACAAATCTCACCTATGTAAGATGGTGAAGTTAATAAATGTTGTGTGTGTTCCGACTGCACCACCCACCAGCCTTTCCCCCATCTCTCTCCCTCTCCTTGGCCTCCCTATTCTTTGAGACACAAAAATATGTAAGTTAGGCCATTTAATAACCCTACAATGCCCTCTAAGTGTTCAAGTGAAAGGAAGAGCTACACATCTCTCACTTTAAATCAAAAGTTAGAAATGATTACGCTTGGTGAGGAAGGTATGTCAAAAGCTGAGATAGGCTGAAGGCTAAGCCTTTTGGGCTGAACAGTTAGCCAAGTTGTGAATGCAAAGGAAAAGGTCTTGAAGAAAGTTAAAAGTGCTATTCCAGTGAAAGAAAGCAGATAAGAAAGCATAACAGCCTTATTGCTAATATACGGATAGTTTGAGTGGTCTGGGTAGGAGATCAAACCAGCCACAACATTCCCTTAAGCCACAGCTTAGTCCACAGCAAGGCCCTAATTCATCAATTCTGTGAAGGCTGAGAGGTGAGGAAGCTGTAGAAGAAAAATTGGAAGCTAGAAGAGATACGTGCATTAGATTTAAGAAAAGAAGCCAATTTCATTACATAAAAGTACAACGTGAAGCAGAAAGTGCTGTTAGAGAAGCTGCCCCAGGCTATCCAGAAGATCTAGCTAAGATCATTGATGAATGTTGCTACACTAAACAGTAGCTTTGCAGTGTAGATGAAACATTGGAAGAAGATGCCATCTAGAAGAAGTTACGGAGGAGGAGTCAATGCCTGGCTTCCATGCTTCAAAGCACCAGCTGACCCTCTTGATAGGGGCTAATGCAACTGGTAAATTTAAGTTGAAGCCAATGCTTATTCACCATTTCAAAAATCCTAAGGTCCTTAATAATGATGCTAAATCTACTCTGCCTGTGCTCTACCAATGAACAAAGCTTGGATGACAGCACATCTGTTTACACCATGGTTTACTGAATATTTTAAGCCCACTGTTGATAGCAACTGTTCAGAAAAATATATATACTGCCTTTAAAATATTACTGCTCATTGATAATGCACCTAGTCACCCAAGGGCTTTGATAGAGATGTACAAGATGAATGTTGTTTTCATGCCTGCTAACACAACATCCATTCTACAGCCCGTAGATTAAGGAATAATGTCAACTTTCAAGTCTTGTTACTTAAGAAACACATTTCATAAGGTTATAGCCGCCATAAATAGTGATTCCTGATGGAACTGGGCAAAGTACATTGAAAACCTTCTGGAAATGATTCACATTCTAGATACCATTAAGAACATCATTTGTGATTCATAGGAAGAAAAGTCAAAATGTCAACATGAACAGGGGTTTGGAAGAAGTTGATTCCAACCCTCATGGATGACTTTGAGAGATTCAAGTTTTTGGTGGAGGAAGTCACTATGGATATGCTAGAAAGAGCAAGAGAACCAGAATTAGAGGTGGAGCCTGGAGATGGCTCTAAACTGCTACAGTCTCATGATCAAACTTAACAGATGAGGACTTGCTGCTAATGGAGGAGCAAATAAAATGGTTTCTTGGGATGGAATCCACTCCTAGTGAAGACACTGTGAACATTATTGAAATTGCAACAAAGGATTTATTATATTACACAAACTAAGTTGATAAAACAGGGGCAGGGTTGGAGATTATTGACTTCAATTTTGAAAGAAGTTCTACTGTGGATAAAATGCTACCAAGCAGCATTGTGTGCTACACAGACAACTTTCATGAAAAAAAGGCAATCAATGCAGTAAACTTCATTATTGTCTTCTTTTAAGAAATTGCCACAGTCACCACAACCTTCAGCCGCCACCACCTTCATCAGAAAACAGCCATCAACATCAAGGCAAGACCTTCTCTCCACCACCAAAAAGATTACGATTCAGTGAAGGCTCAGAAGATCATTTGCTTTTTTTAGTAATAAGGTGTTTTTAATTCAAGTATATAATTTTAGGCATAATGCTGTTGCAAATATAATAGACTACAGTATACTGTAAATACAACTTTTATATATACTGGGAAATCAAAAAAATCCTGTTATTCACTTTATTGCAATATTTGCTTGATTACAATGGTCTAGAACCACACCCATGATATCTCCATATATGCCTGTATATGGGGGAAAGAGAAAACATAATCAATTAAGTGAATAATTTATGTACAAGGATGATTTAATGCAACATTAGCTCTGTTAATGAGAAATTAGAAACAACACAAATGACTAGTAAAAGGGAAATAGTTAAATAAAATAAGGCATGTCCATACCATGGAATATCATGCAGCATTTAGAGATGCAAAATAAAACAACAAAATGCTCTCTACCCATTTCATACTAGTGGAACTGATTTGATGATGACATCAGGCTCAACCACAGTCACCTGGGAAAGCAGTGCTCAAAATCACTGCCGAGCAGAGAGTGTCCAGATTAGAGAGTGTTCAACATTCTGCAATGTTGCTCCAACATTGCAGAAAAGCAATTTAATATGTATCACAGGTCTTAGAAGTGTTTACATTTGTTTAAGAAATAATTCTCCTTCTAGAAACTATCTTAAGAAAAAAATTGAAAAGAATCTAAATGTCCAGCTCTTAGATAATGGTACAATATGGTGCATCCATACTTTGAAATACTACGAGGCCATTAAAAGTATGTGTTTGAAGAGTTTTCTTTAATACTACAGGAAAATGCTCATAATATAATGTTGAGGATAAAAGAAATCAATACGAAAAATTACGTAGAGTACAATATCATGAAGGAGAAAGAAAACCATCCTTAATAAAATGTGAAATAAATGTGTTCAAATGTTACTAATAGCTGCCTCTGGGTAACAATATGGTTGTGGGAGTTGTCGTTACCTTCTTTATTCCTTTTTGAACTTTACAAGTTTTATGCAAGGAGCACATATTATTATGATAATTATAAAAATAATAATATTTAAGCCCGGGCACAATGGCTCATGCCTGCAATCCCAGCACTTTGAGAGGCTGAGGCGGGCAGAACACCTGAGGTCAGGAGTTCGAGAGCAGCCAGTCCAACATGGTGAAACCCTGTCTCTACTAAAAATACAAAAAAAAATTAGCCAAGTGTGGTGGTGCACGCCTGTAATCACAGCTACTTGGGAAGCTGAGGTTGGAGAATTGCTTGAACCCAGGAGGTGGAGGTTGCAGTGAGTGGAGATTGTGCCATTGCACTCCAGCCTGGGCAACAAGAGCAAAACTCCATCTCAAAAAATAACAATAATAATAATAATAGTAATAATAAAACTGTAAAAATAAATCTCTAGAAAAAAAAACAGAATTGAACATACATTAGAAAGTGAAGATAATGAGTGTAGAATTACTTCTATAAAACCAGCTGTTGGATGGCATAATGCAGGACCCAGTTCTCAGGGTAAGATGATCTTTTTAGCTGTTGTTTTTTGTTTGTGTTTTAAATGATGGGAGAGATTTGACTTGGTTCCTAGGCATTGGAGGAAAGCACCAGCAGAAAGTGATTGAAAGTGCAAGACAGGAGAGCTATGGACAAACTTGACCACAGGCTTGCAAGGCCCAATAGGCCCCTCTCAGCTCACAATGAAAATGTCCAAACTGATAAAGAAATTTCACCCCGGACACTAAAAGGAGTGGCTGCATGTTTAGGTGTGAGAATTGGTCCTGGCTACAGAGTCAACAGGACTGAAATGAAAAACACAATCACGGGCTATTCCCACTCCACCTTTGAATCACAGCAGCTCAAAGCGTCAGGAAGAAAGTCAGAAAAGCATTTGGCTCCCCCCAACCATGGCATCTGGTTCAGGGCCCTGGGGCCACACAGACACTCTCCCTATCCCCCCTTATCCCTGTTCTCACAACTAGAAATACATCTCCCAGGACGGAGTTACACTTGGAGTGGAAGGACATGGTATTGCTTCAGGGGAGGGCTGATATGAAGAGGATGTGAGGACGGTTGGGGGAGGCAAAGTAGGACTCACCCCACTAGCCCTGAATGGGAAGGGGGAAATTGGGAAGGGGCAGATCAGAGATGAAGTGATATTGTGAGAAGCCCTTGACGAATGCCCATGAGATCCTAAATTCTGGGCCAGGGTAAATTAGTAAACCAACTATGGTACATCCAAACAATGGAATGCTACTCAGCAGTAAAAAGAACCAGATTATTATTATTATTATTATTATTATTATTATTATTAGAGAAGGAGTCTCACTCTGTCACCCAGGCTGGAATACAGTGGTACCTCCGCTCACTGCAACCTCTGCCTCCCAGGTTCAAGCGATTCTCCTGTGTCAGTCTTCCAAGTATGTGGGATTACAGGCACCCACCACCACGCCCAGCTAATTTCTGTATTTTTAGAAGAAACGAGGTTTCACCATGTTGGCCAGGCTGGTCTCGAACTCCTGACCTCAGGTGATCTGCCTGCCTTGGCCTCCCAAAGTGCTGGGATTGCAGACGTGAGCCACAGTGCCCGGCCAGGACCAAATTATTGATACATAGAACAACTTGGACAAATATCAAGACATTATATGAAGTGAGAAAAGCTAGTCTCGAAAGGCTATATACTGTATGATTTCACTTATATGACATTCTGGAAACAGCAAAACTACAAGATGGAGATCAGTGGTTGCCAGGAGTTAGGGGTGGGGGTGAGGGATGAGGAGTAACTACATAAGGGGTTTTTGAAGCGTGATGGAACTGACTGTGGTCATAGTTAAAAGAACCTATATGTGTGCTAAAATTCATAGAAATGTACACTAAAAGAAAAAAAAGGGCAAGTTTGGTATACGATTATTTTTTAAATAAAATGAACAATATTTCTTTAAAAGTAACCTGGATAATAGAAAACAGATTAACGGTTGCCAGGGGTTGGTGATGGAGTTGACTGCAAAGGGTCAGCATGAGGGAATTTTGGGGGAAAGGGGTGAGAGAAACGTTCTGTATTTTGATTGTGGGGCTGATTACATAACCAAGTATTATCAAAATTCATAGAACTCATACCAAAGAGTTCATTGTACTGTGTGTAAATTAAAAAGCAAATACGTAAATTTTTAATGCTTTAATAAAAATTTTTTAAGCCTGAGCCAGAGGCTATACATGTCAATTTATCCCTCCAGATCTAGGTTTTTATCTGTCTGTTTCTCGCAAAATGTACTTCCAAGGATGCCCTGAAGAAGAAAACTGAGCAAATGAATTAAAGTCACAAATTAAACTCAAAATAGAAGACATCTTTTGTTTTTCATTGTGCTACAGCAATACCTACTAAACAATGACTTACCCTAGGGACAGTTTTTGAAATTACAAAATCTAAAATACGTCTTGTGAGCACTAAGGCTGAATAAAAAAAAAAAGGTTCACCTTAAATTTCTCAACAGCAGCGTAACCCAGAAGAAAATGGGTCTGTGTTTTAAAGCAGTCTTGATGGGGAACAGGTTAAGGCCACAAATTCCATAACCAACAAATTTGTTTTTCCCCTGATAGGTCAACATAAAGATAGTTTCAGATGATACAAGTCTCAGAAAATATGTCAGCCACATAGCTCTCCTAGAAAAAAAGCATCTTAAGACATGCTTCAGTCATCAGAGAGATAAATCAAAAATGAGGATTCAAGACAGGAGATGTAACAATACAAAACTACTAAGGACAAACATTAAAATCAATTAAATATTGAAATACTATTATCAAATTAATGCAAAAGGAAGAAAAAATGCTTCAAAGAGAAGGTATATATGTTTTTTAAATATCAGAGAAAACTGGATTGCTGAATTCTGATAAGATTAACAGATTTTAAAAGTAAATACAAATGTAAAAATTCATGGTATGATATAAACTACTGCATTCAGCAATCTAGCAAGAGAACAATCCGCTGGTTTATTAGGATTGACCTCAGGAACATAAGAATCATTTACTATGAGGCAGTCCAATGATGTAATATGGCATTTCAATGTCAATTTTTATTTTTATGTTTTGTAGAGATAAAGTCTCACTATATTGCCCAGGCTGGTCTCAAACTCCTGGGCTCAAGTGATCTGCCCATCTTGGCCTAAAATATTTTAATTAACTTATGTTTGATAACAATTATTCAATGAATTTAAACATATTCTGAATTCAAATCTCAGAAAATTAAGAAAAAAATATATGTATAAAAAAATATTTCTAACATGGCAAAGAATATCTCTCTCGGCCAAGCATGGTGGCTCACGCCTGTTATCCCCGCATTTTGGGAGGCTGAGGCAGGTAGATCACAAGGTCAAGAGATTGAGACCCTCCTTGCCAACATGGTGAAACCCCGTCTCTACTAAAAATACAAAAATTAGCCTGGCGTGGCGGCACATGCCTGTAGTCCCAGCTGCTCAGGAGGCTGAGGCAGGAGAATCACTTGAACCTGGGAGGCAGAGGTTGCAGTGACCCATTGCGCCACTGCACTCCAGCCTGGCGACAGAGTGAGACTCCGTCTCAAAAAAACAACAACAACAGCAACAACAACAAAAGAATATCTCTCTCAAACCAACAGCCAAATTAAACCATTAAAATCAGCTCTAATAGTAATAATAACTGCCGTTTAATTAATCCCTGCTAAGTGGCAGGTGTTCAATAGGTACTATAGAGATTTTATTTAACCCTACAGCAGTGCAGCGAAGCCAACGCATTTGACAGATGAGGAAACTGAGACCGATAAGGACCATTGGACAACAATCACAGATCTTTGTAAAGAGCCTGATATGAGTGGAGGGTGTACTCAGCTCCTAAAAGGACCTCTAATTGACCTCCTACTGTGTGCCAGTCGCAGGCATTCTGGGATGACAGCAGCAGCAACCAAGACAATAGGAGCCAAGCTGGAGTGCCAGAGGGGCCATGCATGGAGAGTGTTCAGCACCCAGGGAGGACTGTGTACCCAGGAGGCACCAGAGGGGCCATGCATGGAGACTGTTCAGCACCCAGGGAGGACTGTGTACCCAGGAGGCTTTTGGGAGCCAATAGGGGTTTCTGAGGTGGGAGTGGTGGTCAGAGTAGTTAAACAGTGGACAACATTGACAATATTTTAAAATCTCTAGTTAAATGGTAAAACGTTGTCGGGGGTGAGAATGACAGGCTCGGAGGTGCAAGTATATCAGTAAAGGTTGGTATAGTCAGGGGAGGGCACCCAGAACAAGTGGGACAGGAACTCAAGACTGGAAGGGAGACCCAGGTTGGGAGGTAGAGAGGCCGGCGTCACAGCAGTTCTCTGCAGTTCATAAACCTGAAAAGTAGAAGGAAGTGGACGGGCCATCTGTAGAGAGTGGTGCTGCCTTCATATATAGGTTGGGGCAAACGTAATTGTGGTTTTTGCCGTTAAAAGTCATGGCAAATACTTTAGCACTAACCTAATACAACACTCTATAGATTTTTTTTTAATGTGGCAACAAATACAGAGCAGTGTCTTAAATTGAGCCATGTGAAATCGCCATTTGGTAGATTATAAAGCACTGGCATGTCAGCAATTGCAAATTGTTCGATCTAACAGATAGTATGATTTCTTTCTTATTTTATTTTCTAATTTTTGTATTTTAGAAACAGGGTCTTGCTATGTTGCCCAGGCTAGTCTTGAAATCCTGGCCTCAAGCAGTCCTCCTGCCTCAGTCTCACAAGTAGCTGGGATTGCAGGCTCATTCTTGTTTTCAAAAAAGGAAAAGGCAATTGTGCATATTCATAGGCATCTATGGGATAATAGCAGGAAAGGACTGGAGTGGGGATGGAATGGGGGTGAGCTGAGGAGGTAAATTTATTTTCATTTGAACAATACACTTCTATATGGAAGAAAGGAAGAAAGAAACCAGCAGGTCTGGGAAGATGCGTTTGACCCGTCTCTTCCCAGGTAACTCTGATGATCAGCCAGGTATGGGAATCAAACCTCTGGCCTCAAGGTTCCATAATCCTCTGGCTCTAACATTATTCCATGTCGGTTGTCTTCATCTTTCCCTCTTTAACCAACTTTATCTCCAATCCAATAAGATATCCAAGTCCATATGACAGAAAAGTCTTAAAAATCCTTCTAGCACCCAATCCTCCCAGCAAGGAAGGACTGAAACCAGGGCAAAAAAACATATATTTTAATGTTCAAATGCTTCAAATAGATTAAGCATTTGGTTTTACTTGGATTATTATTTTTTCTACGAATATAAACCATTTTGCATTTTGGAATCCTTCTGCAAACAGAGCAGTTTGTCTTTGTGTTTGCTCATTTAAAAACAAATATTTGCCTGCCAAGCAAATACTGTCTCTTAGGATGTGCTATTAATAGGATAATTAGGCAGCCGGTAATGAAAAGGATTGCTGGTAATTATGGCAAGATTTGTTTTGGCATTTGAAGGCAGCGATGGAGGCTGGAGTGCTAAAATCTACCTTAGAGTTAATTAGTACAATTAGAACACACCTGAAAAAATAGCCCAGCTAATGAACACTTCACTTTACTTTTAAAGTGACAGCACTCAGAGCTTCCCAGGCTGCTTGGGCAGTCCCAGCCCTAGCATTTCTAATGTGACAGAGAGTCGCGAACGAAACAACTTGAATTCGCCTAACCTCCGTTTTCAAAAGCGCTTGTTCTCTGTAAGCGCTTTCCTCTTTCCTCTCCACACCACCCCTACCCATCTCACCAGTTTGAAAGCAATTTCTCCTCTATGTTCTCCTTGGAACCTCATGATAAGCCTTCGAGATGGATAAGCAAGGTTTAGTTCTTTTCTCATTTTTCAGATAGGAAAGTTGAAGAGGACCAGAGATGCCCAGGGGTTGCCCAAGGACACAGATGAAGAGGTCATAGATGAGGTCAGCAGTCGCAGCCTAGGCCTTGGGAACGTTGGAGAACGATTCAGAGAAAAGTAGCTTTCTGATTCGTTTAGGGGTCCCTGTGTCTGCAAGAAATGCTGGGCTTGCCGAGTCACTCCATAAAGTGGGTCTTCACGGCCCACCAACCTGTGGCCCTGCTTGACTTTATTGGTGGTAACATGACCTGAGCCTGAAATAACAAAAATCATCCAGTTTGGAAAACATTCTCAAACTTAGCCTTTTTTCCCTCTTTTCTGTTGGACGTCTCCTTTCTGCGGCTCATCCTCAGGAAGGTTTTCCACTGTGAGCAGGCACTGGCAGGGCAGGCTGGGCATTGATGGACCAAAGCAGACGTGTGACATTCCTGCCGGGATGCATATGGCAGCATGAGTGCTTGGGGGGATGTGTGTGTTAGCATATATGGGGACTTGAGTAGGAGGTACACACACACACACACACACACACACACACACACACCAGAGGGAAGACATTAGAGGAATGAGGAGAGGGAGGAAAAAGGTAGTCAATCTAAGGGAAGCTCTGCAGTGTAAGGCAGGCCATTCAATCTTTCAATTCTTAGTTTCCTTATTTTAAAAATGGGGATAGAATTGGTACCGACAAACCTACGTCGTAGGTTTGTCATTAAGGATACAGTGAGACAAAGTCCACAGCATGCCTGGCCCATCCTCATCCCTATTCTTATCACCACAATTATTATTATTATTATTATTATTATTATTATTATTGTCGTCTTTATGGATATTGTTATAAAATGTGTTTTCCCCCTGACCCTTTGCATGGCCAACACTTGAGGTATCCTCCTTCAGACCTGTTCCCTTGTTCCTGCCCCAGGGTTCTTTTCAAGGCACCACCCTGCTCACGTCTGCACCAAGAAACTCCCTCTGCCTCCATGACTCCTAACTCCATGTTTTACAGTTTGGAGGTGCCATTGGGGCCCTTGGAAATCACAGAATGTGCCCTTTTGTGATAATATATCCAACGTAAGAGAGTGAGAGTGTGTGTGTGTGTGTGTGTGTGTGTGTGTGTGTGTGTGTGTGTGTAGGTTGGTGGGACAATGAGGAAAGGAGGTCTGAAAAATCCGGGGAGACCACACCCCTCCTGGATTCATGAACTCTGTTCTCTATACAAGGCAAATACTAATACACAAGTCAGAAGAAAGCAGGAGACTCAGGCCTGAGATTATTGACTATCTCTTCCTGCACTGAACCTTCGAAAACCTTTGTCTTCAATTGCAAACAATAATAATAGTCACCAATGCACCAGATGCCATGCTATGCACTTTCAAACATGGTATTTAATCTCCACAGTAACCCCAGGAGGCAGGTCTCATCATCTTATTAAGAATGAGGAAATTGGGGCCCAGAGTGGTTAGGTAACATGTCCTAGGCCTCACATCCAGGATCAAAGCTGACCTGACTGGCCCTAAGCTCAGATTCTTTCCATTGTCCACGGCTCAAAATCTCCTGCTGAGAACTCAAGGACTTGGGGCCATGACAGGCACATTATTGGAAACTGTTAAACCTCTTGATCACCCAATGAACATTAACACTAGGAATCACGGGAACAGAACTTGCATTTGTGAACTGAACTCAAAGAAGAAAACCTCTCACATAAAAACTGAAACCGATGTCCCCCACAGTAGCTGGATTTGCACTGATTAATTAGAAAATTGCATTTATATAACCCTTTAATCTGTATTTATGTGTTGCTAAGGATGCAGCGAGCTGGACAGGGAATTACATCCAGATTAGCCTTGATCCATAAGCAGCCTGAATTGGAGCTGCTTTCTGTACTGAAAGGAGAGAATCAAAAGGATTTGGGACAGGGATCCTCAATGAAGACTCGCTCTCTCTCTCTCCTTCCTTGGACTCAAGGAGTCTGAGACTTTCCAGGGCTACCCAAGGAATCCTGCCTGGTCTGCTTGGTCAAAATAAGGGGTAAGATTACCCAAAGAGCTAATTTCCAGCTGAGTGTGGCACTTGGTTTCCTAAACAAAATTGGTTTTATTCTCCTCAACATGTGTTCAGCAAGATTAAAGATCCATCAACTGCACAGCTTAATATGAGCTACGCTGGAAGCAGCCCATGTTCTCCTGGAGTAAGGGTAGGAAAGAGGGAGGGGGCAGAGCCTGAAATCCTGTTTACTGAATCAGAAAGACCATTAATGGATAGAGGGTATTGGAGTAGGGATGGCAATGCTTTGTGATATTTCAGGGAAAGAGATTTGGTCACACACACACACACACACACACACACAAAACACACACAATGTTTTAAAGTATTTCCGTTTTTTCTTTTTTTTCTTTTTTTTTTTAAGTTGGATTAACAGATAAGCATGGGTGGGGGAGATGTGGCTGGGAGTGTCAGTTCGATTCTTCAGCATGAAAGGCAGTTTGACTCTGGAGCCATGTGGGTGTGAGACTCAATGAACAATGCTCGGTCCAGGCTGCCAGGTGGGCCAAGTGGGGCCAAGTTGAGTCTGGAGGTGAAGGAGGGGGAGAGACAACAAGGCTGGAGTTTGACTCAGGGCAGGGAGACACTGGCTATTCCCATCATTGTCAGGAAGTTCAATTTCATTGAGTGTAGTATGGCTGAACGTTGTTGACCTTGGCCAGTCTGTTGCCCTACCTGGCCTCTCCTACATCAGTTATAATGGAGTAGACTGAATGACTGAGGAAGCTTTTTCCAGCTCTAATATTCTGCTTTTATGACCATCTCTATGGATGTCAGAGCCAATCAAAGCAGCATTTTCCACATCTCTCTAATACTACCTAGCAGTGGTACAGCATTGTGGCTTAAAAGTGCAGGTTCCACAGTCAGCCTGCTGGAGTGACATCCATCCTGGCTCTACTGCTTATGGGTCCCACGGCCTTGGACAAGCCCTTTAACCTTTCTTTGCTTTGTTGTCCTCCTCTATAATATTGCAGTGACAGTGACAGCACCTATATGACAGAGCTGATGTGAGAACTAGATGAGTGAATATGTGCAAAGCTGCTAGAACAGTCCCTGAAGACCAGCAGCTATTTCATAATGGTAGATCGAATTATATTCACCCTTATTCCTGCAAACCACAGCACCCTCACCACCGGGTATGACTCATCTGGGCCTCAGAACACATACCTTGGACAGCTCCTGGGTTGTCCTTCAACCTGACATGTGTATGGACCGTGCTCCTGGAGCACACAGCAGGCTCTCACAAAGGAGGTGAGTGAGCCATTGGCAGCCTCTGCTTCATAAGCTGCATCTCAGTTTCTATCGTGGGATAGATAGACCTCACTCCCTCTGGTCTGGTCCTAGATGTAAACAAATACCAAATGTCTTTCCTCACTCAGCATTCTTGATCGCATTCATACTCTCCCTTACTTTGGATATTTTGCCAAGAAAGTGCACATTCTCTTATTTCCAAGGGGCCCAATGGCACCTCCAAATTGTAAAACAACCCGCACTTTCATGGAAGCAGAGTGTCTTGCGGCAGATGTGAGCAGGTCGGTGCTTTGGAAAGAGACCCAGGGCAGGGGCAAGGAATGGGTCTCTGCTCCACCTGACTTTCCTTGCTGGGCCTCCCTGCCCCCATCTGTGAAATCAGGGCATGACATTCAATTGCTGTGTCCCTCCATGTGTTCACGGGGACACTGGTCCCAAAAACACTGTCAAAGGAAAAAAATGGCCCAAAAAATTGGGGAAATGTGGCTGCTATATCCCCTTACTGATAACAAGCAACATATTGAAGGCTCTGAGAGGCCCTGCAGTTTAAAAACAAAATTACTGAGTTTCACGTTAGCCTGGGGTTTCTAAGAGTGTCTACCAGTAGAGTCCTCCCTTCCTGTAACCTCTCATTGGCCTCCTATGGAACTGGATGGCAATCTCTCATCACTTCCAATTCCAACGGACTGTGTCTCCTCCCCCAGGAAACAATAAATAAACTTGTAAGATTCTGTCATCCCAAGAAGAAGTAGTTCAGTGTCCTCATTTCTTGGCCTGCAGGAGAAAGAAGAGAAGAGAAAACCAGAACCATGTGGCCAGCTTTACACACAGTCAGAAAAGGAACCCGTGACCCCCCGACCCAGGGCAGCAGGGACAGAGGTGAAAGGCTGTCTAAAGAAGATTCAGGAAGCCCAGCATGAGCTGCCTGACATAAATAAATAAATCAGGAGGCCACCCTGCAAAGCAGGTTGTATTGCATTATTTGAGCAAGGCTGCTAGACATCTGGACGTTTCTGTTAGCCCCCATCCCTCCTGTTGCCATAAATTTAAGCTAATCCTATGGGGCCCAGGATCATAAGAATAATCCTCACATCTGTGTGGGCTTTTCAGCTTTCAAAAGCTCATTCACAGAATTATCTCATTAGTTCCACTCAATGCCTATGGGAGGGACTCAGGACGATCATCGCCATTTGGCAGATAAATGTTAAAACCCAGAGAAGGAAAGTGACTTTCTCAAGGTCACACAGGAAGGCAGTGGAGAATTAAGATAAATGCACCAGGTCTCCTGATCCCCAGCCCAGGACTCTCCCATGAGAATACTACTGCCTTACAAAAATAGCCCTGAGACCCAGACATCTATCCCACAGCCACCCAGGGCTATGTCTGGTCCCAGAGAAATCACTTGTTCACTCTCTTACTGCTGTATGGGAATGGAACATTGTCAGGAAGTGGTAGTGGAAAGACCATAGGCTTCACAGTTGAATTGTCCAGGTTCAAATCCCATCTTCTTGGTCATCAAACCTCAGACCATGTGGTGAAGGCCTGAGGTCCCTGAATTTGCTCTTCACCTTGAAAGGTGGGAATGATAATTTTGCAGTGAGTGTCACTTGCTTTATCTGCTCTCCATCTCACCTTCTGACAATGACTCCCCACCTTCTGGGAACTGTTCCTCCTCCAACTCCAACCAGGTGGCTCTGAATGAAGCTTCCCATCACAGCATCCCTACCTGCCTGGCTACAGGAGCAGGCATGTGGCCCCAGCCAGGCCAGTCAGAGGCCTTCCCTGAGATTTCTCTCAAAATGAAATAGAGAGCCCCTTCCTTTCTAAGGGTGAAGCTGAGTAGCTGTGACTCCAGCCTCATGGAGAAAGGTGGCCTGAGATATCAAAGCTGGTGTGCAGAGAAAAGCAGAAGAGAGGTGGGGAGAGAGTCCTGGAGGCATCCAAGGCCTAGGATGCAATCAGCCCTGGGGCCCTGATGCCCCTGCCCTGCCCGTGGGTGGGTAACATAAGCCTGTGAATCATCTGGGCAGCCCCTTCTGAGTGCCTTCCTGAGTACCCAGGCTGTCCTTAATGTGTAGCAAACAGGAATGATCACCCCTGCCACTCACTTTGAGGAGCCCCACCAGCACAAATGCCAGGAAAGCAGGCAGTGGTCCAGGAGACCCCTTAAATAGGCTCCATATGACAAACAAAGACCCAGGTCTCCCCAGCTTTCCGAGACTCCTGGAAATTCAGAGCTTATAGGGGTTTAACGACTGGAGTCCAGGCGGGTGGATCACTTGAGGTCAGGAGTTCGAGACCAGCCTGTGCAATATGGTGAAACCCCGTCTCATTTGAACATAAGGGTGAGAGAGTCCGTTTCATGTTCCTGAATGTTGAACCATAAGAGAACTTACCTAGTTAGAAAGTCTCAGGCAGCAGAATCCCTGGTCTAGGCTCTTGGTCTGGGTGCTGTTTGGGCTGCCTTTCCCTATCTTAGAAGACAAAAAGGAAGAAGATGCTAGTGGGTGCCCTGGACAATGGGAATGCACCTGGATCCTCTGCTTTTCTCAAAAAGGGATATGAAGATCAAGCCCAGTTATATACTATGTAGGCATAAAAGGACCTGTCAAAGTCTAAATACTGTCTAAAATCAAGACATTATTGTTATTATGAAATTATGAGCTCCAGACTCCCTTGACACAAAGCCTGACTTTCTCCAGTGAAATAATGGAAAGCCAGTGTGTGTGCAGGAATTGGATGAGAGGTAGTTAGAAAACTAAGCCAAAATCATTTCCCAGTGAATCCTGGCCAGGCAGCCAACAACTGAGCCCCCTGCCTCCCCATGCCCCCTACCTACTGCCCTCTAGTTGCATAAACTTGGGGAATCAGGTGACCAGCCGACCGTCCTGGTTTGTCCGGTGGGCATGGAACCACCCCTCTGCATGCTCCTTCACAATGCCTGTCATCACATAGTATGTGGGAGAAATGGCTGAGGATCAGGCTCTGGAACAGGAGGGAGTGTAGCATTTCGTCTCCCTCATAGGGTGGCCAGCTCTCCTGTTTGTCTGGGACTGAGGGCTTCCTGAGTTAATAGGTGCCTGGCTAGACTCACTAGCACCATGTCAGGGGCATCTTCCTCTACACATCTGTCTTGTGCTGTACCCCTAAGCTACTGTTCTCATTGTTACCCCAGGGCCTGTCATATCCATAGCTTGACTCAAATACTGCCGCATCCTGTGCCTCTGTCCATGGTTCTGAACCGTTCTTTATGCACTGGGGTGAGGCTAATTCTCCTAATGTGAGATACTCGTTGGTTCATCAAGGTATTCATTCAATAAATATCTTTATAATTTAGCTTTGCCTATATAACAAACCACCCCAAAACATAGTGGCTTAAAGTTTTTTTTTAATTATCAGTTCTTATAATTATATGGGTCACCTGGACCATTTTGGTCTGGACAAATCCTGCTGATCTGTAGTCAGCTGGTGGTTTGGCTGGGGCTGGGTTATCTAGGATGGCCTCACACATATGTCTGGTAATTGATAATCTGTTGGCTGGGGCACCTCAGTTATCCTTCATACAGTCTTTCCATCACATTAGCTCAAGCTAATTTGAATGGTGGACACAGGGTCCACCATTGGAGCTTGCAATAGAAGGCAAGCTCCAATACTCAAGTTCCTTTGATAAGTCTACATCACATTTTCTACCATTCTGTTGTCCAAAGCAAATTGCATGGATAAGCCTAGAGTCAGTGTTGGAGGCACTGGGCACAGGTAGGAGAATGATTGTAGCCATTTTTTATAACAGTTTACCACTTCTCCAAATCTCCTGCATCCCCAAAGCACTATAACGCTGCAAATAATGGGATGACCCTCTGGTGAACCTGCAGAGAAATGACTTTACCCATAGAGCTGTTTTAAACTCAGAGTCCACTTGGCCTCTGCCAAAATCACTTTCATAATTGTATCAGGAGCAGTTGAAAGTCTCTTCGAACCCTCCTTCACAACATTCAGAGGCACACTTCGAGATCTTGCTGAACCACAAAACTAATTGTTTTGCTTCTAAATGAACAAAAACCCTCCTGAATTGTAAGCCTTTTTGACAATCTTCAGCAATAATTTTTTGAGTTGTGCATGACTGGACAATAAACCTCTAGTTACCTTCCTGGGTGAAGGCAGAAGAGCTCCAGAGTACAGTAGAATTCCTGAGTCCCCCACTTCTCTGAAGGGAGAAGATTTTAGAGAGCATCTCCTAGGGTCCAGACCCTTCCGTAAATTTTCCCTCAATACTCACAACACTCCTTGAGAGTGGTGTTGTCTCTGTTTTATGGAGAAAGAAGCTGAGGCTGGGGAGATTAAGTATCTTGGTCAAAGTCACAGAGATGGCAAGTTGCACGGCAAGAATTCAAACTCAAGCATTTGGACCTCAAAGTCAGAGCTCTTTCCACTACACCTCATCATGTCAGAGCTGCAGAGCATTTAGACTTGGGTGTGGGGCACAGGGTTTTGATCCTAGCTCTGCCCCCATTTCTGTAGCACCTTGAGACACTCACTTGTTCTCGCTAAGCTTCTGTTGTCTCATATGCAATAGGAACATTACCTGCACCTAATCCAGGCTCAATCAAGGTGAGTGCAAACATGCTTATCCCTGAGCTGTAGAGAGGACAGACAACTGGTATTTTGGGAGGGTGATTTTGACAGCATCTTTCAAAATTTTAATGTGTGTGTTCTTTCATCTGGCGGTTCTACTTCTAGGAATTCATGTTGAAGCAACATATTCACATGTGAGTAAGAATGCACGTAAAAAGATGTTTATTTTGGCATTGTTTATAATAGCAAAAAAATGGAAATCATATAAAGGCCCAAACAAATTATGTATATCCATGATACAAAATGCTATTTATCATTGAAAAGGATCTACTGATGCAAAAATGTCCAAGACATATTACTTTAAAATAATAAAGCAGATTTCTATATGATGGCACAGGAAGATCACAGGAACATATTTTAAGTGAAAAAAATAAATTTTAAGATGATCAATAAACGTACATATGCTTATTTGTGTTTATATATAGAGAAAAAAATCATTTCTAAGGAAACACACCAAACTATTTACAAAGGCTTCCTCTATCAGCAATAAGAAGATGATGACTTCATTTTTTGATTGTTTATATTTACTTTCTGTATTGTTGAAAATGTTCACAAGTATGTATTCCATTTGCAATGCCAAGAAAGAGAGAATTCTAGTGCTGGAAGAAACTTTGAAGATCACCACGGCCCAGAGAGAGAAGCCAATTTCTCTCTGTCATGCAGCCAGTCATTGGCTCTCAGGCTGA
Source organism: Papio anubis (assembly GCF_008728515.1). NCBI lineage: Eukaryota > Metazoa > Chordata > Mammalia > Primates > Cercopithecidae > Papio > Papio anubis. The sequence continues at coordinate 119,137,776 of NC_044982.1, read as the reverse complement.
AACCCTCTTGATGCCCAGTCCAGGCCGTCTTCAGCATCAGGGCAAGCTCTTTGGAAATCACAGAAGCCACAGAAGGTTGAGGAATTGATGATATAACACAAAGGAAACTGCCCCCATCAGAGAGCAGAGACCAGCATGTGGGCCTGGCTCGGCCACTTTCCTTCTGGCCTGGGCTTGAAGCAGGGGTAAGACCTTTCCCAGCCCTTGTAATACCCAAAGGAATGCCACCCTGAGGTCTCAGGTCAGGCCTCTGCTCAACACATGACCATCATGCTCCCCAGCAAGTCCCCTTCGTTCCCCTCAGCCCCCGCCTTTACTCTCCTCCTTGAGTGCCTGGGACACAGCAGATGCACAATACAGGCAGCCTCGAATTCTACCAGGGAGGCCAGGAATGGCTGAGGGGCCTGTCCTCATGACCTGCCAGCAGCTGGATTGGAAGAGAGGACTTCTGGGCTCTGCAACTGACGCCACAGGGGCATGACTTTGCATTACCTGCAGCCAGTTTTTCCCTCCAGAAAATGGGTATAAGGGTGACCCATTCAAGCCATCAAAAATAACGTACCACTTACAAAGCCAACCTTTCTAACTGTCCTGGGCTCACGTGACATTTTGTCAAAAGCCCATCATGTCCTCAGTGTGTGTGGGTCCCTGAGGGACAATCTCACTCCACTCCCCTTCCAGTCACCCCGCACTGTCTCCTCCTAGAGCTGTGACCACCTGGGAAAACAGGACATGAACGCATGAAGCCATGGTGAGTCAGCAGATGGCGTGTCGTTCTGTCTGAGCATGGCAGGAGGTCAGAGAAGGGAAAGCCCCAAAGATGCCAGAATGCAGAGCCCTGGCCTCTACCTCCCAGCAAGAGCCGGACCCAGCCTGCAAGCATGAGCAGCATGATTTCTGACGAAGCTCCCAACAGCAGTGGCTTTCCAGGTTCAGGTATTTGCATTAAGGAAGAGGTAGGGAGGTATGTGAAGCAGTAAACGGAGATGCCAAAAGTTCTAAGTGTATAAAGTAAACATAAAGGAAATGTATATTTGGGAGAAAAGGTGAAATAGCTCTCTGAGTTTTCCTCTGATGTGAAGCCTTTGCTTGAATTTTTAGACATGGTCTTTGTGTTTGTGTCGCATGTTCTCAGGAGGACTTGCTGCTGTGTTTCTGTAGACATTCTTGCCCTACCCCGACAATAGGGAGCTGGACACCCCATGTGCCCTTGTTACACCAACTGGGGTCTGTGGACCAGCAGAATAGGCATCTCCTGGGACCTTGTCAGAAACAGCGAATCTCAGGCCCCACCCGGACCTACTGAATTCGATTTGCATTTTTGCAAGGTCTCCAGGTGTTTCCGGTACACAGTCATGCTTGAGAAGCGGCCTGGCTCCAGGACGCAGGTTTCCCCTGGGGGTGTGCACTCATGCAACAGCGGGCATGTACCCTGACTTTAGGTGGTACAAGAGTGAACATTTACTATTTTCATGGGTTTTAAATTTAATGCCCATTTATAGTAAATAGCGTATCATGTACAGAAATGGTAAGTTGACATAAATGGTATGTTTTAAAAGTGAATCAATTTAAAGAAAATATTCACTCACTAATAGTCTGGAGTTCTGAGAAATGACACCTTCAAAGGTGAGACAAGAATGACTATTTCCAGAAGTGATGATCCAGTTTAGGCCCCTCAAGGAGGTAGGAATGAAGGGGCTGCTGCAGAGAGATGGGGGCTTGTCCAAGGCCAACAGTGGGATTGTGGTGACAGAAACAGACTGGAACTCAGCCCCATCCAGGTCCGCAGTGCCCCTTCCTCCCTCTGCCCTGGTTGCACCGCTCGGCCTGAGGTTGGATCTGCAGCCACGGTGACGTCGGGAACTGGGACATCTGCAGGTGACACCATGCACATCCACAGTGTGCATGGCTGTTACTACAAACAAAGGGAATGTGTGGTCAGTGGAGCCCAAGGCTGAGCCATTTGGAGATGAACTGTCTCCCCTCCACCCAGGAACCACGGGGCATCCAACTCTTCCTTCATGAACAAACATTGTAAGCTGCTCTGTGCAGGCTGAGAAGTCTAATGTTTTCTAGGTTTTCTAGGCATTGGTGAGGTTTTGCAAATAGGAAATCTGAGGTTAGAAAGGAATTGGTCATTTATCTTTCCGGCCATCTCATGGACTTTGCTCAAATCTCTTAGATGGAGTCATTCACACACACACACACACACACACACACACACACACACAACTTCATGATACGTTTAGGTTTTCCCTAAAGTTTTCTCAGCTGTGTTTGTACTCCCTGTGGTTTAGGGCTGTCAGTGTCTGTTTTTTCACTTCTTCTACAGCACAGAATCAAGTGGTAAATTCTCTAGTCTCCTGTCCCCTTCCCATTGTCTTGTGCGTAGCTACTTATCCTGGCATTTGAGGCTGCCATGGTTATGGCCTCAGTCTAACTTTCCAGGCTGTTTCCCATTGGTACCCTCTGCACACCATGTTCCAACCAAAATATCCCATGAACCACATGTTAAGTTCAAGACCAGCCTGGGCAACAGGTCAAGACTCAGTCTCTATTAAAAAATAAAAATAAAAAAAGAGTAAACCACATGTGGTCAAACCACGCCCACGCTCTGCAACCTTCACACCTAGCTTTCCACAAAAGCTGTGCCTTTGCCTAGAATTCCCCTCCACCTTTGCAATTCTTCTCCCTTAGAGCCCTTCTTAAATGCCCTCTCCTCCATGAAGCCTCTGAATTGTCCCCAAGCCCTTGAAACTGCCATAGCCCTCTATTGCTACCTTGTTGTGACATTTAGAACAGACCTTGAGTTTCAGCCTCCACGGCTGTGGGAGAGTATTCCCTTATCTCTGTGTTCCAGGCTGCCCGGTCCAGGACCTGACTCATAGAAATCTCACCAGGTAAAAGACTTTGGCCCTAGGTAAGTCCTGAGTTTGATTCCCAGCTCTGTTGGGACTACTAGTCAGGGTTGATGCTGGGTAAATTACCTAACCTATTTACTCAGCTATAAAATAGAAATATGAATCATGCCTTCATAGGGAAGGCACGATAGTAAAATGAGGCAACATGTACTATATGCTTAACATTCTGCCTGGCACCTATTAAGTGTTTAATATATTATAGCTCTTATTAGTGTTATGGATAATAATAAAAGCAAACATTAAGTGGATTGAAAGATAAAGCCATAAAATCTAGAACTGGATGGCCTCTGCAGGTGTCTGGGCCACTGGCCCATTCTGCCCACCTGCCCACAGGCCCCTTTGCCCTGCTGTGCCTCCCTCACATTCTAGCCCCAAAGTGGTTCCTCCTGGCTGCTCCCTGCAACCAGGCCTGCCAGAAACCCTCTCCTTTTCCTTTACCCTGTGTCCTCAGGAGAGATCACAGGCATGTTAGGGGTCTGCAGTCTTCTTTGGGTTAAGAAGCAATGATCTGGTGCTAGCTCTCATTTTATGGGGAAGGAACCTGACCTGGAGGGAAGGAGGTGTTTGCAATGGAGGGGGTGCTCACCAGGAGGTGTCTGGGAGAGCTCATCAGGGAGGAGGTGCTCACCAGGAGGGGGTGGTCCCCAGGGAGGGGGTGCTCACCAAGGAGGAGGTGCTCATCAGGGAGGGGTGCTCACCAGGGAGGAGGTGCTCACCAGGGAGGAGGTGCTCACCAGGGAGGGGTACTCACCAGGAGAGGTGCCCACCAGGAGGAGTGCCCCACCAGGAGGGGTGGTCCCCAGAGGGGGTGGAATGGTGGAGGTAGCCAATTAGGGAGGAAAACAATGGGAGGAAGCCCAGGGAAGCCACCAGGGAGGGAGGGAATGGGGGGGGACCAGGGAGGGTGTTAGGGGGGAAACAGGAAGGGGGAAATGAAGGGAAATGAGGAGGAAATGGAGGGGGGGAAACACAGGGATAATGGAAGAGGGGGGGGGAATGGAGGGGTGGAATGGACCATTCCAGAGTGGCATTTCCCCTTCTAGGTCGGGCACAGATGTAGCTGCTGAGAGGCTGCCTCACTTATTTCTCTGTTTTCAAACAACAATGACCCTTTCCTCATCCATATCTTTCTTAACAAATGTACTTGTCTGACAGAAGCATAACTTCCAAGTCTTCCTTCCCTGAATTGGGAGGAGACTCAGGGAGAGCAAACTTTCCAAGGACCAGCCCCAGGGGCGACCCTCAAATAGAATTCCCAGCAGGCAGTCAGCCCCTTCCTTTCCATGGAGGGATCAAAGCCTGCTCAGGACTATGCTCACAGGAGCTCCTCTGGGAATGAGCAGGGCACTTCCCCTCCTAGGTGTTGGGATGACCTCACAGATGGGCGGGAGAGGGTTGGAGGCAGCTAAGACACTGGACAGGTGTGTCAGGCTGGAGTCAACCCTGAGGAGCAGAGGCAGGGTGGGACACCCTGAGCCAGACACCAGGGACAAAAGAGGAGCTGATGTGAGCCAGCCTCCTCTGAAAGCGAGGAAGCAGGGGGACAGGTCAGTTGACAGCTATAGGAATATAATAGATGGTCGGATTTTTCAAGAGCTCGCAGTGAGCACCAGCTCCTCTAACCCCTGGAGCACCCCTAGGAGGGAGACTCCCCTATCATCCCCACTCCACTGTTGCAGTCAAGGCAAGACACTGGTTCCATTTCAAATACCACTCAGCTCCACTTGGGAAAGACAAATACTAAGTCTGAAAAAACGAAAAGCTGCCCAGTGTTTGCTTGAGAGTGGGACAGGAGATGGGGTTTGGGGACCAGGAACGTCTGCACAAGTCCAGCCTGAAATGCTTACCCCTAGAGTCACTCCTTTGGGTTAAAGTGATGCAAGGATAATTCAAGGAGGTAAATGGGAGAGGGAAAGCAAGCTCTTCTAGTTGCTTACCAGGAAAGTGATGACCAGATAAGCTGCCTGCCCTTCCCCAGCAGAGCTCTGGGACCCCCAGTTTAGGTGCGGGAACAAAAGGCAGGGTCTGGCTCAACAGAGTAGAGACTTCAGGAAAAACCTAGAGAGGATTCCCAATAGGGAGGACCTGGGTAGGTTTTCTTGTAAGCCAGTCAACCATCTGGCTTTTTTAACATACCAAGGAATGCCCTTTATGAGCTTAGGATCAGCAGACAGGGTGAAGGTTAGAGCTGTCAGTTTACACGGTCCCCACAGGCTTTTACCGTGTATTGTACTATTTCAGCAGTACCACAATACAGGCAAAAGTTAATAAAGAAGCCAGATTTGAAGGGCAACCTTTTCCTCTGCTATGGCAGGCTGCATTTGAAGAAGTCTTGATCTTAGTATGGTAGATTGACTGCTTGAATGGCCCTGACAGTTTGCACACATCCACCCCATATCCGCAGCCATTGCCCCGGGACTTTGCAGTTCCTCTCACTAAAAGGGGGGAGACTACTTTCCCACCCTTAAGTCTGGATTAGGCCAATAGAATGTTACAGAAGTGACATGACAGTGAGTCATTTTCCAGTCCAAGTTTCAGGGACATGTGCCTCTGTAACCAGCGTGAGAAGCTGCCCAAGGTAGGCTGCTGAGGATGAGGAGCAGAATCCACTTGCCCCACTGCCCAGGTGGGGCCACGTTAGCTCAGCTGACAGCCAGTCAACCCCAGGTGTGTTCAAGAACCCAGCCTAGAGGAGCAAAGCTGCTGGCCTACCTGCAGCTGAGCCCGCTCATGCAAGCCATAGACAGTTATTATGTGCCTTTGAGGTCACGTGGTTGTTTGGAATGCAGCATTATGGTGGCAATAGGTAACATACGGTTAGTCCACTTATTTTCCTCTGATAGTTGACCATGAGTAGTTGTGTCCCTGACTCTCTTCCATCCCAAGTACGGATTTCTAAGAAAATGTAGCCAAAAAGTACTTGGAGAGAAAAAGCTATTTGTTGGCTTCTGAATTTTAAATTAAGGCTAAGATACATTTTCCCCATTCAGAGAAAATATATGACCTAAAGAATCAATTATTACACTCATTAAACATTCTTAAAATAAATCAATTGGACTTCCAGCTCATCTTTGCTCTCTCAAAACCTTTACTTAAATTATAGTCAGGAAGTTTAAAGAAAGATAAACTCCAAAAAAAGAGATTGGGAGAATAAAAAAGAAGATGGCAAATGAGGTTTGAAGAAAAGTTTGGAAAATAAGAAACAGAGGGACAACTGATGAATGACTTCCATTTCAGCTTTGTCTCTCTACAAGTACCGGTAAGAGCTAAACTAGAAGAAGCAAGCCAATTTAGGCATCAAAATTCTAGAAAGTCTCCGGAGTTGGAAACACCAGGCACTCCTGAAGGCAACAGTGCTGGGAGAAGCTGAAAATGTAGATTTGGTGGGAAGTTGTGTTCAACCACAGTAATAGAGTAAACCAAGAGAGAGGAAAGATGGTGTCCAAGAAATGGGAACTCAAACGCAGGAGAGAGGCCCTCAAAATAAACAAACAAAAACCGCCAGGACGATGCTGGAGGGAGACCTACGATGATAGCCATGTATACAGTGGACTCGAAGAGCACCAGTCCAGATTGGGGCAGAAGATCAAGAGCTCTAGAAGGGATGTCTTCATAGAAAAAACAAGACTGACCCACTATCTAATGTCTTTATATATATATAAAGACATTATATATGTATGTAATGTCTCTGAGTAGATGAAATATTTATTTTTTATATATATATAAAATATTATATATATATAAATAGTCTCACTCTGTCGCCCAGGCTGGAGTGCAGTGGCACAATCTCAGCTCACTAATTTTTTGTATTTCTAGTAGAGGCGGGTTTTCACCTTGTTAGGCAAGATGATCTCGATCTCCTGACCTCGTGATCCGCCCGCCTCAGCCTCCCAAAGAGCTGGGATTACAGGAGTGAGCCACCGCGCCCGGCCTTTAGTCATGTTTAGAAGAGTTTGACAATTCCTCTGAAGAATGTAGAGAGAAATTCCTGATAAAAGGCAATTATTAGTTGCAGGAAAAATTGAAATTGTAAAGGAAAGGAAATATAATTATAATACATTGCGTGACTCAGCTGCAAACCATATTCAAATTGTCATAATGGCATAAACACCAAATATTGATGTTACCAAAGCTTGTGGTAGAACTATATTGGGAAGGTAGGGGGAGAAGAGTGTGTGTGTGTGTGTGTGTGTGTGTGTGTGTGTGTAAGCTAAATTCTAATATGTGAAGCCAATAGATGATATATAAAATTGAAAAAAAGTCAGAAAACAGAGGCAAAATTGTATTAATCAAAATATGGATGTGCATGTTCCACCCATGTATCCCAGAACTTAAAGTAAAATAAAATATATATATATAGAACTGAAAATTAGAGAAAAAAAGTAGTGAAAATGATTGCCTAAAGGAAGCAGGACTGGAGGCTGGGGAAGAGGATGGCAGGGAACTGCTTTCTTCCCCTGGAAGTATCGTAATATCAGTGAGCTTTGTAGACAATATGCACATATACAGATAAACACACAGTGTATTTTATTTTATGTATGTATATATAACTGTGACAAAATCTTACATTGTAAAAATCAATGGAGGTTCACATGTGCTAAAATTACGGAACGTAGTATATATTTATTAGGCGAATATTTACTAGCCACCTGCAGAAACAGTGGAGCGGGACACCTTTCCCACCTCCACAGCTCACCACCTGGTTAGGAAAACGGGCCTACTAAGTGACCATGTCTGTGTAGCACACATGAGTGTTCTGACAGGGCAGGGACGGTGTGTGGTAATGGCACTGAGCAGAGAAAGCTCCACAGAGACAGTGATGGTACTCCTGGGTTTGTTTTTTTTTTTTCTTCTACTTACCTGCCTCTTAACAACAGAGAACTTAAGATCTTCTTTCCAGCAGCATCGCCTTCTTAACACATCTTGTACAGAAGTAAGGGATGATTCTCATTCTCATCATTGTCACAGTGTCTCCGCGTCAACAGGCTAAACAGCTCTCTAACACTAAGAAGCATTCAAAAGTGGAGAGCTAGTGAGCTCCCAGGCACTGGGGTGTTCAGACTGAGCCTCTGAGGTCAGCAGATATTTATCATGAAGCCTAGGAAAAGGAGGGTGGTGGGTACTTCCTGGATGAGAGACTGAACTCATGGACCCCAGGGGCCTCCCGTGGACGGCGGGGAGCCCACGCAGCACACAGATCAGCCTGCGCTCTGCCATCCCTGACAGCCCCAGCAGGATCACAGGGTGAGACAGCAGCTCCTGCCCAGCAGCCCTGACCCGGAACAATGGCAGGTCTGGTTCAACATCCCAAAGCTGTCCTCTGGTTCATTTTGAAATCAGACATCCTCCAATCGATCCCTCCTGGAGAGCTGTCAGGCTGGCTGTTTCCTGGTGTCAGCTGAGAGGAGGGAAGCAATTCATTTGTTGGGTCTGACTGCGGCTAAATGAAATCAAAGACAGAGAGGGCACCTTCTGCCAGAGAAGGAAGCCTTTAACTCAGGGCAGCCACAAAGAACCACAGACAAAAGGTGGCATGGAGGTGGGAGGGCAGTGAAGGAAGATTGGGACTCGGGAATTCTCAAAGCTATCCCTCCTCATTTCACAGATGGGGAAACCAAGGCACAGAGAGAGCAGTCCATCTCCTCAAGTTCACACAGTGGTTTAGGGAAAGTCTGCAACCTACAGTGACAAGACCTTGCATTTATAGAGGGCTGATAGTGCACTAAGCATTTAATATTCATCACTTCACATAACCTTTCCAAAACTATGAGGTAAGGATCCTCATCTATTACACGAGATATGCATTTTATTTTTTTTTTTTATTTTTATTTTTATTTTTATTTTTTTTTTCTTTCTTTGTCGCCCAGGCTGGAGTGCAGTGGCGCGATCTCGGCTCACTGCAAGCTCCACCTCCCGGGCTCACGCCATTCTCCCGCCTCAGCCTCCGAGTAGCTGGGACTACAGGCGCCCGCCACCGCGCCCGGCTAGTTTTTTGTATTTTTAGTAGAGACGGGGTTTCACCATGTTAGCCAGGATGGTCTCGATCTCCTGACCTCGTGATCCACCCGCCTCGGCCTCCCAAAGTGCTGGGATTACAGGCTTGAGCCACCGCGCCCGACCTGAGATATGCATTTTAAAGATGAAGAAACTGAGTTAGTAGTCCAATACCACAAACCTTTAAAATGTGGGAGGCTGCGACTTGAACTCCATCTAATTTCTAAGCTCTGAATCTTAACCACTGAGCAACACTACCCCTTGCAGATAAAACTAGGTAGGGTCCCTGTTCCAGACCAGAGCCTGGCCCACTGCTTTTCGATGCACAATTGCGCCCAAACCCTGCCGGTGCCCTCCTGCTGTGGGGTTTATCTGTTTTCCCTTCACCTGCCTCTCTTTCTCTATATATTTCCTTCTCTGAGGGTGTCAGCATCTCCATCTCTGTCTCTCCCTATGTCTTTTTATCGCTGTTTCTCTGTGGCTATGGAAGTGCTTATCTTTACTCTGGTGTGCATGTCTCTGAGTGTGAATGTGTATCTGTCTGTTGCTCTCTGAATAGCTGAGGAATGAAATTCCACAGTGGGTGGAAGGATGGATGGATGGATGATGGATGAATGGGGGACAGCCTCCATCCACAAACGACAGACATGGTAATGAGCAAGCATCTCCCAGCCCAAGTACCTCTGGCAGCCAAGTCTCCCAGAGCCATTGATCTGTCTCCCCCTCTAATGCCCTCTCTCCCCAAGGCCTGCATATTCCATTTCCATCTTAACCCAAAGCTGTTTCCCCAGGGCTTGGTGGCTTGTATCCAGTTTTATTGTTGATACAGATCTTTAACTGCCCTGGGCTTATAACTGACATTTAAATTACTCTGCAAGCAATGAATCAATATTTATGGATTCCTGGACCAATGCATTTGCCAAACCTGGTGTCCTGAGTTTCTTCCAGGCCAAAGGGGCATATGAGTCAAGGTCAAGGCTTCTTCTAGTTAAAAAATGGGGAAACCAGGTCTGTCTCTAAGCAAAGGTCTCTGATTAAAATAGAGCTGTGTACCCCCCAGACTATCTAACTGGACCAAGGTAATTCCCCATTGAAAATTCAAATCACTTCATTCACACTTAGGAGGCATTTCTATGTATGCAGAGCACCATGTTAAGCCTGTATGAGCAACAAGGATGAATCAAATCAGGTCCCCATCTTTGAAGGGTTCTCACAGTAGGAGGAGACAGAGGCACACATAGGCAACGATGAGCAATCCAAACACAGTCTGTGACGATAAAAAGAAGGGAAAACTAATTCTAACAAATGGAACTTCTTAGAGGGCTCCCTAGAGGAGAAAGTACATTCCAGGAGGGGAAGACAGCCAGGACCAACAAGGACCTGGAGATACTGAACAGGTTTTTAGGGGTGGGAAAAAAGGTTCATGGGAAAATGTCATAAAAAAGTAAACTGAGCCCTGATCCTGGAAAGTCCTGGATAATGAAGCTGGGGCATGTGGCTTTCCTTCTGCAGGCAAAGGGGTGGCACCAAAGGTCTTTGAGATAGGGAGGCACCCCAACAGAGCTGTGGTCTCCAGAGCTCTTTGGAAGCAGTGGGAAGTGGGGCCTTATGCTGATAATGGTCAGGGGTTGGCCACTGGGGCACATTAACATGGAATTCCAGCATTCCAAGCCTCACCACCCCCCCAGGGCCCAGCAGGAGGGCTGGACCAGTTTTTTCTCCATCCTTTAAGTGTGGCCCTCGCCTGCCTCAAGACAAACAACGAAAACGAGACTGATGTTTCTGGGGCCTCTTTGGTGCTCTGAGTTATGGAGGTAGCCTTAATAGTGGAGGCCAAACCATTTATCACGCCGATGAATTTAAGCTCTGGTTCCAGGAAAAAAGACAAGCAATCTCTTGTCCCTGCGTCAGCACCGACACACATTCCCAGGCAGCCAATTTATTTGTCCAGCTGCCCTCAGCAGCTCGACTTTAAAGCTAGGTGAGCTAAAGCCTCCCCAGTGGCATGTCTCCCGGTGCCGGGCTCAGTCTGGGAGTTTGGTGAGGGAGGATGAGCTCCTGGAATTTTGGGAGGTCATTGCAGGATCTGGAGGAGTGACAAGGTACTTCTGGAGGGAATGCTCCCCAGGAGGGCTGATCTATTCTTTAGGCACAGTCAGCACAGTGCCCAGGGCCACCACGCATTCAGGGATCTGTGAAAATGTTTTCATTGCTCTAAAATCAGAAGATAATGAATATAATCTAGCTTGGATTAGGTTTATCTTTATACCAGTGCAGATATACATATATGGAGGAAGGGGCCCGTGAAGGCAAAAGGCCCAGAGCCCATGACCCAGGCACTCAGTATCAAGGTCTCTCAGTGAGGAGAGAAAAAGCCAGGCAGAGCTAGGGCCAAATCCTGCTTCCATTATGCACTGGTTCTAATTCCCTGTCTGCACCTCAGTTTCCTCTGCTATGAAATGGGCTAGTGCTCTGACACTTACAGGCAGGTAGAGAAGGCTGTAAGCATGCACAGTGCCTGGCAGAAAAGCAGTAGTATCCAAAATTATTACCCATTTGTCCAGTTCAGTCAATGTTCCCTCCTCCCTGGGAAGTTTCCTGACCATGCCAAGCCTCCTGTTACCTCCTCCTGAATGTCTGAGATTGTCAGTGGTAAGGAGACCCCAGGAGCCTCAGCTTATCTCTGCACTTCCCTGCTAGGCTAGATCCAGGTCCCACCCACAAGGTGCTGGGTGTGGAGAGGCCATCCATGCCAAAGCAGGCTGTCACCAGGGTGAGGCCAGGGGCCACACGCGCATCATTCTGTTACCCATAGCATTTGGCTCAGAGCTACACCCAGGAGCTACTCAGTGACCATTAGTTGGTTGAAAATCCCTAAATTTGGAGTTGAGATTCCTTGTGGTTTTCTGTGTTTGCCTGTGCTTTAAACTCTAACAACTGATGTTCATTCGTTCATTTAAACTCCCCATGGCTGCATGCTGGGGTCCTGCTAAACTTGCCAAGCTCACCTTGCCCCACTCTCCCTCCTTCTCCTTGCTAAGACCACACATGAACCTCTGGGCCCTGGCACATGCTGTCCTCTGCTCCAGGAATGTCCCTCCACCCTGTGTTTGCATGGCAGATTCCTCATCCTTCAGGAGTCATTTAGACATCACCTGCACAGGGAGGCCTTCCCTGACGACCTTCTTACAGTAGGTCCTTCCACTGTCTCTTTTATCACTGAAACTGACCAATTTCTTCATGGCACTTAACATAAGTTTTCTTGTCTCATCTCTCAACCCACGTAAGTCCCTTGAGAACCTTGGCCAATTTAAATCATTACTGTGTTACGTAACACCTAGCACGGGGCCAGACACTCCAAAATACTTGTTAAATGAATACATGAGTGGATGAATAAATGAATGATCTTATTTAAAAGATATCACGTGCTCACTCTGTACTGCATAGGCACTGAGGGGCCGTTGGAGGTTTCTGTCCCCGAATCCACACCGTGTGTTAGCCAGGTGCCTCCTACTGCCTGTGCTTGAGGAGCTGGGATGGCCAGTGCAGGAGACTGCGGCCACCCAACGTGCCTTATTCAAGGAGCTGCTCGTGCAGGAGGGGATGTCAGTTATGTTGAGAGTCACCTGGACGGCCTTGTGACCTCCTCTGATTTGCTACTGCACCCTGCTCACACAGGGCAGGGGTGGCGGGAGCACAGGAGGCCAGGGTAGGGGGCTGTGGGGAGGAGGGGATCGGGTGGAAAACCCCTGGCACAACACCTGGGCCTTAGAAACCAATGCAGCACTTGGCTACTGCGCCTTCTGCCTACATGGGCTATCAGCTAGTGTGTGTGTGCGTGTGGGTGTATGTGTATGTGTGTGAATATTCGTGCAAATATAAACGTGTGAGTGGGAATGTGTGTTTGTGGGTGGCTATGTGTGAATAAATGTGTGTGAATGTGTCGGCGAGTGTGTGAATGGATACATGGGCTGTGCATGTGCAGACGGACCGTGTGAATGTGTGTGAGTGTGCGAGTGTGAGTGTGACAGAGTGAGTGTGAATGTGCACTCGACTGGCCCCAGCTGGGCCCCTCCCTCCCTCTCTCCCTTCCTCTCTCCCTGCCTCTCTCCCTCCCTCTCTCCCTCCTCTCTGGAAGGAAGCTGCGGGGAAGGGGCCAGATGGTCTCCCCTGACCTGCTATTTATCATCCCGGCAAAAGCTTATTCAGTTTAATGCTGTTGGGCAATTCATTTAAGGGCTCTGTTTGTTTCTGCTGATGAGGACTGTTAATTTGCACAGCGGTCTCATTAGGCCTAAACCACCAATTAATTCCTTTTGTTCTCATTAAATGGCTGATTCCTAAACATTTCGTGGGCAACAATAGGCTACCCAGCCAAGCCACCACCCCAGGCAGCAGCGGGTGGGGAGTAGGGGGGAAGGTGTGGATTGGGGGTATGGCATGGGGCAGGTATCCATGGGGGCTCTCTTGGCCCCCAGACCCCTGGCATGACCACCCCAGCCACACGCTGCAAACTGCTCTGCAAACCCTTGGGACCCGCCAGTCATAGCTCGGCCCAAAATCCAGACCCCGAACACCATTGCCCAGGAGGGTCTAGGCAGCCCATCAGAACAGGTCCCCAGTGTGAAGCTCTGAGCACCTGCCTTGCAGGCAGGCTGAGGCTCAGGGCCTGCTCTCCCTGCCGGGTGTGCTGGGCAGGCCCTTGGGGAGCCCTTGATGCTTCTCAGCAGTTGAGCCAAGTGCCTTTGCCTGATGGAGATGCCAGGCCAGCCCACTGCTTCCTTAGACGCAGGTGCCATGGAGTCCCGGGGAGCAGAGAATATGGGAGTGGGAAGTGGTCCTCAGGCTTCACAAAACTGAGAGCTGGAGACCCCACGGCCCTAGCAAGCATGTCACCCCTACTCAACCCCTCCTAGAGCTCAGCTTTCTCTTCTGGAAAAGGAGGGAGTTGGGTCACCAGCAAGATGCTTATTTTGAAAGGTACCGAGCGGTTTATTCAAGTGCAGCATGTCACAGATGCCCAGTACAAACCGTGCATAAAAGCAGAGGTACTCCAGCTGGAGTCCTGTGCATTTTCAGTCTCCACTTGCAAGGTTCCCTCAAAGAGGGACACCTCAGCTCCCATAAGGACACCTGGGTGTAGGGTGTGGACACCTCTGGACTAGCTGTCCTCTGAGAGTGGGGGGTCCCTGCTTTTAAGGCACTTGCCTGGGCCTCCGCACACTCTCTCCTCTGTTTAGGGTAACTCCATGATTGTTGGCCCTGCCCATTGTCACCATCATCATAGGAAGATGGAGAGAATGAGATAAGGCCCAGGAAGGCCCATGAAAAATTCCAATGAGGTACAGCCTGGCCTACACCAGGGTTTGCATCCGACTCCACCACTGCCTGGCTGTTTCTTAACTTTTGGATTTCCTCATCAGTGAAATGGGAATAATACAAGCACCTCCCTCCTAGTGATGGCGTGAGAATTAAGTGAGTCAATACTGAAGTGCTTGACAGAGTTCCCAGCACATGGTAATTGCTCCAATAACTGTTGGATAATAGATACTCCTAATCAGTATTAAGCAAACAATGCCTTGCCCTTCCTCCTTTCCCAGCCTTACCCCCACACCCCTTCCGAACACCCCTCCTCACTCACTCCAGCTTGCCAACCTATATTCAGCTCCCCCTCCCGTGGACTTCTCTAGTGAGTTCCTCATGCCTGGAATGCCCTCACCCCCCACATAAAGTTACCAGATTTAGCAAATAAAAATACAGGAGGCTAGGTGAATTTGAATTTCAGATAAACTACAAATAGTTTCTTAGTGTAAGTATGCTCCAAATACTACATGAACTATACTTACACTAAAATTATACCTAGTTTACCTAAAATTGAAATTTAGACTGGGTGCGGTGGCTCACGCCCATAATCCCAACACTTTGGGAGGCCAAGGTAGATGGATCACTTGAGGTCAGGAGTTCAAGACTAGCCTGGGCAACATGGTGAAACCCCGTCTCTACCAAAAATACAAATATTAGCCAGGCATGGTGGCATGCGCCTGTAGTACCAGCTATTCAGGAGACTGGGCCAGGAGCATTGCTTAAACCCAGGAGGCAGAGGCTGCAGTGAGCTAAGATCGCACCACTGCGCTCCAGCCTGGGCAACAGAGTGAGGTTACATCTCAAAAAACAAAAAGAAAAGAAAAGAAAAAGAAATTTAACTGAGCATTCTGTATTTTATCTGGTAGCCCTACTCCAAACCCATGAGTCGGTGAAGTTGTACTCATCCTTCCAGACTCAAGTTAAACATCGTCTCCTCCAGGAAGCCTTCCCTAATCCCCAGTTAATGTAGCCATCCCTTGTCAGTGCACCTTCAACTTCCTAGGCTGGCTGACCTCAACCTAGCTCTGATCACTACTTTTCCCCATGCTTTGTGATTCATGACCCACATGCCCATCCATCCATGTAGCTTTTGAGCCCCCGGGGTGGAACAGAGGGTGTTTTATTTGGCTGAGAGTGGGTAAGGCAACTAGTGCACCCTTCCCTAAACTTGGTTACCATGGGGCCTCCTCTCCCCTTCTTCATCCTCAGCAGGTGCTGTGCTCAGATGAGGAACTCTTTCCTGTCTCTACCACGCGACTAGGAACAACAGCAGGAGGTGGGGACTGGGACAGAGATTGCTAGTTGCCACCCATCAGGTTCCTTCTCCCTTCTTCAGTAGTAACAAAGCCCTGCCTGGGACAGCTTTGCACTGTGCCTAAAGACTACATTGTCTTGGCTGGGCGTGGTGGCTCACATCTGTAATCCTAGCAGTTTGGGAGGCCAAGATGGGTGGATTACTTCAGGTCAAGTCTTCGAGACCAGCCTCGGCAACATGGTGAAACCCTGTCTCTACCAAAAATACAAAAAAAATGAGCTAGGTGTGGTGGCACATACCTGTAATCCCAGCTATTCCAGAGACTGAGGCAGGAGAATAGCTTGAACCTGGGAAATGGAGGTTGCAGTGAGCCAAGATAACTCCACTGCACTCCAGCCTGGGCGACAGAGTGAGACTTCAAAAAAATAAAAATAAAAATAAAAAGACTACATTTCCAAGCTAGGCAAGGCCAAATAATAAAGTGATGGCCAGTGAGAGGCATATGGAGTATTGTGTGGAAATCCAGGAGGTCTGGGAGATGTTGCCTTTGTCCTTCCTCTTTCCTCTTTTCTGCTGCTGGGAATACAGATGTGCTGACTGGAGCTCTGGCAGCCATCTTGGACCATGAACTAATCTTGAGAATGGTAAAGCAAAAGAAACCTGGCCTAGATTACTTTGTGGAGTCAGCATGTCAGCCCTTTACTGTATAGTGTCAAGAACTGTGAAAGGTCTGAAATTTTACCCTACTTGCAAGTTAACAAGTTAACCTGCCAGAGTGTCATGCATACTAGCAGAAGACATGAGACTGCTGGTCAGAGACCATGGACTTTATCACTCACGATACAGCAAGCGGCATGAAGTTCATGTTCATGTCAGTTTGCATTGGTTCCTCTTGTCCCCAGGTCCCTTGGGGCAATGCAAAGCAGTCCAGGTAGATGCTGCAAATGCAGGAGGTTTAGGTCACAGCTGAGGAACCCAAGCTTGGGAAGTCCCAATCCTTTATAACAGGGCTGGTAATGAACCTTCCCCACCCGTGCCCTGAGCAAGACATTATCTTTATCATACTGGACAGCAAGCAAATCCACCCTTTGACACAGAGAATGACACTATCTGTATGTTCTGAGCCTATAAAATATCTTTGCAAAGACGACCTGGAACAAAAGCCACCCATGGCTCTGCTTATAAGACAAGTGAAAATGTGGGAGACTTATGGAGCATCGTCCCCCAGGATATGCTTCCAAACTTCTGAGTAAGACACAACCCCAGTGCGTTTAAGACATTATTATTCAATGTTATATGCAGCTGAACCTGGTGCTAAGTGATACAATAATACGGCTTGTTCTTTGTTCCTCATGTCAGGTAAAGCATGTGTTCTCTATGTAAAGAGGCCCTTAGAGGAGAATAGTCCGCCCCAACTTTGTCCTCAGAAACAGAATATTTGTCTTTAACAACTCTGAAATAAAAAATCAACCTCATTCATTCTGTAAAAATTAATTTTTTCCCCAAGTTGAATCATTAAAGACATAAAACTACTGAGATGGACTTCAGGGCAGCAGGAGGAGGTGAGGACATGACTGGGCCGGCGTAGTGAGCTACATTTCGGTTGGCATGGATAACCGACTCATGGATGGAGTTTGAATTCATGTTGGGCTTTAAGGAAGAGTAGAAATAACTCAAGAAATCCCCATTATGACTTCCATGGCCCCACAGGGTAACAGCAGTGTTGTCTGCCCACTGCTTTTCACCTTTGTGGCGACAGCACTCTCACTTCTTTTGGGAGCTGTCCCTTCCCTTCATCCACCCACCAGTGAGGTTACAGAGGAGACAGTGTACAGAGGAGACAGTGAACCAGTGCACCCATGGCCGGCCACGGCACTGGGGTGGGAGATGTGACTCAAGCTGGGCCTGCAGAGCCCTCCCTAGGGATTTTTCAATTGGGAACTAAGGAAAGAGGGTCTTTTCCCCTTGTTGGCAAAACCAGAAATCTATGGTTGGGAATTATGAGCAGTCCGGTGCTCAGTCTCAGAGAGGGATGCTGACATGGGAGAAAGACTCTGAGAGCCACATTGGTGATGGCAGCTGACGGAGCCCATTGCCCCTGCTCCTTCTGTAGGTGAATCCCACAGCTCAGTGAATCTCCCCTTTTGCCTGATTGATTTGAAGTGGATGCCAGAACTGTAACTGAGAATCCAAACTACTATCTCCAAATTGAGTCTGGCGACCTTAGACAGAGGCTGGCCTCCTATGTGCGCATTCTGTGACAGCATTTGGGGAAAGACAAAAAAAACAAACAAACAATGAAACAAAACAATCAGCCTGGCTTATCTGAACATGCGCAACACTGTAGAGACGGCGCCAGTGGAGGCATGCCTCAGACCATGCCATTAACAGAGGACCCAAAAGTTCTCAGCCCCGTCTCCATCCCACGGCACAGAACTGCACCAGCAGAGTGAGCCAGCCAGGGAGGCCTCGGCTGACCTCTGCTACCTGCTGGTGTGTACACAATATCAACTCAAGCCCCCTCAAAGCCCGCGTGAGAAAGCAGGTGCTGCCTGCCTGCTCCATATTATTAGAATTCATTTCCATATGTTCCTTTCATCTTCTCTCCAGGATAATTGTTCTTCTGGGGCTCAGGGCGTGGGAGGGCAGGAGGTGCACACTCCTGTTTATCAACTCACTAAATGCCTGCTTTAAATTAAAACCCACACCACATGCTGGCTCACACAGGAATAATATTAAGACCAACTGTTTTCCTGTCTCCTGCTATCAATGCCAAACTGATTTAAACCCACGTTTCCTTTCCATCTAGGGACATTTATTCTGGAAGTATCTAGCAATAACCTAGTTCCTACAGCTCCCAATCATTTTTTTTTTTCTTTTCTCTTCTTTTTTTTTTCTCTTTTGAGAGACCCTCTGCATTTAAGAGGACACACAGCCTGAAAGATCCTTTTATACCCTTTACCGTCAGCCAAACCCTAGTCCAAACAGTGTGTCTGTTTAATCAGTCAACAAGCCATTATTGTACCTTCTCAGTGCCAGGACCAGTGCTAAGTCCTTCATATGCATAGTCTCATCTAATCTGATCTAATCCTCCCAATAAACCTGAGAGAGGTATTATCATCCCTTTCCAGAGGAGAAGCAGAAGTCCAGAGAGGAAGAGTGACCTGCTCAAGGTTAGGTGGCTGCAGGCGGTGGAGCTGGCAGCCCTGCCCACGCTATCTCACATTGGAGCCCCGCCCTCTGCCCAGCGGCTGGCCGCCAATCTGTTCTCTCTTATCCCAGCTGCTCCTCTCACCCGACCTGTGGCCAATAGGCCTGGATCATTGCCTGTACTGTCTGCACACTGGATCCAGACTGCACTGGCAGTTATTCACCTAGAATGATTTGATCAACAGGAAGGATTCTGCTGCTGCTGCAAAATCCACTTCAACGGCCTTCCTTTGACTGAGGCGAGCCCACTAATCCTTTGGGTTAAAACATATGGTCCTGTTCTATAGTGAGTAGGTCTATGCAAACCTAGCCCCAAAGCCTGAGGAAGCTGAGAGGCCAAAGAAAGAGGCCAAGAAACCCAGGTTCTCAGAAAGAAACATTTAATAGGGACTCACGAACAACCTATGTCTTGGGCGGCTGCAAGGCGCAATGGTGGACACCCACACTGCTAGCCGCAGACCCAGGGCTCATATACCATAGGGAATTTGCCTAAGGGCAGGATTTATAGTAAGCATGTGTTTATGGTAACATGAAGGTTGTTTTGATCTAAGGGCAGGATTTACAGCAAGTACATGTAAGTTTAGAGATCTTAGAGGCTTTCCTGAGCTGGGGTTACTCAGAAGTCAGCGTGACACATTCACATCCAAGATAGAGTCACTTCAGCCTCCACAGGTCCTCAGACATCTCCTTTAAAATGCACCTGCTCTCAGTGTAGTCAGTGCAAAACAAACAGCCCCAACATTTAGTAGCTTCAAACAACCACCATTCTATTTCCTCATTCTTCTGTGGGTCAGCAGTTTGGGCTGGGCTCTTCTGGGCGGGTCTTCTGCTGGTCTTGTCTGGAGTCACTCATGCAGCTGCACTCATCTGGCAGCTCGCCCATGACTGTTCCTCATTGCTGCCAGGGGTTCCAAGGGAACAACAGTGGAAGCTGCAGGACCTCTTGAGGCCTGGGCTCAGAAGCTCCATGACATCACTTCCTCCGCATTCAATTGGTCAGTGCAAGTCCCAAGAGGCAGAGAAATCCACTTCACCTCTTACTGGGGTAAAGGGTGTACATACTGGGGTCGGGGGGAATTTGTGCCCCTTTTTTTGCAGTCAGCCACACTTGGGAAGGTTGGTGAATTAAGGTGTCTCTAAACCAGGTTTTCTCAGTCTTGGCACTGCCGACGTGTTGGGACGGATTATTCAGGTGATTCCTGGTTTGGGAGCTGCTCTGTGTAATGCAGGTTTAGCAGCACCCCTGGCCTCTACTAGCTGTCAATAGCACTGCCCCAATTGAGACACACAAAAATGTCTCCAGACATCACCTAATGCCTCCATGGAATGGGAACATTGTATCTGTTTGCTGATGGCTGCTCTAAAGCAAGGGCCCCAGAGAAGTTGCTTCCCAAGCCTCTTGCAGTGGCTCCCCTGGGCCCCGTGATGGGCTCTCCTCAGTGCAGACCAGCCCGGGCAGAGGGGGCTTTGAGAGTGAGAGGCAGGAGGTACAGTTTAGAAACACAGCCCCTGTGTTTTGCCAGCCCTACTCAGCACAGCACTCATAGGCAGGCCAGGGCCAGGGGAGCGTGTCTCAGTCCCACCAGCCCACGGGGGAAGGGGCCCTGCTGAGGCGGGTCCAACTCTGGACTCTGTTCACATCATCCCTGACTTCCTGCCAATCTCCACCCCCACTGTGTGCTCCCCAAACTTCAGCCACCTTTCCACGGGGCTGCCTCACCAGCTCACACAGCAAGGCCAGGAGTGAGTCCAGCTCTGACAGCCTGGGCCTCACACTTGCCAGCTCCTGCCAGCTCTCTCCCTAGGCAATCGGGGGCTCCTGAGTGGACTGACCACTGGAACCACAGGCCTGCAGGCCACCTGGCCATGGGCAGCAACACTGCCTGAGAACCCTCGGCCCGTCTGCTGGCAAACACAGCCAGATCCACTTTCCATCCAGATCCAGAATCTGACCACCTCCCACTTCTCCCAGCCTGGCACCAGCCACCAGCACCTCTCACCTACATGCTCCCAGCAGTCTCCCACCTCGCCTCCCCATTCTATACTTGACCCTACAGCCTAGGCTCCACCCAGTGGCTACCAGATTCTGCTAAAGCTTCAGTGTGATTGTGCTACATCTCTGTAACTCTGAGAATGGTTGCCATTTTCTCAGAGGTAAAGCCCAAATCTCCACTGTGTACAACTGATGAGGCTCTGCCTGACCAGGCCTATTGCTGCTCACCCCACCTCCTATGGCTTCTGCCTCCCTCACTCTGACCCGGCCACACTGCCCCTCACTCCTCCAACACGCCACACATCCACCCACCTCAGGGCCTTGGTCTTTGCCCCTTTGTCTAGAATGTTCTTCCTCCACATGTTCACATGCTCCCCTCTTCACTTTCTCCAGGTCTCTCCTCAAAGTCATCATTTCAAAGAGGCTCTGTCTTAGCTGAGGCTGCTGTAATGACACACCACAGACTGGGTGGCTTAAACCACAGACATGTATTTTCCCCAGTTCTAGAAGCTGAGAAGGCCAAGGTCAAGGCACCTGGCTTGCAGATGGCCACCTTCTTACTGTGTCCTCACATGGTGAAGAGAGAGAGAGCTCTGGTGTCTCATCGCCTCCTTACAGGAACACTAATCCCATCATGGTTGGGGGCAGGGGCACACACATGACCTCATCTAAATCTGATTATCTGCGTCCCAAAGTTCCCACCTCCAGATATGATCACGCTGGGGGTTAGGGCTTCAACATGTGAATTTTAGGTGATGCATCCATCCATCCTCATTTCACCTGCCCTGGCAACTCTTTTGAAAATGTCAACCCTGGACACTCATATTTCTTTTATCTGCTTTATTCTCTCCATAGCACTCATCCACTGTAGCATATAATCCATTCTACTTTCTCTTACCTATGATCTGTCTCCTGCACTAGAATGGAACTCCACATGGACAGGGATTTTCTTTCTTCCATCCACTACTGTGTCCCAGTACCTAGAACAGTGCTAGTTAAATGGAAGGGGATCAATAAAAATGTATTGAATACAAATGATTGATTGAACGAATAAATAAATCCTATGCAGGACAGGGACACCTGTAGGAGGTGGAACTAGTTTGAGTTCTTCAAGCCTCACTGTGCATGGTGTTCAGGTGGCTTGGAGGATCCCTTCCAGCCTGAAGTATTTTGCCCCAGCCCCAGCCAGGCCTCCCAGAATCAGTTTCCACCTCTCATTTCCCCTCCCCTTCCATCCTCCCCTCTCCCTCCTGCTGAGAGCCCTGATGCCTGTTCAGCTCTGCCTGCCCTGAGACAGCAGGCCTCAGTGGGGCTCCATCTGGGTGCTCTGAGCCACCTGTTACTGGGAAGAGAGAAGAAGCAAGAAGAGCCAGGCTAGGCGGTGGGGGCAATGCTGCAGATCAAAGGCTGGGAACAGAGGACACATCACCACAAGGCCAAGGCAAGGGCTTGCACCCTAGCATCTCCAGACACATTTTCACAGGTGCAAACATGCCCATAACACACCCCAGCCAGCACTGGCTCTGGCCTCCCTCTCCAGGGGCTCCCACTCTTTTAGTAGCATGAGAAGTGCTCAGGGTGCCAGTTGCCCAGGCCCAGGCAAGACAACGGGAGCCTCACAGTCTCAGCCCTTCCTGGGTGTGAGTCTCCCCCACTTGATGGGCAGAACAACTGACACTCAGAAGGACTCTGGCTTCTGGACCATGTGCTCATTTGCCCTATCTGAACATTGCCACACAAGCATTGATTTACTTTTGAAATCAGAAAGAAAACTAGTTAAATATTAAATAAATGATTGTTGGATAAAAGAATAACCCAGTTTTTTGGCCAGGCACAGTGGCTCACACCTGAAATCCCAGCACTTTGGGAGGCTGAGGTGGGCTGATCGTTTGAGGTCAGGAGTTTGGGACCAGCCTGGACAACATAGCAAAACCCTGTCTCTACAAAAAACACAAAAAATTAGCCAGGCGTCACAGCAGGTGTCTGTAGTCCAAGCTATTCAGGAGGCTGAGGTGGGAGGATGGCTTGAGCCCAGGAGGCAGAGGTTGCAGTGAACCGAGATCACACCACTGCCCTCCAGCCTGGGTGACAGAGTGAGACCCTGTCTCAAGAAAGAAAAAAAAAGAATAACCCAGTTTTTCAAACAGAAGAAAGGGAGACAGACAGATAGGAAGAGAGCAAGAGAGAGAGGAAAGAAGGAAGGGAGGGAGGAAAGAGACAGGGGGAGGGAGGAAGAGGAAAGGAGGAAGGCAAGAAGGGAGTGAGGGAAGAAGGGAGGGAGAAAGAGAGGGAAGATGGCTATCGTTTTTCCACAAGAGAATGGATACTTCCCACCCTCAACACTGATCACATATAAACACTGAAAATGATTACTTCTGCTGGTATTGCCATGTTCATACAAATTAATTCAACA
This sequence comes from Papio anubis, assembly GCF_008728515.1. Lineage (NCBI taxonomy): Eukaryota > Metazoa > Chordata > Mammalia > Primates > Cercopithecidae > Papio > Papio anubis. The sequence goes on along the minus strand of NC_044982.1, from coordinate 119,114,626 downwards.
GACCAAAAATATATGAAGGTGGTCATGCTCACCAACCTCCCTCAGCCCCAGCCAATCCCCCAGGGAAAATTTCCTCATTCTCCATTCAGTTACCCCCTTTTTCCCCCTCCTGGCATTGTTGGGGGAGGGAGAGAACTAACTCTATACATAATATAAGGCTGAGAGAGAGGGAAGAGGAAGAGGAGGAAAGAAGGCCCCCTGGCCTGGGGGAAGAGGGAGGTTTAGGGGATTTGAGGGAAGGGGGTTAATACATGTAGTTGTGGACTGTGTATTTGAATCCCTTTTAACATCTTTGAGAAATTTAAGTAAAAAATACATTTAAAAAAAAATTACTTGGGATTGTGTAACTCTGCCTCCTACATGTCACGCTCACTGAGGCTCATAACAGCTATCTGGGTATTTAAACAGCACCTTCCTATTGACCAAAGACTTCGCATAATCACTTCACAGCCACAGCAAACAGTGAAGCAGAGGGCATCTTTACTCCCATTTTTCAAGTCAGGAAACTGAGCTTCAGAGCAGGACAACTAGAATCAGATGGTTAAACAAGAATAAGAGGTAAACCTGGGCTATGATGCAAAGTCCCACTGCCTCCCATGTCCCACACTGCCTCCCTCTAACCTGTGCACTCAGAGAAGTGGCCCTTGGTGGTAGGTACATCATAGCCACCTGGGGAGTCTGCAGAAATGCATATTCCCTGCTTCCTGCCCCTGGAGATCCCAATTCAGTGTGTCTGAGGGAGGGCCTGGGAAACTTAATTTTTATCAATTAAAAATCTAATGTTGGTTGGCCCATGGATCAAACTTCAAGAACCACTGGGATAAGGTATGAGGATAATATGTCCTCTACAATGGGTCAGGTCACTCCTCTGATGATGAGAGGTGAATTCACACAGAAAGGGTCAGTGTGGAGCAGGCAGGGCTGGTGGTCTGGATGGACAGTGTGGGTCATTCACTGTGCCCAGACCACTGCCTATCCAGGGAGCTCAGGGCAAAGGGCAGGCCCCAGGACATCATTTGAACAGGAGATAGGGGCTTGTGGTGTCAGGAGAGACTGAGACCATCGAGATGTCACACAGATGCATCAGGAGCACAGGGATATGGGCCTCAGGACTGGGAAGCAGAGGGAGCAGAGCCAAATTTCAGCAGACATGGTGGTCATGCCTTTGGGCCTAAGGCTGTTGTTTTTAGAGGGTCCACACGGGGTGGCCCCGCCATCCACTTTTAGTCTCAGTTCCCTCTTGGTTCTTGCAAGGGTTTAGTAAAGTTCCTTTTGACAATTCCTTTTATCAATTTCTCTGGGAGGCACCATCACAAGGGCATTCAATTGAATTAAATAATCAATTGTTGTGTGGGAAAGTGTCAATTTGCTCACCCACGACGTATTCCCACCTCTTCCTCTGAGTGGCTCTTCCTGGAGAGCTACAACTTGTGCACACTGACTCCCTTGCAGCTAGGGTTCCACATTGATTTGGGTTCTGCTAATGGATGGACTCACATGAAACTGAAATTCAGAACTGAGCCAAGAGAGAAGAGAGGCAGCATGAAGCTTCCACCTTGATGCAGAGGAATAAGATTCTAGAACATGCAGCTGTGGAAGTAACAGCATTGGGGCCTAAAAAGAGGCGATTAGGTCTGAATGCAACTTTCATATGAGTGGATTGATGTTGTTATGGTGGGAGTGAGCTAGTCATCACCAGAATGGTCTTGTTATAAAAGCAAATTGGGCTCCTTATTGCTCCCTCTCGTGCTCTCTTGCCCTTCTGCCTTCTGGAATAGGACAATGCAAGGCCACTCGACCTTCGACCTCCCAGCCTCCAGAACTGTAAGAAACAAATTTCTGTTCTTTATAAATCACACAATCTCAAGTATTCTGTAATAGCAGCACAAAACAAACTAAGACACTTTGGGAGGCCGAGGCAGGCAGATCACTTGAGGTTGGGAGCTCGAGACCAGCCTGGCCAAGATAGCCAAACCATGTCTCTGCCAAAAGTACAAAAATTAGCTGGGCATGCTGGCAGGTGCCTGTAATCCCAGCTACTCGGGAGGCTGAGGCAGGAGAATCACTTGAACCCAGGAGGTGGAGGTTGCAGTGAGCCAAGATCGTGCCTCTGCACTTCAGCCTGGGCGACAGAGTAAGACTGTCTCAAAAACAAACAAACAAACAAACAAAAACAGACTAAGACAGGAACATTCTCAGTGGCTTGGCTGTTAAGAGTCACTCCCAGACGCTCAGCCTAATGCTCTTTTCTCCAGACTTCCCTGGGATTCTGAAGGCCATTGAATACTCTATGATGAACCCCTTTCTGCATAAATAACCAAAGTGGATTCAGTTCTTGGTAGCTGCATCCTGCCTGACTCAGTCATTTAACGCCAGTGTCTCCATGAGGGCAGAGGCCACAGCTCTCTTGTTCACCATTGAAACCCCAGTCACTATCTGGAGCCTGGCACGTAGTAAATGCCCAAGAAACATTTGAGACATATTACCTAGGAGAATGAATTCCCAGACTACTTTACTGCTGCAGAGATAAATCTGGAGAAAAAGGCTGCTTCTACTCTGGGTCAGGAGACAACCCTCTGGACTGGAGGGGGCAGCTTGGCAGCCAGCCCTTCCCACCTGCTATTTTATGTTTTGGGTTTTTTTTCCCCCTACACACCCAGTAGTGCTCGGGTGAGCTCGGGGGTGTAGAAAAGGAGAGCAACCAGTTGCCCCTCTGTGCCCGGTCCCTGCTCCTCCGGCCATCCATGAGTGATGGTTTGAAGTATGTTTGATTTCACCTCACCTAAATTTTCCTTCACACAGTGAGTCATTTGGGACCCCCATCACCTCACAACAAAACAAACCCAACCAGTGTACAAATTGGTTCTATTGATTTGCAATTAGAAAAAAAATATTACAACAGTTTCTAATCCCTGCCGTAAAAATCACTCCAATTGAAAGCTCCTGAGTGGTCAGGTCCCTCCCTGGGCTTCAGAACTGCCCTGTCTCCCCCTATAGCCATTGTACTCAGAGACCACCAAGGCTAGGAGAAAGGAGCTGGGGCCTGAGAGGGTGCAAGCTCCCTTCTGGGCCAGCCTCTAGGCCCGCCTCCTCTGGTCCCATGAATGATAACACAGCATCAGCACAACTCACCATTCTCACTCCCACCCGGTAAGGCACGACCCCAGCCCTCAAAGAGGTCCCCAAGTGTTTCTGAGCATTTCCAGAAGGAATCTCACAGGTGCTCATGAACAAGCCCTGTTGGGACCCACAGCAAACCCCCTGGTCCAGGTTTTGGTAAGGACTCTTCTTTCTCCCTGTCCTGGCCCTGGGCCCTGGAGCAGCTCTGTTGGGCTATTCGTGTGGAGGGAAATGAGGGCTGCACTTCCAGCGAGCTCTGAAGCAGAACCGCTAGGCACCAGGGTTGATCTGGATTGACTTATGGTGGGCCTTGCCATTCACCCCAACGGGGTCAGCCATGAGTCCCTGGGAACTGGGCTAAGAGAGAAACCAAGTGACAGGTTCTAGAACATTAGGAATGCCCATTTCCTCCCAAAAGCTAAGACTTGGGCATTTACTGGGTGAGGACCCTAGCGTAAGGATCTCCCAGGAGGCACTTCTGCCCGCCCTGCACATGTATTTCATGTCTGCTTCGCCTGCTCATCATTGCCACATCCTGACCCTCATAGTTGACACAATTTAGGTTCTAATTAGGGTCCTTAAAAGAATAACACCAGCACTTACATTTGCTCAGAACTTTACCATTTAAAGAAGACTCCTACCTGCACAGGTTCTACAGAGATACTGTTGGCCACATATAACAGAAAACCTGACTCAGATTGGCTGAACAGTAATGCAAATGTATTATCCGCCTCCAGAAGAGGTTGGGGATGAGGTGAGCAGCTCCAGCTATGATTAATTCAGCATCTCCACAATGCCATCGAGGACCCAGTCACTCTCGGTTCTTTCTCCCTGCCATCCCCTGTAGGTTGGCATTGGTCTTCAGGTACATCCCTTCATGCTTGTGAGAAGCTTGTGAGATGCTGCTGCAGCTCCCAGCATCACACTCTCACATAGCAGTGTCCAGAAGTAGGAAGCAAGATGTCCCTTCTTGGTGTAACTTTTTAGGAGCAAGAGGAATTTTCCAGAAGCCCCAGTAGGCTCTCTGCCTTCTGGCCACAATGGCATCATATGGCCTCTCCTGACCCACCACTGGCCAGCTTGCACTGAGCACCTTTTACTCTCTAGGCTGGAGAGGGGCCGTGCACTGTCCTGCAGGACCTGACACCCCAGCCTGGGTTCTGCTAGCAAAGAAGGAGCAGAGGGGATGGGTACTTGGATAGGAAATGTCTGCCTCTGGCCTCATAGTGCCTTGGGGAGGCAGGGCACAGGCTTGTACTAATTTTCGGTGGGAAGTTGCCAAGAGGGTGGGTGTCTGGCCCAAGGTCACACAGATACAGCAGAGCAGGGTCAGCTCTTGACCTCTGACTGTATCTCCTGCTCTATCCTAATATGTCCTTCTGGTAATATGTCCTAGGGCACACAGCCAGGGCAGGAAGCAAGACCCCAGCCCTGCCACCCAGGGGTAGGGCCCCCAAAGCAAGGTGGGGAATAACCATGTTCCTCCCAGACACCCCTGACAGGTGGAGAAATCCTTTCTAAGAAACACAGACATTACCTTGTTAATAAAATTCTGCCAATTAACCTTAGGTCCATGCTCCACCCTCCTTGCATTTATTCCCTGCCCTCCTTGCATTTATGCCCCACCCTCCCTGCATCCATGCCCCACCTGCACTGGCCTGGAATCCGTTTCAGCTCTGGCTGCAGCAAGCAGGACAGTGTAAATTGTCCCCCGTTACATTAACATCCGACCAAGCAGTCATTAAGAGAGTCACAATCAATTTTTCCAGAATGATTGCTATTGCGCAGGGAACTTAATGGAATCACACAGTCATTTGAAAAGAAAGATGGGGGGAAGGGTGGTGGTAGCAAAAGGAGGAAGGTTGCCCCTCCCGTGGCGACTGCCAAGCGCCGGATGGGATCTCATGGTATTCTGACTGGTTAATCACCCAGCAGAATGGAGACTGAGGCTTATTAGGCAAATGAAACATGATGGATGTTTTATTTCAACAGTGGAATTGGGAGGGGAGGCAGGCAGGGTCTTGCAGCGAATGCTGGGTAAGCCTGGTCAGGAGGAGCCAGGTTCTGGCATGTGGGCAAGTGGGGACGGCCACTGGGGGACCCCAACATGTAGGAAAAACAGGTTTAGGGAGTTGTTTGAAGCAGAATTGCAGGCTTAACCGACCACAGATTAAACTGGAAACCTGTCCAAAATTACTTTGTGCCCACTGAGACCATGTCCCCAGAAGGCAAGACCTAAAGCAGATTGGGGCCAGCACACACTTTCTGCGTCTCCAGGGAATATGGGGCTCTTTACTCTGCAGAAGGGAGCACCTGCTGGATGTGTATAGCAGAAGGAAGGCAGCTGTGGGCTGCAGTGAGCTGGGTGGACAAGGGGCACGGGTGCTGTGACCATGGTCTCTCTAGTCTCGCTCTCCCTGGAGCCTAGGAGGAAGCTATGACTCGAAGGCTTTGCAGAGAGGAGGCTCAGCAGTAGCTTGCAAGATCCTGTTCTGGGCACTGGGGAATTCCTCATGGGTGACTGGAGGAGCCCATTTTCCCATGCTCGGGAGAAGGTGGCAGGAAGTCCCTGGGAAAAAGAAGTTGGTTAGTTCAGCTCCAGCTGTCCTTGAGTGCTACAGGCCCTGGGTCCCCTCACCAAATTTGCCCCCAAGACCCTGCCAAGTACGGTGGCTATATGAGGCAGAATTGTTATTACCCTCATTCACAGGGATGATGAAACTCAGGCTCAAGCAGGTCAGGGACTGGCTTAGGGTCCGCTTGTAAGTGGGCTTGGACAGAGTCAGAAACGGGCCCAACTCAGCTTGACTTCATCTTGGGTGCAGATGGCAGGGCACCTTGGGAGGCTCCTAGGGGGACAGTTCTCATCGAGTTCACCGTTTTTTCTCCAAGTCTCCTTGAGGAGCTGCTTGCCCGTCCAAGAGGATTCCATGTCTTTTGCTCATGGCTGCCGTCGTTCATTCAGTGGACCTTCACTGGGCAAGGGGGGTGTGTTCAGGTCTCTGAGGGACAACACTGAACCAGACACAGGCTCTCGGGAGCCTTGGGGATCTGACCACCTAGGAGGCCTGCAGAGGAGGCCACTGTCAGGTCTGCAGTCAGAGGTCAGGGCTTGAGTCTGGGCCGTGCTGTGTACCTGCCATGGCATCCGGGACATGTTCTTTAACTCCTCCAAGCCTAAGTGCCTCTATCTATACAATGGGAACAAAGGGCATTTACTTTTCAGGATTATTGGAAGAACTGAAAGAGAGAGCTTAGGACAATAATAACTTATTGAAATTCCTTGAGACCAGAAGTGTTTCAGGATTTAGAATACTTTTTGGATTTCAGAAATGAAATATGGCGGATGTGCCACAATTTTGTCACCCCTGCATGATCTGGGACAGTGCCCTGTAATCAAACTCACTAACACTTCTGCAGGGAAACTAATGAATATTCACAGTCCATGGGATAAATAAAGACTTAAAATAGTTGCCAAATGAATTTTCAAAAAGCTCTCTGTGTTCAGAGTGTTTGGGATCTCAGGATTGTGGATAAAGGCTCTGGATAGTAATGATAATAGTAGTGACTATTTGCTGAGCATTTACTGATTTACATGCATTTGCTCATTGAATCCTCACAGCAACTCCATGAGAGCAGAGACTGTCATTATCCCTGTTTTGTAGCAGAGGCTGAGGGCCTAGAGAGGTTAATTCACTTGCCTGTAATCATACAGTTGCTCAGTAGCAGAGCTGAGATTGGACCCAGGCAGTCAGGCTTCAGCATCTGTGTCTTTGTTCAGGTTAGAAATTCAGGATGATGGTGGGGCTGCTGGCAGGACCTCAGAGAGCACCTAGCTAGCCTTCCTGATGCAACAGAGTGCGACGAGGAAGTGTGACTCTCCAAGTCCCCTGCCTTCTTTGCACCAGAGCCTGGGAATACAGCCATGTTCCTAGGCTCCCAATCTAGTGTGCTATCACACACGCACACACGCACACACACACAACCTCTCAGCCTCCACGCCCCCAGCACTACCAGAAGCCAGAAAAACATGCTTGGCCAGACTGAGGTGCTGGGAAGGAGAGCTTGACATTCACAGCACTCAGCCTCCTTCTGCCTCTTCTTCCCCCTGAGTGACACCCCCTCCTCTCCTGAGGCCCTCAGCACCCTCCTTCTGAGCGAGGGGGCAGTAGCTTCATGGGGATGTCCCTGGGCAGTAGAGCCCTCTTGGGTTGCACTTAATCATGAATACACAGATTGAGGCTAGGGAAGGCCCCAGAACACTAGACTTGGAGTCAGATAGGTCTGGATTTCAATTTCTCCTTCTTTTCTCATGGGGCAAATGGTCTTCAACAAGTGATTCCAGTTCCCTGAGGCCAGCAAAGTAACAGGTGCTTGGTAGTTAACATGAGACCTGATGGGTGCCCAAGGGCAGCTTCCCTCCAGACTCCAGGTAGAGTGAGGCTGGCGGGCCTAGACCAGGGCCACAGCTCCTGTGGCTCCCCTAGTTCACGGCAGCCCACTGCCCTCCCTGCTGAAAAGATGAGCACCCCCGGCATGGCAGGGCTCCCTTCTATGGAGGAAATAGCTCCACGAGGAAGGGCTTCCTGGGGAAACAGAAGTGTGTGGTGTCCCCAGACTGCTTTAAGTCTTGCCACGTGGAGACATGGATGTGATGGGCACTGTCATTTTCCTCATCCACAAGCCTTTTTTGCAGGACCTCTCAGGCAACTGACCAACTGGTGCTCCCCCGAAAGCTGAGCAGCTGGGCCTTGGGGCCATTCCACCCACATTCTCTCATGGGGTGGGGGACACTCAGGGCATGAAGCCCTGGGAAGTGGGGTTCTAGTCTTCTATCTGTCAAGAGAAAGATCACTCCCTGGCAGGATGATGTGACTCATGGCACAGATTCATGAGTCAGGAACCTGAATCTGACCTTTAATCCCACCATTTCTAGCTTGGCGACCCTGTTTATCTCTCTGAATCTTCATTTCTTCATCTGTAAAATGAAGATGATAATATCTGTTACTTCAAAGGGCTGTTGTGAGCATTAAACCAGGTAGCTAATTCACACAAGGATTAGCTGAGCCCATGGCTCAGCTAAGTGCTTTCAGGGGAGTCCGGAGCAGACAGACATGGCCCTGGCCTCACAGGCCTTACAGTCTGGTAGGTGAGTTGATGATCAATGTGGAAAATAAAACAAAATATAAGGTCTTGGCTTAAACAATAGTTCTTATCATCCTCCGTTGAGTGTGGCTATGCTTAATTAACATGAATGTGTTAAAGCATTACCATGTATCAGTATTTATTATTTATTTGTGGGCTATTAAGAGACATGTAAATAGAGAGATTTTATGTAAATAAACATAATGCATATGTATAGATGCAGAGCCTCAATGGACCCTCATAAAGATTCTATGTAGCAGGTATTTTCCCCATTCCTCAGGTAACGAGAGCAAGGCTTAGGAAGGTGAAGTGATTCGCCCGTGGCTCCACAGCAAGGAAGGCGTGGAAGAGAGACGTGAACCTGAGTTAGTGTGCCCCAAGGACCCGTGTTCTTATTCACAGGGTCTCTGCCTCCCTGTTAGCTCAGAGGCCATGGGGTATGTGAAATGGCTGCTTGCAAATTACAAGGGCCAGGCAAGTATAAGGGATTATTATGGCTCCGTTCCCTGCATCACATCTGGTCCCTTGAACATGGGCAACTGAGCCTAGGATGGGAGCCAGGGAGACAAGGACATGGGGATTCCAGAGGAGGAACTGGCTCCCCTTACCATTTGGGGGACACTTGGTGAGTAGAGGTGGCATCCCCCTGGTTGATGCTTCTTTGGGGTTTCTTGGAGCTGCTCAGCCCAAAGGGAACCATCTCTGGAGAGCTTATATTGTCCTCGAGAGGACCGTTAGCAGGTCACTGTCTCCATTGTGCAAGGTCAGCGCCATTCCAGAGAATCCCCTAAGCCCTGGATCTGCCATCTGGGAGGCCTGGGCTTTAGTGACAGACATACTTGGTCCTGAATTCCAGCTCAGTGTTTCCTAATTATGTGACCTCAGGCAAGCCATCCAAACTCTCAGAGGCTCCACTGCCTTATCTGCAAGGTAGGGAAAAAGTCCTGTCCGCAGAGCTGTCTTCAGAATTGAAGAGAATGTCTGCAAAGCACCCAGGATGGTGCTGGCTCAGAATTGACCCTCCATAGATGGTAGGAGATGAAGAAGAGGGGCCCGGTGGGCACCGGCAGAGAGAAGTCATGCCTGGTAATGCCTATCCGTGCTGCAAGAAGCAGGATGACATTGAATCCAGTCAATTAGGAGAATTTCCCATAAAAATTTAATTCTTCTATAAAATAATAGTGCAAAGTGAAATAGGTGAAGCATTTTTAAACTGTAAATTAATGATCTATAGTTACAGCCATAATAATAATAATAGCTACCAATTACAGAATACGGAAGGCCAAATCTGGGCCAGGAGCTAAACACGTTGCAAGCTCCCCGCTTTCTGAGACAAAGATGCTTTGCTGCATTTTGCAGGCCAGGAGACCGGGGTCCAGCAAGGCCAGTGGTGTGCCCAGCACCCCACAGACACTGGGTGGCAAAGCTACAGCTTCTCACTCCTGTGTCATCCTCTCTCCTGTGTTCAGGCCTTTTCAAATACACTTACAGCAAATGTAAAGAAAAAATCGGAACAAGAGCCACCTCTCTTTCAGTGTATCTGTCTCCGATTCGAGGTTAAATGGAATTTAATCTTCCCTCTCCAGACTTCTGTTTCCTGGTGCCAGCTCTGCTTCCAGGCCAGGAACACCTTATGAGCCAGGCATACCCTCAGGCACCTGTCTGCAGCCCTTTGAGAAAGGCAATTAAAGCCCCCCAGGTTTTTCTCCTGCATCTTTGCATGGTGAGAAACTGATAACTCAGGCTTCCCATCTGTTCCCCTCAAGACTTCCCTGTCCTCAGAGCCAGTCTGCTCTCAGGCAACCCTTTGGAGCCTTCTCTAAAGTCACCCCCACTGCTACTGACTCCTCTTCAGGGTTAGAAACAGATAAGATGCTGCAGTCTGGAGTGTAGTTGAATTAGTGAGCACTGGAGTCAGGCTACCAGGTTCAAACCCTGACTTGGCAGTTACTGTGTGGCCTTGGGAGAGGCACTCAACCTCTCATTTATAAAATGAGGTTGATAATAATATCACCTACCTTCTAGGATTTTTGTGAGATTAAACAAATTAACACATGCAAAACACTTAGAGCACTGTCTAGCACTTAGTAACTACTCAAGAGCTATTAGCTACTACTGTTATTTTCTATGCCCTAAATGTTCATTTCCCATCCATGGCCATAATGATTTCTGCTCAATAATAAAGATAAGAAGCAGGATAGCTCTCATGTAGAAAGCTGTACACAGCAATAAACTCTTTCAATGCACCAGCTCCTAAAAGTGCAAAGCACAGTGATCGGCACATAGTAGGTGCTCAGTAAATGTCAAGATCCTTAAGCACCCAAATCACCCAAATTACTTTTTTACTCACTTAACTTTTAACCCCTCTTTGTCTTTTAAGCATATATGTATATATATATATATGCTTGTATATAGACAGAGTCTCTAATACATATCTAATATGTTGCCCAGGCTAATCTCGAATTCCTATGCTCAAGGACCCTTTCCTACCTCAACCTCCCAAAACACTGTGATTATAGGCTAGAGTAACCTTTCCCAGACTAATTGTAATTCAAATTGCCCTCAACAGTGTGCTTCTTAAAGAAAACAAATTTTTTTCCTGTGTATATTAAAATGGACAGAATCATTTTACAGGTCACTCAATGATGGACTGCCATCTTCCTGGGTTGCCTTTCTTTGTGGTACCTCCCCTTGCCATTATTCCAAACCTCAATGCTCACATGCCCCATATCCAGCCAGCCCCCAAATCCTGTTGATTTTCCTTAAATGGCTCTCTTTCCCAGGCCTTGCTCATGGTTCCTGTTCAGCATTTTTGTTACTCCTGAACTGTGACAGCTCCCTCTAGATCCTCCCCTTCCCAGCCAACCCCATGTCATAAATCTCCCCTTTCTAGGGATCCATCATGGGCGACCCCTCTGCTGCCCCACCCTGTTCCTGGCCCGGTCAGGCTGTCTTTCCGACACAACCTTATTCTGGGCAGCTTTTCTTGCTTGCCCAGCTCAGTTGAAAACTCTTGAAGGAGACATCACATTGTAGGTACTCCATGGATTTTCCAGTACATTCACATCTAACATAGGGTGAGCACAAAAAGAGGCCTGCAACACACACTTCCCGGTGACCAATGGAGTGGTTAGAGCCATGCTTTCAAATCCAGTTGAGCTGGCCCTGTTTTTAGTTTGAGAAATATTCTGGGGCCTGATTTGCCAGTCTGAGTAACTAGGTGTGGCACCAAGTGTCGGCAGCTAATTACTTTTAACCATTATTAATAGGTCTGCACTAATTATCTCTTGCACAGAGGCAAGATTTTACAGATGAGAGAGGGAGGGAGAGGAGGAGGAAAGGGATGTGCCCAAGGCTAAGAGATGAGTGGATTGTCAGCATGGGGGCTAGAACCCAGGGATTTGGGGTCCTAGGTCAGGGGATACCCCCTGCCTCCAGGTAGGGGTGGAGTGGAGAGGGTTGGTTTGGGGGCTGCAGGGCTGGGACCAGGGAGAACAGCTTTGTGCACGCAGGTTGGTGAAGCTACCATCTTGCCTTCCCCCTCTCCCCACTCCCGGAATGCAATCTACCGAAACCTCTTATTAAAAGTATTCTGGGGGTGATAAAAGTGTCACTAAAGATTTGTTCATTTTCTAAACTGTCATTAAAAAGAAATTTATGGTCAGGGGAAATATAGGCAGTGGAGGATGGAGGGTGGGCAGGGAGAGAGGGAGGATGATTTAAAATCAGTCCCTTAATAAATTAAAGATGCTCACTTGCAAGAGGGGCTTGGAAAAGGAAATTGCTAGAAAGTCATGGCTTTCTCCATTCCAGCTGGCCGGTGTCCTCCTCCTGTACTCTTCATCTCAACTACACTCCCATTCACATCCCCCCTCCCCTCCTGACTAATCCACAGGGAAAATGCTTCCTCCGTGCAGGCCCACGCCATCCCCTGTCCTCCTCCAGGAAGGCCTCCAGCTCCCGTCCCCAAGGCTTCGGCAGCCCCATTGTCTGAATATTAAATAGACTATGTCTCACTCCTACTATACTGTAAGATCTTTGAAGGCAGGAGTCCTGCCTCAAACTATTGCATGAATCTTAATCAAGGAAGGTGAAGTGATCTCATTCCTTTAAATTAGGAAATGTTAACCGAGAAAAGGGAATGAAGAACCCAAGGAGTTCAGTCCTCATTTCACACGCGAGGAGCCTGAAGCTCAGAGGGGAAATGGAACTCACCCCAGGTCACAGGGGAGCTGCCAGAACCCGCCTCTCCTGGGGTCCAGCAGTGTGCCCAGAGCTTACACTCAGAGTCCAACCGTGCCCTCCCCACTCACTAGCTTGGGGGACCTTGAGAAAGTCACCAAGCCTCCTGTGCCTCAGGCACCAGAGTTGTTGTGGGTGTCAGCTGTGATACTGTTGGTGCTTTGCTCAGCGATATTTTTATTTTACATCACCTTGTCATTGGCATCATGATGGCAGGAAGGAAGGCAGTGCAGCTCGAAGCTGTCAGGGCTTCAGTCTTTCACCTGGACCCTCTTCACCTGCTCAGCAATGGTCCAAGCATTCACTAAGTGCCAAGTCCCAGGCTGGGCTTGGGAGATACAGAGACCAGCAGAAATGGCCGCAGCCTTAGAGACACTCCATTCTGGTGGGGAAACTACTGCTGGGAATGTGGGAGTCCCTGATGGCCTGGCTCTCACTCCTTCTGGCTGGGTAGTGGGTTCACATTTCTCCCCCCACTGGACTTTGAGTGGCCCTGCATCTGGCTTTGGCCAAGCAGGACCAGCCCAGAAGGAGGCCTCTGGGGAAAGGAAGAGGGTGTGCCTGGCAGGGGTGGGAACAAGGGTGTGGGGAGCTCAGCAGGTGCTGACCACTGAGAAAGGGAAGTGAGAGAGCAGGTTCGGGCCAGTGGGGATGAGGCTCTCAGGTCTGAGCCAGGCCCGCAAGGTGGAATAACCCCGCCTCCCGCTAACGCAGGTGCTCAGCTCTTGTCCTGAGTGAGGTTCAGGAAGAGAGGCTGGAGGCAGGAGGCAGCCTGTGACAAAAGGCTGAGAGCTGAGCCTGCCTCAGACCCACTCTGCTACCTCCGTAAGCTGCCTGCGTGGGCCTCCTTCTCCCGTTGGGTAGGCACAATGCTGTCCTCCACTTCCTACCCTCCAAAATGAGGATCAGCTGAAGGCGGTCAAGGAATGAGCACTCTCTGAACGAAAATAGCACATTTCAGAACCTCATGGAAGCTTTTTAGTGCACATGCCGTGAGGCCTGGGTGGAGAGGGGAGGGAAGAGGAAAGGGAAGAGAATTTGACATCTAGAAAGAGGGAACAGAGAACTTTTGTGCATGGCATTTAGAACACAAACACTGCATAACCGAGCCATGAGGCTGCCATGCAGACAAAAGAAGCCTGGAGAAATCCCTGGGGGCCACGGTCCCGGTGGGCTTCTTGGAGGAGGGGAAGGCTGGTTTGGGCTTCGCAGGTTTGGTGCACACAGGTAGAGGAGAGGAAGGAAGGCACAGGCCACAGCAGGAGGGCTTGGGACCATGGGGGCCCTGCAGGCCTGGCCAGGCCATGAGCAGAGGAGGGGTTGGGGGGCTTCCAGTCTCTAAGGGGCCTGAGGACCCAGGTCTCCGCAGCCCTCCTGACCCCCAGGGAGCCCCTCCAGCCTGTTTGGTGGGTTGTTTGCCAGTCTCTGCCCGGGAGCCTTGGCCTTCCATCTAGACATCAGGCCAGCCTCCACGTGGAGGCAAAGGACGGTAGATCAAGGATGGGCTGACGGGCGGGGGGCGGCCTCAGTGGAAAGTTCCGCCTGCACAACAGCACACTGATACCTCTGGGGCCAGCCGTGTCCTGCTGCGCTCATGCTTTCTCCCAGCCTGGCTCGGCCTCTGCTTCACTCCGACACTCTATTTTTATGCCTCGATACCTCACTTTGCATCTGTCGCTCTCTCTCTCTCTCTCTCTCTCCCCCTCTCTCCCTCTCCCTCTCTCTCTGTCTCTCTCTCTCTCTTTCCCCCTCCCTCCCTCCCTCTCTCTCTCTCATCTCTCTTCTCTGCCTCGCTCTGAACACCTATGTCTGGTTCGCTGTGTCTTGCTTTCCCTGTGTGTCTCTCTCCATCTCTGTCCCTCTCTCTCTCCCTCTCTCTCAGGACCTCCTGACCTGCTCTGTGTGACTCTGCCCATCTGTGACCCGCCCTCTGTACTACAGCATTAGCTGACAGACGCTGAGATTCCAGGCTGGAGAAGATTTTCGGGTTCCATGTAGGCCTCCTGGAGACTTTAGCCTGCAGGGAGTGCAGCTCCTTTTGCTTTAATCTGGGGGGGAATCTGATGTTGGCTTCTTTGACCTACTCTGCCTTTGATCTTTATCTTTGAAACCCTGTGTTGTTAGAATGCGATTGACTTCAGATGTTCTCATCCTCCCCAGAAACCTGAGGGAACACAGTGCAGGGGTCTGGCTGGGTGATACCCCAACATCGCATGGGCAAAGATCCTTCAAGGGCTCCGGGCTTCAGGCTGGACACCTCCAGCAGGCTAAGCGAGAGGCTGTTCGTGAAGCCTGCAAGCTCTCGTACAGTGGAGAGCCATGTGGTACATGGGAACACCCGGGGCGTCAGGAGACAGACCTTCCTGGGTTCTAACCCCAGCCCTGCCATTGCTGCCTGAGTGACTCGGGACAGGTCGTAAGTCTGAGTTTCTGTTTTCTCTTCTGGGATTTCCATTTTCTCATTTCATGGGGGTAAAACTGAGCATGAGAACTTGATGCACTGATACGTGAAAGTGCCCCATGGATTACTTAGTATGTAGTCAGTGCTCCAAAATGTTCCATTTCCTCTACCTTTCTCGTTCCTCTCTCTAAGACTTAATTCACGTCCAGGCTTCACTGGAGCAACAGAACATCCCTGTAATAATTACAGGGCCTTGCTCATCATCCCTGCTTAGTAGGGCACAAAGACATTGATAGATACACCACTCTCACCCCACATCTTGTGCATGACCAGCATGTGGCTATTTTTACAGCATCTCCAGGGCTTATCAGCCCTCCAGCTCTCTACTCGCATTCATTCACTGAGGCATCAGGTCATAGCAGGACCCACAGAGTGTAAATGACAAGCACAAAACCAACAATAACAATAAAGTAACCAACTTATACAGCGCCTTTGTGTCTGCGAAGTCTTCCTCCAGACAGACTTTGTTGCTTTTCAGGAGGCTCCTCAAGAGGTTACAGATAAGAGGCCAGACCCCTCAACAGTGACCTAGCAAGTCAGGGACAGAGCTAGGACTCAAGCCCTGGTCTTCTGACTCTCAGACTAGCCCAACGTGTGTCACCAGGAGGCTTCAAGATAGCCTTTAGAGACTGCAACTCAGCTGGTGTGTGCTGGGGCCTGTGAATCTGCATTTTAGTAAGCTCTCAAGAATTCTCACGTAGGTGGTCTCCTCCAATCTGAGAAACATCCCACCCCAACACGTGGAGGAAAGAAAATGATTCTTGCTCAGGTCTCTCCCTAAGGCGGCAGCAGAGGTTTGGCTGGTGGTGATGCAACTCTGCCCCTTGCTGTGGGCAGTTAGGGTCAAGGGTTGATTAGACAAGCTGAAGGGAGACTGGCTGGGCCTGGAAACGTGAGTTCTGTATCTGGTGCTGGAGTGCCTCTCTGTAATTCACTCTATGGGGCTCCTTCCTGGGTGAGGAAATAAATTGGGGGTCACTGGTTCTCAACCTCGGCTGCACATCGAAGTCACCTAGGGGCTTTAAAAAATGTTGGTGTCTGGAAGCAGCCTGTAGAGACTGTGATGCAATGAGTCTGGGGTGTGGTCTGAGCATGTGGGATTTTCAGAAGCTCCCAGAGGATTCTAAGTGGAGTCATGTTTGAGGATCACTGAACCAGGACACTGAGGTCAGTTCTACAAAATTCCAGCCTGTGACTGAGAGCAGATGTGGCACAAGAAATGTTGTCTTCATATGTCTGTGTGTCTGTGGGTATGTGTATAAGTGTGTCCCTGCTTGTGTCTGTGAATGTGCCTGTGTGTATGTTTGTGTGTGTCTGCATGTGTTGTCTGTGTATGTTTCTGTGAATGCACCTGTGCGTGTGAGTCTGTGTGTGTGACGGAGAGACCTAGAGGGCAGGGCAGAGGGGATAGGAGGGGCTGTAGAGGTGAAGAAGGGTTCTCTGGGGACACGAGCACCCTCTTTTTACAGATAGAGCTCAGAGAGGGTAAATGACCAAGCCTGGACCCTAGGCCTCCGCAGCACCATATCCACAACCCAAGGTCTAAGATAAGAGGCAGAAAGGAAAATCAGAGCTGGTGTATGGCTCCAGGTTTTGCTGGCTGACATGAATGTTGTGTTTGTTTGTTTCTGAGATGGAGTCTCACTCTGTTGCCCAGGCTGGAGTGCAGTGGTGTGATCTTGGCTCACTGCAACCTCCGCCTCCCACGTTCAAGCAATTCTCCTGCCTCAGCCTCCTGAGTAGATGCCACCATGCCCTGCTAATTTTTGTATTTTTAGTAGAGACGGGGTTTCACCAGAGACAGTTGGCCAGGCTGGTCTCAAACTCCTGATCCACCTGCAGTGATCCACCTGCCTTGACCTCCCAAAGTGTTGGGATTATAGGCATGAGCCACCGTGTTTGGCTGACATGAACTTTTGCTTTGCTTCTTTACCTGCTGCAAAATGCTGGGCTCAGGCCAGTTCAGCCAGATGTGCTGCCATGAGAGGGCTGGGCCAACCTCTCTGAGAACCACCAGCTCCCTGAAGCTGCTCCCCAACCAGTAAACCCTGCTTTCTCCCCCACAAATATTTCATGCATACAGGCTATGCCAGTGTGAGAAAGAGCCAAGTCCAGGCCCCTCACCAGGGAGCAAACATTCCAAATGACACTCCAACATCTTGGGGCTGAAGGCTTTTGGACAGAGTGCTTGCCCCAATGCTACCTAGAGAAAGCCCCTGGGGAACTGAAAGTGCTCAGGACTGGGGCTGAAGAACCTTCCTCTTACCAGCTCTGTGATCTTAGGCACTGGCAAGCCCTGGTTTCTGCATCTGGCAGATGGGCATGCAACACCTGCCCAGCCTCCTGAACAGGGGAGCTGGAGGCACAAGCAGGGGAATGCAGGTGAAGGCACTCAGCAAATTAGGCAGGATCCACTTGTGCAAGAGGTTATTTCCAGGCATGACCTGAGGACTGCCCCAGCTACTCTTCAGCCTAGATGTCCTCCTCAACTGCCTGCTGATCCCTGCCATTTTTATCCTTAGATCTAGCCTCTGGGTTAAGGATATTCAGAAGATTCTGCTGATTTACAACCAAGGATTCTGACAGAAGCAGAGGCAGGGGTGATGGTACACTTCGCACCATTCATGATGCTAGTGTGACTTGTAAGCAGGTCAGCGTCAGGAGGTGGCACAAGCTAGGAGGGAGGAGGCTCCTGCAGGGATGGACCCAGAGGGCCTTTCCAGGAAAGGCCAAGGGAGAAGGCCGCTGGTTGCTCTGAGGCTTCCTGGGCAGAGAGGGTGAGCTGCTGACTTAAGTGCCCTAGGGACCTGGGAGTGACTGGTGGGGAAAAGAGGCTTGGGAAGCCAGAGGGGACCCAGGAAGGCCATACCAGCTTGACTTACCGCAGCCTGGCCCAGTGTCAAGGACTTGGGGCCTGGAACCTGGCAGGTCGAGCTCTGCACAACTGTGTGGCATATTTCTGAACCTCTCTAAATATCATTTTGTCATTTATAAAATGGAGATAAGAACAATTCCTTTTGGGAGCCTTTTATATACATAAAAGCAGACTAGCTGTTATTATTACTTACAGTTTCGCTGAGACCTTAGCACAGGCAGAGTGTGTGTGTGTGTGTGTGTGTGTGTGTGTGTTCTGCCCCCTATCTGAGTGTTCACCCCATCTTTGCTGTATTATCTCTCTCCAGACTGAATGGAGTGCAGTAGAAAGGAGAAGAGTCAGGAGTCAGAAGACCTGGATTCAAATTCTGCCTTTGTACTGGATGAAGAACTGTAGACAAGTCCTCACTGTCGCTCAGAGTCTCACATATAAGGACAATAGATGGGATGATAATCACTACACCATGAGGTTGCTGTGAGAATTATATAAAATAATCTATCAACAATAATAGCCCACGTTTGCCCCACACTTACCAGTGTGCCAGGCACCGTTAAGGGCTTCACATGCATAATTTCAACCACTACAACCTTTTAATTATTCTTCTGTAGATGTCCCTACTTCTATAGATGAGAAAACTAAGGCTCAGAGAGGTTAAGCAATGTGGCCAAAGGTCACACAGCTTGTATGTGGCAGAGCATGAGTCTGAATCCAAATGGTGACTACTTCACTACTTTACTAGGCACAGGATCCCAGCACATCCAAGTTGGAAGATACCTTAAAAGCACACCAGGTCCAACCTGCTGCTGACTGCTGAGGAGCCTGAGAGCCCTGCTCCCAAATAGCATCACGAATCAAATTTCCTTTTCACCCTGACCTGCATCGTAACTTCCCAGATGATTCTCTGCATCTGAAGGCCTTCACCAGCCACATGGCATCCATAGAGCGAGTATGGTTCCATTCAGAGGAGGGCATTGACACCCAAAGAAGTCAAGTAATCTGCCCAGGACCACACAGCAAGTCTGAGGCTGAGCTGGGAGTCCAGCCTCCTCCTGCAGGCTTTTTTGCTGCAAAGCCTTGTATTACATGTACTTGGTGGGGCTGGGGGCATTTGATGCTGGAGAGAGGGTAGTGTTTCTGAGACCTCTGAGTCCTTAAAAGCATCTAGGTATGACCCTTGATGCCTTGTGATCTAGATTCTGATGAGACGTGGGCAATAATTTCTCCTCTTCTCCCTGAGATCCAGCCCAGTGTGGAGCTTTGTATCCAGTACGGCTGCATTCCTGCTGTGCCCATCCCAGTGTCAGCTACAGCCTGGGTGGCCCATGGAGTGGCTCACACTGCTGGTTGTCTACTCAATATTCATTCCGATTTTTGTATCAATGTGATATCAGCATGCCCAGCCTCAAGTGATGAAATGTGATGGGTCTAAATCCATCATGGTAATCCGTTTCCTCTTTGCCAGTGATGGGCTTGTGAGTTGCTGAATGACACAGTTCCAATTAACAAGATGGGAAGGAAGTAAATGGGAACCTCCAGGAAAGATTTTCCTCCTGAATGAAGACACATATGAGAAAAGAACCCTGGGTCCTCTCTCTCCCACTCCCCCTTCCTTCCTACTGGTGATGCTTTTGGGAAGGATATAATGCCTGGAACCAGGGTGACTGCCTTGTGACCATGGGGCAACACCTGCTGAGGATGTCACAGCAGGAGGATAGAGAGAGCCTGGGCCCTCGCTGACATTGTTGAGTTGCTGCACCAGCCTTGGAACCACCTGTCTTGTCAACTAAGATCACATATATATGTACAGGTTATGCCATTATCTGTTTGGTATTGTTACTTGCAGTCAGCATGTCCTAACCAATAAAAGGGATAATAAAGGAACTGAGCGTGGTGGCTCATACCTGTAATCCCAGCACTTTGGAAGGCCAAGGAGGGGTGTATCATCTGAAGTCAGGAGTTCAAGACCAGCCTGGAAAACATACCGAAACCTGTCTCTACTAAAAATACAAAAATTAGCTGGGTGTGGTGGTGGGCACCTATAATCTCAGCTACTTGGGAGGCTGAGGCAGGAGAATCACTTAAATCCAGGAGGTGGAGGTTGCAGTGAGCCAAAATTGCACCACTACACTCCAGTCTGGGTGACAGAGCGAGACTCTGTCTCAATAATAATAATAATAATAATAATAATAATAATAATAAGGGGATCTACTTTATGAAGTCAACACTCTGATATCTGTTTTACATTTAAAAAAAGCTAAGTTTTGGAGAGGACACTGTGATGCAGGGCAGGTAAGCCTCGCAGAGCAGGGATACTCTGGGCACACTGCCCATGGGGTAGCCCTGCTCTGCAAGAAGCAGTACCTCTGCTGCTGCTGTCCACTGCTACATGGATTTAAAAATGCTGTCTAACACCCCAGCTTGCCTTTGAATTCTTTCCTGGGCAAAGCCAAGAACCCTCCTGGGCTAAGCCCCAATTTTGGGGCTCACCTGCTCTGCCTCAACTCAACTTTCCCACTTTATCCACCCCTCCCTAGCTAGTAGAGACAAAGGGATTTAGACCTCGTTCCATCTGACTCTCAGGTCTGTGTGCCAAACCACCACACAGAGAGGGCTGGCTCCTGCTGTAAGGATATCAGATAAAAAGCTGATTTCTCCTCCTCTCCTAGATCTGTCTCTAAATTACCCTATGTCCAAGTACCCAGTGAACATCCCTGTTGGAAAACGTCCTGTCAGACAGATGATGTGTTTCGGAGTTGAGAAAAAATAGAGATGAATGGATGGGGTCTGTGTAGGATGAAATGAGTCCTGCCCGTCAAAGCCTTGTGCTAGCTTTGGGGACCCAGGACACTCACCTGGGAAGAAGCAGTGAAAAACACCAGGGAGAACACATTTTCCACTCTCTCCTGTCTGGATCCTTCAAGGCTAGTTCAAGTGACCTTTCTTCTAAGAAGTCTGCCCTGACTGTGCCAAACAGAACTGGGCTCCCAGGGCATATGTTTGCACACTTCTTATAATGGGCAGATTTTAAAAGTTATTTATGTGCCTATGTACCCCTTCTCATAACTGAGTGCGAGCTCCTGGAAGGTCAGACTGTGTCTTAGCCCATGAGGGTTCTTGTCTTCACCCAGGAAAGAATTCAAGGGCAAGTGGGTGGTGGGATAGAAGAAAACAGCTTTCTTGAAGCAGCAGTGTTATGCTGGCATAGGCAGAGAGTAGCAGCTCAGGGCAGTCCTGCAGTCATATATATATACCTACTTTTAATTGTATGCAGATTAAAGGGTGGTCAATGCAGAAATTTCAAAGGGTATTTCTGAGTCATCAGGTCATTGCTATGGGAAGGGGTGGTAACTCCTGGGTGTTGCCATGGCAATGGTAAACTGACATGACACACTGGTGGGCATGTCTTATGAAAGCTGCTTCCACCTGATCTCTCTCTTAGCTAGTCCTCAATTTGGTCCAGTGTCTGAGCCCTGCCTCTGGAGACAAGTCCCACCTCCTACCTCAGCAGTGCAGGAAATGCTTTCTGGTTTAACATGACAACATTCAGTGCTAACCACACACCCTGTAAGGGCAGCTCCCTCAGGTTGGGTTCATCCCCTGTTGTGACACACACACAACCCCAGGGCTCAATACAAATCCTTGTCCACCAAAGGGAGCTTCTTCCATCAAAATGTGGGGTGTTTGTTACGGGACACGCCGAGAAGCACAGTGATCACGTAAACCTCGGGGAACCCAAGACATCAAACAGTCATCACAAAAGACAGCCGAGAATCTTGGTCTTGGCTGAGGTCCAGGCAAGAGTGAGAGGTGGAGGGAGCAGTGAGGGGTGGGGTGGGGGGGTGCTGGTGGGGGGTGGCGATTCCTTGAGAGGAGCCCAGTAGGAACCACATGTGTGGACCTACGGGACAGCTGGGGCTGGCTTCAGAGAGCACCAGGCACCATAGAAATGGCAGCTTCACAGCTTCTTTCCTTGCTTCCACCAGGCACCCCTGCCTTGGCCCAGGCCTGCGGAATGTTCCAGAAGCTGGCAATGCCCTTTGTCTGGGCCTTACCCTTCCCTAGAACACAATGGCTTGTTCTTGAAGGGCTCAGGGTTTGTGATTCCTCAAGTAAGCCAAAGAATCAACAGCTTCCGGGGGCTGCCCCTCAGCAGCTCCTATCCACGGTTATTTTTAGTCACATTTAATTTGGCAGCTAGGAGCACTTTTGATTTCACAATGATTAGTTAGAGCTTGTGTGTGCGCTGTTTTTCTTCTTACCACCCGCCTGTCTCCCCCAAGGGGACTGGGTGTTGTTTTGACTTTTATGTGTTACAATAAAAACTTTCATTGTAGCAAAATGTTTGCTCGTCAAAATTAGCTTGGTTAATTCCAAAGAATTGTTTCATCTTGGCTCCACAGACACCAGGGATCTTTTTTACAAGAGGAATTGGCCACCAGCCAGCTATCTCCGGGACAATTCCTCTACAGTGTTCATCCCCCTGGAATTTACCTTTAAAGAGGAAAGACCTGCCTTCGCTTTCCAGAGGAAAGCCGAATGCGTCCCCGGGTTCATGTGCTCCACAGCAGGGCAGGGAAAGCCGGCGACGAGTGTAGATTTGGTTGTGTTGATTTTAGAATCACAGGCCTGAAGGAAATCCCCACAAAGAGAAAGACACATGTGAGGGTGTACACAGACACAGCTCACACAAGCACACACCCACAGGTGTCACACTCATGGCATGAATACACACACGTTCACAAACCCATAGACCCGCCAGGGCAGCGCAGCTGACTCTGCACACACAGGAAGAGAGAGACGCAGAGGCCTGAGCTCCACGCCAGTCCAGGTAGAAACGCTTGAGCCACCTCACCTGCATTTGCAGGGCTCAGCAGGCAAGCCCAGCCTCACCCCTCTGAGACCCACCCACGTAAGCAAGGGTTGGGGCGCCACCTCCAAACAGTCTCAGTTATCCTGGGGCCTGGGCTCAATGCTCCCTTGCATGACTGACCTCCCACTCCTCGGGGAAGCTGACACTCCTGAGCCCGAACCCAGGCCAAGCGGACCCCGCTGACAGCTCTACCACATGCCACCACCACTCCCTTGCCACAAGCTGAGATCGTTGTTAAACAAGAAGGCACAGAAAACTCACAGATGTCCATGACAGTCAGCAGACCAACGTTAAATGGAGTCGTTGCACAAACTGTTGGGGAGGCTCAGATGAGAGGCTCACCACAGCAGGGATGGAGGGACAGGCAAAGTCACATAGAGTTGGAAAGTTGTCTGACCTGCGTCTACACCTCTGGGATAAAAAGGGGTTGGGGGAGATATCATTGCCAGACAGACTCGCTGGTAACACCGCTCCTTCTCTCCCCTGTGCCTCTCCACACCCCATCACAACTCTCCTTACTTGGAGAAAAGGGACAGTCAACATCTAAACATCTAAAGGGGAAATTGGTCTCTAGACCATGTAAGCATTCCTTAAATTTTTATCAGGTGCCTACCCTGGGCCAGGAACTGGAGATGTAACAGAGTACAAAAGCCATGCCTTGTGGGCACTGGTAGGGAGAGAAGCAACCAAGGGCTACGGAGCAACATGCAGCACCGACCAAGGTGATGAAGAAGAAACACACCACCCACCCCACGGGTGACGGCAAGTGGTGAAGGAACAGGCCCATCATGCAGGAGGTCTGGAGGCACCAAAGGGATTGGGGAGAGGAAGAATGTGAGTGGGAGCCGAGTGGGTGTCTGGGAAGGGCAATTCCAAGCCAGTCAATCAGAGCTGATGAAGCTCCAAGGCTGGGCAGGCTGGGTAGGCTTTAGGAAGTCGATGTGGCAGTGCTGAGAGAGCGGAGAGGAGAGCGGAGTAGGGGCAATGAGCCTGGAGAAGTAGCTGGAAGCCAGGTCTTGTAAGGTTTCGTGGACACGGTGAGGGCTTTCGAGGTCAGCCTTCATCTCTAAGCACCAGAAACCAGGCAGCCTGGCGGCAGCTTGCAAAACTCTGACCCACCCTTCAGCTGCTGGTGCTCTTCAATCTAGAGGTTTCCGTGGCCAGAACTTTCAGTTCCCAGGCTTAGAGACTAAGCCCTCCTTCTTAGTCCCCGTTAGGGAAGGGACATGCCGAAGCTGCTGGAAAACTCTTCCTTCCCTGCTGTGTGCCAGCCAGGGTTGAGGACTGTGGCAAGGACCTGGCTTCAGAACCCAGCTGAGTAGAGGGGCAAGAGCAAGCTGTGGATGGCGTCCTGTGTATGGCTTCCCTTGCCCAACTGTGTGGCCTTGAGTAACTCACTCGCCCTCTCTGAGTCTCAGGTTCCATCGTTGTCAAATAGAGATACTTCACTACAGAGCCACAAGGGTCAAATGAGCAGCAGAAGTCATTGTAAAATGTGAGAATCCCTTACATCTGTAAGTTTTTACTTTAAAACTGTTTCTCCCCTGCAGGCTCAGGACGGGATGCTGGCTGCTGTGTAGGGAAAGCAGAAGGCTTCTCTGATGAGGGACCTGTGCCTCCCTCCCCTGCCCCAGCCCCCATTCTCCCTGCTCTACAACTAAGTGGTTTCAACTAAAGGCTGAGGCCAACTTAGAGATCCTGCACAGCCCTCTGGTATCCAGTTTCTCACCCAAGATTTCTGCCCAGGCGTGGGTTTCTTGTTCCTTTCAGACCCAGAGCCACAGCCCAAAGAGCAAACCAGCTGTGCTCTCTGACTGGCAGCTGGAAGAGCCCTGAGGAGCCCAGGTCCAGCCTATGTCCAGGATTCAGAAACGGGAGGATGAGGCCACCAGGGTTCTTCCCATGTCCCCCAGTAGCCAATAGCCTGATTGCAGCTTTAGGGCCGGCTTCCTCTCTGCATTCCTTAATTACTTTTTTAAAAAGTCGATGATTCTTAAAATTGATGCTGCTAAATCACCTCATTTTTAGATCCTAAGGATGTGTATCAATGGGTAAGTGGGTAAAATACAAGAAAACATGAGGGGATGCTGAGGGAATAACTAATACAGATAATCAAGGAATTCTGCAGACCTAAAATTCATTACGCCTCAAAGAGACAAGACTTGGGTGGAGAGCGAGCGAGAGTGTAGGGACAGTCACACCTGGGGACTTGTGGCTGGGCACATGAGCAAGAATCTGCTTTTAAAGAGTGCTGGGGAGTGGGACAGGGGCCCACCAGGCTCTGGGCGCCCAACCTGATACCTTTCAGTCTCCTGCCTTCATTCTGAACCACCTGAGCTCCAGCTGGTGCTTCTCCACTCACCACAACTCCACCAGCCTTTCCTGGAAGCGCTGGCCGCTCAGAGGAGCAGCAAGGTTCAGGGAAGTCAAGGTAACACAAAACCGTGAATCTGCCTGGGCCCCATGCCCGATGTGGCATAAGCCCCTGCTGAGCAAAGACAATACACTGAGAAGCCAAATCCCCAGCAAGAGATCAGCAGTCCTCACCTTTCCTTCCCTGCCCAGCTGGTGTCCCCAGACCCTGCACTGGGCACTGGAGGTACAAGATGAACAAGACCCCATCTCTGCCTTCAAGAAGGTCAGTGTCCCTCTCTGAAAACCAAGTGTCTGGACCCCAGTGGCTGGAGAGAGAAGAGGACTGCATCGTCGGGGAGGGAGGGATGACAGAGGGAGGCTGGCCTTCCCAATCCCTGAACGATTTGAGGTTCTTTTCTCATAACCAGGAGGTCCTTCAGGGCCCTGTGGATGAGCCTCAGACAAAGCACCTGCCTCCATGTTTTCTCCTCTTAATTATTTACTAAGCAGTTACGTGCCAGACAGTGTGCCAAGTGCTTTACACATATGAATTCATCTAATTCTCCCAATAATTCCATGGGAAAGGTGTTATTGTGTATCTATCTCTATTGGACAGGTGAGGAAGATGGAGCACAGAGAGGTGAAGTAACTGGCTCAAGGTCACACAGCTATTAGATGCTGGAACTATACTAGACACAGCAGCCAGGTCCAGGGCTGCACTTTCACTGACTGTGGTAATGGCTTCTCTAACAGCGATGGCATGAATAGCACAGGTGACCACAAAGTGTCAGTGTTGGGAATCTTCCTAACATGCCTTTTGCTCTATTTTATACTTGAGAAGTTAAGCTGCTAGTATAATAATCCTTAATATTCATTGATTCATTTGTAGGTGCCAAGAACTGCTCAAAATACTTTATATACTTTAACTAACTCGATCCTCACACCAACTCCATGGGGTGGACACTATTATTACCTCTATTTTACAAAGGAAGAAACTGAGGCAGAGAGGGGTTAGGCATCTTTATCAGTCAAGAGTTTTCCAGAGAAACACAGAACCAATAGGATAGATTGATTGTTTGATAAATCGATAGATAGATTGATTATAGGAACTGACTCACGCAATTACGGAAGCTAAGAAGTCCCACTATCTGTCATCCGCAAGCTAGAGAACCAGGAAGACTGGTGGTGTAATTCAGTCTGAGTCCAAGTTCAAAGGCCTAAGAGCGGGTGGGTGGGGTGGGGATGGGGGCCTAAGTTCTCGTCCGAGGCCCAAGGCCTGAGAATCAGGAGTGCCAATGTCCACAGGCAGGAGAAGATGAATGTCCCAGCTCAAACAGAAAATAAATTCTCCCTCTCTCCTGCCTTTTCATTCTATTCAGGCCCTCAGTGGACTGGATGGTGCCCACCTGCACTGGTGAGGGTGGTCTTCTCACTCACTTGATTGATTCAAATGCTGGCCTCTTCTGGAAACACCCTCACAGATACACGTGGACATAGTTTTACCAGCTCTCTGGGCATTCCTTAGCCCAGTCAAGCTGACACATAAAATCAACCATCACAGCACCTGGGTGATGCCCCAGGTGATCACTGGCAAAGCTACCATTTGAACCCAGGCAGTCTGGCTCTAGAATCTGTGTTCACAGCCACTCCACTCCACTGCCTATAAATGTGGAAAGTTAGTGAAGAGAAGAGCCACAGCTCAAAGCCAGGTCTGTAGACTACCTGTGCCTGAGCTTAGCCATTATGCCGTGATACCTGCTCTGCCCTATCTGTGACACTTTTCCAGGTTAGGGATTCCAAGCAGAACCCCAAGCCTCTAGTTCTCTACCTGCCAAGGCAGCGAGTCCATTCTTCCTGGGCTTCTCTTCCTCCAAACAGGCTAGAAGCCTTTCAGGGTTTCTCCCACCTGCCTTGCTTACCTGGGCCCGCGCTGTCCTGAAGCTTACCTGTCCTCCCAGCCTTCTGGTCAGATATGAGCTCCTGCTAGACCCCTGGGTTGTGAATCTCTGACTGTGGAGCCATCCATAGTTCATTTGGGGAGTTCTGGACCCTTTCCCAGGTTTGTGCCCATAGACAGAATCCGAGCTCTTTTTTCTTGGTCCAGCTCCTAAAATCAGGAGGCCTTTTCTACTGACAAGGGTCTGGCTTTCCCTCTCTTCTGAAGCTTCTGGGCCACTTTTTCCCTTGCCCTACCCCTGCTTTACTTCACCCACCAGTTTCTCCTAAGGTCACATAATCAGGCTGAACCATGGTGCCCTGGTCACTCCTCACCCTCCTGAGTGAAGCTGTGGGTGGCATCAAGCCCACTGGGAAAGAGGCCACGTCGAATGGAAGCAGCTGTGGCAGCTGCCTCCTGTGCCTCATCCTGCGCAGCTGGGCCCAGGTCAGCCTGACCCAGAGTGGTACTGTGGCTTAGCTGAGCACTTGACGGCCAAGGGTATCCTGGCAGAGTCAGACAAGAGGAGGCTTCCCCAGCATCCTCTAGAGGCAGCACAAAGGAGGGGCCAGACAGATGGCACTCTCCAGGCCTCAGATCCTGCTCCATGATCTTGGGCATGACCTAATCTATGTTCCAGTTTCGTCTTCTGAAAAATGGGGGACATGATAAACACCTCCAGGGCAGCTGTGAAGATTAAGTCCTGACTGCTTGGCAGAAGGTGAAAGGACTCTTGGAGGTCTCTTTCAGCTCCACCAGCTAAGCATTCTGTGAAAACCAGGGAGGGAGTCTGTGGTCAGGCTGCATAATGTAGGCATCACATTTCCTGAAAACCCAAAAGACAAGAGGTCACTTACCATTGCCATTTGCGACACTCTTCAAGAGGAAGTTCTAGCTTCTTCCCAAAATACCTCTGTGCAGGAGTCGGGGGTGCCACTGCAGAGCCTGCCCTGGAGTTAAGCATTGTCCTGTCTAGGCATCTCGTTTGAAAAGAAATGTGTCCTGTCTTAGGAGAGGCAGCAACACAGCAATGGGGGCACCTATGTGGGAGGGAGGCACAGGACTGAAAGTCAGGATAAAGCACAAAGCGGGGCTGAGCTCAACTTGGAAGACAAACCTCACCAACTCCCATGGCGGCTGAGGGCCAGCTTGGGGTGGCCACACACCTAAGTTCCTCGTCCTTCCTTCGGGCAGTACTTGACGGTTCACAAAGCCCCTTTTGACCTATGCACTCCTCAAACCTTGTAACCCTAGGAGATAGCTTTATTTAGGCCCACTTCACAGATGAGGACACTCAGAACCAGACAAACTGACTCCCCTGTTGTCAACAGTGTATTAGGGGCAGATCCGGGTCTTGGACACAGCTCTGACTCCAAGCCCAATACTCTGCCCCCTACACTGCTCACTGCCTGGACCTACCAAGAAGAAGCCGTGTCCGGCTGCCCAATCCCAGTGCCATTGCATCCCCTATGGGGAAAACTTGTATGAGTCCAAAGGTAGTAGGCCAGCAATCATGTGTCTACAGCACAACTAGTTAGGATTCTTCAGGTCCAGTTAGAGGCCTACATCCAAAATTCTGGGTGCCAATGAGAGAAATAAAAACTGCAGTGAGTGGTCAAGCTCCAGCCACCTCCTTTTCCCTCTGTCTTTCCCCTCAGGAGACCTCAGATAGTTTCCAAGAGAAGAGTAACGAATGAACACCTTCTAAGACAGTGGATTACGCCAGGCTGTCAGGATAACACTGGCAGCAGGGCTAGAGGAAGAGCCCATAATGAAGTCAACCAAGTCACTAGAAAGGATATAGGGACATAGGAGACTGCCAGCCTCACCCCAATCAGGGGTCCTCCTTGGCTCATGGGAATGGCCACCTCCTTCTTCCTCCCTCCTTTCTGTATTGCTGGCCTATGCTGAACACCCTACAGCAGAACCTACACCCCACACCCTACGTATTCCTGACACCCTACAGCAGAAGCCCCAGAGGCTGGGGGCCAGCGTGCTGTGTCTAGAGTATGGGGACTGAAGGAAAGGTAAGACCTGCTCCCCAGCCCTGGAGAAAGCAGCAGCAGCTCCAGAGGGCAGGCCTGACGCTGGGGATGGAAGGAGGTGACTGGCCAAGCACTACGACCTGACATCTTCTGGGCCAGCAGTGGCTTATATGAGCTCCCTGCATTGTGGGTCTGTCTGTGGCATCCATCTGTAAGAGGAGGGTCTTAGTCTCTAGGAGTTGCACAGCTTTGGGATCCATGTGATCTTCCTAAGGCAGGGGAGAAGAATCCCTCCCCTTCAGGTTAAAGGCCTTGCCTTGCCAGTGAAGTCCAGATGGACAAGTCCAGTACCGGGCAGTGCACAGTGGAGAGGGCAACCACTATGCTGCAGGGATTAGTGATGTCGTGGCTATGGCCACACATGTGTGGGGTGTGTCTGCAGGGGTGATGCATGGGGATAGGTCAACTGTCCAGGAAAACCCCTAAGTGTGTAAAGAATGGGGCTGTGTGGGCCGGGCGCGGTGGCTCAAGCCTGTAATCCCAGCACTTTGGGAGGCCGAGACGGGCGGATCACGAGGTCAGGAGATGGAGACCATCCTGGCTAATACGGTGAAACCCCGTCTCTACTAAAAATACAAAAAACTAGCCGGGCGAGGTGGCGGGCGCCTGTAATCCCAGCTACTCGGGAGGCTGAGGCAGGAGAATGGCGTAAACCCGGGAGGCGGAGCTTGCAGTGAGCTGAGATCCGGCCACTGCATTCCAGCCTGGGTGACAGAGCGAGACTCCGTCTCAAAAAAAAAAAAAAAAAAAAAAGAATGGGGCTGTGTGTGTCTCGTTCATCCCCCAGTGCCAACCACAGTGCATGGGAAGCATTAGGCTGCACCATCGCCTAGCTGTGTGACCCTGGGCAAGTTACTTACCCTCTCTTGCTTCAGATTCCTCTTCTGTAAAACGCAGCTGGTGCTGGGGTTGTGGGGAGGATTTGATGAGACAGTGAGAGGGCCCAGTATGCTTTCCTTACCAATGTCCCTTGTGCCCACAGAGCATCAGGAAACATGGAGCCTGACACCTGGGGTCCCACTGGGAGAGAAGGGACTTTTGATCCTAGAAACCAGAACCGTCGTCAAAAGAGAAGGCCAAAGGCACTGGAAACCTGAAACCTGGAGAATGCTGTTTACTGAGAACACTTCACAAAAGTCATCATTGTTTTCTCTGAGAAGCAGTTCTCTAAAGGGCCCTTGAAATACCTTACCAAGAAATACTCCAAGAAGAACAATCATTGCAACTTCCTTGGAGAGCTGCCTCAAACAAGAAGACTCACAAATCACCTTCCATCTAGATGCGGAGAGCTGAAGGTGGGTCGGAGGCAGAGGGCTGAGTTGAGTTCTGCTGGAGAGCTTGGCTTTAAAAACGCAGGATTGAAGGCACTGAAACATCTATTTATAAAGGGCTTTTACTTTGTTGGTGTTGAAAAGGACTGTACTCTGTCACAAAAGAAAATAAACTTAGCACAGAAGCATTAAGCCTAACACATACTAAGTGCTCAATAAATGCCACGTGTAATCACAATTATGTGCATTATAAAATATTACTATTATTTATAGACATAAGTATTTGTATATAAGTATACACAATATGTATATTGATAATAACAATACTATTGTCACTCAATAAAAAATAAACGCTGCTATCTGGAAGAGTGGGAGAAACAATCAGGCGACCTTGAAATTTATTATTTTAGAACAGAGAATCAGTGCTCAGAGGAGAAATCTGGCAGGATGAGACCGGCCAAGGTGGTGCAGACAGTCAGGCTGGAGCTGGGAGAAGCCCTGTCTGCTGTCCACCATACTCCAGCCCTGCCCCAGGACCACAGCCTGCAAAGGGATCAGCACCCCCAACCCCGACCCGATGGTGTCTCTGGGCCAGGGCGACTGCTGTTGGTCTCACTAGCACCTCCCTCTGCCCTTGCTCGGGGAGCCTCTCTGGAGGTTAATCTGTGTCAGCTCAGCCCTGCAGCCACACCAGCTGCTGGCCCACCCTCCTGGGACCCCAACACCACCAGAGCTGGCAGACCACCCCAGAAGGCTCCCCTTACCCTTCACTTACAGATGGGCAGTGTCTTGCCTAGGGCCCCCCAAATCATAAGGGGCAGCAGCTCAAAGGGCCATGGGAACCAGGGACAGTCCTATCCAGAGATGCCACAGGGGACTTGGTGGCTACTCTCCTGAAATAGGCAAACCTAGTCCCACCACTCCCTCTCCCTGGATGGACACTATCATGTTGTAATGAAAAAGAACACTACAGTTTGAAAGACAATTTTGCTTTTATCCTGGGCACCAGGGGACTGGGGAAAGCATAGAGAAGGGTGTTCAAAATTTATTTTATTTGCATACTTCGCAGGGGGCCAACAGACTCAGTCCCCCCACCGGGTTTGAAGCAGGGCAGCCCACTTGCTGGCTGCTTGTGTTTGGGAGGTCCATTGAGCTCCCTGGGCCTCAGTTGCCTCCTCTGTAAAATGGGAGTAATTGGGAGTCACTTCCCAGATTAGCCTCTGGAAGTCAACTGAGGCTAGACTTGTAGCAAGGCACTGGGCACAGACGCACAGGGACAGGTGCGGGAAGCAGCGGCTGTCATTCCATTGGCATGGTGAAACGTCTGAAAGAATATTCACCAAAATGTAAAGTAGGAGGGCAGGGAGGTTATCGCCGAGCGGCAGGATTTCGGTGATGCTCATTCTTTTTCTTCTTTTCCTTTTCTTTTGGTTTATCTGAATTTCCCAAATATTCCACAATGTTCCTGAATGCATTGTGTCATTTGAAAATGATAATAAGGGAAAAACAAGCACTAAGCCCTGCTGTGATGTGTGGCCGCCTCCAGGCTGGGGGAAGGGAGCCCAGGGCAGTGGCAAAGCCCAGGACCAGCGCCCCAGGCGCGGGGGAAGGCGACGCCCCCTCCCCGGGGCAGGGAGGACCCCCTACCCCAGCGGGCGGGCGGGCCCAGCGCCGCTAGCTCGCTCCGGCTGCGCCTGGCTCAGACAATGCGAACACACAATCATTCATTATAACTCAATTACAGTGATTAAAGCTGGTGGCATGCAGAGGCAGGAGGGAGTGTTGCCAACAAAATTTACACTCCGTGTCATCAGCGAGAGATAACAGCAGCTGACGCGGCCGATCGCCTCCTCT
Source organism: Papio anubis (assembly GCF_008728515.1). Classification (NCBI taxonomy): domain Eukaryota; kingdom Metazoa; phylum Chordata; class Mammalia; order Primates; family Cercopithecidae; genus Papio; species Papio anubis. The sequence continues at coordinate 119,082,452 of NC_044982.1, read as the reverse complement.
GCCATCTGCTCAGTGCGGGGGCCGCCCGAGGGGCGAGGGCCGCTGCGCGCTAATGGTGGACCGTGGAGCAGAGAGCGGCGGAGATGGGCTGCCTCGGGCTGGGACTGGGATAGCAGCAGCGCTGGCTAGGGAAGCCAGCCGCGACCCCTCCCTGCAGACTTGGCCGCCCCCGGAAACTCGGCATCTGGAATGGGGGTGTGGGAAGGCCAAGGTGCTACTGTTCTGGGTTGGGCCCACCATGGCAGAGGCTGGGATTCTGACGTCTGATTTCCATCCCCCTGTTTCAGATGAGGAAACTGAGGCATAGATGTGCAAAGAATCACACCCTGTCATCCTGGGGCACAGCCTAAATTCAGGCCTGCTCTGGGAATGGCGCAGAGAGGGAGGCAGGGAGCTGAGGACACTCTGGACTACAGGGGAAGGGAAGTTGGTCAGGGTGAGGCCTGAGACCCTGGGGGCCCAGAAGGCATCAAGGGTGGTGGCAGGAGGGCCCACGGGGCAATGCAAGGAGCACTAGGCACAGGGCAGGGCTGCTGGGGGAATGTCGTGGGTTGGGGAGAGACGGTTGGCCTGTGTCAGGTGGGCTCTGGCCGCAGTGACCAAGAGAAACTCATGGGGCAGGGTTGGAGGCAGAAGCCCACAGCTGACATCTGTGCTACCACAAGGTAGAAGGTTGAGGAGGGTAAGCTGCCTTTCAAGGGGTAGCAATGACGCAGGCCATCCCAGAACACTAGGCTTCCAGCTTTGTCAGCCGCAGGAAACAGGGCACCTGTTCAATGGACCAGCAGATGTAGTTGGTCTCCCATCTAGGAGAGTCTCCCTTCTGAGCCCTGTTGAGCAGCAGTGGGACATGGGAGGTGAAGGATGGGTTCAGGCCCCTCTTCCCCTGGTTATGCACTGGGTACATTTTTCTGGCTGTGGCATGCTCTGAGGCTACCATCACCATGCTAGTGTCCATGCTGCCAGCTGCCTGGCGCTCTCCTCTCTGCCTCACCCTGTCTGACTCCACAAGTAGACCTTGTTTCCCAATGGCAGAATTCCACCCAGAGTCTCCTTGTTATACTGTCGGAGGCTCCTTGGTTCCCCCAGAGTCCATCTCAGTCCTCAGCATTCTCCTGTCACCCTCACCGTCCCTCAGGAGCCTCTGCACATGCCACACTGCCCCTCCTCCATGGCCTTCCTCATCCCCCTCATCCTTCAGAGCCCAGCTCAGACCTTACCTCTTCCAGGAAGCCATCCTGGCCCTGGGGGCCCGTGGGTGCCTATCCTTTGGACTTCCATACCCCTGTGTCAGTTCGTGCCCTGGGAGCGCTGATCATGGAACATTGGGGTCATCTGGGGATGGAGCCGTTCCCCACCCCCAATCCTGGCAGCAGCTTGCGGGCAGGGGCTGTGTCTTGTTCATCTCTGAAGTCTGGGGCCCAAGCCGAGTGGGTCTCCGGAAATGTCTGTTGGCTGGATAGAGTCTGAATGAGTATGTGCCAGGGTGGCTAGACAGGACCTGACACACGGACTGTCTCACGAGGCCTGGCTCAGGACAGTGCAGAACAGAGCCCACAGATGGGAGCAGAGATCAGTGTCCTCAGAGTGAAAAGCAAGGGCAGGAAGCTCAAGGGACAGGAGCCACCCTCCTGCCGGCTCGGGCCTCTCCTCACATCTATTTGAAGCCCCTCAGTTCCTGCCCATACAACCCCACTCTGTGCTCACCAGCTCTCCCACCCTAGGTGGCAGGGCAGGGCTGTTGGCTCAGAATGGACCCTCAGAGCTGCTGACTGTGGAGGCCGGAAGAAAGAGGGAAGAGGGAGGCAGTTGCCCTCTCTCTCCCGCTGCACATCACAGGTCTGGCCACCTAGAGACCAGGACATAACCAGCTGGGGACAGCATAGAAAGAATGAGATCCAGGCAGGGCCACACAGCCCTGCTCAAGATGCACAATCCCCTGAATTCCCCAAGAAGAACTGAAAGAGGAAGCTGAGGAGGGGTGGTGGAGGCTGGGGATGGGGTGAGAAGCTCTGGGACACAGAAACACTCAAGAGTCAAGAAGCCTGGGTTTTCGTTTCAGTCTTGACTGGAGGTTGTGTGAAGTTACCCATTCCTTCGTTCTGCACACGGTGCAAGGCATGTGCACTGATGATACCAGAGGGACTGAGCCTGACAGAGGTCCTGCTTCCATGAAACTTTCTATTCCAAGTCTCTGTGCTCTCTGGACCGCAGTGTCCCCATCTGTAACAAAGATATTGGACTAGATCTGGCTTTCCCAAGCTGTGGCACGGAGGAGAGTTTTGTAAGAAAGATGACAAGGCATTGAAAACCATGGGCTGCAGAGCAGGAAATTATTCTCTTCCCAATTCTCATTCAATCGTTTCTGATTTGGACAAGGAGCAAGTTTCACTTGGGTGCGAATGGGTCCAGCGCAGCTCTCAAACACTGGGTCATCTCCCTCTTTTAAAAAGGAAGGAGTGAGAAGAACTTGAGGCACAGCTATTTAGATTTATTTTCTTTGCATTTACAAGTATGCAGGCTTTTAAATTTAAGGTAAGGAATATTGGTATTTTATTTATGATAATATATAAAATTTCCTTTTAAAATACTTACATTTAGGCTTTAAAAAGGAAATTTATTTTTAAAAACCTATCAGGTAAATCATAGGCAAATATCATTAGATGACTGTGATTCTTTGATTGAGTAGATCTAGGTAGCTCTGCCCATGTTGGTGGGCAGGACTTAGCGTCCTGAACACCTGCGCCTCCTGGAACTGAGCCAGCAGGGCCAGAGGAGGGTGCCTCACACTGATAGAAAGGTGATGGTGAGTCAAGAAGCACTCTTGGGTAACATCTGTCCTTAGGGCTTCCTGGAGACTAGGGAGTGTGTCCCCAAACAAGCTTGAATGCAAATTACTTTCGTCGACAAACAAGCTGATCTACATAGTGCATGCACAGCAGTTGGCAGCAGTTTCCAAATAGTGCCCTGCACAGAGGGATGGCCTCTCTGCGGTGTTCAGCAAAGTGATTCAGTACTGTGGGCTTCCTCCCTCCTCTCTTCCTCCCTCCCTCCACCTGCTGACCCTCCTGGGAGGCACTAGAGGTTCTCTAAGGAGTAGCTCCAGCTCTAGCACAAGGAATCTACAAACTCTTCAGGCTCATCCAAGGACAAACTAGCTCAGAACTGCAGAGAGGTAAGCAGTTCAGGGACTGGCATGTTTAAAATGCCTTTCCCTCTCTAAACCTACAACTCCGATGCACCCTTAAACACCGAGTCAAATGTGACCTCCTCTGGAAAGCCTTCATGAATACTTGCCCTTTTTTACCCTTCTGAGAGTTGCCTCTTTCCCCCTGATGAGGATCCCCACAATATGCTGTCCAGGCCACTAATTATTAATTAGTAGTATTTGTTTTTTTCACTAACAAGTGCATCCTGCAAGGGTATAGATCACTTATCTCTATATTTCATGCCCCTAGCCTCCAACACCGGGTCTGCTCTGTCTATATTTATTGAATTAACGCATGGGTGTATGGGTCGATATGCTTGGCTTACAATCCTGAGCTAATTTTCAGATTCTATTCACTCTACTTCTCCTTTTAAGGAAAGGAAACTTTTCATTGAAAGCATTCTTTTGGGCATTTAGTAACTATTTACCAAACACCTATCACATGACAGGTACTCCATTAGGAACTGGGAATAGAGAAGTGAACCAAACTTGATCTCTGCCCTCAAGAAATTCACGGTTGGTTGGAAAAATGAGGCAAGCAGCAAATGAATAGCAACAAGGGAGGGATTTGAAATTCATCTTCACTTAGATGTAAACCACTCAGAATTTAATCTACTTAGCAAGGAGATACAGATAGCAGATCAATGAGGTTAAGTAAAAAACCCTGTAACCCTGAATTTGAATTAGAAGCCTCAGTAGACCTCATGGTGTTAACAAATATATAAATACGCACATATGCATTTCTCAGCTTTGCTACTGAAAAGGCCTAGAAACGATGATCATTTCATTAGCATCAAGCACCCAGATTATGGTCTCTGAATACCATTTTCCACTAAAAAGAACCAAGGTTCATTGGAAAAATGGCCAATTCCACATCCAGGATGGAAAATGTACAAGATAAGCCAGGGACATTGTCTTTTACCAGAAAGCATGGAAGCTCTCAAAGACTAGTATGGTCATATTATAAAGACTCAGGAGGCATCTTCAAGAGGATCCCCAAAGAGGATGATTTCAGAAGCAATAAAGATAACTCCACTTGCCTCAAACATATCAAATATGTTTAAATTCACACATTCATAATGTTTTAAAAAAGAATACCTCATTGGTCAATTGTTGAGGATACTAAAGAATTAACTTATTATTTTGAAAATTGGCAAATAAAACAAATGAATCAAGCATTCATCTTGCCTTTCCTGTACGAACTGTACTTCAAGGTAAACAAATGGTTGGTGAGGGGCAGTTTCTCTTTATAGCAATATTCAAGCAAATATTGCAATTCGAATCATCCTTATGCAGCCCCAAATGAGTTAATGAATCTACACAATGGTCATCAGTGACCGCTAACATACAAAAGGAGAAATATCTAGCTACTATGTGTTTCCTAATGAATCTATGAAGAATTCTGCCTCCCTCCAAAATCAAGCCTGGATCTAATCAAGCTCCAAGATCTAACTACAATTTAGCAATCAGCAAAATTCAGATTATGTGAAGCTCTAAGGACAATTTTTTTTTTTCCCAGTAAATAAATGTGTGTATGGTTGTGGTATGAGAGACAGAATGTGGTATGAAGGAGGAATCTAAAAGACATATCAATTGTGCTTGCTCTGCGTGGATCTTATTTGGATTCTAATTCAAATAAATATACTTTGTAAAAAGACTTATGAGACAATTGGGGATCTCTGAATACAGATTGGATATTTGATGATATGAGAAGTTATTTTTTAGGTTTAGTGGTATTTGGTTACATTTTCAAAACAGGTCTTACCTTTTGGAAATAGTAAAATATGTGCTAATTTAATGATGAAATGTCTGGAATTAGATGCATAACACTCCAGCGGTGGTGACTGGTGGAGATGAGTGGGGTATAGATAAAAGAAGATTAGCCCTGAGTTGATAACTATTGAAGCTGGTTGATGGGCACATGGAGATTCATTATTCTGTTCTCTCTACTTCTCTATCTGTTTGGCATTTTTCATAATGAAAAGCTAAACAAGTCTAATCCATGCTGTCTCTGCATGAGAGCACTGCCCCTGCACACACACAAAATCATTAGAACCACAAAACAGCCACGCTGGAGAGGACCCAGGGATTGATTATTCACCTGCCTTCAAGCAACACATAAAGGATGAGAAGATCAAGGACCGGAGAGATCCTGTGTTGTGACTAAGGTGATGTGGTGAGCCCGGGGCTTTCCTCTCTGCCACTGGGCTTGGGCACCCCCACCCAAGGCCCCCTTTGAGTCACCAGAAACTATAACGGGGGCGAGTTCTTTTTGGCTTTTTAAAAAAATCTTTAATTATGAAATATTTCAAGCATCGCAAAGTACAGAAAATAACACGACACTTCTAAAGCCACCACGCAGATTTTTAAAATGTGAACATTTTAACATTCTCTACAGAGTTTCTAAAAAGTAATAAAATGTGATAGGTACAGCTGGACTCTCACTGACCCTTCCCTTTCTTCCCTCCCCACAGATAACCATTATCCTGGTGGTGTGGGGTGCTCTTTCTACTCATATATATATACATACACATATTACTCATATATATATATATATGCTCAAATATAGAATTGTTTTGTGGATTTCTATTTTATATAAATAGTATCACATCATGTATTTCCTTCCACAACTTGCTCTTTTCACACAACATTGTGTTTTTGAGATTTATCCAAACTGATACAGAAAGATCTAGCTTATGCATTTTAATGCCTATGTACAATTTTATTATAGGAAAATGCATAGATCTTTTAAAATCCATTTATCCATTAATGGACAGGTTGTTTCTAATTATTTTTGCTCAAACAAGGAGGCAATGAAGATTCTGTACATATCTCTTCATGGAGTTGTTGACGAGTTTCTCCAGGGTGCATACCTGGAAGTAGATTTGGTGGGTCACAGGGTTGTGCTGTTCCTCCTTCATGATTGCCAAATTGCTTGGCAAGGGTAACATATTAGTAATAGTAATAGTTGTTTGGCAACCACAAAGTGGTTGAACCAATTTATGCTCCCAAAGTGTTTGACAATACTAGTCATTCACCACCCTCGTGGAAGCTTCATATGATCAAACTCGAAAACTTGCCAGTCTAATGGGAACAGGTCGTTCCATTTCATTTTGTTTTGTAAATTTGCATTTCCCTGCTAGCTGGTGAGATGAGGCATTTTCACGTGTTTATTGAGCATTTCTGCTTCCTCTCCTGTGAATCACCTGTTTCTGTCCCCTACCCATTTTCCTCTCGAGTTGTTGGCTTTCAGTGTACTGATTTGGAATAATTCATTATCTATTCCAGACACCACTTTCTTCGGTCAGTTATAGGTATTGTGTTTATGTTTTTTCATGTTTTGTTACTTTATAGTATCTCTTGTTGTACAGGTATTTTAAAATTTAATATCATCAAATTGATCTCTCTTTATTTTATTATAGCTTTTGCTTACTGTCTTGTTCAATAATTTTTCCCATCCTCTGAGTCCTCAGGTTGTTCTCCAATATTCTGTACTATAAGCTTAAAAACCTTAATCCTTTGAGAATTTATTTTTGTGTACTGTGTGAGGTAGGGATCCATTTTCCCACCATGAAGATGGCCTGTTGCTCCAGAACTTTTTGCTGAATAGTGCTTTTCTCCACTGATGCATAATACCATCTATGTGATAGTCACATTCTCACCTATACAGCAGTCTACTTATGGACTCTCTATTCAGCTCCATTGGTCTATTTGTCTACACACGCAGCAAGAGCACACTTTCCTGCCTACTGTAGCTTTACAGTAAGTCTTGATATCTGGCAGGCCAAGTCCTCCTCCCTTATTTCTTTTCAAAATTATATTTGCTATTCTTGGTCCCTTACTCTTCATATAAATTTTGGTATCAGATTATCAAATTACACAGAAAACATTCCATTTGGATTTGTTTAACATTGTATTTATAAATAGCTGTAAAAGACAGCTTCTTAAATGAAAAAACTCATAAATGACTTTCTTATAAATTACTATGGCATAATTTGTGATCTACAGAGGTCTTTTTACATTTAAATCTTTAATATAATTTTGTATTTTTATCCTTAAAGATCTTACATAGCTTTACTTGGATTGACTCATAGGTAGCATTTATTGCTATTATAAATGCATTTTTCTTCACATTTTCTAATTGGTTGCTGCTTATGAATAGGAATGCTATTGATTAATGAAATTTGATCTGGGATCCAGCAACTTGACTAAACTCTCTTATTAAACAGTTTTATATTCTGTTTATATCTAGTCACATTATCTGCAATTAATTACAACTTTTTTTCTTTTGCTTCAATCATGATACTTTTATTTATTCTTTTTTTTTTATGTTATCCTATTGCATTGGCTAGATCCTCCAGCACAACGTTGAACAGAAGCAGTAATAATGAATAATCTTGTGTTTAAAAAAATTTTTTTAGAGATGGGATCTTGCTACATTGCCCAGGGTAGTCTCAAACTCCTGGGCTCAGGTGATCCTCCTGCCTCAGACTCCCACGTAGCTAGAACAACAGGTACACACTGCTGTCCTGGCTTATTGTTTTTATGACCTTAATATGATGCTTCTGAAACTTCACTGTTATCTATTATTTGGCTGCAGGTCTGATATAGCTCTCCATTGTCAGACTAAAGTTTTCTTTGATTCCTGGTTTGTAACTTTAAGGGAGTCATGAATGGGTGTTAAATTTTGTAAAATGCTCTATCTGCTTCTTTTTACTGGTAAAACTTCCCAAGACTTCCAGGTGTTCTAGAAAATAATTTGTGGCCTCCAATAGTTGCTTGTAGGGTTCTATGTCTCAAGCTTGTTAATTATGTTGTTCATATCTTTTATAACCTTATAAATTTCTCTCAGCTTGATCTACCGGTTCCTCTTAGTGGTATGATAAAACTTCCCATTCCTCCTTGTAATTCTGTCCATTTTTGCTTTATGTAGTTTTTCGGTATTGTTCTGAGCTAGGGATCCCCACTCTGCCTTTAAAGTCTTTTATTTATCATATTAAATGATTCCCTTTTCTTTCATGTAGGCTAGCAAAATTGTTTTATTTTAATTGTATACAATATGTCTGTGTTCACATGGTCAAAGGGAATCCTTATTAGCTTGCTGTTTCATTTTTCTGAATTGGAAATTCTAGGCCCAATCTTTTCATCTTCCAACCTGTTGCCACCAAACACTTGCACAGGGCAGCTTCCATCTGTGATACCCTGGAGAGACAAGGCCACAGCCCCCTCCTCACTCCCTCTCTTGCCTCAGCAGTCAGCAGCTCCCAAGGGCCCACTTCTGACCTGTCTGAGAGGGGCACTGAGTCCGGGTCAGGTTGAGCACACGTAGGGTTTTCTGGGCATTCACAGAGGTACTCAAATGGATGTAAGGAAGGTCTGATCTAGGCAGGGGAGCTTCTGTCTCTTGGCTTTTCTTCCCATACTCTTCCACTTAAGATCACTGATCTCCTCTGCCCGTGGGATCAGTTCTGTCCAAGCTTCTGATCCAGTCCTCATGAGGCAGGCAGTCCACCAGTCATCCTCCACTCACCCACCAATCCTCTCATCCACTCATCCATCTTATCTACTCTATCTTATTTATTGATTATTTCTACCTAATGTATCTATTTGTCTATCTTATTCTACTATCTATTTTATCTATCTTATCTATTTTACTTATCTATCTATCTACTTATTTATCTATCTATCTATCTATCTATTTCATTTATTTTATCTATCTATTTATATCGATCGACGACATCTATCTATCTATCTATCTATCGACTATCTATCTACTTCTATCTATCTATCTATCTACTTAATGACGACATCTACTGGACATCTATCTATCTATCTTATCCATCCATCCATCCATCCATCCATCCATCCATCCAGCAGCAGTGTCATAGAAACCTTACAAGTCGTGTGACTTTGGGGAACTTGAACTTCGGTTCTCTCATCCATAAAATGAGTATAATAATAGCAATGACCTCATAAGTCAGTTATGAGAATTAAATTAAACAATATTTATGAAGCACTGATTGACATGCACTAGCACCTAGAAATATTAGTGTATTATCTTCATCACACACTCACTGATTCACCCAACTAACATTTTCCTGAGTACCTACAATGCACTAAGCACTGGAAATACAAGACAAAGTCGCTGTTCTGAGAGTCCACTGTGTGGTGGGAGGGTCAGTTGGGCATCAGGAGACAACATATCATTAAAGTAATACAGATGGTCTTTGACTTACAGTGGGGTTATGTCCCAATAAACCCATTGTAAGTTGAAAAAATTCTAAGTCAAAAATGCATTTAACGTCTGTAATTTGGGAGGCTGAGGCAGGTGGATCATGAGGTCAGGAGTTCGAGACAAGCCTGGCCAAGATGGTGAAACCCCATCTCTACTAAAAAATACAAAAATTAGCCGTGTACGGTGGCGGGCACTGTAATCCCAGCTACTCGGGAGGCTAAGGCAGGAGAATCTCTTGAACTCGGGAGGTGAAATTTGCAGTGAGCCAAGATTGTGCCACTGCACTCTAGCCTGGGCGACAAAGCAAGACTCCATCTCAAAAAAAAAAAAAAAAGCATTTAATACCCAATAAACCCATCATAAAATCGAAAGTCCTAAGTAGAACCATCTGTAGTCATACTAACATTGTGCTTGGTATGTGCTACCTAAAGTTGGGAGAGAACACTCTGAGAGCACCAAGGAGTAGGGAAGTGGGCAGTCAGGGAAGGCTTCCTGGAAGAAGTGACATTAAGGCCTACTCCTGAAGAATGAGCAGAAATTCAAAGAAGGATGCACCGCATTCCAAGCTGAAAGAGAAGCACATGCAAAACCTAAAATGGGAGAGCATTGCTTTTCAGGGCATTGGAAGTACTGTGCTGCTGGTGTGTGAAGGGAAACAAGATAAGTGGGGAGGGATGACTTTAAAGATACAGAGCCCACACCTGGATGAGTTAAGGGTGAGTTGTGCTGTGCAGAGGGCCAGTGAGGGGCTCCGAGCCGGGCAATGATGGGGCCAGATGTGCAGTTTATAAAGGTAACTGTGTGAGCGTGGTGAGAGCTTAGAATAGGTATATTACCCAAGTAAGGAACTGATCATACACCATGATCCAGTCACAGATCCCCGGGTCTTCTAATGCCAATTGTGTTAGGGACTCAGAGCCCTGGGGCATTATCATGGGCATTCTCAGACATGGAATTTCAGCCTCCCTCCATCTTCTCCCCATTCCGCTGCCTCTTCCGGTTCAGGCTGGAACTGTGGTCTCTGCCCAGCTCCCTCCTCTGGTTTCACCTGCCTGCTCAGCAAGAATCCTAGCCCAGCTTCTGGCCTGGAGGATACTGGTGGGGGTGAGGGGTGGGGAAGTTGCAGCAAGAACTGGGACGTAAGAAGGCTGGATGGAGCTGGAGGGAGGAGCAAGAACTACATGGGTTAGGTAGGGATGCATTGTTGGGACCGTGCTCTCTTTTACCCCAGGCCTTAGCACATGCTGTTCCTTCTACCTGGAACACTTTTCTTTGAACTTTTCATTGCCATGCCCATGGTATTCTTCACTTCTGTTTAACTCTTGGTCCTTCCAGGACCCTCTTGCTCTGCCCTTCCATACTCAAGTCAATGCTTCAGCTATGTGTGGTGGCATCTGGTTTGCACCTTCACGTATCTCATAGAGTGGGAATTGTCAGTTTCTATGTTTTCTCCCAGTTGGCTGAGAGCTCTGAGGGCAGGCACTATTTTTGCATCTTAGCATCGAGAACCATGCCAGGTACATATTAGATTCTCACGATATAAACATTGGTAGGATGGATGGGTGAATAGGATGGCAGATGGATGGAAGAGTGAATGAAGGGGTGTATGGATAAATGTGCAGGTAGGTAATAGATGGGTGGATAAATAGATGGATAGAAGGCTGGGCAAGATGGGTGGGTGGGTGAGTTCTAGGAAGTTCTTGAGGCAGGAGGCTGGTTTCCATGACTGTTCTGGGCCATCTCCTTTCCATGAGTCATTTCCTTACCAGTCCTGTTGGTAGAGCAGCAGGAAGACTCATTCCCTGGATATTTATCCTCCAAGCAACATCGAGTCCTATAAGCTGGGCAGCTCCCTCCCAGCTTTCTGTCCTCCAAATGAGTGTGCTAAGGGTTTAGGGGAGGGGGATGTGTTTCATCATAATGTTGGCTTGGACTCTGTGAGTCATGGTAAGTCACTTGCTCATGGTAAGTCACTTGCCCTCTCTGGGACTTAATTGCCCCATCTATAAAATTGGGCTTAGTATAGATGTCTCTTCAAATATGAAAGGTCCAATTTTGGTATAATGTTTTAAAATGCTCCATTAATCATACAATTTTTTTAAAAGTTCAGATTTGTTTGCTTTATATTAAAAATGATGCTCATTTGTAAACACTGAATAAGTTATCGGGGGAAAAAATTACACTTGTATCATCATGGGCTATTTGACGGCCAGTATCTAACATTCAGCAGGTTTGCTAAGGACTCTTCTCACTCCAGCATCCAGATCTCTGTGTCTCCATACCTTCTCAGAGACCCTACAAGTTACATAATTACTGCCCACGCTGGGGTTGGGGCCACCTGGGGGCAGGGAACAGTGCTGTGACTCAGAGGGAAGCTAGAAAGGGTGGCTTTTTCAGCTCTTGCCAGAGATGACCCAAATATTTTTTTTGAGACAGTCGTGCTCTGTCACCTAGACTGAAGTACAATGGCATGATCTGGGTTCACTGCAACCTCTGTCTCCCGAGTTCAAGTGATTCTCCTGCGTCAGCCTCCTGAGTAGCTGGGATTACAGGCGCCTGCCACCAGGCCCAGCTGATTTTCATTTTTTCAGTAGAGATGGGGTTTCACCATGTTGGCCAGGCTAGTCTCAAACTCCTGACCTCAGGTGATCTGCCCACCTCGGCCTCCCAAAGTGCTGGGATTACAGGAACAAGCTACCTCGCCCAGCCCATTTGTTTATAATTTGATGGGAACTAAAACCATTAAACCTGGCCTCTGACAACTATGGTCCTCCATTTTTAAAAAAACATATATTGCTTTGAGCAAAAACAGCACAATAGAATTGAAAACACTCCAGACATCATTTCCCTTCTCTGGGCTCCAGTTACTGAGCATCCGATGCCCTGGGTATCACACCAGACACTGCGAATTAGGATAATCTCAAACTGGTGAAAGCTCATCATTCACTAGCACTGCCCTGGGCTGATAAGGTCCTGTGCACTGCCCTCCAGGGAAGCTAGTCTAGGTGGGAAGAGACAAGCAAATAGGTGCAGGGACCATGTTGTCAATGCTATGGTTGCTACAAGCCTGGATTTCTGCATAAGAGGAAAGGAACCCTTAGAGGGTGACAAAGAAAGGCTAGAAAAATGGCATCAAGGCCTCCTGTCATCGTGTTAAGTAAAAAGGGGGTAACGTGGGGGGATTAAGTATGGAAATAACTTTACCATGGAGTGGGCCCCTACTCTTAGACTGGAATGCTTCCCAAATACTGATGTGCACAGGAATCGCGGCAGCGTGTTAAAATGTAGATTCTGCTTCGGTAGGACTGAGGGAGCTCATTCTAGATTTCTAACCAGCTCCCAGATGTGGTTTGTGCCGCCAGCTAGGGTTGGGTGGAAAGCAATGGAGGGGTGGTGGGTGGGGAGAGGCAGCAGGAGGAAGCATGTGCAGTGAGAGGTTCAGTGCAGGGGAGGCGCAGTGTGCTGGCATTAAGGACAGCAGCAGTGGGAACACAGGTCAAATGAAGGAAGGGGCTGTACTGTCTCCCCCATCTCGAACTGTGAGCTTCTATGGCAGGGACTGAATCTTGGTCATCTCTCCATCCTTGACTGTGCCCAGGAAATCTCAGTGAACAGCCTTGCAGAGGTTCAGTCTCTCCTCAAAGAGTAACACTGGTCTTGCTTTCTAGTAGGACAAGCCTAGAGAGCGAGTATTCCCTGAGGGACATTTTCCTCTTCTCCCAAACCTGGGCCTGCAAGCCCCAATTCCACCCTGATCTTGGCACCCATGGGTAACCTCATGCTCTTGACAAACACACAGTCTTATTCTGGCCAGAGCCTGCTCCCAGCCCCCCAGCCCTCTTGCATTGCCCAGAGATGGACACAGAGAAAGGTATGGTCCATGGTGCACCGTTTTCCTCACATCCTTGCAACCAGTTGAGGCAGAGCTGTAACCCACTGCAGCCTCAGTCCGGTCCCTTCTACCTGCTGGCTTTGTCTCCTCCATAAGCCTGAGAGGACCTCCCTCTCCAGCTAAATGACCCCTCTGTGTGGAGAGAGGCCAGCTGTCCTTTCTAGTCATAAAGACTGGGCTGTATGCTGAGATTGTCATTCCTCTTTTTTTTTTAATGCTAGATTCCCTTTCTTGTATGAAATGACAGCAGGCAATTGTGCTGATTGAGAATGACTCTGACAAAATAAGGAGTTGGAAATCATGTTAATCTCCAGTGCCCTGAGCGCGTTCGCTAATGGGTGCACGAAATCCAAGCGCCTGGGTACCGCCCCTGGGAATGGGCACCAGCATTCTCCTCTTCCCTCCCAGCCCCCAACTCCCTCCCTGGGGACAATGACCTGCATTTCTGGGTCTGCCCCTTCTGCAAATGCTTCCTTCTGAATCATCCAAAAACACGCCTTTGTGAACTAGAGATCGAAGATCTCCTTGTCCCACCTAAACATGTTAAGTTTAAAATAAAATGGTGCAGGTTTCCAGGGTCCAGATGCTCACAGACACTTTGCAGTTTCGCTTCAAGTTCATTACATTTAATTTTTTTCCAAAAAAGTTTTGCATTGACAGCTGTACAATACTTTGGTGTTAACCTGTGGTCTTCCTTCCCCTCAGTGAACTCTGCCCTGTCCATCTGCCCAGAGGAAGTCTTAGCTCCTACCCCACACCCTCCCTGGCGCTTGGATGGGAGGTGACGCAGTGTGGGATTGTGAAACCCCCGCTGCGCTGTTGGGTAACTGGGGGGCGGGGGGAGCAGCGCGTGGGAATGCTGTGAGATAAGAAGAGCTCACATGGACGGGAAATGGCCCAGGCTCCAGAATGTGAGAGCGACATTGGCCTGGCTGTTTTCCTGCGGTGGGGACTGACAAACTGGGGGGAGAGGCAATTAAGACGCAACAATCAAACCAACCTTTAAATAGTAACTTTTAAAAATATAAAAACAGTTCAGTACAATGACTTTTCATTCTTTTTTTCTTCAGGAATAACTTTCTTCTACCCTCACCCTCCCTTCTGGCTAGAGCCTTAGCAAGAGGTGGCAGACGGACATCTGAGGCCCAGAGAGACTCCGGATGCCCCACGCGCCCAGCCTTGGAGAGGCACAGGGTGTGGCGCCAGCCTCCACATCCCATGCCCGGTGCGCTCAGCTGGGGAGCAACCTCACTGAAGGTGGGTGGCGTTCCCTGGAGCCCCTCCCTCCTCCTCAGCAGACGGAATCACGCATTACAAAATAATCCATAAAAATGCGGTATAAAAATTATCTTCGATATGCTACATCCATGGAGAGCCCGCCACCAGGACTCACAGCGGCCTTTAGCTTTTCTTTAAAAGAAGAATAAGAAAAAAAGACCAAAAGGAAAAGAAACAAGAAAACAACCCAAATCCTAACACCTCAGAACATGGTACCGAAAGGTGGCACCTGCCAGAGGCAATAGTCTACCTAACCTGTTTGGGCCACGAGAGACTGCAATCTGCAAGAAATATCCACAGTGTGCCAGATCTGTGTCCCCCTCTCCCAGCCCCCAACCCCCACTGCCCTGCCCAGGGCGGGGGTGAGGGAGATCCTCCTTTCAAACTCACAACCCTGTAGGTTTAAACACTTTCCCCCCTCTAAGGGGAGACGAAGAGGCTGTAGGCAGGAAGGGGGAGAAGGCATTTTATAAAAGGACATCACTTCTAATTCTTTTTATTCAAATTAAAAAAAAAAAAAAAGCACCCACATCAGTTGCTATTTTTCTCTGGTAGCTCCCTGAGCTGAGTTGCTATGCTGTCTTCTAACTTTTTGTCCTTTTTAGGCTGTGTCCCAAGATTCAGAAGAGCTGGAGAGGGAGTTCCTTTGAACTTCCATTGCTCATAACAATAACTAAGTGTGCACCAAAGAGAAAGACCAGGCTGAGGAGGAGAGAGGGAAAGACCAAGAAAGAGAGACACAGAGAGGGCAAGAGGCAGCCAGAGTGCAAGAGATCACAGAAAGCTCTGTTTCTGCAGGCGTCTGCCCGAACAGGCCCCCATCTCAGTGCCTTCCATCCCTCAGTCTGGCCGGCTGGTGCTCAGTCCAGATGCCCAGACCCGTGTGGACGGACAGGCATTCCAGCAGGTACCTTGCGGCCAACCTGGTTGCCTTTTCCACAATCTAAGACTTTTCTCCTCATTCTTCAATTGGTTCCTCTCCCTGTCTCCTCTTCCCAGGTGAGAACATCTGTTTATTTAAAAAAAAAAAAAAAAAAAAGCCACCACCACGAGTGGATTACAAATACAGCAGGCGAAACACACGGTCAGAGTTTCCGGTGGGAAGGGGCCTCTCCCACTGGTCAGTCCGCAATAGGAGTCTGTTATTTACATTTTTCACAAAACTTGTGCACTGCACAATCGGCAAAAAGAGACCCCCTCCCCCAGCACAACAATGTGGTCCACTCCAGCATCCCCGACCCAAGGTGGGGCACAGGGCAAAAGAAAGGGGAAGAACAAAGAGACTCATGAGCGGGTCTGTGGGGAACCGGAGCCATAAGCCTCCAATAAATCTATTTGTAGCAACTGCCAGCATTGTTCAGGGGGAGGAGGAGGAGCAGAACCCATCCGAGTCTGTGAGACACATCAATCTAGGCCCAGAAGTCCAGATCGTGATGGGGCACGCGCCCTCTCAGCCGGCCGGAGCGCAGCCCCGAACGCGCGGCTGCCTGCGGCCCATCCTCCGCCATCCTCAGGGCCCCTCGCCTGGGGGTCTCCCTGTCAGAGCCGAGTCGGTTTCTCCCAGAGTTTGACAGCCCTGCTGGAGTTCTTGTTTAGTAGATGACCTCATAAACTGTGGCCTTCTTGTCACCAGAGCCTGTTACAATGTATTTGTCATCCGCCGAAATGTCACAACTCAAGACAGACGAGGATTCTTTAGACTGGAGGAGGAAGACGAGGAGAAGCAGCAGGAAGGCGTGGGGTGCGGGGAGAAAAAAGACAGGAATTCATTTTCCAGTGCTCAACACCATCTCGGTTCTCTTGGAAACAATCGCCCTCCTCTGCCCCTCTCTGATGCTCCAACCTGGAGCACAGTGCAGTGAAGAGGAGGTGGGGAGGCTTTAAACCACCCATGAAGCATTTTCAGGTAGAGCTCCCCTCCCACCTGCTTTTCCACAATGAAAAGCTCAGCAACAGTCTCCCATGTGATCTTTACAGTAAGTCATAATGATCACAACAGGACGCTTTAGCACGAGCTTCTCTGAGTTTACAAATAGGAAGAAGCATTTCCGAGCTAGGAGCTGGCGTCAGCAGCTCAGGCCCACAGCCTGATGAGTTAGGAAAAGGATTGGCACCTGATGTTTGAAGCATGTGCTGTAACTAAAGACCCTAACAATGAGGTTTGACATGCTAGACACCAGACATTTCAGTCTGAGTCCAGAAAGTGGTATGTTGGCTGAGGGAGCGAGAGAGAACACAAGTGTGTGTGTGTGTGCGCGCGCGCGAGAGAGAGAGAGAGGAAGAAAGTGTGTGTGGGAGACTGAGTGTGCATGAGTAAATGAGTGTGAGTTTGATGTGTGGGAAAGAGTGCACGTGTGTGTGTGCATACGTGTGTATGCCAAAGTGCAGTATGGCAGGCCCCAGATCCTGGTAGATTATAAAAAGCCTCTTCCTTTCCTCCTCTCTTTCCTGTCCATGTCCCTGCTGGTGCTGAATGGAGGTGGAAACACTCACTCGAGGAGGGAAGCTGCCCAGCGCACCTCCTGCAGGTGCTCAGCATCCAGCCCAGAGCAGAAACATTTATGCTACTCCTCGCTCTCCAAATCCGACAAGCGCCCCTGCTTAAAAGCCCTTGCCCTCGGGGGTCAGAAGCCATTAGTAGCAGATGGTATGTCTTGCTGGAGTCCCCAGGTCCTTGGGAGAACCCATCTTGCTCCCCCATCAGGTAGGGGTGGGGAGGGGACCAGGGCAGGTCTGATCCTGGCTCCAGGCTCCTCCTGTTCTTCCTCCTGCTATCCTCACTCCCATCACCACCGCCAAGTTTCAACTCTGGGTGGAACCCAGAGGAGGGCTCAGATGGTGGGCAGTACCTGGAATATGCTGGCTCCATAAGGCGTCCTCCAGGCGTTGAGAAGGTTATCTTTCCCAGTGCTCACGAACCACTTGCCTGCAGGTGGGATGCAAAGGCATGATCAGGTTGTAGCTCACTGCCCTCTAAAGCAAGACCAGCCCCAGACATGACCAGCTGCCATAGAAAAGCAGTGAGAACTGCTAACTAGTATGACTCTTCAATTTCGAGAGGCATTTTGCAAATGACACGTGGATACCTGGAGAAGGCCTTTCTTTGAAATCCAGGGAGAGGGCTGGGCGGGGCTAGGGTGGGAAAAGGTAGGATTTGAAGTTAATTGCAGTGATAACACTGCCCCGAAAGACTCTTGTTAAAGCCACTAAGGTTGACTGGCCTTTCTAAATTCTACTACTGGAAGGTGGCGGGAAATACCGAAAATATCCAAGCCCTGGGAGACTGGAGACCTGGCTGAAGACAGCAGTCAGTGGGCGCCCTTCCTCCAAGCAGGCACTCGGCCAGGGCTCTACATGTGTTAAAGCTCTGTTGCTCCCTGAAAGCCATGAACACCATGCTATTCCCGACCTCAGAGGAAAATCCACTAGAGTACAGAGAGGGTGAGATGTCCAAGACTGCACAGCTTGTCAGTGGAGGAGCAGACATTCCCATCCAAGGCTATCAGATGTCAAAGCCAGTGGTTGTAACCACCAAGAGGAACTACCTGCACTGCTACTGTCCTGTTCCTTTGCCCCAAGCCTGCAAGAACTGGCTCTGGCCTAGTGTCCTGAGAGTTATCAATAACTCATGGTGACATC
This sequence comes from Papio anubis, assembly GCF_008728515.1. Taxonomy (NCBI): domain Eukaryota; kingdom Metazoa; phylum Chordata; class Mammalia; order Primates; family Cercopithecidae; genus Papio; species Papio anubis. The sequence continues at coordinate 119,064,200 of NC_044982.1, read as the reverse complement.
TGCATCCAAGAAACAAGGATGGGGAACAAGATCACTAAAGGGTGCTGAAGGGGCACCAGCCCAGGGGTTAGGAGGCCTGGTTCTGGGGCCTGGCTCATTCTATAAGCTTTAGGCCCCTCTTCTGTCCTGTTGGGTCAGGCTGCCCTGGGCTCCCCACCCTACTCCATCAGGCCTGGGCCCATCCCAGGCTCACCGCAGTAGGCGAACTTGAGGGAGAGCACGCAGCTCTCGTGCAGGTGCAGCTGGTACTTGTCAGGCTTGGTGTGGTGCAGCACCTCCACGTTGCTGCTCTCCATGCCCACGGCCAGCCACTCCCCAGTGGGGCAGTAGCCCAGCGAGAAGATCTGCAGGCAGTGGGAGGGGAGACGGACTGAGCTCAGCATTCTTTGCCCTCAAGAGGAGGGCGGCTCCCAAAGGTGCTGCTCAGGTCCTCTGAGGCTCAGGGTCCCTCCCTACCCACCCAATAACCCAGGAGTATGGGAGGTCATTTTCCATCCCATTTTATAGGTGAGAAAGCACAGACATTTTGCATTCAAAGTTACTCTGTCTCTGTGACTTTCGTCTTTCCTTAAGAAAAAATTGAGTTAAAAAAAAAGGCCTACTAAAATATTAAACATTTAAGATTAAAATATTAAAGTGGGGAATGCAAATAAGAAATAATAATCCCTGGCATTTACTGAATGCTTTCTGTGAGTCGGGTTTATGGCTACGGTGCCGAGGACAAAGTGCTCAACAGCAGCGGAGAAAGAAATCGAATTCCTACAGTTGGGCCAAAAGTGTCCAACCCCAGGATCATCTCTGTCTGTTTCATTGCTGCTTCCTCCCAGAAGCCTTCCCAGATGGCTCAGGTTGGTCCCGAGTCCCTTGGCAATGGCCACTCTGTGAGGATCCCTTTGTCCCTGACCCAGCCACTGGGGCCCTGGAGGGAGGGAACACACTGCTCTTTGGGAAGGGAGGAGTCTTGGGCCGCACACCTGGGAAGTGAAGTCATGCTGCTGTAGCTGCCGGCCCTCCCGCAGGTCCCAGGAGCGCACCGTGTTGTCCAGGCCCCCTGTCCACAGTTTGGTGCCATCGTGGGAGATGTCTATGCAGCTGGCCCCGTCCGTGTGGCCCTGGAACTGCCTATGAAAGTCAAGCAGAGAGGAGGATGAGCCCCGGGAACCACAGACTGCCAGGTGGCAGCCATCCCAGGGGCAGTCTGAGCAGAAGAGGAAACTGAGGCCCAGAAGAGTGCACTATGCACATGGTCCCTTAGTGAGCTTGCAGCAAAGCTAGCTCTGGCCTCTTTCCAGTTCCACAGAAGGGTTTGCCCCGGGACAAGTCCCATGGGAAATGGGGGGTGAAAAGGGGACCTCACACCAGGCTTCTGAGACTGAATCCCTCCAGGGTGGGCCTCTGGAGAAGGTGGAGCTGGAGGCTCAGGAAGGCCCTGGGGAAGCCATGTGTGAGATGACTGATAAAGAGAATGCAGGGCCTCACTGCCTTTAGGACACAGCTCCTTAGCCCGCACTCCATGTGCCCTCAATTTACCCTCTTAATCTATCTCTTCACCCTGCATGAACTATGGGGCTGAGGCCATCCATGAACACGTTGAATAACACACACAGCCCATGTATAAGAGTCAGCTGGGCCAGGCACCCCGTCTGCTTTTGCACTGTAGCACAGTCAGAGGCAGATGCTCCATTGTCACTGTTTTACACAGGAAGAAACTGAGCCGCAGGGGTTCAGCAACTTGCACTAGGTCATAGTGGAGGCAGGATTCAAACCCAGCAGTTTTGTCCTGAGGCTTGTCTAGACACCACATGATATGGCTTCCCAGTCAGGTCTCCCCAATCTGGTCTCTGGGCCTCTGCTCCCAGCCTCTCTGCTTGCTCCACTAATCTGACCTCCACTTTCCCAGACATGCTCTAGCTCCACTTTCTTCCCAGAGCCCTCTCCAAGCTCCTGGGCCCAACGGCCCTCCCTCCTCTGTCCCTCGCATAAGGCAGGCAGAGCTGTCTTTTCACCTGTGCATCCCTCATCCCAACGATTATGGCCACCCCATGGCACCTCAGACAAGGCCAAGGTCACAGCAAACAAGACCAGGCAGGGTGGGTAAAAACTTCCCCAGGACGAGGCACTAATGCTCCCTCCTGACGGCTCACCTGACCAGGGTCTGGTTGTGCAGGTCCCAGACAGCTATGTTCCCGTCGCTGCAGCAGGAGAAGCAGACTTTGGCATCAGGGCTGATGGCCAGGGCATAACAGGCGGGAGCCGAGGACGTCAGCTCGGCCTTGATGCGGGGCGTGGGCGAGGCCAGGTCCCAGATGGTGAGCGTGCTGGCCTCGCCGCCCACGATGAGCGTGCGCCCGTCAGGAAGCAGCTTGCAGGAGCGGATGTAATTGTCCCTGTTCTGGAGGGAGAAGGGGCAGGGCTGAGTGCTGCCTACTTCCCCTCGTGGGCACCAGAAGAGTCCTGTCCAGCAATACTGAGCACCCTCACCAGCCCTGCTTACAGCCTCCCCTATACCCAGCAACTGCCTGGCTGTCCCCATTCCTCAAATTCACAAGCCTTTGATCTTTCATGAATACCAGGTGGTCAGTATCAGCCCCATACACAGAAGGCACAACTGGGGCTCAGAGAGGTTAGTCAGCTTGCCTAAAGTTGCTCAGCCAATATGATGCTGAGCCGGGCCCTGGGGCTCTCCCCCGTGGCCCAGGCTACCCCATCCTCCTACACCAGCTGGAGGAGGTGCGGCGGCCCTGGGATTCTCACCAGGCAGTCCAGCTGGGAGATGGGGCTCTTGCTGCCTGGCTGGCTGATGTCCCAGATCTTCACGCAGCCCTTGCCACCTGTGTAGACGTGCCTCGTGGGGTTGCTGATGGTCACGGCACACACCACCTCCCCGTGGCTGAGTGTGTTAATCTGCCGGGCGTGCCTCGGGATGCCGGGGCCTGCCAGGGCGTCGTGGGGGAAGGGCACGGGCTGCATCTGCCCATCAGCGCTCACATGGAATGAGTACGCTCTGAAAAGGTGAGAACCGTCACTGCTGCCATCCACCCCGGCCCCTCAGAGTTCCCACAGGCCTGGCCCAGGTCACCTGCACCGCCCCCGACTGGCTGCCCTGCCTCCAGGCCCCTCTGCTCTGAAACCTTTCGAACCCAGTAACCCCATGTACTGGGAGGGCTCCACCAGGGTGGAGAGTGCTTAACAGACCAGCTTTGATTTTTACACCCGGTTATATATCCTTGCTCCAAATCAGACCAGAAACCCACAGATGTCCTGAAATGCCCTTTCCCACGATCCATACATTCCCCCAACAAGCCAGCCCTGGAAAGGGCATGGTTGAAATGCCACCTCTTGCTTTAGGAGCCGGCGGTATTAGGGAAGGGATCTGCTTGCCCCTCAATAGCAAATGGGAAAGTCCGTGTCAGAGTTGGTGGGGGCCAGCCTGGCCTGCCTGCTGTTTCCGGCTCTGGTGGGCGCCCTCTCAATCAGCATCTAGATTCTCGGGACAATTAGAGGACTGTGTCAGGCAGTGTCTCCGCATTATCTATAGGCTCAATCTTTTAGTTTCCTAGCAACCCGAGGAAGTGAAGGGCTGGGGAGAGTGTGCCCTCCAGGGGAGGAAAGCACTGCTGACAGGGAAGGGCCTGCGACCAGCGGCACTGGGGCCTTCCCAGCAGGTAGAGCCCAAAGGAGTCGGCAAGGCCCACCGCAGCTCCAGGTGACTCGGTGAGGAGTGTTCCTTGTCTCCCAGCCCAGGGGCCATGTACTTAGCTAACCCCATGGCTCCTCTGTTGGAGGGAGCTTCTTCTGTGGGTGCTGAGAAGCATGGCTTGGCTATAGTTTTCTGGGGTTGCAACCAGGCCTCGGTGCCTCCAGAGGGACAGATACCTTTCCAAAGGGACATGCACCAGGGCAAATTCGTCGTCAGGGGATGACGTGTGTTGTTGGAAGGAGGGGTAGAGTGCTCTCTCCTCCCCACCCTACAAAGCATGCAGTAAGTATAGCCAAAGCTTACGGTTTTCCTCCAGGAATGGAGGCCAGGCTTGAGGGGAGGCCTGTGGCCCGCATGGGGGGGTGAGGGTCAAAACCAACCTGTAAAGCAAGGCAAGACAGCCCTCCATCAGCCGTGTTGCCACACACCCCCACCCCTGCCTCCTCCACCACGCACCCGGGGTCCTACCTGCATGGCTCTGCCACTTTATAACCCAAGAGACAAGCTGAGCAGAGCAGAGCCCATTGATTCAGAGGAGACACAGGCCCAGGAAGACCCGTGGCAGGGAGCGGGTGACAGTGTGTAGACCCCACTCTGAACCAGCATCCTCCCTGTTCTGCAAGGCAGAGCTGGCCCTGCCCTACTTCTTTCCTCTCCTGTGGTCCTAGTGGGCCTGCCAGTGGAGAGAAGGCCACCCAAGGTCCAGGAGGTAAAAAGGAAAACTATCTCCTGAAAAAGGGCCCCTCTCTCCGCCAACCCTAACTTTTCTTTTTCTTTTTATTTTTTGAGATGGAGTCTTGCTCTGTCGCCCAAGCTGGAGTACAGTAGCGCAATCTTGGCTCTCTGCAACCTCCGCCTCCCGGGTTCAAGGGATTCTTCTGCCTCTACCTCCCGAATAGCGCCTGCCACCACACCCAGCTAATTTTTGTATTTTTAGTAGAGACAGGCTTTCACCATGTTGGCTGGCCAGGCTGGTCTCGATCTCCTGACCTCAGGTGATCCACCCGCCTTGGCCTCCCAAAGTACTGGGATTACTGAGCCACCATGCCAGGCCCCTAACTCTTATTATTCATTCACCACAATAGAAAGTCTTGTAACGACCAGTCCCATCTACGAGACCCCTGCTCCATGAACGTCACCTGACTCGCCTGGGATTCCCACCCCCCAGAGCTGGGAAAGGCAGGGTCAGCCCCGTTTCGCAGACTGAAAGGGAGGCTGCCTAGCGTGAGGTCACAGGGCAGTTTGTAGGCCAGTGGGGGATGGAACCCAGGTCTGCTGGCCCCAAAGCATGTGCCCTTCCAGCTAAGTCTCAATTGTTTCCGATACACGTTCTCTCCACAGGGTCAGCTGCCTGGCCTCGAGACCCTGAGGGGCCCCCAGGCCCCCTTTGGCATGTGGAGAGCACCCCTCCAACCCCCACCAGCTCCCCACACCGCGCCCAGTCCCCAAGAAAGGAGCCAAAAGGTCTACGTACAGCTCCAAAGCTCACCATTGGTGATCGGCCGTAGGCAGCGGCTGCAGCGGCGGCGGCGGCACTCATCTGGGGTGGGATGTTGTGCAGGCTGGCGTAGGCGCCAGGACTGGTGAGGGAGCCGTTCATCTCGTGGTGGCTCATCATGGCGAAGGGCGCTGCATAGGAGCTGGTGATGGAGATGGGCGTGCGCAGAGCCGAGGCTGCGAGGGGGTGAGCATCAGGGAGGTGGGCCTTAGGGGGATTGGGACATGGCCACGGCCGCCTCACCCAGCAATAACCCTCCCTGCATTCTCAAGCTGCCTGCTCCTCAGACTGAACCCACCCAACTGGGATCCCTGCCTTCAGAGCCAAAGAAACTTAGAGCTTGGCAGATGCACCCACCTGTTTTTACAGAGCAGGATATGGAGGCCCAAACGGGCTTGCATAGAGCCTCACTGGACTAATGACAGGGGTGGGAACAGATCTTGGGAGCCCTGACCTGTCTGATGCTGTTTTCATATGTCTGGCCCAGCAGGGGCCCCAGAGGCCTTGGTGTCACCTCCTCCTCAAATCTGACCATGAAGTCCCCAAGGGCAGGCCCTGGGAGACACTGCCTGTGCTCTATCCCATGGGTGTGTGTGACCCCTGCCCTGGCCAGGGGCAGACCCCCTCCCCCCAATCAGATCAACCCAGCCCATGGTGCCTACCCATTATACCTATCGGGTCCATGCCCGGAGGTTTACCCGGCATCGACCTGAGCCCTGGGGTCGTGCTGGTGCCTGGAGTTGGGGCGTCGTTCCTTGGGGTTGGTGTGTTGGACTTGAGCCCAGGGGTAGAGGATTTGTCGTTCTGAAGAGGGGAGATGCACAACAAGGGAGGCCATGAGGCTTCCATTCTCCTAGGAGCCGGGCACAACTGGTGCCAGTCCCAACATGAAGCCCAGAGCCAGCCCCGTAGGAAGCTTCTGCCGAACAGCCTCTCAATCCTTACCCAACCTTGTTTGGCAGGGACTGGGGTGATCACTCCCATTATACAGATGTAGCAACCAAGGCTCAGAAAATGTTAACTCATTAGCACAGGCCCAGCAGGCACAGGAGGTAAACCTGGGCCAATCACCCATCCAGCTTCTTCCACTCCACCCCTCTGCCCGCCAATTGGCACCATCCCAGCTCTGGTCCCTGCTGCTCCCTTTCCATTCCCTTCCACCCAGACCCCACATACATGACCAAGGTCTTTGGTCTTGGAGGAAGGTGTGCTACTGGAAGAGGCCACCGAGGCGGGGCTGGTGGGGGCATCCTTTTTCAGGCTACGGGCCTTATCCAGCCCATTTTCAGGAGGGGAGTGTGCCGGGCTGACCCGGGGCGTTGCGGGGTCCTGAAAACACAAGCGATGCAGAGATGCACTGAAAGCAACAGCCAGCCTTGAGGCTTCCCTGCTCTGGGAGTGAGAAGGGAAAGGGCATGGGTGTGGGAAGAAGAGCTTGGCTCAAAGACTGGGGGTCCCACAGTGAGGGGAAACTAACTCTTAACCATCTGGTCCGACTGAGGCCTGGGGAGGGTGGAAGGGTGATCTGCCCAATGTCAAACACAAGTTCAGGACTTCAATCAGCCTGCCTGGGTTTGGCCGAGTGTGGATGCTCTCCAGCTCCTCCTCCTCAGGCCCCTGAGGCTGAGCCCCTGGGGGGGATGGAGGATCACTCACGGGGAATAGAAGATGGCCCCTATCTGGGATCTTTGGGGGTGTCTCTCTGGAGACGCATTGCAGGAGGCCCTCCGGGCCCATAAATGCCTGGACACCATGCAGCAAAGCCCTGCCCTGCTCCTCTTGGCCCCCTGAGACCTCAAGACTGGAGGCCTTGTCTCCCTGCTCAGGCTGCCAGCAATATTAGAACAGACAGAACAGATCCCACCCTGGGGAGGAACAATCCCAAACCATCCCCAACCAAGAGCCCCCTTCAACCGGGCCTGCCCATACCTCATTGGAAACATCCACCACCAGATCATCACTCTTGTCCCCATCACTGTCCTGCAACCAAGAGAGAAGCCAAATGGTAAGAGGCCACACTTTCCCCACCCCTGACCGGGCCCAAACCACCCTATCCTTCTACTGGCCAGGACCTGACGCCGGGCCAAACTCCAAAGTCCATGCTTTCTACTCCAGCCCTGCCCTTCCACAGGCTCCACTCCACCTCAACACGGTCCCCCTGTGAGGCTGTCCCCTACCCCAGCCCCTAGGTTACTCCACTCCTGTGCCCACTGGGCAGCCACACTGACACCCACCCCATCATAACAGTTCTAAGCCCCTGCCCCCACAGCCTGCCCTTCTGCTTCTCTCTGAAGCCAGAACCTTCTTCCCAGCTGGTTTTACATTCACCATCCTTCACAGTCAGTGTGCTGCTCTCACCTGGTCATTCCCCCCGCTCCGTGTGGGATAGTGACTTGCCTTCTCTCCCAGAAACACAGCTGAGTGCCCTTTGGGTGTGCAATGTGCCCGAAGCCACAGAGCAGCCATGTAGCTGAAGAGGGCTGGGTGCAAGACTGCAGAGGCCCTGATCATATCCTCCCCTTCCCTCTGTCTCAGCTCTCAGCCCTGCACAGTCTGGCACAGGGGAAACACAACAGCCATGCTTCCACTAGGGTCTCATGTGCCGGGGGCCTCCCATTAAAAGGCTAATGAAAGACATGACTGGGTGGCCAAGTGAGTGCGTGCCTGGGGCTGACTGAGAGGACTGTAGGGTCCACATTTTGTGGGGCATCGGGAGCAGCTCCTTAGAGCCAAGTGGGATTCTGGCAGCACCGTGACAGCAGCATGGGTTTGTTGGCCCATCTGTGGGAAGAGACCCCATGAAGGCCAGGACGACCTCCCCGTCCACCTTTGCCCTGGAGTGGCTCACACACTCACAGTGTGTGAACTTCACCCTAGCCCCGTCCCCACCCTGCCCTCCTCAATGGGGCCGCCTATTGCCACCTGTGCTGCTCTGACTCCCTGCCAGCCATAAGAGGACCCTGGCCATAGCTTGGGCCCTGCAGACACCCCCTGCCCTACCCAACAGAAACCCCAGTGGCGCCACGGCCCCTCGGACATACATATCGGCTCAAGCTGTCCTTCTCCTCCGCCTTCCGCTTCTTGGCTTCCATGCTGTAGTCCGCAGAGCCCCGGTGCTTTTCACTGGCCCGGAGGCTTTCCGAGGGTGACACAGAGTTATTCTGGAAGGAAGAAGAGGGTTTGGGGCTAAAACTTTCTGCTGTGTGTAACAACTCACACATCCACACACTGCTAAGTGCAGGTGACAGGGAGGTCAGAGGAGGGAAGAGAAGCTGAACTCCTCTCTGCCCTGCAGATCGTGGCTCCATCAGAGCCTTGCCAGGGAAGCCTTCCCCACTCCCCAGACTGAGTTCCTGGGGAGATGCCCTGGGAGCACCCCCAATTCTCTTTTGCAGCTCCGAACTGCTATTAAATAATTAACCCCGCAGTGAGCCGTCTGCCTTCTGGCCTGTGAGACTACGCTCCGTGAGGGCGAGGGTCACCTGGGTCTCGTTCACCACCCATCTCGAGCCTGCCGCACTCATTTGCTCAAAGGACGGGTAAGTGGAATTTGCACTGAGTCTTGTAAGACGGATCCGAGCTGACAGGCGGGGGCCATGAGCAATACTTCATTTGCTGAGCTCAATAGGAATGGGGAGATTGACAGGGAAGGAGGGTGTCAGGCAGCCACCAACTTCCCAGTGGAGATGAGCAGCTGAGCATTCGGTGTGAACACCCCCGCCTCCATGGCAAGGCTGTCAGCACTCTGGAGAAACACCAGGGTTGTGAAAAAACAAAAATGCCACGTCATGAAGCCTTCCCCTGTGACAGAGACAGGAAAAGGCGCAAGGGCAGGGACAGTCACCGCCTCTGTAGCCATTACCAAGTGGAGACCCTGAGAGGTTGGCGAATGTGCCCAAGCTCCCCTAGCAGAAGGTGGCACAAAGGGAACCCCAAATTTTCGTGAGTTCTCCCTCAACTATAAAGCAAATGAGGATGAGAAGCCTTTGGGATGGGAGGCCTGGGAAGAGGGAAGATGATGGAGCAGTCCTGGGGGTTGATAGTGGTCAGAAATCACCATGTGGCTGTTACCACCAAGCTGGGGAGCAGGGAGGGAAGTGCTACTGGCAAAGGCACCTGCCAGCAAACCTCTGTGTCCAGAGAATAACATCAGGACCAACGCCCCTCTACAATATTGGTGAAGTTTACTCCTTCCTAAGAGCCCAAACTTTACCTTCACCCACCCACCAATTTCCAAGCAGCTGCCCTGGGTCAGGTCTGGTGCTGCAGGCCAGGAGTGGCAGAATGAACGAGACACAATCCTGGCCCTCCAAAGCAGCTATGGTCCAGCTATGATGGAGCTGGAAGAAAAGGACAGGCCATCCCCAGTCCCAGTCCCCATGCAACACAGGAGGTCACATGGAGACACAGAGGGACATCTGTTCAGAAGAGAAGAGCATCAGAGGGCAAGTGGAATGAGGCTTCACTTCTCCACTTTCTCAGAGGCCAAGGGTGGCTCAGGGGTAAGGGCCACTTGGAGGGAACAGAGCTGGGCAGTATTCGGTGGGAATAGTGCGGCAACCAGCCTCAGAACTTAATTTCCTTTCCTAAGCCGGTTTCTGGGCAGCCCTTCCCTGCCAAGTTTCTGCCTGAAGCAAATTAAAATGGCAGAGTTATCAAGCCTTGAAGAAAAAATGGAGGTTATAATGGAACTGCAGCTCAACCTTCCCCACAGCCGTGCAGGAGCGGCGGCGATGCGCGCACAGCCGCAATTCAATTAGCTGCTGCAATCGCCGGCAGAAAAATCACCGTCATTTCATTTCATTTCCTCTGACGGTGGCGGCCACCCTGTGCTAAGCAGAAATGCTTCCAGCCCCTCGCACTGGCTGCCCCTTGCAAGCGGGCGGGCAGGGGAGGGGGCGTGCGGCTGCTCGTGTTTCTCCTTGCGACCCGGTGCTCGGCTCGGGAGAACAGCGAGCTCTTTCTTCTCATGCAGTCAGGCTGAAAACCCTCGCCGCTACCGGAGAGTCATGTCAGGCATTTAGCGGCATCGATCCAGCCCGCCTCTGGCTGGCAGGCGGCCAAAAAACTAAGTATTTTTTATTGCTTCGGCTAGGCAAGGAAATATGAATGAAGCTACCTCTAATTGGACTCCAGACTAACCCCTCTGGGACAGCTTCCAGCCCGTCCCCCATCCCCCCTCCCACTCTGACACAGCCTTGTCCTTCCTGCCGTAGGCCTCATCTGTTGACAACCTGGTTTCCAAAGCCTGATTATTTCAGTCTACACCGCCCCTGACACCGTCACCACACCACATGCCATGCGCACAGCCTCAGCCCTGAGCTACCCACTGCTGCCTCTGCCCAGCATCTTGATTCATTCCCATTGGAGTTTCCTGTGGCCCATGTGTGCCATGCCTGAACCTCAGTGAGCATGGTAAAGAGCCCAGCTCTTGGGGGTTCCCAGAGAGGGTCTTTTAGCAGAAAACTTTCACAGATGGGGCACAAAGCCAGAAGCCAATAGGGATGAGGATGAGGTAAAGACTCACGCTCTTTAGAGAGTGCTGGCCTTCCCACTCCCCCACCAGTTCCACTGCAGTGGGTCCCTGATAGCCAGGTAATCTGGATCCTCAGTCAAGTTACCATGGGTCTTCCTAAACAAAGCTGAGAGGTTGGCCAAGCAGGAATTACTCCCATGGTATAGATAAGGAAACTGAGGCTCTGAGAGGCCAAGGGAACTACGCAGGGTCTCATAAAGCTGGGACCAGACCTCAGTCTTAAAATGTCCAATCCAGTCCTCCTTCTATCTAGGCAAACTGCCTCTCCAAAAATGCCACTGTTGGAGGATCAGTACGGAGGCAGTGAACATGGATTTTCAGCTTCAATGACTCCTCTTTTAGGTACCTAGCCATTCCTCAGCCCAAATGTGGTCCTGGATTCCTGAGCATGTAGGCAGGGCAAGAGGCGACGCCAGCCTCACTGCCAATGGGAGGTTTAAAAAGTCAGCCTGGGTTGGGGGAGGGCCAGGAAGGGAAGGAGGGTTGGACTGGAGAGAGTTGCCCAAGGAAGGTGCTGTCTAGATGGTTAGTTAACTGCCTGACCTTCCAAGTCCTACTTAACACGAGGTAATAACCAAAGCCATCCTAACAGATTAGATGGCCCCAGATATAAGGACGGCGATGAGGAATAAAATAGCTTTGCTAATCGCTGGAGGATTTTTTTTATCCGGACTCCACTGCGCTTATTCAGAAGGCTTATTCACTTGAAACAGAACCTCGGAGCCTCAGTGTGATCAGAAAGATTTACAACAAATCTCAGAGCTGGCAGACACGCAGGCGGCCTGGCCTTAATGCTCGCCTGCTAGCACTTTCTTAAATCGAGTGAAAGCCCAGAGCAGGGAGAAACTGCAGGCGTTTGAAGGGAATGAGGTGGATGCAAGATGATACAGAGGCATCCTAGCTGGGGGTGGGTAAGAACCTTGGCCCTCAACATGGGACACCTCGGTCCTTAGACCTGGGTTTAGCCCAGAGACTCTACAAAGCCCCTTGCAATGGAAGACCCAGGGCTAGTCAGCTGACCTCTCAGAGTATCACCTCTCATATGAAAGGGAGTTAGAGCTCATTTAGCCCAAGCTCTTCATTTGACAAATGGCAGACTTAAAGCCTGGGGAGATGAAGGGCTTCCACAACTGAAGGTCACTATCAACAGGTGACGACAGCAGCTCCCATTTTATTACAGTAACTACCCCTCACCCTGCCACTACCACCACTGGCTCTGGACTAAGACATCAGCACTGAAGCCAGGTCTCCTAGCTCGGCAAGAGTAAACAAACAACAAAACCCCCCGTTTCAACCCACAGAGCAGAACCGGGAACCCGGAAGCCAGCTTTGGACACCAACTGACTGGTCTCAGGCCCACGATTCTGGGAGCCCCAAGTCCCACCTCCTCCCAGCACCCAAACACCCCTCCGGCTTCCGGAGTGCCAACACTTACCGCACTGGATTCTCTCTCTTTGGGGAAGGAAGGCCAGGACAGGAGGAAGGTCAGGCACCCCGAGACAAAAACACAAAAAAGAAAGGAAAAAGGTCAGTCTAAGTCCAGCTGGCTTTTGTGATTTGCTAGTGCACTGGTTTTAAAATGGGCAGAAGGCCTGGATCGCTGTCTCCGTGGATCAGCCAAGGCAGGGCCATTAGGTGGCGTTTCTCGGTTTGGAAATTCGCCACCCAAATTCCAGTGCTGCCCCCACCCCTCCAGTCCCCAGGGTGGGGAAGGGAGGCCTTTGACCCAGTTCTCCCTGTCATGCCAAAGGGCATCAAGTTTACTCTTTAGCAGACTAGGGGTCTTAAGACCACAAGCTTGGGAAGGATCATGCCATACAAAATACCAGCAGGACCTGGGAATTAAGAACTTTATTGTAAAAATAAAAAGGAATTTAGGAGTGGCTTCTTTAATTTTGTTTTTGAAATTAACACCATTCTCTGATTCTTTGTCAGGATGCCCCTAAAAGCTGAAGCCTCTGATAATTTTCCCAGCTAAGCACTAGCTCCCCAGTTCTCCTGTCTGCTGTGGAGAGGCCCCTCTTCCTCTGCCAAAAGGACCATCCCACTGTAAGACAAAAAAATGTAGCCTCAGTTCTCGGGACCGGCTACCACCCTGTGGCCTGGGCCAAGGCAGGATGGTGACATTCCAGGTCCCTAGTGCTCAGAAGGTGTTGGCTACGTGCCCTGGTAAATACCGTATCTAAGGGCACAGTGCATTTGGCACCAGTTTTTGAAAAGAGCCTCCCAGGGAGCCAGGCGTTTCTCTTTTCTGATCCAATGAACCACTCTTGAGACCACGCTCAGTGCAGCTTCCTGGGTCCTCATGGTAAGGGCTCACAGAGGGTCAGGGAACAAGTTCTGACTCCAAGTCAATGTGATCTCTTGCTGGGGTGTGCACTACCCCCACGTACAGGCAGCCAGCTAACAAACCTTTACCTGAGCACTGACTGTGCACCTTTCCCAGGTTTCTGCATTGGTGAGATGTAGATGTAAGGAAAACACCCAAGAACTTGGCCCTGTGCTAGGGAACTAATGATCATGGTAAGCACAAGACATTTTCCAGTGGTAGAATGTAAGAGGACAGTAACAAGGACTTAGCCTTGGCTTCCCAACTCTTTTTTTTTTTTTTTTTTTTTTTTTTTGAGCCGGGGTCTCCCAGGAAAGCATCCTGAAGGGGTGGACTGGGGCTGGCCCCTGAAGGCCAGGCATAGGTGTCGTAGGAAGATGGGAGGGAGCTCCAGATGGACAGACAGGGTTTTCAGGACAGGGAGTTCCTACACCAAGGATTAGGAAAAGGTGCATGGGATGCGGATGGCGCTGGCTTCCATGCACCAAGTATTCAACAGATGGCTCCAAATCCTGGGTAACTCTTGGTCCTAGGGTGACAGCACTTGTTGGGTCCACTCACTGTGAGGCCTATGAGTGCCCATGCCCAGCCTTGCCCCACCCCACCCTCTGCCCCAGCCCAGCCGCACCTCTGTGATCGAGTTCATGGTGGTTCTTCTCATCCTTCACCGTCAGATGGGCCTGGCTGCCCAGGGCGCCCAATGCCAGCAGCCCGGAGCTGCTCCCTGTCACTGGGGGTATTCCTGGAGGCTGGAGACCTGACGGGTGGGGTGGCAACTGGACCGGGGGGCCGTGTGTGGCATGGGAGAGGTGCTGCGCCTGGAGCTGCTGCTGCTGCAATGAAGTCGGTGGTGAGTACAGCTGAGCTGGGGAGGGCAGGGGAGGCGTGGCCACCTCAGGAGGGAGGGAGGGAGGGAGTGGCTCTTCCCATTCCTCTTGCTCCTTCATTGGGTGGGTGGTAGGGGGAAGCACCCCCAAAACCTTTGCCCCCAGCTGAGTCCACATGAATGTCTCACTGAAGGAAGTCTGTTAATAGACTGCAATGTAAAGATTTAGGTCTTCAAGCACCCCCCAACCCGTTGTACCCCAGTTTCAGGAAGAATTTCTCAATGTTTGTTTCCAAGCCTGAGATAAATAATGCATGCATCAAAAAACCACAGAGTCACGGGGTTCCCTCTGAGTAGAGAGGGATCCATTTTTAAGCTCGCAGCCCTGGCAGTGTTTGCTCATGCATACATGCCTTCAGCATTAGCTGCCGGCAGCTCCCACCCTGAGGCTGGACTCTGGGGAGGTCTCCTTATTTCTTAGGAACTCCAAGCCTGCCTTACAGAGCAGGGGCAGGACAGGTCATCACAGCAAAGGCCCCAGAGCCAGATGAGCTGGAGGCCAGTGGAATGAGAGCTAACGTCATCGGACATCGGAGAACGGGGTAACTGGAACAGTGGAGGCTTTGGAACTAGACAGACCAGGATTGGAATCCCAGCTCTGGCACTTCCTAGCTGTGTGGCCTGGGGCAGGTTACCTCAAGTCTTGGACCTCAAATTTCCTCATCTGTAAAAGGGGAAAGCAGCAGACCCCAGAGGATTATTGTAAGATAATGTTTGCAGCAGCTCACGGCACACAGCTACTAAGCCTCATGGCAGCAGCTAATATTTACAAAGAGTTTAAAATGGATTCCTGAACCCTTCTAAAAACTTGCCATGCAGCAAGTCAGTATTACCAACAACAACAATGCAATTCTCTCTGTCTCCTCCCCAGTCAAGGACTCGGCTGCCCTGGCTCCAGAGGCCCAGCTTCCCTACTCAACACTAGCCTCAGGGGCTTCTCTTTCCTCTCCCTTCGCCACACCCAACTTCTTCTCCACTACTGCAAGGGAAGTTAGGTATGCTGGTATTCACCTATGCACACATCTTTCTTCTCAACTTGTGCAAGAGAAGAAAACTAACACTTACTGGATGCCTGAATGAATGCCTGGGCACCTTCCAACCACCTGGCAAGGGAGGGGTTGTGCCCATTTAATAGATGCTTAGGGGGCTGGAGTAGGTAGCTAGTAATTGGCCAAATCCCACCACTAGTAAATCTGTCAACCACCACCCCTCACCCTAAGAATGTTCGTTCCTAACAAGATCCTCAAAGCAAGAGGGGTTGGCGGAGAGTGCCATACAGAATAGATCTGAGAAGCTTCCAGATCTCACGCCTTACTAAGGGAGCTCGCCTGTCCATATGAGATGGTTTTCTGGCAACTGTGAACAGATAACAGAACACAGTGAAGGCCCACGGCTCCGGCAGGAGGAGGCAGTAAGTATTTCAGGTGATGGATAAAGGGCCCCACTCTCCACCAGCTAAGCTGCAAACTGCCACCTGGCCTCATCCTAAAGTTAATGGCAGCCACAGTAGCCATGGCTCTCCTGGCCCCAGAGGGCTCCCTTTGTCAGTTCTGGGTGAAAGGCGGGCACTGCAGCCGTCGCTCAAAGCTGTTAGAGCACTTCTGTGATGTCTGCTGCTAGGCAGTTCACGTGCACTGTCCCAGGGTGGTCCGACCCCACATCTGCACTGAGACACTATGGCTGACACAAAGCTATGGGGCCGCTGGAGCCAGCATCACAGAGTCCAATGCGGAGATCCAACCCCTCCCAGCTAAGAAACTCCAGCTCCTCTAGGATGGGAGCTTGCTCTGAGCTCCTCCACTTTTTCTTTTTTAAGAAAATGTAATTTTTTATATCTCATTACAAAACTAATACATGCTCATTTTAAGAAAATACTAAAAATAAGTAGACGTTAAAAAGTTTTTTAAATTACCCTTCAATCCTACCCTTGGAAGATTCTACTATTAAATCTGCCTAGGTTTTTATTTATGAAAATCTACACATTTCAAATGCATTTATACAGAAATGAACTCTTGTGAACCATACCGCTATACAGCTTGATTTTAATTTAGGAATGTTTTGAAGAAATTTTCTTGACCTTTTTAATGGCTACCTAGTATTCCCTGGTGTGGTTGGACAATACAATTTTATCTGGATACCTGGTTTTAAAGTGAGTCTCCAGTAGGGCCCCTTTGTTTAGACCAATTGTTAGTAGGCCTGTTAATTCTGCTGGTGGTAACTATTTAGTAAAATCCCAGAAAGCAAGGGCTGAGGTATTTAAGCCGCATTTTATAGTGCAGAGCCAATAAGATCCCTCGAGGAAGACACAAGGAAGAGGAGGGGAAAGAAGGCTTCAAAGAAGTAGCTTTGCTGCCTGTAGACACAGCTAACTCCTTTCACGAACAAGTCTGTTTCTAGAGAAAATGTGCATTGAACATTTGTACCCAAGGAAAGATGGAGTTGAATAGCTCCACGCACCCTGACTCTTCTCTTACCAGGAAAGGTCTCTTCTCCTACCCAACCCTCTAGGCTCAGCTTTGCCCAGTTCAAAGGCTGTCTCCCTCTGGATGCCCTCCCACCTCAGGTTAGAATGGATTTCTCTGTTCTACAAGCTCTAACGGCTCAGACAATGGAGCCAGGCAGAATAAGGCGGACTTCCAGCTCTATCCTTTATCAGCTATGAGTCCTTGGACAAGTCAGCCGACCTCTCTGTGTTGTGCAAGGATCACATGTGTAACTACAGGTAA
Organism: Papio anubis; assembly: GCF_008728515.1. NCBI lineage: Eukaryota > Metazoa > Chordata > Mammalia > Primates > Cercopithecidae > Papio > Papio anubis. The sequence continues at coordinate 119,047,525 of NC_044982.1, read as the reverse complement.
AAACGGAGTAGGTGCTCAGTCTTAGCAAATGGACAGATCCCAGGTGAAAACTGTTTCTTTTGCCTTTGTGCACTGCTTGGCAACCTGTGAGTTCCAGAAACAGAAACTGTGTCTTCTCCACCCTAGCACCTCTAACAGTGCCTAGCATATTTGCTTAGTACATGCCTTCTAAGTAAATTAGTGAAAATTTTGGAAAAGGTGTATGAAGAGGCTGAGAAATAGTGTCCACAGGTGCCAACCGCCTCTCAGCTCCACGCCTTCCCTCCAAGGCCAGTTAGATGCAGCCAGAACAGTTAGTTGGGACAGGAAGCATCAATGGGGTCATGAGGTGTCCTGCTTGCCCAAAACATGAACCAGAGAACCAATGTCAGAAACTTGGAACAGAGGCAGCAGCGGCTGTTTGGCAGGCAGTGGCTTTCAAAGCTGTTAAGCTTCCGAGGCTGAGAGGCTGGTTTTCTGCCTTAGTGTTGTCAGGTAAGAGCGTCCTCTTTGCAAAAGAGAAAAGGAATCTCCCATGCAAACTGAAGCGTTCCTCATTTCCGAGTGCAAGAGCAACCTGCTGCAAAGAGCCAGAAACTCCCTCGAGGTCTCCTTGGGGTGGTTTGAAGGCACAGCGAGGACCGGCCCAGCAGACTCTGGGAAGCAGGGACAGGAGAGCCAAACTCCAAGGCTCCTTCCTCAGTGCGAGAGCAGATGCCAGGGCTTGTCAGATGGAGGGTCTGCTAACAACAATCTTGGGTACAACGGAAAGTGAAACGAAGATTTTTCCCTGACAGGTCTGGGGGCCAGCGGGCAACACCCCACCTGACCCCCGTCCCTATCACAGCTCAGCACCTCCGCAGGCAGGCGGGCACAGCTGTCCTCAGGCTGTATTCCTATCCCCTGCAACACGTCTGTTGGCTTCAGAGCACAATGTGCTCAAACACAGTGATGTCTGAGTGGGAGGCTGATACTGTTTGCAACTGGGTAGCTTTCCCCATGGCAGAGAAATGGAATCAATTCCACCATCAGAGAATGCCTGTCTCCAGCTTATACCATTCCTTCCAATATGGGAACTTCTCCATCCACAATATGAAAGGAAGTCAATAATTCCCTCTTGCACCCCTAACCCCAAAGAGGGGCTAGGAGCCTGGAACCAAGCCCATGCATGGGCGTTCACTTTTCCCTCCTTGAACATTTCCTGCCAGAGCATAAACAGGACAACGAACATGTACTCCACAAAAGTGATAAGCGCCTGTGACCTGGCTCAGAAGGTGCGGTCACTTCCAGGAGAGGCTGAAGGGAAGATCTTGCTTGCAGAGTATGTGTAACTGGATTATGCACATCACGCCTTAGGCCTTCGCTAGGTAACTTAATGCTGCGTTTCTCAGGTTCACAATTTGGGTTGAACTTAGTTAGTGAAGCTGTCTAAGCATTTCCAGAGCCAAGACACACCAAGGGCTCCCACCAGAGGAGGCAAAGACGGAGTCCCGACTGCATAAAATGAACACTTCTGCTCTCCAAGGACAGCGAGAACAGCTCCAGGCCTCCAACTGCTCCTTCTCTTTCACATCACTCAGTGGGCACCATAGCTCCGTGCGCATTGAGCTTCTGGGGTTGGCAATAGCTTTTAGTGCTCACAACAACCCTTGTGATCCCCACTTCAGAGATGGCGAACAGGCTCGGGAGGCTGAACAGCTTCATGAAGTCAGCAGCAACCAGAGCCCAGACTCAAATTCGGCGTTACCCCCCTCCACCACAGCTGCCTGGCTGAAAGACGGATCCTAAGGCACATTCTCTTGGCCATCCTTTCCCTCATACAAAATTCAGTCAATTGAATGCAGCTCATCCACATCTTGGAGTGAATGCAAGAACCTTAGGTATGGCTTCAAAATATCCTGTGTATTCTGTGACAAGCTACAACCTCCCTCTTCCTCCCCTCCCTCCCACTTAAAAAAAAAAATCAAGTCAAAGCTCTGTGACATCTCCCCTACTATTAATTTCCAAGGGAATGAAGACCAAATTGTCAGTGGGTAAGCAGATGAGACCTCCTCCGCTTTCCAGTCCCAAGACCTTGGGCCATGATACAGCAATTTTAAAAAGAAGGTTCCAGAAATGGGTGATACATCAGCTCACAGGGTCTTAAATCTGCCTGGGAAAGACAGATGTTGCCTTCTGCAAGTTGCTGACCAAGGGTCAAATTTCCCTCCTCGTGCTCAGGAATCTTGTCCTTCTAAAGCCCCTCCTGTTAATTTTATCCAAGAAGCATGTAAAAGAAACAGGGCTACTATAACCAAGTCTCGCCAGGCCCCAACTAGAAGACAGACAGTCTTCTTCCTCTCTTCCCTTGGTGGACACCTGAGTTCCCTGTGGTCCAGCAGGGAGTGGGTAGGCTTGGCTCGAGAACCCAGTTCCCTGTATCTGTTTTTCCTTCCCCTTTTCACACACACCATCCTGACCTTGGATCCTGCCCTTTCTCACCAGGAAGGAAGACCCCAGGAATACGCTAATCCTCATGATAAATACGCCACTGGATACCTCCCAGCCCATGCCAGAGGCATCTGATATTCTCTTTGAGTTGAGCTGAGCCACGACCTCAGAATCTTTCAACTCCACGAGCAAGAAAGCCACTAAACAAGTAGGGCAGATGGAAAAACTGAGGCTTGGAGGAACAAAGCGACTTGCCCAAAGCCCTCCTCTAAGTCCAAGACCAGGGTCTCCTTCCGGAGCAGCAAATCCAACAGTGCAGTGGGGGTAGCCACTGGAAGCTGCCAAGAGCCTCCTGGGACCCTCTTTCTCCTGCCCTTTCCTGCTGGGGCCAGGATGCCTGCCCTTTTGCTCAGCCGGTGGCTCTGCATCCCCTGTTATCCTTCTTCACCTCGCTTCCCAGAGGCAGCTCAGCTGCAGGCTCGCTCTCTGCTCTCCTCGAGGAGGAGATAAAGAACGCCCTGACTAGATTAGCGGCCTCCTTCGCTGGAGTGCAGTCAAGCACGGCTCCCCAGCGCGAGCACGCCTCGGCTGTCCGTAATTCCTGCCTTGTGAGGCTCTGTCAGGCGCAGCGATTAGACGGCTGCCTGCTTAATGACAGGGCGATGGCTGCATTCACTCAGAGCTGGAGAAGCAATTACCTTGAAAATGGGGGTCACAGGCCCCACTCGTTGGCTTTAATTGAATTCCAATGTCTGCCTCGAGCTGCCTCGACCTAACTTGTAGCTTCCTAAATACTACTTAAAGGAAGTACAGCTAATCCAAGCAGTGCTTCTCTCCCAATTTTACTCCTTTCTTAAAACTTAAAAAAAAATTATTTTCATAACAGGATTTTAATCCCAGCACTTTGGGAGGCCGAGACGGGCAGATCATGAGGTCAGGAGATCGAGACCATCCTGGCTAACACAGTGAAACCCCGTCTCTACTAAGAAATACAAAAACCTAGCCGGGCGAGGTGGCGAGCGCCTGTGGTCCCAGCTACTTGGCAGGCTGAGGCAGGAGAATGGCGTAAACCCGGGAGGCGGAGCTTGCAGTGAGCTGAGATCCAGCCACTGCACTCCAGCCTGGGCGACAGAGCAAGACTCCGTCTCAAAAAAAAAAAAAAAAAAAAAAAAAGAGGATTTTAATCCCAAAGAGGGAGGGAGGCAGAGGGGGAGAGGGGACCCTGCTGTGGCCACTGCAGGGGTAGGAGGAGTTGGCCTGGAAACCTCAAGAAGATGGTTGGAAACGGGATAGGGGTAAGGAGCTGGAAGAGAAGTGTCAGAAAACAGAATTCACAAGGTATGTCCTACTCCTGCAGTCCCCTGCCACCACTAGCAGAAGAACCACCAAGCTGAGAGCTGGTCACTGAGACAGATGACACAGGCCACCCTCCAGGGCCGCACCAGAGTCAGGGGAAGAGTCCTGGGCTGCGAGTCAGCCACCCAGGCCTCTGGCCTGGCTTTGCTCCTAAACATCATAATCACCTCCCCTCTCGGTAAAACCAGGGCATTGAGCTAGATCAGAGGTTCTTAACCAAGGGCCATTTTGCCTCCTACAAATATTTGGCAACATCTAGAGATGTTTTGGGGTGTCACAAGTGTCGGGGGTGTTATTGATATCTAGTGGCTACAGGCCAAGGATGCTGCTGACCATCCTACAACGCACAGGATGGCAAAGAATGATCTGGCCCCAAATTTCAACAGTGTCAAGGTTGACGATCCCTGGGCTAGATGATCTCTGATGATACTTCAAACATTAAAATATCATGATTTCTCCTCTTGGGGTGCTGCCTTCCAGCACTGAACACTTCTTCACGTTCCAGTTTTAAGATTCCTCTCTGCCCATTCCACACAGTAGGCCAGGATTCAAACCAGGCCAATGCTTGCAACCCCCACCTGCCCAAGCAGCAATGAGAAGTGTCCCTATGGGCTCAGCCCAGAAGGGCAAACCCACTGGGCTGCCTTCACCAAAGGACTCTGCAACCATCACGGGTCCTGACAGCGTGATGGAGGGGTCGGTGCCCGTAAGTGTCATTCTGTGATTCCAGCCTCCCAGCATTCCTGGTAGGAGTCAGGAGTGCCCAAAGAGATGAGCCGGTGTACATTCTCCCTTTACAGATACAGGAACTGAGGCCCAAGGAAGAGAAGGGACTTGCCAAAGGTCACATGGGGGAACAACTATGACTAAAACACAGACCTCCAGGTTTCTGCCCCAGGCAGAAAAGTCAAGAGTTATCATGTATCCCATCAAGCAGAGGAAAATTCTGGGGCCTTAGTTCCACCTTGAAATAGTGACTTCCCATAAGAACAGAAAGAGGAAAGAAGACCAACCAGGTTCCCAGAATGTTAGAGATGAATCAGTCTACTGCTTCCCAAGCCTAACTACACTTCAGAATGATTTAGAAATCATTAGGAACACAGATTTCCAGTCCGATCACCAGACATTTTGGAAAAGACCTCTGGTGCAAGTGCCCCTGAATCTGTACTGTCCAGAAGCTCCTCCGTGGACTGGGAAGCAGTGACCCCGTCCACCCGCTTCATTTTAGAGATGAAAGATGGACAGCTACACCCCAAGGGTAAGAGCCTTGCCCAAAGTCACACTTAAAAGACTCTTCTTCCTCAGGTGCTTATCTTAAATGTCACTAGCCTCACACCAAAGCAGCAAGTAGGAGAAAGACGCCACTTGAACCTAAGAAATGCATTAAAGATACAAGCCAGGTAGATCCAGCTTCCCCTTTCCACTAAGGGGCCAGTCTGGAAGTGGGCCTCACAGAGCACTCTTGGGTATGTCTTCCTGTGTAAAGGGGAGATGGGACTTCTAGAAAGTCAGGAAAACTGGTCTAGGCTCCCCAGCTGGAGTTCACAAGCGTACGTGATGAATGCTCAGCCAGGCAGCTTCGCACATGGGACAGCAAGACGTAAACCCAAATTCCACAGCACGATGCACATCAACAGTACAGCAGAGACTGTTCTGATCCCAGCGGCCAAAGAAGGGCAGACTTCTGCCAGGGAGGAGGCAGACAGGCGCCGGGGTAAGTGTGAGGAGGTGGCCAGGTACTGGCCAGTTGGCCTGGCCTTGAAGGTGACCCTAGGCCCCCACCCTCCTCAATGGCAAGGACACCAAAAGCCAGTGGAAGATGAGGCAGATGGCTGAAGAGGTGGATTTGAGGCATGCCTGGCTCCCCTTTAGTTTGAGGCCTAGGAGGCAACTGGGAGTCAATAGGGAAACAGTCCCACAGAGGTCCAAGCCCTTGGGGTGTTTGTAGAAGCCGGAGCCCTGGGGCTGCCATTCTTTGAGGCCAGCTAAGGTCAGGGTCAATCTCTGGTTATGATAAATGAGAGGAATAAAAGGGCTATACACACGGTAAGAGGCAGATTGGGGAGTCCACGTACCCCGATGATGGCGTTCAGCTCCGTCATGGTGACCTGCTTGGCGCGTTCCACTGCCTGCGCCACCTGCTGCTGGTGCTGGAGGGAAGAGGGTGTGTGTTAGATGCAGCCACTCTCCTGGACAGAGGAGGTGACGGACTGTGCAGCACTGGCAGGGACTCTCGGAGAGGCCCAGAGCAGACAGAGGAGCCCCATTGAACAGGCATAGGACACAAGCAGCGGGGAGGGTGACAGGCGATTTTCCTTTCTCTTTTAGACCTTTGTCAATGAGCATGTATTAGTTTTGTAATTGAAACTTCTTTTTAAGTTTTAAAATAAAGACGCACGCCAAAAGATGGCTATTAGTCAATCATACACACACAAATTTTTCCATGCAATTTGCATATGAGCTGGATATCAGATGGTATTACAGGATGATTATTAGTTTTCTAAACACGGTAACAATACTGTAATCATGAAGGACGGTATCCCTGTTTTTAGGAGATGCAGTTATAGTTTTAGTGGTGAATTGTCAGAATATCTGCAATTTACACTCAAAGGATTTGGGGAAAAAGTGTATCTACATATACCTTACCCATATCTGTTTAAATAGAGAGAAAACAAAGTATGTTTCCAGATAAACAGATAAAGAAAGAAAAAGTGGTAAAATAAACCCTAACTTAAACCACGGACTTTGAGTGATGATGTGTCAATGTAGATTCATCAGTTTCAACAAATGTACTACTCTGGTGAGGATGTTGATAGTTGGGGAGGATATGGGAAATCTCTGTGAAGCTAAAACTGCTCTTAAAAAAATAAAGTCTATTTTAAAAAGTGGTTGCATTAATTCCCTTTGGCCTTGAGGTAGTACCAGCCACACACACAGCTTTCTCCCCTACTGGGCTGCAAGCTCCGAGGGCATTGTCGTATCTGATTCTTACATATTAATTCAATCATTTATTGGTCACCACTCTGTGTCCAAGACCCAGGAGTCCATGATGGAGCTGACACGGTCCCAGCCACTGAGTGGGAGTAGAGGGCAGGGCCTGCCCTGGCTGGAGTGAAATCGGGACAGAAACAGAGCCTGCTAAAGTCGGCCCATCTGTCTGGTCGGCACCAGGGGACTTCTTTGGAGGCATTTATCTCAAATCAGGCACTGGTCCAGCCGCTGTCCCAAATGGAGGTCCCTTGGAAGGCAGGCTTAGAAGGTGGCATGACCACCTGGTCATGCTCCCAGCAAGGACACTCTGTACCAGGAACTAAGGTCCCCTTTGGGCTGGGGATGCTAGTTTGGATGGGAAAGAGGAACCCACTGCCCACTGATGGTTAGGTCGCACGCCAGAACCCCCATCTCTGGACTCAGGCAATGGTAGAGAAACAATTCTATCAGAAGAAGGAGCAAATGGTCCCTCTGATACGGCCCCCTGCCTTCAGACTGGCCGGAGAAGGCTCTGGAAATCTCCAGGTTGTCAGCTCAGTCAGTATGAATGGACAGGGGCTGAGGCTGGGGCTAGGGCTGGGGCTCAGGCTCCAGTGAGACCCCACCAGCCACTGGGCTGATTTGGAAAGAAAAGGAAGAAATAATAAAAGAAGGTCTTACCTCTTGTGACAGGAAAGGCATGATCTGTGCTAAAATTGTATTCAGTCTCTTCGCAATCTCCGTCTGCAAAGGCAAGGAGACCACATGAAGCTCAGGCAAATAAATTAAGTCACTGAAATGTCACAGACAAGTGGAAATGCAAACTCCCCCCCAAACCACAGCCCCTCTCCACAGGGCTCCATCCTTTCTGCCCTCAGTCTGCCTCCTGCCAGGAGGCTCTAGCTAAATCCACAGCATGAAGAAATCTCTTTCAACTCCCTCACAGCCAGGCTGCCTACATTTTGGGGAGCTCCAATTTCCATCAGAGGTGGTATATATGTCTGGATCAGAATATAGTTTGCATCCTCTGGATGGAATCCCTAATTAAAGCAAAATGAAATAAAAATCACCCCCAACAACCCAGCAAAATCCATTATACGAGTGAAACACAGTTTAGTGAGACAGGGACTGCTCTGCCCGCTGGTGCCCAGTGCCAATAGGACACGAGCTCTGAGACAAATGGGACAGAGCTGATAAGTGGTCCTATGTGGCAAAGGGTTCCCTGGGACTAGCCTCTCCCTCACCAAGATCAATCCATACCCCATATATATGCTACCAGCCTAAAATCCTACCATTAAACCTTCTTCTTTTTTTTTTTTTTTTCCAGTGAGACACGGTCTCACTGTCACCCAGGCTGGTGTGCAGTGGTACGATTTTGGCTCACTGCAGCCTCGACTTCCTGGGCTCAAGTGATTCTCTCACCTCAGCCTCCCAAATATCTGGGACTACAGGTGCACCGCCATGCCCAGCTAATTTTTGTATTTTTGTAGAGACTGGGTTTTGCCATGTTGTCCAGGCTGGTTTCAAACTTCTGGGCTCAAGTGATCTGCCCACCTTGGCCTCCCAAAGTGCTGGGACTACAGGCATGAGCCACCGCACCCGGCCAACACTTCATTTTTTAGGATACAGCATTGCCTTGTCTAAGAAGCCGCTCAGAGACGTAATTCATTAGATCCCTAATCCCTCACAGAAGTCAATCTTAGAAAGGCAGATCAATTCTCTGCCTCATCTCCCAACACCCCAGAAAAGACTGCATTTAGAAAGTCAACAGTTTCCACCAGCATCCTATGTAAACTTTAGATCTCAGATCAAGAGTGGTGCTATAAGGGTTAACTGAGTCCAGATAGAAAGGCCTAGAACCACTGACAGATGACTCTCAGAATTGCTTTTCTTATCTCATTCTGAATCCTGAGCCCGCCAGGACTAAGGTCCCAAAGCTGGCTTCAAAGCTCTCATCAGCACATAGCAATCTTTCAGAGACAAAACCATGACAACAGCCTTTAAAAATCTGTGAGTATCTGCATGTCAAATGATTCTGGATGAGAAATCCTTGTGCACTTAAAATAAAAACAATCTGAAGGCGCACAAATAGACCCTGGACTTCAAGAGAATTCCTGGGGCTAACACCCTCCACCCCCTCCACCCTTGGCCACTAAAGAGGACATCTCTGGTTTGTGGAAAGGCAAGCCATCAACTAAAGAGCCTTATGGGCTTTTGCAGGCCTGCGTGCTGGGCTGCCAGCCATGGTGGCAGGGCTCGCCAACCTACAGAGCCTGTCCGCAACAGTGGGGGATCCTGGTGGGGAGAGGATCAGGAATCACTGCTGTCAGCTTTCTGCCTGGAACACTCCAGCTCCTCAGGAACAGAGTCAGTGTTTCCCAGCCGGCACCACTGTTGGCATTTGGGGAGAGACAATTCCTGTGATGAAGGACTGTCACTCACATCCCAGGCCAACTGTGTCAACAATGGCCCCCACTTCCGAACTGCCCAGCTCAGACCCACTGGGACTTCACATTGACACATGTGTGGGGCACTCTAGCCAGGACACCATACATCAGGCTTCCTCAAACGCCATGCTATTGACATCTGAGGTTAGATAACTCACTGCTGTGTAGAGCTGTTCTGTGCACTGTAGGGCTTTTAACAGCATCCCTGGCTTCTCCGCCTCCTAGACACCCGTCATTCATACTCTAAGGAACCCAGGATTACTACTAAATAATCATTATATAAATTATTAATCTAGTTAAGTGGGAAGAACTCTCCCAAACAGAGTCCTTCCTCACTCTGCTTATTTTTTCCCCGCCTAAATCAACTGATAGTAGGAATGGGGTTCAATGAAGCAAAAAAGTCCGGGTTGGATAGGGCAGGAGTTCTAGAAACAAGCATAGGCTGCACCTCACTCCAAACCTGCACAGAGTAACAAGTTCGCTCACCTTTGAGTTCCCATGCCAAATAAGAATAGAAAGATATGTAAAAATAAAAAGCAAACAAAAGTAAACAAAAGAAACCAACCTGACTGTTCAGGAAGCTCACAGGTCCAAGGCCCGTTATCTCAAACAATGATAGAACAGTGCCTGGCACACAGTAAGTGCTCCATAAATGTTTGGCCGAACGAATAGTATCACTGGCATCTACGCATTTATTGAGACTTCATATTGCAGTGACCCCTGGCTGTGGATCTGGGCCTGCCCCAGCGTGGGCAGCATCCGTGGGAGGGGCCATGGTGGATGGAGTGTTGACATACAACTGGCTGGTGGGTAGCCAGTGGCCCAAGCCCTTCACCAATGGTGTGGGGCGGCACCTCCAAGCCAGGCCAATCGCAAGCCACCTAGATGAGTCTCTGGCCACTGCCCCTCCCCATGGCCAGGAAGGCAGGGGGCAAGTTCAGAACATCCCCAGTCACTCTGGCCTCCTCAGCAACTATTAACTTTCACAGTCTTTGGGAGGGCAGGGTGATTATAAAAAGGTTCTGACTGTGGCCTCCTTCCACTGGCAAACAGGCCAAGGGTCAGGGTCTTGGGAGTTGACAAAAAAGAAAAGTAGCTGACCTTGCCCTTCCCCACACCCTTCAGCAAACACATGGCCAAAGGCTTCCCACAGACAGGATCTTCCCATAGGGCTGGTCTGGAGCCCAGCTCACTCTGGTTATGAGGACAAGGGATCTCCCAGGATTTATGTAGCCATCTGGGCCACCAGGTGACCACAGCTGGGTGGCTCAGGCCAAGTTCTCTCTCATTCTCACCCCTCCACCCTTCTAGAGTAGTTCCTGCCTCCCAGCACCACAAACAAGCATCAACTGAGGGCTATCACAACAACGCCACACAGATTCAGAACCTTCCACGAGCCTGGGGTAGTGGCGTTCAGGCTGTGTTTCCTGAGGCCCACGTTCCATGAAGAGAGGCCTCTCTGCATGGCAGGAAGGCCTTTGGCACGTCACAAGACAGGACTCTGTAGGGTTGAGGCAGACAGAGGGGAGGGGCTGGGTTTACGTTGGGAGAACCTCCTGGTTCATGGTAAAAGTTGTCCTAACATAAACCCAGCCCCTCCCTTGGGAAAGGGGTGTGAAGCAAGCACATCCCATCCCTCCCAGCTGTCACTGTGCCATCATCTCCTAGTACCCTCTTGGGGTCTCCCCACAAAGTAGAAGCAGGGATTGGTCCTCCCCCATCTCTACAAAGGCTGCCCAACCCTGAGAATGGGCTGCGTGTACTCTGCAGAGTCAAAGCATGAACAGGAAAGCTGTTTGCTCAACATTTTTAAGACATGTTTATTTTTTGGAGGGTGGCGCTTGGGGGAGGGGAAGTTCCTGGAAAGGAAAAGCTGGCTTAACAGAAGCCCTCCTAACAACAGTAATGGCCGCTGACATCGCCCACCCAACTTGCCATGTGTGCATCCACAATAACCCCACAGAGAAGGCGCTTGTCAACATCTCCACTTTTCAGATGGGGAAACTGATGCCCAGCCATTAAGTGACTTCACTAAATGACTTCTTACCAAGAAGCCGAATTTTGACATTTCAAGAGAGCTTAGAGAAATATTTTTGAAAGAAAAACCACCATTAAGGTTAATAATTGACAGCACTTCTGATTAGAACAGCTGTTAAAACAGCATTGGATCCAACTCAAACAAGCTCTAAACATCAGTTCCAAAAAAGGGAAAAAAAAAATTGTTGAAGTGTGACTTCAACAATTGGGACAGGTCACAAATCACAAACTGGAACTCGATCATACGTTGGAAAATTCCTTTTGGCAACTCGGCACAATCCGTTGTTATCAATAAGCCGGCTGTAGTTTCCAGAGGCCGACCTCCATCCTTCCCTCCATCCCGGTCCCACAAAGCCACTGCTTTTGAGCCGGGTCTTCAGAAGCGAACCTGAGACGTGGTGGGAGGTGGGAAGACGGCTCCCTTTGGAAAGCACTTTGGAAAAGGTGTTCAAGGAGGCTGGTGCCGCCTTTGAAAGTTTCTTTTCAAGTATGGTTCAAAGCAGGCGGCTTTGTTGGTGGAACAACATTGTTCCTCAGAAGGAACTAATCTACTAGATACAGACAGAGAAGCAGTTCAGAGAAATGGGGACAGAGGTCCTGCTACATTCAGAATCTGCACTACCAACTGGGCGCTGGGAGTAACATCTGCCCTGCATCTCTGCAGGTTGTTAGGCAAATAAATGACAAATGCAGATTGTTAGGCAAATAAATGACAGAAAACAAGATAGTGGGGGGCAAGGGTAATTTCCCAAAGAGCAATCTGTTCCATGCGTCTTAGTAGCTCCCATTTGCATGATCATCTCCTCATTAAAGCAGGACCTCTGAACATCTTGCTGTAAACCGAGGGTACTTGAGCATTCTAAAAGTCTATTTCTCTAACCACAGTCTAGTATTCACGTTTGCTGCTACTTCGGACTATCCTTGGCCCTTGACCCAAGACACTAAATTAAGGCAGATGGAGCCTGCTCTTGATCTGTACCCCCCAGCAACCTCCTGCTCCTGGGCTTGCGGCACCCAGCCAGTCCTTGCCCTTATTTTTAATTTAGGTGACTGTGTTCAACACACAGTCGAGAGTGACTTCCACCAGAGGGTCTGTCTGCTAGTTAGTTTTAAACTGCCCTGTCCTGTGTACCTGTGGACTCTGAATGCACAATCCCTTTTAAACTCAGCCAAATAAGGGCAAGGAGAAGAGAAAGCTGCCCCTTTAAAGAATGTGGCATGCTGCAGTGCCACACAGAAATAAGCTGGCCTCTACCTCCAATTCTGCCCCCATTTAGTTGTGTGGCTTGGGGCAAATCACTTCCCTTCTCTGGGCATTAATTTTGCCGTCTGCAAAATGAAGGGATTAACTAGATAATGTATTAAGATCCAGGAGCGCTAACTTATAGAGTTTTAGAACCCTAAATATTCCCAAATTGCTGTGCAGCTTATAATTTCCTCCATAAAGATCCATAAAACAGAGCATCACATGAATTTACAAAGGACCAGTGGAGAAGAGCCAAGCCACCTTGAGATGTGGATGGATGCTGGCTGCTCGCTGGGCAGCTGGCTGACCTGGGCTGGGTCCCAAGGACCAGCCTTCAGAGCACGAGCCATTCAAATTTGTCCATCAGCAAAACTGCGCTTCGCTGCGGAAGAGCCTCTAGGCAAGAACAATGATATCATATTTCTAAGTGTCAAGCCCCTACTGTGCAGTTTCTGTGATTCACAAGGGAAGACTGGTTGGTGAGGCTAAGACAACCAGGCCAGGGTTCTCCAAGTTGTTGCATTCAGTGGGAAGGAATTCCATGTCTGTTAGACAGGCAAGCGGCCATCCCATGCTACTAGGTGTTTAGTTACATTTGTGAAATGAGGATTTCTTCTTCGGAAAATCAGGGCAGTGTCATGCAAAGAGCATGGTACTGTGAGTCTAGAGACCGTTTGTGGATGTGCCTGAAAGACGAGATGAGGAAGGGACCTGCCCATTTGAAAGGTGAATTACATTGCAAAGCCATGGGGAAGTGATGATTTCCATCCCAGCAGGCCTCTGGGCCTCAGGTTACTCCCCTAGAAAATGCGTGTGTTTAGGGGTGTCATCTCAGTCAGCTCTGAGGTTCTTAAATTTTAACCAGGTTTTACCTGGTTCTCTGACTGAGTCCTTGGGATTTGAAAACAGTCTGCTTCATCTCGAATTAAATCTCAGAGCTGCAGGGAGAGGCTGGGGTGGGAGGCTGTGCAGAAAGAGGTGGCCCTGGCCCCAACCTTCCCAGCAGCCTCCCAGCAGCCAGGCGCCAATCACCCAGATTCAGAACACCATGTCTGGGGATTTAACTTAAAATATCCCATTGCATTTCCTAGGCCATACTGAATGGATAGCCCCTGAATGATCTGACTAAAAGAGGATATTCCTTGCCAGGTAGTTTCTCCTTAGGCCGAGCTCAGAGAACACTGAAATAAAGCAAGCGGGTGTTTTATCAACAGAGGAAGAAATCCATGGGGGGCCGGGGGACAGCCAACAAAAGCTGGGATGGGGTTCCCAGGCCCTGTTCCATGCACGCCATGGGCTCTGAGAGGAAGCAGTGCTACAATATAAGAAGGGGAGGAGGGTCAACAAATGATCCATGCAGTAGCCTTGGGAAATGTAGCCCCTCCCGCTACTGGAGGGGCTGGTGAAGGTTCACATCACAGATCACTCAATGATAGGTGAGCCTTCTTAAAGGCCCTTTTAGCACTGACATATTGATCAAATTATATATAACTACAACGCCATTAAATATTTATGCCCTCCGAGGAAGCTTGCTGAATTCTTTATGCAGGGAGGACTTGGTACAAGAAAGGCCCAGCCCCCTCAGCGTGACCCTGAGGATCTGTCTCCTCGGGGAGGGACAGGGATGCTGGCGTGGGCCAGCCTGTGAGGACACTCTGGGCACCAGCCCCTGTGCCCTCCACAGGCGGGTAAGGATGACAGTGAGGATCCAGGGCAGGGAGAAGGAAACGCACTCACTCTTCCCCAGCTAGGACCAACCAACGGCAAGGGACTCCGGGGTTGCTGGGGTTGGGACGACCCTTCCGCACACTTCCCTGAAAGGAATCCCACCTCCCCTTTTCTTCCAGGGGTCTACGGTGTAAGGGAACTGGGGATAGTGAGGCTGAGTGAGCATGCATCCAGGCAACCCAATCCCAGAAAGAGGTGCCAACATATAGTCTAGAGTCCTGTATTCCTAGCCCAGATCCACCCTGCACTTGGGCCTCAGTTTCCACTGAATAAAGAAGGCCGATCTCAGTCCAGTGTAATAATCGGAGCTCTCAAAAATGAATTAGGTGCTGTGTGAGTGCCCTGCCCTTGGGAGCATTCCATGGAGACCCAACAGAGACTTGGAGGCAGGCACCATAGGGCCCATATGACAGCTCAAGTCCCTCTCGGCTTTGGGACTCTTTAAGAGTTCATTCTTCAGACTCTCAGTTTCCATCTACCGGGCTTCCTGTTAACAAGATCCAATAATCTTTAAATATTTGTTCACTTTAATTTCTTGGTTCCCAAACACTAAACTCTGCTTGCCTCCCACCCCTACTTGTGGGGGGAGATGGCTCTCAAAGAGCTTGCTTGTACAGACAGAACAGGGAGTGCTTTTTCAGATTACACCTTCCCCCAACACTGCCCATTCATCCCAGGCACACCACCCCCACCCTTCCCTCTCTCCTTCTCCTCCTCCCTCCCCTCAGATAACCCCCTGCCCCCTCCCCCACCTTCCCAGACTCCATTGGCCAACTCCTGCCAGGAGGAAAAATTCTCAATTCATCCCTGTGGGGTTGCCATGGCAACCCCCAGCCACCTAATCCCCCTTGGAACATTATGCAAATCTCCCCTTGCCCCTCAACAGGCTGTAAAAGTCACATTACCCTTGCAGAGACAGCTCATTAAATTTTGGGGGTCTCCCCACATCAGGTCAGCACTACAAATGAAATGCTGGCTAGGATTTTTTAAGGGCATGGATTCTTTGGGAAACCCAAGTGGCATGAGGGAAGACTAAGGTGAGGGGAAGAGGAAAGACTGACTGTGGGCAGAGACAGAGCCCCATTCTATCTACCCACCATCTTATTCACAACCAAAGAGCATACCTCTTCCATAAATTAAAAGAAAAAGGGTTAGAGGGTCTTCTTTCTCCAAATAAGGAAGGCAGGAGTGATGGCATTTCTTAGGCTATGAAAATCAAGATCAGTCATTTAGAAACTTATTTTATATGATAAGCTCCTTCTCAAACTGACCTCCTCCCAAGTCACACCATTTGACCTCTCATTTTACAGATGAGGCAAATGAGGCCCAGAGTGGGCAAGAAGCTGTCACACAGGAAGACCACACAGGAAGACCAGGTGGTAAGCAGATCTCCCAGGTTAGAGCCAGACTTCTTCCCTCTATATCAAGGCCTCTCAACCAATAGTAATTGTTTCCCCAAGGGATTCTGGCAATGCCCAGAGACATTTCTGGATGTCACAAACTGGGGCACTGATAACTAGTGGGAAGAGATTAGAAATGCTGTTAAACATCCTAAACACAGAGGACAACCTCACCACAAAAAAGTATCCAGCCCCAAATGTAAACAGCACCCAGGTTGGGAATCCCTGATCCACATGTGGCTGACACTCAGGTTTTACTGAATTCTTCAAGGGTTCATCTGGTTTCTTCCTAGCACTGGAATCAATGCCTATAGTACGGTGGTCTGGGGGTGGACACGGGGGAAGATCACAGAAGGCCTCATCTTGATATGGTCTGTGGATAAAGATCACTGAGGTCCACGAGGGAAGCAGGCCTGGTTTCCAGTTCTGAACTGGCCGCTGGTCCGCTGTGCAACAATGAGCAAGTTACTCAACCTCTTTAACCGTCAGTGCTGCTATCTGATGCGTGGCGCCCGTGGTGCCTATGCTGCAGGATTGTAGAGCCAACAAGTCACATATGGGAAAGGGCTCTGAGGAATCTTACAACATATGCAACACCAAGGATCTTGTCCTCTATGTCTGAGGTCTTGACAATTTGGAGACTCTGTTCCTTTGTGAGAATACCTTGCTTCGGCCTTTCCATGTGCCAGGTATTGTGCTAAGCAGGCTATATGCATCCTTCGTGGCACTCCCTATAACTGTAACTATACAATTTATGAAGCCACCAGCCACCTGTGGCTAGCTAAATTTAATTAAAATTAAATGTCAAACTCAGTTCCTCAGTCACAGTAGCCATATTTCAAGTGCTTACGAGCCACACGTGGCTGGTGGCTGCCTTACTGAAGAGTGCAGACACACAGCATTTCCATCACTGAAGAAAGTTCTACTGGGCAGCACTGCCCCAACAGGCAGATGTTATTATTATCTCCACTGCAAACTGAAGATCACAGAGGTCAGTCTGCTCAAAGTCACACACCAACAGGAATTGATCTGGGACTCAAACTCACATTTGTCTGACTCCCAAGTCAACCTCTTAGCCATAGAGACAAATCTCCCAGCTCCTGGTGCTCTACACGTAACTCTCCAGGATCACCTGGCAAGAACCTGTGATCTTCTGAGGGAGAAATGGAATTCACTGGGCAAGAAAAACCCCACCCATCACCCAGTAGGCCTGGAAAATGCCCAATGGGCATTCAGCGTCCCGGGAGTTTAAGAAGGGAGTTTGCCCAATATCCCTGGGCAAATGGATAGTGAGGAAGAGCTGGGTAGGGGTCTCTTGAGAAGTAAGGTAAAAAACTAGGTAACAGAACAGTGAGAAAACCCAAGACGCAAAGAGAAAGGGGTATCTAGACACTTCTCAAGTTCCTGCAGGCCGGGCCTGTGGGTGCCACACACAAGGACTGGGTGACATGGAGGCTGAAACCAGGCCAACAGCGGAAAGACCCTGTGGGGGAGCGGCAGGTCTTTCGAGCTCTAAACCAGGCTGCTTCTCCCCCATTTCAAGTCTGGCTTCATGGAGATCCCCCGTTTCTCTGGGATAAAGTATGAGATCCCAGGAATTGAGGGACGGGAGATGGGAAATTCTTCCCGTCTTTCCCCAGGGCTTCTGCTGTTAGGCAAAGCAAAATAAGAACTGGACTTTAGCTTTCTTCACTGGAGATGGAGATCAGAGGAAGGGGCCTCCTTCTAGGAAAATAGGCAAGTAAGGGTTTAAGGATGAGCTAAAGACCTATTTTGACCAATCAGTACCAACAGGCTCACTTCCTCTATCTCCCCTGCTCCTCCTTCCTCTATCCCACCCAACCAGTTAGACCCTCATTCCAGACCATCTGGCATCACCTGCTGCTTCTGAGCCCTCTGAGTGTCCTACTTTTCCCTGGACAGAGGCCAGGAAGGTTAATAGAAGTTCTTGTACCCCACCCCCACCAGAAAGCTAGAACAGACTTCCATCCCTTGTCCACTAGTCCGCACTGAACTGCCTTCCTCTTCTAATTTTCCCCAGCAGAAATCGCAAAGCATCACTGGTTCCAAAGGATGCCCCTGCCAGTATTATCAGAATTAATCAGTTTCAGATCCAAACTCAGCAAAGACCTGTTGAGGGCTAGCCCAAGGGAAAGATTTGGGGAGTGGGTGAAGAGTCGCCTCCTCCAACCTTTTGGTCATATAGCTGGCTGGGTGATGTAGGAGTCTAAACCTCAAGTCTTCATGGCTGACCAGGAAGGGAGAGCCCTCTCCTGTACCCAAATTGCATATGGTACTCAGTGCTAAAACACTAGTGGGAAGAGCTCTTCTGCATTTGAGTCTCCATTTGAAGAAAGGATCAGCCTTCAGTGCAAACAAAAAAGCAACTTCTATTGGCCTGCGGTAGTTTTCATTCAAAATTAACAAACAAAAATAGCAGTAGAAGAGCTGTGAACAATAGTCAGACTTAAAAGCCTCATGAGATCAGGCCACACACAACACTTGGAACTCCCTGCCCAAACAGCCAAGGCCTGGCAAGCCGAGTTTACCAATTCACCCACTCAGCACTTGTCTCTTCCCCATCTCCGCTTTGTCATCTCTCCCTCCCAGTTATCTCTTCCCACCCCACCCTGCCTTCTTCCCCTTTTGCACTTAAACTGTCCATAGTGTGAGATGAAAAGAAAAAGATGCCTAAGATACATTAAAGACACTTTTAAATAAAGATTCATGACACCTTTACAACTCTTTCTATAATCACAACGTCTGCAGCCTACAGGCCTCTGTCAGAAAACTAATAAAGCTTCTGTCCTTCCCAAAGAGTCCGTAACACTCTTCAGGGTAAGAGAGAACCCTGAGCTGGAATATTACCTTCCCTCCTCAAGTCCCCACAAAATGCACACTGTATATCCAGTATGGGCCAAGCACTGCTCAGGGTTCAGGGCCCTTAGTGAAAAATACAAAATGGTCCTGTCCCTCATGGAACTCACAGTCCTGTCACAGCACAGGCCTCACCTCCCCCACCCCAATTTGAGAACATAGCCCTCTAGTACCCAGGTCATCTTCACATTCCAAGCTTTCAGGGTATGCTCTGATGCTTTTATCCTATGTCTGTCTGTCCTGGACCCAAATACCCATTATTTTAGCTGCTAAGATGAAAATGTCAAATCTGCTTTGCAATCAAGTGCTACAGAAATTCTAAGGGGTCACATCATTATAATCTGTAATACCTGGAAGATCAAATTTTTCAAGCAGTTTGTCCTCAGGAAAGTACTTCCCCTGGGACTGTTTGGTGGTGGCAGCAGCCAGAACACTGGATCCTATCATTCACACGGTGATGGAAGGAACCACCTAAGACACCAGCCAAGCCCATCCATGCTCCTACCCTTTACCAACAGCAGCCAGCCTGAGAGAGAACAGGACGACATGGACTCCAGGCCCTAACAGGGTTTCTCTGGCCTCTCAGGCCCCACAGATGGGAACTTGATTCTCTCTTCTCCCTTCACAGGACACATTGGCAATGGGAGGCTTTGGTGACAGAAAGGCAAAGGAAACCTCTTCCAAAGGACTGCATCTTCAAAGCAATAATGAAGTCGGCTGGTGTGAAGGGGAGAAAGGTATTTGTTCTCAGATAAAATCTTCGGGGTGGACTAGACGGGCCCCTTGGTTAACCCTCCAAGCCTGGTATGAACCTCTACTTAAGAATAGAGGTCCTTGTCCTACCCACCCTGTTGATTTCCAGATGGGCCTCTTGGGCCGTCAACTCTGCAGTGAACAGCCTCCTAGAATCTAATTCCTTAGCAGTCCTGCCCTGACTCTCCAACAAGGTGACCCCTCTCCTCCAGCCCTCCCCCAGAAGGTGGCCTCTGCCTAAACATTCAGTGACAGCTCCGCAGCCCACTGATTGTGCAACATCCTTAGCAAACGAAAGAATTCAAAATCAATGCTGATGCGAATTCAGACTCCCCCATTACCTCGAGAAACGCAAGGTGCTAAGGACTCTCAGTAGGGCAAGGCTAACCCACAGTTTGCTGCCTGCAAAGGACGATGCTTCAAAACAACAAACCCACCAAATATTCCCAGCTTACATGGCGGCAGGACATTTCCCCCTTCCTTAAGTTTCTCCTTAACCCCAACTTGAAGGGAACAATTATTTTATAAAGAATTTTTTTAAACTATGTATTTTGAAAGAGAAGAGAAAGTCAAAAGAAGAAAGGAAAAAAAGGAAGAAAGTATCTTGGCTGTGCGTCTCAGAGAGCATTTGTTGAAAACAAGATATTGTCCCTTTAAGCATATAAAAACAAGGCCCTTGAGCACGCAGTTCTCACTCTGGTACACAATTATGGGTGCTTTCAGCTGTCTAGCACTACTTCAAGTGCTCTCTTAAACCAGACTGTCAATGGCATGTTGAAAGCTATTTTGCTGGCTGCTATCATTAATAGCAAAGTGGAGAGCTGGGCTGATGAGAATTAAATATGGGGGAGGGGGCGGGTCATAACCAGTCATTACAGAATTACCAATATGAGAAAGGAGACAATGCCACTTTGGGGAATAAAGTTCAAAGCAGCGCATTACGGTAGGAAAGCAGGCAGGGCAGGCCACAGACGGCCCAGAGCAGGCCCCTGCCCCCACCCCGCGGCAGATGGACTCAGGCCAGCCCTGGAGAGCCAGCCATGCAGGGATGGAGGGAGCCACGGAGTTGGGAGCCGCGACTGCAAGGGCAGAGGGGCCTTGGAGATCACTGTGCTGCAAAATGTCACCACCTCGCCTCACTTCCCAAGTGCAGTCCCCGCCCCACATCATTCCAAAGACATGTGGCTTCCAGAACATATCTCACTGCCTTGCCACGAGCTGTTGCCACCCTGGAGGGGCCTCCGCTGCCGACTTCTGCCTCATAAACCCTCCCTTTAAGACTCGCCTCAAGTAAAGCCCTCAGTGAAGTCCGCTCTCACCCCACTCTCCCCTCCCAGGAAGAATAAGCTGTTCTGTGCTGGGTGCTCCTCCTGTGACACTCGGGCCACACTAGCACTTACCTCACTGCATTGCAATTACTTATTTAGACATCCGACTCCCCCGCAGAGGGAATGGTGTCTTATTCGGCTGTGTAACCAACCTCTGCCCACACCCAGCACATCCCAGGCCCCTAATAACCGCTTTGGGAATGAATCCAACCCCCTCATTTCACTGATGAAGAAACTGGATGCCGGGCCATAGGAGGAAGCCTGCAGAGCGGGCGGCCAGCCCACAACTAAAATCCCCACTTCCTACTCAGAGTTCAGGGAATCGCAACTCTATTCTCAGATAACCTGAGGAAATTTTGAAGAAAAACCAAGATGTCTACTGAGCACCTATTATATACTAAGTGCTATAGAGACCTCAGCAGAGGGGCTTCTTTCGTACCTACAAAAATGAGATGAGGAATGAGTGCCAGATCACAGGGGAAAACACTGCCGAGGTTAGGTCTTTGTCACCTTTTTGCCCCTGGTGTCCCAGTATTTTGTACAATGAGATAGAAGGACTTTCTCCCACAGAGAAAGCAAAGGGAGATTTATTCCTTGAGGGACTCCTCCTTCAACAAAATAGAAACAAACAGCCTAGAGCCTTCCTCTGCAAGGTGGGAAGGAGGAGTTCAAGCAAAGGAAGAACGCTGCCGTCTGCCGTGGGCTCCTGGTCCAAAAGAGTTCAGAGAATGAGTCCTGAATTAGGAGCCAGGTTCCCACCCCTTGATTTGTAAAGTAAGGACAAGGGGTCATTTGCTCATCTCCCAGGGTCATTTCAATGACAAATGCACAAGAAGGAAAAGACCCCAAAAGCACTGAAACCGCCACTCTACCACTCCCACTGGCAACTAGAGAAAAGGGGTCCAAAGGCAGTCTTGAGGGGTTGGGCAGCCTCCCTCTAGCTAGACAGCGTGCAGGGAGCTTGGAGCCCCCAGACCCCAAAGTTGAGCAAGGCAGGCACCCCCTCAGTGAGAGGACTCGTGATTACAGTCTGTTCCAGGGAAGATCAATATGGCAGGAAAAGTCAGATGGATACCAGGGCATAGAACTCTGGCAAAAAAGAAAAAAAAATGTCACAGTTCAACTCAGATGCCACACAAATAGGCACTTCCCTAGTCTAAGGACCTTTGACCCCTTCTACTTTGCAAGTGGTCCCACATTCCCCTACCAAGACAGGCTCAACTCCTTGGCAGAGTCTTTTGTAACCTCATCGCCTGGTAGCTCCCTCTGGCCACCTGTACCTTGCACCTTCACCGTGGTCACAGAACTTCTGTGTGCCTCAAGATCTTCCAGCCGAGCCCCTTATCCTTTAGATGAGAAGATCCACAGCGGGGAGGGGAGGGGAGTGACAAATGGGGATTTTCCATTTCCCACCTCAGCTCTGTGTTTATGGCACCCCATGGCTAGGGTAAAAAGTTCACAGGTTGTACCTCCCTTCTCTGTCAATGAATCTTTCCTCTGGGATTGCTAGTTATGCATTATGTATTATTATTACACACATCAAATCATTAGTTGTGCAAATAGCTGGCAATTCAAAACAGGACTGTGGACAATAAGGGTTCGGCGATATGATTATACAACCCGAAATGGGGCACTTTGGACTCTGGTGGGGCCAGGTTTGTAGTCTTAGCCTGTTTGGATAATAATGCAGAAAGAAGCAATAGTAATTAAAGACACAGAGTACATTAGAAAAGGAGCACTCTTCATTTCTTGAGTCTGACAGAAAAGAGTCCCGGGCTGGAAGGGAAGCAGCGGTAGCAGCTTTACCACTAACGTGGGACTGTATGACTGGATACATCAGCTTCCCTTCTCTGGGCCTCTGTTTCCTCATCTGTAACTTGAAAAGTTTGCATGAGAACCCAAAGGGCTCTTCCAGTTCCAAGATTCAAAAAGAAACTTACAGGAAAGGTTGTTCAGTTTACAGAAAAAAAGGTGACTGTATCGTGTTGGCACAACACTGCCCCAAAATCAAAATGGCTCAAGTCCACTTTCAAAACATCAGTGCTCACCAACAGTGGGTGAAAAGGCTGCCTGACCCAGCTTCTCAGAGCGTCAGTGCCTCAAATCCAACGCATGGCAGTCGCTCTGGGGCCCCTGGTTCTAAGCTGGCTTTGTTATTTGTGGCTGACACTGGAAAGCCTCTGCACAAACAAGATGGCAGCTGATGAGCCAGTCAGTCATCACTGCCTCCCCAGCCTCTCTGAACCACCCTCGACATTTGGCCGGGAAGCAGGGGGCTTGGTGGAGGTGGGTGACCTCTTGAAGTCCTGGGCCAGGCCTGTGATCCTGTAATCTTTGCTTTACCGTAATTAGGGAGGGAGGCAGAAGAGTAGGAGGAGAAACCATTTATTACTTCTCTGGGATTTTGACAGCTTGGAAAAAGAGAGAGACAGAGAAACAGCCAGAGAAGGAGCCAGCCACAGTGAGTTTAACCTCTCAGTAAAATAAAAATGGGCTGGACGCACCTCATCAGCTGCCCTCTGTCAATACCCGGGCCCATCTGGCAGGACTCGAGGTTCCCAGCTAATTGGCATTTCCCATAGAGCCAGCAAAGGAGAGTTTTTAAAAAAATATGTGGTGGTGATGGTGGAGTGCGTGTGAGCGTATGCGCACGCAGGCTGAGGACTGCCACACTTCCCAAGGTGCTAGCTCTGTAGATCATCTATTATATAAAAGTACAGACAGTCCCCACCCCCACCCCAGCTTAAAGATGAAGAATCCAGCCTGTTTGTTCCAGGCAGATGTAATCACACGAACAGTCAAGTCTAGAGGGCAGGACACTGCATGAATAATTCAAGCACTCCAGTCACTTGATTGTGTGTGCAGATAAAACACCAGTCAACCGCTAAACAGGTCAGCTGATAAACTTGTTTGCTCAGGCCTAACCACCATTCGCCAAATGCACCCAAGACCCACACTTCAATTAGTGGCAGGGCTTTCTTCTCCAGAACCCTCGCAAACCTAGGGAGTGGCCAACTCCATTAGGTTAGGGTTGCATTTCATGGCACAGGTTTCTTCACCTCCTTGCCTCTTTGTTCCTCCACAGCCACAGGGTGATTTCACCCAACTCAGAGACTGCCATAAGCTTGAGAAGCCACTGCATTCAGAGCACACATGTTCAGGCTGGGAACTCAGGCTAGAGGGCAAAGGTGAGTGGCAAGCAAGGTAAAGTGCCCAGTGGGAAAGCCAGAGGGCTGGATTTGAGTCCCAGCTCTGACTTCCTGGCCTCCCTGAAGCCTCAGTTTCCTCACCTATAAAAAGGGGGCAAAGAATCCCTCTTTCCACCACCGGCAGTTGAGAGGATTAAATGAGACAATGTAGCCAAACCCCAGGCATTCTCCCCTTAAGAACCTTGTTTGGGGAATGGCCAGAAATCCCAGATGTACACAGCTGCTCTTTATATAAACCCCACTATCAAATGCGTTAAGATATTTAACTCTTCCTGCGTTCACAGCATCCCCAGGACTCACAGAACAGATCTGCTGCGAGCCAAGGTGGGTTTCTTAGTGCCAAAGCACCATCCATTCACAGACATGCGGAACACCACCCATGCAGACCTCAACATGCAACGAGACATTACACCTTAATTACCAAGCTCTTACAATAACTGCGGCTATAAATTTTAAACCTGGGTGCAATTACCTTCTTTAAACACACCCAAGATACTAAGCGTTGAGAAAAAAAAAAGAGGGGGGTAGACAAAGGGAGGAAGTGGCACCCTGCATACACCCCAAGGTCCTTGAAACACCTGGGACCCCAGTTCCATTTCAAGCATTCTTCCGGGACCTGGCCCGTTCCAGTCGCAGAACCTGTCTCGATTCTATTTTCCCGAGGAGAAATATCTTTACGTATAAAGCCCTGTCTGTTTATTATTTCTGTGTGTCAAGAAGTAAAAACATGGTAGCCTTCATATGCCTTCCTAAGGGACTAACTAATCCCTCAGGAAGCCACAAGTTGGCTTCCCACACATTGCTCAATAAACTCAGGCCCCTTTCTGGCTTCCCTTCACCCAACACTGGGGCTCCCTCCAGGAGGGGAAAGGAAACTACAGATCCCAAAGGCTCTACAGGAAGCCACTCAAGTGGGTAGGAATCTGCCCACTTTCCAGGGTCACCTGCCCTTCTCACCTGCCCTGGGTCCTGCCTCTTTAAAGAGCAAAATTGAAACCTTGTAAACGACTGTTAATTTACAGCAGAAAATCCATTCAAGTCACGGTCACCAAAGGCTAGAATGAGTCAACAGTCTTCTGAGATTTCATGAACACCAATTGTTAAAAAGAACAACCGG
The DNA here is from genome assembly GCF_008728515.1 of Papio anubis. NCBI lineage: Eukaryota > Metazoa > Chordata > Mammalia > Primates > Cercopithecidae > Papio > Papio anubis. The sequence goes on along the minus strand of NC_044982.1, from coordinate 119,022,648 downwards.
CCTGCCTGCTCCATTTATACATGCCAAGTCAACTCTAATCGTTGGCCAAGCCAAATTATAGGCAGCCTTTCCTCAGAACACAAATACACAAACAGGCCTCTCCCACAGCCCAGCCTAGCACCGGGACTAGTTACTGATATGCACTGAGATAAAGGGTGTTTGTATTTGCTCGGTTTGAGGTATACTGTTATTAGAAGAGTGACAATACCAGGTAGTTTACATATCCATCAAACGACACCACACTAGCTAAACTGGTTTGACTTCAGGATTTCAAAGCTGAGCTCAACCCCCAGCCATCTCAAAAGTCCTGGCTAGGCTGCCCCTGGGCAAGTTACTTCACCCAGAAGCTTTAGCTTCCTTCTCTGTAAAATGGGAATTCGGCTGCCTTCAAATCAAGACAGAGATGAAAAAACCACCTTGTCAATGCAAGGCATTAAAGTTGTATTTCATTCTGGCTTTATATTTTTAAGCAGTTAGCAGCTTCATTCCCTTAAATTTCGACAGCTCAGCCTGGCTTTTAAGGCTCTTGAAGTTTAATCTTATCAACGCAGAACATCACATTTTTGCAAAAAGAAAAAAAAGAGAGAGAGAAAGAAAAAAAAACCCTCCTGTATTTCCTCTTGAGAATTTTACATTAAAACAGATAAAAGCAGCCAGCTTTCAGGAGTTTGTAAAGCAGTTCCTGGAGGTACAACTTTCCCTTTGGTCCTTTATCCTCCACCAGGATCCAAGACCAGGACTAATTTCACAAGCTCGAATGCTAAAAGCTCAACGTGTCTAAAAAAAAAATCAGCAAAGCCTCAGACCTTGCATTTCAAGGACTTGATCCATTCACTCTTCAAGGAGAAGGGGGAGGAATAGAAGAACCAGGCTCATTTTCAAACAAGAGAGAACATAAGACGTCCACATATGTAAGTTTTTAAAAAATGAAATATATTTTTCAAAAGAGAAAAGCACTTACCTGCTTGTGCATTTCAATGTTCAAGCCATAGGACATCTCATAGTACTAAAAGTAAAAAGAATGGCTATTAACAGACAACACAGAAATCTGATCATTTTTGAAAATCAGTTTTTTCTTGGAAAGGTTTTGCCCAAGTCATACTTTTACAATACATTTGCTAAAGAAGTTTAAATCAAACCCCAAAGCCAGCTTACAGAGCGGTTTAAGAGCTGACAAGGGCGAGTGTTCCTCTCATCTCAACAGAATGTTATATATGTGGTAGTAAGGGGAGCTGGGTCCTCCCTCCCACAAGCACCACATGTGCCCTATATCCTGTTTATACAAGGTTCAGGTTCAACAGGGAATCGTGTGTACACTGGGACCCCTCTTGTCCTCTGAGAGTTATTTAGCACTGTGTCGAAGGCCTCTTATGTGGAAAGCAGTGCAGGCAGCCGTGCCCTCTCACAAACGAAGATTAAAACTTGCTGAAACGGACACTGGGCAAAAGGAAGACAGTCTGCCTACTGCCCCAGCGTGGACAAGATACCCAGCTGGGGGATCCCTGAGGAGGGGAGTGAAAGCAGAGGGCTTTATAAGGCCTCTCCACTCCTCACAACATCCTGGGGAAGGAGGGCTTCTGTCCCCCTCTGGCTAGATCCCAGCTGCAAAGCAGAAAAGTTTCTAAACACTCCCAGGAGGTCACTAAGAGAGATTTTTAGCAATCCTAATTTCACATGGGCTGGTCCAACCCGATCTTACTAGCCAAGATAGGGCAATGGCAATCGGCCCCTGGGCAACTTTCAAAACACAAATTAAAGGCACACAAAGATAGTACAGAAGTCGCCGGCCTGGAATCGGGGTTTCTCTTTCTGTCCCTCCCCTCACTCACCCTCCTCCAAGTGGCCCCGGCAATGGAAGCTGGGGAAGGGGAGGGCAAGACCAGATTATGCCCTCTACTAAGGCCGCCCTGCGGCTGGGCGGTGGTGGGGACCTGGCGCTCATCTCCTCAGATACACGCCGCGCCCCCGGCCGGGGTCGGCGCCCCCACTGCCCCCCAGGCCCACTGCCGCATCTCACCATCACATAATGGCGCTGCATCTCCGTCTTCTCGTTTGCCAGCTTGTCGTACTCCACTTTGAGGCTGCGAGGGCAGAAAAAGCCGGCTCAGGCCTGGCGCCTGGGCAGCCTCCTCTGAGGCCCCGACCCAAGGGCCTCGGGAGCCACTTTTCCACTTCCCTGACACCCTCCGGGGACGCCCTCTTATCCCACAGCCAGGGGACGCGGGGGGATTTGGGTCCCCGCCGTGGGGAGGGGGATGTGAAACAATTCGAAACTTCCCGCGGCCCAGTCAGAGGACTTATCACGGCCGCAGGGGAGCAGGACCCTGACGCTGGCTCCCCACACCCAGAACCCGGAGTGAATCCGCTCGCCGCGACCTAGACCCTCATTCGGGGATCCCACAGGCGGCGCTGGGAGCCGGGCGGCTGCGGGCAATAAAGGGTTAAGGCGGCGCGCTCAGAAAGGGGAAACAAAAGGCGGAGGCCCGGGCTGCCCCGCCGCCCCTGGGTCAGGAGCCCCCTCCGTCCCCGCGGGGGATGGCAGGAGCCGCGCAGGGGCCGCCCCTCCCCGCCAGCCCCGGGGCGGCCCCCACCGGCCTTACCTGTGATACTGAGCTTGCAGGAACTGGAATTCGTCTTTGATCCTGTCACAAGACTCAGCCACCGTGAATTTAAATCCCGGCTGCCCGGGTTGATGGGGAGCCTGGAGCCCGCGAAGACAAGACAGGGGAGGGGGCGGGGGCATGAGACGGCTCTCAGAGCGGCCGCGGCCCCGGCCCCTCCCCGACGGCGCCCAACCAGAGAGGCCACCCTCAGCCCAGAACCTTCCCAGCAAGTTTCTCAGCTCTCCGACAGGGAGGAGGGGGGGCGCCCCATCTCTCCCCGTCGGCAGCGGGGCTCCCATGCCTTTCACCAAGGGCCTCCCTCTCCCCAGTAAGGCGGGGGTGGGAGACAAGCCGGGTGAGTTGGGAGACTTAAGAGCTGGGCCGGGGACCGCGTGAACAGCTCCCCCTGGAACACAGGCAGCCCCCCGCGCCACTCGCGCGGAATTAACCTCCTCTCTCAACGGCGCCCCCCGGCCGCATCCCCTTTGTGTGAGAGCACACGCACAAACACACACCATAAAGGTAGCAACAAGCAAAATGGAGGTGCCAGATAAACTGCCTCGTTTACCCTGCCATGATAGATGCTTAAATAAACCGAGTTGCAATTACTCACCGGATGTCTGCCCTGCGGATACATGGCAGGGAGGGGTCGTGATTCCGAGAGCGTGGAAGCGCCGAGAGCCCGGGCCGGGGAGGTGCGGGGGAGGGGGGAGCCGAGCCCGAGCGGGGGGCGGCCGGGAAACCGAGAGCTCGCCCCCGGCCCCCCCAGCTCGTTCTCGCAGCGAAATCCCAGAGTCGGGCGCCCGCCCCAAGTGGAGACAAAGAGCCGCGGAGCAGGCGGCAAAGTCGTCGGCGGGCGCCGGGGCCGGGCGGCGGGCGCGGGCTTTGTGCGCCTAGGGCTCGGCGGGCAGCGGCCGGCCGCCCTCCCTGGGCTGCGTTGAGCGCGTCAGTGCCCGGGACTGCGCGGACATCGTCGGCACCCCGGCAGGTCCGGCGCGGGGTCCCGAGGCCGGGGGCCCCTCCTGGGGCGAGCTCGGGCCCCCTCTGGGTCAGTCAGCGCGTCGCGCCTGTAGGGGGGCGCGCCGGGGCAGCCCCAAGCATCCAAGACGCGCGGGTCGGATCCTAGAGGCGGCCGGGCCTGGGGCTCGCTGCGAGAAGAGGAAGGAGGCGGGCTACGAGGTGGTGGCTTGGGGCCGCAGGAGCGCCGGAGGGTGAGGGCGGGAGCCCGGCGCCGGCGCTTCGACGCCCCCCCTCGGAGAGGAGAGCCTGCTGTTCCGTCTGCTACTGACGCTGCCGCCGCCGCCGCCGCCGCCGCTGCTGCAAGCCCTTCCCAGGGCCGGGGAGGAACTCCGGGCTCAGTAGGTGCAAATCAAACGCCCTGGCATCCTAACTCCAGCGGGTACGGGAAGCCTCCACAAAGGGTTCTCGCTGCTCCCAGCTTGAGCGCCGCGTCCCCAGCGAGGAGCGCTCGGCGCCACCGCCGCTGCCGCCTTGGAGCGCACAAGAAGGAGAGCGCTGGAAGGGAGACGCAGCCCGAGACCGGGGAGCTCTGCGGCTTCCTTCCTTTCCCTCGGCCCGGCTCTCCTCTCCGCGCCCCGACAAACCCCCAAAACACACACACCCAACACACACACGCGCGCACACACACACACACCAAAAAAAAGTGCCCCGGACCTACGGATACCACACACAGACAGGCGAGGGGGACGAGCACGAGGTCTGAACTGCCGCGAGAGCAGTTCCAAATAGGGACTGAAAAGTAACAAAATAATGTGGCAGCTTCGTCCGGCGCTGGCCAATGGGAGCGGGGGGCCCCCACGTGGGGCTGCGGGACTCGGCCTACGACTGGGTGCCGCTGGGCGCGACGTCACAATGCCCTCTTGTGTCTAAAACTATGCATGAAAAGTAGCAATCAGGCCCTACCCGCTGGTGATTTTCGCATGGGAGTGAAAAACAGCGCTCCTCAGATCAGGAATTAACCGAAAGACATATAATAAATAGATATATATTATAGTCCTGGGCTGCTAGAGTTTTTTTCCTCCTCTTTTTTTTTCCCACGATCTACTAGCAAATAATTATTTGGCGGGAGGAGGAAAGAGGGAAGACAGAGGAATAACAACAAAAGAAAATAAGACAGGCTGTACAATCTTCAAAACCTGTGGCTGGTAGTAATGTATCAGTTTATTCTGCAGCGGCGGCGAACGATTCCTCCCTCTAATCTCATTAGGTCTGCAAAGCAGCCCAATTAGATACTATAAAACAAACAATCACTTTGTCACTTTAATGTTTTCACTTCAAAAGATTTAGGACTGATAAAATGGTGGCTCCTAAAGTTGCCTCCGACCTTTAAAAATTTGCTTGTAACTGAGGATGTCCCCTTTTCTTCACCCCTTCTTCTGCCCGCCTCCCCCCCATAGCCCCCAGCTCTCCTTTGTTCACTCGCCCTTCTTTTCAGAAAGCCAAATAAACATCTCCTTTGATGTGCGGCGGCTGCCTGCGAGGAGAAGTCTGAGGGACTCTGGCTTGGCGGGCAGCGCAGATGGAAGGGCCTGGCTGCCCCTGGACAACAGGCTCAGCCACGGCTGGCCCCATTCGGGGCGCCTTCCCGGTGGGGACAACTTCACCCTCGCCGTAGCCTCGCCGCTCGGGCTCCTCACTGCATCCCCAGGCTGAGGGGGTTGGAGAAGGGGTCGGGACCCTGCTCGGCCGAGGCCCGGGAACTCCGAGTTCCCACCTGGTTTGCTCAGCCTGCTCCCGGCAGCGTCACGGCGTTGGCGGAAGCCTGTAGGTGTCTAGGTCGCCAGCCTGGGCACCCCGGGGGGCGCGGACGCTCCCCCACTCGCGCCTCGCCCACCCCTGCCCCGCGCCCCCCGGACTCCCCGCTTGGTCGCACAGGCCACTCGACTCCCGGGCCAGCTTGCCCGCAAACCGATGGCCTCGCCCTCCCGCGCTCGGGGTTACGGCGGGGCAGACGAGCAAGCAGGGAGTGGCCCTCGAAGCGCGCACGGCCCGGTGGGCTGCCAAGGCGGGACCCCCGGTGCCCTCCCCGGCAAGTCCGCGAGCCCGCACGCACCCCGGGGCCCGCGGCGGGCGCGCGCGAGCCGACCGCGCGCCCCTGGATCTATATTCTCCCCTCATTAGGAGCCAGAGGTTAGCTTTTGCATCTTAATGAGGAGCTGAGAGCTAGCGGGCGCTCGGAGGCCGGAGCGCGGGGAGTTACACGTGAGCACCCGCCTCAGAACTGAACCTCCCCGCGCCCGCTCCGGCCGCCAGCCCCGAACTGCGCTCCCTTCTTCATTTATTTATTCTCCTAAATAAAAACATAAATCGTGTTTCGGCGCGCACCGAAGACGGAGGAGGGAGAAGCACGGCTCGACAGATGCGAGCATCTGGCCGCAGCATTCATTAGACACAAAATGGCTCCTCTTTGGAGCTTCCTTTCCCCCTCCCCCTTCTCTGCCCTCCCCCTTACGTCACGGGTGGGCGCACCCGCTTCTTACCCGCCCCGCCCCTTTCTCGCTCCAGCCCCACGTGGGGGACGCCGACCACGCCTCCGAGCAAGGTGCGCGTCACCAATCACGGACCGCCGAAGGAGCTCTTCGTTGCTGATTGGCGGAGTTGCTGGGCCTTGTCAGTCCGCGGCCAGAGCTGTCAGTCAAAACCACGCGGGGTGGGGGAGCGCTGACAAATGCCGAGGCTTCTGAGCCTCCCGCTTGCAAATAGTGCTTGGAATGGCTGCTTAATTAGCTTTGAATGGCTTTTCCTTCCAGCTCAAACAATCTGTCACTACCATGTGGTATAAAGGAGCCATGCATAAAAAAGTAAGCAGAGGCTAAATATCAATTTGATTTTGTGTATCAAAGGAATATTTTATTTTTCTCCCTAGTAATGAAACGTATCAATTTAAATAATAAAAGGTAAAAACACACACACAAACAAAAAAAAAAAAAAAAGAAGGAAAAGAAAAGAGGGGAAAAAAAGAAAGAAAAAGAAAACCCAAACTCCACGTTGTTGCGACTCCTGCGCACGCCTGAAACAGGTCACTTCTACAGCCCACGTTCTGGAGGAAGCCTGAAGACTCCCCGCTCCCCCCTTTAAACTTGCATTTAGTGTTTTGTTGTCGTCGTCCTCCAGAAGTCTAGAAGGAGTGGTGGAGGAGGGGTGGCCTGTAAAAGGGGACGTGGGGGCGGGGGATGGGGCGAACTTTAAAGAGAGCTCTTTGAAGTTGCCACTCAAAAAGTAGAGGGGGTTTTAAGACCCCGTAAACTGGGGGTCCTAGAGCAGGTCTCGATTTGGGAGCCGAGAGGAGAGGGGGATGAGAGCGGGTGTGCGTCTCGCTTGAATTTATTAAACACAATGCCTTTAAGATGCCAGGGACGCGGCGCCTCGCCGGGCCTCCCTCTCAGTCTCCCTCTGGACTGGCTCCGACGGCGCCCGCCCGCAGGGGGCTGAGAAGCCCCGGGGCCCCCAGGTCGGGTCTTAGAGGACTGTGTACACACAGAAAAGCACAGCAGCTCTGTCTCTGGCCCGGGTGTCCCTCCTGCCCCGATGTCCACGTCCCCGGTGACCACACAAGCCAGAGCGCTCCCGCAGGGCAGACCCACGTCGAGTTCACCTGTGAGCCCCAGCGCCAGCGCCGAGCCCGGTACGCTGGAGGAGTTCGCGGCTGAGTGTCCCCGACGCGGTTTTGCAGAGCGCCGCCTCCTCCGCAGAGCCGGGCGGTAGAACCACTCTACGCAGTCAGGAGGAACAGCGCTTGAGTGCTCACTGGGTACAAGGCAGGGCACTGCTACCCAGGCAGCGCTCTCCTCTCCCTTACCTCACTCCCGAGGGAAGCGGTTTAGCTGGGGACCCCATTTTATAGAGCAAAAAAGAGAGGCTGAGAAAGCTCAGTCATTTGCCCCGAGCTGGGCAGAGGGTCAGGATTCGAATCCAGTTTAATGGTCAACCTCAGCGACCCCTTTGCTTGCGCAAGCTGGATACGTGAGAGTTTTTGCTGAAGAAAAGACATTCATTCATTCATTCATTCCCAGCCCTTACTGAGAGCCTGGTTTTAGGAGTACAGGCCTCTCCTGCCTGTAGCTCCCACTCACTCCTCACCCAGCGTCGCTCCCCGCTCTCACCGGCTGCCTGAACCCTGAGCAGGAAGGGGGCAGGGAGGTAAGGAACCAGGCCAACATCCCTTTAAGCTTACCACCAATATCTCCCCTTCCCCCCACCCCCCACATGCCACCCCACAAATTAGGAAAAACAAGGAGAAAAATGCATGTCTTTTATGCTGGAGAAAGAGAAAAGAAAATAAAAAACATGTATACAACACCCCGTCCAAAGGCTTGACAATTATTTTAAAGAAGGAGGGGAGTCGAGAGAAAGAGTTCAAACGTCTCTGTCTCCAGTTCTAATTGGAAACGTTTCAACTGTTTATGTTACAAGAAGTGTCAGGGTCATTTGCTACCGGAGAGCTGACTTTTCATTGGCTGCTTAATTGAGTACCTCGGAGTCCACCCCACGTGGGAGAGGAATTCCTGGCACATTAAAAAAAAAAAAAAAAAAAAAAAAAAAAAAAAAGTCACCCGGGTGAGACAGAAAGCCCGGCCTGGATTTACAGAGCAGCGGCTCCCCAGCCCCCAGCCCCTCATTTGGGGTGCAAGGTGGCTGGTGAACGACTGTCTGCCAGTCCGAGGAGCCACTTCTCTGATTCTTTTAAAATATTCGTCAAACACTTTAGCTGAGTTAATATATGTTTTACCCCCTTTCTTAGGAATTAAAGGGTATGGCTCAGGCCAGCCACCAGGCTGTGGTCACCTATTTGAGGAACTGATCACAGTGCCATGTGTGGGGTTGCAAACTTTTCCATGTCATCCCTTCTACTGGCTTTGATTTTTGGAAGCCTCTTGTTGGAACTGCTCAGAGAGGACAGAAATCTCCCTCACCATGCCCTGCTCCCTCGGTTGATTCTATAAGGCTCCTCTGATTCTTGGGCTTTGTCTTCATCACTAGAGTAATTCTGTCCCCCCTACCCCACCCCTCCACTCACCAGGCATTCCAGACCTTCCTCCACAAGCAAGGACCTCGACACAGAGCAAAAGGAAGGGAAATTTTTATTTATTTAACAAACTCTTACATAGTGCTCAAGCTGTGTGCAGTGCTATTCTAAGCACTTGACAAATATGAACACATTTAATGCTCACACAAGAAATGAAGTGGGTGCCATGAGTATCACCCCCATTTTACAGATGGCGAAATGGATACACAGAGGTACGATGATGTGCCCAAGATCACGTCAGTGACCGATGGACCCAGGCATTTGGGCATCAGTGTCCCTGCCCTTAACTACTATGCCCTGCTGTATCTACAAGCTTGGCTTTCCTGAGAATGCAGGCCAGGGCTGCAAGAGGGACCACAGGAACCTGGAGGGCCCCAGAGGGTCCCAGAGGGAGCTCATCTTGCAGCCACCTCATCTCAGGGAAGGCAACAGAGGCTAGTAGAGGGAGAGAACTTTCCAGGGTCTCCCAACTCCATCTTACCATTCTCTGACTGATTCAAGTTATGTGACCTTGGGGTACTTATTTAATCTTGCTAAGCCTCCATTTCCTCATCTGTAAAGTGGAGATAACAATCCAGTACCTGAGAGAATTGTCCTGAGAATCAATGGAGATAATGCATGTGGTGTACTTAGTACAGAACCTGGTACATTAAGTGATCGATAACAGTTAGCTGTGGTGGCCATGATGATAACACACAACTATCTGGGTGATTCAACTCCTCCAATATTTTCTGCGTGCCTGGAGAGGCTAGGAAGCCCTGGTGGGAGCAAGCCAGGCAGCAGCCCTAACCTTATTCTGCATAGGCGCAGCCACGCCCAGGTGGGAATACCCAGCTCCTCTCCTCTAGGCTCTCAAGAAGGCCCTCCTGAGGTCACTGGGCCTTCCTCTCCCTCTCTGGGAATCCCATTCTTTATCAGGGTCCTCAGATGACCTTGGGCATCCCTGCAGCCCAAGGACCCTTGGAGCGTGCAGGAGGCGGGAAGGAAGAAATGGGGAGGGGCAATTCAGAGCTAACCCTGGGGTGAGGTGGGAGAGGATAGAGGCAGAGAGAGATCTGTCGGCCACCACAGTGGAATTCATAGCATTTCTGAGAAGACAAGCCACAAGAAATAAGCCTATAAAGTATGAAGTAGGGAAGAACAGTTGTGAGAAGGGCGGTTCTGGAAGGACTTCCTGGAAGGGTGGTGCTTGAGCTCAGCTCAAAAGGATGGACAGAAGTTGCGGTGGGCAGAGGGGGCAGGATGAATAAATATTTCTAACAAAACCCTTCCCTTCCCCCTTCCCCAGCACCTAGGTGGTTTCTGCTTCCTTGGGTCTTGTCTTAGTTTTGCCACCTGACAAGCTGTTTTTGCTCCCTGGGGAACAGAGCTAAGAGCTTGCTTCTCTAAGACCCTGCTCCCATCCCCACTCCCATTTTAGGCTCCAATGAGGATGCCTCTGAACGTTACTACAGCCAGGAGAGAGGGGTCCGCTCATCTGGACTGTATGGCAGCACCAACCTGGGCTTCAAGAGGCCTGAAGATCTGCAAGACCTTGGGCAAGACCCCCAAACTCCTGGGGTCTCCATTTTTACCTCTGAAAAATAAGAATAATGGCACCTAATTTCTTACCTGGCAAGAATTTACGGAAAGCTTACCTCCAAAATCTAAGGAAAGCCCTTGCCTTCGAAAACATACACAAGGCGAGACTGTCCCCAATTCCAGGTTGTATTCCAGGCTGTATCTAGGCCCTCAGAGCTAAATAGAACCTGTGCAGGGAAATAGTATTGGGTAGAAGGGTGGGGGTGGGGGTGAGGGGACCAGGACCATTAGGGAAGCTGCCTGTAGAGGGTGGACCTTGCTGTGGCTCAGTGGGAAGGAAGGAAGAGAGTTCCAGATAGGAGCAAAGGTGCCCAGCCAGGACACTCCAGAGAACACTCACTGGGGAATGGTTTGGTTTGCTCCATGGCCCAATTAGCGGAAGAGGCCACTGCCTCTCTCCAGAAAGCTTTGGAAGCCAGACTACCAGGCGATGATTTACAATGAGGCCCTCGTGCCCACCTGAGACTTTGTGAGGGGCAGGTGTGCAGGGTAGGCATGGAATGTGTTTGTTCACCTGTCTTTAGCAGAAGAATAAGACTGGAAACATTCTCCCCCACACCCGCTCCAAAGCCGAGCTGAATTGCATCCCGCTGTTCCCAAGGTGCACTTTGCTGACCTCTATTGACTAATGGCGCAGGGTTTCCATGCCTCATGCCGGAACCGGGTAAATATTTATCGAAGTGATTGGGCGTTCTAATTAAGAGATTTGTGCCGTTTCTTTCTTTCCTTTTTAAGGATTCAAAGCTGAGGCTTAGGAGATTAAGAAATATTTTGCTGGTATTAATGCATTCAACTTCACAAGGGTGGAGGCCCACGCTGTAAGAATTATCCAGGCCAGTGGAAGGGAGTTCTGGGGTCAGTCTGGATCATTTAGGCGGAACTTGCGCCAGGCACACCTGGTCTTTGATGGAGGTTCTGAGTTGGGGCGGGGAAGGAGGAGGGAACAAGAGATGAGAGAGTATTTGCCTGACAGATTTGATTTTCACTCCCAGATCTGTTATCAGCTTTGTATCTTTTTAATAAATGAATTTATAAATGTGAGTTTGTCACATACAACCAGCAATAGTGAGAGTCTGATCAAGTGTGTTCTCATACACCAGTGGCTCTTAACTGAGGGTGATTTTGCTTCCAAGGGGAATTTGGGCAGTATTTGGAGACATTTTTGGTTTTCACAGCTCAGGGTAGCAGTGCCTTTGGGTACAGAACAGAGATGCCTCTAAACATCCTACAATGCACAGAACACCCTCCTCAACAAAGAATTATCCAGCCCCAAATGCCGATAGTCCTGAAATTGAGAGACCCTGACATATATTATCTCATGTAATCTTAACAAATAGGGCCGTTCTCTATGTCCCTATTTTGCAGGTGAGTAAACTGAGATACAGGAAGCAAAGTGTCACATGTGCAGGAAGGGAAGAAGCTGATTGGTGAGCCCAGTCCCCTCTGTCTCCAAAGCCTACCCTCTGTCCTCTCCTCTCAGTGCCCTCTCTACTAGAAAGTAATTCAAATCCCCCCAGTTCTAGGTTCCTACCTTGTGCCACATTTGAGCCATTTTAAAGATTGCCCTACAAGTTAGCAATTATCTAGTCATTCAGATAAAGTCACTTTATGAAGAGCTAATGCTAGAGAGGTCCTGGGATCCTCTGGCAGCTCCTCCAAGTGGGGACAACAGTCCTAGGTCATTAGGTGCCTGTGTAACATTGGAAAATAGTCACAAAAGTTGCCGTTGGCACATCCCTGAAAGATGTCAGGGTGGAAGGCTAAATGGAATTAGGTTGTACGGAGTTTGGCAGGGAGGTGTGGCCTAGTGATGGGGTATTCTTTGCCTTTTTGGGGAGTGCCCTTCCTGACGTTGAGATTCTGCAGGAGGGAGATAGGGGCAACCACAGAGAGGTGGGTTGAAACAAGGTTGGGGGGCAAACACAAGAGACTGATGGGGACTCTGAAAGTCCAAGCTGCAGGTGGACCTTGGAGTTCTGGAAATAGAGAGAGATAGGGGCAAGAAAGGGGGTAAAGGGGCCTCACTTGCAAGAAAGGCACATAGAAGACTATAGATTTTGATGTTGGAGTGGAATTGAAACCAAAAAAAAGACTCAATTTTGAGGGCTTGGAGTTCCAACTTATTATTTGACCACTAACCTACCATAAAAAATCTATGAGACAAGGTACAAACAAAACCAACGCCATCTTACTTTTGTCTTGTGTTTTCTGCTTAAAGCATTGTCTTGTCTGTGGGTTCCTAGTTAAGACGCAACATGGAGAGTGAGGAAAATGATGCCCATGGCAGATGAAGAAGCTGAGGGCCAGGGAAGGTTAGGTAGTTTGTCCACCACCACACAGTTGATGATGGTGAGTTCTGACCAAACTTAGGCTTTCTGGCACTGGAATTGATTCTTTCTATAAACCAGTCAAGCTTTCAAATTGTGCTCTAAGGAGGTCCTGGGATCCTCAGAAGTTGATGGGGGTGCCAAGAAGATAAGGAAGTAAAGAGAGTGGTCACAGGGATCACTTCCCCCACCTCAATCAGAACAGCCCCAATTTTTACCTGTTTTATAGTTTAGGTGTCCTGGTGATGCCTCATTCAGAGGACCTTGTGTTTCCTCGTGCTTTGGGAGTCTTTTAGCTCTAATTTTGCATCTCATTTGCTCCTGTGAAATGGCCTACTAGAAAAGGGAGACTCTGGGAAGTCCCATTCATACCCCTAGAGCCTCATTGGTAGGGAAAGTAGACTCAAATTCAGGCCTTGTTGTGTGGAAGGGCTGAGCAGCTCAGAAGGGACAGGCTACAGATTATTCTGGGGGCAGCCTCCCACCCTTTTACAGGGAAGGAAAGGAAGACCCGGAGAGGTGGAGTAACCTAGCCAAGTCATACGGCTCATGCATGGTGGGCCTGGGATTCTATGTAAGCCCTGTTGAGCTGCAGAGGCTGTGCCCATCACCACTGCACTACCCTACCCAATACTATCCTGCCTCACTAACCCACCATTCCTTCATGCCAGATCCCAGTGAAATAATGCTCTGTTCTCTGCTAAGTAGGGGCCTGGCACTTCCTAATACATCACCTAATTTATTACCGTGGCCTCCTGGTACTTGTCTTCCATTTGAACCTCCTCACTGGAAATGTTATGCACTGCAGAGGCTGACAGCTGAACATTATGCTTCTAGACTTACTCACTGCAAGGGTTCTGAAGAAAACATGGTTTCCCCATTAGATCCACCCAAGCAAGATGGGAAAACAGCAGTAAGACAGAGACCGTCTCTGGCTACCTGTTCTTTCTGGTTGGTGATATGTTTGCGGAGATGGTGAGTTTTTCTGCACCTATGTTGCAGTATCTAGCCACTACTTTCATAAACGTCCAGTGTAAGTTGTGTGGGTGGAGGGTGCAACTCTCTGAGCTCTGAATTTTGATGACAGACCTCCCTGAAGTCAGAAGTTCTTGAGGTGACCATCTATTTCCCCATCCTCCTGACTATACCGGAAGAGGCAGCCCTCTGACCCTATAAAACTCCTAGAAGAAAACACATGCTAAAGCTTTGTGACATTGGATTTGGCAATGATGTGTTGGCAGTGATGCCAAAATCACAGGCAACAAAAGCAGAAATAGGCAAATGGGACTAGAACTTAAAAACTTCCATGCATGAAAGGAATAGATTAAAAGAGGGGAAAAGGGGGCTGGGTGTGGTGGTTCACACCTGTAATCCCAGCACTTTGGGAGGCTGAGGTGGGAGGATTGCTTGAGCCCCAGGAGTTCAAGATCAGCCTGGGCAACTTGGAGAAACCCCATCTCTACAAACACACACACACACACACACACACACACACACACAAATTAGCTGGGCATGGTGGTGCACACCTGTAGTCCCAGCTACTCAGGAGGCTGAGGTGAGAGAATCAGCTGATCCCAGGAGGTTGAAGCTGCAGTGAGCCATGATCTCGCTGTTGAACTTCACGCTAGGCAACTGGAGTGAGACCCTATCTCAAAAAAAAAAAAAAAAAAAGGAGGGTAAGGGCAACCTACAGAATGGGAGAAATATTTGCAAATCACAAATCTATAAGGAGTTAATATCTAGAATATATAAAGAACTCCTACAACTCAATAATAAAAAACCAAATAACTTAATTTAAAAATGGGCAAAGGACTTGAAAGACATTTTTCCAAAGAAGATACACAAATGGCCAGCAAATATATGAAAAGATGCTCAACGTTACTAATTGTTAGAGGAATGCAAATCAAAACCACAATGCAATATCACCTCATCCCCATTGGGATGGCTGTTATTTAAAAAAAGAATTGTTGATAAGGGTGTGGAGAGATTAGACCCTTGGTGCATTGTTGGGGGGAATGTAAAATGGTACAGCCACTATGCAAAACAGCATGCAGGTTCCTCAAAAAATTACAAATAAAATTACCATATGACCCAGCAATCCCACTTCTGAGTATATACACAAAAGAATCGAAAATAGAATCTCCAAGAGATATTTGCTTACCCATGTTCATGGCAGCATTATTCACAATAGCCAAGAGGTGGAAGCAACCTAAATGTCCATCGACAGATAAGTGAATAAAGAAAATGTGATGTGATGTGGATGTGTGTGTGTGTGTATAGACACACAATGAAATATTATTCAGCTCTAAAAAGGAAGAACATTCTGTCACATGCTACAACATGTATGAACCTTGAGAACGTGATGCTAAATGAAATAATTAAGTTATAAAAAGCCAAACACTGTATAATTTCACTTATTTGAGGAATCTAAAGTAATCACACTCATAGAAACAGAAAGTAGAATGATGGTTGCCAGGGGCTGATGGGAGAGAGGTATGAGGAGTTATTGTTCAATTAGTACAGAGTTTAAGTTTTGCAAGATGAAAAGTCCAAAAATCTGTTGCACAACAACAGGAATATAGTTACTATTGAATTCTATACTTAAAAGTGGTTAAGATGATACATTTTATAGTATGTGTTTTTTACTAGGATTAAAAAATAGATAAAAGGTGGCAGCGCCTCTGGCAGGTGAGTTCTGTGGAGTTCTAGTCATAGTTCCTGCAGGCCAAGCCTCCAGGACTCTCCTCTAGCTTAAGATATTAATTCCTTCTATTAAATGTCTGTTTCAAATAGCTGGGGTGATCCTTGTTCCCAGCACCTGGCCTCTGACTGATATACTCCTGCTTCTTCCAGCAAACCTCCCTACTTGTCAATCTCTGCCTGACTGGTGCTTTTTGGGGTCATTTATGTTTCCTTGATGTTTATCTGTTTTATTAGAATAGTGATATTGAATGTAATGATGACACAAGGCCGTTAAGCATACACACGAACAGGCGACTCCGTGCAACCGAGGCACAGCATGCTACTCAGAGCTTAAGTGCTACTTGCAGATACACAAGTTGGAATCCTGACACCCCAGCTTTTTTTCTTTAGGACCTTAGGCAAGACACTTGTTTTTGCTAAGCCTCAGTTTCCTCATCTGTAAAATTGGGATAATGCTAGTGCCTTGCTCACCGTGTTGTTGTGAGAATTAAGCAGGATAACGCGGCTGGCAGCAAGCCTTCAATGACTGTGAGTGATTCTGAATGAATGGGGACACATCAACCGCTTGGTCTCAATGTGTTCAGACTCCTCAGCCTCTTTATCTAAATCCAAGCTTGGATGCTTTTCTACCTAGAGCCAGATTCTCTGCTCCCAGAATTTAAATATGTCTCACATTAATGGGAGACACAGAGAGATGGGAAGCTGGGCAGCCAGAGGCCTCAATGTTAGAAGTCAATGTTCATCAAAGGGCCCTTGGAGTCCTCGAAAAAGGAGAATGCAGAGGTGGGTGGGTTTTCAGTAGACCTGAATGTATGTGTAGGGGGTGAGAGGTAGGGAGGCGCTCCTCCAAAGCCAGCAAGGGCGAAACATGGAGGCAGCCCCAGCCCACCTGCCTGCAGCCTCCCTCTTTTTGGAGGCCAAACCCAGAGAGAATGAGAGCCAGAACCAGGCTGCCCTCCACAGTTGGCACACAGGGTTCCTCTTTTAGCCAATGATGAGAAGGTCCTCTCCAGCCTAATTAACTGCAGACTTGTAACTTCTAACTCAGACAGGAATGAGGCCAGACACAGACTGAGCAAGAACAAAGCCCCCACGACTGTGTCTATAGGGCTGGGCTTCAGAACGAATCTTTAGAAGATCTCCGTCATACTGTTGGTTGGGGTCGCAGAATTGAGGTATAGAGAGGACCTACACATGGGGTCATCAACCCATGGGGGAACTGTGAACATGGACCCCTTCCCAGATGATACTCCAACATACAGGATTTTGGAAGGGGGTCCCCAAAAGGGGCTGAGGGAGATCAGAAGAGCAGATAACTTGGCCCTGGATGGCTGATGGGTTGAGGGCCAGGCTAAGTGACCTGGCCTTCATTCAGGGGATACTAAAATGACTGACTTGTAGGTGTCAGCCTTGTGCTAAGCCATTGACACAATTGTCTCATCAAACTGTGTAACAACAGGGCCATGACTGCTGCACCCAGAACCCCCTCAGCACTGAAGCCCCATGCCCCAGCTGCAGAGAGTATTGGGAGAGGAAAACGCTGAGCTGAGACCCCTTTTGCAGAAGACAGCCAGCTGCCTCCCCAGGCAAGCCAGCCTCAAATGATGCTAGGATGTGAGGGTCCCGGGAGGCCTCGTGCCCCAGCCCCTTTGAGGCAGCTCTGTAGGGCAAACCCAGCTCCAGAGCTCCCCATGGGGTCACGGGGACCTTTTTGTGACTTCATCAAGCCCTATGTACTTTTCCCTATGCCCCGTCCTGCCTCCAGGTGAGGCGCTGGCAATGAAGCACTCCTCAGTGAGCATGGGAATATTCTCTACTTTATGATCGCCAGATTTAGCAAATAAAAATACAGGACACCCAGTTACATTTGAATTTCCTTTAAACAATGAATTTTTTTTTAGTATAACTATGTCCCAAATATTGCATGGGACATACTTATACTAAAAAAAAATCACCCGTTGTTTATCTGAAATTCAAATTGTACTGGGTGTCCTATATTTTCATTGGCAACTCTGCTCCATCTCAGTCTGTGCTTTGGGGAACCTGACCTGTAACAAACCCCACCAAGTGGGCACTATCATTGCCCTCATTTTAGAAACAGAACACTGAGCCTCGAATTCTGGTCCTATGAGTGACCCTGGTTATTAAGGCAGGAGTGGAACAACAGCAGTGGATTTGGGAGCTGGATCAACTGGATTGGGGTAGGGGGTGCAGAAACTCCTCAACTATTTTCACAGCCCCACCACGAACTGGGCCTACAGCTCTGGAGGAAAGGACTCCAGTACGGGTTTTCCAGCCAGCCTTCCCTGGGCAGGGCTGAACAACCCCCTGGAAGAACATTTTAATCAGCCGCCTTGTCTCGGCCTCTCTTGGCCTTTGCTTTCATTGTCAGAGTCTCTGTCAATAGCTGGAAATCCAGGCAGCAGCACAAGTAGACATTTCGCTCCTTCCCAAGCAGAAATCTCACAAAGGGCAGGGCTCCCCTCTTTACAAGGAAAACAAACAGGTCTTCAGGCTCCCAGGGGCTGGGGGTGGGCTGGGGCAGAGGGAGGCTTGGGGGGAGGGGGAGGGGGCAGCCAGCTGGCTCAGCCTGGCCCAGGCTCCCACCCTCGCTGGCTTTCCACTTCCATCTGCCTTTCCCCCACGCAGATCCAGACTGCAGGGGGAACCTGGGCGGGCTCCCCTCTCCTCTGGAGAGTGCAGCTGGCTAAAGCCTCAGTATTGCTCAGCCAGCCCTAGCAATTCCACTCCAACCCTCCCTAGGAACCAGGGTGACCTCTAAGCAAATGGGGTTCTGCCACTCCTCTGCTCAGAATCATTCCATAGCACCCTGCAGACATAGACTGTGCCCTTCCACACTTCAGGCCTTTGCCCGTGCTGCTCCCTCTACCTGCAATGTCCTTTCTTCTCTATTTGAACCCATCCATTCTTCAAGATCCTTTTTTCTTCTGTGAAACCTTTGCTGTACCCCCTTAGTCAGAATGAGTCACCTCTCTCTCTGGGCTAGCATGGTATCTTTACTTGTGTCTGATGCCCTCATCCCAGGCTGTCCTGCTCCATGTTTAGCTGGGTACATGTAGTCTCTCCCCCAGGCTGTGAGCATTCATCTGACCTTCGTGCAGCATTTTCCAGTTCGTGAGGTGGTTTCACATCTCTGCTCCCTTATAGCTCTCTTGGATAGACACCATTGTCCCCATTTTAAAGATGATGCAATAGAGACCTGAATCGTTTCCTGATGTACTCATCATCAGGTAGCTAATAACTGCAGAACAGGACTTGATTGCGTAGATCTTCGAGTCAAAGGCCAGTGCTGTTTCCAGGAAAGGCTGGCATTCTGACCTTACATGCAAACACCACCTAGCTCAATGGCTAGACACACAATATTTCAATCGTGCTGAGAGGAACCCCTTCCCCTGCTCTCCCCACCAACCCTCCTGAGGCCCCAGCTCCTGGCTGGGTATGAGGATGCTGGGGCATGAGTTCGACTTCCGGCTCTGCCTGCTTCCTCTTTAACTGGAATGCTGGGGCCAGGTGACTGGGAGGTCAGCTTCTGGGGAGTGCAATAGGAAGCTACCATCATTGTGCCATTGACGGTAAGACCAAGAGGAACTGGGATTGGGGCCCATGCACTCCGGAGAAAGGGAGTTGTACCAGGTGCTTTCCGCCTCTGTGTGGCCCCAGCATCAGCAGCCTACCTGGCAAAGAAGCAAGCCTGGAATCTCCCATTTCCCATGGGCCACTGGCAGGGCTGCCCCAAGTACAGGGCTTCAGTAAGGGCTTCCACCCTAGACTTTTAAAGTAGACACCAGTCTCATCAGGGCATCGTGATGGCTCTACTGTCCAACCAGATCCCAAATCCCACCTCTTGTCACCCACTCTGCTGCTACCAGCAGGTCCCAGCCACCATATTGCCTCTGCTGGCAGACTCTTGCAGCCCCTAACAGGCCTCTGTGTTTCCACCCTTCCACCCCTCCGTGTAGTCGGCGCTCAACAGAGGAGTCAGTATGATGATGTCAGTCCTCTGCTCCAAACCCTGCCCTGGCTTCCCATTTCTAGCCAAGAAAAGCCCAAGTCCTTCAGTGGCCTGGTGGGCCATGGACAGATCATGGAGAGGATCTGTCCCCATTGTCCTCTGCCCCTCTGCCTTGCTCACTCCACTCACCCCCTCCTCTGTGCCAGATTCAGCCCTGCCTCTGGCCTTCACACTAGTTGATCCTTCTGCCTGCAAGGTTTTCTTGGCTAACTTTCTCTCCCTCTTCCTTCACATCCTGCTAAGAACCTCACCTTTTTAACATGGCCTACCATACTGGAGTCAGTCCAGTTCCACCCCCACCACTCCTGACCCTACTCTCTGCTCTACCTGTTGTTTCTTTGGTAGCCGTTGCGCCTTTTAACAAGCCATGAAGCTTGCTTATGTTGATTGCTTACTGTCTGTCTCCTGCCCTGGAATGCCATCTCCATGAGGCAGCCAGGGACTCTGTCTTGTTCACTACTATAGCCCTAAAAGAGTGCCTTTGCCTGTGGTATGCACTCAATACATATTTGTGGGTGGAACTGAATCTATGAATGTGGATTGGGGTCCCCAACCCCTGGGCTGTGGACCCTGGGCTGTGGACCAGTATCTGGCCATGGCCTGTTAGGAACAGGGAGGCACAGCAGAAGATGAGCAAGCATTATTGCTTCAGCTCCACCTTCTGTCAGATCAGTGGCAGCATTAGATTCTCATAGAAGTGCGAACCCTATTGTGAACTGCATATTCAAGGGATCTAGGTTGTGTGCTGCTTATGAGAATCTAATGCCTGATGATCTGAGGTGGAACAGTTTCATTCCAAAACCATCCCCATCCTGTCCGTGGAGAAATTGTTGTCCATGAAACTGGTCCCTGGTGCTAAAAGTCGTGGAGATCGGTGATATAGATAACAGTCCCTAAATCATTGAGCTGTATAATAATTAAATCAATCAATCAAGAACGTGAATGTTCTCATGATCAATGTGTTAAAATGAACATGACTCTTATCCCCAGTGAAAGGGGTTAAGGGTGCTCCTACCCTCTTCCTTCCTGTTGCTGGGGCCTGGGTCCCCATTCTGTGAATGGGACCTCAGGTAACAGAGACCTGGCCTTCTCCCCTTCTAACCCCCTGCCTTTCCTGGAGAGTGTAGTGGGATGGGGAGGCTCATCTGACAGGGATTCCTAGAACAGCCTGTGTTTGTGTCATAGGAGGACATGATGGCCCCATGTGGGAAAGGGACGTGACTGAGGTCTGATGCCCAGTCTAGGTCCCTCTCACCATCCCTCTGGCAACTGCATATTTGGAATCCCAAAGCAAGAGTCAGTATCTAGCAAAGGACGCATTAAAAAAAAAAAAAAGAAAAAAGAAAAAGAAAAAAAGAAAAAAACTGTTTGTGAAATGTTTTAAGATAGAAAGCCTTACATAGGCATTTTTCATTTTTATTTGGTTATGCTTATATTAAATCATTTTTGTTGCAAAGAATAAAATAATATGAAATTTAAAATGTCCTGGAAAATCTGAGGTATATGATTGGCTGTTTGCATTTTTCGTTTCAACAGATATTTATTGAGGACCCATTACACATAAGTCTTGGAGATGGACAAGGACAAAACACAGTCTCTGCTTCCAAGAGTTCTTTGGCTGGGGTCCGGAGAGGATGGGAGGTGTTGTGTAAGAGAGGATGTTGCTGCTGTAGCAGTTGTCTCTTTGGTATTTATCCAAATGAGTTAAACACTTATATCCACGCAAAAACGTGCACAGGGACGTTTATAGCAGCTTTGTAATTGCCCAAACTTGAAAACAACCAAGATGCCCTTCAATGGGTAAATGAATAAACTAACTATAGTACATCCAGACAATGGAATATTATTCAGGGATAAAACAAAGATATGAGCTATTAAGCCACAAAATTACATGGAGAGACTTTAAATGCATATTACTAAGTGAAAGAAGCCAGCCTGAAAAGGAAAAGGCTGTATGATTCCAACTAGATGACATTCTGGGAAAGGCAAAACTATGGCGACAGGAAAAGGATCAGAGGCTGTCAAGGGTTAAAGGGAAGGGAGGGACGAATAGGTGGACTACTGGAGAGTTTCAGGACAGTGCAACTACTTTGTGTGACACTTTACACATTTGTCAAAATCTAAAGAATGTACAACATCAAGAGTAAACCCTAATGTAAACTGTGGACTTCACCTAATTATGTATCACTATTGACTCATCAATTATAGCAAATGTACTATGCTAATGCAAGACGTTAGTAACAGGGGAAACTGGGGGTGAAGTGAAAGGGTGTTGGGGAATTCTAGTTTCTGCTTGATTTTTCTGTAAACCTAAAACTGATTTTTTAAAAGTCTATTTAAAAAAAAAAGAGCATCATGAAGTGTAATCATGGAGAAATGCATAGGTATTATGGGAGCAATCTGGGGTAGGGATTGGGGAGGGCTTGGGAGTATGGGAGTCAGTAATGAAGTCAAGACCCTTGTATGTAAAGTTAGACAAAGTTTCAAATTCCACCTCTGCCACTTATCCACCATGTAGCCTTAGCCAAGTTACTTAACACCTCTTAAACCTCAGCTTACTCCTCTGTAAAATGGGGCTGATGAGGCCTGCCACCAAATTATTACGAGATTTAAATAAAATGCAAATAAAGTACTTGGCACTGCCAGTGATGAGAGTCAGTGCTTGGTGCAAGACAGTTTCTCTTTATGCCACGGTGGGTGAGGAGGCTGGCTCAGGTGGCGTGCAGGAGGAGAAAGCATGCTAGCCTGAGAAGCAATGTGGGCGGAGCCCTGGAGGTTCAAGGAAGAGCAGATGCAGGGGGTTTGGCTCAGCCAAGAAGGGCATGTGGAGGGTGGAGGCTGTGGCTGCAGAGGCAAAAGAGATAGGTAGGGTGCTGTGGCCTTGTGTGCCATGCTAGGGAGTTGGTGTTTCCTCTTGAGGATTAATGGAAGGCAGGATGACTGGCACTGGGTATAGCCATGATTGGCTTGGCAGTTTAGAACGTTCCCTCCAGCAGGCAAAGAAAAAAATGATGGGAGAGAGTATGGGGCGGGGGCGGGGGAAGCAGGAAAGGAATGACAGCAGCAATCCAGGGACAATTTTTCTGGGGCCAAAGTAGTGGGAAAAGTTGGACTGTGGGATCTGGGAGCTCAGGATGTGGCTTGGGAAAGCAGCTTAGCTGAAGTCACCCGCTGGCTAGCTGTGTGACTGTAGGTAAGTCATTTAACCTCTTAGAGTCTCAATTAGTTCTTCTTTAAGAATGTCTGTCTTCTAGGAAGATCCTGAAGTTGAAATAAGATAGTAAGAATGAAAGAAGTTCTGGGGGCGGGAGAGACAGGACCTGTATACTGAAGTCTCCGACTATGGGAGGTGGAAGATGAAAACGGCACAGTCTAAAACTGCAGCATTCAGAGCAAGGCCTGTGGGGCTGACGGTGCTGGGTTTGAATACTGGCCCCGCTGCTTACTAGCGTGAAATCTTGGTCTTACCACTTAATTTATCTGAGCCTCCTTTGTAGCATCTGCAAAATAAGGATACTAATACCTACCACACAAGGTTCTGTGGTGGGGTCACATGAGACAATTGCCAAGGGCCCAGAACATAGTGAGGGTTTCAAAGATGAGAACAGTCATTACTATCATCATTATTATTATCATCCTTGGAGGAATATAATCAAGAATATTTTTTCTTTTATTGTGATCTGTGTTATCAACATGATGTATGTATCGCGAGTGTCTTGAAAATAAAAAAACTTAATTTATCAAAAGAATAAGAAGACAAGCCACAGACTGAGAGAAAATATTTGCAAAACACATTATCTGATAAAGGACTGTTAACCAAAATATACAAAGAACTCTTAAAACTTAACAATTGGAAAACAAACAACCTGATTTCAAAATGAGCCAAAGATCTGAACAGAGACCTCACCAAAGAAGGTATATAGATGGCAAATAAGCACATGAAATGATGCTCAACATCATATGTCATTAGAAGATTCCAAATTAAAACAGTGATGAGGTACCGGTCCACTCCTATTAGAAGGGCCAAAATCCAAAACCCTGATACCACCAAATCCTGGTGAGGATGCAGAGTATGTGTGCACTCTCATGCACTGATGGTGGGAATGCAAAATGGGACGGCCACTTTGGAAGACAGTTTCAGACAAAACCAGAAGTACTTTTATCATATGACCCAGCAATCTCACTCTTTGGTATTTACTGAAAGGAGTTGAAAACGTAAGTCCACACAAAAATCTGCACATGGATGTTTATAGCAGTGTTTTTTTCATAATTGCCAAAACTTGGAAGCAACCAAGATATCGTTCAGTAGGTGAATGAATAAACTTATATCCAGGGAATGGAACATCATGCAGTGATAAAAAGAAATGAGAAACCAGGTGCAGTGGCTCACACCTATAATCCTAGCACTCTGAGAGGTCAAGGCAGGAAGATTGCTTGAGGCCAGGAGTTCAAGACCAGCCTGGGAAACATAGTGAGATCCTGTCTCTACAAAAAAAAGTTTAACAAGAAAAACAAATAAAAAAAAAAGAAATGAGACATCAAGCCATGAATAGGCATGGAAGAATCTTAATGCATTTTGTTAAGTGAAAGAAGCCAACCTGAAAAGGCTATAGACTAGGATTCCAGTGATGTGATGTTTTGGAAAAGGCAAAACTATAGAGAGGGTAAAAGATCAGTGGTTGTCAGAAATTAGGGGAGAAAGATGGGTGAATAGGTGAATCACAGAGGATTTATTTAATTTCAGAGAAAGGTCTCGCTCTGTTGTCCAGGCTCGAGTGCAATGATGAAATCATAGCTTACTGCAGCCTCAAATTCCTGGGCTCCAGTGATCTTCCTGCCTCAGCCTCTGAAATAGCTGGGACGACAGGTGTGCACCACCGCACCTGGCTATTTTTAAAAACTTTTTGTACAGATGAGGTCTTGCTATGCTGCCCAGGCTGAGCACAGAGGATTTTTAAGGCAGCGAAACTACTCTGTTGCTGAGACAGTGGATGTATGTCATTATACATTTACCAAAACCCATAGAATGTACGACAACAACAGTGAGCCTTAATGTAAACCATGGACTTTGGGTGACAACGACACGTCAATGTAGGCTCATCGATTGTAACAAATGAGCTCTCTGGTGAGGGATGTTGTTAATGAGGAGGTTGTATAAATGTGGGGGCAAGGGGTGTATGTGAAATCTGTGTATTGTCCATTCAATTTTGCTGTGAACCCAAAACTGCTCTAAAAAATAAAGCCTACTAAAACACTTTTTTTTTAATTAGCTCAGATTTGACACACAGAAAGAACCATATCCAGGAGACCAAGCACAGATGAAGCTCGTGGATTCAGAATCTTGGAGAGGGGAAGGTCTTAGAGATCCTGTTTTCTCAGTCTCCAATCTGTGACCCTCACTTTTATAGAAGATTCCCTCATGGAAACCGTCCCAGTTGGAGGACTTTTTCAGTGGGGGCATGACTTTCTTGGAATCTCAGTGGGTCAGAAGTAAAGACCTTAAAGATCGCTGCCTAGTCCCTTTGCAGTTCTGATGAGAATTAGGGTGTAGGGGACAGTGCCCCAGTCTCCAAGCTGTGAGCGGTACAACTGGCTTGAGTCTCTGAACTCTCAGGGCAGAGGTCTCTCCTGTGACCTCCCCCCTTGTTGGAAACGGCTTCGCCATCCCCCAAGGTGGCCTGTGAGGGTTGGACCTGGGAGAACCAGGATGGCCAAGGTGTGCGGTGCCAGGCCCAGATAGAAGGGTAGTGGGGGATAATAAAAGTCCCCTGAACTCCAGGCCCAAGCCCAACAATCATCCTGCACTCTCTAACCCTCCCCCTTCCAGGCTGATCCTCCTGGGTCCTGACCTCTCATCGCCTGGTGCCCTTGGCCTTGCTCCATGTTTCTCTAAGGAGAGAATGGGGAGAGGCCTCATGGTCTAAGAGGCTGAGGGCCAGGCCTTGGAGCAGGAGCAAGCTGGGTCTGAACTTTTCCATTCCAAGCCCCACTCCTCTGCTCTCAGCTCAGCTGCCTAGTTGCCCCCCTCAGGCAGGAAGGGATGGTGGACAAACAGCTTGCATGTGGCCTGTCATTAAGAGGGAGGTGGAGGCACTCCTCGGGGCTCCATCCATGGTTACACAGCGCCTGCTGCCCTGTCATCAGATGAAAAGCCAGCAACTGCTCCTGAGAGGACCTCATTGATTAAGTCTCTCCTTGTTATTAACAGCAGGAACTCTGGGCCCAGGGTGTAGCCTTGCAGAGCTCTGAGGGAAACAGGGTGATGAAACAGAGACCTGTGTTCACAATCGACACATGTCCCTTGCTGGCTAAAGCCCACACTCCCTCCAAGGCCCACAGGGCCCCAGGTGACCTCAGCAGCCTCCGCTGGTGCCCCGCGCTGGGCTCCAGTCTCAGAGCTGCATCGCTCCTTCCCAAGTCTACTGCCCCACTGGCACCCAGCAACGGGCTTGAGCCGGCTCCCACTGACCTTTGATTGTCTGTGTTCAGTGACATCGTGCCACCATGAGAGTGTTTACACCATACAATGCCAAATGCTACCAACCTGCTGACCCCTCCACTGCCCACCCTAGAGCCAATTACTATAAATTTACTAGCAGGTCACTGTGCATGCTGGTCTTTGCCAGACACACACTTCCTTCCCTCTTAAAAATATTATTAATTGTTTTTTTAGAGACAGGGTCTTGCTTTGCCGCCCAGGCTGGGATACAGTGGTGCAATCATGGCTCACTGAACCCTCAGTCACCTGGGCTCAAGCAATCCTGCCTCAGCCTCCTGAATAGCTAGGACCACTGGTGTGTGCCACCACATCCAGCTCATTTTTTAAATTTTTTTCTAGAGGTGGGGTCTTGCTATGTCACCCAGCCTGATCTCAAACTCTTGACCTCAAGCAATCCTCCTGCCTCAGCCTCCCAGAGTACTGGGATTACAGAGGTGAGCCACCACACCCGGCCACTTCCCTCCCTTTTTATACCTCAGTTCAGGTGGGGCTTCCTTAGAGAGACCCTCTCTGCTCCCCCAGGCCTGCTCACACGTGCTGTTACAGAACTATGTCTCTCCTCTCTCCTCAGAGCTGAGTAGCGTGTGGGGCACGTAGCAGGGACTCTGTAAGGCTGTGGGGAGGTGCATGGGACAGGCTAAGGCATGACAGTTGCGAGAAGGGAAGGAGCGGCAGACACCCTTCTCCGGGGACCTGCAGTGTAGCTCTCTCTCCGTCTGCTCCAGTTAAGAATGATGTCTTCTTCCTGCATCCCTCCTCCCAGGAACAGATGATTTTCATTTTCTGCCTTGATAGCTTCAAATCGCTGCCTGTCTCTGGGAGGACTCAGGCACTTATCCTTCCTCTTTAGCAGTGGGAGGATCTCTCTGGACCTCTAAGCCTGGCTTTCTGTTTTCAGCAAAGGCCTTGGAAGTTGCAACCTCTGCAAGGCTCCCCTGCCTTTCCAAGCCCTCTCCTTCTCTAGCACCATCTTTCCCTTCCTCCCTGTGGGCCTTCACACTGCCCTCAGATTCCTCTTCCCTCCCATTTACAAACCTTGCTTCCAGGCGCAGACCTGCAGTTGGTCATTTACAGCTTAGTGAGAATTAGTGGTGAGCCAGCCAGAAGCAACGGCTTCCTTTCACTTCTCATCTTTCAGGGCTCAGCTCAAACCTCCTTAAAGAAGTCTTCTTGGAACAATTTAATCTTTACTTGGGATCATAGAACCTTGTTAATTTCTTTCACAGCCCTGACCACAGGTTGTGATATGTATTCATCTATCTTCCTCTAGCTTGTCTATTTACTGGAATGTTGGCTTTAGAAGGCCAGGGAACATGTTTGTCTTCCCCACTCTTACACCCTTGGGGCCTGGCCAATTGATGTTGAAGGGGCGTTTCTTGGCTGCACAAATGATTGCTCATCCATGTGCAAATCTGTGCTCTGCCCTGCCCAGTTGTGTCACTGGAGACAGCTCCCTTGCTCTGTGGTCTCAGCCTTCTCATCAGCAGATGGGTATAACAGTACCCGCCTCTCTGGATTTCAAGCCTGTTCTAAGGATCAAATGTGATACCAGGTGGGAGATGTGGACCCCAGCCATGTGTGTTGGGGGCTAGGTCTTATTAGTCCCAGTGGCTGTGCAAATGGCATCTGCCCTCCTTGTCCCCCTGCTGTGTGCTGTGAAGGGGTTCCAAGAACTCCAGGTGGCAGCAAAGAGGTGAAGAGAATAATAATTGATGAATGAAAATAATGATAACCAAGTAAATAATACTAATAAAAGTAATAATAACTGACTTTATCAGATGCTATTCTCAGCTCTGCACAGGAATGAACTCATTTAACTTTAGAACAGCCTGGTGAGGTAGGTCCTCTCATGGTTTCTATTTTATAGGTGAGAAAACTGAGGCCAGAGAGATTGAGTAACTCATCCCAGAAGTGGAGGTGGGATCAAGTTTTACCTTTTGATGGGACTTTCCCTCAAATCCCTTCAATCTGCTAACTTTCCCCGTTGCGTTTCATGACTGTTTATTGGATTGCTAAAACCAAGAGTTCATGTCTGAGTGTGACTTTGCCCCTTTGGCAGGCCCTGGAGGTCCAGCAGTGAGCGGGGACTGATCCCTGCCCCCAGGGAACCCATTAATGGGGTGCAAGAGTGTGTGTGTGTGTGTGTGTGTGTGTGTGATTCTCGGCTGCCCAGTCAGCCAGGAAACTCCCTGAGGACACAAGGAGGACTGTTCCTTCTCTGCTGTGTTACTCTAGGACAGAATGAACTCTTACAGTCCTAGAACTCCAGAAAATCAGCACCAGAGTCAGCTACTCATCAGCAAAGTTACTGATCCCTTGCTTGGTACTGGGTTTGGTGCTTCATGCCAGGAACACAGTGGGAGCAAAGCCAAGCCCCCATCCTCGAGGGACATCCAAATGTGGGGGTGGGACTGGGACTCCGTAGGTCAATTCTTAGGTCAACTGAGTCCAGAGAGAGTAGGAGCCCTCCAGGGTCAGGAATCAGGTCAGTGACAGAGCCGGGACTAGAACCCAGGGCTCCTCCCTCCTAGGACTGCCCCTTCCAACTCTACTACCTGCCTCTGGATCCTGTGGGAAGCCGGCTCTCCTTCCTCCCAGATGCAGGTTGCAGCCTGGAGCAGCGGCTGACCCAGATCCCACACTGTTAGCCCAGGGCGTATTGGGGCCTGCATGGGAAAGGTGAGAATGAACCCACCACCCTCCCCTCTACCTGGCCCTTAGCTGCCTTCCTTTATCACCTTGTTAAAGGCTTTTTCCTCTCCATTTGGAACCTGGAATTTCATTATTTCGCATGTGAAGCTTAGGGATAATAGGCTGCCACTTGAAGGCTGCTTTTCATCTTCAAAGCCCTCTGCAGACTTTTAATTAGTCCTCTCTGGCCTGCTCCAGTAAGTGTTCTTGGGCGAGGAAGGGGGAACCCAAGGGAGGCGGAGGGACTTCCCTCAGGTATGTGGGGCTGGCAAAGGCCTGAGGAGGAAAAAGAGGAGCCCTGGATTCTGGAAACTTCTTCTAACAGATACCTAGCTCACCTAGCTGCCAGACTCCTTTCCTGTTAGGACAGCTGAATAACTGAGGGCAGGGGCAGGTGGGAGCCCTCCTGTGGGAATGTGGCTTAAAGAACTTCACAACCAGACCCTAAGTTGCAATTCCATCCCCTGCTGATTGCACGGCCTTGGATGATAATTAACCTCTAAGCCTCTGTTTTCTTTTCCATGGAATGGAGGTAATAACAAAGCGCTCCTTGATGTTGAGGATTGAGCTAGGTAAGTATCTGGCACAGAGTGGTGCTCACTAGCAGTGAATGAATGGATGAATGAATGAGTGTGGCTAGTGGTGGGCTGGAGTGGGGAGGATTAGAAGTAGAGAGAGGCAAGGTGGGGACTGAGAGGAAAATAGGGACTCTCCTTCTTCCTTTGCCCCTCCTTATCCTTAGCCCGAAGGCCAGGGGTTTTGCCCACAAAGCAACCCCTATCAACGGTGTTGCATGGCTGGTCAACGAGGGATTGATGTCTGTCTTTGCAAGCCCTTGAAATCCCCTGAAAATGGTGATATGGTCTATTTTTAACAGTGGAGAACCCCATCTATGAGTTGCCAGGTGAAAATATGTCCATCTGCTCAGCCTCCCCAGCTGGACCGCTGTGAGAGTCAAAACTAGACAGAGGATGCCACTCCCCCGGCTTCAGGGTCTCTCAGACCTGGAAACAAATCTCTGCTGCTCCACTCACTTGGACAAACACTCAAGCTAAAGCAGGGAGATCCTCCCTGCCTCTCAGGATGATTGAGTTTGGTTCTGTGATGAGCTGTAATGTGTACCGAGCAGCTCACTGTTGAGCTCAGTGGTAGCCAAAGCCAACAATGTAGGAGCCTGGGACACCAAGCACGAGTTGCACCCTTGGGTCCATGGCCACATGAAATGGGGAGGGAGGTTGCCTCCGGTCAACTGGTCACCTACCCCGTCCTCTCCATAGACTAGCACGGGAGTTAAAAAGAGGGCTGAGAAATGTGTTCAATGTTTCAAAGTCATTCCTGGCCAGGTGCAGTGGCTCACGCCTATAGTCCCAGCAATTTGGGAGGCCGAGATGGGAGGATCACTTGAAGTCAGGAATTCGAGACTAGCCTGGAGTTCAAGCCTAGCCTGGCCAACATGGTAAAACCCTGTCTCTACAAAAAACAAACAAACAAACAAACAAACAAACAAACAAACAAAAAAAAAACACAAAAATTAGCTGGGTGTCATGGCACGTACCTGTAATCCCAGCTACCAGCTCCTTGAGAGGCTGAGGCATGAGAATCTCTTGAACTCAGGAGGCAGAGGTTGCAGTGAGCTGAGATTGCAGCACTGCACTCCAGTCTGGGTGACAGAGTGAAACTCCATCTCAAAATCAATAAAGTATAAATAAATAAATAAATGTCATTCCTTAACATTTTGGTACCTCTAAATTTCAGTACCAGGGACCCCTTTGCCCCCATCCTACTTGGGACTCCTATGCAGGTTATTTAATGACAGTTTCATCCTTCATGTCCTCTCTTCAAACCCGTCAAAAGCAGGAACTGAGTTTAGGGTGTGTCTGGGTCCCCAGTGGCTGGCACACCACAGGTGCACAATTAATACTTGCTGTTGGTGGTGACAATGTAAGGCCTCCCCTTACACTGGGGAGGTTTGGAACGTGGGAGGAATCAGAAGGACATCATCTCATGAGGAATCAGAAACACCGATCCTGCCTCCTGTCTGTGCCCAAAAGGTAGAAATATTGAGAGAGAGAGGATGGGAAAAACATCCACGAGAGAAGTGAGTACCACCTGGCTGGTGCTTCCACCATCTGCCCAGCCCTCTTGACTGGGACAGGGGGTGCAGAAGGGCTAACCAGATATGACCAGATCCCTGAGGCAGGGTGTATTTGCTGAAGGGTGGGAGGAGCTAGCTGGTTAAGGGATGGCATGGGGAAGGAGGTGCTAGGGGAGTATTCTAGGGTAGAGCCCCAGGGTAGAGCCCCAGGGTGGGCAAACCCCAGAGCGGCACAAGGTAACCTCTGCCCGGGGGGATTCCTCCTTCCCTCAGCAGCCAGCATCTCTTGGAACCCTGCAGAGCAGGAGCCCGCAAGCCCAAGAGACTTGGGGCATCTCAACCCTGCTTCTCACAAGAAGTGTGATTTGGGCAAATTATCTAACCAGATATGGCTGGAAAAGGCTTGTCCCTCCCATGTGCAAAATCCCCACTGGCTCCCCAGTGCCTGTGCCAGGCGTCTGTGGTCTGGCAGCTGTGAGGATGGTTTCACGTGTAATCTATAGGTTCTTTCCACACCTTTCCAAAACTTGGTGAATGCCTGGTACCTTCTTCTGTGACATGACTCCACGGTCAACCAGAAACGACACATCACATTCACTCATGCGCTCACTTGCTCACTACTCAAACTATACTGAGTTTTTCTATATTCCACAGTGCTGGCCACTGGAGGTTGGAGATGAGTCCCCACATGCTGGGTGTTTACAGCCCCTTGAGGGAGACAGATAAGCAAATGAACCATGACCACACAGGGTGATCAGAGCTCAGCAACACTGCCTGGAGGAAGCATTAAGGTTTAAGCCCAGAGAGAAGAGAAGATACGAGGGAGTTGGAAGAGAAGATACGGAGGAGGTTGGGAATAGAAGCTTTTGTGTGGAGAGGGGCACATATACAGGTCTGGAGAACCACAAGTACTTCAGCAAGGCCTAGCAGAGAGCTGAGGGACTAGGTGGTCAACGGCCTTGCATGCTGGGCTTTATTCTGAGGGTAATGGGGAGCCATGGAAGAGTCTGGAGCACCAGAGTGAAATGTTCAGAAAATTTTCTTTTTCCTTTTGGCTAGAATAATAATAGCTGAGCTAACACTGGTTTTTCTGTGGGAAAACACACAAATCATTGCTTAATAGAAGTGGTCTATTCAGAAGAAAAAGCCTGCTAAAAGGTGGGATCCTGAGACAGAAGCAAACAAAAGATGTGACGACATTGGTGACCTCAGGTCCACACCCTATCTCCTCACCCCACCACCCCAGCTTTGCCCCCGTTATTTCAGACAGACCTTCCTTCCAGCTGGGACACTTGTGGGTGTGGCTGTGCCTGTGACTTGGCTCTGTGGTCACCCTGCCTGTGTGTACCACTGCCCCCGCCTCCCTGCTCCCCACCACTGCATCTCTCCAGAGCCCAGTTCTGCCACCCCCTCCAGCAAGCCTGCCCTGGTTCCCCCTAGCTGCTGAGAATATTTTGCTATTTCCACTTGGAAGAACTTTAGTAGGGTTTCTAAGGCAATGTGAATGCTCTGGTTGGGCTGTGTGGTGGAATAATCAGTGCTCAAACCTTAACCTGCATAACCAAACAGTAAGCAATTTGAGGGCAGGGGCTATGCCTCATTCCTTTTTGGAGACCTCAGTCATCCAGCTCTGTGCCTGAGAAGCAGCAGGTCCCATATTAACATGTCTCTTCAGTGGAATCATGTTTCATTGTGTGCATCCTAAACTTGTCCAGGAATATTGTGAGCCTCCTCTTTGGAATAAGTGTAGGACCCCCCCTAAATTTCTGCAGGGTCATTCTCTTCAGTGCCTGGTGACCCAGTCCTCTTTCTGAGCCTTCTGGACTTGCCAGGTACAATTTGCTATCCCTTTCGCTGGGCTCCCCTAGATTTTGGTGCTTATCTCTATTGTGTTTCTTATTCTATTGGCTCAAAGGCGTTTTTTAAAAAGTGTCCACTCTCTCCACCTCCCCACCCCCACACCCAGCCCAGTGTCTGATTTGCAGTAGGAGATCAATAAGTGTTTGTTGAATGAAAAAAAATGTACTAGCAAGAGTACAGGACCACTCCTTAGGCATATTAAATGGGAACACAATCACCAATTGAATTTGTTTCCTTCAAAAGAGCCATGTATCCTGGAAGCTCCATTCCAGACGTCCAGATGGCAAGGCCGGGGAGAGCTGGGAGTTATTCCTATTGAAACCGTTTCCTCCAGAAGGCCCAGAGTTCAAAAGGGAGGCATTTGCCACAAACAATTGGGCCAGTGTGAGACGATGTGGGTGGCACGCTTCCAAGGTCTTGGTGGGACTTTGAGCAGTTACCAATGCAAATAGGAGAGAAGACTTATCCCCGGGGGCAACTGTGGTCACCCAGAAATGGAGCCTTTGGCAACAAGGAGAAAAAACCAGGTCAGCCACTGCACGGGGATTTTCTGAGGGCTGTGGAGTGGCCTCTGGACTTGGAGTCAGGAGGCCTAGGTTCTCAGCTGGGATCTGAGTTTTAGATCAAGGGTTAAGATGATCTAATGCCAACCTTATTTTCCAGAGGCATTTTTCTAAGCCAAGAATTAAATGCAGGGCACATCAAAGGAATTTTCCTGATTTGTGAATTGTTTCTGCCAACTCAAGCTTCAGAATAAAGACCCCTTTTCTCATTCTTTGAGATTTATCTATTGAATATAGGACTATTCTGAAAACCTCTACGCCAGTGAAGCTCATCTCCCAGAGCTGTCCCTGTGCATCCTACTGTCTGACCTCCCTGCCTTTGCTCACGCCCTTCCTCGTTTCAGAGAGTCATCTCCTGATATTGCAGCATCATCCAGACTTCGTTCAATGTTAACTTTTCTTTGAAAGTTTTCTCTGATCACCACAATTTATAGTGATCCAAAGAGAGAGAGAGAGCCAATAAGCATGTAGAAGACATGGAGCACCTATTACTAGGTAGTATTGGCTCAGCCTTACAGTGTGCCAGGCATTGTGCTAAGCTCTCTACAAGTATGATCACACTCAGCTCTCAAAACAATCCTCAGAAGATCATTCTTATACAATTTAAAAAATCCCATTTGTGGGCTGGGTGTGGTGGTTCACACCTGTAATTCCAGCACTTTGAGAGACACAAGTGGGAGGATCACTTGAACCCAGGAGTTTGAGAACAGCCTGGGCAACATAAAGAGACTCCATCTCTACTAAAAAATTAAAAAAAAATTAGCTGGGCATGGTGGTGTGTGCCTACAGTCCCAGCTGCTCTGCAGGCTGAGGCAGGAGGATCGCTTGAGTCCAAGAGACAGAGGCTGCAGTGAGCTGTGATCATGGACTTTACCCTGGGTGACAGAGTGAAATCCTGTCTCAAAAAAAAAAAAAAAAAAAATCCCCATTTATGGTGGTCATTAGTGCTGTCATCCTATACTTCTGGGTCTCTTTCTTCTTAGTACAAAGTAGAATTTCACTTCCTGACCCCTTTGTGGTTGGTCAGGTGGAGCCATGTGAATAGTTGTGGCCAATGCCTTGTGAAATGAAGTAACACATTGCTCCAGATTGGATAACATTTCATGTTCCTTCCAGAAGAGTGACAGGCCAGCAATGTTTGCAATAATGGCTACATCAGCCTGCTTTTTGCTAAGTGAGTAGAATAAGCAGAAACTCCTACTAATCCATGATGAACATGTAGCATGAGCAAGAAATACATTTTGATTGTTTTATGCCACTAAAATTTTTGGACTTGCTTGTTACTGTTGCATAATCCAGTCTATGCTGACCGATACCCAATTTTACAGATAGAGAAATCAAGCTTGCATGGGGAGGCATGGATGACCTTGGCGAAGAGGAAGCTTGAGCCCTTATTGTGCCCAGTGCCCTGACTGGCTGGCTGACTGTGAAAGGCCTTGAGAGCCTGAAATGACAGAACTTGATGCTGTTACCCCTAAAGCACAAGGGAGAATTTAAAACAGGGAGCAACACAGCCATCCTTGGGCTTTCAGAAGGATCGCTCTGGCAGCTGCTTCTGGCTGAGAGGTCACTCTCTATTTGTCCATCTGTAAAGATCAGCCCTGAACCCAGTTGAAAGCCAAACTCCCAGCATACACAGAGACCCTCAGGGCAGGTCTGCCATGTGCTTACAATTCCCCAGCACCTAGAGCGGCCCATCCGTGCCTCCACACAATGGGCAAGGCTGGTTGGAAGAGGGAGCTCCCAGGAGGGCTTCTCCCCATCAAGGCAGGCGTACTGGCTCCGTTGTCTTTTTAAATGACCATAAAACAGCACGGAAATGAATGCCAACTAACAAGGTTAAAGGATCCTTAAAAAACAAATGATGCCATTTTTCCCCCAACTCGCTGCTGAGTAAAAATTTGTCACTTCAGTAAGCATTTTATTGGTAATTACAGAGTTACTTTATTTGCATATTACAGAGCTGCTAGCGGTCCTAGTGAAAATGCTTAATGTCGCTGAGCATCTTGGAAGGAATTACTCAACCCAGGGAGGGAGAATTCAGTAATTATTTCCTTAAAACTAGAATTTGCTAACAACTTTGCAGTAGATCACTTTGTGCTCCCCAATACAGCAATTAAATAATAAGCAATTAAGTGCCAAAGTGACTCAGGCATAGGGCCTATCCCCAAATAGGGGCTCTGCTTTATTTCCTTTGAAAGGGGAATAAAGCTACAGTTAACCCTTTTGACTCCTGAACCACCAGGGAACACCGATTCCTCTTAGAGCCAATTAGAGAGGGCTGGTGCTAAATGTCATCTCCTCTTCAGAGCAGGATCTGGAAACCCAAAGAGAGACCTGGGGCCCATCCTGCAGCGAGGAAAGGAGGCTAGCTCTCCCCTCCAGCAGCAGGGATGGCAGGCACAGAGGTCAGGTAAGAGAATTCTGGCATCAAACTGGCTGGGCTTGTCAGCTGGGTCCGGCTTATTATCCAGGTGTCTTGGAAAGGTTACTCAGCCTCTCTAGGTCTCAGTTTTCTCACCAGTAAAGAGGGGTTCATCATGTGATCAACTGCACCTGGTGGCTGTGATGATTAAATAACGTGACACATGGAAGGTAGAACTTTGAACACAGGAAATGCTCAGCAAGTGTGAGTTACAGTGTCTCACCCAGAACCCACCACAGCACTGACAAGGAAAGCCCAGGCCCCTGCCAACTAGGAGAAGGGAAGGCATTTGCATGTAACTCCTCTGCCTGCACTGGGGAGGTGTGATAGTAGGAGGGAAGGAGTGGCACTTACCACTTGGGGTTTGTTCTGCCCAGGATCAAATCCTGGTTCCACATGCACACACCCAGAGGCAGTGTGACTTTGGGCCACTTATACACTCTCTGAGAGCACCAGTTTCTCACCTGTAAGACAAGAAGGGTGATACCCATCTGAGTGCCAGGGTCTCCAGGTGACCTGTATTTAAGCACATGCTTTAGTTGCTTAGCTTCCTGCCAGGCAGATTTACAAATATATATATATATATATAAAGTGTACATGAATATGTCCTTAAAAAAGATCATTACAATTTCAGACTTGTTCTGTCTTAATTTCTGATTGATACTTAATCAGCAATGGCTTGGAACACTGGCTTTTTGTCTCTCCCTCTGTTAAGTATTTAATGATCTGAAAACAAACATTGGAGAAGATGGAACCTACAGGGGCCCCTCATCCTTCTGTAGTCCTGATCCTTCTGTAGTAGGGCTGAGTCCACTCTCTGTTTTATCCTTCTGCAAGATCTGCTCCAGTGTGCTATTCTATTTAATAATGTAAAATGCTATTTCATGAAGGAGAGAGTACAGAAAGGTATCTTTTACAAGATTTGCTTTCCCACCTCCATGGCCAGCCTGACCCCTGCCTCCAGGTGGGTTTGTGAGGAATACGTAGTGGCCCTCTGACAAGGAATATCCAGTGAGATAGAAGAGGTCCAGTCCTCAGTACAGGACTTGGCATCGAGCTCCGTAACGGCTGGTCCCCATGAGCAGCTTGGCCTTGCCTGATATTATACCTAGGAAGTTTTTCTCTGTAGCTAAAGGCATTGGTCCAGAGACATATTTCTTCCCAGCCTCAATGCTGATCTCACTGTTATCGATCATTCACATTTTGGCATGGCCTTTTCTGGGACCATGCTTCAGAGACATCTCGCGTCTCAGGGCCAGGAGAGGGGAAGAAGTGCACCAGGTTCCAGCATCAGCGGATGTAAACACAGAGAGAGTGCTACCTTTGACACCCCTCCTGGGAACTTTAGCCCCTATTAGTTGCTGAGGGTGGAGTGGCCTGGGGCCTTGGGGCCACTGCCCTGTGTGTTAGCAGTGGTAATTTTAAAGGTGGCCCTCTCTGACTGGCATCCGGCCAATGGGGATCAGGCTGGCCTTTGTTGTTTGCCAACTTTAGAGGCCTCTGCAGGCAGCAGGCTGGACAGACAGCTCTGGAACTGGGCTGTTTCTGCTTTATGGATACTCCTCTCTTTGGTGAAATTCAGCCCTCCATGGCCATATAAAAGATGAATTCCACATTCACGTGGTGGCTCTGCCAGCTTCCAAAGTAAACTCTTCGGGTCAGACTCTCACTAGACCAAGTGATGCCTGGTCCCTGGGCCTCCCCCTGTGACTTGGCTTTTGGGGTACAGCTTGATCACCGGCTCCTGGACCCATTCTGGCTTATTAATGCCCACCCTAAACATAGCACCAATCTTCATTTTGCCTGTACTAGCGCTTCAAATGGATTGGTGTGGAAGCCAGCT
The DNA here is from genome assembly GCF_008728515.1 of Papio anubis. Classification (NCBI taxonomy): domain Eukaryota; kingdom Metazoa; phylum Chordata; class Mammalia; order Primates; family Cercopithecidae; genus Papio; species Papio anubis. Next base: position 118,985,379 of record NC_044982.1, on the reverse strand, counting down.
GGAACTGACTGGATGAGCTCATCGACCATTGCCCAGCCAGGAGTCTGCAAGGAGAGAGGATTGCTGATTAAAGCGGAACGTGTGTGGGAGGTAGGGAGGAGAGGCTTGGGAAGGACTGGCCTGGGTTCATCAGGGACTCCAAGGAGGCTGGCTTTCTGCTACAACAAGAGCATCCAGTGCATCCCATAGGATCCGGCAGGAGCTTAGAGCAGGGGCTCTTGGGAAATGCAAAAAAAGGCCTGGACAATAAGTATAAACCAACATAGAAATGGCTCTGGGAGTGCTGGGTGCAATAGCTCTGTAATCCCAATACTCTGGGAAGGCCAAGGCTGGAGGATTGCTTAAAGCCAGGAGTTTGAAACCAGCCTGGGCCACAAAGTGAGATCCCATCTCAATCAATCAGTCAATCAATCAAGCAGGTGTGGTGGCACATGCCTATAGTCCCAGCTGCTTGGGAGGCTGAGGCAAGAGGATTACTTGAGCCCGGGAGGTTGAAGTTGCAGTGAGCTGTGATTGTGTCACTGCACTCCAGCCAGGGCAGCAGAGTAAGGCCCTATCTCAACATAAAAAGAAATGTTCTTGTCTTTGTGGAAATAAAATAATGCAGAGCCCAGTCCTCCCCTTATGAGATGGCCATACACAACTCAGCAGCTGACACCTCTTTCCTACCCACCTGCCAACGCTAACTGCCCCTCAGCGAAGAGCACTTCTTCTTCAGGGCTGCCGGTGTTTTGCAGCACGTGTTGTTGGCACATCCATTTGACAATTCTGGACTGCGACAGTCTCTCATTTCTGACTTAATCTCTCACTTACCTCTTCCACAGTCATTTAACTTTTCGCCTTCAGCGTTCAGTGAGTGGAGGCCTTGAGGGCTGGGACCAGGTTTCACAGCTTCTGGGGTCCCTCCAGGGCCTGTGCAGAGTGAGGGCCAATCAGTGTTTGCAGCTCTGGTGTGCTGTGGGCAGCAGGGGCTGGAGGCTGTAAAGCTGCTCACAGGGAGGGAGAGAAAAGGCTCGGGGGCATGGAACACACATTTCCAGCCAGGAAATCTGGAACCCTCGGGATGGAACCCATCCTGGAATAGAAGATACATGGATTAAAAGTCTGACCTCAGATGGAAATTTCTCATCCCCAGCCTGTGACTCTCTTTTCAGTGCCTAATGGAAGCCTCTACAACCTGGCTTGCTTCCACACAGTTTGTCCCAGCCCTGCAAACTCTGCCCAGCTGGCATTCAAGCACAAAGACAGTGGTGTGCTGGTAAATGTTTAACAACAGGCTCTCTGGGAGAAAAGACTGATTTGTTTCCTGATTGGTAGCATTTGTCAATTTTTCGTGGTACTCATCATCTCATCATGGCTGATCCTAAGCTACCCAAGTGAAGCCACTGAACACAGAGTTGGGAAGAGATGCAGAGGAGCAGCTTTCTTGGACAGGTGGGAGCTGGCTCTAGCATATCACTGCCTAGCGACCTCCTAGTGCCACCCCCTTCTGATGTCCTCATAGTACTTATCCCTTTTACTGGCCTTCTGAAGCTGCGAGGGTCTCCTGGTACTCCTTCTCGTCATCTGCCCTTTGCTTCTCCATGAATCACTCCATCACCTGCCCCGCAGAGCAGCATTCTCAGTCCTGACTACGTGTTTGGCTCCCATAGGGAGCTTTTAAAACTGCCCATATCGGCTAAATGCGGTGGCTCACGCCTGGAATTCCAGTACTTTGGGAGGCCAAGGTGGGAGGATCGCTTAAGCCCGGAGACCAACTGGAGTACCAAAACCCTGTCTTTATGAAAAATTTTTAAAAGCTGGGTGTGGTGATGTGTGCCTGTAGTCCCAGCCACTCGGGAGGCTGAGATGGAAGATGGCTAGAGCCTGGGAGTTTGAGGCTGCAGTGAACTAAGATAGAGCCACTGCACTCCAGCCTGGGCGACGGAGTGAGACTCTGCTTCTAAATAAATAAATAAAACTCCTGACTCCCAGGTCTTACCTCAGAGCAGTTAGATCAGGATCTCAGGATCTGGCATCAGGCCGCAGCAGTTTTTGAGGCATTCCAGGTGATTCCAATATGCAGCTAACTATGAGAACTGCTGATTTTATAAATACCAAAGCTGGTTCTTTCTTCCCATGCCAGTCAAATCAGATTCCCCTGGAATGGTCCTTGGTTCACTGTATGACTTCAGAGCTCTCCAGATGAAGCCATGTGTAGCCACCATAGAGGCTCACTATCTCTGAGGCCCCGGGCCCTGTCCTCAGCCCTTTTCTAAGCGCTCACCATTCTCCCCAGGTAGCCTCATCTCCCTTAATGTCCTCCTATAATGTCTCCCATAATGTCCTTATCTCCCATAATGTGTAATGTCCTAGAGATTTGTCTTTTCAAGTCTCCATGTCCAGCCCTGATCTTTCTCCTGAATTCTTCCTGCCTTGCCATGTCCACCTGGGACACTCCAGATGCCTCAACTCAACACATTCACCACCTCTCAGTCTCTTGTCCATTCCCTGTCTTCTCCATGTACATCCTTGTCTCAAGGTAGGGCACCCTCCACTCCATATGTCTCTTCCTTTCTCACCACTTGTCCTGGCTTGCCCTGGAGAAGTCTGGAGTTCATGGCTCTTTCCATTCCTGCTCCAGCTACCCCAACAGCTCTAGCCTGGGCTTTTTGGAAGTCATCTTCTGGACTCCAGCTCCCTGCACTACTAGTGACCTTGCTAAATCACTCCTCTGCACAACCATATGCCTTAGCTTCCCTTGGCCTGCAGGGAATACACACGTGGGACCCCACAGTGTCTCTCTTGCCTCCTGGCTTCATGTTGATCACATCCCAGCCTCACTGAACTGCTCAGTGCTCCCTTACAAGGCCCAGCACCATCCTGCCTATTCCCTTTGTTCCCATTGTCCACTGGCCTTACTCCCTTCTCCACCCATGGACACCCTTTTTATCCTGCAAATGCCCAGCTCAAGTGGCAGCTTGTGTTAGTCTGTTTTCACGCTGCTGATAAAGACATACCGAGATTAGGTGATTTATAAAGAAAAAGAGGTTTAATGGACTCACAGTTCCACGTGACTGGGGAGGCTTCACAATCATGGTGGAAGGTGACAGGCACATCTTACATGGCAGCAGGCAAGGACAGAATAAGAGTCAAATGAAAGGGGTTTCCCCTTATAAAACCATAAGAACGCTTGTGGACTTATTCACTACCATGAGAACAGTATGGGGGAACCTGCCCCATGATTTAATTGTCTTCCACCAGGTCCTCCTGCAACACATGGGAATTACGGGAGCTACAATTCAAGATGAGATTTAGGTGCAGACATAGCCAAACCATATCACTTCTCTTCCATGAAGACTCCTTGACCACATCCACTGAATTAATTATGCCCATCCTGGAGCCTTGCTCCTGTTGTGCACAGTCTACTATGGGTCCAATCCTCCTTGGATAATCTCAGTTAGCTCTCTGTTTCTGTTTCTGCCTCTCTTCTCTATGCTCTGTGGAGATAGGAACCTTTTTTGATCATCTTTATAATCTCCCAGTGTCTAATTAATCTCCCAGTTAGCAGATAGGGGATGCCTGCTACATGTTGTGATAAGAGTGGATTTAATTCATTAATTTAATCAATTAATAATTGTTTATGTTTTCTTTTTTTTTTGAGACAGGGTCTCACTCTGTCACCCAGGCTGGAGTGCAGTGGTGTGATCATAGCTCACTGGAGCCTCGACCACTCAGGCTCAAGTGATCCTCCCACCTTGGCCTTCCAAAGTGCTGGGATTATAGGTGTGAGCCACCATGCCCAGCCTAATGAATAAACTAATCAGCAGGTATGATGGGTTGAACTTTGTCCTCTAAACGTTCAAACATTGGAGCCCTAACCCCCAGTATCTCAGCATGTGACCTTTTTCAGATATAGTGTCTTTTCAGAGGTAATCAAGTTAAAATGAGGTCCTTAGAGTGAATCCTAAACGTATGTGCTGGTGCCCGTATAAAAAAGGAGAAAGGTGGACCTAGACACAGAGGGAGAACCTCATGTGAAGACAATGGCAGAGATTGAGGTGATGCTTCTACAAGCCAACGAATGCCAAAGATTGCCCGCAAACCCCCAGAAGTGAGGGCAGAGGCAAGAAACAGGTTCTCCTTCTCCCCCTCAGAAGGAACCAACCCTGCTGACATTTTGATCTCAGATTTCTGGTGGGGTCTGTAGTACCAATGTCCCCATTTTGTAGATGTGAAAACTGAGGCTCAGAGAGGTTTGGATGACGTTAGTAAATGGTAGAGCTGGATTTCAGCATGGGCCAGCCTGGTGCCAAGGCCTGTGCTTCTGATCAGCATGTAAAGCTTGTCCCGTCTCCCTCCAAGGTCACTGAGCCCCATCAGGGTGCAGGCACTAAAGATACTCAGAGAAGCAAAATACAGCCCCTGTCTTCACTGAGTTGCCAGTTAAAAGGAAGACAGCCTCTGAGACCAGTGGCCACCATGTGAAGACTTCTGGCCACCAGAACTGCGAGAGAATACATTTCTGTTATTGAAGCAACTCAGTTTGTGGTACTTTGTTATGGCAACCCTAACAGATTCAGACAGCAGGTAACTAGTATGTCCTAGAACTTTGATTCAAAACTGAGTTCAAAATCATTTTTATTCTACAAATGTTTATCGCATACTTACTATTGGCAAGGCAACGTTGTGGGCCTGAGAGGCAGACCAGTAAACAAAAGGGGCAAGGCCCCTTCTGTCCTATGACTGCGTTTCCAGGGGGAAGACAGACAATAAAAACACAAACGAGGACAGAGCTAATGATGACAGTTGCAAGGGGTCCTGAAACATGGCCCCTTCTTTCTCTTCTCTTTCTCTTATTTGGGTCATGAAAACTCAATGATAAATGTTCCATCTCTGAGTTTTGCTTGTGTGGGGTCCTTAAGAACAAAATGAGATACCTTTTTTTTTTTTTTTTTTTTGAAGCAGGGTTTTGCTCTGTCACACAGGCTGGAGTGCAGTGGCACGATCATGACTCACTGCAGCCTCTATCTCCCAGGCTTAAGCAATGCTCCTACCTTAGCCTCCAGAGTAGCTGGGACTACAGACACATGCCACTATGCTTGGCTAATTTTAATTTTTGTATTTTTTGTAGAGATGGGGTCTTAGTATGTTGCCTAGCCTGATCTCAAACTCCTGGCTTCAAGTGATCCTCCTGCTTCAGCCTCCCAAAGTGCTGGGATTATAGGCCTAAGCCACCGTGCCCAGACCAAATAGACATTTTTAATAATCAAAGTGCCTTTTGTTTTCTTCTTCCCACTCCCCTGGTTAAAAAAAAAAAAAGGCTAACAAAACAAACGAAACATTTTTTTTTCTTTTTGAGACAGGGTCTTGCTCTGTCACCCAGGCTAGAGTAGAGTGGTGCGATCTTGGCTCACTGCAACCTCTACCTCCTGAGTTGAAGTGATTCTCCTACCTCGACCTCCCCAGTAGTTGGGATTACAGGTGCCAGCCACCATGCTCGGCTAATTTTTTGTATGTTTAGTAGAGACAGAGTTTCACCATGTTGGCTAGGCTGGTCTCAAACTCCTGACCTCAAGTGATCTGCTCGTCTCAGCCTCCCAAAGTGTTGGGATTACAGGTGTAAGCCACCACACCCAGCTTCTTTTTATTCTTTATTTAAAAAAAAAAAAATCAAACTATTCATGTGGGGCCATGCTCTGCAGGATGGGTGATGAGGGTGACTGTCCCAGTGTCAGCATGTGGTTATGGGCTCGCTGTTTCATGTGGAAATGGACTAACAGGCCTGCAGAGCTCAGCCAACTTGGGAGTGGGCATGTCACTTTGGCTGACTGGAGCGTGAAGCCAAAATCTTCCTTCAGTGCCAGGGAGCCCTTCCCCAAGACAAGCTTTAACCATGGCCCAGCTGCCTAAGGAGGCAGGGCAGGCGGGGTGTGAGCCTCTGGATAATTTCTTTTCTGGGTGAAGAATCACAAAGACTGTAATTTGAGAATCTATAGAATCGTAACACCTCATTTAGCCAGTGCCATTAGGGAGTGAGGAGTTCCACATAAGTGAGTTTTCCAGATAATTGAACTTCAGTCCCTTAAGAGCCAAAGCTTAAAAGAAATTAACCAGTTTGACAGAAGGCTTTCTAAAGTATGTTCTTCTGCTTTCAGACCCTGGGTACCCAGAAGAGGTTTGACCCCTTCCCAGCAACTATGATGGGACCCTCAACATCTGCGTCTGGGTTGGATGAGTCACAGTTGCTTCTAGGGTGATGGTTCTCAGCCCACCTTAGCTGCGTGTTCAAATCTTTTCAAGAACTTAAAAAAAAAAAAAAAGTCCGGATGCCCCTGCCAATCTTAGGTCATTTCGTTTAGAATCTCCAGAAGGCAGAACCAGGTAGAGGTGTTTATGAAAGCTTCCCAGATGATTCTAATGTGTAGACATATCTGAGAACTACTGCTCTAGGGTGTGTTGAGTTTCCCCCAGTAATAAAAAGTAACATCGTCTCAGCAACCATCATGCAAGTGACTGCTCCTGAGTCAGATCCTCGGCCGGTGGCCCACCTGCCTTGTCTTTGATTCCTGCCACTATCTGGTAGTTTTAGCCCTGCTTTTCAGATGGGAAAGCTGAGCTTCAGAGTGGCAGGAACTTGCCCACCTCACTTAGCTAGACAGCAGCAGAGTCAGGGTGTCCAGCCTCTTTCATCCCAATGTCCTCCTAGGCAGGACAGCCCTAGCTGGCTCTCTGTTTGGAGCATTCTTCCCCATCTTGCTTTGGTTTTTCTGTCCCCTTCTTCACTGCTGGCTTCCAGCAACACCTTCCCCTTATTGTCTACATACCTTTCTCTAATCCTGCCATTCTGCCATCTGCCCAGTCTGTTCCAGCGTCAATTTCTTCATCTGTGAAATGGGGATGGCACCACCAACTGCACAAGGCTTAAACAGGGCATGTAAAACACCTAGTCCAAGTGGAGGTGGTGGCTTGTCCTCCCAAATCAAATCCTCCTCCAAACCCATGAGGAACTCTCTCAGTCAACCCCACCTCCCCCTGCTGCCTCCTCTACCTCTGGTTTGAATCTGCTTGGCACTGGGAATCCAGGTCACTCAGCTTGCTGGGACTATGCACGAACTAAGAGTAAACAGGCTCCAAGTGGAGGCCTGAAAGATGGCCCTTTCTGTGGGAAATGCATGTGAGCCTAGTGCATTATTTTCAGCAATTTGTCTTCACTGCATAGGACCCATGAGATTGCTGTGTAAATAAATCAGCTCACTTCTCTTCCTTTTGTATGCTCCTTGGGGGATCCTGAGGCACTGGGCACGCTGACGGAGCTCCATCATTATTTGCTGGCTGTCTATTTTGGAGATCGCCCCTGGTTGGTCACCCCATGATGTATAAGGAGGATGCAGTCCCCTCTAAAGTCAGCTCCTGCTGCTGCTCTGTCCTTACCTCCCCCATCTCTTCCCTCTCTGGCCAAATGCGGCTTCTCCCAAGCCTCTGAACTTGTCCCGAACATCCTCTCCTTGATGCTTTTGTGCCAGCTTCCCCCACGCTCCCTCCTCTGTAAGCCCTGCCCTGCTTCCTTTCAGCAAACACTTCTTAACAGCTTTTGTAGACAAGGAAGGTCACTGGACCAAGCTCTGAGAGCGAAAGACAAGCCTTACCAGGACCCTATCCTCAAAGAGCTTCTACTAGGGTCCTGGTGTTTGGGTAAGGAGCCCAGTCTGTTCTATTATAGTATTATAGCATCAGTTTCTTCATCTGTGGGGATGGGACCACCCATCTTATGAGGCTTAAAGTAAACAGGATGTATAAAATACCTGGCCCAAGTGAGCACCCAGGATGTGGAGGCTCGATCTCCTAGAGGACCAGACCAAACCCTCCTTGAAACCCATGGAGATCTCTATCAAGTCAACCCTGCCTCCCCTTGTGGCTTCCTCCAGCTCTGCTGTTAGGCTAAGACAGCTCCTATGAGAGTAATGAGGCTCAAATAAATGTCATTCCTCCCTGCCCAGCTCTTGGCAGGACGAGAAGTTTACATACTCCTTGGGTGGAGAGGTGGGGGTGGGTGCCGGAGCAGAGGAGGGACTGGAAGAAGCACTGAGTTCCAGCATTTCTGTAGTTAGGTCTTCAGGAGATGACTTCTTCACACCAGCCTCTGGTCCAAGCTGTCTGTGCCCTGGGTTCATCTGGACATACCTCTGTATGCCTTCGTCTGCTCTTCCCAGCCAGAGGCAGACTCCGTGAGAGCGAGCTCCCTCTTCCACCTCCAGTGGCTCCTGTAGGCCCAGCCCAAGAGCAGAAGGCCGTTGTGTTCCCCCACTGGAGTCTGATTCTGTTGCCCACATTACCTCCAGCCTCTCTGAACACAGGCCTTGAGAGACCTGAGCATGTAAGGGCTTCCGAATGCAAACAAGGAGTGAAGTATTTCAAAACTTGGTATTTCACCAGAAATGGTCCTTCAGAGGGGCCCAAAATACACAGCCCAGTGTTTGCACTTTAAAGAGTGGGAGGCCCAGTCGAGGCTCCAGGCAGCCAGGTCTTCCCTGTGTCAACAAGGGGAAGGAAAGCAGCTTGGCCCTGTCTGGGGCATCCTGAGAAAGGGGTTTTCCGACTGCAGCTGGAGAAGAAGGCAGGGCAGGGCAGGGCTGCCAATCCCCGGGGCGCTTCCTGCAGACGGTGTGGAGACCCAGGGGCTTTCTTGTGAGCTCACAGAGGAACCTTTTGGGGAATTCCCCAATGATAGTAACAATAGTTCCCGGTTACTCCCTGTGATGTGCTAAGCTCTTTCCATGGTTTTTCCCATTCATCCTGATGAGGTCTGCAGTACCAATCTTCCCATTTTGTAGATTTGAAAACTGAGGCTCAGAGAGGTTTGGATGACATGTAGGTGAATGGCAGAACTGGATTTCAGCGCAGGCCAGCCTGGTGTCAAAGCCTGTGCTCCTGATTGGCATGTAAAGTTTGTCCCCTCTCCCTGCAAGGTCACTGAGCCCCAACAGGATCCAGGCGCTGAAGACACTGAGAGAAACAAAGTACAGCCGCTGTCTTCACTGAGCTGTCAGCTAAAAGGAGAACAGCCTCGGAGACTGGTGGCCACCATGTGAAAGTGGAAGTGCTTTGTCAGAGGCTTTCTGCACAGTCGTGGGAGTGGGGAAAGGAAGAACTCGCCTCTTCAGGGGCCCTATGGAAGAGGGGGCCAGCAAGCTCAATTTGGAGAGAAGAGCTGGCATTTTCCAGGTGGGCAGAAGGGACAGCACGTGTGGCCAGCCAGACCCTGCAAGCTGTGTTTGTTGTGATCACTGAGTGGGCCTGAGTGCTGCAAAGTGAACCACTCACTCTGCGGTCTAGGCGGGGCTGTGGAACTTGGAGGATTTTAAGGAGCATGGAGAATGAGCTAGGCACTCTCAAAGGCTCAAGGAGATGCGGAGGGGGCATGGAGCAGACACAGATTACCCTGTCCTGACCTCTCTTGGCACATCAGACGCCAAGAGGACCCCAGTGACAATTTCTGAAGACCTCATGACAGCAGTATGGGTAATGATGACACAGTGGTGGTGTCTCAAATGCACCCAAAACTTATTTGTGTCACCATTTTTGACAGATCCATCCTTAGCACAGGCCCAAGATGCAGGCGCTTTCACCCCCATGGGACCCATGAGGAGAGTGGAGTGGTTCCACATCAGGAGAATGGGACGCTTTGCGGTGTGAGCCAGGGGAGGCCCTTTCGCTTCCCTCTATGGGGCTCAGTTTTTTCAGCAGAAAATGAAGTGGACAGGACGATCCCTGAATTCTGGCTTGAACAAAAGCTCCCGTGTGGCACTGAAGGTGGAAGTGGTTCAGCTCAAGGAATCTGCCCTGTGGAGCATGAGGAGTTGAGACCAGCCTGGGCTAGGAGAAGGACACCAGCCCATGATCCAGGCTAAGCTCTGTCATGGGCAGGATGTATAACCACCACAAGTCATTTCACTGCTATAAAATAGAGATTATAATCCCTCTCCTCTTCACTTATGGGCTTACTGTGAACATCAAATGAAATAACAAGCACAGAAATGTTTCAATTGTAAGCTATGGTGTCAAGTTGAATCATCTTCTGGTTCATGAACCACAGGGACCATTTAACCCAATTTCCTCATATTCCAGAAGAGGAGACAGAAGTTCAGAGTGGCTGTGACTCGTCCAGTGCGTCCTCTGTGGCAGAACTGAGACCAGCTCCTAGATGCGATCTCTTCTCTTTAACCACCGCTGTGGCTGCTGTGATTCAGAGACCTGACAACATTTTGTCATAGAAAAAAATTTAACCACCCCTCTGCCCCGCTGACCCTTGGCATGGAGTATCTCTCTGCCTTCAAAAGAAAAGAAGAAAAGAATTCCAAACCCCAAACCCCACTAACCATAGAGCAGCTGCTTCTCAGGGAAAGCTGCCACCAGGAATGTAACGCGGCAGAAACCACTCTCACTGCCTGCCACCGAGCAAACGTGGCCTGTTCTGATGGCTCGGTGGCCAATGTCTTCCTGTCACCAAGCTCCTCCAAATCGTGGGAGAGATTGTTTTGACATTTGATTAGCCACAGAGTGTAACTTGTGAGTGCTTGAGCGAGCCGACTCCCAAGCAATCGCATCGCTGAGTGCTTTAGCCTGTTAGAGATACCACGTATCAGGGAAAGCGATGGTGGGCAGGGCTCCAAGAGGGAAGATAAGTGGGCTGTTGGGAGAAATTAATACAAAGAAAGGAAGCGGCGAATGAAGTCAACGAAAACAGGGTCCTATGATATCCATGACTCATAAATTTCATTGATACCCGGAATGTGAGTTCCCTGCTCTCCCTTGAGTTAGTAAACTGCTTGTCCTCGGGGCGACCCTGCGGGAAGATTCATGGGCGGGAAGGAGGTGGGAGGAACAGGCTGGAAAGCCCACGTAACTTTTAGGTGGAGCTTGCACAAAATCCTCTCTCTCCTGCAGGGAAGAGCCTATGAAGATGGCCCTGAGAATAGATGAGTGCCTGCCTAGGGCATGATTCAAGGGGGAAGAGGTCACCAGAGGGAGACAGGAAGGTGATAATTGTGGGGGTGGGAATGGAGATTGGAGGGACCTATGACAGAAGTCACCATTGAATCCTTATTTCTTAGCAAGGTTGTTCAGGCCACCGTACTCCAAATTATTTATTGCCAAGAGTCCCTTCATTATTTTTAACCACCATAAACTCACTATGTGAAAGACTGAGTCTGCCAAATGAATTAGGTTTTGCCCAGAGCTCAGACCTTGGAGTTCCGTAAGCCTGCTGTGAGAACTAAGTCTAATCTATGGGGGGTTCTCAGTAGGATGTCTGACGTATTGGAAATCACCTGGGGACCCCTCTGCTTTCTGCTGGGCTCAACTCAGGCTGGCAGCTGTTGATCCTGTGCTGTCACCTCCACCCCTCCTGCCGGTGCCTATGCCTCGGAAGCCATGATGGAAAGAGGGCAGCTCCAGGATGCAGGAAGGAGAGTGAAGTAGTGGGAAAGGCCTGGTCTGGGAAGCTGGGGAGGGGTGTGGTCCCAGAACATAAAGGGGGTAGGGGGAAGAGTAGGCAAGGTGTCATATCAGGGGACTTCCTGGAGCTGTGGATTTGCTAATGCTGCCCTCTCTTCACTCTGAGGCCCTGTTTGTGATATCAAGTGACCTCCCTATATTAGACTCTCGTGTACAGAAAAGGCTATACCTTTTTTGTAGAAAACCCATTTCTACAAAAAAAACCCATTTCAGTGGGCGAGAACCCACATCAGAGTCCGCAGGTGAGCACCCCTAGTAAGGCGAAATGAGGAACAGATTGGAAGATCCAAGAGATCTGGAAAATGGGGCCTTTTATGAACCTGAGAGGCAGGAACTGCCATTGCCCAAACCCAGCTCCAAACCCAACTCAGCAGGATGAGGCCTCACCGTACTCCACCCCAAAGCCTGCAGTGGAAACCTCAGAACTGACCTTCCAGATTGACCAAGTTGGTAGTCTTAGCTCTAGATTGCAGCTGAGGAAACTGAGGTACTTAGAGGTCAAGTAATTTGTTCAGCATTACATGCTGGACTCTATGTCCAGCTTTGTCTGACTCCAAGCCAGGGCTTGTAATGCTGCACCAGGTACTGTGTGGAGGTTTTCGTGTACTTCAGAGTTTCAATAGCTATCTTCCCAACTATACTGTGAGCACTTAGAAGGCAGAAGCAAAGTTTTCTTTACTATTTGCATGGCTTCATTTTAGCACATTTACTGAGGGCTCACTTCATGTCAGGCATTGCATGAGGTGGGAATAGCTATATGATATCATATTTGTGGCCTATGTTCAAGAATTTCAAGATGGTGACAGCAGAGCAGGAAACCAAGTGCAGGGCCTTTCTGAGAGCAGCTCCCAAAGCCAGTCCAGTCATCAGAAGAGCAGAGAGAAAAACACAAAACCAGACTCAACCGCAGTGTCCTCTGAGAACGGGGATAGCTGTAGGCACAGGGCTAAGGGAGCTCAGAGGAGAGCCCTAAGCCCAACAAGCACTCGCCTCGGTGGCAATACTACGCATTTGCAGCTTCTCAGCAGGTTGTGTGCTGAGGAAAGCACCTCAGTGCGCGTAATCTCACAGTGACGTAATGAGGCAGACATTATTTATATAACAAGAAAACAGCATAGATCCTATACTACCTACCAGATACTTCCCTCTTCCCTAAATGTTTGTAACTATTAACCACTTTGCTCTTAATCTTTTGATGTAGTTGCTTTGTTATCCCCATTTTACAGATAAAGAAGCTGAGGTTCAGAGACATTAAGTGACTTGGCAAAGTCAAAGCTTCAACCTCAGATTAGTCTGTTTCTGGGTCTAGAATTTTTTCTACCAGAGCAGCACTTCCATGCAAGTAACCTCGGTAAATCAGCTTTAGAAAACATATGATACGCAGACATTGTGTGAAGGCCTCTGGGGTCCCCTCCTTGCTGGGATGAGATAACAGGTCCACAAGGGGGCCAGGGGCAGCTGGCGCCCAGGGAGGGGTTGCACAGTGAGCCCCAGGGCCTGCAAGCTTAGAGAATCCTTTGTCTGAGGATCAGCATGGGTAGGGGTGGGGCTGGTTAAAACAAACGATTGCACCTTTCCTCCTTTTAAAGGGGAAAACATTGGGAAATGAAATTAGAATAAAATGAAGGGGAGAAAAGCATCCATTGTCCCGGTATCCAAACACTACCGCTGTTAATATGTTGAAATATTCCCTGCCAGTCCTGGGGGATGTGGGGAAAGTGTGCCTTCTTATATTTTGGGGGAAATGCGAAGTGGTATATAACCTTTATGGGAAGCAATCTGGCAACATCTATTAAAATAAAAAAAGTATATACTCTTCACCCAGCAATCCCACTCCTGGGAATCTAGCCCACAGAAATAAAAGCTCCATTAGGTAAAAATGTAAGTACAAAGATGTTTATCGCAGCGTTATTTGAGTGGTGTTCATGCATGTGCATGCACACACAGGGAACACAATGAATGCCCACCCCAGAGAAAGGCTGAATAAATGAGGATACATAAACCATGGACTATTATATAGCCATTAAAAATAATGAATTAGCACTGTACTAGTTGACTGGGGGTAGGGAGGTACATTAGTCTCTTTTGTGTTGCTATGAAGGAGTACGCGAGACTGGTTAATTTACAAAGAAAACAGGTTTACCTTGGCTCACAGTTCTGCAGATTGTTCAGGAAGCATAGAGCTGGCATCTGATTCATGCAAGGACCTTCACACAAGGAAGCTTATACTCATGGTGGAAGGTGAAAGGACATCACATGGTAAAAGAGGGAGCAAGAGAGAGGAGGAGGTGCCAGGCTCCTTTAAGCAACCAGATCTCATGTGAACTCGTAGAGTGAGAACTCACTCATCACCATGAGGACAGCACCAAGCCATTCATGAGGGATCTGCCTCCATGCCCCAGATACCTCCCACTAGGCCCTCTTACAACACTGGGGGCCACATTTCAACATGAGATTTGGATGGGACACACTTCCAAACCATGTGAAGAGGTGTGTTGAAACGGAAAAGATAGATGCAGAAAAGGGTGTGTAACATGATTCATTTTTTATAAAACAATAACAAAAATGACCTGCCTTTGTGTTTGTATGCATATACATGTATGTTGACACAGGTCTGTATAGGATTATACAAACCTGCATATAAACATGGAAAGACACATAATAAACTGTTAACATGTGTTACCTGAGCAGGGATAGAAGGTATGGGGTGGGGTGTCACTTAACAGCATGGGACAGGAAAAGAGGAGAGGGAATTCTCAGAACAAAAAGGAAGAAAACAAAGACTACTTATTTCCAGTCTTTTTTCACTATATAATCTTCCTCTAGCCAACTCCCTAGCTATATAATCGGTGCTTCACATGCAGAGCAGTTTGGTGGTAAAAACAGAGTCACAATCACACAGTACAGTAAACATCTACATCTAACTCCAGGCCCTACCAGATCTCCAGCCCTGCTTTTTTTTTGAGACAGGTTGTCGCTCTAATGCTCAGGCTAGAGTGCAGTGGTGTGATATCGGTTCACTGCAACCTCAACCACCAGGGATCAAGTAATTCTCCTACCTCAGCCTCCCAAGTAGCTGGGATTACAGATGCACACCGCCACACCTGGCTAATTCTTTCGTATGTTTTGTAGAGATGAGGTTTTGCCATGTTGCCCAGGCTGGTCTTGAACTCCTGGGCTCAAGCAGTCTGCTCACCTTGGCCTCCCAAAGTGCTGGGATTACAGGAGTGAGCCACTGTCCCTGTCTCCAGCCTTGTTTTTAAAATTCAGTCCACCACTCTGGGGGTCTGCTTATCCAGTGTTCAGGCACTGCTAGTCATTTTGTACCTCTACTTCCAAAGCCTCCATTGCCTGCCAAACCAAACAAGGCTCCCTTGCACTGCCACTGCTGAACATAAGAGCACCATCTCCAGTTGTTCCCAAACATGAGGCGTGGCCTCTGAGGTCTTGGAAACCACTGGAGCTGTAGGAGCTCCACACATGGCTGCCTGATCTCCTCTTGGCCCCTCCTCCCCGGGCTGGTCAGGGTTTGGGGACTGCAAGCAACAGAAAACAAAATGGGCAAGCGCAACCAACAGCATAAAAAGGAACTTGGTGGGAGAATTTGAGGGAGGTCACAAGATGGAGAGAAGGATAAAAACTGAACTGTGAACTGACAGGAAGTGGTGGCTCCAGAGTCTCAGGAGCAGAAACTCTGTCCATCTCCCCAGCTGGTCATTCCCGGGGAACTGAACGAACTCTAACCCTACCTTCTCCCTTGCCTCTGCTCAAGATTCAGGGTCCCAAGAGAATGTGTCATTGGTTATGTGTGTACCCCCTGGCTGAAGAAGGGCAGTGGGTGGAAGGTTCCAGCAAAAGGAGCCTTTGGGGCCCCCCCATCCTTGCCAGTGAAACATAGACCTCCTGTGCTTTCTATAAATTGAGACTGCATGCTGTGAGGGGAGCACTTTATACAAAGGAAACTGGGGGCTGCTGGGGGAGGGGAAAAGTCTCCGTGGTCTCAAAAAAGCCAAATCTCTACTTCTCACACCCTCCCCATTCAGAGTCTAAGGAGATGGGCTGGGCTGACTTTTACTTGAGATTCTTTTGGTTGCAAGTGACAGAAACCAACTCAAGCAAGCATAATCAGAAAAGGGGGCTTTCTCTTAAGGAATCAGAGGAGCTTGAAGAACTCAGGCTTTGGCTGGGTGCAGTGGCTCAGGCCTGTAATTCCAGCACTTTGGGAGGCCAAGGCGGGCAGATCACCTGAGGTCAGGAGTTCGAGACCAGCCTGGCCAACATGGTAAGACCCGTCTCTACTAAAATACAAAAATTAGCTGGGTGTGGTGGCAGTCGCCTATGATCCCAGCTACTCAGGAGGCTGAGGCAGGAGAATCACTTGAACCCAGGAGGAGGAGGTTGCAGTGAGCCGAGATCGTGCCACTGGACTCCAACCTGGGCGATGGAGCCAGACTCCATCTCAAAAAAATAAAATAAATAAAATAAATAAAAACAAAACAAAAAAAATCCTCAGGACTTAGGAAGCGCCATTTGAGAACCAAGCTTCTCTCTGGCTTCTCTACTTAAAACTACATGGTCTCTAAGTCTGCCCCTTCCCCCTCCCCCGGCATTTGTCTGAGCCCTTCTCTCTCTCCAGACTGACTGTCTGCCCTTCATGCCCATAAAATTGGAAATCTTCCAGCCCACAGCTCCTTCATTTACATTTTTCCCTATCCAGAAAATCAGTCCAGCTGTCTGGCTGTCTCTTAGCCTCAATTAGAAATCTCCCAAAGGGAGAACTTGATTGGCTCTGCCTGGTCAGGTTTTCATCCTTGCTCCAATCAGCTGTGGCCAGTGGGTGGGGTCACCTGGTGGAAATACGGCTGCCGGGAGTCTGGGGCTGGGGTAGGAACACCTCCTCCAGGGCAATGGGAACCAAGGGAGAAAATGGAGGGAAAACTTTAATTGAAGTGCCGAGTCCAGCAAACCAAGAGCATTTTTGAAACCACAGAAAGTGAGAGGCAGAAACTCAGCATGCTATATGGAGTTAGGGGTCAGGACAATGGATAGAAAAGCGAGAGAATCAGATTGGGAGCAATAGGGAGCCATAGCTTCAGAAACTGCTTGAAATTACCGAGGTAGCAAGTCTTGCTGCTTGCTTTTAGCAGCTGCACTGGAACATGATATGGGACTGGGTTAATCTGGCTTTAAGACCCAGGCGTGGAGCTGACAGTTGTGATTAAATTGGGGAAACAATTTTGAAAAATTAATTTTTACTTTTACCAAAGTGATATATGGACATAGTTCTAAGAAATAAAATAAAATAAAAAAAAAAAAAACAAAAAAAACCCACACACACACAAAAGAGGCTTCCTGTGCAAAGTAGCTGTCTCCTACCCCAGAGCCTCTCATCCTCTCATCACTCCTGAGAGGAAACAGTTTCAACTCCCTTAGGCATTGCTTCTATTATTTATCTTCATATACTTCTAAATAATTTGCTATGCTGCTTTTCCCCCCATTATCTATTGACTTCATGTTCTGTAATTGAGGGTTTAGCTACTTTACAAGCTCTCTCCTCCATTTCTCCTTTGATTATCTTACTATGTTCTATCATAGTTTGGGGCTGTGTTTGCATTATTATGGCTGTGAAAATATTATTCCCCCATGACCCAAGTCAGGTACCTTCCCGTATTTGCACATCATTTTGCCTTTTTGTTTGCTCAATTCTCTGTCCTCCAAAAGAACTATCAAATGCCCATCAATATTGTTTTCTAAAAGTTTGAAACAACATACTAGATAATATACAAATTTCACCTCCATGCCTTCCCTTATTTGTACTGGCTGCTCTCTGGTTATCTCTAAAATCCAGCCAGTTTCTTGGGTGAGATCCCCAGTTTCCTGTATCCCATGTATTCCTATTTATTGGTTTCTTTTCTTGTTTGGCTGAAGCACACCCTATGGTAATTTCCTAAGGAAAGGTGCAAGGGAGGTCAATTTTTTGTATATTTTTGAAATGTACTTATTCCACCATCACACTTGATTTATGATCAAGCTCTGTATAGAGCTCTGTGTTCAAAATAGGGTTCCTCTCTGCATTCATGTTTCCATTGTCTTCTATTTCTCAAGTTCTAGTTGAAGTCTGACACCATGTGGATGTGGCGGACGCGGGGAGGTGACCCTGGGTCGGTAACTCCTCCAGATGTAGACTTTAAACTAACTGCAGTGCCTTCCACTCTGCACATCGCCATGGATTTTTGCAGACTTGGAGCATTCAAGTGCTGAATCTCTCAGGAATCCTTTAAGATAAATCAGTGTGCTTCTCATTGGTCTGCCTTCTGCAAGTGCTGAAGTTTGTAGCTTTCTCCACTGTGCTGAGTCATTACCACTCATCTCTCTGCTTCCCAGAGTCCAGGTCTTTGTTGAAATCTCTTATCTCCTGATGTCACAAACCACTTTGGACTTGGGATTTCATGTATGTCTCCTCATTTACTGTCAATTTAATAAAATGTTGCCAGTGAGATAAGGTCAAGGTATATTTAATCCATCATATTTAACTGGATTGGAATTCTAGTTCTTTCCTCATATATAAATATACAATATTTATATAATATATGAATATGTTGTATTTTATATATTATAATATAATATAAATAATATAATTATATAATATAATTACATTATTTATATATATATGAATCTTACAAGCAGATTTCAGAAGGTGATTTCGCAGTCTATTTTGTGCTGCTACAATAGAATACCTGAGACTTGATAATTTGTAATCAACGGAAATTTATTTGGCTCACAGTACTGGAGGTTGAAAGTTCACATATATGTCCATATCCAAATTATGGAAGTTTTATGGACTTATTTTTTAATTGCTGTATAGTATTTTATAATCCATTAAGAAGATGTGGGATGGTTTACTTACCCAATCCCTTATTGACAGACATTTAATCTGCTTTAATTTTTCACATAATGAACACTTTTATGCATGTGGCTCTTTCCTTCTGTATTTGGTATTGCTTTCTTGGGATATATTCCAATATCCAAAGGATGTGAACCTTTTCAAAAATTCCTGATAAATTTCGCCCAAGTGCTTTCTAGAATGTTTGTGACCCTTTTACCTGTGAGCAAGAAAAAGGAGTAGACTGTTGTAACTGCCTGGCTTGGTCTTCTATGGCTGTTTACACCTTGTTTCACTTCAGGTCTCCTGCAGTTTGCCCCAGCACCAAGTTCTGGTGAATCTGTGTAAGCTGACAATGGCATCCATTCTTGCTGAGAAATGTCTACATTCTTGTCTTGACCAGTTTTAAAAAAAATGCAGATGAGGGAAGAAAGAAAATGTGAATTCCTTTTTTCTCTTTCTTAGTCTTACTTCTGTGGGTGGTAGGGGAAGTGCAGGGAAAAGAGAAATAATCTTTTTAAAGTTATTTGAAAAAAAGCATGAGGTGAAACCAGTCTGGAAGGTCAGTAACTGTAAATAAGGAGAATTTTATTACTTCACCTCATTACTTCAGGAACAAAGGTGTCTGAGTATACCCATAAGGTCACTGTTACGATTTGAATGTGTCCCCCAAAGTTTGTGTGTTGGAAACCTAATCCCCAATGCAACATGCTGAGAGCTAAGACCTTTAAGAGGTGATTAGGTCATGAGGACTATGTCCTCATGAATAGATAGTGTCATTATCGTGGGAGTACACAGTGTCATTATTGTGGGAGCTTGTTATAAAATTAAGTCTGGCCTTCTCTAGTGCACACTCTCTCACCACGTGATGCTCTCCATCATGAGATGCAGCAAGAAGGCCCTCACCAGATGCAGCCCCTTAATCTTGGACTTCTAGCCTCCAGCACTGTGAGCCAAATACATTTCTGTTGATTGTAAATTACTGAGTACTCTGTTATAGTGGCACAGAATGGACTGAGATAGTCACCTTCTGAAATCGGCTTGTAAGATTCGTAGACTTTCAGTGCTGGAAAACCTGGTGAGGTCATTCACTCAGGGCCCCATTTTACAAGTGAGGAGACAGAGCCTAGAAAGACACAGCCCACAGCCACAGAGCAAGCCAGTGGCAAGGCCTTAAAGAGAGCCCAAAGCTCTTGGTGCTACACAGACTGATGCTTTCCTCTGAATCAGGCCTGCCTGAATCATACTTGGCATTTCTTAGCATCTTGTTCATGATAAACACGATCTCAGTGATGGCACAAGGTGGGCTGTGGGTCTTTCCCCAGCACAGTGCTCTGAAGGAACTGCAGCAGTAGCAGCTGAATCAATATCACACTTTGCAGGGAGCCTGTTGGCAGCTGGACATGCAGTGAATTGTGGTTCTTGGCGTTTGTGGCTGTCAGAGCCTTTCCTGTGGGGAGGGTAGCCTTCCTGTGAGGCCGGCTAGGCTTTAGAGCTCAAAGGGTAGGTCCCAGAGCCCCCAAAGAGACTAGTAGCCCTCAGAGGTTGCTGTGCACAGCCCTAACTGTCCACTGGGCTCCTCCACATACAAAATCTCCCTTTGGGTCAGGTGCAGTGGCTCACTCCTATAATCCCAGCATTTTGGGAGTCTGAGGCGGGAGGATCACTTGGGCCCAGGAGATAGAGACGAGCCTGGGCAACACAAGGAGTCTCTCATCTCTGCAAAAAAATTTAAAAAATTAGCCAGGTGTGGTTGCATGTGCCTATAGTCCCAGCTACTTGGGAGACTGAGGCAGGAGGAAGACGAGGCTACAGTGAGCTATAATATAGCCACTGCACTCCAGCCTGGGCAACAGAGTGAGATCCAGTCTCAAAATAAATAAATAAATAAATAAACCCCCAAAACAAAACAACTTCATTTTGGCCCTTACATTTAGTCCTTCCAGACTTTTAACTGAGTCTGACCAAGTGTTTCTGGTGCCAACAGGTTTGAATCTGTTCAGGGGAACAGGGGACCAACCTGTGAAAGCAGGACTCATGGTGGTTATTCTTTATTCCCTAGAGTCTGGGAGCTTCTTATGGGCCTGCTGTTCCTCCACATCAAGCCTGAAGCCAAGAGGCTTCAGTGTCTACTGCCAGGAGCCATCTCAGCTCCACCACTGGTCCAAGTGTCTGATCTGAGCACATTGACATCCCCAGCCCCAGGTGCCTCATCAGTAAAATGGAAGCAGTTAGGTTTAATGTATGAAGTTGCTACTGGCCAACCATTTTTGATCTACAACAACAACATAGTTCATATGGCTCAATCGACTACTAGTACCTAACTTATAGCATTTTTATGATTAAAATAAGAACATTCATACCCAATGCTTAGCACCCATGTAAAATGTAGGAACCACCAACATCAAGTGCTTATTTTCTAGACTCGGGACTTGGGCAAGAAAGAACAAGTGAGCTAACAGGAACTGAGCATCTACTCTTTGCTAGTACTGTACATGCAATATTGTTTCATCTTCTCAACAATTCCAGGGAGGGTTGGCATGGTTAACACCATCTTACATACGAGGAAACCAAGGCACATGGAGGTTAAATAAATTGCTCCAAATCACACGGCTAGTTGACAGTTGGGCTGTGATTGAAATCCAGATGTTTCTAACTCTGGAGGCCATGTGCTTTCCTAAAGCACTCTGTTACTTTCTGAGTTCCAGTTTTGGGCACTTAATAGTCTTTCCCCAAATTTTGAATTTGGAAAATATAAAAGACGATTTTTGAATGATCGTGAATGAATTAACAAGCTTCATGCATGTATTATTTTAATTGAGCTCATAAAATGTTGTGACTCATCATACCACTCCATGAAAGAGGAACTCTTGTTTCCACTTTACAGGCGAGGAAACTGAGGCTCAGGAAGGCTATGGGACTTGCCTGAAGCCACACAGCAGGAAGCAGAATAGCTGAGATCCACCTCCAAGTCTGCTGGACTCCAAAATCTATGCTTTCTCTCTGCTAGGCGAGAACCATGGCTTCCTTCCTCTTAGGGAAAGGGCTGCAACACAGCCAGGCCGCTGGCTGGAATCTTCTCATCCCAGGGGATGCGGTGGCCACTCTCCCCATCCTCTCTGTCCTGTATGTGATTCACCTGCCTATGACTGGGGCAAGGCCTAGATTTGTGGGAAAGGATCCCGGCACTGGGATCACGATGAACGGCAACCTCCCTGCAGCAGCCCCCTCCCCCCACAACACACGCACATCAGAGCTCTGGGGGGAGGCAGAGGGCCCTCCTTGCTCAAAATAGCTCTGTGTTATTAGCTGCATTTAATTGAAGGTGTTTCGAGGGCAGCCTCCACTGGGCCCAAACCAAATGGAAAATGACACACTGTCAAATTAATGTCCCCAGACCATGATAAATGTCCGGGCTTGGTGAGTAATGCTTCCATTTCTTGTTTTAAAGGAGAAGGATGCAGCCAGGCTCCGTGCGTCTGTCCCTGTTGTGCAGGGAAAGGTCAGGGGCATCCTCGGGATAAATAGCATTCCTCGCTGGCCCGCCCACCCGAGCTGGGCTTCTCCGGCTTCTGCTGAGCTCTGCTTTCTCTCTCTTCCTGTCTCTTGAGGCTGGCAGGATTGCTGAACAGCTTGTGAGCCTCCCGGCCAATGTCCAGGGAGGAAGGAGCTGGAGATAAGACTAATCCTCACCATCCACCCATACTTTATACCTTCCAGAGTGCAGTCACCTCGGTTATCGTGTGTGTTAGTTGGCATTCAAGGCCTGCTCCTGACCTCCAGCTGCACGCCCCACTGCCATGCCCTTGGTTCAGCCATACTGATTCCTCAAACCTGCCCTGCACACCCCAGCCTCTTAGACAATGTGGAACACAATTGCTAAAGCGCCTGCTCTGTGCCGGGCTCTGGGCTCGGCCCGTGCCCTGGAGGACAGACGGCCCATGAGAGCCAGAGCTGCCCTGGCATTCCCAGCCTGGCTGTGGTAATCTCTTATTGAACATAAACAATTTCCCAGAATATAAACATCAGACAAGGCCACAAGCAAGACGAAAACAAGACCACTCCGTAATTGTGTCTGAACACAGACAAAAACAAGAACACGGTCCAAACCACAGAGATCACCAAACACCCCCCTGTCCTGGTGAACATCAGGGACTACTGCTTCTTTACCAATTAAAGCTTCAGCTGTGCTCTCTGCTTCCCTCCTTCTAGATAAGATCCCCAGACACAGAATTACTCCCCATCACTTTCTTCCTGACAGCATTCCCTCTAGAACCAAGCTCTGCTCCCTAGAGCACCTCGCACTAGCCCAGATCCTGTAACTCATTTCCAGCACCCTCTCACTGAGCTGCCTCGCCATTCCCTGTGGCGCGTGTTCTCTCTGTTGCAATGGGTAATATGCCCACTTTTGTTCAAATATAGGTGTGTTTCTGGCAGCTTAGGTTGGAAGGCACTGGCACCACCAATTTAGCCACAGGGCTGGGCAGAATGATAGAAGAGCTAAATCGTCCCACAAATAATCTGTTTCAAGAGCAAGGAGGGCAGACCATTCATTCTGGATGGGGTGGTTTGTGGAGGAGGAGGCATGAGCCTGTCAAAGAAGGAGAAATTGAGCAAATGAGGCCCAGGGAACAGGTGGCCGGGACCCTCCAGGTGACAGGACCCTGAGCAAAGGCCCCAGGTGGGACAGGTGTGGGCAATGTCGTGTTTCCATCCTCCTCTCATTGTCTATTAAAGTGGGGGAGATATTGCTTGTCCTTCAAGGCTCACTGTGTGTGTCCCCTCCCAGACTGCCCTGGGGCTCGGTGTCCCTGTTGGTAAAATGAGAGGATTGAACTCTCTCAGTGCTTTTTATACTTTTCTTTTTAGAGGACAATCCTTTGTCAAAGGTGATCTTACCCAGAAGCCCAACATAGAAAAGGCATACAAGATGTAAAGGATGCTACGTTGGTTGAAGTGGAGGCTGGGGATGGGGTCTTCGGCTTTTGGGCATCTCTGAGGGGGCCAGTGCTCCTGGAGAGTCCTAGGGCTCCTCAGGGCCAGGTGGAAAGGCAGGCGAGGGGACAGGGGCTGCAGTTTCCTCCAGTCCTCTAATTTGATCTCTCTTGCTCTCTTGGAAGCTCCCCAAGGCCTGGAGTCATCTCCTCATCGACTGTCTAGCTCAGTGCCCTGCAGGCTGAGGAGGCTGAGTAGACGCTGCCTGAATCCATGTGGTCCTCACATCAGTCCTGATGGGTTCTTGCTCCCCCATTCTTCCAACATGGCTGGTGAGGACCCCAAGGAAGCCCAGGTTAGGAAAGGGCAGTGCCCCAAGTCGTGTGGACTGTGGATGGCCTGCCGGCTTCCCTGATCTCTCCCCTCCATCTAGCACTAGTCCCACTGTGCAGGGATCCAAGGCTCAAGGCACCCTCTGTCTCTGTCTGTCTGCCCTGTGGGCCCAGGTTCCTTTCCTTCCCTGCTGACAGCCTGGAACAATATTGAGGGCACACAATGGCTCTCCCAGCTCCATTATCGCCAACTCCCCTGCTGCTGAGAATGGACCATCAGTCCCTGATGATACATAGCAGAAAATTGGTTGTCAGGCCAATAAATGTATCCGATTGGATTTTTGACATCTGGGCAAACCCATTCATAAGGCATTTGATTAAAGTGCTAAAAGGTAGTGCAGAGATAGCTGGGCAGAGCTGCCCTCGGTCTGGCCTAAATAGGGTGCTGTCTTCCCTCTGGGCGAGATGCCCCCTCCTCCCCTGTCTGCTCATTCTCCTCCTTTTCCATTTTCATCCTTCACTGCTCTGAAAGTGCCGCACTCAATCAGGGCTCCCAGTGGCGAGAAGGACAGCCGAGCCAAGCCGGAGAGGGATTGCCTTCCTTGGCTGCCTGTGTGGGAGGCTTGGGCTGGCCTCAGTCCCTGGCCCGGAGCCCTGCCTGTGCTGGCCCTTCCTCCCGGGCCGTCTGTGGGCATCAGTCACCAAGTCTCAGCCATTCCTCTTCCTGGGGCGTGGAGTGGAAAGAGCCCCCATCCAAAAGGCTACTTTCAAATCTCTGCCCAGCCTCTCCTGAGCTTGGTGACCCTGGGAGAGTTCCTATCCATGAGTCTGTTTACCCAGCTGTAAAGTGGGGATCATAAACACGGGTGCTTCCATACCTTGAATTGGAAATGATAGGGCTGATTAATTAGGGAACATGAGACATATGACTGGACTGCTGTTGGTGATGACAGTCACAGTGGGTGATGACACATGCACCCTGTATGTGGGGAACATGCTGTTCGATTATTTTTAGCTTGCAATCACAAAATGCAAGTTTGGCTATAAGACATTTTAATTGTTGGATTACTATAGAGAAAATAAATTTACTGTCAGTCCATTTTTTTTTTTTTTCATTCTAGAATCTCTCCTTTTTCTATTGCAAACATTTTCTTTCTGTGATTTTGTTTTTTTAAACATGATGTTTCTTAGGAAGCCAGTTGTCCCATTTTAGTGGTGGTTGAGAAGATTGGATGAGAGGTATCATGCCAAGTGTCTGGCACAGAGTGGATGTTCACTAAGTCCTTTTTCCTTCTCTTCCTCTTACATCCTTTTCTCTCCAGCCCCAGAGCCACCACCCTTGTTCAAGCTCCCATTATGTTTCTCGAGATCTGGTCAACAGCCTCCCAACTAGCCTCTCTGTGCTGTTCTCTCCTGCTCCCCATTCTATCTGACATGTGGCCCCTGTATTGATCTTCCTGAAATCCAGCCCAGTATTGTCACTCACAAGCTGCAAGCCTGGGTGGTTTCTGGACCCCTACAACACCAGCTTCCAGCCTCAATCCAAAGCTAATTTCTCTACACAAACCTCCTTCCAGGTGTCCCCCAAATATCCAGAATGCTTCCTTACCACACCACTGTCCTGTGCCCCCTGCCCTCCAGGCTGTGCTCTGTTACATCTCTTTGTGTGCACAGTTTCTGTCTAGTCAGCCGCTCCCTGACTGTGGAGATAATGACCCCTGCCTTTCTTCTCTCCGTGCTGTCTCTTTCAGAGCCAGGCCATGGTGCACAGTAAATTATCTGATCAGCCCAGAGCTCATTCTCCAATGATCTGGAGCAGGAGGGCCCTATGTGTTCACTGGCATGTTTTCAAGACCCCAGATCTGAAGGCATGCTTGTCAAGGGCTCTGATAATGATATAAACTGCTCCAAACTGGGACAGATGTGTTGAACCTGGGCTCTGGATGCCTGTGCTTGGGCTGGGAAGAAAAGGTGGTACCCACTGGAGTGTGTTTGAGTTGCACTAGGAAGTTCCACCATATGTCCTTCTACTGTGCCTGTGCCTGGAATCCAACTCTTAGGCCCCCACCCTGTTCACTGCTGGGACCCCTCCGTGTCCTTTGGTGTGAGAGGGAGTGGTTTGATTGTCCCAGGTCCCCTCCAGGCTTGGCCATTCCAGTCTATGGAGTTGAATTAGCTGGCTAACTTGTCTCTGAAATGGATGATGGCTGCTCGTGCCTCCCCAGAGCTGGAGGCGCCTCTGCAGAAAGGCTCCCTCCCTCCCTACTCCCTTCCAGAGTGTCTCTGCTCTCAGACTGGGCTGAGCAAGTGAGAAGCAGGCTGACCCTCACTTGGAACTTCCCACCCAGCTGAGCTGAGCTGCCAGAAGGCTCTGACTCCAAGAGCCACTGAGTGTGGAGTCCCAGCCCTGGGCTCCCCAAGATCCTGCTCAAGGGTATTGAATGGCAGGCCCCAAAAATATATGCCCATGTCCTAATTCCCAGCACCTGGGAATATTCTCTTACTTGGAAAAATAGTCTTTGCAGATGTGATTAAGTTAAGGATCTTGAAGAGATCATCCTGGATTATCCAGGTGGGCCCCAAATCCAGTGACAAGTATCCTTATATGAGACACACAGAAGGAGATTTGAGAGAGATGGTAGACGAGGCATCGGGACTGTGAAAGCAGATTGAGTGATGCGGCCACAAGTCAAGGGATGCCCAGAGCCTCTAGAAGTTGGAAAAGTCATGGAAATGGATTCTCCCCTAGAGTCCCTGGAGGGAATATTGCCCTGTCAGCACCTTGATTTTGGACTTCTGGCCTCCAGACTTATGAACTACAAATTTCTGTTGTTTTAAGCCACCCAGTTTGTGGAACCTGTTAAAGTGGCTACAGGAAACTGATACATCTGCCTCCAGCAACGGCTTCCCTCTGCACCCTCTCCACGGCAGCCATTTTCGCCGGCTGAGCTGAAGGGCTGTCAGCCTCTCAGGGTCAGGGCTCCTGTTTCCCACCCGTAGCAGCCTTCTAGGGGAGCTTGGGCGAGAGTGCCTTCCTCTAGGCAGCGCCCCCCTTGCTGAAGCAGCCTCTCCACTCCCCCTGATTCCCCCAACTCCAGATGCTGCAGACCTCTGACCATTTTTCCTGTGGTTCCAATGCAGGCTGCTTTGTCATTGGTGTCCCTTATCTACTACCTTACAGAGCTAAGTGGAAGCTTGAGGGACCACCTGACCACCCCTCTCTCATGCCTCAGATGGAAATGGGGCCCAGAGAGATCAAGGGCCCCAGCCGCCTCAGCCAAGGCCCCACAGAGTCGGAGGGACAGGACTCTGTGCTTATGGCACCCAGTCCCACTTCCTCCTGCTACACCGCACGTCCTATCCCGGCTCCTGCAGGGCCTCCCACTCACCATGGTTCCTCATGAAATGCTTGATTTCTGTGCATTCCAAAAGGCATTTCTCTTTCCTATGCTTGAGTTTCTTAACCTCTCCCTAGGCTCCAAGCTGGCCCAGAGTCTCTGGCTTCCTGTGAGGTCAAGTACGCAGGTGTTCAGGGGACACCCTGCGCCCTGTGACTGTGTCCTGGACTGCTCTGGCTCAGGGCCAAGGGCTTCTATGTAAAACTGGGAGCAGATGGGGAGCAGGGAGGATGCAGTCTCTTCATTTTGTCTTTGTCGCTGTGCAACACACAGGAAGTTCCATTGCCTCTCTGGACTTTGACTTTCTCATCTGCAAAACGGACAGAGTTAAATGAATTACCTACTCAGGGTCTACCACAATCTGTAAGATAAAGGCTAAAGGTATTGAACCATCTCTAAGATCCCTTGAGGCCCTCGGCATTGCTGCAAGTAGGAGGCATTTGATAAGAACAACCTAGTGAATGAATGAAGAAAAAGTGTAAATAGCTAAAACAAATATAATAGGGGCCCTAAACCAAATAATCTCAAAGCTCTGGGCAAAGGAGAGTTAATCTCTCCAACCCTTGTTTTCCTTATATGCAAAATAGAGATAATAAACATTTACCACCCAGGGCTGTCTTGAGGATTAAGTAGAAGAACAGAGGGAAAGAAAGCTCAGAGCCCAGAGGCTGAAGTATGTTAAGTGCCGCCAGGGTAAGGGGGCTGTCCCATTCATACCACCTCATGACTCGTCTGTGGAAGATTAACAGAACCTAGTGCCTGGTATACTGTAGATACTTAATAAATGCTCCTTATCCACGTGAGAGCCATGTGCCAGGGCTGACTCACTCAGAAGTCTACAAGACTCAGTGGAAGGTCAGGCCTGAAGGTCTCAGGGTGAATGAAGGGGGAGATGAGGCCAGACCAGAGCCCCGTGAGTTCCTCATCCAGATACTGGGAAGAGGGTGTGTTCCCAAGAGCCACCATGAAGTCGAAAGAGGGCAAGGTTTGTCCTCAGACTGACCTGGGTTCAAGTTGTAGCTTTGCCATTCACAAGCTGTGTGACCTCAGGCAAGTTACTTAGCCTCTCTGAGTGTCAGTTTTGCCCTCTGTAAAATGAGGGTGGATAATGCCCACCTCTTAGGGTTCCTGGGAAGATTATATGAGGGTGTGTGTGGGTAAGGCACCTGGCACAGAAAAGTCATTCAA